>NC_091978.1:279948929-281148929 GCF_044704955.1 Pristiophorus japonicus
CTCTTTTGCCAGCTGGTAGCGGGTCCCATGGCATCCTTAATTTCTGAGGCCCAATAGTGCTACTGTTAAGAAGTATCGTCCTGCAAAAAAAATGGCCGAGTGGTGATGTCAATCGGTATGCAACGGCAACTTAAGGTCATCACGGTGAACTTCGACCCTAGCGTTGAGTTCAGTGCTGAGTCCTAAACACACCAGGTAAACCCAACATGCAGCAGACTCAAAGAGGAGCTGTCAGCACCTCGTGAAGGGACACACACATCTTTCAGGTAAGTTTACATTTAAGCTTTTGAACTGCGTTATTTTGATTTTAATGAAGTATTGGTTTGCTGAAATAGATGTTAAAAGTTTTTTATGTATGTAGGGAGTGCTGCCAAACTCTTGCAAGGCATCGAATAGTAAAGGAAAGCCTCTGAGAAGACTGAAAATGCTGCAAATACTCAGCAGGTCAGGCAACATCCGTGGAGCGAGAAACGGAGTTCACGTCTCAGGTTGAGATGCTGCTTGACCTGCTGAGTATTTCCAGCATTTTATGCTGTCATTTCAGATTTACAGCATCCGCTCGCAGAGGGAAGAGGAAGACGCAGAAGAGGAAGACACAGAAGAGGAGGAAGCAGAATGAATGATGCAATGCAGACAGCCTCTTTCTGGATGGGATATCTGGGATGGAATCATCCACCTATGCTATTAGTGACCACAACCTCAATTCCCCTTTCAACATTAGTCCCACACCCTACCTTCCCTCTGCTACTGACCATCACAGCATCCTCTTGGCCACAATGCTGAAATAAAAACCACCACAAATCAAACTTCCAATCCAACTTTATACATCTATCCATCCACTATGATATTAAGAAATCAACTCATCACCGTTTTGCATTCTCTTCATGATTGTCTTGAGTGAGCCTTTGCCTTCCTACTGATGTCACACAGTGCTACCCCAGTGGCTGCAACACAGCTGGTGGAAGGCTGCTGACTTTCAGTGGGGGACATTGCAAATGGCCTTGCTGGTTGTTCTTGAGGAGCTGGTGGCAAATCAAGTGACAGCGTTTCTTCTTCTTCCTCTTCTTCTTCTTTTCCATCCTCAACTTTTTCATCCTCAAATTCTTTTTCATCTTCAACTTCTTCTTCCTCAACTTGGTCAAGGTCAGTGAATACATCTTGAAAAGCCATCTTCACCAACTTGACTTTTTTGAGGAGGTGACTAAAGTAGTGGATGGGGATTGTCTATGGATGTTATTTATATGGACTAGCAAAAGGCATTTGATAAAGTCGCACATAAAAGACTGTTGAGTAAGGTAGAAGCTCACGAAATTGAGGGCAAATTATTGACCTGGTTAGGAAATTGACTGAGCGGCAGGAGACAGGCAGTAGGAATAATGGACAGGTACACAAATTGGCAGGATATGACTAGTGGTGTCCTGCAGAGATCTGTGTTGGGCCTCAACTATTTACAGTATTTATTAATGACTTAGATGATGGCAAAGAAAGTCATATGTACAAATTTGCCGATGAGACAAAGATGGGCGACATTTCAGGCAGTGTAGATGAAAGCATAAAATTACAAAGGGATATTGATGGATTAAGTGAATGGGCAAAACTGTGGCAAATGGATTTCAATACAAGTAAACGTGAGGTCATCCACTTTGGACCAAAAAAGGATAGAACAGGTTACTTTCTAAATGGTGAAAAGCTAAAAACAATGGGGGTCCAAAGAGACTTCGGGGTCCTGGTGCATAGATCATTCAAATTTCAAGAACAGATACAGAAAATAATTAAAAAGGCTAATGAAATGCTGGTCTTTATATCTAGGGGACTAGAATACAAGGGGGTAGTTATGCTGCAGATGTACAACACCCTGGTTAGACTACACCTGGAGTACTGTGAGCAGTTTTGGGCACCACACCTTAGGATGGATATATTGGCCTTGGAGGGAGTGTAGCACAGGTTTACCAGAATGATACCCAGACTTCAAGGGTTAAGTTACAAGGAGCGATTACACAAATTAGGATTGTATTCCCTAGAATTTAGAAGGTTATGAGGTGGACTGATTGAAGTTTTCAAAGATATTAAGGGGAACAGATAGGGCAGATAGAGAGAAGCTATTTTTGCTGACTGGGGATTCTTGGACTAGGGGGCATAGTCTAAAAGTTAAAGCCAGACCTTTCAGGAGTGAAATTACAAGACACTGCTACACATGGGTGGTCGAAGTTTGGAACTCTCTTCTGCAAATGGCAATTGATGCGAGATCAATTGTTAATTTTAAATCAGAGATTGATAGCTTTTTGTTAATCAAAGATGTTAAGGGATGGGCCAAAGGTGGGTATACGGAGTTAGGTCGCAGATTAGTCATGATCCCAGTAAATGGCGGAACAGGCTCGAGTAGCTCAATGGCCTACTCCTGTTCTTATGTGACTCACTGGTCTCACACACTGCTCAATGCACGACCCCACCCCCATGGAAATTCGGTCGCGCCTCGTGTTAATCCAGGTGGAACAATAAATTTTGCGCCGGGAAATGGTTTACGTCTCCAGTCACAAAATTCACCAGCTGGGCCTTGAGAGTAGAGTGGAGCGCTAAGGGAGGCGTTCCACACCTCTTTTCAGGCGCTACGCCGGGTGAGCAACTGAAAATCACTAGCCAGCCTTGGAGTGCCCTAAGAGAGACTAAAGTGGAAAAAAAATCAGAAATAAAACAGCAAAAACATTCCCAACACTTTACTGACAACACATCCACATAAATCGCAAAAATAAAAAATAAATTATCACACTTACCTGAGGTAGACATACAAACATAGAAAATAGGTGTTGGAGTAGGCCATTCGGCCCTTTGAGCCTGCACCACCATTCAATATGATCATGGTTGATCATGCAACTTCAGTACCCCATCCCTGCATTATCTCCATACCCCTTGATTCCTTTAGCCGTAAGGGCCAAATCTAATTCCCTTTTGAATATATCTAACGAACTGGCCTCAACAACTTTCTGTGGTAGAGAATTCCACAGGTTCACAATTCTCGGAGTGAAGAAGTTTCTCCTCATCTCGGTCCTAAATGGCTTATCCCTTATCCTTAGACTGTGACCCCTGGTTCTGGACTTCCCCAACATCGGGAACCTGTCCAATCCCGTCAGAATTTTATACGTTTCTATGATATTCCCTCTCATTCTTCTAAATTCCAGTGAATATAAGCCTAGTCGATCCAGCCTTTCTTCATATGTCAGTCCTGCCATCTGTGGAATCAGTCTGGTGAACCTTCGCTGCACTCCCTCAATAGCAAGAATGTCCTTTCTCAGATTAGGAGACCAAAACTGCACACAATACTCAAGGTGTGGTCTCACCAAGGCCCTGTAAAACTGCAGTAAGACCTCCCTGCTCCTATACTCAAATCTTCTCGCTATGAAGGCCAACATGCCATTTGCCTTCTTCACTGCCTGCTGTACCTGCATGCAACTTTCATTGACTGATGTACCATGACACTCAGGTCTCGTTGCACCTCCCCTTTTCCTAATCTGTCACCATTCAGATAATATTCTGCTTTCCTGTTTTTGCCACCAAAGTGGATAACCGCACATTTATCTACATTATACTGCTTCTGCAATGCATTTGCCCACTCACCTAACCTGTCCAAATCACCCTGCAGCCTCTTAGCATCCTCCTCACAGCTCACACTGCCACCCAGCTTAGTGTCATCTGCAAACTTGGAGGTGTTACATTGAATTCCTTTGCCTAAATCATTAATGTATATTGTAAATAGCTGTGGTCCCAGCACTGAACCTAGTACTGAACCCCACTAGTCACTGCTGCCATTCTGAAAAGGACCCATTTATTCCTACTCTTTGCTTCCTGTCTGCCAAAAAGTTCTCTATCCACGTCAATACATTTCCCCCAATTCCATGCGCTTTAATTTTGCACACTAATCTCTTGTGTGGGATCTTATCAAAAGACTTTTGAAAGTCCAATACACCACATCCACTGGTTCTCCCTTGTCCACTCTACTAGTTACATCCTCAAAAAATTCTAGAAGATTTGTCAAGCATGATTTCCCTTTCATAAATCCATGCTGACTTGGACTGATCCTGTCACTGCTTTCTAAATGCGCTACTATTACATCTTTAATAATTGATTCCAACATTTTCCCCGATGTCAGGCTAATTGGTCTATAATTCCCTGTTTTCCCTCTCCCTCCTTTTTTGAAAATTGGGGTTACATTAGCTACCCTCCAATCCATAGGAACTGATCCAGAGTCTATAGAAGGTTGGAAAATGACCATCAATGCATCCACTATTTCTAGGGCGACTTCCTTAAGTACTTTGGGATGCAGCCTATCAGGCCCTGGGGATTTATCGGCCTTCAACCCCATCAATTTCCCTAACACACTTGCCTGACTAATAAGGATTTCCTTCAGTTTCTCCTTCTCATTAGACCCTCGGTCCCCTAGTATTTCCGGAAGGTTATTTGTGTCTTCCTTAGTGAAGATTGAACCAAAGTATTTGTTCAATTGGTCTGCCATTTCTTTGTTCCCCATTATAAATTCACCTGATTCTGACTGCAAAGGACCTACATTTGTCTTCACTAATCTTTTTCTCTTCACATATCTATAGAAGCTTTTGCAGTCAGTTTTTATGTTCTCTGCAAGCTTACTCTCATACTGTGTTTTCCCCCTCCTAATTAAACCCTTTGTCCTCCTCTGCTGAGTTCTAAATTTCTCCCAGTCCTCAGGTTTGCTGCTTTTTCTGACCAATTTATATGCCTCTTCCTTGGATTTAACACTATCTCTAATTTCCCTTGTTAGCCACAGTTGAGCCTCCTTCCCCATTTTATTTTTATGCCAGACAGGGATGTACAATTGTTGTAGTTCATCCATGTGATCTTTAAATTTCTGCCATTGCCTATCCACCATCAACCCTTTAAGTATCATTCGCCAGTCTATCCTAGCCAATTCACGTCTCATACCATCGAAGTTACTTTTCTTTAAGTTCATGACCCTAGTCTCTGAATTAAATGTGTCACTCTCCATCTTTCTTCCCTCACTGCGGCTGGTACAGCTGAGATCACCAGCTTCCACAGGCGGTCCTACGAGGGCGCGCTACGGGGCACTATGGATCAGGCTCGAATCAAATTTTGAATCAGTGTCACCACGTGGGCCTTGCACACCGGCTCACCTCCCTCGGAAGGTACTGCTCCGTGCTCCCGCAAACACGGCACCAAAAGCCCCGGCGGGGCGCAGGAAGCTGGCCGCCCATCCGGAAATGCTTTCCGCCACCATTAATGTCCCTCCGGTAAATTCATCTTAGAAACATAGAAACATAGAAAATAGGTGCAGGAGTAGGCCATTCGGCCCTTAGAGCCTGCACCACCATTCAATATGATCATGGCTTATCATGCAACTTCAGTACCCCATTCCTGCTTTCTCTCCATACCCCTTGATCCCTTTAGCCGTAAGGGCCACATCTAACTCCCTTTTGAATATATCCAACAAACTGGCCTCTACAACTTTCTGTGGTAGAGAATTCCACAGGTAGAGAATTCCACATCTTAAGCCTAGGATGTGTTATTCCATAGATTATACTCCAAGAAATGTTACCATGTTAAATATAGAGAAACATAGGCCACAAAATCACACTGCAATACGAGCATAAGAAAGACTTGTGTTTGTATGAAATTGCTTTTGACTGGTCCAGCCTTTTTTTAAATTAGTGGGTCAACACCTCCTTTAAAATAGGGATAGTGTAATACAATACAAGCATGTTAAGTGTTTATACATTAAATTAGCACAGCATCATTTCAAAGCACAGTGATTGACTGTTTCTATATACTAGTTTTCTTTTTGTTGTTGCTAGCCAGGGTAACGTGCCAGACAGCAATGGATGGTCATCTCGCACAACTGAACCACATGGGAAATTCGCAAATGGCAACATTGCATCACATGATTTGACAAGCAATAACAATCGGATTTATTTTACTGATTGACACAGGAGAATCCCATAGACACAAATAACAATTGATTTTTGAATCAGATAAATCTGATTCCTTGACAGGCTTTAAATTCGCTTCAATCCTGGGCAGAATTCAAGAATGTAAATGCGATCTTCTCAGTAAATGAATATATTTAGCATGCCTTTACTTAAAGCATAAGATACCTCAATGCCTGCTCAGCTCTACAATCCAGATTTAGGTGTGGAGAAAGCTGCTTCTCAGAGTGCGTCCTGAAGAGAAAGTCTGATGCACTTGGTGAACCCACTATTTTTTTTAAGCAATGAGTATAGAATTACAAATCATGAACACTTTATGATACTTTGCAGAAAAATATAAAAGAAAATGTTATTTATTCCAAACAAATGAATGTATAAGTGCTAAACTACAGCATAGAGCTGATCAAAACAAGACAAATTATACAGAATGAATTCAGTTTAATTCAATGAGTAACGATGAACATAGAAATTAAAAGATGAAGATTGTCAGTAGCAAACCCAACTTCTAGCAAACTGTGGTAAAGGAGCCCTTCATGCGCCTCATAACAATGATGAATTGTGCAAGTCATAGTGAGCGAACAAAGATAATAGCCTGGATTTTAACTCCCAGCGGGAGTTGTGAGGGCAGAGACCGAGGCAGACAGGAAACCGTCTGGCCTGCCGCAGCTTGAGGCCGGGGAGATTTTAACTCCCAGGCCTCATCCGCATTGGCCCTATCAGCCTCCCGTCTGAACCTGGTGATAAGTGTTAGATGCGCTGGAGTGGGATTTTAGCCAGCTGCTGCCACAAACCAGATGGAACGGTACCCAGCAGTCAGGTAAATGCTTAGATGGTGGTATTAGGAGGGCATCACGGTCAGGGGTGGGGCAGGGACACCCGGGGTAAGTGAAGCCCATGGTTTCCTTTGCTGTGTCTATTGCACTCATAATTTTCTGTGTCTCTTCTGGTCCTGGATTCGCTTGCCACCATGTTTAACTGGCGGGTTTGGTACTGGGTGAGACTGCCACGATTTTTAATTAAAATTGTGCCAGGACATAGAATCATATGTCACAGAAGGAGGCCATTCGGCCCATCGTGCCTGTGCCAGCTCTATGAAAGAGCTATCCAATTAGTCCCACTCACCTGCTCTTTTCCCCATAACCTTACACTTTATGTGATTGCTACTAGCAGGACATTCAAGGACATTCCTGATCTCTTGCCACATCTACAACTGTTCTGTGCAGCAGTGGTCACTGGATGATGATGAGAAGCAGGAATTCCAGGGCTGATATTTAATCTCCTTGGCCCAGGGGCAGGGCCTTCCTTGCCGACAGCTCGGACTGAGATCAATGAACTCGGCTCATAACAGGTGTCAATAGGACCCCAATTTTAATATCTTCGCGATGCCCCAGTAGTTGGGCCTCGGCCAGCTCCAAAAAGCATGTGATTAAAATGGCAGTGGGCAGGAGCACTTCAGGAATGCAGAGTTAGTATTCTGCCACTATTTTAACTACCTACTCCCCCCGTTCTAGGCTGAGTTAAAATCGTAAAGATTCTGCCATAAGCAAAAAGTAGACAAACTCAATTCTTTCTCAATGGGAATTATTAAAAGAACCTTGTTGTAGATTTAATGGGCTAGATTTTCCATTATTTTTGCATGCATAATGCCCTTTTAACATCCATTTTAACGCTGAAATGACGTGTAACGCCCAGATATCGGCCATTTAGCCACAAAATAGAAACTGACGCCCATTTCTCGATCACTTATCGGCGAGCGTTACTTTATGTACGTGCGTAACACCGAGAAAAAATAATACCGCCCGCCCACTTTTTTGGGGCGGAATCATCAGAATGGGCGATCCTAACGCCCATAATATTGCCCAGCGTTACTTTCAGCATGTAATTAACGCCGAGATTTAATAATACCACTGTTTTTTATTGTGAAGATCAAATTTGCCGAAACTAACGCCCAGTATATCGCCCATCCTTACTTTTGGCACCTCGCACACATCTCGCCTACAATATCGCTCGCCCAAAGAAAACGCTGGGAAAAAGTGGAACTAACCGGAACTACTCACAACGGTATGGACGCCATGTTCTAAATCACATGTCGCATCATTTAAAAGGCTGCTCTGCTTCAACCTCGGGGCATTCGAATGTGCTCTGGAGGTCATTGGAGGTGATGTGAACATCTGAACAAAGATCTATTCTTACTGTGGACGATTGGAATTTAATAGGTGTCTTAGTGGGGACATTCACTCTTTGTGAACAATTGGTGGAAAACAGATAGCTATTGGAATGGGGCCTGTCCTTTCACATCCTCTCTTGATGACCAATTACATGCTGCAGACTCGAGATGGCAGAAGGTACGCTTGACAGCATCATGTGCCCAATGTAAGATATGCCAGACTGATGAGGAGGACCAGACGTTACACCCCCCCGCAAGTACAGGGAGAAGCAGTCTTACCTCAACTTGTCCAACACCACCTGCCTTCTGAGACTGCGCTTCCATAAAGAGGTTATCAGTGAGATATGCCAGCTCATCAGGGGAGATCTGCAGCCTGCCAGCACAATCAGGACCGCACTGTCCATCGAGGTCAAAGTCACCGCAGCACTGTCATTCTGCGGGTCGGATTCTTTTCAGGCCTCAGCTGGCAACATTTGCGGTATGTCTCAGCATACCACACATTGCTGCATTAGACAGGTCACTGAAGCTATGTACGCATGCAGGATGGACGTTATCAGCTTCTCTATGACCAGAGAGGCTCAGACTCAGAGGGCTTTAGGATTCTACCGAATTGCTAACTTCCCCAAGGTGCAGGGAGCAATAGACTGTACGCGATGCAGGCACCTTTTCAGGAAGCAGAGGTTTTCAGGAAACGCAAGGGATTCCACTCCCTGAATGTGCAACTCATTGTCGACCACCAGCAAATTATTATGGCAGTGAATGCTAAATTTCTGGGCAGCATCCATGATGCTCACATCCTGCGTGAGAGCACTGTATCTGACTTGTTTCACAATCAGCCGCAAGGTCAATGCTGGATGCTTGATGACAAAGGATATGGCCTTTCCATCTGGCTGATGATCCCCCTGCGTGACACCCACACCGAAGCCAAGAAGCGATACAACAAGAGCCATAGAGTCACCCACAATATCGTGGAGAAAACCATTGGCGTGCTTAAGCAGCACTTTAGATGCCAGGACCACTCAGGAGGCGAGCTCCAATAGTATCTTGAGCAGGTAGCTCAATTCATGGTGGTGTGCTGCATGCTGCACAACTTGGCTATCAGGAGAGGACAAGAATTGCCAGAAGGGTATGACGGTCCACCTCAGGAGTGTGAGGAATAGGAGGACGAGGAAGTGGACACTGACCTTGGGCTACACAATCAGGCTGATGCTGAAGCCATGCCCCGCCCTCCTGTAGATCGCAGGGAAGGGCCCGTGGTGGCATCATAGCTGCAAGACTCTTACGTCAGGAGCTCATAAATGAGCGCTTTGCCTGAAAGAACGTTGGTGTTATTTACAAGGCTGACACATTGCTGGGTGTGCAAGTCATCATCATCATCATCATACATCAATGGTGTGCATCACCTTGGTGACAATTAAAATTTAAGCTGATTGAAGTTAAGTGTAATTATACCCTTTGATGTTAAGGAATCGCCAGTGTGTAACGGTGCAGCTATCTGAGCCAATGCACAACAAGGTTATGTTAAATAAAAAACATTTAAACCGACCATTTGTCTGAAATCATAAATATATCTGTAAAAACCAACCCTTCCCTCCACCCATCCCTCTTCTCATCCCCACCTCTACCCCTTCCCCTTCCCCTCCTGACTTCAAGCCGCCTGGCCGAGGAGTTCCTCAGGCGCTGCTTCATTGGGGGGGGGGGGGCGGGGGATGATGGCAGAATCGCTGCTTGGACGGATACAGGAGAGGACGGTCCTGAGGTGAGAATGTGCTCCGAACCAGAAGCAAGATATTGCTCCTGGCTCTTGTGTCATTGGCAATGGGGGAGTGGCATCTTGGAGTCCTGTGCCATGCTCCGAGACCACTGGGAGCCCTCTGCCACCAGTGTTCCTGGCTAACAGTTGCAGGGCCTCCTCCATCCCTTCCATGTTATATATTATTTGTTGGACAAAAACTCGGTGCCAACTATGTTCTTGGTGCTTTTTGCTGCGGGTGATTCTCCCTCGTGCCTCCCACAACAGCTAAACAAGCACACACCACAGCCACACATGCTTTCAGTCCCTCTCTGCTCCCTCTCTCTCTGTCTCCTCTTCTGCGCATGTAATGATGACCCCTGACCTCCTGAATCGCAGGAAACGAGCATTGCCATTGTAGGGCTCCCGGTGCTGCAATCGGTAAGTAGAAAATGTTTTATTTATTGATTTAAAAAAATAATTATTTCTTATTAATTTTTTTTGATTGATTTATTGGTTGATTTATTGATGTTTTTATCATTTATTATTGATGATGGCTCTTTATTTGTAAAACTGAAGTGTTTAATGTTTGTAAACTTCCCTTTAAACCCCCCCCCATTCCCTACGCCTGATTTGTAACCTACGCTGATTTTCTAAAGTGTAGACAAGGTTTTTTCGAGCGTACAAAAATCTTCACTTACTCCATTCTAAGTTAGTTTGGAGTAAATTTTCACTGCCGAAACTTTGAAAACAGGTGTAAGTGGCCGGACACGCATCGTTTTGAATAAAAAATTCTGTTCCAAAGTGAAACTGTTCTAACTGACTAGAATGGGAGCAAACTAAATGCCGAGAATTTGAATTTCTAAGATACTCCGTTCTACACCAGTTGCTCCAAAAAATCAGAAGCAACTGAGGCCGAAACTTGGGCCCAATGTTCCCAATGTTGGGTAAGTCCAAAACCAGGGGTCACAGTCTAAGGATAAGGGGTAAGCCATTTAGGACCGAGATGAGGAGAAACTTCTTCACCCAGAGAGTGGTAAACCTGTGGAATTCTCTACCACAGAAAGTTGTTGAGGCCAATTCACTAAATATATTCAAAAAGGAGTTAGATGTAGTCCTTACTACTAGGGGGATCAAGGGGTATGGCGAGAAAGCAGGAATGGGGCACTGAAGTTGCATGTTCAGCCATGAACTCATTGAATGGCGGTGCAGGCTAGAAGGGCCGAATGGCCTACTCCTGCACCTATTTTCTATGTTTCTATATTTCTATGTTTACGGCAGAAGGTCAGAGAGATTTAACGCTAACGTCCATTTCTGATCGCTCGTGGTAACGCCCAATTTTTAAAATGGAGACTCGGGGCTTTGAAAATGGGCGACAAGCCGGCGATCCGAAAACCCATTTTTACCACCCACGCCGGAAATACCGCCCATTTTTGGGCGATCTGCACTAAAGTGTAAAATCTAGCCCCATGTGCTTATAAAATTTATTTTTAAATTCCTAAATTTTGCATTTATATTCCGAATGGAGGAACTAAATCATGTTGAGCACACAGACAAATCAGTTTCAAATGAGCACAGAGACCATTTTGCATTCTCTTGACGTTGCATGAGTAATTCTGTCCTGCCAGAAATCCTCAATATGTGGCACTGATAAATATGCCAATGAGATCTAGTATCATGTTTTCTCCCTGTGTCAAGTTCCAACACTCTGCGTATTATATCAGTAATTAAATCACCACTGATATCTCCAGAGAAATGCCTCACATCCCTCATAATGGTGGGTAAATCTTTAGAATTCCTCACTTGCTTCACATGGTTCTGGAGGTCAGAACAGGTTTTAGTGAAACATCTGCAGGAACACACAACCCAAGGCACTGAAGCCAGCTGACAGCTCAAAAGGTATTTTTATTTCATGTACTAACAACTCCCTCCTTTTGCTGAGAACTGAATAGTGCAATGAGTTCGGCCCCAAGTTTCCACATGATTTGCTCCTGATTTTTAGGAGCAACTGGTGTAGAACGGAGTATCTTAGAAATCGGAATTCTCGTCATTTAGTTTGCTCCAGTTCTAGTCAGTTAGAACAGTTTCACTTTGGAACAGAATTTTTTTTTCAAAAGGGGGCGTGTGCGGCCACTTACGCCTGTTTTCAAAGTTTCAGCAGTGAAAACTTACTCCAAACTAACTTAGAATGGAGTAAGTGAAGATTTTTGTATGCTCGAAAAAACCTTGTCTACACTTTAGAAAATCAGACGTAGGTTACAAATCAGGCGAAGGGAATGGTGGGGGAGGGTGTTTAAAGGGAAGTTTACAAACATTAAACACTTCAGTTTTACAAATAAAGAGCCATCATCAATAATAAATGATAAATACATCAATAAATCAACCAATAAATCAATCAAAAAAAATTAATAAGAAATATATTTTTTTTAAATCAATAAATAAAACATTTTCTACTTACCGACTGCAGCACCGGGAGCCCTCCAACAGCGTGCTGGGATGCCCCCCTCAGTGTGTCTCTGTCAGTGTCTCTATCTCTCTGTCTGTCTGTGTGTCTCTCATTCTCTGTCTGTCAGTGTCTTTGTTTCTGACAGCGAGGGGAGGGGGAGGAGGGGGGTAGAGGGAGAGAGGGGGGGAGCAGAGGGAGGGAAGGGGGAGGGAAGGGGGGGAGGGAAGGGGAGGAGGGGGGGAGAAGGGGGAGGGATAGGGGTGAAGGGGGAGGGGGTAGAAGGGGGGAGGGGAGGAGAAGGGGATAAAGGGGAGAAGGGGGAGAAAGGAGATGGGGGAAAGGAGATGGGGGGAGAAGGAGATTGGGGGGAAGGAGATTGGGGGGGAGGAGATTGGGGGGGAATGAGATTGGGAGGGGAAGGAGATTGGGGGGAGGGGAAAGAGTTTGGGGGGCGGGAAGGAGATTGGGGGGGGAAGGAGATTGGGGGGGGAAGGAGATTGAGGGGGGGAAGGAGATTGGGGGGGGAAGGAGATTGGGGGGGAAGGAGATTTGAGGGGGGGGAAGGAGATTGGGGGGGGGAAGGAGATTGGGGGGGGGAAGGAGATTGGGGGGGGGAAGGAGAAGGGGGAGGGAGGCTGAACGGGCCGAGTCCGAGACTTTGGGCAGGGCCTGTCCCCAGCACCAGATTTACAGGTAGGTGGTGTTGGGTCGGGTCGGGGGGGTGGTGGGAGGGAGGTCGGTTCGGTTCGGGTCGGAGGGAGGGAGGGAGGGAGAGGGAGGTCAGGTTGGGGGGAGGGAGGTCAGGTCGGATCCAGTCCAGGGGCGGGAGGCGGGGGGGAGGAGCGGGTGTCGGGTCTGGTCCGGGGGCGGCGGGGGGTGGGGTGGGAGGGTGGAGCGGGTATCGGGTCCGGTACAGAGGCGGGGGGGGAGCGGGTGTTGGGTCCGGTCCGGGGGCGGGGGGAGCGGGTGTTGGGTCCGGTCCGGAGGCGGGGGTGGGGGAGCGGGTGTCGGGTTTGGTACGGAGGCGGCGGTGAGAGCGGGTGTTGGGTCCGTTCCGGGGGCGGGTGTCGGGTCCGGTCCGGAGGTGGGAGGGGGGGGGGAGCGGGTGTCGGGTCCTGTCCGGGGGCGGGGGGGATGGGCGGGGCGGGTGTCGGGTCTGGTCCGGAGGCGGGGGCGGGTGTCGGGTCCGGTCCGGAGGCGGGAAGCGGGAGTCGAGTCGGGTCGGGAGGAAGCAGGAGCTGGCCGTGGGAGGAGTCTTATTCACGCAGCCCCAGTGAGGCCATTCGGCCAAGGCTAGGGGCTGCGTGCTTCGGGCCCCTCCCACACAGTTCCGGGCGCCTGGAGCTACTGCACTTGCGTGCCCACTGTAGCGCGCATGTGCAGAGGTCCCGGCACTGTTTTCGGCGCAGGGACCTGGCTCCGCCCACTACAGCTCCTGCTGCGCTGCGCCGAGGACCAGAGGACCTGCAGGGAGGTGGAGAATCTGGAGGGTTTTTTTAGGCGCACTTTGTGGCACGAAAAACGGGCGTCCAGGTCGCGACTCGAAACTTGGGCCCAAAGTGTCTGGAATTAATTCTCAGCTACTAATGTAAAGTAAATCATGTGTAAAATATTAACATCTAAAGCTAATCCGGTCTGAATTGAAATATCCTTAAATCTTCTGGATGAGTTTATTTGCAGAACTATTCATAGATCCGGGTGTAGTCTTGCTCAGGGGTCGGGACAAGCAATTTGGGTGGGTGGGGGTGCGGTTGGGGAGCAGAAAATTGTGTGTAACTGAAATTTAAAGGGATAGGAACAATTAACATTGGCAAGAAGGGAAACAAATTTCTGAAAGGCTCAAAAGGCATCTCTACCTATTACTAGCCTTTGCCAAGGCTGAAGGGGCATGGGATTAAGAAATAACAGCTAAAAATGAAGGGAAAGGAAACCATATGTGCAGGCTGAGGTTCTGTCACTTGTTGTGCCAGCTCTATGGTACATGTTAGCAACAGGTGTCCTTCTGGAAGATGGCACAGCTCTGTGCTGACTCAGCAAAGAACTCCGATTGAAATTCTACAAGCCATGTGACAAAACCACGGTGCAGATATTCCTCCACATTACACCCCGTGTGTGCCGAGTTATGTATAAGAAATAAGATTGATGCAGCAATGTAAGGCCCTTTTTGGTCTATTTCCCCATTTCTCGGCCACTGCCCCCCACCCCCCCACACTCTTGATAATTAGGTTTACATAAGCTTTTGTGTCAATTATGTCATTTATGTTTTGTCAGCAACACTATGCTGTGGAGATACCTGCTGACAGCCGTTGCTAAATAAGTGCAACAGTGTCTTCAAATATAGTTGGTGATTCTTGGTGGGTGTGGCTAATCAGGTTTTGATAGCTGACGATCGCCCCGGCATGGCTTCTTTCATTTAGTACTGAATCATACATGACATGTTGTGTTTGGAATGCATCTGAAGAGCCATCCAGCATAATTTTTAGTCAGTCCTTCACACATATCTCTGCCATTGGGTCCGCAGTCACAGCTTACCTTGAGGGTTGGAGCCTCTGCACACACCTATCTGATTATCTGTCTGCAGATGGGGGTGTGTGGGTATTGGTGGCTGGGCACAGAGCATCGCTTGTGCAGCCTGATCTGGCTGGATTTTCTTTGGTGGTGCTCTTCCTCCTCTTCTTCCTGCTGGGAAATGCAGTAATGCCAGTTATGGTGTTGCTGACAAAACAACACCAATACAATTGACACAAAGGCTTATGTAAACCTAATTATCAAGAGTGGGGTGGGGGGGGGGGCGGGGAGAAATGGGGAAATAGACCAGAAAGGGCCTTAAATTGCTGCATCAATCTTCTTTCTTATACATAATTCGGCACACACGGGGTGTAATGTGGAGGAATACCTGCACCGTGGTTTTGTCACATGGCTTATAGAATTTCAATCGGAGTTCTTTGTGTTTCTACAGAGCTTTAAAAATGATCTGACTCTGGGATGGATCTTCTTTGCACTAATGAAGCTATCTCATACCTCATTTTCAATTGTGATCAGCAGTTACAGGAAACCTTACATCTGCCTAAGTCTAAACCAATGTTTTGTATAAATTCACTGAATTCTGTGCTCCAAATCATCTTGCCATTAAATGAAAACCTTTCTGAGCGGGTTTCATACCAGCACCCACTCCGAGGGAATGTAATTTAAACTGACTGAATTTCTGTCTGGTTCCACCTATCACATTTGCCGCATTCTGTAGCAAATCTATAACACAGAGAGAAACTAGATTTTGAAATTGCAAATGTACATGAAGGCAGTACTTGATGTACATTCTGTCAGCTGCATATGCAGTTGGTGATAAGATTTCCAATTGTATCCAAAGGATTACCCATTGAGAGCCAGCAACGTGACCATGTGTTTTTATGTTGTTGCTCTGGTTTTGGGAGACTGGTGGTACCATAGGCAGTCCCTCGGAATCGAGGAGGACTTACTACCACTCTTAACATGAGTTCTTAGGTGGCTGAACAGTCCAATACGAGAACCACAGTCCCTGTCACAGGTGGGACAGGTAGTCATTGAGGGAAGGGGTGGGTGGGACTGGTTTGCTGCACGCTCTTTCCGCTGCCTGTGCTGATTTCCTGCATGCTCTCGGCGATGAGACTCGAGGTGCTCAGAACCTCCCGGATGCACTTCCTCCACTTAGGGCGATCTTTGGCCAGGTGTCAGTGGGGATGTTGCACTTTTTCAGGAGACTTTGAGGGTGTCCTTGTAACGTTTCCTCTGCCCACCTTTGGCTCGTTTGCCATAAAGGAGTTCCAAGTAGAGCGCTTGCTTTGGGAGTCTTGTGTCTTGGGAACCTGTTCAACCTTCGCCGTCTCCAGGCCAGGTCCAAGACCACCCCAACCTCTGTCGCCGAGCTACAGTATGCGAACAACGCCTGCGTCTGCACACATACAGAGACTGTACTCCAGGACATAGTCGACGTTTTTACTGAGGCAACAAAAGCATGGGCCTTACGCTAAACATCCGCAAGACAAAGGTCCTCCACCAGCCTGTCCTCACTGCACAGCACTGCCTCCCCCCCAGTCATCAAGATCCACAGTGCAGCCCTGGACAACGTGGACCATTTCCCATACCTCGGGAGCCTCTTATCAAAAAGAACAGGCATTGACGATGAGATTCAACACTACCTCCAGTGCGCCGGTGCAGCATTCGGCCACCTGAGGAAAAGAGCATTTGAAGACCAGGCCCTCAAAACTGCCACCAAGCTCATGGTCTACAGGTCTGTAGTAATATCCGTCCTCCTGTATGGCTCAGACACATGGACCATGTACACCAGACACCTCAAGTCTGTACTATACCTATGAATGACTCCACGAGGCAATGTGTTATACTCAAACTGTAGTGACCTTGGTCCTTTAGACCTAACTCCAGAGTGAGGCAGCCGCATGGTGGCTCCCCTTCTATAGAGCCCTTGCCACCAGGGCAGGACAGGAAACCCCGGTCTACACCAGTTGCACTCTCTAGTGGTACCAGCATGTATATACACAGTGTAAACCTTATCGGTAGTACATCAGGTAAACAAGTCTCCATCTTATGCAACTATACAGTGACTACACAGAGAGTATATCTATAGTCTGCATATATAACATCACTCTCCCCCAAGTGCTTTGTGCCAATTACCTTTGCACTATGTGCTCTGGCTTAGCTCTCCCAAGACTTAAGTGCCAATAGCCCTTACACCTTGGCTGTGCTTTGGCTTGGCTCTCTCCCTGTTAACCCCCAAGTCCTTTTCCCACAACATTGGGTAGTGGTTACCAGTTTGGATGGTTCGATAATGCAGTGGAGGTTTCAGAGGGTTCTGGGTGTGATCCATGTGTGTGTCCATGGCTACATATATCCATTCCCCACCGCCCCACCCCTACAGTGAGATCATGCAGGTGGCCCATTACATAAACATACAGGATCAGACACAGTGCAAGTACAAAGAAAGGAAGAAAAAAAAATGTTTTTTTACACCTTGGTTCAGTGACTTACATTCACTACGTTTTACGGTTGTGCTCCAAGATTGAGTAGATTGCATAATTAGTTCAGTCATGGTCAATACATGGTCAGTACTGAGGTAGCAGTACAGGTATGCGAGGATGCTAGTTCCAGAGCAACTGGACGGGGTCCTAGTCGTCTAATGGTGGCGCTGAGCCCCCTGCTAGCGGGGTGGGCTTGGTTCACTCACCTTGCCAGGACTCAGGGCCTTTGCCGTTGCCGTTGCCTAGTGGTGGGCAGAGCCACAGATGTGTGTGGCCTCCCTGTCCCCCTTTGAGGGCTACAGAATCTTCTACCTGCTCTTTAACAGTGTTGGGAACCTGGCTGTTCCAGGTCCCGTTTGGGGACCTCGTTGGTTCTAACCTTTCACTCCCGGACATGGCCAAGGTAGCGACTGGGTCTCGGGGCTGCACCATCTCCAACCGGGTGGTGGGCAACGGCGGCCATTTTCATTTCCAGGTCAATGGCGAATAGTGCCATCAGGTGCCTGCAGCGTGGGATAGACCTGGTGCAGGGTATCAAGACCAGTGCCTTCACCCTCCTGAGGTCGCTGGCCTATAACTTGTGGGGACACCTGGGGCAGGGCATCTTTACCCTCCCGAATTTGCTCGCTTACTACCTTTGGGGACACTCTATTCCCAACATCTTGCAACATTTTGTTCTTTACATTCTTAATCAGTTCGTTACATTGATTGCCATGCATACAATGTCTCTTTAAGTTCAGTTGGTTGCAGGTCTCTGTTTAAGAGAACCCTGCCACGCCATGCTGCTCCTTGCAGCAGTAGGGATACAATTTTGCCTCTGTCCTCGAGGTGGACTGCCCTGATCCTTCTCTCCCGCGATTCTGCCACAAAAGCTGGAAGAGTGCCTGTGAATTCGATCTTCCTCCCCAGGAGTCCGGCTACTGGAGCCGGGAAGGTAGTTTTAGGTCGTTCCGGTCGGATCATTGCCACGCAGTCATGATGGATGGTCTGTGCCTCAGGTCTGTTCTCTGTTCTCTGGTGACTGGCCCAAGCGAAGGTGAGCACGGGGGACATCGATTGCTGGAGTGAAGAGGTCTGCGCATTTCCACTGGATCTTCCCCATCCATTTTCTTCCGAGTAGCGTTGGACCATCACTTCCAACAATCCACAGAGGTAACTTGTGCACCACGCCATTATGGATTACACTTACATCCACACTACCAAGGACTGGGATCAGCTCCTTGGTGTAAGTGCGCAACTTTTCCTGTACTGGAACCAGCTTGGGTTGTTTTTCGTTCCATAGCCTCTCGAAGGCATCCTGGCTCACCACTGACTGGCTCGCTCCCATGTCCACTTCCATGAAGACTGGAATGCTGTTTATCTCGACTTCCATCTTCACTGGAGGACAATCGGTGGTGCAGGTATACACTCCATGCACTTCCTCTTGGGGCTGAGCTGCCTCTCTGGCCAAATCATCATACTCCCCGTTGGATTCAAAGTGAGGTGTATTTCTTTTACACATACGCTGCAGGTGGCCCTTCGTGTTACAGGCTTTGCATACGCACTCAGCAAACCAACACTGGTGAGCCCTATGGTTTCCTCCACAATGCCAGCATGGTGCTACTCGATTAGCACCCCTCGGCGGACTCTGAGTTCTGGAACCCTGAGGTCTGTGCTCTCTGCCTGGGCAGAGCCACGTTCTACAGTCTTGCCTGTGAAAGGCACCATTCTGTGTACAGTACTTGCCGGGTTTGAGTCCACAGGATGAACAATTTGCTTGGTGCTGCAGGTCAAGGTCATGAACTGATGGTATTCTGCAGGTTGACTGTGGTGCCAGCAGATAGTAACTTCTGAAGGAGGCCCTCGTGGCCAATTCCTATCACAAAGATGTCTCACAATGCTTCATTGAGGTGCGTGCCAAAATCACATGGTGCCGCAAATCTCCTGAAGTCGGCTGCATATTTTGCAATCTCCTGGCCCTCAGGTGTGCGGTGAGTGTAGAATCTGTGCCTAGCCGTGAGGATGCTCTCTTTTGGTTTAAGTTGGTCGCGAATTAGTTCAGTCAGCTCATCGTGTGTCTTATCCTTGGCCTTCGTGGGTGCCAGCAAGTCCCTGATAAGGTGGTAGACCTCGGGCCCACAACTGGTCAGCAGTATAGCCTTGCACTTCTTCGCCAATGTGTCCGTCTCCCCTGCCAGGTCGTTTGCCACGAAATGTAGCTCGAGCATTTCCGTGAAGGCATCCCAATCATCACTCACTGCAAAGTCTTTTAGTAAGGCAAAGGTAGCCATAATATCGCGTGAAAGTCCTTATTCTTGTCGCCAGTTGTCATGTTTGTACTGTTATGAATGACTCCACGAGGCAATGTGTTGTACTCGAACTGTAGTGACCTTGGTCCTTTAGTCGTAACTCCAGAGTGAGGCAGCTGCATGGTGGCTCCCCTTTTATACAGCCCCTGCCACCAGGACAGGAAACCCTGGTCTCCACCAGTTGCACCCTCTAGTGATACCAGCATGTATATACACAGTGTAAACCTTATTGGTAGTACATCAGGTAAACAAGTCTCCATCTTATGCAACTATACAGTGACTACACAGAGAGTATATCTATAGTCTGCAAATATAACACTCTGGCCTCCCACTCGTCTTGGCCAATTTGTATGCCCTTGTTTTCAATTTGATACCATCCCTTATTTCCTTAGTTAGCCACTGATGGTTGTCCCTTCTCTTACAATCTTTCCTTCTCATTGGAATACCTTTTGGTTGAGAGTTATGAAATATCTCCTTAAATGTCTGCCACTGTTCATCAACCGTCCCACACTTTAATCTATTTTCCCAGTCCACTTTAGCCAACTCTGCCTTCAAACCTTTGCAGTCTCCTTTGTTTAAGCCGAGGACACTGGTTTGAGAACCAACTTTTATCACCCTCCAACTGAATTTGAAATTCAACCATGTTATGGTCACTCATTTCTAGAGGATCCTTTACAAGGAGATTGTTTATTAATCCTGTCTCATTACACAGTACCAGATCTAAGATAGCCTGCTCCCTGGTTGGTTCCGCAATGTACTGTTCAAGGAAACTATCCCGGATACACTCTATGAACTCTTCCTCAAGGCTACCCTGGCCAAGTTGCTTTGTCCAATCAATATGAAGGTTAAAATTCCCCATGATTATTGACATTCCTTTTTTACAAGCTTCCATTATTTCTTGATTCATACTCAGTCCAACAGTGTAGCTACTGTAAGGGGGCCTATAGACGATGCCCACCAATGACTTTTTCCCCTTATTATTCCTTATCTCCATCCAAAATGATTCAACATCTTGATCTTCTGAGCCAATATCATTTCTCATTAACACACTGATCTCATCCTTTATTAATAGCGCTATCCCACCTCCTTTTCCTTTCTGTCTGTCCTTCCGAATTGTCAAATAGTCCTCAAAGGGTACAGCAGTTATCATGGGTGACTTTAATCTACATAAAGATTGGGCTAACCAAACTGGTAGCAGTATTGTGGAGGAGGATTTCCTGGAGGGTATAAGGGATGGTTTTCTAGACCAATATGTCGAGGAACCAATTTGAGGGCTGGCCTCCTAGACTGGGTCTTGTGCAATGAGAGAGGATTAATTAGCAATCTGGTCGTGCGAGGCCCCTTGGGAAAGAGTGACTATTAAGATGGAGAGTGACACAGTTAATTCAGAGACTAGGGTCCTGAACTTAAAGAAAGGTAACTTCGATGGTATGAATTGGCTAGGATAGACTGGTGAATGTTACTTAAAGGGCTGATGGTGGATAGGCAATGGCAGACATTTAAAGATCACATGGATGAACTACAACAATTGTACATCGCTGTCTGGCGTAAAAATAAAAAGGGGAAGGTGGCTCAACTGTGGCTAACAAGGGAAATTAGGGATAGTGTTAAATCCAAGAAAGAAGCATATAAATTGGCCAGATAAAGCAGCAAACCTGAGGCATAGGAGAAATTTAGAATCCAGCAGAGGACGACTAAGGGTTTAATTAGGAGGGGGGAAATAGAGTATGAGAGTAAGCTTGCAGGGAACATAAAAACTGACTGCAAAAGTTTCTATAGATATGTGAAGAGAAAAAGATTAGTGAAGACAATCATAGGTTCCTTGCAGTCAGAATCAGATGAATTCATAATGGGGAACAAAGAAATGGCAGACTAATTGAACAAATACTTTGGTTTTGTCTTCACTGAGGAAGACACGAATAACTTCCCAAAAATAATAGGGGACCGAGGATCTAGCAAGAAGGAGGAACTGAAGGAAATCGTTATTGGTCAGGAAATTGTGTTAGGGAAATTGATGGGATTGAAGGCCGATAAATCCCCAGGGCCTGATAGTCTGCATCCCAGGATACTTAAGGAAGTGGCTCTATAAATAGTGAATGCATTGGTGGTCATTTTCCAACATTCTATAGACTCTGGATCAGTTCCTATGGATTGGAGGGTAGCTAATGTAACCCCACTTTTTAAAAAGAAGGGAGAGAGAAAACAGGGAATTATAGACCAATTAGCCTGACATTGGTAGTGGGGAAAATGTTTGAATCAATTATTAAAGATGTAATAGCAGCTCATTTAGAAAGCAGTGACAGGATCGGTCCAAGTCAGCATGGATTTATGAAAGGGAAATCATGCTTGACAAATCTTCTAGAATTTTTTGAGGATGTAACTAGTAGAGTGGACAAGGGAGAACCAGTGGATGTGGTGTATTTGTATTTTCAAAAATCTTTTGACAAGGTCCCGCACAAGAGATTAGTGTCCAAAATGAAAGCACGTGGTATTGGGGTAATGTATTGATGTGGATAGAGAACTGGTTGGCAGACAGGAAGCAAAGAGCAGGAATAAACGGGCCCTTTTCAGAATGGCAGACAGTGACTAATGGGGTACCGCAAGGTTCAGTGCTGGGACCACAGCTATTTACAATATACATTAATGATTTAGACAAAGGAATTGAATATAATTTCTCCAAGTTTGCAGATGACACTAAACTGGGTGGCAGAGTGTGCTGTGAGGAGGATGCTAAGAGGTTGCAGTGTGACTTGGACAGGTTAGGTGAGTGGGAAAATGCATGGCAGATGCAGTAGAATGTAGATAAATGTGAGGTTATCCACTTTGGTGGCAAAAACAGGAAGGCAGAATATTATCTGAATGGTGACAGATTAGGAAACGGAGAGGTGCAATGAGACCTGGTACATCAGTCATTAAAAGTTGGCATGCAGGTACAGTAGGCGGTGAAGAAGACAAATGGCATGCTGGCCTTCATTGCGAGAAGATTTGAGTATAGGAGCAGGGAGGTCTTACTGCAGTTGTATAGGGCCTTGGTGAGGCCACACCTGGAATATTGTGTACAGTTTTGGTCTCCTAATCTGAGGAAGGACATTCTTGCTATTGAGGGAGTGCAGCGAAGGTTCACCAGACTGATTCCCGGGATGGCAGGACTGACATATGAAGAAAGACTGGATTGACTAGGCTTATATTCACTGGAATTTAGAAGAATGAGAGGGGATCTCATAGAAACAAATAAAATTCTGACGGGATTGGACAGGTTACATGCTGGAAGAATGTTCCTGATGTTGGGGGAGTTCAGAACCAGGGGTCACAGTCTAAGGATAAGGGGTAAGCTATTTAGGACTGAGATGAGGAGAAACTTCTTCACTCAGAGAATTGTGAACCTGTGGAATTCTCTACCACAGAAAGTTGTTGAGGCCAGTTCATTAGATATATTCAAAAGGGAGTTAAATGTGACCCTTATGGCAAAAGGGATCAAGGGGTATGGAGCGAAAGCAGGAATGGGGTACTGAAGTTGCATGATCAGCCATTATCATATTGAATGGTGGTGCAGGCTCGAAGGTCCAAATGGCCTATTCCTGCACCTATTTTCTATGTTTCTATGGGCCCAAGTTTCGGGCCACGCCTAGAACGGCGCAGCCCCGACCTGGACGCCTGTTTTTCGCGCCAGAAAGTGCGCCTAAAAAATACTTAGCTATTCTCCAGCTCCCTGCAGGACCTCTAGAGCTGTGCGCGGCGCAGCATGAGCTGTGGGGGGCGGAGCCAGGTCCCTGCACTGAAAACAGTGCCGAGACCTCTGCACAGGCGCGCTACAGTAGGCACGCATGTGCAGTAGCTCCAGGCGCCCAAAACTGTGTGGGAGGGGCCCGAAGCACGCAGCCCCAAGCCCTGGCCGAATGGCCTCAATGGGGCTGCGTGGATCAGGCTGCACCTCCCACGCACAGCTCCTGCTTCCTCCCGACCCGACTCGACTCCCGCTCCCCGCCCCCGGACTGGACCCGACCCCCGCTCCCCCCGTCCCCGCCCCCGGACCCGACCCGACCCGACCCGACCCGACTCGACTCCCGCTCCCACTCCACCCCCCGCCCCCAGACCGGACCCGACCTGACCCGAATCCCAATCCCCCCCCCCGCCCCCGGACCGGACCCGACCCCCGCTCCCCACCCCGCCCCCGGACCGGACCCGATCCCCGCTCCCCACCCTTCCCCTGGACCGGACCTGACCCCCGCTCCCCACCCCACCCCCGGACCCGATCCCCGCTCCCCACCCTGCCCCTGGACCGGACCCGACCCCCCGCTCCCCACCCCATCCCTGGACCGGACCCGACCCGACCCGACTCCCACGACCCGACCCCGTACCCGACCCCCCCCGCCGCCCCTGCCCCCGCCCCCAGACCGGACCGGACCCCCGCTCCCCCACCCGCCCCTGGACCCGATCCAACCCGACCCGACCCGACTCCCGCTCCCATTCCCCCCCCGCCCCCAGACCCGACCCGACTCCCACGACCCGCCCCTGGACCCGACCCCCCCACCCCCCCGGACCCGACCCCCCCCCCACACCCCCTGACCTGACCCCCCCCCACCCCCGGACCCGACCTGCCCTCGTACCCAACCCACCGGCCACTTACCTTTAAATCCGGTGCTGGAGGCGGGCCCCGCCCGAAGTCTTCGGCCTGGCCGGGCCCGGCCCGTCCAGCCTCCCTCTCCTCTCTCCCTTCTCCCCCTCCCTCCCTCCTTCCCTTCTCCCCCTCCCTCCCTCCTTCCCTTCTCCCCCTCCCTCCTCTCCCTCTCTCCCTCTCTTCTCCGCCCCCTCCCTCCCTCTCTCCCCCCTCACTCCACCCCCCCTCCACCCCCCTCCTCCCCCACTCCTCGCTGTCAGAAACACAGACACTGACAGACAGAGAGTGAGAGAGAAACACAGACAGACAGAGAGATAGAGACACTGACAGAGACACACTGTGGGGGGGCGGGGGGGGGAGGGGCGCCCCAGTACGCTGTTGGAGGGCTCCCGGTGCTGCAGTCGGTAAATAGAAAATGTTTTATTTATTGATTTTTTACAATTTTTTTATTTTTTATTAATGTTTTCGATTGATTTATTGGTTGATTTATTGATGTTTTTATCATTTATTATTGATGATGGCTCTTTATTTGTAAAACTGAAGTGTTTAATGTTTGTAAACTTCCCTTTAAACCCCCACCATTCCCTACGCCTGATTTGTAACCTACGCCTGATTTTCTAAGTGTAGGCAAGGTTTTTCTGAGCGTACAAAAATCTACACTTACTCCATTCTAAGTTAGTTTGGAGTAAGTTTTCACTGCCTAAACTTTCAAAACGGGCGTAAGTGGCCGGACCCGCCCCCTTTTGAAAAAAAAAAATCTGTTCCCAACTGAAACTGTTCTAACTGACTAGAACTGGAGCAAACTAAATGCCGAGAATTGCAATTTCTAAGATACTCCATTCTAAACCAGTTGCTGCAAAAAAACAGGAGCAACTCAGGCTGAAACTTGGCCCCTATGTTTTTATATTTAGTTCCCAGTCCTAGTCACCTTGCCACCATGACTCTGTAATGGCTATCAGATCATATCCATTTGTATCTATGTGTGCCATCAATTCATCTATTTTGTTATGAATGCTGCATGCATTCATTTAGATAAAGAGCTTGTAAATTTGTGTTTTTACCATATTTTCCTGCTTTGTCCCCATTTTCTGATTCAACTTTATGTTTATACATTCTGTCCCTTCCTGGCACGCTCTGGTTTTCATTTCCCCCCCAGTGATACCCTGCTCTCTTGCCTTCTCCTTATTCTTTGGCTTTTTACATTTCTGCTCACCTGAACCCTCCCCCCCCATTAATTAGTTTAAAGCCGTCTCTACAACCCTAGATATTCGAGTCGCTCGGACCCTAGTCCCAGCACGGTCTAAGTGGAGACCGTCCCAACGGAATAGCTCCCTCTTACCCCACGAACCAAAACCCATTTCTGCCACTCCAGTCTTTGAGCCACGTGTTACATTCTCTGATTTTATGTACCCTATGCAAATTTACTCATGGAACAGGTAGTAATCTAGAGATTGTTACCTTTACGATTCTGATTCTGAGGCAACACCTTGAGTACTGAGTACAGTTTTGATCTCCATATTTAAGGAAGGATCATCATCCTCATAGGCAGTCCCTCGGAATCGAGGAAGACTTGCTTCCACTCTTAAAGTGAGTCCTTAGGTGACTGAACAGTCCAATACGAGAACCACAGTCCCTGGCACAGGTGGGATAGATCGTCTTTGAGGGAAAGGCTGGGTGGGACAGGTTTGCCGCACGCTCTTTCCGCTGCCTGCGTTTGATTTCTGCATGCTCTCGGCGATGAGACTCAAGGTGCTCAGCACCCTCCTGGATGCACTTCCTCCACTTAGGGCGGTCTTACGCCAGGGACTCCCAGGTGTCAGTGGGGATGTTGCACTTTTTCAGGGAGGCTTTGAGGGTGTCCCTGTAACGTTTCGCTGCCCAACTTTGGCTCGTTTGCCGTGAAGGAGTTCCGAGTGGAGCACTTGCTTTGGGAGTCTTGTGTCTGGCATGCGAATGATGTGGCCTGCCCAGCAGAGCTGATCAAGTGTGGTCAGTGCTTCAAAGCTGGGGATGTTGGCCTGCTCGAGGACGCTAATGTTGGTGCGTCTGTGCTGCCAGGGGATTTGTAGGATCTTGCGGAGGCATCGTTGGTGGTACTTCTTCAGCGACTTGAGGTGTCTACTGTACATGGATTGTACATACTTGCATTGGAGGCTGTTCAGAGAAGGTTCACGAGGTTGATTCCAGAAATGAGGGAGTTGACTTATGAAGATAGGTTGAGTAGGCTGGGCCTATACACATTGGAGTTCAGAAGAATGTGAGGTGATCTTATGGAAATATATAAAATAATGAGGGGACTCGACAAGGTGGATGCAGAGAGGCATCTCTCTATTAGTTTCCTCATAGGGGAAACTAAAACTAGGGGGACATACTCTCAGAATAAGGGGCCGCCCATTTAAAACTGAAATGAGGAGGAGTTTCTTCTCTCAGAGGGTTGTAAATCTATGGAATTCTCTGCCCCAGAGATCTATGGAGGCTGGGTCATTGAATATATTTAAGGCGGAGATAGACAGATTTTTGAGTGATAAGGGAGTAAAGGGTTATGGGGAGTGGGCAGAGAAGTGGAGCTGAGTCCATGATCAGATCAGCCATGGGGCCAGACTTTCCATAAAGGCTCTTAATGCCTGATTGCCTGCTGAGAAGGATCGCTAACACTCGGCGAAAAAAAGAGGGCAAGAATTTCCATTTTGAAGGTAAAAATACGTAGAACTGATCGCCCGGCAAGAAAATGGGTGTTACACACTCATTCTTGGTGTTCTTCTCGGCGGATAAGTGCAAAGTTAGCCAAATGGGTGGGTGTTACCGGAATGGACGGTAAGTCGAAAAATTTAGGTCAAGGCTGCGTTTGGGCCTACGGAGGGGGGAAAACTTAAAGAAAAAATGTTCATTAAAAAAAAATAAACACATACAAAGCATTCCCAAGACAGTTTTAACCTAATCGTCGTGATAAAATTAAAAATTAATAATTAAATAACCTTTAACTTACCTTTCTTTGTCGGGTCCCCCCCTTACCGCCCTGTAAAAGCAGCTTTCACAGGGCGGGTCTCTCGGTGATCTGGACGTTGGCGGTTGAGGCCAAACTTACGCCCTGGCGGTTGTTCTCGGCATTGCATGTGGGCGGTCTGGTCCCAGCGGACAATTTCAGATGTGGGCAACAACGTTCAAAAAATGTACCTGGAAACTCTCACTGGGCGAAAAACCAGCTGTAATGCTGAGAAAATCGCCGACAATAAAGCCGAAAGTCTGGCTCATGATTTCTTGACTGGTGGAGCTTTGATGCTGAGGTTACATAGTCATTATAAAATGCAACATCCCCACCGACACCTGGGAGTTCCTAGCCAAAGACCAGCCTAAGTGGAGGAAGAACATCCGGGAGGGCGCTGAGCACCTCAAGTCTCGTCGCCGAGAGCATGCAGAAATCAAACGCAGGCTGCAGAAGGAGCGTGCGGCAAACCAGACTCC
The DNA here is from genome assembly GCF_044704955.1 of Pristiophorus japonicus. Classification (NCBI taxonomy): domain Eukaryota; kingdom Metazoa; phylum Chordata; class Chondrichthyes; family Pristiophoridae; genus Pristiophorus; species Pristiophorus japonicus. The sequence continues at coordinate 279,976,624 of NC_091978.1, forward strand.
CCACCCACCCTCTCCTTCAACGACTATCTGTCCCACCTGTGACAGAGACTGTAATTCCCGAATACTGTTCAGTCACCTAAAAACTCACTTTTGGAGTGGAAGCAAGTCTTCCTCAATTTCCAATGATGATATGATGGTGATGAATGGCGGAGCAGGCTCGAGGGGCCAAATGGCCTACTCCTGCTCCTATTTCTTCTATTCTTCTGTTCTTAAATGTTGTATAATTTGAAGGGGTGGGTGCTTCATTTTGTTTCATTTGAAGGGGTGGGGTTTTTGGGGGGAAGTGTTGCAATTAAAAATGTAAGTTTGACCGTTTCTTTCAGCCTCTGGTGTATGACTGTTGAATCATTATGGAGATGTGGCCTTATCGTGGCACAATGCGCGGTCATTATTAGCTGCATCACTCAGCTCCCTCCATTTAAGTGAACTACTCCCTCATGAACCGCCGCCTAATAGCCCTGCCACCACCAAAACTGGCACGCTTCTCCTATGTGGATGCTTCTGGTCGTCGTCGTCTTGCTGGACATTCAGGGTGTTGGCAGGCTCCTGATCCCTGCAATCCCCACTGGCAAGGCCTAGTTGTGCAGCATGTAGCACTGTACAATGAATAGTGAGACCTGTTGAGGGGAGGATTTTCTTTGTATTACTATGTATGGAAATGTGGAATATCGATCCCTGTCATTTGCGAGTGAAGTAGTTGACAGTGACTTTGGAGAAGGCAGACAATTATCTTTAGGTCAAGAGGTTGTTGCTTCTTTTCTCCCATCTCTCAAAGTGAGAGAAAAACCACTGCACCAAACACAACATCTGTAAGTGATGTAAAAAAATGTTACAGCATTCTGCAACCGTCTCTGAAACTGCAAACCCATTTTTAAGTCAATAGGTCAAAAGTAAAGATATTTTTTGACAAGAGAAGCTCGTCCCTTTAAGACAAATAGCAGCTAAATGACAGTGCTGGCAGCTGTTGTGCCAAGTGTTTGGAAGTAATTTGCCTCTGAACTGTGCTCGATGCTGTAGCAGGAAATCTGAGTACACAGGCCTGTGACTTCTTCAGGCACAGTCAAGTGTAACCATCTGACAAGCCATACTGAAAATTCAGATGCAGTGCTATTCAAGCATAAAAGAGGGGTAGAAAGGATTAGCAACTATGTTTCTTGTCTATAGTGCTACGAACACTAAACCCAAGAAAATTGGCCAATATTTACTACAAGTTAACAATCCATAATTAGAAAAAGTAATACTTTAGAAAGCATTTTTCATCAGCTCAGTTTTTCTAAGTCAGTATTTAGCACCCACATATTGGTTAACCTTCTTCCTGATGTGGACATTTTTATCTAGATTCTACTTCCTGTTAACCCTTTGACCTGTACCTACTTCTTGTGAACCTTTACAGGAAGTTCCATTATTCCACTGCACAACCAACCACTTGGCCAAAAAACAATGTACATTTTGATGGCATTTAATACACAAAGACAACGGGCTCAATTTTCCCCATGCCCATTTTCTGGCATGTTGCCAGAGTTACGCCCGTTTTTCTAGGCCACAAATGCAGCAGAAATATTTTTCCAAAGTTTCCCCGATGTATAATTCAAATTTGGCGCCGCGCAGAGTGTCCAGTCACCTCGGGGGGTGGAGCCTGCTGTCTGCGCCAAAAAACGAAGCCGCAGCTTCTGAACATGCGCGGAAAATAAAAGTTACGTTTTCGACGTCGTTCCAATGGACGCGCATGCTCAGTACAACTCGGATTTAGCAATCGGTCATTTTTAAAGAGTCAGTTGTGTGTCTGAGAAGGAATGCTGTGTGAGAGCATTGGAAAAATCACAGCTGGAGCAATACAAGATGCAACGCGGTGCAAGGACCAAGAATTTCTTACAGGAAGAAATGGAGGCACTAGTTACTGTGATTGGGAACAGATGGCAGGAGCTGGACACCAGCAGCGGTCACATAAAAGTTCCACCCAAAGAAATGAAGAAACGCTGGAAACAAGTTGCAGAAGATTACTGTGCAATGGTGACCACCCAGAGATCTGGAGGCCAGTGTAAAAGGAAATGACAGGACCTTGGTCAAGTAGTTAGTGTAAGTAATATTTTGATTTATTTAATGGAATTACAATTGTAAATGTGACCAGCTGTATATGTCCCACCCAGCAGAAAGACACCCTCTCTAAAAAGTTGCATTTTCATCTTTGCAGAGGAAGGTGGCACATAATAAAATGAAAGAACTCGGACAGGAGGAGGCTCAGCAAATCTGCAGCCACTGACACCCTTGGAAGAGAGGGTCACGTCACTGCTTTCATGGGCCCTGCCTGGAAAAAAGCAATCAGTATTGCACAAGCTAGGCCCACACTCGAGGTAGAGTATCCAGACATGTTTACTGCTTGTACTATTACATGATGTGCCACCAAAGGGCACTACTATGGGAAACTTGAACACCAGCTGTATGGTCACTAAGGTGTGCCACCAGAGGGCACTGTAGTGGGAGACTTGTAGGTTACCTGTACAGGTGTGCCAGGCCTAATATAAAAGGCAGGCCACCATGGTGTGATCATCACTCTGGAGTTATATTAAATGGACTAAGGCCTCGTGGAGTCATTATCAGAGCATCTAAAGACATAACAATTGGCGACGAGATTACGGACTTTCACGTGAAAATGGCTAACTTTGGTACGTTGCAGCAGTTCGCCGATGGGGATTATTGGGACGCCTTTGTGGAGAAGCTCGACCATTTCTTCACAGCAAATGATCTGGCAGGCAATGATAAGTGCAGAGCTCTCCTGCTCACCAGTTGTGGGTCCACCGTCTATGGCCTCGTCAACGACTTGCTGGCACCAGCGAAGACAACGACCAAGATGTACAAGGAGCTTGTAACGCTGGTCCAAGAACAACTCAAGCCCAAAGAGAGCATCCTCACAGCGAGACACCAGTTTTACACCCACCGACGGACTGAAGGCCAGGAAATCGTGAAATATGCTGCAAACCTCAGGAGGCTGGCGGCATCGTGTGATTTCGGTGAACACCTCACCGAAGTGCTGCGGGATATCTTTGTCATCGGAATCGGCCACTAGAGCCTTCTTCACAGGCTACTATCTGCAGCTACCACAGTCACACTGCAGAAGGCCATCACCATGAGCCAGGCAGTCATGACCTCGACCTATGGCTCTAGACGGATGGCTCATCCTCAGGACTCAAAACCGGCAAGTGCTGTACACAGATGGGCGCCTTTTAGAGGCTGGACTGTCGAACGTGAATCTCCTCAGGGGAGAGACAATAGGCCTCCGAGTCCCTTAACTCTGAATCCACCGAGGGGGGGGCTAATTGCTTCGCACCATGCTGGCGTTGTGGAGGAAATCACCGGGCTCACCAGTGCCGTTTTAAGGACCATGTGTGCAGAGGGTGCAGCACAAAGGGCCACCTCCAGCGAATGTGTAAAAGAAATAGGACTCACTGTATTGATGAAGAGTCTGCAGAGGGCCATGAACCCAGCGCGGATTATAAAGAGGTGGTCAGAGAGGCAGCTCAGCCCCACGATGAGGTGTACGGAATGTTTACCTGCACCACAGAATGTTCCCCATTGAGAATGGAAGTCGAGATAAATGGCGCTCCAGTCTTCATGGAGGTGGACATGGGGTCGAGCCAGTCAGTAATGAATCAAGAAGCCTTTGAGAGGCTATGGGACAATCAAGTTGAACGACCCAAGTTGATCCCGGTTCAGGCAAAGCTGCGCACCTACACCAATGAACTTATCCCATGATGGCGCTGTGCACAAGTTATCTCTGTGGATTGTTGCAGGTGATGGACCAACACTACTCGGAAGAAGGTGGATGGAGAAGATCCATTGGAGCTGGGAAGATTTCATCCCTCCAGCGATCGACGTCCCCTGTGCTCAGAGGCAAAGCAAGCCCTCACCTGAGATTGGATCCAGCACCAGAGAGCAGACCAGCACAGCACCTGAGGCACAGGCCGCTCAGCACGACTGCGTGGAGATGATCCAGCAGAGACGACTTGAACGCACCTTCCAGGCTCCAGTGGCAGGACTCCGGAGGAAGAAAATCGGATCCAAAGGCAACTTCCCAGCTTCCGTAGCAGAACCCGGGGAGAAGAGGATCACAGCAGTCAACATCGTGGATGGAAGAAAGATGTCACCCAAACCACGAGGTGAACTGCTGAAGATAAGGATAACGGTGGCCAGACCACGAGGTGCAGCGCTGATGGAGCAAAAAATGGTACCAAGTGAAGAAGATGGTTGGGGTAAAGATAGCAAGGCTCTCTTAAAGAAGGCCAGCAACCCACCACACTCAAAGGGACAGTTCCACACTCTCAATCAACGTAATAGCAACTGTGAGTTAAATGTAAAGCTTGTAATTGATGATCAGAATTTTATACATGTAATAAACAAAGAAAAGTAGCGATTGGAGCTATAATTTATTTACAATGAGTAATGAAATGTTGTACGATGCGGGATTTCAACTGTATTCAGATAATGTAGCGGGCAAACACCCATCAGGAGCACACAGATCCAGTGGGCTACCCGATGCTGAAGCCTGATTCCCTGGGACCAGAATGATGCACCACGGAGTGTGGCCACAAGCAACTAATATAGACAAGCTGCAGAACAAGCGATCTCAGGAGGGCAACAGCATCGGTATCGATACCCTGCCCCTGATCGGCTCCACCTCTCAGGCATCCGATGACACCAACCGCCACAAGCCTGAAAGAGCAAACTGCGCTAAGGCGCAGCCTCCAGACCCTATCGCCACCAAGGCTCCACCCAGGAATGAAGGGTCACCCGCAACAGTTCTCCCAAATGGAACCGAGACCAGCCAGGGTCCCAAACCAAATAACGCCCAGGCAAGCGAGTCAGCAGTTCCCTGAGCACTGCTAGACGGCTGCTCCTCAGGGAGCAGCAGTGACCCGGGGCGTAAGGAAAGGACAGGGAGGTCACAGGCATCTGTGAACCTGCCCAATACTAGGAGCAACGGCAAAGGCCCTGAGAGCAGGCAACTTGAGCCAACCGGGTTCCCACTGCCAGCACTGGGCACCGCGCCACCAACAGACTACCTGGACACCATCCAGCAGTTCTGGTACTAGTTTGTCCTCACACCAGTACTAATTCCAAGTATGTATCAAGAATGTACCTCACCAGTCAAATGTACTTGCCTCACAACTGTACCACAAATATAATGATGTAAATGCAAATTTTCTTTTCTGGACTTCAATGTATATGAATGTAATGAGCCACCAGCATAATCTATATGTGGGGGGGCGTGGGGGGGGAGAGAATAGAGTGGTCATGGATGCACAAACAGAAACCACCAGCACCTCTACTGCCAACGAAACACCACCTACTCACCCAAGATGGAAACGACCCTCCAAGGATCAACCAGATAGAGCTAAGCCCAGAGCACAGTCAATGCATGAAGGCGATTTGCACTAAGGACTTAGGGGAAAGTGATGTCATGTATCCAGACATGTTTACTGCTTGTACTATTACATGATGTGCCACCAGAGGGCACTACTATGGGAAACTTGTACACCAGCTGTATGGTCACTAAGGTGTGCCACCAGAGGACACTGCAGTAGGAGACTTGTTGGTTACCTGTACAAGTGTGCCAGGCCTAGTATAAAAGGCAGGCCACCATGTGTGATCATCACTCTGGAGTTATATTAAATGGACTAAGGACACTACAGTTCAAGTGCAATACTTTGCCTCGTGGAGTTATTATCAGAGCATCTAAAGGCATAACAGAAGGCAAGTCCTGTAAATTCATCAGGTCCCTTCAAATTAGCCTGCTGCCTGGCCTGTGATGTGTGAGCCTACTCTTGCCACCCATCCTGCCCCCTCCTCTGCTGCTAACCAGTTGACTGTTCTGTTATCTTTTGCAGAACTTGAGGTCAACCCTGACAATGCAGAAGAAGATTCAGAGGAGGATGAGCCTGAAGAGGAGAATATCTTCCAATCCAACCCTCCAGACCAAGAACATTGGGGTGAGGGGGAGGGGATGGAGCTGGATGAAGCTCCCACTGTTGTACTGGCTTTGGAGGAGGTGCCGCTCATGGAGGTGCCAGCCCCTTCCGTGACTAGTGGTTTGAGTGTTGGTGGGACATTCCATGGTTTCACACCTTCCGAGGTTGTGGATCCCAGTGGTGTGTTGCAGCGAGGCACACCCAGGGCCCCGCCTTCCGAGGCTGTGGGTCCCAGTGGTGCGGTGCGAGCCACATCCGTGGGGAGGAGGAGAAGGAGAGCTTGACCGCGCTCTCCTGAGGTGCAGGGTTCAACAGATGTGGTTCAGATGGTGTCATTGAGTGCAGAGAGCATTGACCTTACCCGATCACTCCTGGATGCCATCAGTGGGGTGAGTAATGAGGTAGCGGGACTGTCGAGCGAAGTAACAGCAATGACACAAGAAATGAGAGCAATATCTGGGATCATCATTGAGTGAATAGTGGCCATGAGGGAGGGAACGCTGCAGGTAGTTCAGACAGTTTTGCTCAACATGAGGGAGGGAATGTTGCAGGTCGTTGAGACACTGTCAGGGCACATGTTGGAGTTAGCTGCTGCAATAAGGGAACACACCCAGACCCCGCGTCTATGATGGAATCAACTGTCATCCCAACTCCAAACCCCACACCAGCCTCTGAAGAGCCCAAAGCCGGGCCCTCCAACTTGCCGCCTGACACCGATGCCCCCCACCCTCAAAAGGTGCGCAGTACCCGAGATGTTAGAAAGAATAAGCTTGGCATCAAGCCCAGAAACACTGCGCCACCGCCTGCGGGCAGGGGTGGTGGAATGTCCAAGATCAAGCGCAGCGGGCGGTCTTAGACTAAGGGGGATGAGAGATGGGTGCAGCCTTTCTTTGCTGCTGCTGTTGTTGTTGTTATTATTGATACTGTTGTAACTGTACTTACATTAAAAGTTTTTTGTAAGTTATGTAAATTTACAAGTTTGTACGTGATCTTAAAGTTTTTAAGTGATCTTAAAGAGTAATAGTAAAGTAAAGTTTGATACAAGAATAATTTTATTAAAGTTAAGTTAATACATTGTAAACTTTTGAATAAAATATATTTTACATTAAAACTGAATCAGGTTCCATTAACACAACACAACATTACGGAACAGCTCCAAACAATAAACATGTCCATGTGGAATAGTTGTCGCTGAGCCCTCAGGCATCAGTAAAGTGTTCACGGATGAGCTGCTGGCTCAAGTCTCGAACAAGGCCCACCCTCCTCCGCCATCGTGCTCTGGCCTCAGGCACTTGTATGGCTTCCTCCTCCTCCTCATCTTCATCATCCTCCTCCTCCTGCTCATCACCTGCATCTTCCACATCATTATCATCAGCCACTCTCACCGCAGGTGGGTCTTCCATTACCAGATGCTGCTGCCTCATGATGGCTAAGTTATGCAGCATGCGGCACACAACAGTGAAGTGACCGACCATCTCACAGGAGTACAGCAAGCAGCCTCCGGAATGGTCCAGGCATCGGAAATGCTGTTTCAATATGCCAATGGTCCTCTCAATGATATTGCGTGTCGCAATGTGCGACATGTTGTATTGACGGTCAGCTTCCGTCCGGGTTACGAGTAGGGGTGTCATGAGCCAGTTGGCGAGGCTGTACCCTTTGCCTCCCAGTAGTCAGCTCTGCCCTTCTGGCTGCTGCTGCTGAAACAATGCAGATATAACGCTGTTGTGTAGGATGAACACATTATGAGTGCCGCCAGGGTATCTTGCATCGACTGACATGATATGATGCATGTCGTCACACACGAGCTGCACATTAATGGAGTGGAAGCCTTTTCTGTTCCTTTACATCTCAGAATCCTTCAAAGGTGCTTGCAAAGCGATGTAGGTATAATCAATGCAGCCCTGTACCTTTGGGAGGCCAGCAATCCTGGAGAAGCCCACAGAACATAAGAACATAAGAATTAGGAACATGAGTAGGCCATCTAGCCCCTCGAGCCTGCTCCGCCACTCAACAAGATCATGGCTGATCTGGCCGTGGACTCAGCTCCACTTACCCGCCCACTCCCCATCGCCCTTAATTCCCTTATTGGTTAAAAATCTATCTATCTGCGATTTGAATACATTCAATGATAAGCCTCAACAGCTTCCCTGGGCAGAGAATTCCACAGATTCACAACCCTCTGAGAGAAGAAATTCCTTCTCAACTCGGTTTTAAATTGGCTCCCCCGTATTTTGAGGTTGTGCCCCCTAGTTCTAGTCTCCCCTACCAGTGGAAACAACCTCTCTGCCTCTATCTTGTCTATCCCTTTCATTATTTTAAATGTTTCTATAAGATCACCCCTCATCCTTCTGAACTCCAATGAGTAAAGACCCAGTCTACTCAACCTATCATCATAAGGTAACCCCTCATCTCTGGAATCAGCCTAGTGAATCGTCTCTGTACCCCCTCCAAGGCTAGTATATCCTTCCTTAAGTAAGGTGACCAAAACTGCACGCAGTACTCCAGGTGCGGCCTCACCAATACCCTGTGCAGTTGCAGCAGGACCTCCCTGCTTTTGTACTCCCTCCCTCTCGCAATGAAGGCCAACATTCCATTCGCCTTCCTGATTACCTGCTGCACCTGCAAACTACCTTTTTGGGATTCATGCACAAGGACCCCCAGGTCCCTCTGCACCTCAGCATGTTGTAATTTCTCCCCATTCAAATAATATTCCCTTTTACTGTTTTTTTTTCCCAAGGTGGATGACCTCACATTTTCCGACATTGTATTCCATCTGCCAAACCTTAGCCCATTCGCTTAACCTATCTAAATCTCTTTGTAGCCTCTCTGTGTCCTCTACACAGCTCGCTTTCCCACTAATCTTTGCGTCATCTGCAAATTTTGTTACACTACACTCTGTCCCCTCTTCCAGGTCATTTATGTATATTGTAGACAGTTGTGGTCCCAGCACCCATCCCTGTGGCACACCACTAACCACCGATTTCCAACCCGAAAAGGACCCATTTATCCCGACTCTCTGCTTTCTGCCAGCCAATTCTCTATCCATGCTAATACATTTCCTCTGACTCCGCGTACCTTCATCTTCTGCAGTAACCTTTTGTGTGGCACCTTATCGAATGCCTTTTGGAAATCTAAATACACCACATCCATCGGTACACCTCTATCCACCATGCTCGTTATATCCTCAAAGAATTTCAGTAAATTAGTTACACATGATTTCCCCTTCATGAATCCATGTTGCGTCTGCTTGATTGCACTATTCCTATCTAGATGTCCCGCTATTGGGTGGCCGCATTGTGGAGCACCTCCATTCAGTCCGCAAGTGTGACCCCGAGCTTTCAGTCGCCTGTCACTTTATTTCTCCACTGCATTCCCACTCTGACCTCTCTGTCCTCGGTCTCCTGCACTGTTCCAACAAAGCTCAATGCAAGCTCGAGGAACAGCACCTCATCTTTTGTTTAGGCACTTCACAGCTTTCTGGATTCAACATCGAGTTCAAAAATTTCAGAGCGTAACCGCTGCCAATCTTTGGCTACCCCACCCCCCCCTGCACCCACCACCCCACCCCTCCCACCCCCCTCTGAGCCTGTTTCTTTCTTTCTTTCTTTTCTCCTTGTCTCTAATGGCAGATGGTCATTATCCCATCATTCACACCCGATCTTGACGAATGTTTTTCTGGCATTACCATTTGAATTTGGGCCATCATCCCTTTTGTCTCTCTAATCTCTCCTGTCTTCCAACCTAGCACAGACCTTCCCTTTTGTTCTTTCTTCCCCTCCCCCTTTCAGTGCTTGTTAAGAATCTGTTCTTTTCAAATATTCTCCAGTTCTGACGAAGGGTCATCGACCCGAAACGTTAACTCTGCTTCCTCTCCAGAGATACTGCCTGACCTGCTGAGATTTCCAGCATTTTCTGTTTTTATTCCAGATTCCAGCATCCGCAGTATTTTGCTTTTGTATTAAATGCTGGTGTTCAAAAAGATTTAAGTGTTCTCGTACAGGAAACACAGAAAGTTAGCATGCAGATCCAGCAAGCAATTTTCTTTTAAAATTCATTCCTGGGATGTGGGCATCACTGGTAAGGCCAGCATTTATTTCCCATCCTAATTGTTCCCACCGAGTTTTTGGCGAAAAAAAAATATTTAAAATGGAAGGGATGGAGGAGGTGACACAGCCCAGGCGTTTATCGCCACCAGTGACAATACCAAACAAATTTCTCAGCACAAGAGTGCTGCTGCAAGTACTGTGAACAAAGTAACATTGTTTTCGAATTGAAAGGTACAGGGCAGGATCTACACTTGCAGCTGCACGTCCGCAGATGACTCAGAGTCCACCATCAAGGGTGATAACTACAAGGCCATTAACACCTTGTTGGCGCTGCGGGGATGATCATCATTTCCATTCATGCCGCTTCAAAGGATATGTTTTCAAGGGCTGTGAAACAAAGGGACACCTCCAACGTATGTGCAGGTGAGCTGCAAATCCTGCTAATCCTGCAAATCACTATGTTGCAGAGGAGGACAGATCCATGGTGGATCACGACGAACCAGAGCCTCAGACCGAGGAGGCAGAGGTATATGAGGGGCACACATTTACCACAAAGTGTCACCTGATAATGCTGAAGGTTGAATTAAATGGACTCCCGGTGTCCATGGAGCTGGACACGGGCGCAAGCCAGTCCATAATGAGCAAAAAGACTTTCGATAAATTGTGGTACAGCAAGGCCTCAAGGTTCTGACTCCCATTCGTACTAAACTGAGAACATACACAAAGAAACTGATTCCCGTAATCGGCAGTGCTACTGTAAAGGTCTCCTACGATGGAGCGGTGCATGAGGTACCTACCGGGCGATGGCCCCATGCTGTTCGGCAGGAGCTGGCTGGGAAAGATACGCTGAGACTGGGACAGCGCCGAGCGCTTTCGTCCGTCGATAACACCTCATGTGCCCAGGTCCTAAACAAGTTCCCCTTGTTGTTCGAACCAAGCATCGGGAAGTTCCAAGGAGCAAAAGTGCAGATCCATTTGATTCCAGGGGCGCGACCCATCCATCACAAGGCGAGAGCGGTACCTTACATGATGAGAGAGAGGGTGGAGATTGAACTGGACAGGCTGCAATGAGAGGGCATCATTTCGCCGATCGAATTCAATGAGTGGGTCAGTCCAATTGTCCCAGTCCTCAAGGGAGATGGCACCGTCAGAATCTGTGGTGATTATAAAGTAACTATCAATCGTTTCTCACTGCAGGATCAATAGGCAGATGACCTATTTGCGACGCTGGCGGGAGGGAAAAGGTTCACGAAGCTGGACTTGACGTCGGCCTACATGACGCATGAGCTGGAGGAATCATCGAAAGACCTCACCTGCATCAATACGCACGAAGGTCTCTTCATTTACAACAGATGCCCGTTTGGGATTCGATTGGCCGCGGCGATATTCCAGAGGAACATGGAAAACTTGCTGAAGTTGGTCCCACGCACCGTGGTCTTACAGGACGACATCTTGGTTACAGGTCGGGACAATGTCGAGCACCTGCAGAACCTGGAGGAGATTCTTAGTCAGCTTAATCGTGTGGGGCTCAGGCTAAAACGCTCAAAGTGCATTTTCCTGGTGCCTGAAGTGGAGTTCCTGGGGCGAAGAATCGCGGTGGACGGCATCAGGCCCACCGATTCGAAGATGGAGGCAATCAAGAACGCACCGGGACCACAGAACGTGATGGAGCTGCGGTCGTTTCTAGGACTCCTGAACTATTTTGGTAACTTCTTACCAGGTCTTAGCACATTGTTAGATCCCCTGCACTCTTTACTGCGTAAAGGAGATGAATGGGTATGGGGTAAAAGCCAAGAAAATGCCTTTGAGAAAGCTAGGAAGCTGTTATGTTCAAACAAATTGCTTGTGTTGTACGATCCATGTAAACATTTGGTACTAGCATGTGATGCACCGTCGTACGGGGTCGGGTGTGTATTGAAACAAGCTAATGAATTTGGGAAATTGCAACCGGTTGCTTATGCATCCAGAAGTCTGTCTAAGGCCGAGAGGGCCTACAGTATGATCGAAAAAGAAGCGTTAGCGTGTGTTTGTGGGGTAAAGAAAATGCATCAATATCTGTTTGGGCTCAAATTTGAATTGGAAACCGACCATAAGCCGCTTATATCCCTCTTTTCTGAAAGCAAGGGGATAAATACGAATGCATCGGCCCACATCCAGAGATGGCTGCTCACGTTGTCCACATACAACTATGCCATCCGCCACAGGCCAGGCACAGAAAACTATGCCGATGCTCTCAGTAGGCTGCCATTGCCCATCACCGGGGTGGAGATGGCACAGCCTGCAGATTTAGTTATGGTAATGGAAGCATTTGAGAGTGAGCAATCACCTGTTACCGCCCGACAGATTAGAACCTGGACGAGCCAGGACCCCTTAATGTCCTTAGTAAAAAACTGTGTGCTCCATGGGAATTGGTCTAGTGTACCGTTAGAGATGCATTAGGAAATAAAGACGTACCAGCGGCACAAAGATGAAATGTCTATACAGGCAGACTGCCTCCTATGGGGTAATCAGGTAGTGGTGCCAAAAAAGGGCAGGGACACTTTTATCAGTGATCTCCACAGTACCCACCCAGGCAACATAATGATGAAACCGGTATCGATGCAGACTTAGAGTCCTGTGTGCACAAATGTAATACATATTTACAGTTAAGCAATGCACCCAGGGAGACACCACTAAGTTTATTGTCCTGGCCCTCCAAACCTTGGTCCAGGGTCCATGTTGACTATGCAAGTCCATTCTTGGGAAAAATGTTCTTAGTGGTTGGAGATGCATACTCTAAATGGATTGAATGTGTGATAATATTGGCAAGCACGTCCGCTGCCACCATTGAAAGCCTACAGGCCATGTTTGCCATGCACGGCATGCCTGATGTCCTTGTAAGTGACAATGGGCCGTGCTTTACCGGTGCCGAGTTCAAGGAGATCATGACCCGCAATGGGATCAAACATGTCACATCTGCCCCGTTTAAACCAGCATCCAACGATCAGGCAGACCGAGCAGTTCAAACAATCAAGCAGAGCTTGAAAAGGGTAACTGAAGGCTCACTGCAGACTTGCTTATCCCGAGTCCTGCTTAGTTACCGCACAAGACCCCACTCGCTCACTCGGTTCCCTCCCGCTGAACTGCTCATGAAAAGGGCACTTAAAACAAGGCTCTCGTTAGTACACCCTGATCTACACGAACAGGTAGAGAGCAGGCAGCTTCCACAGAATACATATCATGATCGCGCAAATGTGTCACGTGAAATTGAGGTAAATGATCCTGTATTTGTGTTGAACTATGGACAAGGTCCCAAGTGGCTTCCTGGCACTGTATTTGCCAAAGAGGTGTTTGTGGTCAAACTCTCAAATTGACTCATCTGCAGGAAACACTTGGACCAAACCTAACTCAGATTCATGGACTATCCAGCACAACCCACAATAGACCCTACCTTTTTCCACCCCCCAACACACACACAGGTGGCAACTGACCCAGCGGTTCACCACAAAGTAGAACCCATCACCCGCAGCAGCCCAGCACGACTCACCGCGCCCAGCAGCCCAGCAAGGCCAGCTGCGCAGCAGCCCAGCAAGGGCCCAACAAACGACTCACCAAAACCAGCATTTGCACCAAGACGATCAACCAGGGAAAGGAAGGCCCCAAATTGACTCACATTGTAAATAGTTACACTATTGACTTTGGGAGCGGGGACCGGGGGGAGTGTGTTTATGTATGTAAACCTGTAAATACCATGTCTAACCACCAGAGGGCTTATCCCCTGGAGTCCTAAGGGATCCCACTATACCTTGGGAGCACCTGTATATAAGGAGGCCTCACAGGCTGGAGAGGCACTCTGAGATCTGTAATAAAGGACTACGGTCACACCTTACTTTGAGCTTGCAGTGTTTGGTTTGACTCTTTATTCAAGTCATAACAAATCTGACAATACAACCACTCCCAACAGCACCTGACAAAAACTCCTTTCATTCCCCACCGCTGTGAACAATTCTCTTCCCTCTATAACATCCTTCAGCATACAATCACAAGGGCACACTGTAACACCTCTCTTTCACATTCCAAACACACTCAGCTCTTCCTCTGCTCTCTTCCCATCGCACGCTAACACCATTCTCTTCTCACATGTTGGGACTTGCACAACCACCAACTCCTCCCAGCACCCTTTCCTCACTTCACGTTCCACATATTTGGCTTTACATTCATCATCTCTCCATCCTGATTCCATCTTAGTTCTTCTCCACCTCTCACCACATGCACTATATGCACAAGTCTGATGCATCCCCACTTACCTTTTCAACAGCCACTCACTAGCTTTTCCACAGGATAAGACAGCATGTAATGCCAGAGAGAGAGAACCAAGATGGGGGAGGATTATTCAACATTATAGCCTTCACTAAGGCAGAGGAAGAAGTCTTGGAGATCAGTAGCCAAAAGAGCCATGAGCATCGGGGATGGAAAGGTTGGTGACTTACCTGAGAAGGGTGAATGCATTTTACCTGTCACCCTTCATTTACCTCAGCAAATATTCAGCAAGCTTTACAGTGCCAAGCTGCATTCTGAAGACTGTCACCTGTAAATATCCAGCCTATCAATTCCATTCTAGTCTTGTTCCTTTTCTCTTTCCTCTCGGCCCTTCTCAGCAGCAAGGTCTTTTTAAAGAAGACACCTCAGAGGAGGACAATCCTTCTGAGGATGCAGTGTCAGGTGCTCCATCCCTCCCAGGCACCAGTTCAAACATTGGCACTCTGTGTGTTTTAGATAGTGACGCAGAGGGGTCTGCACAAGGTGAAACAGCCAGTACAAGTGAATAGCAGCAGGTACTAGTGGCATGAACAGCCGAGGAGACAGTTTGCGGAGCTCTGCTGAGCAGGACATAAATGAGGACTTCAAAGGCCCAGCAATGAAAGAAAACAGGTAGGGTTAAAATCGCCCTTTTTATGTACATATTTATAGTGGAAAGTGGCTATGTTTGTGGATATGTGAACTGCATATATGGAAATAAAGACAGTGAAGTGAACTGGATATATGAAAATGTATAAGCCATGGAAAAATAACTAAGAGAATGTCAGATTGCAAATAATACATCAGCACAATTAACAGACTTTCTCAAGGTTTTAAGTTACTAATCATGCCAGTATAAATTGTAACATGAAATGGATATATGGATAAATGAAAATACAACATCAGCACAATTAGCAGAATTGCAAGGTTTCAGTTAGTAGTCACGCCAGTAAAATTGTAACATTTAGAGGCAATGCCTGAGCTTTAGTAAAAAACAGCCCATATAGATGTCGGCTCATGAGTGGACAAAGGAAAGGAAGGATCAAAGGGATAGGCTGAACTAGGATGTCAATCTAATTGTATCTTGTTATCTATTTTCAAAAATGTATAACTGTCGTTGCTTTACGATGTAACTTTGCTTGTCCATAGGAAGTGTGTACGCTCTATCGAGAGAGTATACCTTCTGTCTGATAAATCTCAGCCGATAAAATAAAGACTGCTTTGTTTAAAGCACAATCGGTATTCGACTCAGTGATTTCACTGAACCAGATTGAGAGAAAAGAACTCAGAAATCAACATGTTAACATATCACGCTGTGATTACACTGTTAGTGCTGCCTCACTTCTGTATCTCCCAACTTTCACCCTATACTGCAGAGAAATTCCTATACTCCAAACAACTGTACTTTCTCTGCTTCCCAAATTGCATGTTAACTACAAATAATAATATCAAATTTAAATAATATATAAAAATAAGGACAGAAATTATAACATTAAAATGGTATTGAATTATATCTTCACACCGTGGTGCATTTTCCCCCTGTCCTTTAACCCCGTTTCACTTCAAAACTACACTTGACCTTGACTTTCCACACGCAATGCCATGGGAAATTGACTAAATTTTTCAAGTATAATTTTTGGCCAAACAGTAATATTAACATTAATCTCTTCTTCCTGATGGAAGTCAGGCAGGGAATTTATCAGTACCTGAAAGATAAAGATCAATTTGTGTGGCCTTCTCACATGGCAGGAAGGAATGGATTTAATTATTTAGCAGGATATTCATTATCCTGTATATATATATATATATATTTATACTCGAAGCTTATAAAAACATTGCATGGCAAAATGCTTCTTATGATAAAATAGTTGCATCCTGTGTTTACAAACTGGAACAGATAGCAAAGATGTATCTCCTTTGGTGTTGGAGGAGCCTAACAGTTTAAAAAAAATCAGCAAAAAGCCAGCAGGAGTCACTTTTATGCAGATAAATAAGAATGAAACCACTTTCAGAAATAATCAACCTGGCACAGCAGCTAGTTCAGGTTGTATTGCATCACTTCCTAAAAACATCATTCAAAAACAGCTCCTGAAGAAATATTTGAATCAAAAACACGTACAGGAAACAGGAAATGGTGATGCTTCTTTGAGTAAGAGAGGAAATCTGAGCACAATGGAATTGTATGAACACTCTCTATAAAGGTAACATGAACCAGCGGTATTCAAGACTATATTTGATTCTGACGGTGGCCCTCTCATTTTCTGGCAACAGTAAGTGTCACTGTAAAATATTGTTCTGTTAAACCTGGCTGAAAACAGCTGCACTGCATGTCATGCAGCCTCTGGCTTACTTCAGTGAATAGTTACACCCAGATGTCTGAGAGATTTGACAGGAACATGCTTTAATGTTTCAGAGCACTTTAAAACAAATATGTCTCCTCCAGGTTTCTTAATGGGACCTGATAGTCGCTATAATTTTTCTCTCCACAGATTAATTGGTTAGAGGCTGATTTAGACAGATATTTGAAAATTTCTATACGTTCAAATCTGTCTGCACAAACTGTGGCGTTAATCTGTTCTTTGATTCCCCTCACCCCGCCCTACTTATGAAATCCACCAAATGGTCAGATAAGGAATTGTAAAAACACCTGGTACTCTAAAACTTATTGCTTGCAGTCATCCACATCACTCGTTATGAGTTGCAACATTTCATTGTGATTTAAAATGTGACCTATTTTGATATTTATAACTCTAATCATAAATCTTGCCGACCATAAATGTAATGCAACACTTTTCTGAAGTTGACAGTCCTGTCACTATATCTAGTTAATCATATGCATAAATTGCATATTTTTTGAAATTCCAATTCATTGATTTTTTTTAATGTGCCTCCCATTCAAAATAATCCCTGGGGAGCTCTTCTGTCAATGTTTCCTAAAGGTTGTCTTTTATTATGAGGCACATCCTGTTCATTATGAGGCACATCCTATAGACAGGATGGCTGTGCCATGAGGTCGAAATAAATTTGTTGCTATCCCTGATCCTGCATATAGTGCTGTGGAGCCGGGAGAAGCAGAGAAGAATGTTTAAAACATTATTTTTTCTTAAACTCAGCTTTCAATGGTGGCCACAGTGGCCGGTGAAAAATCCTGAGCAGGGCAGGCGTGACTCCTGGGGTGTAAAACAGGCGTTAGGCACCTCATTTACATTCCTCAGGGACACAAAGCCTGTGGGCATGGCTAAAAAATGGCATGACCCAATTTCGGGTTGGACATTTTCCAGGCATACTTGGGACGCAGGATGTTGGTCCCCAAAATTGGGTCTCATTGCGCCCATTTTACATCCATAAACCGGATGCAATAAGGTCCATTTTCTACTCCTTGTAAGTAATACAAGGATACTAGGTAATAAGGGAAAGGGATAAAATAATTTAATAAAAAACAGAAACTGCTGTGTGAATTTGAGCTATGGTAACTAACTACTACATGTCAAGGGAAGAGGAGGAATGGGAAATCTGGGAGGGTCCCATCAGTTGACCCAGGGAATGGCATTGACAGCAACTGTGGCAAAGTTGTCATTCAGTCATTCCTCCTTGCCAGAGAAGGAAGCTTTTCAGTGGGAGAAAGCAGTGAGAAGCTAAAAGGGAAAAAATATAAACAAAAATAATTGAAGTTTTTGCTATTTGTAAAGTTTGAGCTTTTTTCCATTGTTTTGCACGTTGAAAAATATTCATTGTTCATGAAAGAGTAGAAATATTTGGCTACCTTAAAACTGCACCACAGATTTTAAAAATGTTTTGCAAACCTAAATACTCTCTTTCGGAGTTTCTTTTTTCTCAATCCTCTGTTTTGAATCTACTGTGGTATGAATTGAGGTTGAGAAAACAGATTGCTAATGCAAAGAGCATGCAAAATGAAAAACTTCACAAAACAAAATCACAACAAAATCACGTACAGTACTGAAAAATTTTTGAAAGAATGAATTTAGTTCCCAGTATGATGAATCACTTGTTACGTATTTTGATAACTTTTGATTCTAACTGCACCCATGTGCTGAAATTATTGAGAGAAAAACAAATGGGCTTATTCAACTTGTAATCGATCCACGGCATAGATTCTGCAGAAGAGTCTCTTTCTTTGCAAGAGACAAAGTTGATTTCACTGGAACTTGATGTGATGGTGAAGCCATAGCTTTCATTAAACTATGCATCCTTCTCTCCATACAATTGCTTAAACCTTCTTCAGTGTTTCTCTGATTGGAGCAATCATAAAAATATAAACCCCCAATTTTAACACAGGGTGGGAACTAGAGTGCAGGACCGAAGTGGGCAGTGAGATTTTAACTCCGGGGCCTCATTGGAATGCCCCGACACTGACTCCCGCCTGGAGCTGGCAGGGTGATGTCAACGCTAGCGGGTAGGAAATTTGTGGGAGGGTCAGGCCCCAACCGGGGGCCCACAGAAACAGTCCACGGCAAGATGAAGAAGGGACAGGATTGGTAAAGTTCGCAATTGGGAGAGCGGTGGAAGAGCACAGCAGGAGAGTCCTGTGGTATCCTTGTGGAACTGGAAGGAGCATTTGTCTGGGTATCTTCTGGCCAGGATGCTGTCTGCTGCCAGAAAAAGGTGACAGATCTGAGACTGTACTATCCACAATTAAAATGGCATGCGCATCCCGATTATGTAATTGGGTGGCGACTTTGCAATTTAAGTTAGAGCCCCCCCTCTCTGGAACAGGTGGCCTTCCTGTGGCTGATTTCAGATATGTTAAGATGGTGAGGGACAGCAACACGCTGGGAATGCAGTGCAGACCCCCTCACCATCTTAATCCTCTGCCAATGGACCAGGGTGTGACAGGGAGGGGCAGGGCAGGTAAAATTACCCCTTAGGTCTCTGTCTGAGTTTTATTGTTCAGACACGCTGCTTTGGCAAACTAGCATGATCTTCAATAATAAAAACAGAGAATGCTGGAAATCTCAGCGGGTCAGGCAGCATCTGTGGAGAGAAAAACAAAGTTAATGTTTCGGGTCGACGACCCTTTGTCAGAACTGTCGAATGTTCGAAAAGAACACATTCTTAAGCACTGAAAGGGGGAGGGGAGGAAAGAACAAAAGGGAAGATCTGTGATAGGGTGGAAGGCAGGAGAGAATAGAGAGACAAAAGGGATGATGGGCCGAATTGAAATGGTAATGACAGAAGTTAGAAAAAAGTTAAGCTGGATAGGGATCTTCACTTTGTATCTGGCTTAAGCTACAACAACAAACCTCCATTTTTACAGTGAAATAATGTAATAGAATATCCCAAGCTGCTTCACATGGGACAGATAGAATGCAGAGCAATAGTAGAAGAGTTAGGATAGATGACCGAAAATAAAACTTTTTCAGAAGACTTTCAAAGGTGTGGAGAGAAGTAGCTGAGTGAAAAGTCTTAGGGAGAGAGTTCCATAAAGTAGTGCCAAAATGTCTGGAGGCTGTGCCTCTAATGGACGAGCAGTGGGAGGGGGAATGCATAGAAGGCCAGAGTTGGAGGATCAAAGTGCATGGACTGGGACATAAAGCTGGAAGAGGTTGCATAGGTAAGATGGACTGAAGCCGTAAAAGGAGAAGGATTTTGACTTCATTGCATTGAAGGAAAGGGAGCTGATGGAGGTCAGTGAGGACAGGGGTAACAGGACTTTGTGTGCCGACGGCAGGGTTTTGGGATGATATGGAGTCAATGTGGGGTGGAGCTTAGGATTCTGGTGAGGAGAGCATTGGAGATATTTAGACTTGTGGTAATGAAAGCATAGTTCAGGTTTTCAACGATGGTGGAGTGAGCCAGGAACAGAGGTGGGCAAGGTTGTGGATGTTGAAGTAAGCAGTCTTGGGGCTTATAGGATAGGGGGTTTGAGTTCAGAACCTGGTAGAATAGGACATGTAGATTGCTCTGTCTGTTCAGCCTGAGCAGCTGCTGACAGCGAATTGATTTGGGGCCAAGGTTATGACATTTTTGGTGGGACTGAATAAAATGAGTTCAGTTTTGCCAATGTGCAACTGAGGAAACTTATGTCTCATTCTCAACTTTATGTTGGATAGGCAGTTTGACAAAACAGAGGCAATTATAAAATCAAAGGTGGTGGTGCAGAAGTAATGCTCTCTTGGCCGGCCTCCCACCTTGCTCCCTCCATTAATTTGAGCTCATTCAAAACTCTCCTACTGTATCCTAACTCGCACCAAGTCCTGTTCACCCATCATCCCTGTGCTCGTTGACCTACATTGGTCCAGCAACGCCTTGAATTTAAAATTCTCATCCTTGTTTTCAAATCCCTCCATGGCCTCACCCCACCCAACCTACTCCAGCGCTACATTAATGCCGCTATATAAACCCTCCCAGATCTCTGTGCTCATCCAATTCTGGCCTCTTGCGCATCCCCAACTTTTATCGTTCCACCATTGCCGGCCGTGCCTTCAATTTCCTAGCCATTAAGCTCTGGAATTCCCTCCCTAAACCTGACAACCTCACAACCTCTCTCTCCTCCTTTAAGATGCTCAATAAAACCTACCTCTCTGAGTAAGCTTTTGGTCATCTGTGTTAATAACTTCTTATGTGGCTCGGTGTCAAATTATGTTTGATAACGCTCCTGTGAAGAACCTTGGACATTTTACTACATTAATACAGCTATATAAATGCAAGTTGCCGTTGTTGTTATCATTATACACTTTTGCCTCTGAGGGGCATCATGTAAATGAGGAAAAGGAAAGGACCATTACAAAGGTCACTGTGTTGAGACATGAAGAGAATACTCCTGAGCGTGCTTCACTCCTCCAGCAGTGCTGCCATAGTAGCTGCTGTGTTTCTATTTGCCCCATTGCTGGGCTATGAGAGGGATGGTCTTCCCCAGCCAAACTACCCGCTCTCTACTGGATTAAGTTGATTCATGTTTTTTTGCATGTGAGGCTGAGTTTGGCCTAGCAGCACCAGCCACATGCAGAAGATTCAAGGGGCCATGTAGTGCCTGCTGCCAGTGGTTTGGAGTTTACAAAGGGCCAGTAGGTGCAGTATCAAAAAAGTAAGATGCCTGAGGGGACAAGGAGCTGCAGCTCGGTGACTGGGCTACCCAGATTAGTAGTTGGGTGGTGTATGAGGTGGCAATGGCAACGGAGCAGTTATCAAGGCAGTGACAATGGAAGAGCAGGCATCCAGCAGTCTTGAAACCCAAGTTAGAAGAGCAGAAGCCAGGCAGTGGGGGATCGTAGATGCAGTGGGAATGCAAGCTGGATAGGTGTGCTAGAAGGTGGAGTAGGAAAGGGTGATCGGTACGATAAAACAACAAAGACTACTTGTGATGGTGAAATTAGTGGAGTGGAAAACTGAAATAAGGTTACAAATGTCTACACTTTATTTCCTTGTGGTGGAAAATAGTAAGCTGACAATACAACAGCTGATTTGCTGGCCAAGATCAGTGCTGCTGCACTCCCTCCCCAACACTCTTCTTGCTGACAGCCCCTTTCCAGCTTTACTGCAACTGTGGCAAAGCAATACATAAATAAAATAAATTACATGTTTCCTTTAACCTCCTACAATATCCAGTAATTTATTGCAATCATTAGTAGTTCACGAGACAAAATGAAAGTAGTCCCCAAGCACACCACAGGTTTCAACTTGCATCAAATGGCAAGAAAAGGTTTTTTCCCAACTCCATCTTAACTGTAAGTGGTCAAATAACAATGAGGAAGAGACATCTGTGAATGAGATGATTATGACTCAGATTGAATATAAACACGATGTATACTGAACTTTTTTTGACAGACGTCCGTCCAGCCCCGCCCACCACTGCCCGTACTGCAATTTTTTGACCAACAGGTGACAAGCTTGCCCCCTGTGAAGCTCCGCCCCCCCCCCCCCCGCCACCCCCGGCCAAATCATTCCATGCACGTGGTGCCGAGAAGCAGGACATGAGGCTCCGATTCTCTCCCCACCCGGCCGGCGTGGGCCCGATAGTGGCCGGTGTGTGGGCCCGAGTGAGGCCAGTTTGTGGGGGCCGAGTGAGGCCGGTGTGTGGGCCCGAGTGAGGCCAGTGTGAGGGGCCGAGTGAGGCCGGTGTGTGGGCCCGAGTGAGGCCAGTTTGTGGGGGCCGAGTGAGGCCGGTGTGTGGGCCCGAGTGAGGCCAGTTTGTGGGGGCCGAGTGAGGCCGGTGTGTGGGCCCGAGTGAGGCCAGTTTGTGGGGGCCGAGTGAGGCCGGTGTGTGGGCCCGACTGAGGCCAGTGTGAGGGGCCGAGTGAGGCCAGTGTGAGGGGCCGAGTGAGACTGGTGTGTGGGCCCGAGTGAGGCCAGTTTGTTGGGGCCGAGTGAGGCCGGTGTGTGGGCCCGAGTGAGGTCGGTGTGTGGGCCCGAATGAGGCCGGTGTGTGGGCCTGAGTGAGGCCAGTGTGAGAGGCTGGTGTGAGGGGCGAGTGAGGCCGGTGTGAGGGGCCGAGTGAGGCTGGTGTGTGGGCCCGAGTGAGGCCGGTGTGTGGGCCCGAGTGAGGCCAGTTTGTGGGCCCGAGTGAGGCCGGTGTGAGGGGTCGAGTGAGGCTGGTGTGAGGGGCCGAGTGAGGCCGGTGTGTGGGCCCGAGTGAGGCCGGTGTGAGGGCCCGAGTGAGGCCAGTGTGAGGGGCCGAGTGAGGCCGGTGTGAGGGGCCGAGTGAGGCCAGTGTGAGGGGCCGAGTGAGGCCGGTGTGTGGGCCCGAGTGAGGCCGGTGTGAGGGCCCGAGTGAGGCCGGTGTGAGGGGTCGAGTGAGGCCGGTGTGAGGGGTCGAGTGAGGCCGGTGTGAGGGGTCGAGTGAGGCCGGTGTGAGGGCCGAGTGAGGGCCGAGTGAGGCCGGTGTGAGGGGTCGAGTGAGGCCGGTGTGAGGGGTCGAGTGAGGCCAGTGTGAGGGGCCGAGTGAGGCCGGTGTGAGGGGTCGAGTGAGGCCGGTGTGAGGGGTCGAGTGAGGCCGGTGTGAGGGGTCGAGTGAGGCCGGTGTGAGGGGTCGAGTGAGGCCGGTGTGAGGGCCGAGTGAGGGCCGAGTGAGGCCGGTGTGAGGGGTCGAGTGAGGCCGGTGTGAGGGGTCGAGTGAGGCCGGTGTGAGGGGCCGAGTGAGGCCGGTGTGAGGGGTCGAGTGAGGCCGGTGTGAGGGGTCGAGTGAGGCCGGTGTGAGGGGCCGAGTGAGGCCGGTGTGAGGGGTCGAGTGAGGCCGGTGTGAGGGGTCGAGTGAGGCCGGTGTGAGGGGTCGAGTGAGGCCGGTGTGAGGGCCGAGTGAGGGCCGAGTGAGGCCGGTGTGAGGGGTCGAGTGAGGCCGGTGTGAGGGGTCGAGTGAGGCCGGTGTGAGGGGCCGAGTGAGGCTGGTGTGAGGGGCCGAGTGAGGCCGGTGTGTGGGCCCGAGTGAGGCCGGTGTGAGGGCCCGAGTGAGGCCGGTGTGAGGGGTCGAGTGAGGCCGGTGTGAGGGGTCGAGTGAGGCCGGTGTGAGGGCCGAGTGAGGGCCGAGTGAGGCCGGTGTGAGGGGTCGAGTGAGGCCGGTGTGAGGGGTCGAGTGAGGCCGGTGTGAGGGGCCCAGTGAGGCCGGTGTGAGGGGCCGAGTGAGGCCGGTGTGAGGGGCCGAGTGAGGCTGGTGTGAGGGGTCGAGTGAGGCCGGTGTGAGGGGTCGAGTGACGCCGGTGTGAGGGGCCGAGTGAGGCCGGTGTGTGGGCCCGAGTGAGGCCGGTGTGAGGGCCCGAGTGAGGCCGGTGTGAGGGGTCGAGTGAGGCCGGTGTGAGGGGTCGAGTGAGGCCGGTGTGAGGGCCGAGTGAGGGCCGAGTGAGGCCGGTGTGAGGGGTCGAGTGAGGCCGGTGTGAGGGGTCGAGTGAGGCCGGTGTGAGGGCCGAGTGAGGCCGGTGTGAGGGGCCGAGTGAGGCCGATGTGAGGGGCCGAGTGAGGCCGGTGTGTGGGCCCGAGTGAGGCCGGTGTGAGGGGTCGAGTGAGGCCGGTGTGAGGGGTCGAATGAGGCCGGTGTGAGGGCCGAGTGAGGCCGGTGTGAGGGGCCGAGTGAGGCCGATGTGAGGAGCCGAGTGAGGCCGGTGTGTGGGGCCGAGTGAGGCCGATGTGAGGAGCCGAGTGAGGCCGGTGTGAGGGCCGAGTGAGGCCGGTGTGAGGGGCCGAGTGAGGCCGATGTGAGGGGCCGAGTGAGGCCGGTGTGTGGGCCCGAGTGAGGCCGGTGTGAGGGCCGAGTGAGGCCGGTGTGAGGGCCGAGTGAGGCCGATGTGAGGGGCCGAGTGAGGCCGGTGTGAGGGGCCGAGTGAGGCCGATGTGAGGAGCCGAGTGAGGCCGGTGTGAGGGCCGAGTGAGGCCGATGTGAGGAGCCGAGTGAGGCCGGTGTGTGGGGCCGAGTGAGGCCGGTGTGAGGGGCCGAGTGAGGCCGGTGTGAGGGGCCGAGTGAGGCCGATGTGAGGGGCCGAGTGAGGCCGGTGTGTGGGCCCGAGTGAGGCCGGTGTGAGGGCCAAGTGAGGCCGGTGTGAGGGGCCGAGTGAGGCCGATGTGAGGGGCCGAGTGAGGCCGGTGTGTGGGCCCGAGTGAGGCCGGTGTGAGGGGCCGAGTGAGGCCGGTGTGAGGGGCCGAGTGAGGGAAGAGAGAGAGAGACTGGGGGAGAGAGTGAGAGAGAGAAACTGGGGGGGTGGGGGGGGCGGGAATCGGAGGGGAGAGAGAGAACTCAGGGAAGACGGATCATGTTCTTCCAACCCTCTACAATTACATCGTTGGAGTGGATGATATCCCGAAGTCACGACACTGTCACTATTCACTTCATACCCAATAAACCTGTTAACAATCCATACACGATGACGGCCCCATCTATGGTAGGGAGCAGGGGGGAGGATGCACTTGGACTGGGGTAAGGGACTTTGGCTGAGGGATGCATGCACTTGGACTGGGGTAGGGCACTTTGGCGGGGGGAGGGATGTATTTGGACTGGGGTAAGGCACTTTGGCTGGCCCTTGCTGTCTTCTGGGGAGCTCTGTCCTCTGTCGCTTCAGGAAGTCAAAGTGGATCGAGTTACAATTTGCAAAGTCAGTGAGACTTTGGGATGGGCGGTTCCAGTTACACATTCCTGTGAAATTTCAGGGTGCGGTTTATCCTCCAAGGGGACCAATCAGAAACAAAGGGTGGAACATGTTGGCCATTTTGGCAGTACAAATAAACGCGTCCATATAAACACATTGCCAGTGGACGGAGGGACAGAAAGCTCTGGGATCCAGTACTTTTCAAAATCTACCTCAGAAATCTACAACTCCAGACTATCATCTCACTTTTTCTGCTGGTTTTCTAATTATTATCTTTGTCCTTAAAATTTAAATTCCAGGATAATCTTAAAGACTGCAAATTCCAATTTATCTCTTCTATTTAGAATTGAATTAATTCTATCACATCTCTTATCTTCACTGTGAGAATAAAACTATGCATCCCCAAATTCCTGGGACTGGAAGGTTACCTCACCAGAGGAGCTCCCTTGAACTCCCTCACTGGAGCAGCAGTAGTGAGGACAGATTTGGAGGAGTGTGTATAATTCCGGATTTAATGCATACACTCCTGATATATGACTAGGGTTGCCAACTCTAGTTAGATGTGTTCCTGGAGGATTCACCACATGACCACTTTCCTCTAATCACCCCACTCAGTTAAACACCCTTTTCCACATCTCAAATATTTTTATAACTAATAAATGAAAGAGTTCAAAGAAAATGAAAAAAACACATTTTTAAAAATTAATTATTTTATTCTCGGGTTGCCCTCAGGCAGTGTCCTGGAGATGAATCTTTAATTCCTGGAGACTCCAGGACAATCCAGGAGGCTTGGTAAACCTAAATTACTGAACCACACATAGCTGAAAACTTCCAAGTTTGGCCCTTAAACTTAAACAAGGCAGTGATGGGATCATTAAATTTCATTTTCATAGAGAAGGATCGAAAAGAGCGTTGGTGCGATGACACAGCCTTGCTTGACCCCAGTCTGGATGTGAATTGGGTCTGTGGTGGATTCATTGGTCAGAATCACGGCATGCATGTCATTGTGGAGCAGACGGAGAATGGTGACAAACTTTTGAGGGCAGCCGAAATGGAGGAGGATGCTCCATTATCCCTCAGTGTCAAAGGCCTTTGTGAGGTCAAAGAAGGCCATGTACAAGGGTTGGTGCTGTTCCTTGCATTTCTCTGGTAGTTGTCGTGCGGTGAAGATCATGTCCGTTGTACTCTTTGTGGACGGAATCCACATTGCGACTCTGAGAGGAGCTCTTCAGCCACAGTGGAGAAGATGATTGAGGATTCTTGCGATGACTTTCCTTGTGGCCGACAGCAGGGAGATTCCTCTGTAGTTACCGCAGTCGGACATGTCCCCTTTTTTGAAGAAGGTCACGATTAAGGCGTCCCTGAGATCTCCTGGCAGGCTCTCCTCCTTCCAGATAAGAGAAATTAGGTCATGTATTCGTGCCAATAGTGCTTCTCTGCCATGCTTTAGTGCTTCGGCGGGTATTCCATCTGCTCCTGTTGCCTTGTTATTCTTCAGCTGACAGGGGCTGTGCTGGGGTTGTGCTGAGATGGTGGCGGGTAGCCTGCTGTGGGATAGAGTCGAGGACACTCGTGTCGAAAACAGAGTCTCGGTTAAGGAGATCTTTGAAATGCTCCTTCTAACGGGCACTGACTGCCTCTCTGTCCTTGATGAGTACCACACCGTTCTTGGTCAGCAGTGGTTGGTCAGCAGTGGGGTAGGGCCTTGGGTGCTTGGGCCATAGGTGGTCTTGACTGCGCTGAAGAATCCATGTATATCGTGATTGTCGGCTAACTGCTGGATCTCATGTGCTTTCTCCACCCACCATCTGTTTTTTAGGTCGCGGGTTTTTTGTTGGACCTCGGCCTTCAGCTGTCTGTAGAGCTGCTTTCTTGCTCTCGTGTTGGGTTGCTGTTTTAAATTCAGAATGCCTTGTGCTTGCAGCTAATTAGTTCCTGGATCTCCTGGTCGTTCTCCTCAAACCAGTCTTGGTGTTTCCTGGTCGAGTGACTGAGCGTCTCTTTGCAGGTGCTGATTATGGAGGCCTTGAGGACAGACCAAGTGTTGTGGGCACTCTGCGTCTCGGGATCATTGAGGGTCGCCAGGCGCTAGCTGAATAGGGCTTTCATTTCACCCTTATCAAGCTCCCCGCTGGAGTGGAGCTAAATTATAGAACAAATGAGAATCTGTTCAACCTCCACCGCCTCCAGGCCAGATACAAGGTCGTCTCATCCTCTGTCATCGCATTACAGTATGTAGATGACGCTTGCATCTGCGCACACTCGGAGGCCAAACTCCAAGCCATCGTCAACACCTTCACCGAGGCGTATGAGAGCATGGGCCTTATGCTAAACATCCGTAAGATAAAGGTCCTCTACCAACCTGACCCCACCACACCGCACTGCCACCCGATTATCAAAATCCACGACGAGGCCTTGGACATCGTGAACCATTTTCCATACCTTGGAAGCCTACTGTCAACAAGAGCAGACATTGACGGCGAGGTCCAACACCGCCTTCAGTGTGCCAGTGCAGCCTTTGGTCACCCGAGGGAAGAGAGTGTTTGAAGACCAGGTCCTCAAATCCAGCACCAAGCTTATGGTCTACAGGGCAGTAGTGATACCCGCCCTCCTACATGGCTCAGAGATGTGGATTATATACAGCAGACACCTCAAAACACTGGAGAAGTACCACCAGCCTTACCTCCACAAGATCCTGCAAATCCATTGGCAGGATAGACGCACCAACGTCAGTGTTCTCGCTCAGGCCAACATCCCCAGCATCGAAACATTGACCACATTTGATCAGCTCCATTGGGCGGGCCACATCATCCGCATGCCTGACACAAGACTCCCAAACCAAGTGCTCCACGCGGAGCTTCAACACGGCAATCGAGTCCCAGGTGGGCAGAGGAAACGCTTCAAGGACACCCTTAAAGCCTCCTTGATAAAGTGCAACATCCCCACCGACACCTGGGAATCCCTGGCCCACGACCGCCCAAAATGGAGGAAGAGCATCTGAGAGGATGTTAAGCACCTTGAGTCCCATCACCAAGAACAAGCAGAAAGCAAGCGTAGACAGCGGAAGGAGCATGCGTCAACCCAGGCTCCCCACCCATCCTTTCCTTCAACCACTGTCTGCCCCACCTGTGATAGAGACTGTAGGTTCTGCATTGGACTCTTCAGTCACCTGAGAACTCACTTTTAGAGTGGAAGCAAATCATCCTCGACTCCGAGGGACTGCTTATGATGACAAGGGTAAAATCAGCCAGGGATTCTTGCACCTGATGTACAAATATGTAGGGACATCATTCTGGTTCTTAAATAAAAACAGAAAATGCTGGAAATCTCAGCAGGTCAGGCAGCATCTGTGGAAAGAGAAACAGAGTTAATGTTTCAGGTCGCTGTCCCTTCGTCAGAACTGACGAATCTTCGAAATGCACAGATTCTTAAGGAGGAGGGGAGGAAAGAACAAAAGGGAAGGTCTGTGATAGGGTGGAAGTCAGGAGAGATTTGAGAGACAAATGGGATTATGGGCCGACTTGAGATGGTAATGGCAGAATTTAGAAAAAGCTGGGTCTAGATAGGGTGTGAATGACGGAATAATTACCAGCTGCCATGGGAAGCAGAGAGAAAAAATATAAACATAAGATCGGGGTGGGGGGGCGGGGGATTAAAAAAAGGAGGAAAGGGAGCAAATTATGGGCAGAGGTTATGGTCTGAAATTGTTGAACTCGATGTTGAGTCTCGAGCCTTCTAGTAAAGTGCCTAAATGAAAGATGAGATGCTGTTCCTCGAGCTTGCGTTGAGCTTCAAGAGGCCGAGGACAGAGATGTTGGAGTGGGAGTGGAGCGTGGAATTAAAGTGACAGGCGACCGGAAGCTCGGGGTCACGCTTACGGACTGGATGGAGGTATTCCACAAAGTGGCCACCCAGTCTGCGTTTGGTCTCCCCAGTGCAGTGGAGACCACAACGTGAGTAGCTAATACCGTATACTAAATTGAAAGAAGTATTAGTAAATCGCTGGTTCTTAAGCCAGTTTTGCCCTTTCGACCACAAAGCTGCTTTTCCTTTTTTAACTACTCCTGGTTATCATCCAGTGACTTCATTTGTGAGGACAGAATTGAACTTACCTACGATATCCCCTCACACAGCACATTGTGCTTCAGCGCAGTCAGTCACTACATCATAGGCAGTAAGAACATTTTCAAACCGTTAAAAGTTTCAAACCTTCCGCAAACAGGCCGCTCTGGTTCAGAATAAGCATGGACCTTAAAAGGAATTCTGATTGCTCACCAAAACTAATTTTATATTAGAGTTGGGAAAGTATAATTTTTGCCCAATATAAAAGAAGCTTTGATAGAGAGTGTAAGAAAAGGTTGGTGCATTGGATCCAATTTGTCCACTTT
The DNA here is from genome assembly GCF_044704955.1 of Pristiophorus japonicus. Lineage (NCBI taxonomy): Eukaryota > Metazoa > Chordata > Chondrichthyes > Pristiophoridae > Pristiophorus > Pristiophorus japonicus. Next base: position 280,006,326 of record NC_091978.1, read on the forward strand.
TTGTGTAGCCAAAGAAATATCTCCATTGTTTAAAACTGGGAAGAGGTGGTTCTATAAATGGAAGGGATTAAATTCATCATCACATTTTGTGGACCAAGTGAAGCAATCAGCAGTATTAAAACCTGAGTTGGTGTCCACCAAAAAAGGGGAAATGTTGACACATAGAAAGTGAGATGTTATGTTCCTGTTTTCTTTCTTGTGTGCTTCCTGTTGAATTTTCAAAACCAATATTTAGATAACGGACGATAGCGAATTGACAGCCCATTTTACACTCTGCCCAATTTTCTTTCTAGTTGAAGTCAATGGAAAGGAGAATTGGGCGGGGCAGTTCACTATTGCCCACTTTGTGCTATATTGTGTGAGTCTGGCCAGGTAGTATCAATAGGCATTATCATCATAGGCAGTCCCTCAAACGAGAATGACTTGCTTCCACACCAAAAGGAATAAGTTTGCAGATGTTTCAACGAAGGACCCGATATTCCAATCTTGAACTCCAGGGGTGGAAGATGCCTGTGCGTGGATTTTTTTAACGTGTGGTGACCGTTGCACATCAGCCGCCACATGGGCTTGACAGAGCTAGGTCTTTATCCAGTGGCAAGGGTTAACCAGGACTTGCTCTGCTGCTCTAGGCATTATAGAATCACAGCTAAGCCTGGTCCTGTCCTTATTTGACATCCACTTACATGCACATGCACACACACAAACACACGAGCCGAAATTCATCGTCCCCGAAGGGACGGCTACCGCGGAGTTTGGGTGGGTGATCGAAAAAATCGATCAGCCGCCGCAGTCGGATGATTTTCCCTCCCCGAGCCATATTCAACTCGGGGGGGATTTGAAGGTGTGCACTTCTGCCGGAAACGGCGCGGTGAAGCCGCTGTAAAGATAAGGTTGCAGCGGAGAGCTCTGCAGCATGTGGGCCGCTGGAAAGCAGCAAGGAAATTGATTTTCAGTGCAAAAAGGTAAGCCTTTTCCCAGCAGTGACCCCGCGAGGTATTCGAGTCGGTGCTCAAATGGGACACCGCTGGAGTGTTGCCGCGATCGGGGCCCTTTTTATTAATTGTTAGTGTTTTTATTTAAGATTACAGCATCCACTGTATTTATCTTTTAATAGTTTTATTAATTGTTAGTGTTTTTATTTAAGATTACAGTATCCACTGTATTTATCTTTTAATAGTTTTATTAATTGTTTTGGCTCCATTCAACCTGCTGAGTGCTGATCAGAGGTTTGCACATACTTTTGTACAACTTTCAGGTCTGACTCTTTAGTGGAGTCCTGTGGGTTGCAGAGACCTGCTTGGCAGGGTTCACCCTGAGGATGGGAGGAGTGTTGGGAGGGCGATACCTGGTACACCTGGTCAGAAGCAGGGCAGCACGCAGGAGAAGGAGACGTCGTCAGTATCATGCAGACAGGCAGCAGGCAAGGGAGGCAGTATCCATGATTCGTTCATTCTGCGCCAGTCCAGTGTGCCTGTCCGCTTCACCGGCCCAAATCAGGATTGCGGTTGGCTGCTTGGGGACAAGGGCTATCCCCTGTCCACTAGGCTGCTCACTCCACTGCAGAACCCCAGGACAGCGCCAAAGCATGCCTACAATGCCGCTCATTGTGCCACCAGGTGCATCATCGAGCAGGCATCCTTAAACAGAGGTTCCAGTGCCTGGACCATTCTGGTAGCACCTTGCAGTACTCTCCTCAACATGTCTCCATCATCGTCATGGCCAGCTGCATGCTGCACAACCTGGCCATCATGAGGGCCATCATGAGCCGCTGGAGGTCGAGCCAGCAGTACCACCTGAGGAGGAGGTGCAGGAGGAGGATGAGGCGGCAGCACAGGAGGAGGAGGAGGTGGCGCAGGAGGAGGAGGAGGAGGATCCCCGTCGTCCCAGAGCTAGGAGGCGTCGATCCATCGCCACTCTGGAAGGGCCGGGTGTAGACTGGCCAGCATCCTCCTGGAAGGGTGCGTTCTCACATATATGGAGGTGCCCGACACCTCCCCTGCAATCTCCCTCCATGCATCATGTACTGGCGGTCTGCCAGGTCTCCCCACGTCAGGAAACAGTATTCTTCTTCTGTTCTTCACACCGTCCATCAGTGTCTCCAGCTCCATATCAGTGAACCTGTTGGCACTCCTTGCACCTCTTACACCAGCCATCCTTCCAAACTCCCTCCCCCCCTCAGGGCCTTGCTGCAAACCTTGGTCATTAAAAAGGCCAGGGAGCAGCGGGCTCGTTAGAAACCCTAACCTGCATGCTGAATTTCTCAGTGGTGATAATGCTCCAATTAAGAGCCACACCATTGAAAAATCCACTTTGGAAGGATTCATTAGCACTGGAACCCATTTGTTCACTTTTGGAACTGAATATGGGGTGGCCCAGCCACGAAAAAATTTTGGCGCTAATGGCCACAAAAAGGTGGGGGAAGCACCAGCTTCCCAGCTTTACTGAATTTCAGGCCCACACTGTCCAACAGAGAGCACAAGATAGAAATTAGCCACAAGAATTCCAGCTGATTTTTCTTCCCTTCCCAAACATAGGGGGACTGAAACCATTTAAACGTCCCCCATGTTGCTGCCCTGCCTGAAGCCAGTTAACTCGGCACCAACCAGGGACTTGCCACTCCTCACAGGAAGCCTGGGTCCTTTCTAACCTGTATGGCTCAGTACTACAATGTGCAGGCCATGTACCTACTGAACCATCAAGTGAATTAGGGCATACTGTCAATAGAAGGGAGACAATAGCACCGTTTAAAACAATCAACGTGATTAAAAGGCTATGGGAAAATCTTAACAAATCCACCCAATTTTTGATATTCACTATCGGGCCTCAATTCTGGGCACGGCACCTCAGGAGTAATATACTTGGAGGGGTTGGAGCACAGATTCACCAGAATGATACCGGGGCTAAAAAGGTTAAATTATGAGGACAGGTTGCGTTGTATTCCCTTGAGTATAGAAGATTAAAGAGTGATTTAATTAAGGTGTTTAAGATAATTAAATGAATTGATAGGTACAACAACAACATGGATTTATGTAGCACCTTTAACATAGTAAAACTTCCCAAGGCACTTCACAAGAGCGATATAAAACAAAATTTGACACTGAGCCACATAAGGAGATATTAGGGCAGATGACTAAAAGCTTGATCAAAGAAGTAGGAGTGTCCTAAAGGAGGAGAGTGGTAGAGAGACAGAGAGGTTTAGGGAGGGATTTCCAAAGCTTAGGGTCTTGGCAACTGAAGGCACGGCCATAAATATTCCCTTTAATTTTTGGGGGGTGTGTGGCCCCTTTAATGGCCTGTGCCGCCCATTTAAATTTCCGCACATTCGCGGTTTTTCCATTCAAAAGCCAGTGAGCCGGCTGCATGGGACCTCCAGACAGCTGCATGACCATGCGGCTGTGCAGCTTAAAGGGAACATTGATGGACACCAATGGTGGAGCGATTAAAATCGGGGATGCTCAAGAGGCTAGAATTAGAGGTGCACATATATCTCGGAGGGTTGTGGAGCTGGAGGATATTACAGAAATAGGGAGGGGCGACGCCATGAAGAAATTTGAAAACAAGGAAGAGAATTTTAAAATCGAGGTGTTGTTTATCTGGGAGACAAGGTAGGTCAGCAAACACAGGGGTGATGTATGAACTGGACATTGGCAGCAGACTTTTGGCTGATCACAAGTTTATGGAGGGTAGAACTGTTATATATGTGGACTTGTATTTACTCTGTAAAGCCACCAGAGGGCTCATCCCCGGGAGTCCCAAGAGATACCATAATTCCTTGGGAGCACATAACAACTGGCGACGAGATACAGATAGCGAACCCAAAGATGCAGAGAACAGAGAAATTTTCAGAGGGAGATGATTGGGAAACTTTTGTGGAGTGACTCGACCAATACTTCGTGGCCAACGAGCTAGATAGGGAAAAGAGCACTGCCAAACGAAGGGCGATCGTCCTCACCGTCTGTGGGGCACCGACGTATGGCCTCATGAGGAATCTGTTCACTCCAGCGAAATTAATGAAGAAATCGTGCGATGATTTGTGCACACTGGTTCGAGAGCATTTGAACCCGAAGGAAAGCATTCTGATGGTGAGGTACCGGTTCTACACCAACAAAGGGTCTGAAGGCCACGAAGTGGCGAGTTATGTCGCCGAGCTAAGATGCCTTGCAGGACATTGCGAATTTGAAGGACATTTGGAGCACATGCTCAGAGACTTTTCGACTTGGCATTGGTCACAAAACCATACTTCGCAAACTTTTGACTGTAGAGACCCCAACTTTGAGTAAGGCCATAGCGATAGCCAGGCGTTCATTGCCACCAGTGACAATACGAAGCAAATCTCTCAGCAGACAAGTGCTGCTACAAGTACTGTGAACAAAGTGATGTTGTTTTCGAATCGTAACATACAGGGCAGGTCACACATACTTGCAGCTACACGTCCACAGATGTCTGAGAGTCCACCATCAAGGGTGATGAATGCAAGGCCATTAACACCTTGTTGGCGCTGCGGGGGTGATCATCGGTTCCATTCATGCCAATTCAAAGAGTACGTTTGCAAGGGTTGTGTAACAATGGGACACCTCCAACGAGTGTGCAGGCGAGCTGAAAAGCCTGTTAAACCTGCAAACCACCATGTTGCAGAGGAGGACAGATCCATGGAGGATCACGATGAACCGGAGCCTCAGATCAAGGAGGCAGAGGTATATGGGGTGCACACATTCACCACGAATTGTCCCCGATAATGCTGAATGTTGAACTAAATGGACTTCCGGTGTCAGTGGAGCTGGACACGGGCGCGAGCCAGTCCATCATGGGCAAAATGACTTTCAAAAGCTTGTGGTGCAACAAGGCCTCAAGGCCAGTTAACTCCAGTTCACACGAAACTAAGAACTTACACGAACGAACTGATTCCTGTAATCGGCAGTGCTACCGTAAAGGTCTCCTACAATGGAGCAGTGCACAAGCTACCACTCTGGGTGGTACCGGGCAATGGTCCCATGCTGCTCGGCAGGAGCTGGCTGGGAAAAATACGCTGGAACTGGAACGACGTCCGAGCGCTATCGCCCGCTGACGACACTTCGTGTGCCCAGGTCTTAAACAAATTTCCTTCGCTGTTCGAACCAGGCATCGGAAAAGTACAGATCCATCTACTTCCGGGGGCACGACCCATCCATCACAAGGCAAGAGCAGTACCGTACATGATGAGAGAAAGGGTAGAGATCGAGCTAGACCGGATGCTAAGAGAGGGCATAATTTCACCGATCGAGTTCAGCGAGTGGGCCAGTCCTATCATCCCAATCCTCAAGGGAGACGGCACCGTCAGAATCTGTGTTGATTACAAAATAACTATCAATCGTTTCTCCCTATAGGACCAATACCCACTACCAAAGGCCGATGACCTCTTTGCAACGCTGGTGGGAGGAAAGACGTTCAGGAAGCTGAATCTGACTTCAGCCTACATGACGCCCTCACCTGCGTTAACATGCACAAAAGTCTTTTTGTTTATAACAGATGCCCATTTGGAATCCGATCAGTGGTGGCAATATTCCAGAGAAACATGGAAAGTTTAATGAAGTCGGTCCCGCACACTGTGGTCTTCCAGGACGACATCTTGGTCACAGGTCGGAACACAGTCGAGCATCTGCAGAACCTGGCGGAGGTTCTTAGTCGACTCAACCGCGTGGGGCTCAGGTTAAAACGCTCGAAGTGCGTTTTCCTGGCACCTGAAGTGGAGTTCTTGGGAAGGAGGATTGCGGCGGATGGCATCAGGCCCACCAACGCGAAGACGGAGGCAATCGAGAAAGCACCGAGGCCAGAGAACGTGACGGAGCTGCGGTCGTTTCTGGGACTCCTGAGCTACTTTGGTAACTTCTTATCGGGTCTCAGCACACTGTTAAAACCACTGCATGTCTTACTACAAAAAGGGGGCGAATGGGTTTGGGGCAAAAGCCAAGAAAATGCCTTTGTAAAAGCGAGAAAATTGTTATGCTCAAACAAATTGCTTATGTTGTATGATCCATGTAAGCGTTTGGTACTAGCATGTGATGCGTCGTCATATGGCGTCGGGTTTGTATTGCAACAAGCTAATGATTTCAGGAAACTGCAACCGGTTGCTTATGCATCCAGGAGTCTGTCTAAGGCTGAGAGAGCCTACAGCATGATTGAAAAAGAAGCATTAGCGTGTGCCTATGGAGTAAAGAAAATGCATCAATACCTGTTTGGGCTAAAATTCGAATTGGAAACTGACCATAAGCCACTTATATCCCTGTTCTCCAAGAGTAAAGGGATAAATACCAACGTATCGGCCCGCATCCAGAGATGGGCGCTCACGTTGTTCGCATACAACTACGCCATTCGCCACAGGCCATGCACAGAAAACTGTGCCGATGCACTCAGTAGGCTGTCATTGCCCACCACGGGGATGGAAATGGTGCAGCCTGCAGATCTAGCCATGGTTATGGAAGCATTTGAGAGTGAGCAATCACCTGTTACTGCCCGGCAGATCAAAACCCAGACAAGCCAGGACCCGTTATTATCTCTACTCAAAAGCTGTGTGTTTCACGAGAGCTGATCCAGTGTCCCAGTGGAAATGCAGGAAGAGATAAAGAGATAAAGAGAACAGTGGCGCAAAGATGAAATGTCTATACAGGCAGACTGTCTTCTATGGGGCAATCGAGTAGTGGTCCCTAAGAAGGGCAGAGACACCTTCATCAATGACCTCCACAGTACCCACCCAGGCATCGTGATGATGAAAGCGATAGCCAGATCCCACGTGTGATGGCCCGGTGTCGATGCGAACTTAGAATCCTGCGTTCACAAATGTAATACATGCTCGCAGTTAAGCATACCCAGGGAGGCGCTGCTAAGTTTATGGTCTTGACCCTCCAAACCGTGGTCTGGGGTACACGTCGACTATGCAGGCCCGTCGTTGGGTAAAATGTTCCTTGTGGTTGTAGACACGTACTCCAAGTGGATTGAATGTGAGATAATGTCGGCTAGCATGTCCGCTGCCACTACTGAAAGCCTGCGGGCCATGTTTGCGACTCACGGCTTACCCGATGACCTGGTGAGTGATAACTGGCCACGTTTTACCAATGGTGAGTTCAAAGAATTCATGACCCATAACGGGATCAAACATGTCACATCTGCCTCGTTTAAACCAGCATCCAATGGTCAGGCAGAGAGAGCAGTGCAAACGATCAAGCAAGGCTTGAAGAGGGTAACTGAAGGCTCACTGCAGACTCGCCTATCCCGAGTCCTGCTTAGCTACCACACGAGACCCCACTCACTCACTGGGATCCCACCTGCTGAACTGCTCATGAAAAGAGCACTTAAGACAAGGTTCTCGTTAGTTCACCCTGATCTACATGAACAAGTAGAGAGCAGGCGGCTTCAACAAAGTGCATACCATGATAGAGCAAATGTGTCACGCGAGATTGAAATCAATGATCCTGTATTTGTATTAAATTATGGACAAGGTCCCAAGTGGCTTCCCGGCACTGTCGTGGCCAAAGAGGGGAACAGGGTGTTTCGGGTTAAACTTTCAAATGGACTCATTCACCGGAAACACTTGGACCAAATCAAAGTCAGACTCACGGACTATCCTGAGCAACCCAACTTGGACCCTACCTTTTTGATCCCCCAACATACACACCAGTGGCAACCGGCACCACAGTTGACCTTGAAGCAGAAGCCATCATCCACAGCAGCCCAGCAAGGCCCAACACACCAGGCAGCCCAGCAAGGCTAGCTGCACAACAGCCCAGTGATGGCCCAACAAATGATTCACCAACACCAACTTTCACACCATGACGATCAACCAGAGCAAGAAGGGCCCCAGATCGACTCACATTGTAAATAGTTACACTATTGACTTTGGGCGGGGTGGGGGAGGTGGGGGAAGTGTTGTTAGATATGTGGACTTGTATTTACTCTGTACAGCCACCAGAGGGCTCATCCCCTGGAGTCCCAAGGGATCCCATATTCCCTTGGGAGCACAGGTATTTAAGGAGGCTTCACAGGTTGGAGAGGCACTCTGGAGACATGCAATAAAAGACTAAGGTCACACTTTACTTTGAGCTCACTGAGTTCAATCTGACTTATTCTCCATACACAACAAGAGCATGGGAGGCCGGTCAGGAGTGAGTTGGAACAGTCAAGTCTGGAGGTAACAAAAGCATGGATGAGGGCTTCAGCAGCGGATGAGTTGCGGCAGGGCCGGAGTCGGCCGTTGTTCCAGAGGTGGCAATAGGCGGTCTTAGTGATGGCATGATTATGTGGTCGGAAGCTCATTTCAGGGTGAAATATGAAACCAAGGTTGTGAATAGTCTGATTCAACCTCAGAAAGTTGTCCGGGAGAGGGATGGAGTCGGTGGCTAGGGAACGGAGTTTGTGGTGGACACCGAAGACAATGGCTTTGGTCTTCCCAATAATTTCTGCTCATCCACTACTGGATGCTGGACAAGAAATCTGACAATTTAGAGACAGTGAAGGGGGTCAAGAGAGTTGGTGGTGAGATAGAGCTGGGTGTTGTCAGTATACATGTGGAAACTGACGCTGTGTTTTCGAATGAGGTCACCGAGGGCAGACGGAGAGAGAAACTATTTCCTCTGGTGGGGGAGTCCATAATAAGGGGGTTTAATGTTAAAATTAGAGCTGGGCCATTCAGGGGTGATCTCAGGAAGCACTTCTTCACAGAGGGTAGTGATAATCTGGAACTCCCTCCACCAAAAAGCTGTTGAGGCGAGACTAATTGAAAATTTTAAAACTGAGATTGATAGATTTTTGATAAGCAAGGGTATTAAGGAATATAGAACCAAGGTGGGTAAATGGAGTGAAGATATAGATTAGCCATAATCTAATTGAATGGCAGAACAGGCTTGAAGGGACTTAATGGTCTACTCTTGTACCTATGTTACTATGTTTCTATGAGCCTCTTTCCCACTGGACAGCTGCATTAATAGTAGTTGTTTACTGCTCCTGAGGGTAGATTTTCTGAGGCTCATTCACAACATACAAAGTATCTCATCAAAGATGACAACTCAGAAAGTGTACCTTCTTATTATGTTTATTGTGAGTATAGCCCTCAGGCATTGAAAAACTGATGTGTTGATAAAGGACAGAATCAAAACACTGTTGTCACCACACTTCGCAGTTAAAAAATACTTCCTTGGAGATCCTCTATTTTCAACAGTTAAATATCTGAACGCCACCGACAACTAATTTAAATAGTCTAAACGGCCTCTTATCACCGAGGACAGCAGACACCTTTAGCTACTTTCCTCTTGTGATAATTCTACCACCAGAAAATTACCCCATAATACATTTACATTTTTCGAGTCATGGGAAAGTTATCCTTACAATCTTATCAGGGTCTTCTGAAGGAGCACTTTTGCTAATATTGTGATTCTGCCACCAATGAAAACAAACAACTTTTGAAAGAATCTTATTTTTATTCATTTTAAATAAAGTAGCACTCTGTCGTTCTGATGTGGGTGGCTGAGCAGACTGTGACTGTGTGTTCCTGCCCACCTGCAACCTGATACTGTTCCACGGGCAGCGTGTGGTATAGCGGCAAACATTAATGCTCCATTATCACTCATGCAACTCTGCAAAACTCTAGAGTGAGACAGAAGCAACTTCAAGGAGGGGGCGAGAGCGGGCAGTAACAATTGTCAACAGTGCCTCCTCCAGAGGGATAGGAGTACATTTTATTCATATTTTATTAACAAATTTAAAAAGCAACACACATTACTCATTTAACAAAATATTTGTTAAACTTCAACAGAAACAGGAAGAATTGTATCAGGGATGAAGGACTTGGGTTATGTGGAGATACTGGAGAGTTGCATTTGTTCTCCTTAGAGCGGAGAAGATTAGGGGAGATTTCATAGAGGTGTTCAAAATCATGATGGTTTTTGATAGAGGAAATAGAGAGAAACTGTTTCCATTGGCAGGAGGGTCGATAACCAGAGGTCACAGGTTTAAGGTGATTGGGTAAAGAATCAGGGGGTAAATGAGGAGATTTTTTTTCACACAGCGAGTTGTTGTGATCTGAAATGCACTGCCTGAAAGTGTGATGGAAACAGATTCAATAACTTTCACAAGGTAATTGTATAAATACTTAAGAAGGAAAACACATTTGCAGGGCTATGGGGATTAAGCAGGGGAGCACGACTAATTGAATAGCTCTTACAAAGAGCTGGCACAGGCACGGTGGGTTGAATGGCCTCCTTCTGTGCTGTATGATTTTACGCTATAATTCTTTGACAGAACAAATTCTAGAACAAAAAAACATTGAGATTTTAGGGGGAAAGTTGGTTGCATCCATCCGCGACGTCTGCCATTAACCCCGCCGAAGTTCACCGGATTATGGGGAGATTCTCTACTTTGCATGGTAATGGTGGCCACCTGCACCATTAGGGACACACCTAAGGTGGCCGACATGTCCAAGTTCCCCTCTTCTCCCATAAACTTTAGGAGAGGAAGGATAAATGGAGAATTGCAAAGCATGTTACAAGTACTGTGGAGGCGTTGAGACTCTTGCAAAGTAAATTGGTTTTTAATCCTCTGATTCATTTCAACAGGTTATTCATCACAAAAAAATGAAACAACTACATCAATGATTCATGCAACCCAGTCTGCTCAAACTGCAAAAGACACATTTGTTCCATTATCTACAGCAATTACACAGCTCTGTACCAACAACAGTCTGACATTACAAGCAAGTAAACAAGCGTCACCAACAATTTCACAAAATACATCAGCAAAGATTCGGAAAGATGTCCAGAAAGGAAATGTTGCAAGCACCAAGGCCACTAACACAAAGACGAATAAACATCTGTGGAACAGAACCGAAAGTTCCACATATATGTTGATCTCATCACCATCTACTAAAAATATTTCGAAGACCACCTCAGTCAGCAACAAAGTAATGTTGATGATTGTGCTCCCAATTCTGGGTCTTGCTCTGGTTGGTTTAATGATTGCCTTCCTGGTAAATCGTACTCATGGGAAAAAACAACGTAAGCAAGAACATTTTGTTTTACTGATTTGCTCAAACAGGGTTAGTACAATAGTGTTGTACTTAAAAGAAGAAATAACAAGGAGGCAACAAAATAGTTGGCCTTCGAAGAAGAAAATGTCATGTTGTGCAGTAAGAGGTGCTGTTCTGAGGTTGGGGTTCAGGCACAATGGAGGTAATTGATTTTACGTTCCACTGAAGTCAATAAAAATTGGGCGGGGTGTACAAAGTAGCAGCCGATCCGATCCCGCCAGTTTCCAGTCCAGTGGGTTGGTTTAAAATGACCCCCAATGCCAGGGCAGAATGGATGCAACTTTACTCCCATCGTTCCTTACGCATCCTCCACCTGCAAGCAATTTCATGGGAGATCCACTAGAATGAAGGAAAAATGAATCACATTTTGATTTACCTATTTGAACAAACTTGGTACAATAGCATTTTTTAAATAAGAAATGTGGACTCTCACATTAATGTTAGCATAATAGCTTTTGAATTTTAACTGCAGTGCCCTTTAAGTACACTTAGAAACCCCAAATTTAACTGGGGGGCAATGATGAGTGAGGGGCCAGCAGGGTGAGCCACAGGCTCACCAACGTGAGGCCAAGGCCATTTTAACTCCCGGGTCTGAGTTAAATATTCCAGAGCCAATTCCCGACTGAATCCGGCATCAATGGCGTCGGACCAGCAAGCCCAGCAGAAGGTTGGGGCCATGAACCTGCAGTAATGGTGCCCGGCAGTCAGATGTGTTAGGGAGAGGTAGGCGATTGCTGTCGGGGAAGGGAATCCTTGGGCTCCAGGTTTAATTGTGGGGCTAGGAGGAGCTCTGCCGTCCCTGCTGGCCCACAAGGAAACCTTAAAAAAAAAATGACTTCGGGGTTGAAATTCGGTACCGCCGTTTTTGAGGCGGTATTGCCGCCTGTGTGCTGATTTTACCGCCAGGCGTTAGGTGCAGGCTCAAATTGCCAAATTCAGTTCTTAAGCCAAAGATGAGAGGGCAGCGTTAAAAAGTGGCATTGCACACTCATTCTCGGGTGGAAGCTCAGGGGGGCTCCTCAATTTTGCAACGGGAGGCTGCCACCATGCTAGGAAAAAAAACAGAAAGAAAAGGGAAGGAAAAAAACCCAACTAAAACTTTTCCGAACCATACACACACTTCCCCAATCTTAAAACTAATGCAAACATGCAGAAATAAATGAAGAAAAAAAAACATACCTTCCTTTCTGGGCGATTCCGCCTGAGAACCACTCTTTAACCACCACTTTTTTCTGGCTGTATGGCCGCCTGCTGGTACGGCAGCCATACATAGTAAATATCAGGACAGAGGCATCAAGGAGGCGTTGTATGCTGGATGACGTCACCATGCGGGTGGCGTTAGCCAGAACAGCGTTGCCTCTTGGCCCCTCTGCCAAAGAGCCTACTCAATTTTAGCCGGGGCGTGGACAGCGCTTAACGACGACAGTAGGCCTTTGCAGCCCATTTGCCACCTATCGCCGGCAGTAACGGATGGCATCCACAACCAAATTTCGACCTCTTTGTTTTTTGGCCCTTTTCTGTACCAGCTGGTTTGTGCCTGCTGCTTCTGATGAAGCCGGCACCAGAAGCTGAACACAGCTGTCCTGTTTAAAAATATAGCCAAGGTCTGAATGACATCATCAGACTCCGACTGTTGAATTTCAATGAGGCCCTTGCCTGCCAGATGCGAGGCACTTGCTGACTGGCCAGTTTGCGCCTGTTAAAATGGCGTGTGACATGAGGCTAGCAAGGATCAGGTGAGTAGGTCACCAAAAGTATTTTAACTCCCACCACATCCCATTCTCATTGGGCATGAAGAGTTAAAATCGGGCTATATAATTTAAAATAATAGTTGAAAGACTGACTCATTGTCATGGGAACTGTTGCTAAGATTTCTTGCAAATCTCGGAAGATGCAGTTGTTTATATTAATTAATTGAATATACAACACAATAAATATTACATAGTTCACAATCATTTAATGTAGACAGAAGAAAACAACTCATTATGAAAAGATCGCAAAGCGATTGAGAGCAAAATATACAACAAGCGCTTGATAAAGAGACACCTGGGGCCTCAGCAGCCAATCTGTCCCAGATCATTATTTATTAAGAAAGGTTTTAACCAGCACTCCCCACAGTTTGCCAACTGCAGCTTTTTGTTCTTGAATGCTAAAAAGAATCCACTCAAAAGTTTTCAATCTACATCTCTCTCCAGCCACAATTTGACATCATGAAAACTCTTGCTGCTTCAGAGCGCTAACTTCTGAGCAATCAGGCGACCAAGAGCTACATTTGGTCGATATATTCTACAGAATCCTCCTCGGCCACAATCCCATGGATAAATGGGAATATAAATCTTGCAAAGCTTTGATTAAAATGTCAATGACTGATTAGAATCGGCTCTAAAATCTGCAGGATACTAACAGCTCTAACAACCGTAGTCAGTTATTCCCAAGCTTGTTACCCTCCCCTGTGCATAACAAAACCCTCTTCAGTTGAATTATTACAGACTGTCCCACCTATTCCATCACGAGTATTTTTTCATCTCATTTCCATATTAAAGCACTTTTCCTATAACTGTTTCTGAACATCACTGGACAGATGCGAGTTATCATTTTAAAAAGCACAGAGTAGATCAGTGGAACCATGTGTCAGTGTGCTGCCTGTTTGACGAGCTGCGGGACCTGCAAATGTAATCCGCCTGGCCTCAAATGAGATTTGAATTCAGTCTTCCTTCAGACTCTAATTTGCTGATCTTGTGTGAATTGATCAGGCGAACACTGAGCATTGGGTAAAGTAGACAGCCAATAGAATGGAGGAATATCAGTGAGAGTTCTGACTTAGATTTAATTTCAGTAATGTCCACCAACCAGAGACCAGCTGTGGCGACATCTGTCATCAACTGCCTCTCTTTTCATTGGTGTCTAGAAAGGGGGACAGTGGGAGCAAAGTTTGTTTTTTATCTTTTTTTTTGGAGAATTTTGCACTTATCAACTTGAAGCATGTCAATTACAGAACAGTAGAATATTTCTTCATTCTGGGTACCCATTGTTATTACTGAACACTTCAAGTCAGGTAAAACACACATCTGATGTGGAGCAAAGCTCCCCCTTGTCTGCCCAGCCAAAACGCTTTAACCTTAGAAGAGAACTTACCTACCATTGCAATCTGCAATGTTGTGTTTCCCACCTTAGCTATATTACAACCTTTCTGAGTGAGATTGCCAGTTTAGCACACTTGTGCTGAATTATGGCCAGTTTTGTATTGTGGACCTGCATCCATCAATAACTAGATGAAGATTGCCCAAGTTTCATTCAGATAGGACCCTAACTGCCAACATGAAATGACAGTGTAGTCACTCACTGTACTACCTGCTTCCCCATTTTAAAGACACAACACGAAGGGCCCAAATTTGCCCAGGAGTTGCAGTTTTTTTTTTGGAGCAACTTGATTTTTCTGATGTATCTTAAAAATCCCCATTCTGCACGTTTAATTTGCGCCAGTGTAAGTGAATTGGGATTTTTTTTTAGTTTAGTTTTTTTCCAAAAGGGGCCGTTACCAGCCATTTTGGCCATTTAAGCCAGTTTGGACAGTTAATAGTTGCTCCAAACTAGCTTAGGCCAGCGTATGTGGCCACTTGTGGCCGCACAGAAAACCCTTGCGGACAGTTAAGAAATCAGCGCAGGAAGCCAGAGATAGGGAGGGAAAGGGAAGCGGAGAGGAACTTGCAAAGCACTAAACACCTTCACAGCAACATTCAAGAAGCATAAAAACCATCAACAATAAATAAAAAATAAAACTTAAGTCCTAACACAGCCCCCGAGGGACTTGACTTCTCTCCGAGGGACTGGACTTCACTTCTCTGAGGAACTGGACTTGGCTTCTCTCCAAGGGACTTGACTTCTCTCCAAGGGACTTGACTTCTCCGAGGGACTTGACTTTTCTCCGAGGGACTTGACTTCTCCGAGGGACTTGACTTTTCTCCGAGGGACTTGACTTCTCCGAGGGATTTGACTTCTCCGAGGGACTTCACTTCTCTCTGAGGGACTTCCCTTCTCTCCGAGGGACTGGACTTTTCTCCAGGGAAGACAGCTGCCGGCCTCTGCAGCAGGCAACTTGGCCGGGGATAGGGGCGGGGAACATCGGGTTGTCCCTTCGGACAGGGATAAGGGCGGCGAGCATTGGGTCACGCTTACAGCCTGCAGGACACGCTGGGAGGGCGAGGAGCTACTGCGCATGCGTGCAGACTCCACCACGCATGCGGACAGCTACTTGCACCGTTTTCAGCGCATGGCTGTAGCTCCACCCCCCCACTGCACTATATACGCCACGCCATGACGCGGGACACACAGCAGAGCAGCCAGAATTGTGAGTACGTTTTTTGGCGCCATTTTGAGCGCACAAAGCCGGCGCATCTTGGGTTAGTGCGCTGGAAAAAGGGGTTGGGGAAATTTGGGCCCAAAGATCCTCTATAACTTATTCCACAGAATAATTAGAATGAATCAAACAGTTTGCTTCAACCATTTCCCAACGTATTCATGTATAGTTGCTTGCAAACATGACTACATCAGAATTTGGATATTGCTCATAAAACAAGTAAAGAAATGAAATATGCGTGGAATACAAACATGAAATAGTGAGGATGTCAAGGCCTTTTCCAAATTTCCCAAGTAAATGGCCTATCATCCACATATAATAGCTATCTTACTATGAAACCCACTCTAATCACAAATACACCTGCTTACTGACAAGCTGACATCATCATCATAATAGGCAGTCCCTCGGAATCGAGGAAGACTTGCTTCCACTCCTGAAGTGAGTTATTTGGTGGCTGAACAGTCCAATATGAGAGCCACAGACTCTGTCACAGGTGGGACAGATAGTTGTTGAGGGAAGGGGTGCGTGGGACTGGTTTGCCGCACACTCTTTTCGCTGCCTGCGCTTGATTTCCGCACGCTCTCGGCGTTGAGACTCGAGGTGCTCAGCGTCATCTCGGATGCGCTTCCTCCACTTAGGGCGGTCTTGGGCCAGGGACTCCCAGGTGTCAGTGAGGATGTCGCATTTTATCAGGAAGGATTTGAGGGTGTCCTTGTAGCGTTTCCGCTGCCCACCTTTGGCTCGTTTGCCGTGAAGGAGCTCCGAGTAGAGCATTTGCTTTGGGAATTTCATGTCTGGCATGCGGACTATGTGGCCCGCCCAGCGAAGCTGATCGAGTGTGGACAGTGCTTCAATGCTGGGGATGTTAGCCTGGGCGAGGACACTGATGTTGGTGCGCCTGTCCTCCCAGGGGATTTGTAGGATCTTGCGGAGACATCGTTGGTGATATTTCTCCAGCAACTTGTGGAACTAAACTACAGAACTTGAAGGCACTGATTCTTACTGGCATACAATACAAACTGTCAGAAGTCCACCTTTACCTTGCTTAAATGGGTGAGCAGACGGTGTTGGCAGGTTAATCAACTGGTGGGTGAGGCATTACAGCTGAGATTCACCTGACATCAACACACATGTCCTGATTTTAAGCTCCCACGCCCAACAAGAACAGGGCAAGCAAGAGCAGAGTACTTACATCCCCTTTATAGGTGATAAGCTATCTCCACCCAAAGTTTATAAAAATAATATAGAACCTAAGACAATTTGGCTTTCAGAAAATTTGCTTGAAAATATATTTTATCTAAACATGTATAAACTTTCTTTTCTCAGCTCTAAATGATGATGTTAACAGTGAAAATCCAGCAAGGTATGGAGTTTAAAACTTTAAACTTTTTAAATAGAATACATAAAGTGAAATTGTTTATTAAGCAAACAGGAGCAGATCCTCAGAGACAAAAAACTAGAATATTTTAACAGTATCTGTTTCACCTTGTTGTGAATGATTCTTTGTAACAGAAGGCACATAAACCTTAATCAAAGGCCAGAATTTTCACAGGAAAGAATGGGTGGGTTGGAAGGGGGAGTAAAGCCCGACCCCAACTCGCCCACTTTCACTCAGGCCAGAGGTCGGGGGGGGGGGGGGGGATGCATGGAGGGCTGCCAACCTGCTACTTTAACCTGCATTGCAGGCGGCTAAGGATTCTGGATAGCTGCAATGAGGCGGCCATAGCCTCGGGGAGTAAAGCTTGTGGGCCGGGAGGAGCAAGAGTGCTTCCTCACGGCCCCCCCAAGCTCCCCCACCATCAGCCTGGTTCTCCGGGAATTGCGACTCAGCCCCCGGGGGATAGGAGCCCCCCTGTGCTTGGACCCCCTCCCCCACTATTCTGGGCCCAGCACCAACCTGGTCCTGGGCTCTCCTGGTCCGCGTTCCCCCAGCCCAAATGTTAAACAGACTGCTACCCGGGTGGGGGAACACGCCCCTGACATCGCACGCATGCTATGGAGTTAAAACTCCCGCCATCTCCAAGAATCACCACCCACCACCCCCACACCCCACCCCCCCCGCACCGTGCTGGCGGGAAATGGAAAAATCCAGCCGATAGTCACTGTTAGAGACTGATGGGTCTCTATATTAACACATTTGTGTTGCTGTGGGCGGGCGGGGCACTTTGTGGCCATTTTGGATGGATGAACTAAGATGAGTTGGATTGCCTTCCTCATCCACAACTATCGTGTGATCTTCATGAACAAGCAGTGCAGGATTTGGAATACTTCTCAGCATGATGCGAGTCGGCAAATGTAGTTATATTACTCATCTTACTCCACGTAAATCTGGGAAAGCAATGTACTGTGCATTATGCTTGCACCAGCCTCTTACTGCTTCTGAAATTATTAAAGTTGGAAAAAAACCTGTCCTGAGTAGTTGCAATTATACCACATCCAATGTGCAGTTATAGTAGTGTACAATACCCCCTTACAAGCGACCTTTTTGCCAATATCAAACTACTGATCCTAAACATGCAGAAAGGTGGAGCATTGGTGATTATACAGAGTCACAGGTCATATGGGTTGACTGTAGTCTTTGCTTTTAGAAGCATTGTAATAGTTATCTAGAATATATGAAAAGTTTTGCATCTAGCACACATTTCCTTTCTTTAACTGCAGAAAATCAGTTAGAGATAGGGAACATACAAATCTAAAGCAAGAAACGCACCTAAAAAACTGCCACTGAAAAACTACTAAAGAATTATCAGAGCAGCTTATCCTGTATGGCCAATCAGAAGAACCTACCAATAAAACAAAGCAGAAGGTAAACCAATCAAATCACTCATTATCATTGGCCCTATTCCTCTGAGGTTTCCAAACCTCGCCCCACCCATCCCGATGCTTCCAAAACTTCCTCCCAAGCTGCCCTCGTACCTAGGACTTGCCCGCAAAAAAAATCCTTAATTGGCTATAAATCATTTTGAGACGTCCTAAGGTCATGAAAAGTGGTATATAAATGTAAGAGGATAAACCTCCGCTCACCATTTACACAGCCAATGTTGACATGGGGGCAGGCACTGCCTATATCGGGAGTTCCTACTTCTTGTGTGCTCCCAATCCACGGGACCACCCCAAATGCTCCCACACTCTGAAGCCAACTTTCCCAAATCCTCTCAGATTCCAGCATCCCTTTTCCAGTGATCCTAGATTTCAGGACCTGTCCCAACTCTCTCAGAATCCTTCTCTCCAGTGCTCTTTTTCTTCATTCATTTTATACTAGCCCTAAAAGTATAGGCTATGCTACATTGATGGTTATACAGCGATTGACCCCACTAGTGTTCGATGTGGTAACCCCACCAGAGATTGCAGCATCAATAGGGCACTTAATTTGTATGGGGCAGGCTGGTGTCCATGCCAGGACAAGACCAGTTTGCCCCATGTGGCCAGAAAATCCTCCACCAGCTTCCTATTGTGGCAGGGTGGTGGGCAGGGAACAGAATCCCATCTCCCCTGCATATGGGTGCATATCCCCTGTGTTACAGATTCTCAAAAAAAAAAAAATCCCTTATTTTCAGGAGTCTAGGCTCATTTCTCACCTGGATCTTCTGCTGGGCCTCTCATGCCCATTTGGAGACCAGTAATCCTCATCTGTCTCAGTATACCTTTGTCCAGTCCAATACTGGGCACCAAATTGAACAGGAGAAGTAGGAACTCCTGATATAGGCAGTGCCTGCCCTGAGATCCACCTCTGGAGCTGCCCCCATGTCAACATTGGCCGTGTAAATGGTGAGCAGAGGTTCTTCCTCTTACAAGACCAACCAGAAACCCAGAAATGGCAAGAACACGGCGCAAACCACTTTTTGCTGGATTCTGCTAAACTCTTGCTAAAGTTGCAGCAGGAGTCTGGCAGAACCTGGGAGGAAATTTAGGGCCAATATATTTTTTGTGTTGCATGATCATAACTTGACTGCCCTGCAGTTAATTTTATATCCTACTTTTCCGTGACACACAGTACAGTGTTGGCATCGAAAAAAGTCTCAGTTAGAGTCCAGCTGTACATTCCGATATATTCCACATTTGCAGCTGTTTTGTGCAAATGGTATTCAGTCCAGAGCAAAGTCAGCACTCCCACCTCCTGATGCAAATTAATCAAATGTATCTGAATCAAGTGACTGCTGTTAACCATCTCAATTGAAACCTAAACTGTTCCACTGCTTGACATGCCAGCGCATGCATTAGACAGAAAAGCGATTGTCAAGATTCATGCGAGAGATTCAAATATGGGCTCCAGTCTGAATCTAATGTTTATTTTTAACTCACCCTCAAATTGCTTTCAACTGGTACAAAAATTCAGACTTCAGCCTGTGAATGTTGTTATTTTATAGCAAGGACGTTGATGTAGTGTAGAGGCTGGTTTACTGTGAAACTAAAAGCCTTTGATCTCTACCATCTTACTCAGGCAAAGGGGGAGAGGGGCAGCAAGGGGTATTTCAAGCACTAGGTGGACACTGTTAGGGTGTCCTGAGCAACAGTGCTGCCACCAACCAGCCATCGTGTATCTAGATTTAAGACCATAGCACAAGTGCAGATTTTACAGCTGTAAGTAATAGGGGGGTGAAATTGTCCCTTTTTATCGTCCCATTAGCGCCTCGGGGGGGGGGGGGGGGGTGGAGGGGTGCGGCTAACAGGACACAAGACACTTTTCGCCCAGGGGAGAGGGACACTACTGCCTCCCGCGATGACCGGCTGCTGGTCCAGTCGCATGCTGCCCTGGAGGCCCAGTGGAGGCCATCAGAGGCCTTACAGAGTGCGCAGCAGTCCTCCCCTTTAATCGAGGGTGAGGGGCATTGAAACACATCAGTACTACGTGGAGCATCTACGTAGCCCTTCCTTCAGTGCCCCAGTAGCGCCCCAGGTACTGCCCCCAAAGAAAGTGGAGTGCGGGAGATTGTGCTCCGTTTCCTTTAAGGGGCTTAAAGAGCAATTCTGCGGCGGGGGCGCGACATGTCCCAGCCCTGGAAGGTTACCGCCCCCACACGGGGGGGGGCAGGGAAATTTTGCCCGCTAGGTTTCTTGTATTTTAAAGTTTTGTGTCACCTTTCCTATCTCCTGATATATTGGTCTTCATTAAATTCAAGCAGAATATAGCGGCAATGCAATCCAGTGGCATTGAAACCTGCTCAAAATGTAAACACAATGCAAACTGCTTGACAGATGCCAATTTCTTATGATGTGATCAATCGTTTCTTTGATCTATACGACCAACTCTATGGACAAGGTTCACCTAACTGGATTTCAATAGCTAGTCAATTTGTATGTGCCTATGATGTGAGAAAAAAACATTAAGGGAATAACATTGCAGTGTGTGTTAACATTAGTGCATCTGCTAGCTGCTAATTTGTGCAAAATTACTCAGGCATGCATTATTGACACCAGCTGAAGAGTTATTGTCAGGGTTAATGTAGGAATAGGAAGGTGCATGAAGTGGTTTGAAGCAGATATAGTGGCGAGTCTAGGAAATATCTTGGATAAAATACAGAGTGATTAGAAGACTGCACAACACCACAGACAAACCCAATGTGAAAGTGCTGCACTTGCTGCCAACATCCCATGTGAATAGCATAGGCTATGTGTTACTATTGATGTCAAGTCTACCAGTAATGTTTCTGCAATACTACATATCCAGGCATAGACATTTCATATGTCCCAAATTTCCTCAGCTCCGATTCCACTGCCATATCAATGTCAGCAAGGAACTCCTGCCCAACCCAGTTTCCAGAATCAGGAACATTTGCATGTACAGTACTGGATGGAAGCAGCAGGGTACTGGCTTCAGGTAGTGAATGCAAACTCACTGCAGCTTCTTCTCTCACAGTGACCTGGCCCTACCAGCTGAAGGTTTTCAAAGTTCAAAAAACAGAACGCCTGCATCTTAACAGACCAGTTTCCCGATGAAAGTTAATCACTCTGCAACCGATCGCCATAAGGAAAGCGCTCTTCTAAATCTGAAATGCCGCCCTTCAGCAACTGCACAGTCACAAATGTGGGAATTACGTCTTTCACCTATCCCTGCACTGGCCTGCACCTGGCCATTTGTGGTTGGGAATATTATGTCCCTGCCCCAAAGATAGTTTTTACGTGCAGAAAAAAGAACATAAGAACTTAAGAATTAGGAGCAAGAGTAGGCTATTTGGCCCCTCGAACCTGCTCCGCCATTCAATGAGATCCTAGCTGATCTTCTATCTTCAACCCCAAGAGGTGAGGACCTGCTGTAATTGGGTCCTTCCTCAACTTCTGCTTTTGCCTGTCCTGAATACAAAGGTTCTATGCCCAAATTATGAGGCAATTTGAGGCCATTGTATTGCGAATGATTGTATATACTGAATCACCAAGCACAAGAGCGAGGCACTACCGCCCCCAGTTAAAGAATACGTGCCTGCCTGGTCATTTTACCTTATTTTCAAAATAAGAAAATGTTCACCAGTGTCCTGATTATATATCTGAGCAATGTGACAGGTACTATTTAAGTGCAATTGAGTATGTATCCAGAATTAAATGTTATAGTCCTAATGCGCACCTCTGATTGAGGACTGATCCATCCTCTCGGCTCTGTATAACCTTTGACCTGTTCCAGGAGTAAGTGGATATAAATACCCTGCATGAAAACAGAAAATGCTGGAAAGTCTCAGCAAGTTAGGCAGTATCTGTGCAGAGAGAAACAAGGTTAATGTTTCAGGTCGATGACCATTCATCAGAGTTGAATAAAGTTAGAGTTTAAAAAAAAATTGTTCCTGGGATTTGGGCATCGCTGGCAAGGCCAACACTTATTGCCCATCCTTAATTGCCCTTGAGAAGGTGGTGGTGAGCTGCCTTCTTGAATCAATGCTGTCCTGTGTGGTGAAGGTACTCCCACAGTGCTGTTACGGAGGGAGTTCCAGGATTTTGACCCAGCGACGATGAAGAAATGGCAATATATTTCCAAGTCAGGATGGTGTGTGGTTTGGAGGAGAACTTGGAGGTGATGGTGTTCCCATGCACCTGCTGCCCTTGTCCTTCTAGTTGGTAGAGGTTGTGGTTTTGGGAGGTGATGTTGAAGAAGCCTTGGCGAGTTGCTGCAGTGCATCTTGTAGATAGTACACACCGCAGTCATGGTACACCGGTGGTGGAGGGAGTAAATGTTTAAGGTGGTGGATGGGTTGCCAGTCAAGTGGGCTGCTTTGTCTTGGATGGTATCGAGCTTCTTGAGTAATGTTGGAGCTGCACTCATCCAGGCAAGTGGAGAGTATTCCATCACGATCCTGACTTGTGCCTTGTAGATGGTGGACAGACTTTGGGGAATCAATAGGTGAGATACTCGTCACAGGTTACCCAGCCTCTGACCTGCTCTTGTAGCCACAGTATTTATGTGGCTGGTCCAGTTAAGTTTCTGGTTAATGGTGAACCCCCAGGATGTTGATGGTGGGGGATTCGATGATTAAAATGCCGTTGAAAGTCAAGGGACAGTGTTAAGACTCTTGCTTGATGGAGATAGTCATTGCCTGGCATTTGTGTGGCGCAAATGTCATTTGCCACTTATCAGCCCAAGCCGGAATGTCGTCCAGGTCTTGCTGCATGCGGGCACGTACTGCTTCATTATCTGAGGAGTTGCGAATGGAACTGAACTCTGTGCAATCATCAGCGAACATCCCCACTTCTGACCTTATGTTGGAGACAAGGTCATTGATGAAGCAGCTGAAGATGGTTGGGCCTAGGACACTGCCCTGAGGAACTCCTGCAGCAATGTCCTGGGCTGGGGTGATTGACCTCCAACAACCACAATCATCTTCATTTGTGCTAGCTATGACTCCAGCCAGAGGAGAGTTTTCCTCCATGATTTCCATTGATTTCAATTTTCCTTGGGATCCTCGATGCCACACTCGATCAAATGTTGCCTTGATGTCACGGTCAGTCACTCTCACCTCATCTCTGGAATTCAGCTCTTTTGTCCATGTTTGGACCAAGGTTGTAATGAGATCTGGAGCTGAGTGGTCCTACTGGAACCAGAACTGAGCATCAGTGAGCAGGTTATTTGTCAGTAAGTACCAGTTAATAGCACTGTCGATGACACCTTCCATCACTTTGCTGATGATTGAGAGTAGACTGATGGGGCAGTAATTGGCCGGGTTGGAATTGTCCTGCTTTTTGTGGACAGGACATGCCTGGGCAATTTTCCACATTGTCGGTTAGATGTCAGTGTTGTAGCTGTATTGGCTAGAGGCGTGGATTGGTTGTAATCTATCAAAATTCCCTGGATTCTGGGGCGGTCCCAGCAGATTGGAAAACTGCAAATGTAACACCCCTATTTTAAAAAGCAGGAAACTATAGACAGTTAGCCTAACATCTGTCGCTGGGAAAATGCTGGAGTTCTTTGAGGATTTAATGAGCAGGGTGGATAAGAGGGAACCAGTGGATGTGGTGTATTTGGATTTCCAGAAGGCATTCAGTAAGGTGCCATATAAGAGGTTACTGCACAAGATAAAAGCTCACGGGGTTGGGGGTAATATATTAGCATGGATAAAGGATTGGTTAACTAACATTGGAGTTCAGAAGAATAAGAGGTGATTTTTTTGAAACTTTTAAGATAATGAGGGGGGTCAACAAGCTGGATGTAGAGAGGATATTTCCACTCATAGGGGAAATTAAAACTAGGGGACATAATCTTAGAATAAGGGGCCGTCCATTTAAAACTGAGATGAGGCGGAATTTCTTCTCTCAGAGGGTTGTAAATCTATGGAATTCTCTGCCCCAGAGAGCTGTGGAGGCTGGGTCATTGAATATATTTAAGGTGGAGATAGACAGATTTTTGAGCGATAGGGAATAAAGGGTTATGGGGAGCGGGCAAGGAAATGGAGCTGAGTCCATAATCAGATCAGCCATTATCTTATTGAATGGCGGAGCAGGCTCGAGGGGCCAAATGGTCTACTCCTGCTCCTATTTCTTATGTTCTTAAGACTAGTTCTGGAGCACAAAATCTTCAGCACGACGGCTGGGATGCTGTCGGGGTGCATAGCCTTTGCGGTATCCAGTGCATTCAGCCATTTCTTGATGTCTTGTTGAGTGAATCGATTTGACTGAAGACCAGCTTCTGTGATGGTGGGGACTTCAGGAGGAGGCCGAGATCGATCATCCACTCGGCACTTAAAGCTGAAGTTGTTTGCAAATGCTATAGCCTTGTCTTTTGCACTCACATGCTGGGCTCCATTTTGGAGCCTTCTCCTCCCGTTAGTTGTTTATTGTCCACCACCATTCACAACTGGATGTGGCAGGACTGCAGAGCTTTGATCTGATCCATTGGCTGTGAGATCGTTCATGCTGCTTCCGCTGTTTAGCAAGCATGTTGCAGCTATCCTAGGTTAGCATCTCATTTATGGTATGCCTGGTGCTGCTCCTGGCTTGCTCTTCTGCACTCCTCATTGAACCAGGGTTGGTCCCCTGGCTTGATGGTAATGGAAGAGTGAGGGATATGCCGGGCCATGAGGTTACAGATTGTGGTGGAATACAAATCTGCTGCTACTGATGGCCTATGGCACCCAGTTTTGAACTGCTAGATCTATTCTGAATCTATCCCATTTAGCCCGGTGGTAGTGCCACACAACATGATGGAGGGTGTCCTCAGTGGGAAGATGGGACTTCAACTCCACAAGGACTGTGCGGTAGTCACTCCTACTAATACTGTCATGGACAGATGCATCTGCGACAGGTAGATTGGTGAGGATGAGGTCAAATAGGTTTTTCCCTCCTGTTGGTTCTCTCACCACCTGCTGCAGGTCCAGTCTGGCAGCGATGTCCTTCAGAACCCGGCCAGCTCAGGCAGTAGTTATGCTACTGAGCTACTCTTGATGATGGATACTAAAGTTCCCCACCCAGAGTACATTCTGTGCCCTTGCTACTCTCAGTGCTTCTTCCAAGTGGTGTTCAACGTGGAGGAGTACTGATTCATCAGCTGAGGGAGAGAGGGAGGGAGGGAGGTGGTAATCAGCAGGAGGACTCCCAGGGCCACGCCCTCTCGACTGTATACACTGTGCTGCCACCTCTGGTGGAATTGCCCTGCCGGTGGGACAGGACATACCCAGGGATGGTGATGGAGGAGTCTGGGACATTGGCTGAAAGGTATGATTCTATGAGTATGACTGTCAGGCTGTTGCTTGACTAGTCTGTGGGACAGCTCTCCCAATTTTGGCACAAGTCCCCAAATATGAGTGAGGAGGACTTTGCAGTGTTGACCAGGTGGTCCGGCCAGTTTTATTCTTATTATTGTTTTTTGTAGCGGTTTTTGTAGAACTGAGTGACTTGCTAGGCCATTTCAGAAGGCAGTTAAGAGTCAACCACATTGTTGTGGGTCTGGAGTCACATATATGCCAGACCAGGTAAAGACAGCAGATTTCTTTCCCTAAAGGACACTCGTGAACCAGATGGGTTTTTACAACAATCTGATAGCTTCATGGTCATCTGATACAAGCTTTTGTCCCCCAGATTTATTTAATTAACTGAATTTAAATTCCCCAGCTTCCATTGTGGGATTTGAACTCAATTCTCTGGATCATTAGTCCAAGGCCTTTGGATTACTTGTCCATATAACCACGATGCTACCGTATCCGGTGTATAGCAAATGTAATATGTTTTAAGCAAGAAGCAGGAAAAGGGGAGGGGAGGAATGAACAAAAGGGAAGGTCTGTGATCGGGTGGAAGGCAGGAGAGATTAAATGACAAAAGGGATGATGGTGCGAGGCAAAAGTGAATGGTAATGGGACAGGTAAAGAAACAAAAGATGGGTCTAGTGGAGGTGTAAATGGGAACTAACAGCTGCTGTCTGGAAAAAAAAGGGGGCAGCAGTTATGATCTGAAATTGTTGAACTCAATGTTGAGTCCAGAAGGCTGTAAAGTGCCTAATCGGAAGATTAGGTGATATTCCTTGAGCTTACGTTGAGCTTTATTGGAACAGTTTAGGAGCCTGATGACAGAGAGTTCAGAGTGGGAGTGGGCGGATAATTAAAATGACAGGCAACCGGAAGCTCGGGGTCACACTTACAGACTGAATGGAGGTATTCCGCAAGCGATCACCTAATGCAGGTGTCCCAATGTAGAGGAGACCGCATCACGAGCAGCAAATACAATATACTATATTGAAAGAAGCACAAGTAAATTGCTGTTTCACCTGGAAGGAGTGTTTGGGGCCCTGGACAGTGGGAAGGGAGGAGGTAAAAGGGCTGGTGTTGCATTTCCTGCGCTGTGGGAAGGGGAGCAGATGTTGGGGGTGATTGAGGAGTGGACCAGGATGTCACAGAGGGAACAGTGCCTTCAAAATGCTGAATAAGGACCATATGTTTGGTCGCGGCATCACGCTGGAGGTGAAGGAAATGGCGAAGGATGATACATTGAATGTAGTGACTGGTAGGGTGGCAGGTGAGGATCTATCGTGGTTCTGGAAGGGAGGGGAAAGCAGAAGTGCGGGAAATGGGATGGACACAGTCGAGGGCCCTGTCGAACTCAGTAGAAGGGAATCCTCGATTGAGGAAAAAGGAAGACATATAGGAAGCACTGGAATGGAAAGTGGCATCATCGGAAGAGATAAGACGGAGAAACTGGGAGAATGGAATAGAGTCCTTACAGGAAGCAGGGTGGGAGGAAGTGTAGTCAAGTGTCAAGCTGTGGAAGTCAGTGGGGTTATAGTAAATATTGGTCGATAGCCTATCCCCAGAAATGGAGATAGAGAAGTTGAGGAAGGGAAGGGAAGAGTCGGAGATGGACCATCTGAAGGTGAGGGGAGAATGGAAATTGGAAGCAAAGTTGATTAAATTTTCCAGTTCGGGGCGAGAGCAGGAAACGGCACCGACACAGTCATCAATGTAAAAGAATTGAGGGAGGGGATCTAAGTAGGACTGGAACAAAGAATGTTCCACATATCCCACAAAAAGACCCATGTGGGTTCATGTAGCAACAGCTTTTAGTTGGAGGAAGTGAGTGGAGTCAAAGGGGAAGTTGTTCAATATGAGAACAAGTTTAGCCAGGCGGAGGTGGATGAGGACTGGTTGAGCCTCAATTCAAGGAAGAAGTGAAGGGGATGGAGGTTAGAAGGACTGGACATCCATTGTGAAAAGGAAACAGTCAGGGCCAGGGAACTGGAAACTATTAAAGTGACAGGGGGCATCAAAAGAGTTGCAGATGTAAGCGGGAAGAGACTGGACAAGGGGAGAAAAAATAGAGTCCGGGTAGGATGAAATCAGTTCAGTGGGACCAGAACAGGCTCAAACAATGCGTTTACCAAGACAGGCCTGCTTATGGATCTTATGAAGGAGGTAAAAGCGGGCTCTACGGGGTTGGAGACTATGAGGTCGGAGGCCGTGGAGGGAAGATTTCCAGAGGAGCTGAGGTCAGTGTAAATCTAGGAAGCAATGACTTGATGTTCAGTGGTGGAATCATGTTGCGAGGGAGGTAGAAGAAGGTGTCAGAGAGTTGGTGTTTAGTCTCCGCAAAGTAGAGGTCAGTTTGCCAAACAACAATAGTGCCACCCTTGTCAACAAGTTTCATGACTTTGGTCGGGATTTTGCTTACCTCAGTGGGTCCGTGGCGGGCGACATCGGTGGTGGGTCCTGGCCCCGCTGCTGTCTCCATCCCACTCTGTGAAATGAATTTCTCTTGATAGGGTTTGTTAAGCATGGCCAGCGCATTTCCCAGCCAATTAGAGGAAGCGGGTCTGGTGACGTCATTTGATGACACATCATCAGCCGGTTTCCATAAAGTGACCATGGGGGCAAATTTATTTGAACAATTGTGTCAGTGTATTGCAGCATTGAGGTGCTGCAAACACTGACAATGATTGCACAAAGGTACAGGGCTGCACCCAGGTTCTCCCATGATTATGGAGGGAGTCACAGCATGCAGGGATGTCCTCTTCCCTTCCCTTGGGTGGAAGAGACCTCACCAGGAGACCAATGCAGCCTGGTTGCACATTGCACAGGACACAAGCAGGGATGTAGTCAAGATGACCTGGGTGCAGTGGCGCAAACCTTTCAATGATCTCAGTAGAACACAAAAAGTTAGTGCAAAACCACACTCAACCTCATCATGCTGTACGCCTCATCACATCCCCATTACTCTGCCTTATGTACCCTACTCCTGCACATCCTTACACACAACAACTTATCTTGCATTTCCACACATCCCTCTCTATCTATATTATCACATCCCCATCTCACTAGCCACCCCTCACACTCACGCTCATCTTATTACAATCATACCAACTAACAACACACAAGGATAGGCACTTGGGTGTTTTATGCAATGTCCACGTAAAGTTTCTGTTAATGTGGTGTGAAACATTGAAATCTTTATTTTTAACACTTCGCATTCTTGGACAGATGTGTGTGCACCTTTGAAAGTGGCTTAGTGAATTGCAGTGAATGGTGAGTCATAATGGTAGCCCCTACAATGGTGATGAATGTGAAAGGAATGGCTTGGGCATTGTAGGGTTGCTTTATGGTGTTGGTGTGGGGTGGTGCCAACATGGCGCATCATGTGGCAGCCAGGGTGTACAACGTCAAGTGAAGTAAATCTGGCAATGAGGCCATTCCTGGCCTCCTGGGCAGAAATGTGGTGGGGTGCTGATGCCTTCGGTCCTGTGCAGCATCAGTTGATTGCGGAGAAGGTTGGTGTTGTTGTTGATGCTGCTGGTGTGCCTGGTGCTGCTGGTGTTGGGGCTGATGGAATAGATGGCAGGTGAAGTAGAAATGATAGAAGCGATCTATCAATGGTGAGAGAGGTAATTAGGTCAGACTGAATGGAGACTTATATAAAGGCTGGCAGCATGTTGAATCTGTTGTGGAAATGCAGTGAGGAAGAGCTTATGTTTGAGGGAACCTGTAAGGTGGAAGCTTTTACTTTACATTTGAAGCTGTGAACTAATCAGCTGATTCAATGGCCACTAAACTCCCACCTCAGCTTGACAGACGTGGTCCACAACCAGCGTGGACCCTGTGGGCGAGTTGTCAAATGCAAAAGCTCAGCTGAAAATCATTCTTAAGTGGCTTTAAATAAGCCACTAATTACCTGAATTGGGTCGTCCGCCACTGCCGAGATGGGGCTGCTCAGCGCTGACAGACCTGACATTGGGAGTTGACAGCGGGTTCTTGACCCACTGTCAGAAATATCAAATTTCTCCAATCCACCGCCAATCCGCCTGCTGACACCCCCGCGCCCCCCCCCCCCCCACCCAGAAAATTCCGGCCAATGTTAAGGTTGAGCTTGAGAGAACAGAATACTGCCAGTTCAGAGGGAAGTAGGTCAGGGTGAGAGAGGGGAGCAGAGAAACTGAGATGGCCAATATCACACCAGCAGTTTGCGCTGAAAGGATCTAGAGAGGGTAAGAGGCCAGAGGGAGGGGTCCACGTAGAACGAGAATTCTGAAAACGGGAGAAAGGGTCCGGTGGGGGACGGTGAAGATTCCTGGCCAAAGAAGTGGGCACGGAGGCGGAGGCAACGGAAGCATTGTACCGAGCTCTAAATTCATTGATGTGTGGGTGGAAGAGGATGAAGCTGAGGCCTTTGCTTAGGACTGATCGTTCGGGGTCAGAGAGGGGAAGTTCAGAGGACATAATGAAAACACAACAAAGTGTGAGATTGGAAGGAGGGAAGTGAAGGGGAAGAAGGATCTAGAGGGACATTAATCCCCAGGAGTTGTTGAAGCTTACAATCTTTGACATCTGAAAGGAAGAAAAAAAGTTTTGTGTTAAAGTGCCGGATGAGGTGAAGGCTGAAATGCAACTGTGGGCCAGGACAGCTCTGAGATAAAGTAAGTCGGTGCTGCTGAAGAGAGAGTTCGAGAACGTGCATATGACGGCTCATGGCGTTGAGCGTGGATCCCAGGATGTGGCGAGAGCAGTGGTTTGAGGAATGCTGAATATCTTGGAGATATCTGTAATTTTGGGTGGATCCGAAACATGAAGACTGGAATTTCAATTGGAATCCACGTGGAATAAGTCAGAGCCAAAGACAGTTGCTGAGGAAAGAGATGTGACTGTGAAAGTGTGCTTTGGTAGATACCTGATCAAACACGAGAAAAGATTCTGCTATTGCCATTTACACCTCCTCTAGACCCATTGTTTTTTAAACTTGGCTTTACTTCTCCCATTACCACCTCTTTTTGCCTTGCATCATTTAAACTCTCTTGCCTTCCACCCTATCACAGACCTTCCCTTTTGTTCTTTCCTCCACTCCCGCCTTTCCCTGCTGTAATATATATTGCTTCACCTTTGGACTACTGTGGCACTGCAGCCAGTGCAGTGTACAAATAAAGAGGGAACAGGTCACCTGACTAGAGTTCTGAAATGTTCTGCCATCTTAAGGTTGTGTGTGTGTTTGTGAGTTGTACTGGAGATAAAACAATGGTGATGAGAGTGGGATAATCTGGAAAAAAAAGATGCAATTTTTGTTGGTTGAGGATTCAGCCAACTGACAGAGAGACTTTGAGAGCTTCTCTGTTTTGATTAACAGCTACAAATCCAAGATAAATTACAAGCATACTTGTCTGAACTGCCAGAGTCCAGATGGCCGTGTCTATGGGAATAATAGAGCGTTTGGGGGAGTTTCAATGTGACCGTGAAAGTTTTGGAGCGTATGTGGAGCGGCTAGAAATGTTTTTCACCGCAAATAATATCAAAGTCCCCAATGATGAAAACCATAACCGGATGGACAGCGGGCTAGTTTCTTAACTGAAGCAGGGCCCAAAATGTGTGAAACCCTGAAAATGTGCTTGTGCCCGTCAAGCCAAAGGACACAACTCTTAAGCAGAGAACAGCACTACTGTCCTGAGCCACTGGAAATTGCTGCAAGTTATCGTTTCGGAATACGAGATCAGTTAACCGAAGAAAATATCAGTGTAATTTCGGAAACTTTCAGGACCAAGCATTGCATGACCGCTTTGTTTGTGGGATGAAAAATGATGCGATCAGAAGAAAGTTATTGACATGCCTAACTTGACTTTTGATTTATTGTGTCAGACAGCTATGTCAATGGACATGGCCGACCAATATTCCCGAGAATTTCATACTATTTCCAGTCGTCAGACAACTGAGGTGAATCACCTGCAGGTTAAAAGTAAAAGGCAGTTGGACCCCAAGGTCTCAGAAACTGGCAATGGTAACAGAGCATTGAAGTCCTGCTATTGATGCCTGGGACAACACATTGCCTTCACATATGGACAACTTTGAGCAGAGTGTTTCTTCTGCAGGCAAACTGGGCATCTTGCAAAGGCATGCCAACTAAAGAGTAAACCAACTTTCAAAGCTATAAGTAGAAATGCCCAGAGACTATATAGCATCAAAGAAAAACAACAGGACGAGGAGGTTTAGAGCTACACATCGTCAGAAGCACGAGGTTAACTAACAGCGATCCGAAAAGTATCATCATCCACATAGATGTTGCAGGATCCAAGATAACCATGGAAATCGACACTGGTGCATCCATGAGTGTAGTACCGGAGTCGTTATACCTCGACAAATTGCGTGATTTCCCACTGGAGAAATCCAAGATAGAGCTACGAGGCTACTCGGGAAAGAACATTCCTGTGGTAGGTCGTATCACCGTACCGATGAAATACAAGGATCAATTTCAGAGCTTGCCTCTATTAGTAATGGCAGGAGACAAGCCTGCCTTACCAGGAAGAAATTGGTTGGGATCACAGAAGCTGGATTGGAGTGAGATTTTTCATGTTGAAACGAAATTTGCATCAAAGGATGATGTCATCAAGAATTATTGGAAGGTGATCTGCAAAACAGGCAGTCCAATCCAAGGCTTCAAGGCGAGTGTCAAGGTACAGAAGGATGCTAGATCAGTTTACTGCAAGCCACGTTCCGTACCATACGCACTCAAGGAGAAAGATGAGCAAGAACTCAAAAGACTAGAGACTGAAAACATTATTTCTAAAATAGATCTATGTAAATGGGCTACACCCATTGTTGTTGTACCTAAGTCCAATGATAAGGTAAGATTGTGTGATGGTTATAAAGTAACCGCAAACCAGGTTCTAAAGGGTAATCTCCCCAATACATTGCCAAATGTAGATTTGTTCACAACACTGACAGGTGGTCAGATCTTAAAGTTGGATCTTACAAATGCCTACTTACAGCTTGAATTAGATGAGGAGTCCAAGTCATGCTTGACTATAAATGCTCATCTAGGCCTTTATCAACTTAATAGGCCACCATTTGGAGTGTCTTCCGCCCCTGCCATATTTCAAGGGGTGGTGAACCAGATTTTGCAAGGTATTGAAGGGGTAGTATGTTATTTAGATGACATACTAATTTCAGCACCAAACAGGCAAATTCATAATAACATATTGAATGAAGTCCTCAAACGGCTAGAGAAGCTCAGAGTATGAGTGTCCGCTCACGTGTGAATTAATTCAAAACTCAGTGGAGTACTTAGGGTACAGATTAGATGGTTTACATCCAACCAAAGGAAAGCTGGATGCAATCAGAAATGCACCTACTCCCAAGAATGTCACTTCGATCATTTTTGGGTCTTTTGAACTATTATGGAAGTTCCTACCAAATGTGGCTACAGTGTTACATCCACTGAATGAACTGTTGAAAAAACAGGTCCATTGGAAATGGTCAGAAGAATGCGATACAGCATTCAAGGAGTGTAAATGCAAATTGGTAGAGAACACCATGTTAGTTCACTATGATGTATTTAAGGAGATCAAGCTAGTTGAAGATGGGAATGATTCAATTATTTCTGACTCATCAGATAGTTTTGCTATACCAGTAGCATATCCTACATCCAAATGTACTGGAAACAAATCCAAGAGAAAGTCAGAATTTAAGTCTGAGTCTGAGTCAGGCAGACAAACAGTCTGAAGTTAGAGAGAGTTCAAATGGAAATCAAGGGCATCCCTTGGAGGAAAACATTCCTCAGGATCAACCTCGAATGTGTTTAAATTCGACACCATGTTTGGAAGGTTCTGTTCGAGAGCAAAGGTATCCTCTTCGAAACAGAAAACAAGTGTTAAGCTTGATTTGTAAATATGGCAAAATAAGTCCATATCTTTTGTTATATATAACCATGCAAGTTATGTATGATGATTATTTTGTTATCATTACTTCTTCATTAAGGAGGGAGAATTGTAATATAGATAGCTCCACCTGTGGACTACTGTGGCACTGCAGCTAGTGCTGTGTACAAATAAGGAGGGCAGGTCACCTGACTAGAATTCCGGAGTGTTCTGCCATCTTAAGGCTGTGTGTGTATTT
The DNA here is from genome assembly GCF_044704955.1 of Pristiophorus japonicus. Classification (NCBI taxonomy): domain Eukaryota; kingdom Metazoa; phylum Chordata; class Chondrichthyes; family Pristiophoridae; genus Pristiophorus; species Pristiophorus japonicus. Next base: position 280,040,002 of record NC_091978.1, read on the forward strand.
GTGAGTTGTACTGAAGATATAACACCTGCCCCTGCACCTGCTTAAAACCTGTTACATCTCTAATTTTTTCCAGTTCTGATGAAAGGTGATCGACCTAAACCATTAACTTTGTTTCTCTTGCCATAGATGCGGCCTGACCTGCTGAGTATTTCCAGCATTTTCTCTTTTTATTTCAGACTTTTAGCATCCGCAGTATTTTGCTATTTTAAAAATATCTTGCACTTGTTAATGAACCATATTCCAGACACGTGCCTGCAAATATTATTTTAACCGCAGATTACAATTTTTTTTCTTTGGATAAAACAGAATAAGTCCTATTATGGGCATGAGCTGATGTTGAGCCTCCAGGGTAGATTGGATTTTTCACACGGCTACCTGAGGCAATCAGAACCAAACTCATCAGCGACATGCGCATGCCTCTTCAGCATTGGCCAATTTATGCAGGTGTGAATGATTAAGGGGCCAAAATTCGGTATCGCCCGCATTGAGGCGGGGACGCCGCTGGGGCGCTACCTTTTGCGCCTCAAATTGCGATATTCAGTTGTTTTGCCCCAAGGGGAAAGGGGAGAGTAGAGAGCTAAGAGAAGCGTTCTACACTACTCTTAGGGCGCTAACGGAGTGGTAGCGTAGGAGGCCTACTCAATTTTTTTGGCGCTAGGATGCCGGCATCCTAGACGGTTCTCTGGATGATACTGCCTGGAGTCCTTGCTGTGCCGACTGCTTTTCCCTGCCGGTGTCAGCGGCAGGCGAAAGAGTGATGTTAGCAAACGCGGGACTATGTCAACATTGCACACGGGTGGCGCTACGCAGCCAAATATCTACCCCTAAGTGCGTGGTTAACAGCTGTGTCGAGTGGCTCATTGCGACTTCCTGCCACAGCATAAGTGAGCTGCTAAAGATATGCTTAGTACAAAGAAACCCCACCCGACTCAGCAGCATCGGTGCAGCTGTGTTCATTTTCGCATTAGCTGTTCCAGAAAGGTCACAGGCTAAAGTTGTGTCCTGAGAATGCACTGAAATCACATGAGAGAAAAAAATAACTCCTACTTAACGCATTCTCTGTGTGCTAAGCCTAATTGCAACTCATTAGTGATTTGTTGGGGCCGAATATCCTCACTTGTTCTAGCGCACTCCTGCTGTAGCTCTGACAGAACAACTGAAAGCTTGACTGGAAGCTGCCGACCTTCCCGACCTAATAAGGGAATTCCCAATGGCCTTGTTTGGGATTGAAGCCTCCCCCTGCATTAATCAAGCCTATTGACATGAACGGGCAGGAGTGGGGACTCCTTATGCTGGAAGTTCCCACGACCCTGTCATCACAGAAACCTGGATCCTCTGAGGCTGGAAAGCCTTAGAAAGAAAGAGGCATATTGACCTCTTCAGTGACATTTGTTGGCCCACCTGGGTTGTGGCCTGAACCCTCAAAGACTTGGCAGGTCAAAAATGTTTCCCCTTTTTCTGTTATTGGCCATAAAAATCATGTTTTGTGAAAGGGACATGGTACCCCCTCTGACTGGAAAAGGATGGACACTCTTTCAGCCTGTGGGGGCAGGCATCTGAAAATCGACCATATCTGTAGTAGAGTGGGTACCTGCCATATGTATGCAAATAACTGGACCTCCGTTTGACCACACGTAGAACTAGTGGGGTCAGTACTGGAGGTCCCCGGTGGGTATGATCCTGGACTGCTTGCTGGGATTGTGCCCTGAGGATTTTCAGCCCCAATATTTTTAATAAACTAGGAAAAAACATGTTTTTTTGATAGATCAGACATGATGCGCTGATTTTTAAAACTGTGACCAAAAAACATTTACTAATAATTATTATTTTCTTTCCTAAGCCCTATTTTTGAGGAAGACATAGCTTCTGTGATGGAAGTTGAAATGGAAGAACTCGACAGATGGATGGGCAGCATGAAAATAATGTGTAAGTGAACAATCATAAAATACACAAACAATTTCTCAGCACAGTCAGATTGTCCCATTTTAACAAGCTTTCTACAAAGTGGGTTTGCAGCTGTAGGTCTTCATTTGAATCCAGCCCAGATTGACATGATGCAACTCTCTCTGATCCCCTCTCTCTTACCCCTTCTTTCTTCTCTTCTCCCTCTCTCTCCCTCTCCTTCACTCTCTTCCCCAACCCCCCCCCCCCCCCACCCCCAATCCCTCCCTCACTCCATCCTCATAATATCCTTGGGAAAATGTATTTAGATTTCAGTGCAGAAACATTATTTTAGCTGTCAGAGAAGACCCACAGGTGCACAATCTGCAAGTAACCCTGCCCTCCAGAGTCAAGCTATATGTGATATTTGAAAGCGTTGCTGTGTTCCATTTGCTAAATACACTCCTAAATTATTTCAGCTCAAGAGGAGAGTTTACCAGATGTCGGTGAAGACAAAGTCCTGAAACCCAAGTCAAGGTAAGTGTCAGAGAGAAAGACAGAGTGAGAGAGACGATATTAGTTTTGTCATTCTGAAGGAAAATAAATCTACCTGTACTTAACTCCATAAAAGTATTGCTTTCACAATCTAGTATCTAAACAAACCACGCATAGATTTTTAAAAGTCGTACCTGTCACGGGTTAAATGAACGTCCTTGTTATCTGACACTAATCAAGTTTACAGTAGAGCGTATTTCATCACATTCTACTGGAAAACCATAATCATACATATTGTGGCAGGTCATGACAAAAACTAACAGGAAGTGGTCTCAAGTAAAGCGGCAGCACAGGCACAGAGCAAACGAAAGTACGAGAGACATCAGTTAACCGATGAAGACAGGCCTAAGCAACAGAAAGATGAATCTTGGCAATAAGAAAAAAGGTGTTGGTATTCATTTGATATTAACAAGGACTATAGCACTACCATATCCTGACACACTGACACCTTAAGAATGCAGGCGGCATATATCATTGATATTTGAAACGTTCTGACATCATAAAAGACTACGGCCTAGAAATTCATCTCAGGTGGTGGCGCAAAAGGGGCGGTATCGGATTGGCCACCCGTTATATTCAGCTCCATTGACTGCAGTGGAACGGAATATGAGGCGCTGCGTATAACGGGCAGCAGATCCAATACTGCCCATTTTGCACACGAGCCAAATTTCAAGGTCTATATACGTGCAAGTTTTATTATTACTAATACTATCTAAGTCGTGTCTATTTGCAACACTAAATTTCTGATTGGTCCCCTTGGAGGACAAGACCAGATTTCTGATTGGTCTCCTTCGAGGACTGTTTGTCTGGAATGTGTAATTTGACCCTGCCTGCTGGATTAATCAAGATCTTTGCAATGTTTAATTTGATCCATTCATTGTGACAGCCAGGCTCCAGATCTCGAGGTGCTAACAATACTGCTTACAGAAAACAGACAAGGCTCACCCTTCCAGGTTAGGAGAACTCACAACACTCATACTGCCGAGTTCAGACAGGAAGGGGTGAGGCCATGGAGGGATTTTAACATGAGGATGAGAATTTTAAAATCAAGATGTTGGTGGACAATGTTTCCCCTAATTTCTTTTGTTGGGTGCCAGTCCCTTTAACGGGCTGCGGGGCCCATTCACATTTTCATGGATGCGCAAAACCTCCCATTCAAAAGCCAGTAAGCAGCCCTGTGCAGGACCTCCAGACAGCTACATGGCCACGCAGCTTAGCGGGAACGTTATTGGTGGACCAGGGGCCAATGTAATTCAACGAGCACAGGAGTGATGGCTGAATGGGACTTGCTGCGTGTTAGGATACGTGCAGCAGAGGTTTGGATGAGCTTAAATTCTTTGAGGGTGGAAGATGGGAGGCTGGCCAGGAGAACATTGGAATAATTGAGTCCGGCAAATAACACATAAATGTAGCATGCTGTAGGACCAGCACTCTAATTTTGTTTGGCATGTGCAGTTTTTGTATTGAAAAGCTGGCAAGTTGGCTGCACGGATTCCCTGGAGTACTGCGCGGCCGCTTATGGGTAACATTGCAATGAATACGCTCTCATTTTTAAAAATTCATTTATTTATTATCTATTCCTCATTGTCCTTGAGAGGGTGGTCCGGAGCTTCCTTCTTGAACCGCTGCTGTCTGTGGAGAAGGATGGAGAGGGACAATGTGGTGCAGGTGTAAAGGGGGTGGGGATGGAAGAACATGATCCAGGCCTAACTGAGGGCAGGAGAACAGGATCTATCTTCCCATCTGGATCGCGTTCTTGCTCTCATCCCGCATCTCCTTTAGACCTGGATCACATTCTTCCCCCTCCCCACTGTTCTCACCATGCTCCCCACAAGTTCCTGACCTTCTCTTCCCCAGTTCTTGACCTTCTCCCCCCTGCCACGATCTCCTCTCTCTCCTCCCTCACCCCTTCAATCCCACTCCTCCCTCCCCCCTTCGATCCCCGCACTCCTCTCTCTCCTCCGCCCCGATCTCCTCTCTCTCCTCTTTCCTCCCTCTCGCTCCTCCCCCACCCGATCTCTCTCTCCTCTCCCACCCAATCTCCTCTCGCTCTCCTCCCTCCTCCTTCGATCCCCTCCCATCCCTCTCCCCCTTCGATCCCCTCTCCTCCCTCCCTCCCTTCGATCCCACTCCTCTCCCCACCCCACCCCTTTAATCCCCTAATCTTCTCTACACGGAGCCAAGGAAAGCGTGGTGTGCAGGCCGCAGCCACTGCACCGTTTGGTACTGTGCATGCACGACCGAATCGCGTGCGTATGCGGGACCGGATCGAGTGCGCATGCGCTGTACTAAACGAACGTGCATGGGCCGAGGGAGTCAAAAACGGTGTGCAAATAATCACTCCATACTACATAAAAAGTATACATGAGGCTGTGACTAACACATTTTAGTGATATGGGGCTGAAATTGATGTACTCACCGCCACTGCCGCCGACATTCCTCCTCGGGTTCCGCCCAGTGCCAGTTTCGATCTGGTCTGGAACGGGCGGGAGGGGAGAGCCGCCAGGAACCGCCCGCTGACGTCAGCGGACAGCCGAGTGGCATAAGTGGACTCCTGCCCGCCGAGATGCCAGATTGGTGCAGGCGGGAGTCGGCGCCAGAACAGGGGTGGACCGCTGTGAGGAGGCTGGACTGTCCCTGATGGTAGGTATGAAGAGCTGACAAAAAAGGTGAGTAAACATTTTTTTCTTTGCAGGTACTTACATGTATGGGGTCCCCTGAAGGTGTTCCGATGTTATTTTGTTGATGCATTTTCTTTGCAGATCTTCAACCCTCCGTGGGCCCGACTCCATCCTCGGCGGCACTTGGGCGGCAAGCATCTTTGCCGGCGAGATCGGGAACTCCCACCGGCTGCCGCCCCAGATTGGTGGCGTAAATCCCTCATTTGCCACCCGCCGCCCTTTAAAGAACCTTTTTGATGAAAACCCCACCAAAAGTACCGTCAGGTATCTCGGCGGCCATTGGCGGTCCTTTGGGCGGCACTTAGACAGGCGGGGGCCTTCACCAAATTTGGGCCCTATATAATTCTTCTTTCAAACTTGTGAAGTATTGTAAAGTCAATTCGGCTCTGTAGTGCACGATTTTTCGTTGCTAGGGATGCTGTTTTTTGTTGAGAAAGGCATCCACACATTGCGTGCACACTTCTGATGCTGGCCCGTTGGACGCCATTTTGGTGAGGGCTGTGGTGCATGCGTTAGGAGCGTATGCCAGAAGTATGTTGAGTGGGCAGATTGTGACATCAATCAGCATGCAACTCTGATCTGATGCCAGCACTGCAATTATCATCCTCAACGGTGGAGCTAATGCCCTGTCTTAACCTTGCACAGCTGGACATGTATTCAGAGTAGCAAGGACCCCCCACCACCAGCGCTATTTAAAGGGATCAGCAACCAGTCCCAGGTTAGTTGCTGATTAATTTCTGCTGGCTCTGTCCAAGTTTGTGGAAGTGTTTGGTGCTTTCCAGAGTTGTTTAAAGTTGGTGAAGTGACAGGGAGAGATGCTACAACTGGAGAGCCCTTGTTTCTGATTTCAAGGGTTCTGGTCAGACCACTTGCTCCCAGTCATTGGTGCTGTAGTTTTCATCCCTCTTGGCCTGCAGCATGACAGAGAGATGGAGCAGAGGCAACGAAGAAATGGACAAGCCTCTTCCACCTTCTCCTCCTATTCCCTCTGCGAGCATAAGAGGAAGAGCAGAAGGAAGGGAGGAGGTAACCAGCACTTCCCCTCTCCAGCCGGGCTGTCTGTGATCACATCATTCGACTACGGTTCCACTGACACTGAACACAACCCAAAATCTGCATTGTACAACCGTCACACCTTACCTTCCCTCTGTTCCGGACCATCACAACGTCCTCTTGGCCACAATGCTGAAATAAAAGCCACCATTAAAGAAACATTCCAATACAACTTTATCCTTCAATCCATTCAATACTGCATAACAAAGTCAAGCAATTACTCTTGTGCATTCTCTTAGTACCTGTCTTCCGTGTGCCTTTGCCTATGCTAGGGCTCCTATGCAGTGCTACCCCAGTGGCTGCAGCATGGCTGGTGGAAGGCTGCTGATTTTCAGTGGGGGAGACTGCAGATGGCCTTGCAAGATGACCTTAAGTAACTCTGGGCTTAAAAGGCTTGGCTTTAGACCTTGGCATGAGCTGCAGCAGTCTGGGCTGGCCGACATGCAACAGCAATGGCACTGGCGGAGTGGCAGTGTTGGGAGGACGAATGTGGTCATCCTGAGAGAGGACAGCAGATTCATACTCCATGGAGTTACTTCCACTCCCCCGGGCAGGATCTCAGCAATTCTAAAATTCTGTTGGAGGACAGATTGCTGGAACGCTGTGACACTCTGCAAGCCTCTTTCCACATTGGTAAACATAGCCACAATGGCAGCAGTGTGAGCTTGCGTGGCAGCAAGCTGAGTCTGCATGAGAGCAGTCTGAGCTTGTGTGACAGAAGTCTCAGCTTCCACTGCAGCACTCAGATATTGGGTAGTATCCGCTTGCGTTACAATGGAAGCTGAGATATTGGCCATCAGATGCTGCATCATAGTTGGGTCCACAAGTGTGCTAATGGGACTCATGGGCTTCAAGTTCTGTGCAAAGCCCTGTGCAAAGTTGGTGCCGGACTCTTCCATGCTCCTTGACATTGCACTCAGGCTTCCACTTCCTCCTCTTCCGATTCCCCCTCCTCGTCTTCCACTTCCTCCTACTCCTCTTCCTCCTCATCCTCCTCCTCAGCTGGTCCCTGTAGGCCTAGTGGCAAGGGCTGTGTTCTCATGATGGCGAGGTTGTGGAATATGCTGCAGACTATGACAAATCTTGAGATGTGCTCTGGTGAGTACTGCAGTGCTCCTCCAGAACGGTACAGGCAGCAGAAGCGTTGTTTAAGGATGGCAATGTCTGCTCTATCAGATTCCGTGTGGCAGCATGGCTCTCATTGTATACATGCTGCCCACATGTGGTTGAGTCAGGAGCCAGGTGGTCAGCGGATAGCGCTTGTCGCCCAGTAGCCACCCTCTGGTCTATCTAGGTGGATCAAAGACTTAGGAAACAGCGGACTGGTGCAGAATAAAAACATCAGAATACCCGGCATTCAACATCATGATGCGCTGGGCATGGTCACACACCAACTGCACATTCAGCGAGTGGTAACCTTTGCGGTTGTGGCACATCTCAGCATTTAGTTATGTGCGTGCAGTCAATGGCGCCTTGCAATCTGGCAAAGCTATGTGCACTCTCTGCCTGCTTCTCTCTGGTCAGAGAGAAGACAATGAAATCCCTCTCCTGACATAAAAATCTTCTGTCACCTCTCTTATGCAGCAGTGTATGGCGAACTGGTGTTACAGATGTCACCTGCTCCAACCTGAAAGGACCCCAACCCGAAGAAATTCAAGGCGACAGTCACCTTCATAGCCGTTGACAGCACTGTCCTTGCCCTGGTGTGAGGCTGCAGATCTGGTTGCAAAAGGTGGCAGAATTCAGTGAGCACCTCCTTCATAAATCGCAGATGCCTCACACCCTGCTCCTGGCTCAGGCTGAGGTCAGAGAATTGCCCGAGGTAAGAGAAGAGGTGGGTAAACCTCCTGCTAAGAGCCCTTCTCCCCCTCCTGGTCAACAACCAGGGGACATAGATTTAAAGTCATTGGGGGGAGGTTTAGAGGAAATATGAGGGGTAATTTCTTCACCCAGAGGATGGTGGGGGTCTGAAACTTACTGCCCGAAAGGGTGGTAGTGGCAGAAACTCTTACCACATTAAAAAAATACTTGGATGTGCACTTAAAGTGCCGTAACCTACAGGGCTATGGAACAAGAGCTGGAAAGTGGGATTAGGCTGGATAGCCCTTGGTCAGCCGGCGCAGACACGATGGGCCGAAATGGCCTCCTTCCGTGCTGTAAATTTCTATGATTCTATGATCCTCCTTCTCCCTCTGGGAGCAGCTTGTCCTCTTCTTTGCTGCCTCTGCTCCATCTCCCTGTCATGCTGCAGGCCAAGAGGGATGGCAACTACAGCATCAATGACTGGGAGCAAGTGGTCTGACCAGAATCCTTGAAATCAGAAGCAAAGACTTCTCCATTTGCAGCACCTCTTCCCGTCACCTCACCGACTTTAAATAACTCGAGAAAGCTGCAAACACTTCCACAAACTTTCACAGAGCCGGTCGCCTGCAATTTCTGCGGTCTGGAGGAGTCCGTGTTCCATGTTTTTATTGAGTGCACGAGGTTGCAGCCCCTGTTCCATTATTTGAAGGGGCTGCTCCTGAAATTCTGGCTGCACTTCAGTCCCACTCTCCTGATCTTTGGGCACCCTGTGCGGAGGGGAGCGGGTAGGTCCGAGGGCCTCCTCGTAGGACTGCTCCTGGGCACGGCCAAGGGTGCCATCAGCCGGTCCAGGCAGCGGGCGGTCGAGGGGGTCGTTGAACCTGACTGCCTGCCTCTCTTCCGCTCTTACATCCGGTCCAGGGTGTCCTTGGAGATGGAGCACGCGGTGTCCACCGGTACGCTCGCGGCCTTCCGCGAGAGGTGGGCACCGGAGGGACTGGAGTGCATCATCACGCCCGGCAACCAAATTTTAATTTGATTTTACGTTTTTAAGTTTAATTTGTTTTAATTGCCGGTGCTTTTAGTGTCCCCCCTTTTATAGGGGGCACTGGGGAAAATTGTGATTTTAGTGCCCAAAAAAAAACCAAAAAAAGAAAAACACAAAAAAAAACAAAAAAAAGGGGGGGGAAAAAAAAAAGGGCCTTGTAAATGTCTGGAGTGTCACCCAGGTCGTGTGGCACCGTTTAATGTTTTATGTTTTGCAGGTGAACTCCAAAAAGAGTTTCACAGAGCCGGTAGAAATTAATCAGCAACTGACCTGAGAGTGCTTGATTGTCTCTTTAAATATCGCTGGAGGGGGGTCCTTGTTGCTGCTGAATGTATGTTCAGCTGTGCAAGGGTAACACAGGACATTACTTCCAGCGTTGAGGATGAAAATGGCAGCGCTGATGTCAAATCAGTGTTGCACATTGATTGATGTTATGATATGCTTACTCTATATCTGGGCAATTATTTGGGCTAGAGAGCCACTTAACAACTTTTGGTGAGCTGTTGAGGGCTGCCCACCAATGTTCCACTAATTGCGCGGTCCTGCGCAAACCGCTCCCAAGCTTCTGCCGCTGGAAGAGATACCGCGCATGCGCGGCTGCATAGTGGCTGGCCGCGCACCAAATTTAAAGAGACCGTGCGGGAACTTTGCATAAACATAAACATTGCATAAACATAAATTCAGATAGTAGTCAGGTGCTATCTTACATACACAACATGTATTCGATATTGTTTAGAAATGAATCAAAGATAAAAGTTGAAAATATTGTGGTATCTTCTGATCTTAAGTAAATCAGTGCTGTGAAATAGAACTGTACCCTCTTTAGAGCCTGTGTCAGCATCAATTTCCCACCTCAGTCACCCTTATGTCCCTCTGCAAAGATTACTAATGCCGTCCCAATTGGTGCCAGATGAGAATTCCCCTGCTGTCATACACTGGCTATCGGGAGAGGAAAGATGCAGCGTGGTCACTTTCTTCGGTAAAAAAGTTGTGAAGATGACTAGCCATGACTCCACTCTAAAATGGATACGGCATATTCGAGTACCCAGTGCATTCTGAGTATGGACGTCCGCCGTTAAAGCCCAGCATCACGGAACGGATCATTTTAAGATCTGGCTGGGAGAATCGCTTTTGCGAATTATTAATTTGAATGAATTATTATGATGTTTTTTCCTTGGCTGCAGGTCGGGTCTGTCTCTGACCCATGAGAAGTGAAAGTGGATAGACGAATATGCAGCTCGAGCACCGGCTCGGGTTTCAGTTCTGTCCCATCCAGCGGGCCGGATAGAATGACTTGGCGGGCTGGATATGGCCCGTGGGCTGTATTTTTCCCAATACTGCTCTACGTACTTCTGGTGCACTTCCCAGTGCTGGTTCTACCTCCCTCATCAAGATAGTAACCGGCGTGGCCCACACCAGAATTGTGTATACGCAACTCGGTTGCCATTTTTGACTCAAAATAGCATCCATAGCACTCAAATAATGGGCGCTACGCAATCACATTTTTAGGCCATGATCTTTACTCTTCCTCATCTAATCAGTTTGCAGCGCTGGGGAATTTGACAGGAAGTCGGCTACAACCGAGGGCCTTCGACATACCAGGATCCAACTAGTGACTGATTTAAAAGTCTGAATGTTGCCAGTGTTCTGCAGTAAGTTGAAACAAGTCTGAGCAGCCTTTTTGGATTTAAAAAACATAAAAAACAGGTTGCTTTTCATCAAGAACACCTTGAGCCAAGATCTGTATTTATTAACTGTGTAATAACTTGCTGGAAAAGAAAGAAAAATAAACCTCAAGCAGGATCTTAGGAACAGCTGTAGACATGGAAGTGAATGTAGTCTGGAAAAGGAAAACTAGTCTTTTCTTAAGAAATTATCATGAAACAAATGACCAAAGCTGCACATAGTGGTCTAATAGTACGAGCAGGTGCCAATTCATGGTGTTGCCCTGGGGAGACAGGTGGAAGTTGCAAGAAATTATGAGGAAAATAAGAAGATTATCAGCCAGAAAAAATAAAAGCTACAGTGAAAGGGCCACAGAGTCGAAACAATCATTCTGGGCTTCTGTGCGGTAGAGTTTTCTATCGTCTGTTTTTTTCTATCTCTATTTGCCTCACTTTATCTCTTTATCTTCTTCCGCAGGAGCCTTTGGTTTAAGTTATTATTCTCCTTTATACAGGCTCTTCCACACCACATGCCATCCCTAGTCAGGGGCTCCCCACCCAGGTCGTTGACATTGCTGCTCTGAAACTGAATGTGTAACAGTATGAAAAAGTGCCTTGGTGTGGCTCTTCCTCCAGATTCTTCTCTGTCCCTCCCTCTGCGGCGTTTCTGGGCTTGACTTGACACCTTCCCACAATGAGATGGCTGAGATTAGAAACAGTGTAGAGGCTTAACGATGTGAGCTCGTGTCAATAGCACAATGCTGTGAAGCTCCAACACAAAATTCCCCCTATTTCCCTCTCACTTTGGCTTTCTTCTTTTTTCTCAACAGTGCTCAGCTATCCAGTCTTTTCTTTTGTAAGGTTTGCATAACAGTAGACAATAGTAACACGGACAAATCTTCAAATCTTTTGAGGATTTGCCTCTGGTAGTTGTTGAGGTTGCAAAAAGATTTGGTGAAATTGTCCTGGGTACTGTAGAGGGTGGTGTCAGTGGGATCAGTTTGCCTTCCCTGACCCAGAGCGGTTGCGAGTTGCTCCCACTCCCTGGTTCTCGAGCCTTGATTTATTAATCAGGGTGTGATAAAGTACAGCAGACAACTGTTTTGTACAAAGAAATGTATGGTTTTTATTCAAGAAGAATGAATACACCTTTTATTAAAACTGAGAAAACTTATCACTTTAAATGAGAGAAAACTTATCACTCTAATAGGGAATCCTTTACTCAAACACAAGAGAATACATAGCAGTACAACACCTCCCACCTCCCAATTCCCCCTATCTAACTAGGTTAGGTTCTGGGGCTTCAAGGACTATGCTCACCAATCCTTCTTTGACAGTCGATAATGGGTCGCGGTTTCGGGGTGCGTTGGATTTTGTCGATTCTGCTAGCCGTACCCTGAATGTAGGAGAGGACTTCTTGCTGCGTGTTCCTCAATTGGGTGGTGTTCGCTGATGCGGTAGGGTGCGTATTGGATTTATGGGGTAAGTACCCACTTTCTTCCTTCAGCAGTAGGTTTTAAAGTTCTTTTAGGTAATGTTTTACCGGTTGGTAGCTCAGGGATAGCTTGTAGAGTGGAAACAATTTGCGAATCTTCGGGTTTTCATCGCGTTTACTTAGGTTTGGAAATCGTTGGTCGCGGTGGCTCAATATTACCTATTTGGTTGCTGGTAATATCTTGGTGGTTGCTTCGTGAGCCTCTTGCTGCCACGGAGTGCTTGGTGTCCTGGTCGTTTGCGATGCTGCCTTGATTGATGTTTTGAAGAACCAGGTTAACAAAGCTGGTGTGCTGGTCTTGAAGTCTGCCAGGTCTGAAGCATACAAAGCTGATGTAGAAGCCAAGTGCAGTCCTGGCTGTAAAAACAGGCCTTAATTATACGTTGAGAGACTTCCTTATCTGTCCCCAAATCAACTTTGGTTCTCTGTTCAAGTTTCAGTTAGCTGGGCTGCAAAACTTAATCAAGTTTTGATCTGGCATTGATAGACTTTTCTGAGTTGATGAGCTCTTGGTCATTGTGATAGCACTGTTTTGCTTCTGGAAGTCTGGCCTGAGCCAGATATTTCTATGCCTGTTGAAAAGGTGCTGGAATATGTATGTGACATTTGGGTCCTCTGGGTAGGGTGATAATGTTTCTTCCGTGGTCAATTTTTTAAATGCTAATGTTTTCTAGGGACAGGTTTCGGGGGTAAACAGTTCCCAGACAATTTGATTAGCTCCAATGTCCAAACTGGTCTTTTAGAGATTGACCCCACCTCTTTTCTTGCAGACACAACATTCACCTTTTAAAAATGCCAAACTTGGTTAAAACTCGTAGATTTCTTCCATAAGCATTTTAGTATCCCAAACTTTCTGGTAAATAGTTCCAAATTAAATTTCCTTTCCAATGAGTCCAAACACTTGAGGGTTCTCCCATGAATTTTGCAACTCTACAGTCTCCCCTGTAACACTCTACATACTTGAGTGTCATGCTAGATGAGCAAATTTCCTGACTCCTGAGAGTCAACCTTCCCCTGTAATTTACCGAGCTAAACCCAAATGTACATTCCCCTTTGAATTGTATTACTGTTTACAGATAAATTCAGTCATAAGTTACATTACAGCATAGAGGGGGTCCAACGCCCTTCCATTACTCCAGTTTCACAAAAAATACACAGTAAAACACACATAGTAAAAGCCTTTTAACACTTGACCTCTGCGTTTTCTTTGCAGCAGGTGGAATCTAAACTGGACCTCACCGGGTGACTGCGAATTTTCTGCAGTGTCCTATCATATTTTGTGTTTTCCTCCATGATACAACCCTTAAGTTCAGCTAGGGCTCGTCCAGCACCCTCTGGTGCTGGGACCAACGACCTCTGCCTCTCACCCTGCAGGTAGTAAACCATAGATAAAGAATTGTCGTGAGCTGGCAGATAACTAAACTGTGGGAAGCTATTCTGATCCCAGCTGGGATCTCTATATTTCTGAAAATATCCCACCAGGGTGGGACTGTTATCTCGAAAATCTTGACCCGTATCTCAATTGTTTTTTGTTCGAAAGTATAGAAAAGTTTCTGTGATACTTCTACAGCTTTCAGTAGGGTGGTAAGATGTTAGGGTCGAGGGGAGATTTCATAGCCAAAATGTGTAACATAATCCTGCAGGTTTGTAATGTTTTCCTTCACAGTGAAGTGAACAGTGGAGGGTTCAGGAATGGGGACAATCCGTTCCTGGGCCACTTGAACTTCTGCCTCAGGTTTAAAACAGAAATTGCTGTCACTCACCGGACACCAGAAGTATCCATGTTGGTAGTGGGGTGCACTGGTGGTGACACAATATGTCCCACCTCCTATATATGCTACTTGTGGAGGAACATGGTCTTCTTGTGCCATCACTTCCATGGTGCAATTGATAGGATCCGCGCCTGCAGAAGCAAACCCACATTCTGATCGAGCAAAACCATCATCCATGCTATTAACAATACCCATTCTGTACTGAACACTGTGGCTACATCGTTCAGGTCCCTCTTCTCTGCCTCCCGGACCCCACACTATTCCCAATATTCAGATCACAAAGCTGTTCTTTATCTACATGTCCATAGTTCAGTTCATAAAATTCCTGAAACATCACTTTTAACAAAGCTTCATAAAGCTTCTCCTTCTTCTTCAGGCACCACACAGGCAGGTGGACTTCAGTCAAGTTCAGGATCACGGATGCCACGGAGTGGTGCCCGTTCTGAAACAAAACTTTGTCAGTAGGGAATTAACACTAACCCATTACTGGAGTTCACACAGCACTGCCCCATCCAGGTTCAAGTTCATCTACACCTTGAGGTAATTTCCCTATAAATCAATTACACCTCTCTGGTAATTGCCTGCTTGAAAGAAAAAGAAAAGAACATCCATTGTGGCTTTTCTATCCACCCAATGAGTTAATTCATCAAGCTGGTTTTCCCTTACTGTTACTGAGGGAAAACATCCACTCAAATATAACTTAAAATATAACTTAAAAATTTTACAAATACTCAGAATAATTATTTCACTCTTGACAAGATGTTGCTTTCTGCTTGTACAGTGTTACCTTTTTTTTTTCGACAAACACGCATATTAATGCATGGTACCACGCATACCAATAGTTTACACATTACAATAGTTCTCTCCTTCATGCATAATAGCAGCACACAGCCTTTTCTCCATTGGTCACATTCTTGAATTGGTCAGAAAACTTTTAAAATACCAAATATATATGATTGCCCCATGTCTGGAACTAGAGGTTTTTCACACAATTTAAATCAACCAAAATTCCACCATGGCCATAATGAAAGTTTGGTTTTCCTAGGTTAACTAACCTCAATTCCAAATTAATTCAAACCAATTTCAAACTAACCAATGCCAGTTGGAAAAAAACTATACAGACACACACACACTTAAAGACAAGTTACAAACCATCCACATGCTTTTAATTTTGCCATTCACACTGAAATATCAGAGATTTTTAGTCCAGCATTTCTCCACCCGTGCCCATAACCTGCTGTAATGCGGCCACTAAAATTTGTACTGGGTCATCGGCTGCCTTCCTGTGGCTCTGTTTTGCCTCAGCACCCTCGTAACCCGGCTTCCCTCCTTTCGGGAGCCTACAATTCTGGCTCCAGTGTCCCAAATTCCCACAGTTATAACACTCTTGGGATTGACCTGCATTACCTCCCTCTTGTTTCCCTGTGCCCATAGTGTTCCCAGCGTGTAGGGTGTATAAATCTGCTTTGTCTACGTTGCCAAAATCTAACTCGTAAAATTTCTTGAACATTTCTCTAAGTAGGGCCTGGTATAGCTGCTTCGTTTCCTTCGGGCACCATGCAGGTAAGTGTACTTCTGTAAGGTTTAAGATGACTGAAGCTACTGCATAGTGTACCCCCTGGTATTCCTTGATGTCACCTCTGTGACCCGTACTCACCCCCATTAGGGCGAGCAAGAGCAAAGCCCCTCTCATCATTCGGTTCCTTCCCTGTAGGGACACAAAATAGATAGCCTTACCCTTGAGAAAAACAGTTCTCTGGCTTGGCAAAGATGATCCAGTTCGACAATCCAACTTGAACTTTAAAATTTTAAAATTTCTAAAATCTAAACTTAACACCGAAAAATATTTAAAACACCCTTAAAATCGTACAGTAACGCTATGCCCATTCGCCACCCGTTTCCGGGTGGTCAGGCTAAATCCTGTTCTGCTCCTTCCTTTTGCAGCCTCTGGGCAGCTTGTATGGCTGGATGTAAGGTGGTCTGTACCGCAGGACCCGGAGAACTGGGGGTTTCCCTGAGTCCCAGATGATCGGGGGAATGGTCCCTCCGGTACTACAGCACACTACCCCTTCTGTGTAGCTGCTGGGTCCATGTCATTCCCTGTGTGTTCCCTGCAGCCTGAGGCTGCAGGCTGGGGACTCTCAGTTGGTGGCTGGTCCACCACTACCTCTCCCGTGAATCCCTCACCACCAAAGACTGCTAGCTGGGGGTCCCTGTCCGTAGAACAGTTCACTGTTCCCAATGGTAGCGGGATGGAGAACGACCCAGCCTGTTCGTTCCCTGTGAAATCCACTAGACTGTACGGGATCGCGTTAGATAGAGGGGAGGCGGCTGGGTTATCTGCGTATACAATGGTGCTTGAGGCTCCAGTATCTAGCAGATAGGTCCCTGTCACCTTCTCCACCTCCATCTTAACGCACCGTCCCTTATGTGCATCGTATTCTAGGGAACACAGGTACACAGGCAGTGCCGGTTCTAGTCATGGGTCGGGATTTGGCGGGGCGGATGGGGTTTCCCTTCCGATGGCCGTAGCTACCTTCCCTGGGCCGTCCAATATGGACCAGAGCGCGGCCAAGAACTCCTCGAAGGAAGCGGGAGAGTTCTGCGCTCTGGGTCCGGCCTTTTGGGCAGGTGCTGGGCTTAGCTACGTTATCCTTCCAAGGGCTCCTACAATCCTTTCTCCACTGCCCACTTTTCCCGCACCCAAAGCAGTTACGCTTGGTGTCGGAAGAGATACCCCTTTCCTGGTGCCATTCCCTCTTTGCTTGGTGGGGCCTTAACTCATGTACCCTCCCCTTGGGTGGGTTCTCCTCCGTCCCTCGGGTTAGTTGCCTGATCACTGACTCCTCGGTGGCGTTGGGATCCCTAGGATCGAACCACAGCTCGGCTTTGGCTTTCACCCGTGGCAAACTATTTGCCACCAGGCTCCGGAACCAGTGGGCTCTCTTATCCCAGGTCAAGTGATCCCGGTTGAGGGTCCCACAGCAGGCGCTCTCGTAGACGGGCCACAGCCTGTCTGTGAAAGCTTGTGGAGTTTCCCCTGCCTGTTGCATTGTCTTCTCCACTCAGGAGAAGGGACTTCCATCGTTGAGGCCCATAGCCTCCAGGATTTCTTCCTGGATGGCCACAGATGTACTTTGCCCCCTCTTGGTGTTTGTGGAGAGAGACTGGTACAATCTACTGTCTGGGGAGAATAGGAGCATTTTTGCCGTTTCGGAGTCGTCGCACCCTTCGATGCACGCCGCTTGGTCTACTTCCATAAAGTGAACCGAAGGGTCCCCTTTATGGGTGAGCTTGTCCAGGTGGGCTGCCATCGTTCTAAGCTGCTGGGTGCTGTGGGAGACCACGAAGTTACTTTCGAGGGGGCCCTGCTGCCCCACCGAGAGTGGACGCACCATACTTCTGCTGCCGTACTGGGCACATCGGCCCCGGTCCCGGCCCTTGTTGTACTGGTGTCACTCCCACCTCTCCCTGCTGCAAGCCAAGTCACAACCCGACGCCACAGGTGGTGGTGCACCATCCCCGTCTGCCCCACAAACTGTTTGCCCCTCCTGCTGCCTGACTGGGCTAAGCCCCGGCACCACAGGTACTGGTCGACCGGTTCCCCCCCTGCTCTTCCAGGTCTGCCCGAACCGTACTCGGGATTTTTAGGCAGAACATACCTTTGGCCTTGGAAAGAGCAAGGTTCAGACTCTCAATTTGCTTTTGGCAGGGGCCGTGGTCTCCAGTCTCGAACCCTCTGCTGTTTGCTACCTTATAAGCGGCCTGTACATACCTTAACCTCTCCTCCTGCTCTTTAATTATCCTGGTGAGGCGGGTGTTTTCCTCTCGCTACACCAGTTCTTGACCCTTCGCTTCGGTGACCTGACACTGAAGGTAATCCTGGCGGTTTCTATGTGTTTCCACGAACCGTAGTTTCCCTTGCTTTTGCTTGCCTAACGCCTCAAATAATCTCTTCCCCCCATGATAGCTCTGGCACTCGAGCGTTCCTCAGACTCCCTGAAGTCTGCCTCCAGCGACTCGACTTACTTGTCCAATTGCTGGACCTGTCGGTGTAGGCAGACTAACCATATTGCTTTCTTCACAGAGCACTTATGGTCCTTACTCTCAGTCCATTTGACTACAGCATCCACAGGACGCTCAGCGCGCAATAGGTTCAGTACCTATTTCTTTGTTATATTGACTTTCTTGAATATGTAAGAGGAAATCCTCTCTTCCATTTTGCTTCTTTCCTCAAAAACAGTGCCTACTGCATCACACTCTTTTGACCAAGTTCCTGGCTGGCTCGCCATTCTGTAGGGGGTGGTGTCAGTGGGATCAGTTTGCCTTCCCTGACCCAGCCTGGATTTATTAAGCAAGGTGTGATAAAGTACAGCAGACAACTGTTTTGTACAAAGAAATGTATGGTTTTTATTCAAGAAGAATGAATACACCTTTTATTAAAACTGAGAAAACTTATCACTTTAAATGAGAGAAAACTTATCACTCTATTGGGGAATCCTTTACTCAAACACAAGAGAATACATAGCAGTACAACACCTCCCACCTCCCAATTCCCCCTATCTAACTAGGTTAGGCTCTGGGGCTTTAGAGACTATGCTCACCAATCCTTCCTTGACAGTCGGTAATGGGTCGCGGTTTCGGGGTGCGTTGGATTTTGTCGATTCTGCTAGCCGTACCCTGAACGTAGGAGAGGACTTCTTGCTGCGTGTTCCTCAGTTGGGTGGTGTCCGCTGATGCGGTAGGGTGCGTATTGGATTTATGGGGTAAGTACCCACTTTCTTCCTTCAGCAGTAGGTTTTAAAGTTCTTTTAGGTAATATTTTACCGGCTGGTAGCTCAGGGATAGCTTGTAGAGTGGAAACAGCTGCGAATCTTCGGGTTTTCGACGAGTTTACTTAGGTTTGGAAATCGTTGGTCGCGGTGGCTCAATATTACCTATTTGGTTGCTGGTAATATCTTGGTGGTTGCTTCGTGAGCCTCTTGCTGCCGCGGAGTGCTTGGTGTCCTGGTCGTTTGCGATGCTGCCTTGGTTGATGTTTTGAAGAACCAGGTTAACAAAGCTGGTGTGCTGGTCTTGAAGTCTGCCAGGTCTGAAGCATACAAAGCTGGTGTAGAAGCCAAGTGCAGTCCTGGCTGTAAAAACAGGCCTTAATTATACGTTGAGAGACTTCCTTATCTGTCCCCAAATCAACTTTGGTTCTCTGTTTAGGTTTTGCAGCCCAGCTAACTGAAACTTGATTAAGCTTTGATCTGGCATTGATAGACTTTTCTGAGTTGATGAGCTCTTGTCCATTGTGATAGCGTTGTTTTTTTGCTTCCGGAAATCTGGCCTGAGCCTGATATTTTTATGCCTGTTGAAAAGGTGTTGGATTACGTATGTGACATTTGGGTCCTCTGGGTGGGGTGATAATGTTTCTTCCGTGGTCGATTGTTTAAATGCTAATGTTTTCTAGGGGCAGGTTTTGGGGGTAAACAGTTCCCAGACAATCTGATTAACTCCAATGTCCAAACTGGTCTTTTAGAGATTGACCCCACCCCTTTTCTTGCAGACCCAACATTCACCTTTTAAAAATGCTAAACTTGGTTAAAACTCAGAGATTTCTCCCATAAGCATTTTAGGATCCCAAACTTTCTGGTAGATAGTTCCAAATTAAATTTCCTTTCCAATGAGTCCAAACAGTGGAGGGTTCTCCCATGAATTTTGCAACTCTACAGTACCAATGGGTGAAATGGAGACTTTCCATAACGTTAATCATGCTTCAGTAACCCAGGATCATGAAACGATAAATAACTAAAGTTTGAACTCTGACATAAAATACAGAATTTCAGAGAACAGCACTATCTAGGCCAGTGTTTGACAGGCAGGAGAAGCTGTGTGTAAGGCTTTACTATTGGCATTTCGTGTAGTCTTTTTAAATATAGAAAGTGTTGAGATACACCTGATATAAGCACCAGTAACTCATACGGCACTGCTTTAGTGATGATTTTGTAAAGGATTCATGGTTCTGACAGCTCTCTTGTTATAGCTTTGCTTCAGTCATAATTTCATAAAGGATTGACAGTTCTGACAGTTCTGACAGCTCTCTTTAATGGACTTAATGAGGATAATTTATCCTCATTTAAGTCCATTTGCTGCATGACTTTGAATTGTACCCTGTCCATGATCGTATTGAGTTTAAAGCAGTGTTACAGTGGAACCCATAATTTAGATTGGGCACAATGCACTGAGCTAACAATGCGAGATCAACTTATTAAACGTATTGTGGTGCACATGTCACACTAGAAGCGCGTGGGGATCAAGGGAGTGAGTTAACTGGTGCCAGAACTCCAAGAGCTGCTGTTCACCATAAAGCTATACTGTTACTGAAGAGAAGAAATGGCTGCTGCAAGATCAAGCTGTAGAACTATGTCATTTTAAGATGTAGCTCTGGAGGTTCTGCTGCAGGATATATGAACCAGAAGAGTATCCTGTGTTGTCTAAGGAGCACAGTATCAATGGAGGCAATAGAAAGGGTCAGTGCCATTTCACCTGTCAGCAGATGCATAATGAATTTATACATTTTTGATAGGTTAGCAAGGTCAGTATCATCATACTTTACCAAATGTTACAATGTTGCTTTACAATGCATGTTCACAGAACACCACAACAATGCAGATCATGGATGTACTCTACTTGTAGTCACGGTGTGATTGTATAAGATGGTGACTTGTTTACCTAATGCACTATCAATAAGGTTTATACTGTGTACATACATGCTGGAACCATTAAAGGGCGCAACTGGTGGAGACCGGGGGGGGGGGGTTTCCTGCCCTGGTGGCAGGGCCCTGTATAAAAGGCTGCATACCATGCTTGTGGGGCACTCTGCAGTTTGGAATAAAGGACCAAGGTCACTACAGTTTGAGTACAACACATTGCCTCGTGAATACATTATAGACATAAAAAGGTGCATAAGGAATTTATACAAATTTTTGATAGGTTTCCAAGGTCAGTATCATCATACTTTACCAAATGTTACAATGTTGCCTTACAATGCATGTTCACAGAACACCACAACAACCTTGGAACAGCATCATAACCAGCACTCTGGCAACTCTTCACTTACTTCCCAAATGCATAGACATGCCCATATTTTTGCTACCACGCTGATGCTTTTGCCCTGTAACCCATGAAATGTGCCAAGGTACAAAAAACATGCACACTGCCAACAAAAGCTACCTGCATGCTGTCTGTTTAGATACTTGCATAAGGTAGCAGCTAGGCTATATATTTGGGTGACACACAGCTTCTCTCATTCTCCTTATTCCAGCACATATTGCTATCTACTTTTAGATATTAGAATGCAGCAACTGCAGACGTGGGAGAGGTTAGAGGTCTCTCCCAGCATAGGGCTGGAATCATTCATTGTTTTAAATTCATTCTCTCCCTACACACTCACTATTTCATTCATTAAAATACAGACATTCAGTTGCCTACAGCAGCACAACACATAATAACTCAGCATATAAGCTGTGCTGTCTTACTGGAAGCAATGTAACATATGTACTACTTCTAATCTAGTAGGTTCTAATGGTGAGGAGATGTTAGAGGGCAATGAGCACCCTGGCCCCAGCACCTCACATCACTGCAAAACAGTAACTGAGCAATGGCAGGCCTTCGAAGAGGAGTTAGACTTGACACATTCCCCCGAGGGGAAAGGAAGGGCACCCCAAGTTAGAGTAACTGGTTGATTAAAATGAAACCGAAAAGGAAGGCTTCTGATAAATGTCAGGTTCATAATTCAGTAGAGAACCAAGCTGAATACAAAAAGTACAGAGGAGAATGGAAAAACGAAATGAGGGGCAAAGATAATGTATAAGAATAGATTAGTGAGTAACATAAAAGAGAATCCAAAAATCTTTTATAAACATAAATAGTAAAAGGGTAGTCAAAGGAAGGGTGGGGCTTAAAAGCATGGATTGTGGTGCATCCGTTGGTCAGGATTACAGCTTACATGTCGTCGTGGAGCAGGCGGAGGATGGCAACAAACTTTTGGGATCAGCTGAAACAGAGAAGGACGCTCCATAGTCCCTCACAGTTAACAGTGTCAAAGGCCTTTGTGAGGTCGAAGAAGGTCACATACAAGAGTTGGTACTGTTCCCTACATTACTCTTGCAGTTGTCGCGCCATGAAGATCATGTCCGTTGTACCCCGTAGTGGATGGAATCCGCATTGTGACTCTGGGAGGAGCTCTTCAGCCACAGAGAGAAGACGGTTGAGGAGGATTTTAGTGATGACTTTCCCAGTGGCCGACAACAGGGAGGTTCCTATGTAGTTGCCGCAGTCGGACTTGTCCCCTTTCTTAAACATGGTCACGATTACAGCACAGCCTTTGGTCGCCTGAGGAAGAGAATGTTCGAAGACCAGGACCTTAAACCTGGCACCAAGCTTATGGTCTACAGGGCTGTAGTGATACCCACCCTCCTATATATATCAGAGACGTGGACCATATACAGTAGACATCTCAAATCACTGGAGAAATACCACCAACGCTGTCTCCGCAAGATCCTGCAAACCCCTAGGAGGATAGACGCACCATCAGTATTCCCGATCAGGCCAACATCCCCAGCATCGAACCACTAACCACACTCGACAGCTCTGTTGGACAGGCCACATCATCCGCATGCCCGACACAAGACTCCCAAAGCAAGCGCTCTACTTGGAACTTCTCCACAGCAAGCGATCCGCAGGTGGACAGAGGAAATGTTTCAAGGACACCCTCAAAGCCTCCTTGATAAAGTGCAACATCCCCACCGACACCTGGGAATCCCTGGCCAAAGATCGCCCCAAGTGGAGGAAGAGCATCTGGGAGGGCGCTAAGCACCTCGAGTCTTGTTGCCGAGAGCATGCAGAAACCAAGCGCAGGCAGCGGAAAGAGCGTGCGACAAACCAGACCTTTCCTTCAATGACTGTCTGTCCCACCTGTGACAGAGACTGTAAATCCTGTATTGGACAGTCACCTGAGAACTCACTTTTAGAATGGAAACAAGTCTTCCTCAATTTCGAGGGACTGCCTATGATGATGGTGGAGGCAGAGGACATGGCTGAGGTTATAAATGAATACTTTGCATCTTTCGTCCCGAAAGCAAAGGATGCTGACAATGTCTCAGTAAAGATGGAGGTAGTAGAGAAATTGCATTGCATTAAAATAGATAAAGAGGAGGGACTTAAAAGGTTGGCAGTGCTCAAAATAGAAAAGTTACCCGGTCCAGATGGAATGTATCCAAGGTTGCTGAAGGAAGTAAGAGTGGAAATTGCGAAGGCTCTGGCCACAATCTTCCAATCCTCCTTCGATATGGGAGTGGTGCCAGAGAACTGGAGCACTGCAAATGTTACACCCCTGTTCACAAAAGGGGAGAGCAATAAACCCGACAACTACAGGCCAGTCAGTCTAAGGCCGTTTGTGGGGAAACTTTTAAAGATAATAAACCGAGGCAAAATTAATTGGCACTTGGAAAAATACGAGTTAATAAATGAAAGCCTACATGGATTTGTTAAATTGTGTTTGACTAACTTGATTGAGTTTTTTGATGAAGTAACGGAGAGGGTTGTTGAGGGTAATGCGGTCGATGTGTATATGGACTTTCAAAAGGTGTTTGATAAAGTACCACATAATAGGCTTGTTAGCAAAACTGAATCCCATGGGATTAATGGGGCAGTAGCTGCGTGGATACAAAATTGTCTAAGGGACAGAAAGCAGAGAGTACTGCTGAATAGTTGTTTTTCAGACTGGAGGAAAGT
Source organism: Pristiophorus japonicus (assembly GCF_044704955.1). Taxonomy (NCBI): domain Eukaryota; kingdom Metazoa; phylum Chordata; class Chondrichthyes; family Pristiophoridae; genus Pristiophorus; species Pristiophorus japonicus. The sequence goes on from NC_091978.1 coordinate 280,063,734, forward strand.
GTGCAGTTGTGTCTCCCAGGGGTCTGTGTTGGGACCAGTTTTCTTTTGATATATATTAATGAACTGTACTTGGATATACAGGGAATAATTTCAAATTTTGCAGACGACATAAAACTTAGAAATATAGTAACCAGTGAAAGTAACAAACTTCAGGAGGATATAGACTGGTGAAATGGGCAGACACATGGCAGATGAAATTTAATGCAGAGAAGTGTGAAGTGATTGTTTTGGTAGGGAGAATGAGGAGAGGCAACATAAACTAAATTGTACAATTTAAAGAGGGTGCAGGAACACTAGAGAGATCTGTTGGTGTATGTACACAAGTCTTTGAAGGTAGCAGGACAAGTTGAGAAGGCTGTTAACAAAAGCATATGGGATCATTAGCTTTATAAATAGTGGTATAGAGTACAAAAGCAATGAAGTAATGGTGAACCTTTATAAAACACTGGTTAGGCCCCAGCTGGAGTATTGTGTTCAATTCTGGGCACCACACTTTAAGAATGTCAAGGCCTTACTAGAATGGTACCTGGATGAAATACATCAATTACACAGAGAGACTAGAGAAACTGGGGTTGTTCTCCCTTGAGCAGAGAAGGCTAAGGGGAGCTTTGATAGAGGTGTTCAAAATCATGAACAGTTTTGATAGAGTAAATAAAGAGAAACTGAGATAAGTATGGACACGGCATGGCCCTTTACAGTATAGCTCCCTTGGCCAAGGCCCTAAGCTTAGCCATAGCTTCCTTAATGAATGCTATGACCTGGACTGCAGAGATCTTGGGCTACAGCAGCCTGTCTTCTCGACACTCACCATTTAGGGCAACACAGTAATATAGGGCTTCAACAACCTCATACTGCACAGTGTTCTGATCCCACACAAATTTCCAGCCATGCTGAGGAGGAGCCCAGTGTTATGTATGCATGTAAACCTTACCAAAATGTAAGACTTGCCAGGGGGCACACCTGTGGGAGACCTAAAGGTCACCTGTGCAAGCAGGTATAAAAGGTGATTCACCAGGCTGCTTGCCCACTCTAGAGTCTGAATAAAAGAGACCAAGGTCACAACAGTTTGAGCTTGCGATATAGTCCTGAACATAACAAATTGCCGATGAGTAACGGATTTATTCTGAACATAACAAATTGGCGATGAGTAACGGATCACGAACTTCCACGTGGTAATGGCTGCCGTTGGTATTCTTGAGATTTGTTGAGGGTGATGATTGGGAAGCCTTCACTGAGCGTCTTGACCAGTACTTTGTGGCCAACGAATTGGACACGGCTGAAACAGAGATCAAACGCAGGGCGATTCTCCTCACCATATGTGGGTCACCGGTATATGGCCTCCTAAAGAATTTGCTGGCACCGGTCAAACTAACAGACAAATCTTATGCAAAGCTGTGTACGCTGGCTAAGGAACACCTCAAGCCAAAGGAGAGCTTCCTGATGGCCAGGTACCGCTTTTACACGCACCGTCGCTCCGAGGGCCATAACGTGGCGCGTTTTGTCGCTGACCTAAGACGCCTTGCAGGGCAGTGCGAATTTGCAGGATACTTGGGGGAAATGTTGCGGGACTTTCTCGTGCTTGGAATTGGCCACGAGGTCATCCTTCGCAAACTGTTGTCTGCCGAATCCCTAGATCTGAGCAAGGCCATCACGATAGCCCAAGCCTTCATATCCATGAGCGATAACACGAAACAGGTATCTTCACAGAATCGAAGCTCACAGGCAAGCACCGTGCACAAAATAATGTTTTCAGCAGGAAGAACGGCACAGGGCAGGGCCCACACTGTTGCAGAGGCCAGACCTAGGCCTAGAGCGACTCAGAGTCCACCATGGGACGTGAATGCGTATCCATTAGCACCATGTTGGTGCTGCGGAGGCAGCGGCGAATGAGGTCTCCCCTTCTCGAAGGCTGAGCAAACCCCCACCTTCAGCTGAACCAGGCTTCAAAGTGCAGATCCAATTGCAGATACCCGAGGCACAGGCCGCTCATCACGACCATGGGGAGGTGAAGATCAACCGAGCAGCAGTACAGGCGAGGTACCCACCACCTGAAGCCGATGACCCTTTCGCGACGATAGAAGAGGCTCCAGGTCGACCATGCGGAGTGGGACTCCGGCCGAAACAATCCGAATGCATCTTCCCAACGCCAGAGGCAAAATACCTGGGGAGGAAGATCACGGCAGTTGGCATCACGGACAAGAGGGCATCCAGACCACGGGATGAGAGAACATCCAACCACGGGAGGTCGCCGCAACGGAACGGAGGGATAGGTCACCCAGCAAGGAAGACAACTGGGTTTGGGGCAAGGATAAAGGGGCGGCCGCTGAGAAGGCCAGGAACCCACTACGCTCCAATAAATTGTGTGTACTATGGAACCCTTGTGAGCGGTCTTTCGCGGCCAATGATGATATGGGGTTGGGGATACCTTACAACAAGCCAAAGTAGCGGGCGAACATCAACCGGTCGTATATGTATCTGACAAAGTACTTCTAACAAGTGATGCGTTATCACACGGGGTTGGGTGTGTTGGACAGCAAGCCAAAGTAGCAGGCGAACCCCAACCAGTTGTATATGTATCTAACAAAGTATTCGCAGCAAGTGAGATGTTACCGCATGGAGTCGGGAGTGTTGTGCAGCAAGTAAAAGTAGCGGGCGAGCCCCAAACGATTGAACGTGTACCCAATAAGTTAAACAAAGCAGCAACCTGTGTTTACGGGACTAAAGAGACGTACCAAAGAGTATCCCAATATGTGTTCGAGTTAGTCAAGCTGCTCATCCCACAAGCTTGGGAGAACAGAGGCACCATAATCGATGCGTTGTTTCGAGAAGGTCTAACACTGTCTGTGCACTGTAACATGAGCTGCCACGGGCACTAATGCCCTCAGTTGGCTACCGTTGCCCACCACCGGGGTGGAAACGGTGCAGCCTGCAGACCTGCTCGTTGTCATGGAAGTGCTTGAAAGTGAGGGGTCAATCGTAACAGCCCCCCAGCTTAGGACCTGGACCAGCCAGGATCCCACGTTAATGCCTGCCAAAGGTGAACTGCTAGACGGGATGTGGCAACCTATCCGTCGCAGAGACGAAAGACTCATCCCCACGTTGCAAAGTAAGGCAGGGTGGCTACACACAGACAGTGGTCCGGGGCCCCCATACTATAGCTCAGGGACCACGGGGACCACTATGCCTCCCGCCACTACTGAAAGTCTCAAGGCCATTGCGGCCATCCTGGGCTTGCTAGACCTCAGGGTCAGCGACAATAGCCCGGAGCAGGCAGCCCAAATCACTAAACCTAGCACCACGGGTGTCACGGTAGACTCCCTACAGACCCGGCTACCCTGGATGCTACACGATCACCAGATAGAATCACTCAGAACTGAGCCTTCCATATGCCATCAGCAGAGAATGTACCATAATTCCACGGGCCCTCTACGCGTCAGCAGAATAAGTGATGTAGACCATGTTCAGGGCCCCAGTTGGGCCGCTAGCACTGCATTAGCCAATGGGGGGAATGGAGTGCATGTGATGAAAACAGAGCGTTTGATTGTGAAACCATGTACCGGGATAATGAGTAAAGCATTTGGACAAGACCAAACGGCGAACTACAGATAACCAAGAACCACCGTGAAAGGACCTGGCCCCCAGCAACTCACTAAACATGATCAACCTCGCCATCGACCACGAGGATGAACCCACCATGTCAGGACTTCAACCCAGGCGATCGACCCGGGGATGTGGGGCATCAGATCGCCACAACTTACAAATAACTTGCACATAAGACTGGAGGATAGTGATGTTATGTATGCATGTAAACCTGACCAAAATGTAAGACTTGCCACTGGGGGGCACACCTGTGGGAGGCCCAAGGGTCACCTGTGCACCCTGGGGCAAGCAGGTATAAAAAGGTGATTCACCATGCTGCTTGCCCAAGCTGGAGTCTGAATAAAGAGACCAAGCTCACAACAGTTTGAGCTTGGGATACAGTCCTATGGATTTATTCTGAACATAACACCCAGCAACAGGGAAAAGGCAGGAGGTGGCTAAGGATGATACTGTTATTTTTCAGGGTGAAGCCAAATCTGTTTCACTGAAATTACTATAGATAAGTTGCACATGATTCAAGCTCAGGCAGCCACTGCATTAATACCTATGATGCCTGTAGTTGCAGGGATGTCCACTGACCCAGCACAAGGAGAAAGTGGATCACCTCCAGCTCTAGAGGCAGACACTAATACTCAGGACCCATTCACCTCATTTCCTCCTCTCATTGGGGTAACACTTTAGAAGGAGTGCCTGATTAGGAAGTAAAAGACTCACACCAATGAGTAGCAGTAATGACAAATACACTAAACACTGCTGCACCAGACGCTGTAAGAATTCATAAAAATTGAGATGACGAATAGAGTAGTGGTGGGTGGGCAACACGATGGTCAATCTTCTTGCCGAAGTATTCATTTGGCCTTCAAGATGATGAGGATAACATGCCATCTGTTCATCCATTAGTCAGCCTGTTGCCATTACTCACTGCTTCTCTTTCCAGTGGGAAGTTAAATACAGTGCTTTTTAAAAAATGCTCCTGAGACTTTCAGAGATAGTACGTAATCCTATAGTCAAAAAATGATTGTAGGATTGTGGATTTTCTTGGAGAATCTCAATGGCTATTTTAAAATGTGTCGTCACCAGCTTCTTGGAAATGGAACAGGAGACAGTATTACCTGTTGGATAGGGTTTTTATTTCCTTCCCCATAGACTGTGGACTGGTGATCCGCTGAGTGGGAGAAGTCATCCAACTACATTTTTGCCTTGGTGTGAATGATTTGCAAGTGTCACACAATGATCTTTAACATGGTGAGAGAACAGTTGGAATTTTCTGTCAGCAATATGATGGCCTGTTTATTCTCTGAGACAATTGTTCCTGAAATCTCAGGGAAGAATCCTTTCAATTTCTGTAATTCCCAGACACTGCAGCTGTAGGTGGACAAGTAATCATTCATATGTGTAATTACATTGTGTTTTTGTTTATCACTCCAAATTATCCCCAAACTCAGTAAAATGATTGCTCATTCATAAAATAAAGGAAGCTGCCAACAAATTGGTAGATTTGGCAGCAATTTAATGCAATGCCAGTGGTAAATAATGGATCTCTCCTTAGAAGCACTGCTCAGTAATTGCCTGATCTTCATTGCCACACTCATGCAACTCAGGAGTCTCATTTTGCAATACAACTTGTGGACAAGATGAACAAACATCACATATATGTTGCTTATCACGTTGTCGAAACAGCTCAATGTGCTTCACACAGAATTACTTTTGAAGTGATTGTAGTTCCCTTGGCAAAACATGCTGTATGTCTAGTCCTACAGATCACAAATTAGCTCAAGCCTTCAGCACACCAAGCTTTTTGTTATCACACATAAGCCTTACATTGGACCCCAACTCAAATACCAGATGCAATAGGTAAGAAGGCACCAAACTTTAAAGTCTTAGGACAGTCCGTCATATATGTATACTCTGTGTATATACTATGCTGGGACCACTAGAGGGTGCAACTGTGGGAGGCCCAGGCAGGAGCGATATAAAAGGCTGGTCACCACGCGGTGAAGGCATTCTGCAGACAATAAAGAGACTAAGGTCACAGTAGTTCAAGCACAGCACCAGGCCTCGTGGAGTTATTCTACAGATAAGTTGAGACATATTAACTGGCAACGAGTACAGACCATAGACTTACACGCAGAGATGGCTGCCGTTGGTAGTTTAGAAAAGTTTACAGAGGGTGAAGCCTTTACTCGGGTTTCGCTGGCCAGGTATTGCTTCTACACACACCGCCGTATCGAGGGCCAGGATTTAGCGGAATGTGTCACAGACCTACGCAGGCTTGCGGAACCGTGCGAATTTGACAAACTCCTCAACAATGTGTTGCGGGACGTTTTCGCGACGGGACGGGACGTGAAGTGGACTGTCACCTTAAGCCAGGTGTTCACGACCTCAACGTTGAGCTTCTCCCAGAATCAAAACTCAGTGGCAAGTACTGCGAAGAAAATAACTGTTGATCAAAGAATTAGTCTGACTAAGAGTCCACCAAGGGGTGTAAATGTGAATCGTTTAACATGCTGGCATTGTGAGGGTAACCATCGAGCCCGTCTGTGTCAATTCATGCACTATGTGTGCAAAGGCTGCGGCCAAAAGAGCCACCCACAGCAAATATGCAGAAAAACTGCGACTCAAAACGTGGCAGAGGAGTCGGCAGGCGATTTCCAATCCAGCAAGGATCATAAAGTACAAGCTAGAGAGGCGGCTCAGTCCGAGGAAGTAGTGCACGGGGTGCACACTTTCACCACAAAACTCCCCCCCCATGATGATAAAAGTCAAGATAAATAGCTTCCATGGAGTTGGACAGGAGGGTGAGTCAGTCACTTATGAGCCAGAAGGCATTTGAGAGGCTGTGGGGCAACAAAGAACTAAGACCCAAGCTGAGCCTGATTCAGACAAAGCTGCGCACTTACACCAGTTATCAGCAGTGTGAACGTAAAAGTATCCTATGATGGAAAGATACACGAATTGCCACTGTGGATTGTACCAGGCAACGGGCCAATGCTGCTTAGCAGAAACTGGATGGGGAAGATTCAATGGTACTGGGAATACGTCAGAGCACTATCTTCAGTGGACGATGCTTCCTGTGCTCAAGTGCTGAGCAAGTTCCCATCTTTATTTGAACCAGGCATCGGCAACTTCATAGGCGCCAAAGTGCAGATCCACTTGGTCCCCGAGGCACGGCCTGTTCATCACGAGGCTCGAGCGGTCCCTTACATGATGAGGGAGAAAGTGGAGATCAAATTGGACAGACTTCAACGCAAGGGAATCATATCACCAGTCGAATTCAACGAGTGGGCCAGCCCGATTGTTCCAGTACTAAAGAGCGATGGCACAGTCAGAATCTGTGGCGACTACAAGGTAACGATCAACCGAGTTTCATTACAGGACCAGTACCCGCTACCCAAAGCCGATGATCTTTGCGACATTAGCAGGGGGAAAGACGTTCACCATGCTGGATCTAACCTCCGCTTACATGACCCAGGAGCTGGCTGAGTCGTCGAAAAAATTAACGTGCATTAACACACACAAGGGACTGGTTTTGTATCACAGGTGCCCGTTCGGGATCCGCTCGGCTGCAGCCATCTTCCAAAGGAACATGGAGTATCTGTTGAAATCGGTTCCGCGCACTGTTGTATTTCAGGATGATATCCTAATCACTGGTCGTGACACCACCGAACACCTGCACAACCTGCAAGAGGTTTTAAGTCGACTAAACAGAGTCGGACTCCAGCTGAAACAATCCAAGTGTGTCTTCCTGGTGCCAGAGGTAGAATTACTGGGGAGGAAGATTGCGTCAGACGGCATCAGGCCCACGGACTCAAAGACAAAGACAGAGACCATCAAGAATGCACTCAGACCACAAAATGTAATGGAGCTGCGCTCGTTCCTGGGACGCCTCAACTATTTCGGTAACTTTCTTCCAGGGTTGAGCACCTTGCTCGAACCGTTGCACAAGTTGCTACGCAAGGGAGACGACTAGGTTTGGGGTCAAAATCATGAGGCCGCCTTCAAAAAGGCCAGAAACTTGTTGGGCTCGAACAAGTTGCTTGTATTATATGACCCAGGTAAACGTCTAGTTTTAGCATGTGACGCGTCATCGTACGGTGTCGGGTGTGTTTTACAGCAAGCAAATGTAGCAGGCAAACTCCAACCAGTTGCATCTGCGTCTAGAAGCCTATCCAAAGCCGAAAGAGCCTACCGTATGGTCGAGAAGGAGGCTTTGGCCTGTGTATATGGAGTAAAAAAAAAAAATGCACTAGTACTTGTTCGGACTCAGGTTCGAGTTAGAAACCGACCACAAGCCCCTAATCTCATTGTTTTCGGAATGCAAAGGCATAAACACCAATGCTTTGTCGCGAATCCAAAGATGGGCACGAACACTGTCGGCCTACGATTATATGATCCGCCACAGGCCAGGCACTTTGAACTGCGCTGATGCCCTCAGCCGGCTACCGTTGCCCACCACCGGGGTGGAAATGGCGCAGCCCGCAGACCTGTGCCTGGTCATGGACGTCTTCGAAAGCGAAGGGTCACCCGTAAAGCCCTGCTAAATCAGGACCTGGACCAACCAGGACCCTGTGTTATCTCTTGTAAAAAGTTGCATCCTCAATGGGGGCTGGTCAGCGATCCCAAGAGAAATGCAAGACGAGATAAAGCCGTTTTGCCGTCCTAAAGACGAAATGTCCATCCAATCGGATTGCCTCTTATGGGGCAACCGCATCGTCCTGCCAAAAAAAGGCAGGGCAACCTTCATACACAACCTACACAGTGCCCACCCAGGCATAGTCACATCTGGTGGCCCGGCATTGACTTGGATTTGGAGTCTTGCGTGCGTCAGTGTAACCCTAGCTCACAATTGAGCAATGCCCCGTTCAAGCCTGCATCCAATGGCCAAGTGAAGCGGGCAGTCCAAACCATAAAGCAGAGCTTGAAACCCGCCTATCCTGGTTGCTGATCAATTACAGGACACGACCCCACACGCTTACTGGGGTTCCCCCCTGCGGAGTTACTAATGAAACGTGCACTCAAAACCAGGCTCTCCTTAGTCCATCCTGACCTCAGTGATGAGGTGGAAACCAGGCGTTATCGGCAAAACACGTACCATGATCGCGTGGCTGTATCACGTGACATCACTGTAAACGACCCGGTGTTTGTGCTGAATCACGGTCATGGCCCCAAATGGATTGCTGGCACTGCTTTCGCCAAGGAGGGGAATAGAGTGTTTGTTGTCAAACTGCTGAACGAACAAATGTGCAGAAAGCATTTGGACTAGATCAAATTGAGGTTTACAGGTAACCAGGAACTACTGGGTGAGGACCTTACCTTCAGCGATCCACCAACACACACCCAATCAGCAACAGACCTAGCTGCCAATCATGAAGATGATCCCACCATCTCCAACAGTCCAGTCAGACTAACAGCGCTGCAAGACAGCAGTGGCCCGACCAACTCACCCATGTCAGACACTCAGAAGATCAACCAGGGAGCACAGAGTTCCGGATCGCCTCAATTTGTAACTAACTCGCAACAAAGACTTTGGGGGGGGGATTGTTGTCATATATGTATACTCTGTGTATATACTATGCTGCTACCAGTAGAGGGTGCAACTGTGGGAGGCCAGGCAGGAGCGATATAAAAGGCTGGTCACCACACGGTGAAGGCACTCTGCAGACAATAAAGAGACTAAAGTCACAGCAGTTCAAGCATAGCACTAGACCAGACCTCATGGAGTTATTCTACAGATAAGTAGAGACATATTAGTCCCCATGGTGGCCACTTGTGTGAGGCCATCCAGTGCCTGTAGAACCAAGCCACAACCAGCATGAGAAAACACCTTCAGCAGTGGAGAAGGGAATATAGGAAGCAAGGAGTTTCAAAGTCATTAAATCTCTAAGTAGACAGAGGTGGAGTTCTTTTTCTCATTCCCAGGATATGGGTACCACTGTCAAGGGTGGCATTTATTGACCCATCCCTAGTTGCCCTGATAAGATGGCGGTAGGCCTTCTTAAACTACTAGTTAGTAGTTTGGTACAACTGAATGACTTTTTCGGGTACTTCAGAGAGCAGTTAAAAGTCAACCATGTTGCTGTGCAACTGAAATCACATGTAGGCCAGGTCGAGTAAGGACAACAGGTTTCCTTGGTGAACCAGTTGAGGTTTAGGGCAATTCAAAACCTTCATGGTCACTTTTTGTTTTAGTAGTACCAATTTTTTATTTCCAGATTTTTAAAAAAGTGAATTAAGATTCTCAAACTGCCATGGGGAGATTTGAACTCTCATTCTCTGGATTACTAGTCCAGTAACAATAACCACTACACTATCATGCCCCGCCAATACCTAGTGGCCATCATGGGATCTTTCCCAAAACCCAAGTTTTCTGCCTTCTTGGGGCAGCCTTATTCTGTGTTTGCTCAGGGTATATATTTACTTGCTTGTTAGTGAACAGCAAATATCCATAATCCAAATCTGTGTGTAAACCTTTGTGTTAAGTTCAAGAAAAAAATTATTTTACTAAACAGTTACTGATTTATAATAAGTTTATTAAGATAATTTTTCTTTGAATTTACAGAGGAAATTACACTTTTGGCATTGGGTTTTATTTCACTGCATGTTGCAGGAAAGCAGTATGACCAGCTTCAGAACTTTGTTGACAACTCACCGACTTTGCTGTTGGCAGTGCAATGTGTGGAAGGACTTAAAGAGGGAGGGATTTTCTTTTTAGTATAGATCTCGCATAGCAGCAAAAGAGAAAATGAGGTAACCATATTAGTAACTGCCATTAGAAAGGGGAAAAGATGGAACCAAATTGGGAAACATGGGGATATGTGCTTGCATGCACATTGCATTGAAATGCTGTCAAGGTGCACGATGTGATGCCTTGTGGGAAGGTCTTCCAACATTGTCAGTGACAAGAATTATACTGTAGCTAATACACATCTCGAGCTTCTTTCAGAAGGTTCTCACAGCCAGTGGCAGACCTCACGTAGGTCAGTAGAATTACACTTTGTATTGCTGTGGCATGGTTTTATGGTGTTTGGTGTGTGACTGGGGTATAGAATAGCTTAACCTTCACACATGGAAAAAAAACTTCCATCTTAATGGCCCAGAAATTCCTCTGAGGGTCTTCCCGCGGGCAATTGCCTCCTCGCTGGATATTTTTTACGAATTTACCTGGTGGTCTAGGAGGCGCACTTATTTCCGATGGGGAGGCCTTCTCCTCCCGCGTTGAGAAACGCGCACCCGTGCAGAGGGTCCCGACGCAAAAGATGCAGTCATGTGTGACTGCTCAGCCAATCAGGCAAGTATTTCACAGGTTCTCATTAATAGCACTGAGACTCGCGTATCTACAAATTCTTAATGGGAACAAAAGCAATCGCACAAAATAAAAAATAAAAAACAGACCACACATTGAAGTTAAAATTATGTCTTATAAAAATAAAATATTTTCCCGATTTTTAAAAAAGTTTTTTTTAATTATGATTAAAAATAAACTTACTGTAGTGGGGAGGGTTGTTAAGAATAAAATATGTGTTTTGATAACTTTATTTTAAAATGTTTTTGTCTATTTTTAAACACTTGCGCCTGTAAAAGGCTATACATCTGCTTTTTCAGGTGCAAGATTTTTGAGGACATTTGTTGGGCAAGATATCTGTAAATATCGGAAATCTTGCCCTGCAAGTGTCCTCACTCCCGATCTGCGGATGATGTGTCAAGCTCGAAACTTGACAGATCGGAAAAGCCGGTTTTCAGCACATGCGCATTGAAAACCGGCTTTTCCGACGCCTTCCCGGGTACCAAATTTTAATTTGATTTTACGTTTTAAAGTTAATTTGTTTTAATTGCCGGTGCTTTTAGTGTCCCCTTCCCTTTTATAGGGGGCACTGGGGAAAAATTGTGATTTTAGTGCCCAAAAAAAAAAAAAGAAAAAGAAAAAACACAAAAAAAAAACAAAAAAAGGGGGGGAAAAAAAAGGGCCTTGTAAATGTCTGGAGTGTCACCCAGGTCGGGTGGCACCGTTTAATGTTTTATGTTTTGCAGGTGGACTCCAAAAAGAGTTTCGTAGAAACTTCGTCCGGACCTGGGACATCGGAATTCCAGCACCATTGTGTTTTTAATCTGATCAGTACCTTTCTGTAGAATTTTACAGCATCGTCCGTATCTGCAATTTTGATTGTGATTTTATCTAAAAATGTTAAAATTATGAATGTGTCTCTTGGGAAGGGGATGTCAAAACTGTGCAAATGCTAGGCTCTGCACATTCAGAGGATGTGCTGGTATAAGCACAGTTTTAAACATTTGTATTTTAATCTATTTTTACTTGGCCAGTTTAATGTTCTCAGATAGAGAAATCACTGTTCTAGTTAAAATATCAAAAACTACCTCCATTGTTGCAAAGGTAGTGATGAGCAAGTTTCACAGGTTGTTTCCCCCAGTTATTTTTCTTTTCTCCTTTCTCTCCTGAAGTTGCTAACTGTTTCTGGGGTATGGCATAAGTGTCAGGAGTCGTCAGTACCTCAGCCATCACCCAAATGACATTCTTCATGAGTGAGCTCAGTCAGAGAGTGTTAGCAGGCAGTTCGTTCCCTGGAAGGCATCATAGCCAATCCCAATTCCATTCGAACCCAATGTTCCTGCACACAGAATTTCTAGTAGACGTAACTGGATAGTGACTAGAAGCAGGAACCTGTGCTGGTTTTTCCCTTTTCTCTCACACAGGGGTTCTATGGCAAACTGTATAGGCCCCAATTGCTGACCTGGCTGAGGTCAGCTAACTCAGCACAAACTAGGAATTAAACCTGTACCTTCTGGTCTCTGTGTCCTAGTTGTACAAGAGCTGTGTCTTTACCTTGTCGTCCATCAGCAGATCTTCATCACAACAATGGAAAAATAAAGTCAAGGTCATTTATTTTGTTGTGGACTTTTGGAAAACCAACAAAGGCAATTTTCATTGAAGTGAGATTTTGTAGAATCTTGTCTTTTCCAATGTTGAACAGGTATTGATTCAACTCCTGTTTGCTACTATTAGCCAACATTGAGTTTTCTATCAATACTGCATTTATTCGGCTAAGGCAGAGCTCTTTGTGAATGATGATGAGGGGATGAAGGAATACGTTATTTCGTTATGATCTCAGCAAGCTCCTTTGTGACCGATAACTGTTTTTCAAATTCTTTTACAGTGACCCTGATGAAACATTTCTTCAAGTTAATTGACAAAGAATGATTCTCATCAAACACAGCAGTTCATTTGCACAGCAGCATATTGGTGATAGTTCTGTCTCTTCCTCTTTTTCGTAACGTTGACTAATGGATTGAGCTTCAAAAAATGTCTTAAACATTAATTGTTTGTTTTTAGTAAATTGACCAATATTTTTTATGAAAGGATGAGAAATATAACTGCAGAGGTAGAAAGGAAAAACTGCAACAGTTGAAAATCTGAATTAAAATAATAAAAACTGATGGAAATATGCAGCGAGTCTGCAACATCTGAAAGTATAGATTGATGAAGGAACTCCACTGGAAACGTTAACCGTCTTTTTTAAAATTTCTGTCAGACTTGTTTATTTCTAGAATTTTCTGTTTTTATTTTAAATATAACTGTTATGTAAAGCTAGATCGGTTGATAGCTACTGATTCCTGCAGAAATGTCTTTAACTTAAAACAGAACCTGAGTAAAACTTGAGGATGTAACTTGTTCATCAAGATAAAGAATGACCTTAAACAAGAAGTGAAACATGCAGCATTTCAGCCAATCCTTTGCATTTGTTAATGAAGTGCTATTGGGCCAATAAAGTTAGAAGCAGTGAGAAAATCTGGAAGTAGATAATATTTCCAAGGTGTTTTTGCTCACTGTTTATCACATGAGCCAAAGAGGTACTCTACCGGAGTCCCAGCCCTAAACACATACCCCACCCCTTCACACACCCAGCTACATCTGCATCCAGACACACGTCATTTAACAAAAGATCACTGAACTGGTGACCGTCATGCTAATGGCATTGTCATACCTAGTTGGAGGCCAATCATCTCAGCCCAAGATATCACTGCAGGAATTCCTCAGGGCAGTGTCCTAGGCCCAGCCATCTTCAGCTGCTTCATCAATAACTTTCCCTCCATCATGTCAGAAGTGGGGATATTCACCGATGATTGCACAGTATTCAGTTCCATTTGCAACTCCTCAGATAATGAAGCAGTCCATGCCCACATGCAGCAAGACCTGGACAGTATTCAAGCTTGGGCTTATAAGTGGCAAGTAACATTCATACCATACTAATACCAGGCAATGACTATCTCCAACAAGATAGAGTCTAACCACCTGCCCTTGACATTCAACTGCATTACCATTACAGGTTGAACCTCCCTTATTCGGAGCCCTCGAGACCTGGCCTGTTCTGGATAAGGGATTTTTCCAGATGAGGGGTGGTCACGTTAAATTGTATGGTACAGGTACTGAGCAAGGGGATATTGGGGCTGGCTGGCTTAGGGCTGGGAGTGCGGCAGAGAGATAATGTGGGGGGGGTGGTGGCGGTGGATTGCGGGGTCAGGCCAGCGATTGTGCAAGTCAGTAGCGAAGAAGGACTTCAATATGTTCATGTCAGCGTTCTGCGCATGCACCACCTGGTGGCTGGGAATGGTTCCAGACGAGGGAGTTCTGGATAACTGAGGTTCAACCTGTATTGAATCCCCCACCATCAACATCCTGGGGGGGGGGGGGGGGGGGTCACCATTGACCAGAAACTTAACTGGACCAGCCATATAAATACTGTGGCTCCAAGAGCAGGTCAGAGGCTGGGTATTCTGTGGCCAGTGTCTCACCTCCTGACTCCACAAAGCCTTTCCACCATCTACAAGGCACAAGTCAGGAGTGTGATGAAATACTCTCCACTTGCCTGGATGATTACAGCTCCAACAACACTCAAGAAGCTCGATACCATCCAGGACAAAGCAGCCCACTTGATTGGCACACATCCACCACCTTAAATATTCTCTCCCTTCATCACCAGTGCACCATGGCTGCACTGTGCACCATCCAGAAGATGCACTGCAGCAACTTGCCAAGGCTTCTTCAACAGCATCTCCCAAACCCATGACCTCTACCACCTAGAAGGACAAGGGTAGAAGGTGCATGGGAACACCATCACCTCCAAGTCACACCCATTCGGACTTGGAAATATGTTGCCTTTCCTTCATCGTCACTGAGTCAAAATCCTGGAACTCCCTAAAGCACAGTGGGAGTACCTTCACAGATTGCAGTGGTTCAAGGCGGTGGCTCATCACCACCTTCTCAAGGGCAATTAAGGATGGGAAATAAATGCTGGCCTTGCCAACGACGCCACATCCTGTGAATAAATATAAAAAGGCAACTGGTCGAGGATGAATAATGCAAGATCTATGGTTAGGTAAACATTCATAGATTTTTTTACATAATTTGTGCAAGGAATGGACTCATTGAAACAAATAGGCTTTTCTTACCATATGTTTGCTTATGTTACATTCTTAACATAGAAACATAGAAAATAGGTGCAGGAGTAGGCCATCCGGCTCTGCGAGCCTGCACCACCATTCAATAAGATCATGACTGATCATTCCTGCAGTACCCCGTTCCTGCTTTCTCTCCATTCCCCTTGATCCCTTTAGCCACAAGGGCCATATCTAACTCCCTCTTGAATATATCCAACGAACTGGCATCAACAACTCTCTGCGGTAGGGAATTCCATAGGTTAACAACTCTGAGTGAAGAAGTTCCTCCTCATCTCAGTCCTAAATGGCTTACCCCTTATCCTTAGACTATGTCCCCTGTTTCTGGACTTCCCCAACATCGGGAACATTCTTCCTGCATCTAACCTGTCCAGTCCCGTCAGAATTTTATATGTTTCTATGAGATCCCCTCTCATCCTTCTAAACTCCAGTGAATACAGGCCCAGTCGATCCAGTCTCTCCTCATATGTCAATTCTGCCATCCCAGGAATCAGTCTGGTGAACCTCCACTGCACTCCCTCAATAGCAAGAACGTCCTTCCTCAGATTCGGGGACCAAAACTGAACACAATATTCCAGGTGGGGCCTCACCAAGGCCCTGTACAACTGCAGTAAGACTTCCCTGCTCTTATACTCAAATCCCCTTGCTATGAAGGCCAACATACCATTTGCCTTCTTCACCGCCTGTTGTACCTGCATGCCAACCTTCAGTGACTGATGAATCATGACACCCAGATCTCGCTGCATCTCCCCTTTTCCTAATCTGCCGCCATTCAGATAATATTCTGCCTTCGTGTTTTTGCCCCCAAAGTGGATAACCTCACATTTATCCACATTATACTGCATCTGCCACGTATTTGCCCACTCGCCTAACCTGTCCAAAGCACCCTGCAGCTTCTTAGCGTCCTCCTCACAGCTCACACCACCACCCAGTTTAGTGTCATCTGCAAACTTGGAAATATTACACTCAATTCCATCATCCAGATCACTGCCTGCCATTCTGAAAAGGACCTGTTAATCCTGACTCTCTGCTTCCTGTCTGCCAACCAGTTCTTATCCATGTCAGTACATTACCCCCAATACCATTTGCTTTGATTTTGCACACCAATCTCGTGTGGGACCTTGTCAAAAGCCTTTTGAAAGTCCAAATACACCACATCCACTGGTTCTCCCCTGTCCACTCTACTAGTTACATCCTCAAAACATTCTAGAAGATTTGTCAAGCATGATTTACCCTTCATAAATCCATGCTGACTTGGACCAATCTTATCACTGCTTTCCAAATGTGCTGCTATTTCACCCTTAATGATTGATTCCAACATCTTCCCCACTACTGATGTCAGGCTAATTGGTCTATAATTACCCATTTTCTCTCTCCCTCCTTTTTTTAAAAAGTAGTGTTACATTAGCTACCCTCCAGTCCATAGGAACTGATCCAGAGTCGATAGACTGTTGGAAAATGATCACCAATGCATCTACTATTTCTAGGGCCACTTCCTTAAGTACTCTTGGATGTAGACTATCAGGCCCTGGGGACTTATCGGCTTTCAATCCCATCAATTTCCTGCCTAATAAGGATATCCTTCAGTTCCTCCTTCTCACTAGACCTTCAGACCCCTAGTACATCGGGAAGGTTATTTGTGTCTTCTTTTGTGAAGACCGAACCAAAGTACTTGTTCAATTGGTCTGCCATTTCTTTGTTCCCCATTATAAATTCACCCAAATCTGACTGCAAGGGACCACATTGTCTTCACTAATCTTTTTCACTTCACATATCTATGGAAGCTTTTGCAATCATTTTGTGTGTTTCCGGCAAGCTTCCTCTCGTACTCTATTTCCCTCCTCTTAATTAAACCCGTTGTCCTCCTCTGCTATATTCTAAATTTGTCCCAGTCCTCCGGCTGACTACTTTTTCTGGCTAATTTATATGCCTCTTCCTTGGATTTAACACTATCCTTAATTTCCCTTGTTAGCCACGGTTGAGCGACCTTCCCAGTTTTATTTTTACTCCAGACAGGGATGTACAATTGTTGAAGTTCGTCCATATGATCTTTAAATGTTTGCCATTGCCTATCCACAGTCAATCCTTTAAGTATCATTTGCCAGTCTAATCTAGCCAATTCACGCCTCATACCATCAAAGTTACCTTTCCTTAAGAAACCCAACTCCAGCACACAAAACCACTCAAACCTTCGTGGAGAAAACCCTGATCACAAATAGCCCATTCTAAGCAGCCCTTTCAGCTACGTCAGTAGAGGAACTTAAATCCTAATAGCCAGGCTAGTGAGCAATATATCCACATTTTCCCATGACACATTGATCTGTCGCTATTGTAAGTAGTGTAGACAGGAGCATAAAATTACAAACAGACATTGAAAGATTAAGAGAGTGTGACAGTGGCAGATGGATTTCAATGCAGGTAAACGTGAGGTCAGAGTATTTTTAAGTGGTGACATGGAGTCAGGAAATGTGGGAGTGCTCCTCCCAGCTCTGCAGCACTCTTGAGGGACGGCCTCCATCCCGTTACCCTTTCCTACCCTTCCCCCAGGGCTTACCTGAGGGCCATTCCTGTTGCGACTGGAATCCTAAAATTTATCTTATTGAAATGAGTGAGCTGTCCCTTGAGGCACGAGGCATAACATTTCGCTCAAGTTTTTGAAATGAGGCCCAAGGTCACTAATTGCAAGGCATACCAATTTCGAGCCCAGGGAATGAGGGAACAAGATATGCTGTAGGGAGGCCTAAGAGCAGGAGACAAAAATAATTCAAGCAAATCCTAATCCGGACTGCACTTTGCACTGTTGATAGGTATATTTTTCATCCAGTGACTAATCTGAGCTAAAAAGTCAGAAGCAAAAGACAGAAAGGAGATGAGGAAAAGTGGAGGGCAGAGAAAACCAAGGCAAAAAACAAAAAGGGACAATGTACAGCAAAATTCTAAAGGATCAAAGTGTAATAAAAAGGCAAGCCTGAAAGCTCAGTGCCTCAATGCGAGGAGTATTCGGAACCCAGGAGAGGGCTTTGAGCTAGATAGAGTGGGTGAGAGGGCAGATGAACAGGACCCCAAGGAAGAATGCAAAAGGCAGGAGGCAACAGAGCAGAGTAGCACTGGGGTAAGTGTAAACCACAAGGTGATAGGAAGGGACAATATGTATGAATATAAAGGGGCTGCAGGAGGGATCAAAACTAAAAATTATGGTTTAAAAACTAGTATTAAAACACTCTACTTAAACGCACGCAGCATTCAAAATAAAGTAAATGAGTTGACGGCACAAATCATTACAAATGGGTATGATTTGGTAGCCATTACTGAAACATGGTTGCAGGGTGGCCAAGACTGGGAATTAAACATACAGGGGTATCTGACAATTCGGAAAGATAGACAAGAAGGGAAAGGAGGTGGGGTAGCTCTGTTAAAAGGATGATATCAGGGCAGATGTGAGAGATGATATTGGCTCGAGTGAACAAAATGCTGAATCATTGTGGGTGGAGATTAGAGATAGTAAGGGGAAAAAGTCACTGGTGGGCGTAGTTTATAGGCCCCCAAATAATAACTTCACGGTGGGGCGGACAATAATCAAGGGAATAATGGAAGCATGTGAAAAAGGAACGGCAGTAGTCATGGGAGATTTTAACCTACATATCGATTGGTCAAATCAAATCGCACAGGGTAACCTTGAGGAGGAATTCATAGAATGCATACGGGATTGTTTCTTAGAACAGTATGTTACAGAACCTACAAGGGAGCAAGCTATCTTAGATCTGGTCCTGTGTAATGAGACAGGAATAATAAACGATCTCCTAGTAAAAGATCCTCTTGGAATGAGTGATCACAGTATGGTTGAATTTGTAATACAGATTGAGGGTGAGGAAGTAGTGTCTCAAACGAGCGTACTATGCTTAAACAAAGGGGACTACAGTGGGATGAGGCGGATTTGGCTAAAGTAGACTGGGAACACAGACTAAACGGTGGTACAATTGAGGAACAGTGGAGGACTTTTAAAGGAGCTCTTTCATAATGCTCAACAAAAATATATTCCAGTGAAAAAGGCCAGTAAGAGAAGGGATAACCAAGGAAATAAAGGAGTGCATCAAATTAAAAACCAATGCGTATAAGGTGGCCAAGGTTAGTGGGAAACTAGAAGATTGGGAAAATTTTAAAACGACAGCAAAGAATGACTAAGAAAGCAATAAAGAAAGGAAAGATAGATTACAAAAGTAAACTTGCGCAAAACATAAAAACAGATAGTAAAAGCTTTTACCGATATGTAAAACAGAAGAGTGTGACTAAAGTAAATGTTGGTCCCTTAGAAGATAAGAAGGGGGATTTAATAATGGGGAATGTGGAAATGGCTGAGACCTTAGTTATTTTGCTTCGGTCTTCACAGTGGAAGACATAAAAACCATGTCAAAAATTGCTGGTCACGGGAATGTGGGAAGGGAGGACCTTGAGACAATCACTAGAGAGAGATAGTGCTGGACAGGCTAATGGGACTCAAGGTAGACAAGTCCCCTGGTCCTGATGAAATGTATCCCAGGGTATTAAAAGAGATGGCAGAAGTTATAGCAGATGCATTCGTTATAATCTACCAAAATTCTCTGGACTCTGGGGAGGTGCCAGCGGATTGGAAAGCAGCTAATGTAATGCCTCTGTTTAAAAAAGGGGGCAGAAAAAAGGCAGGTAACTATAGACCAGTTAGTTTAACATCTGTAGTGGGGAAAATGCTTGAAACTATTATTAAGGAAGAAATAGCGGGACATCTAGATAGGAATAGTGCAATCAAGCAGACGCAACATAGATTCATGAAGGGGAAATCATGTGTAACTAATTTACTGGAATTCTTTGAGGATATAACGAGCATGGTGGATAGAGGTGTACCGATGGATGTGGTGTATTTAGATTTCCAAAAGGCATTCGATAAGGTGCCACACAAAAGGTTACTGCAGAAGATAAAGGTACATGGAGTCAGAGGAAATGTATTAGCATGGATCGAGAATTGGCTGGCTAACAGAAAGCAGAGAGTCTGGATAAATGGGTCCTTTTCGGATTGGAAATCGGTGGTTAGTGGGATTGGTGCTGGGACCACAACTGTCTACAATAGACATAGATGACCTGGAAGAGGGGACAGAGTGTAGTGTAACAAAATTTGCAGATGACACAAAGATTAGTGGGAAAGCAGGTTGTGTAGAGGACACAGAGAGGCTGCAAAGAGATTTAGATAGGTTAAGCGAATGGGCTAAGGTTTGGCAGATGGAATACAATGTTGGAAAATGTGAGGTCATCCACCTTGGGAAAAAACAAAAAACAGTAAAAGGGAATATTATTTGAATGGGGAGAAATTACAACATGCTGAGGTGCAGAGGGACCTGGGGGTCCTTGTGCATGAATCCCAAAATGTTAGTTTGCAGGTGCAGCAGGTAATCAGGAAGGCGAATGGAATGTTGGCCTTCATTGCGAGAGGGATGGAGTACAAAAGCAGGGAGGTCCTGCTGCAATTGTACAGGGTATTGGTGAGGCCGCACCTGGAGTACTGCGTGCAGTTTTGGTCACCTTACTTACGGAAGGATATACTAGCCTTGGAGGGGGTACAGAGACGATTCACTTGACTGATTCCGGAGATGAGGGTGTTACCTTATGATGATAGATTGAGTAGACTGGGTCTTTACTCGTTGGAGTTCAGAAAGATGAGGGGTGATCTTATAGAAACATTTAAAATAATGAAAGGGTATCGACAAGATAGAGGCAGAGAGGTTGTTTCCACTGGTCAGGGAGACTCGAACTAGGGGGCACAGCCTCAAAATACAGGGGGAGACAATTTAAAACCGAGTTGAGAAGGAATTTCTTCTCCCAGAGGGTTGTGAATTTGTGGAATTCTCTGCCCAAGGAAGCAGTTGAGGCTAGCTCATTGAATGTATTCAAATCACAGATAGATAGATTTTTAACCAATAAGGGAATTAAGGGTTATGGGGAGCGGGCGGGTAAGTGGAACTGAGTCCATGGCCAGATCAGCCATGATCTTGTTGAATGGCGGAGCAGGCTCGAGGGGCTAGATGGCCTACTCATGTTCTTATGTTCAAATATAAACTGGGGAAATCCTATTTTGTACTCACACTGACTGACTTTTTCAACTCGTATTAATAGCTGGAGGAAAATATACCAACAAGTTCTTTAGTTTAAGATAACAAGTATTTTAAATTAGGTACAGCTATAGTAAATATAAGGGCATTTTTGTTACAATACATAATATTACAATGTCAAAAAGTTTTTTTTTCACGTTCAGTGAAGCTGATGCTACATTGTATAATAAAAATTATTTCTAAGCATTCTCTCTTCAAAGCTAGAAATTCTGAATAATAATTAATAAAGACTCATTCTTATTAAACATCTTTAATGTTTGTCTTTATTGAAGTTTACGAGACCGAAATTCAGGCCTGCCAGAAACCTGCCGCACATACGATTTTTTACCTGTTTTTTTACCGCCTGGTGCGATGAGATGGGCTTCCGATCGATTTTCTCCACATCGGACCAGGAGCTGGTCATAATGAGGACGGATGTGTGATGGTAAGTGCTGGTGAGAGGTGGAAGTTGGGGTGTGATCAAGTCTCCGCTGCTGTCACTTAGTGACGGAGCGGTGGTGACGCCATTGCACATGTGCATCACCACGTCTCTCCCTGCATTTAAAAGGAGAGAGAAGCTGCGAATTTGTAGGTTTGGCCACTGGGCCCCCAGGGAGAGTTTGAACTTGGGGCAATAATTGTCCGGTCGATCGGGAAGTCGGCCGTCAAAAAAAAACATGAAGGCCACTGCAGTGTGCCCTCCCCTTGAAGGGCCAACATGCTGCAGCGCTGCACACACACAAAACAAGATGCTCCGACAGAAAAAGCTGTCGGTGGCACCGTGCGGTGGCTCATCAATTTTTGTAGTTGCATTTCGGGCGGATTGCGATGTAGGTGTGGGAGAGCGGCAGTGCGCGTTTTGATGACGCGCTTGTGGCAGTCGGCAGCAGTGGTGTGGAAGTGGAGATAGGCCGAAAAATCTCCCAGGTGAATTTGGGTCGTGGCGGCCACTCAATTCCGCCGCATGGCCACTGAAAACGGCGGTAATGGGCCTTATCCTAACCCTGAATTTCGACCCCTACATATCCTAATTGGACCAACACAATACGTCGTACAAAAGCAAAATACTGTGGATGCTGGAAACCTGAAAAAGTAACAGAAATGCGCAGGTCAGGCAGCATCTGTGGAGAGAGAAACAGAGTTAACGTTTCAGGTCGATGATTCCCTTCCCACTGTCCAGGTCCCCAAACCTTACTCCCAGGTGAAATAGCAATTTACTTGTACTAAGTGCTATTTAGAGCACTGCTTGTAGACCAGAAGGAGCAGGACTCCTTCACCGGTCCTTCAAGCAAACCTGCCGCGATCTACCTCCCCTCCCCGCGAACTTCAGACCTCCTCTCACCCCTTGATCTACCACATCCTACCTCGCAATCTAGCGATCCCCTCCGCAATGTAGTGATCACCCTATACTCTAGTGACTCGCCCCAGCTTTCTACCGACGACCCCACGATCTACTCCCTGCAATCTAACCCCACCCGTGATCTAACCCCTCCGCAATCTACCGACCCCACCATAATCTAACCCCTGGGATCTACCCCCGCGATCTACACCCCCCACCGTGATCTACCCCTGACCCAGAGATCTACCCCCCGCGATATAATGACCTCCATGAGAACGTTCAAACTCAAAATAAAGTAATTCGTGAATTAAAGAAAGCAGTTTTTCAGATGGAGATCAGGCCAGATGCCTACAGAACATTTGACAAATCTATTCGTGCCAGGGAAAGCAAAGGTTGTGTCGTTTGAAGACAGTCGTCAAGAAACTTGAGGACCATTTTGACCCAAAGCCGTTAGAAATAGCAGAGAGCTATACGTTTTTGGTTTCTGGCACCAAACTAAGTGAAACCATCAGTGAGTACATTGTAGTTCTTAAGAACCTGTCTTTGCATTGTAACTTCGGCACATTTTTGGATTGTGCGTTGAGATAAGTTTGTGTGTGGACTGGTGGATGAGCGCACACAGTCCAAGTTACTGAACACTCCGAACCGAACGTTTGACATAGCATGCAAGGTTGCCCCATCTTTGAAGATGGTGTCTAAGAATGCTGAGGAGCCCTGTCCAACTCAAGTGACGACTGCAGCTGAGGTCTACAGTCACAAAGCCACTGCCAAACTTAAAGCTGTGAGACCGAGTAAACAGCATGTCGGCAAGAGCAGTTCAGTGAATTGTTATCGCTGCAATGGAAACCACTCACTGCAGTCCTGCCAATACAGAAATACAAAGGGCTGGATTTTTGGTTGTCTGTTGCCTCAGTTAGTGGCCAGAGGGGCGTTATTGCGAGCATTAGAGCTTACCGACCGGGAGCGCAGCTTTTAGCATCCAGACGGAAAATTCATTAGACGTTTACTGGGGGCGCAAACTGCTAGCGCCTGGCTGCTGACGATCACAATGACGTCAGTCCTGGTGCAACGCCCACGCTTGCGCCCCGCTCATTAAATTAGGTGCAGCCGCCTCATTGAGCGCCTGCCAATAACAACTTCTAGAAAAACAGTCGGTCCATAGAAACATAGAAACTAGGTGCATGAGTAGGCCATTCGGCCCTTCGAGCCTGCACCGCCATTCAATGAGTTCATGGTTGAACACGCAACTTCAGTACCTCATTACTGCTTTCTCGCCATACCCCTTGATCCCCCTAGTAGTAAGGACTACATCAAACACCTTTTTGAATATATTTAGTGAATTGGCCTCAACAACTTTCTGTGGTAGATAATTCCACAGGTTCACCATTCTCTGGGTGAAGAAGTTTCTCCTTATCTCGGTGCTAAATGGCTTACCCCTTATCCTTAGACTGTGACCCCTGGTTCTGGACTTCCCCAACATTGGGAACATTCTTCCTGCATCTAACCTGTCTAAAGCCGTCAGATTTTTAAACGTTTCTATGAGATCCCCCCTCATTCTTCTGAACTCCAGTGAATGCAAGCCCAGTTGATCCAGTTCTTGATATGTCAGTCCCGCCATCCTAGGAATCAGTCTGGTGAACCTTCGCTGCACTCCCTCAATAGCAAGAATGTCAAGTTAGGAGACCAAAACTGTACACATTAGTCCAGGTGTGGCGTCACCAAGGCCCTGTACAACTGTAGTAACACCTCCCTGCCCCTGTACTCAAATCCCCTCGCTATGAAGGCCAACATGCCATTTGCTTTCTTAACCACCTGCTGTGCCTGCATGCCAACCTTCAATGACTGATGTACCATGACACCCAGGTCTCGTTGCACCTCCCCTTTTCCTAATCGGTCACCATTCAGATAATAGTCTGTCTCTCTCTGTTTTTAACCAGCAAAGTGGATAACCTCACATTTATCTACATTATACTTCATCTGCCATGCATTTGCCCACTCACCTAACCTATCCAAGTCACTTTGCAGCCTCATAGCATCCTACTCGCAGCTCACACTGCCACCCAACTTAGTGTCATCCGCAAATTTGGAGATACTACATTTAATCCCCTCATCTAAATCATTAATGTACAATGTAAACAGCTGGGGCCTCAGCACAGAACCTTGTGGTACCCCACTAGTCACTGCCTGCCATTCTGAAAAGTACCCATTTACTCCTACTCTTTGCTTCCTGTCTGCCAACCAGTTCTCAATCCACGTCAGCACACTACCCCCAATCCCATGTGCTTTAACTTTGCACATTAATCTCTTGTGTGGGACCTTGTCGAAAGCCTTCTGAAAGACCAAATACACCACATCAACTGGTTCTCCCTTGTCCACTCCACTGGAAACATCCTCAAAAAATTCCAGAAGATTTGTCAAGCATGATTTCCCTTTCACAAATCCATGCTGACTTGGACCTATCATGTCACCTCTTTGCAAATGAGCTGCTATGACATCCTTAATAATTGATGCCATCATTTTACCCACTACCAATGTCAGGCTGACCGGTCTATAATTTCGTGAATAAAAGGAAAAGGAGGTGGGGTACCATTGTTGGTTAAAGAGGAGATTAATGCAATAGTTAGGAAAGACATTAGCTTGGATGATGTGGAATCTATATGGGTAGAGCTGCAGAACACTAAAAGGCAAAAAACGTTAGTAGGAGTTGTGTACAGACCTCCAAACAGTAATAGGGATGTTGGGGAGGGCATCAAACAGGAAATTAGGGGTGCATGCAATAAAGGTGTAGCAGTTATAATGGGTGACTTTAATATGCACATAGATTGGGCTAGCCAAACTGGAAGCAATACGGTGGAGGAGGATTTCCTGGAGTGCATAAGGGATGGTTTTCTAGACCAATATGTTGAGGAACCAACTAGGGGGAGGCCATCTTAGACTGGGTGTTGTGTAATGAGAGAGGATTAATTAGCAATCTCATTGTGCGAGGCCCCTTGGGGAAGAGTGACCATAATATGGTGGAATTCTGCATTAGGATGGAGAATGAAACAGTAAATTCAGAGACCATGGTCCAGAACTTAAAGAAGGGTAACTTTGAAGGTATGAGGCATGAATTGGCTAGGATAGATTGGCGAATGATACTTAAAGGGTTGACTGTGGATGGGCAATGGCAGACATTTAGAGACCGCATGGATGAATTACAACAATTGTACATTCCTGTCTGGCGTAAAAATAAAAAAGGGAAGGTGGCTCAACCGTGGCTATCTAGGGAAATCAGGGATAGTATTAAAGCCAAGGAAGTGGCATACAAATTGGCCAGAAATAGCAGCAAACCTGGGGACTGGGAGAAATTTAGAACTCAGCAGAGGAGGACAAAGGGTTTGATTAGGGCAGGGAAAATGGAGTACGAGAAGAAGCTTGCAGGGAACATTAAGGTGGATTGCAAAAGTTTCTATAGGTATGTAAAGAGAAAAAGGTTAGTAAAGACAAACGTAGGTCCCCTGCGGTCAGAATCAGGGGAAGTCATAACAGGGAACAAAGAAATGGCAGACCAATTGAACAAGTACTTTGGTTCGGTATTCACTAAGGAGGATACAAACAACCTTCCGGATATAAATGGGGTCAGAGGGTCTAGTAAGGAGGGGGAACTGAAGGAAATCTTTATTAGTCGGGAAATTGTGTTGGGGAAATTGATGGAATTGAAGGCCGATAAATCCCCAGGGCCTGATGGACTGCATCCCAGAGTACTTAAGGAGGTGGCCTTGGAAATAGCGGATGCATTGACAGTCATTTTCCAACATTCCATTGACTCTGGATCAGTTCCTATGGAGTGGAGGGTAGCCAATGTAACCCCACTTTTTAAAAAAGGAGGGAGAGAAAACAGGGAATTATAGACCGGTCAGCCTGACCTCAGTAGTGGGTAAAATGATGGAATCAATTATTAAGGATGTCATAGCAGTGCATCTGGAAAATGGTGACATGATAGGTCCAAGTCAGCATGGATTTGTGAAAGGGAAATCATGCTTGACAAATCTTCTGGAATTTTTTGAGGATGTTTCCAGTAAAGTGGACAAAGGAGAACCAGTTGATGTGGTATATTTGGACTTTCAGAAGGCTTTCGACAAGGTCCCACACAAGAGATTAATGTGCAAAGTTAAAGCACATGGGATTGGGGGTAGTGTGCTGATGTGGATTGAGAACTGGTTGTCAGACAGGAAGCAAAGAGTAGGAGTAAACGGGTACTTTTCAGAATGGCAGACAGTGACTAGTGGGGTGACGCAAGGTTCTGTGCTGGGGCCCCAGCTGTTTACATTGTACATTAATGATTTAGATGAGAGGATTAAATGCAGTATCTCCAAATTTGTGGATGACACTTAGTTGGGTGGCAGTGTGAGCTGCGAGGAGGATGCTATTAGGCTGCAGAGTGACTTGGATAGGTTAGGTGAGTGGGCAAATGCATGGCAGATGAAGTATAATGTGGATAAATGTGAGGTTATCCACTTTGGTGGTAAAAACAGAGACAGACTATTATCTGAATGGTGACAGATTAGGAAAAGGGAAGGTGCAACGAGACCTGGGTGTCATGGTACATCAGTCATTGAAGGTTAGCATGCAGGTACAGCAGGCGGTTAAGAAAGAAAATGGCATGTTGGCCTTCATAGCGAGGGGATTTGAATACAGGGGCAGGGAGGTGTTGCTACAGTTGTACAGGGCCTTGGTGAGGCCACACCTGGAGTATTGTGTACAGTTTTGGTCTCCTAACTTGAGGAAGGACATTCTTGCTATTGAGGGAGTGCAGCGAAGATTCACCAGACTGATTCCCGGGATGGCGGGACTGACCTATCAAGAAAGACTGGATCAACTGGGCTTGTATTCACTGGAGTTCAGAAGAATGAGAGGGGACCTCATAGAAACGTTTAAAATTCTGACGGGTTTAGACAGGTTAGATGCAGGAAGAATGTTCCCAATGTTGGGGAAGTCCAGAACCAGGGGTCACAGTCTGAGGATAAGGGGTAAGCCATTTAGGACCGAGATGAGGAGAAACTTCTTCACCCAGAGAGTGGTGAACCTGTAGAATTCTCTACCACAGAAAGTAGTTGAGGCCAATTCACTAAATATATTCAAAAGGGAGTTAGATGAAGTCCTTACTACTCGGGGGATCAAGGGTTATGGCGAGAAAGTAGGAATGGGGTACTGAAGTTTCATGTTCAGTCATGAACTCATTGAATGGCGGTGCAGGCTAGAAGGGCTGAATGGCCTGCTCCTGCACCTATGTTTCTATGTTTCTATGTTTCTATGTTTCTATGTTTCTATGTTTCTATGTTTCTATGTTTCTCTCCCTCCTTTTTTTTAAAAAAAAAAAGTGGGGTTACATTGGCTACCCTCCACTCCATAGGAACTGATCCAGAGTCTAGTACAGACTTGCAGAGTTATTAACTGGTGGTTACTTAAAGGGATGAGGAAGCACTTCCCTCGAAGGTCACAGTCAATGCAACGTTTAAACACAGCACGGTGCGTGAGCCTCCGAGTTTGCAGTGGCAGATAAACATAACAGTTCAGCTTGAGAAAAAGTAACTTGGAAAACTTTAATGGGGGCATTACTAGTTCGCCAGCGCCACATTCTACATGCTCTTGCAAGGAATCGTCAAGAGAAAAGGGCTGTTAGCCATGTTAGCAGCCAAAGGAGGAGAGCCTGTAGACGTCAGGGCAGGAGGCCGTCCCACCCCACGACTTTACTCGCGGCAATGCTCATACCTGGACGTGTCCGAGGAGCAGTGTGTCAGAAGGCTGTGCTTCCAAAATTAGTTACACAGATAATCCATCTCCTGCAGGAAGACCTACAGCCTCACATCGGCACCAGGACTGTGCTGCTCGTCGCAGTGAAGGTCCCGGTGGCATTTGACTTCTATGCCGCCGGCTCCTTCTAGACTACATCAGGGAACATATGCTGAGTCTCACAATTCACAGCACATCGCTGCTTTCACTATATCACACAGGCTCTCCACATGCAGAATGGACTTCATTACCTTCCCAAAGAGCCGGAAGAAATAGGATGAGCGCGCATGTGGGTTTGCCAGGATAGCAGGCTTCCCGAGGGTGCAAGGAGCAATTGACTGCATGTATGTGGCCTTTCAAGCACCATTCCAGAATGCCTTCCAGAAAGGGATACCACTCCCTAAATGTGGAGCTGAAGTGTGACCATATGCAACGCATCCTCGCAATCAATGCTCGCTATCCTGGAAGCGCACATATGCCTCGACTGTTTCAGCCACCATGGGAAGGCCGAGGCTGGCTGCTCGGGAACAAGAGATATGGCCTGGCCACCTGGCTAATGACCCCCCTCCACAACATCACCACACAGCCGGAGGAACACGACAATGAGAGCCATGCCGCCACCCGCAACATCATTGGGCAGACAGTAGGACTGGTCTGGAGGCAGCCTTCAATACTCCCCTCAACAGGTCTCACTATTCATTGTGCGGTGCTGCATAACTTGACCATCATGAGGGTCCAGGCCTTACTAATGGGGAATCGCAGGGCCACCTCAGAAAGAAGAGAAGAAAGAAGAGAAGAAAACAAGAGCTGCAAACTACCACTCTTATACATGCAAAATGCTTCTTCTCGTGCCAAAAGTTCAACTGTCCTTCACCTGTTCCTTTGTCAACTGGGCTGTACCTCGATAAGGCTCCAACCAGTCTGGGTGGGTCAAAAAACTGTGTGTCCTGAGATGTGTGACCACGTTCTTGCTGAAGCGCAGCCTTCGAACACACTGTTCCTCAGTGAAATTGATGTAGGAGAACTGCTGCTGGAATACCCTGGGTGGGTAAGGTCTTCTGAATCCAGCCCTATTGGGCCTTCTTCCTCTGGCTACATTTTGGTGCCTTTCTCCCTGTGCCGCTTGCTCTGCTGCTCCCTGGTTTGCTCCGTGCCCTCTCCCTGCCTTTCTCTAGGCCTTTCTCTCTGCAATTGTCTATGCCTAAGCATCCTCTGCATATACATCGGGGCAGGAGGTCAAGTGCCAACACAGCGCCCATGATGCGGAGAAATGTTGTAACTTCAAATCTGCCCGGAGTGATACAGGGGAATAGTTAGGAGGCAGAACAGTCCTTGAAGTAAAAATTGCTGCGATCGGTGCACCAGCCACTCTGCCTCTGTGTTATAAAGCAGAAAAAAAGTAATGGGCAACAGAATTTTTTGTTTTTCAAGATGGCGCCTTTAAATAGGGCTGTTCCAGCCAATTCCCGACCACAACTCGACAGCTGAAGTGGTCGTTGTCACCACTAGGTGGTAAGTGAGATTGCGCGGCCGAATTTCACTTCCGGGACGGTAATGGGGTGATGTGCACAGCAATGACATCATCGCCATGCGCAGCCGAGCAGGGCGCTCCTGGCTCCGCAAACCCCCCACCCAATTCCACGGGGGACCATTTTAGCGCTGCACCTGGGCAAAACCAATTTTGCACTCCATTTGTGCCTCCCAGAGATACTAATGGGCATCGCAAAAAGGGCAATTTCGACCACTTAGTTTTAGTAAAATGTTATAGGGATTATTTTTCACCAGTCTATATTGATGCTGATCTATCTCCATGTTGCTCCTATTTACTGACATGGGTTTAAAACAGTTATGACCGTTTTCTATCATTGGATGAAATAAAAAGTTTGCAGGAAGGGTGGCAAGATCCAAATAATTTTAGCCAAACTGCATTTTCCAAATAATGATGCAATATGTAGCAAAGAGATATTAATCTGGACAGGACTACACAGAATGGAAAACACATTTTCTCCTACTGTGGTAGCCATTATCCATTTGGCGGGGGGTGCGTGAAATTGGGGCAAAAAAGAGAGGCTCAGTCCACAAATGCAGGCTAACCAGATGATTTTATGCAACAGAACAATTATATCAGTAAATAATTGGAGATCGCTGCACTTCTGCCCACTGTCGGTGGGTCCTGCGGCGGCCACCGCCATTTTCAGATGGGTGGCAGCGCTACCATTGTTCATGCTTCTCAGCGATATGGAGATTACGCAGATCATGACGTCAGTGTGTGTGCAATGCTCACCCGATCTGCCATTTTGCAGTGCCAACACAGCACCCATGAAGCAAGAGAAATGCTGTAACTTAAACTCAACTTACCGGCCTGTGTAAATTACAACCTGCTGACCAAGTGCTGACAAGCAGGTAGGAGACTCCAGCAGTATTATTCAAAGGGATCATCAGCAACAACTTGCAGCCAACATATTTGTTGAGGTTGACTGGCTCTGTGGAACTTTCTGCAACTCCAGCAGCTTTACAAACTTATTTCAAGGGCCTACGGTGACAGTGTTGGGGCAAGTGGAGAATGCCTTAATTATTATTTAAAGGCTTCTGCTCACAGTCACTGGAAGTTCCCCTTGTGTGAGTATCTTTGGGAGAGGGAGTGGAGGCAGCAAAGAAAAGATGCATGCAGAGGGAGAAGGAGGAGGCCAGGAGGGCTCACAATAGAAGGCCTTAACTGCCGGGTCCTCAGAGCACTTCTCTTATCTCCACTCAAGTGAGGAGCAGTGTATTAGGAGGTGGTCACAGAACTCTGACACCTCCTGCAACCAGACCTGCAGCCTCAAAGCCAGGCAAACATGGCTCTCCCAGTAGCCCTCAAGGTCACCGTGGCCCTCAATTTCTTCACCACCGGATCCTTCCAGTCTGCAGTAGGACACATAGCTAACATCTCGCAGTTTGCCGTCCATCGCTGCATCCGGGAGGTCAGAGGTTCTCTACATCACCAGTAGGGACTATCTTTTCTTCTCCGGGCAGAGAGAAGCAGGAGGAGTGTGCAGGATAGTGGGCTTCCACATGGTGCAGGGTGCCATCGACTGCACACGTGGCTTTGCAGACGCCGCATAACAACCTGGAGATCTTCCGTAACCACAAAGGCTGCCACTCACTTAATGTGCAGATGTTGAGAGTCTACGCCCAGTGCATCCTGATGATCAATGCCCATTATCCTGGCAGCAATCATGATGCCTTCATCCTGCGTCAGTCCGGTGTGCCAGCAATCTTCTAGCCACTACATCAAACCCAAGGATGGCTGATCGGAGACAAGGGCTGTCCGCTCTACACCTGGCTGATAACTCCTATCCGCAACCCCAACACTCACGCCCAGCACTTATATAATGAGAGCCATGTTGCCACGAGGAACATCATCAGGCTGCTGAAGCAATGGTTCCACCGATTTGACCGCTCAGGAGGAGCCCTCCAGTGCTCGGCGGAGCAGGTGTCCCATTTTGTGGTGGTCTGCTGTCTGCTTCACAACTTGGCCATCATGAGCACACTGTCTTGCCAGCAGGGATTGCGGGAAGACTTCAGGACGAAGAAGAGGAGGACGAGAAGGACGAGGAGAGACAGACATGAAATCTCCATTCGGCACTGGCTGTCCATGAATGCCTCATCAGACTCCGATTTGTGTGTTTGAAACCCCAGATCCCTGTTGCTCACTACATCCCGATCAACCACATCCCATCATACAATTCATCTGTCACGGAATATCACAGCGTCCTACTGGGCACAAAGCTGAAATGAGAGCCAGCACAAAACAAAGATTCCAAACAATATTAATAAATTCATCACTACTCAAATTCACTTGACAACAAATCGCCCTTGTGCAGTCCCTTCGTGCCCGTCACTCAGGTACACTTTCCTGCTCTGGTGCTCCTACGCAGTGCTCCCCAGTGGCTGCAGCATGGCTGGTGGAAGGCTGCTCACTCAGTGGGGGAGACTGCAGATGACCTTGCAGGACGACCTCGACCAGCTGTGAACCTAGTAGATCCAGCTGTAGACTGCACCACCTCAGAATGTGCGGCACAGTCTGGGTTGGCTGACTGACATGCAATGTCAAGGGCAATGGCAGATTGGCAGTGGTGGAAATAGGAATGCTGTCATCCTGAGAGGACAGCAAGTTCGTTCTCCACAGCCCCGCCCCAGGGCAGCGCCTCAGCATTCCTAGCAATCAGTAAGAGGACAGATTGCTGGGCTGCTGCGATACCCTTCAAGCCTCTTTCGACACAAATCTTAGCTTGGGTGGCATCACACTGAAACTGCAAGAGTGCTTTGTGCTTCCACTGCAGCAGTGAGATATTGAGTCACTTCTACTTGTGCTGCAATGGAAGCCACAACATTGCCCATCTCACGTAACATCATGTCTGGGTCAACATGATCTCTCCTGGAGTTGTCCATCATTTCCAGCTCTGCACATAGCCCCATGCAATGTTGGAGGTGGACTCCTCCTTGCTTCTTGTTGCCAGAAAGCTCTCTGGTAGGCTTCCCATTGCACCTAGCAATTCAGTGTGTATGCCCTTCACCCTTCTTCTGAAGACCGTCCCATCAAGGTCCTCATCTGAGTCGTGTGCAGGAAAATTCGATTGGGAACTCGCCCTTTGGGGAGCTGGCACCCGAGCTGTGCTTTGCCCCTGGCCCTGGCCTTGCTGCAGCCCACTCGTGCACTGTGCCTCACCAGGTGCAGATCCCACATCTACACCACCCTCAATTCCGCTTAGTGCTCGTTTCTGAGCTGGTGTCTGCGAATGTCAGTTACCGTGTTTCTTCTTCTCTTTCTCCTTAACTCTTCTCTATTGCTTCAAAGAAAGGCTGTGCATCTGGCAGCTCTTGGTTATCTGAAAACAGAAAGGAAGAAAGGGTTGTTGTGTGGGGAGGTGGTGAAAGTAAGATACACAATCAACAGCTTTTAAGTGAAAAGAGATTGTGGGATAAGGGGGAAGTGGGATGTGAGAAGAAGGATTAGGAATGGCCAGACCATTATTGTCCCCAAGGGCTTCAACTTCAGCCATTGCCACAGCCTCTGTGATTTCCCGTCCAATGATGTCAAACACTCTCTCCTCCAGTTGGCTCAAGGCCTATATTGCAGCTTGGCCGCTTCCCATCTGCCACTGCTCTCGGCAATTGTGAGCCACCTTGGCCTGCAAGAGAAAGGGAAGTGTGTTGCAATGTGTTTGGGTGATGTGCCTGCATAGTGGAATAGCTGTGCAAGGTGTGAGATGTGGTTGTGAGTGTTGAAGCACTGGTAAGGTTGTGAAGGTGAAGTGAAGCTGTGATTTAGAGATATGAATGTTGATTGGTAGAGATTGTTGGTGGGCGCATGATGGGGGTGTGGCACATTGAGCAGTGTGTGAGGCTTGTGGTGCAGTTGGTGAGATGTGGTATTTGGTGAAGCCTTCACTCACCTTGACCTGCAGTGCATGGTCATTAAATTCCTTGCAGCACAGCATCCATGTTCTGGGGCCATCTTGTTAGCCATCACATGTGCAGATATCTCCTGCCAGACCCTTCTAGATATATGGGCTGATGGTTTCCTGCCAGTCTGTAGGAACCAGAGAAACCACCTCCTCTCCATGGCCAACCTCTTCTCCATTCCTTCAGAGCCACATCTGAGAGCCTTCGGGTTCATTCTCTTTGCTGGCACTCAGCCATGTCTGCTAGCTCCAGGCATGATTCCAATTCAAGCTCTAACTATAATGCCAATGAGGTGCTGCTGCATCAAAGCACCTCCCCTTTAAGTAGTGGAGAAAGAATAGGCCAAACATTATTGGCAATTAGACTGCACCCAATATTGGCCCACCTGTTGAGTGGTAAGCCAATCGGCAGCAGGTTTAGCATTGAGATCAGCATTATAATCATGTAAATGAGCACGCAGCACAAATTCTGCGTGCTACCTTGACTACCATGACCCCGGTGCAGCTAAGTAGCATGGGGGCATGATGCCACCTGTTTTTGGGTCGTATCCAATTTCTAGGCCTCAGTGTTTGTGAAAAAGTAGCAGTCGGCTTAAAGAAATTCTCTGTTAGTTGAACTGCTCTCCTATAACATTTTATCAAAACTAAGATTTTAATCCTTTTAACTGTGTTTATTTTGTGTATACAACAAAGTGACAGTGTTAGAAAGTAACAGTCACAGCAATCTTATTTTAATATTAGGTCCAATCAGCTGGAGGGAATTTGCTAGCATGAGGCAAAATCCACCTGCAGATGGCTGTTATGAAAGTGTCACATCCTTATCCATTTTCACAAATGTTCAGAGAAGTGGTTGGAGATACAGCTACAATGTTATATCATTGCTGAGTTTCCCAGGATTCTGAGTATGATAGAGAAGGGTGTCTATATAATCAATCTGAGGTCATAGAATCAGAGAAACCTACAAAACAGAAAGAGGCCATGCGGCCTGGTGTGCCTGTGCTGGCTCTTTGAAAGGGCAGTCACGTTCAGTCTCACATCCCCACTTTTTGCCCATACCCTGTAAGTTCCTGATCCTCAAGTACCTGTCCAAAACCCTTTCAAAATTATTTATGGAATTAGCTTCCAACACCTTTCCTGGTACAGAGTTCCAGATCTCGACAACTCAGTGTGAAAAAAAATTCTCCTCATTGATGGGCCAAATCCTCTCCTTCTGTTCTGTACTATTCTATGGGCTAGACTTTCCAGTTCACATCGCCCATATATCACCCCTATATCGCGCAAAACGGCCTTTCATCGCCCATTTTGACAAAAAAGTGGAAATTCGGGCTGGATCATCGCTGAAAAATTAACCCCCTGACTTTCGTCTCACATTGCCGAGCTGATCGCTGAGGTGATCGCCCGCACATCGCCCAGCCCAACTTTCGGCACATCGTCGGCACATCACCGGGCTGATAGCTCACCGAGAACATCGCTGGAGAATAGTTGCTTTTTCCCGGCCTTCCTCACAGAACTCAGCACAACGGACGCCATTTTGAATATCGGAGGAAGGGAGAAGGCTGCTAAAACAAGGGGCTTTTAACATCCTTTTACTGATAGATAGAAACATAGAAATTAGGTGCAGGAGAAGGCCATTCGGCCCTTCGAGCCTGCACCGCCATTCAATAAGATCATGGCTGATCATTCAACCTCAGTACCATTTTGCTGCTTTCTCTCCATATCTCTTGATCCCTTTGGCCATAAGGGCCATATTTAATTCCCTTTTGAATATATCTAACGAACTGGCCTCAACAACTTTCTGCGGTAGAGAATTCTACAGGTTAATCACTCTCTGAGTGAAGAAGTTTCTCCTCATCTCGGTCCTAAATGGCTTACCCCTTATCCTTAGACTGTGACCCCTGGTTCTGGAACTCCCCAACATCAGGAACATTCTTCCTGCATCTAACCTGTCCAACCCTGTCAGAATTTTATATGTTTCTATGAGATCCCCTCTCATTCTTCTAAACTCCAGTGGATACAAGCCCAGTTGATCCAGTCTCTCCTCATATGTCAGTCCTGCCATCCCGGGAATCAGTCTGGTGAACCTTTGCTGCACTCCCTCAATAGCAAGAACGTCCTTCCTCAGATTAGGAGACCAAAACTGAACACAATATTCTAGGTGTGACCTCACCAAGGCTCTATACAACTGCAGTAAGACCTCCCTGCTCCAATACTCAAATCCTCCAGCTATGAAGGCCAACATGCCATTTGCCTGCTGTACCTGCATGCCAACCTTCAATGACTGATGTACCATGACACCCAGGTCTCGTTGCACCTCCCCTTTTCCTAATCTGCTGCCATTCAGATAATATTCTGTCTTCCTGTTTTTGCCACCAAAGTGGATAACCTCACATTTATCCACATTATACTGCATCTGCCCTGCATTTTCCCACTCACCTAACCTGTCCAAGTCACCCTGCAGCCTCTTAGCAGCCTCCTCACAGCTTACACCGCCACCCAGTTTAGTGTCATCTGCAAACTTGGAGATATTACACTCAATTCCTTCATCTAAATCATTAATGTATATTGTAAATAGCTGGGGTCCCAGCACTGAACCCTGTGGTACCCCACTAGTCACTGCCTGCCATTCTGAAAAGGACCTATTTATTCCGACTCTCTGCTTCCTGCTGCCAACCAGTTTTCCATCCTCGTTAATACATTACCTCCATACCATGTGCTTTAATTTTGCACATCAATCTCTTGTGTGGGACCTTGTCAAAAGCCTTTTGAAAGTCTAAATACACCACATCCACTGGTTCTCCCTTGTCCACTCTACTAGTTACATCCTCAAAAAATTCCAGAAGATTTGTCAAGCATGATTTCCCTTTCATAAATCCATGCTGACTTGGACCGATCCTGTCACTGCTTTCCAAATGCGCTGCTATTTCATCTCATTTCCACTCACATTTATACTTATATTTATAAATACGTTGCATTAATGTTTTAACTTAACTTTACTTATAATTGTTGTACATGGTCTTTTAATAATGTAAGATTCAACAAAACTTTATTATTAATAATTTCAATTTTAAACACCACCCCAACCCCAACCCCCCTCCACCCACCCAGCCGCACCCCCCCCCCCCCACCCCACCGCGCCCCCCGCCCCCCAACAGCAACAGTAACAAGAAGAATAAGAAAAACATGAACAACAATAACAACCCCTCCCTACCTGCGGCCACATTTCCCTTCAGATCCTGGACGCCCCCCCGCCCCGTGTCCTAGCCCCACCTGCCCGTTTTGGTCCCCCGGTACTGAGACAATGCGGGTGTACAGCGGGCAACGGCCTGACTTTCTGCCGTGGTGGGGGTGATGGTGGCACGACCGGCTGTTGGGGGGGGGTGTTGGAGGGGAAGATGAAGCACGGGCAGGGGCATCGTCTTCCAAGTCAGAAGGAAGTGCTTCCTCCTGACACGCTTGTGTGCTGGGGGTTGTGCTTCGATCGATCACGGCACCTTGGGGTGCAGCGCCGAGCTCAGCCAGCAACGTATACCGCAAGGCATTGGTGGTGGCGGTCTGTGCACGCATCTCCTCCAGCGTTTGCTGCATTGCCTCCGCTTGGGCAGCAGACACCCGGGAAAATTCCCGCGTGAACCGCTGGAGATGCTCGCGATTTATCGCGACCGTCTCCTCACACAGGGAGATCAAGCCCTCTATCCGATCGTCCACTGCAGGCGAGTGCTGAGCTCGCTGACCCGACCTCCGAGGGGTCGGCGTGCGCACTATAACGCGCCTTGGCGCTGCCGGCTGCACACCACTTGGTCCTGGTGCCTCTTCAGTTGCAATAGCAACTTCCACGGTGGCCGCAGGTTCATTCCCCAACTGTGGCTTCCTCCATTTCTTCCTCCTCCACCTCCTCTGGCTCAGTCATATCCTCCTCCTCCTCCTGTGCAGCCTCCACTTGCGCCTCTGGTTGACCTTCAAAGCAGAGTTGAGCCTATTGAGCTTATTAGAACAGAAGGGTACACATTACCGACAAGACTTTACATATTAATGTATCATGTGGATTTAACTGCCCCAGAAAACCTGCCGCGGCTGCATCAGTCACAGGTGGACATGGGGTTTATAGGGAGCGCACAGAGAAGGGGACAGGTGGCCAGATGACCTTCCCCTGTTCTTATTGCTTATGTTCTTATGTTGTCAACCTGAGAGTAGCACAAAGGCTGCATTCATGACATGACATGACATGATATTACATCATCCGTACATTGCATTTTAATTAAATGATGTTACATTACTTTAAAACTGTTTCACATATTTCTCACGTGACGCATGGGAGGGTCCCGCAACACCACGGGTGGTGGCCGAGTGACTGGTGGTCCCCACCAGTGCTGCTGCATGCTCCTCCAGTTCACTTAAAGTCTGCATGTACGTAGGACCCCCTCCGGTGCACCTCCGCTGCGCCCTGTTGTTAGATATCTTCTTCTGCAAACGTGAAAAGAGCATGGCATCAGCTAATTGACTAGGTAGTTTCATGGAAGGACAACAGCTTCAAATGTTACATGCAAATGAGATCCCCAATTGATGCACAGTCATAACAAAAATCAGCGTGTTTTGGATCTACATATGTATATATGCGTATGTATGTATGTAAGAATTTACAAAATGTAGTTCAATCCAGGAGATTTACTTTTACAGTTTTAATTACAATCTTCATCAATACAATATAAAATCTGTACTTACTCAAGCTGATGCCACAAGCCTGTTCCAGCACTTCCAGCACTGGTCGGGCCCCCTCACCTCCTGGGACACCGAGGAGACGACGTCCACAATCTCGGACCACAGCTTCCTGTACGACCGGGGTGGAGGTTTGCCCTTAGCACCCCAGGTAAGTTCTGCCCACCGGGAGTGGACCTCAACGAGGGCCTCGTTGGCCTCATCCGAAAATGGCTTTGCCCTTTTTCGACCCCCATCCACACTCTCAAATGATGATGACGATGGTATCTTTACAATTTATCCAAATCTCCAACTCTCCAAATGCAAAAAACACTTTATCCAACTCTCCAACGGCAAAAACACTTTATCCAAATCTCCAACGGCAAAAAACTCCACAAAACTCCACAAATCTCCTCCCTCCAACTCCAACAACTCTCTCCTTTATCTCTCCTCCCTCTCTCCCCAACGGCCTTCTGCGCATGTGTGGTTGACCCCTGACCTCCCGAAATGCGCGAAATGCTGTCAACTGGAAAAAAAATCGCATGCATAGAAGGCCGTTGCTAGGGAAGCTTTTGCCTTCCACATCGCTGGCCGTTCGTTGGGTGAGCATCACATCGCTGATCTTTTGCATCACCCATTTGACATCACTGGCCTAGCGCTGAGTGGAAAATCGCCATCCAAAAAATGGGCAATGAGCCAGCGATCGGTAAGGATGGGACATCGAACATCGTTGGAACATCATCCATTTTTTGGGTGATAGACAGCAAAGTGAAAAATCTAGCCCTTTGATTGTATGATTCATTTCCCCCAGAGATCTTTTGCCAATGATTTTTAAATCTATGAGCTCTGGTTATGGACCCACTCACCAGAGGGAATAGATTTTCTCTATCTACTCTATCAAAACCTCTCATCATTTTGAAAACATTAATTAGGTTACCTCTTAACTTTCTCTGTTCCAAGGAGAACAGTTCTAACTTTTTCAACCTCTTCTTATAACTGAAGTCTCATCCCTGGTAATATTTTGATAAACCTCCTCTGTACCCTTTCTAAGGACTTTACATCTTTCCCGAAGCTTGGTGCCCAGAATTGTCCACAATACTCCAGTGATTTATAAAGTGCTTGGGCCTCAGCTATGTACAATCTATATTACTGACTTAGATGAAGGGACCGAGTGTAAAGCACCCAAGCTTGCTGATGATCTAAAAGTAGGTGGGAAAGCAAGCTGTGAAGAGGACGCAATGAGGCTGTAAAGGGATATAGACAGGTTAAGTGAGTGGACAAGAAGGTGGCAGATGGAATATAATGTGAAGTGTGAAGTTATCCACTGTGGTAGGAAAAATAGAAAAGCACAATATTTTTTAAATGGCGAGAGTTTAGGAAGTTTTGGGGGTATTCAGATGGACCTGGGTGTCTTTGTACATGAATTACAGCAAGTTAACATGCAACTACAGCAAGCAATTAGGAAAGCAAATGGCATGTTGGCCTTTATTACAAAGGAATTGGAGTATAAGAGTAAAGGGGGGAAAAATTATGTTGTTTGCTCAGCGTGTGGGGCTGCTACCGTCTTCCACTATTACGTATGCAAACCTCACCAATGTGTAAGACTTGCCACCAGGGGGCACACCTGTGGGAGACCTAAGGGTCACCTGTGCACCCTGGGCAAGCAGGTATAAAAGGTAATCCACCATGCTGCTTGCTCACTTTGGAGTTACATTAAAGAGACCAAGGTCACAATGGTTTGAGCTTACAACACAGTCTTATGGAGCTGGTCTGAACATAATACCCACAAAATTCCGCGGGAGTTGGCAGAGGCACAAACCGATAGTACGCCACTCCTGCCGGTCGCCCCCCCGGCCATTTTCATCCCAGAGCAAAACGTCGGTAGCGCCACGTGAGGCCACCACGGGCGATGTCCCTGCCAGCCTCGCGGGTCATGAATCGGGCCGCACTCCGCTCGTAGGCCGAAATTTAAAGGGGTGGTGCGGCACGCAATTTTTTTTACAATGGCCGACTTACTGGGCAACGGGGTGCTACTGAAGGTTTGCTCCAGGACAAAAATGGGGTGCAGCGGCCCTGGGCACTACCAGCAGGCGCAGGTCACTACCAGTTTGCGCCTCTGCCAAATCCAGCGGAATTTCGTGGGAGGCGGTCGCAGCCTTGCCTTGACGATTTCGCGGAGTCCGTGCCGCGATGTTGCAGCCCGGCACTCTATTTCTGTGCCAGGCTGCTGCCACAGCACTTCACTCCCCGGTGGTGAAGTGGTGGCTCCTTGCCCCATTGCAGAGTTCACAGCGTGCCCTCCCGTTTAACGGAAGGGGAGAGCCCCATGCTCCCACCAGCGCTACGTGGCGCTCCATATAGTGCTGGTAAATTCCCGCGGTTAGCGCCCCAGTCCTGCCCCCGAGAGGAAGTGGAGCGTGCGACATTGTGCTCCACTTCCTCCTGGGGCGGTAACCCCAATTTCGCTGTCGGGGCGGGACCTCCGAGCCTGGCGCAGGAAGTCCTGCCTCACCTCGGTTACTGCCCCCAAAAGGAGCAGTACAGTATTTCGGCCCCAAGGTCTTACTGCAATTATATCGGGCCTTGGTGGGACCACATCTGGAATATTGCACACAATTTTGGTCTCCTTACCTAAGGAAGGATAAACTTGCCTTAGAGGGAGTATAACAAAGGTTCGCCAGACAGATTCCTGGGATGGGGGGATTGTCCTATGTAGAGTGTTTGAATAGACGAGGTCGATATTCCCTAGAGTTTAGAAGAATGAGAGGTGATCTCATTGAGGCATAGAGGGGGAAAAGTTTGTGTACACCAAGAGAATTGCCGGTGTCTTCAGCAACTTGAGTTAACGGCCGCTGAAAATGGCAGCAGCGCTACCAGGCAAAAATTCAGTCTGTGGTTGGCGATGTGGAGCGCAGGGCTAACCTATCATGCAGCACCCTCCTGGTGGCGCTAATGGAGGCCTCCGACCCGAAGTTCCCATCCACAGTCAACATTGCAGCTTCTTACAGCCTCTGGAAGCGAGGCTGTGGAGTTCACATGGAATTGTGGGCAATTAAAGGGGCTATAAATTAAAGGGGCAATGCCTACAGAAATAATAAAAATTACAATGCAGTGAAAAAATGCAGGTTTCTTCCCTTACTGCCTATCAAT
Source organism: Pristiophorus japonicus (assembly GCF_044704955.1). Classification (NCBI taxonomy): domain Eukaryota; kingdom Metazoa; phylum Chordata; class Chondrichthyes; family Pristiophoridae; genus Pristiophorus; species Pristiophorus japonicus. Next base: position 280,105,316 of record NC_091978.1, read on the forward strand.
AAAAAAATTACGATTAAAAAGAAATCCCCAATGGGATTCTTCAGGACTTAAAACATTTTCAAGACCCCAAAATGTGGGAAAAGTGCCTCAGCACTAACACAAATTTCTCAGCAAGCCAGGGAAGGGGCACCCAGGGTCTCGCATGCAGCAATCCAGCTTTGTGCAAGGGGTCAATACTGCAAGACATGTCCTCTACCCACAGGGGCCAGGAGGTCCTCCAGAAAGAACAATGTGGGAGTACATCACCGAGGATGTCACTGCCAGCAGTGTCGTTCCCAGCACCAGGCTCCAATGCCCAAAAAAGCTTCATGACCTCAAACCACTGGTCAAGGTCAGTGAATGCATTTCAAAAGCCGTCTCCTACTAACTGCATTACCAGCCTCACACACTGCTCAATGCACATCTGCACCCTCCCCCCCACCCCCCGCCACCAATCATTCACCTACCAATGATCTGCACCAATCACGAGGCACATATCCAATTCTTAGCCTCACCTCACCCCTTGGTGGAGACGGTGCAGGCCATTCATGGCAAGGGCATGGCTGAGCCCTTGGCCAGCGGCAGGGCTGAAAGGATAAAAGATGCTGGGATCCTCATACGTTATCCTCCACCTGGCATGCGCCTCTTGCATTCCTGCCCTCCCGTCATCACAACTCCACCCATGTTCCCTCCTCAGTTCACACATACAAGAAATGCAGCCTGCCCAGCCAGTGGTTGGCCAAGAGGGAGAGGAAAGAAGCAGAAGTTGAAGGAGTAGGAGGAAAAGAAGAAGAAACAACCCGTCACTTGATTTCACACTCCCAGCCACCTGCTCCTCAAGATCGACCAGCAAGGCCATTTGAAGTGTCCCCCTTCGCAACTCAGCAGCCTCCCACCAGCCATGCTGCAGCCACTGGGGCAGTACTGCGTGACATCAGTAGGATAGACAAGACAGTCACTAAGGGAATGCATACGGGTGATGAGTTCCCAGTGGCTGATAACAGGGAGATTCCTCTGTAGTTGCCGCAGTCGGACTTGTCCCCTTTTTTAAGATGGTCACGATCACTGCATCTCTGAGATCTCCCGGCATACTCTCCTCCCTCCAGATGAGAGAGATGAGGTCATGTATTCGCGCCAACAGTGCCTCTTCACCAAACTTCAGTGCCTCAGCGGGGATTCCATCCACTTCCGTAGCCTTGTTGTTCTTAAGCTGCCTTTTGGCTTTTTCTACCTCGTGCAATGCTGGGGTTTTACTGAGGTGGTGGTGGGTAGCATGCTGCGGGATGGAGTCGAGAACACTCGAGTCAAAGGCAGAGTCTCGATTGCAGAGATCTTCGAAGTGCTCCTTCCAGCGGGCCCTGACTGCCTCGGTGTCCTTGATGAGTGTTTCCCCGTTCTTAGCCAGCAGTAGGGTGGGGCCTTGGGAGTTTGGACCGTAGGTGGCCTTGACTGCGATGAAGAATCCTCGCACATCATGGCTGTTGGCCAGCTGCTGTATCTCCTGTGCATTCTCCGTCCAACTGCGGCAACTACAGAGTAATCTCTTTGTTATCAACCACTGGAAAAGTCGGCGCTAGAGTCCTCCTCAACCGTCTTCTCCCTGTGGCTGAGGAGCTCCTCCCGGACTCACAGTGCGAATTTCGTCCCCTGCGGGGCACAACGGACATGATTTTTACAGCGCAACAGCTGCAGGAAAAATGCAGGGAACAGCACCAGCCCTTCTTCAACCTTACAAAAGCCTTTGATACTGTCAACCACGAGGGTCTATGCAGCGTCCTCCTCCGTTTCGGATGCCCACAAAAGTTCGTCACCATCCCCCGCCTGCTCCACAACAACATGCAGGCCATGATCCTTACCGACAGATCCATTACAGACACAATCCATGTCCGGACTGGGGGTCAAACACAGCTGCGTCATCACCCCAACCCTCTTCTCAATCTTCCTCGCTGCCATGCGCCACCTCACAGTCGACAAGCTCCCCGCTGGAGTGGAACTAAACTACAGAACCAGTAAGAACCTGTTCAACCTTCGTTGTCTCCAGGCCAGGTCCAAGACCACCCCAACCTCTGTCGTCGAGCTACAGTATGCGGACGACGCCTGCATCTGCGCACATACAGAGGCTGAACTCCAGGACATAATCAACGTATTTACTGAGGCATCCAAAAGCATGGGCCTTACGCTAAACATCTATAGGACAAAGATCGTCCACAAGCTTGTCCACGCTGCTCAGCATTACCCCCCCAGTCATCAAGATCCACGACGCGGCCCTGGACAACGTGGACCATTTCCCATACCTTGGGAGCCTCTTATCAACAAGAGCAGGCATTGACAACGAGATTCAACATTGCCTTCAGTGTGTCAGTGCAGCCTTCAGCTGCCTGAGGAAAAGAGTGTTTGAAAACCAGACCCTCAAATCTGCCACCAAGCTCATGGTCTACAGGGCTGCAGTAATACCCGCCCTCCTGTAAGGCTCAGAGACATGGACCATGTACAGTAGACACCTCAAGTCGCTGGAGATATATCACCAACGATGTCTCTGCAAGATCCTACAAATCCCCTGGGAGGACAGATGCACTAATGTTAGCATCCTCGACCAGGCCAACATCCCCAGCGTTGAAGCACTGGCCACACTTGATCAGCTCCGCTGGGCAGGCCACATTGTTCACATGCCAGACACGAGACTCCCAAAGCAAGCGCTCTTCTCAGAACTCCTTCATGACAAACGAGCCAAAGATGGGCAGAAGAAACGTTACAAGGACATCCTCAAAGCCTCCCTGAAAAAGTGCGACATCCCCACTGACACCTGGGAGCCCCTGGCCAAAGACCGTCCTAAGTAAAGGAAGTGCATCCTGGAGGGCACGAGCACCATCGCCGAGAGCATGCAGAAATCAAGCGCAGGCAGCGGAAAGAGCATGCGGCAAACCTGTCCCACCCATCCTTTCCCTCAACGACTATCTGTCCCACCTGTGACAGGGACTGTTGTTCTTGTAATGGACTGTTCAGCTATCTTAGGACTCATTTTTAGAGTGGAAGCAAGTCTTCCTCGATCCCGAGGGACTGCCTATGATGAGGCAAGGACAAACACAAGAAATTCACTGAGGGAATGCATATGGGTGATGAGTTAATTTCTTGATGTCATATTGGATGGATAGATATATAAAGTTGGATTGGAAAGTTGCTTTGTAGTGGTTTTTATTTCAACATTGTGGCCAAGAGGATGCTATGATGGTCAGTAACAGAGGGCAAATAGGGTGTTGGACACATGTTGAAAGGGGAATTGGGGTTGTGATCACTGGGTCCGCAAACAGATATCCCGGCTAGAAACGGGCAGTCTGAAATACATCCTTCCTTCTGCTGCCTCCTCTTTTGCTTTCACCTCTTCGGCATCCTGTTCTTCTGCTTCTTCTTCTTCTTCTTCTTCTTCTGTGTCTTCCTCTTCCCTCTGCAAGTAGATGCATAAATCTGAAATAACAGCATAAAATGCTGGAAATATTCAGCTGGTCATGCAACATTTCAATCTGAGACATGAACTCTGTTTCTTGCTCCATGGATGCTGCCTGACCTGTTGAGTATTTGCAGCATTTTCTGTATTCTCAGAGGCCTTCCTTTACCATTCGAGGCCTTGCAAGCATTCAGCAGCACTCTCTACATATTTGAAAAAACTTTGATCTACTTCAATAAAATCCAAAAAATCGTGATTATGATCCAGCTGTGAATTTAACGCTAGGGTCAAAGATGACATTAAGTTGGCATGTCACCACTCTGCCATTTTTCTTTGCGGGGCGCTACTACCTTCCAGCAGCGCTAAAGGGGCTTTGAAAATGGAGGATGCCATGGGAATCGCCACACTTGCACCATTTTTTGCCGGTAATGGGTGGCCTTAAACTTCCACATTTTTCGCCGATTAAATTCTTAAAGGGCTTGACAGATGTTGGGAGGCTGTTTCCCTTGATTGGAGAGTCTAGAACCCAGGGTCATAGTCTCATTATAAAGGGTCGGCCATTTTGGACTGTGATGAGGAGAAATTTCTTCACTCACAGGGTTGTGAATCTTTGGAATTCTCAACCCCAGAGAACTATGTATGCTCAGTCATTGAGTATATTCAAGACAGAAATCAATAGGTTTTTGGATACTGAGGGAATCAAGGGATATGGGGATAGTGCAGGAAGGTGGAGTTGAGGTAGAAGATTAGCCATGATCTTATTGAATGGTGAAGCAGGATCGAAGGGCCAAATGGACTATTCCTGCTCCTATTTCTTATAAACCCAAGAAACCCATGTGCTTTTTAAACCACCTTATCAATTTCCCTGCCACCTTTAAGGATGTGTGTGTGCATATGGACACCAAGGTCTCGCTGCTCATCTGCAATTTTCAACACCGTGCCATTTATAATATACTGTCTTTCTATATTAGTTCTCCAAAAGTGCATCACACCACACTTCTCCACATTGAACTCCATCTGTCATGCTTCTGCCCATTTCACCATCCTGTATATGTCATCCTGAAGTCTGTAACTATCTGCATCACTATCTATTACGTTGCCAAGTTTCGTATCTTCTGCAAACTTTATAATGCTGCTCCCTACACTAGAGTCTAGGTCGTTTATAAAAATTAAAAAGAGTAATGGACCCAAAACGACTCTTGGGGTATCCCACTGCAAACCACCATCCAGTCTGAAAAGCATCCATCCACCACCCTCTGTTTCATGTCACTAAGCCAATCCCATATCCATGCTATCACTTTCCCCTAAATTCCATGGGCTTCCATCTTCTTAACAAGTCCCCTGTATGGCACATTGTTGAATGCCTTTCAAGAGTCCAGAGATACATCTACTGCACTACCTTGATCAATCTTCTCTGTTACCTCATCAAAGAATTCAATCAAGTTAGTCAAACACAATTTGCCTTCAGCAAATCCATGCTGGCTCACCTTGATTAACCCACAGCTTTTCAAATGAAAGTTTATTTTTTTCCCTGATAATGGTTTCTAATAACTTCCCCAACACCGAAGTTAGGCTGACTGATCTGTAGTTTCATGGTCTATCCCTCTCCAGTCCTCCAGCACTATTCCTGCATCCAATGAGAATTGAAAGGGATACCTCAAGCACAAAGACCTCTGTTCATTCAATAAACAGGTTGTCATATAATTGTATAGAATCTACAGCACAGAAACGGACCATCTGGCCCAACTGGTCTATGCCAGTGTTTATACTCTGCTGAGCCTCCCTTCAGTCTAATTATCCCTTCCTACCCTACCTCTATACCACTCTATTCCCTTCTCCCTCATGTATGCATCAAGCCTCATTTTAAATCCTTCAATCCTATCTGCTTCAACAACTCCATGTGGCAGCCAGTTCCATATTTTCATCACTCTGTTTTTAATGAAATTCCTCCTATATTCTTTATTTTATCTGTTAGTGGCTATCTTATATTTATGTCCCCTTGTTCTGGATTCATCCACAAGTGGAAACAATTTTTCCACATCCACTCTACTGAACTGCTTCATAATGTTAAAGTCATCTATCGAATCTCTTTGTAGTCTTCTATTTTCCAGATTGCTCCATCATTCCTGATAATTGGATCCTCTCAATTCTGGTAGCAGTTTTATAAATCTTTTCTGCTCTTTCTCCAGTGTTTCAATATCCTTTTTATAATATGGAGATCAGAACTGCACATAGTACCCCAAGTGTGGTCTAGCCAAGGTTCTATAAGAACATAAGATATAGGAGCAGGAGTAGGCCATTCAATAAAATCATGGCTGATATGATCTTGGCCTTCCCTGCCTGCTCCCCATAACCCTTGACTCCCTTATCATTCAAAAATCTGTCTATCTCCACCTTAAATATATTCAATGACCCAGCCTCCACAGCTCTTTGGAGTAGAGAATTCCAAAGATTCATGACACTCTGAGAGAAGAAATTCCTCCTCATTTCTGTTTTAAATGGGCGACCCCTTATTCTGAAACTATGCCCACTAGTTCTAGATTCCCCCACGAGGGGAAACACCCTCTCTGCATCTGCCTTGCCAAGTCCCCTCAGAATCTTATACGTTTCAATAAGATCACCTCTCATTCTTCTAAACTCCAATGAGTATAGGCCCAACCTGCCCAACCCCTTCATCTCAGGAATCAACCTCGTGAACCTTCTCTGAACTGCCTCCAATGCAAGTATATCCTTCCTTAAATAAAGAGGCCAAAACGGTACGGTTGTCGCAGGACTTCCTTACATTTTTTATACTCCATCCTCCTTGCAATAAAGGCCAACATTCCATTTGCCTTCCTAATTACTTGCTGTACCTGCACGCTAACTTTATTGTGTTTCATGTACAAGGACCCCCAGATCCCTCTATACCTCAGCTCCCCATTTAAATAATAATTTGATTTTTTATTCTTCCTACCAAAGTGGATAACCTCACATTTTCCCACATTATACTCCATCTGCCAAATTTTTGCCCACTTACTTAGCCTATCTATATCCCTTTGCATATTCTTTGTGTCCTCCTCACAACTTGCTTTCCCACCTATTTTTGTATCATCAGCAAATTTGGTTACATTATACTTGGTCCCTTCATCCAAGTCATTAATATACATAGTAAATAGTTGAGGCCCCATCACTGATCCCTGTGGCACCATACTAGTTACAGTTTGCCAACCTGAAAATGACCCATTTATCCTGACTCTCAGTTTTCTGTTAATTAGCCAATCCTCTATCCATGCGAATTTATTACCCCCAACCCGTGAGCTCTTATTTTGTGCAGCCACCTTTTATGTGGCACCTTATCGAATACCTTCTGGAAATACAAATACATGACATCTACTGGTTCCCCTTTATCCACCCTGCTTGTTACATCCTCAAAAAACTCCAGCAAATTTGTCAAACATGTTTCCCTTTCAAAAAAGCATGCTGACTCTGCCTAACTGTATTATGATTTTCTAAATGTCCTGCTACTACATCCTTGATAATGGACTCCAGCATTTTCCCAATGACAGATGTTAGGCTAACTGGTCTATAGTTTCCTGCTTTCTTTCTCCCTCCTTTCTCAAATACACGCGTTACATTTGAGGTTTTCCAATCTGCTGGGACCTCTCCAGAATCCAGGGAATTTTGCTGGATTACAACCAATGCACCCACTATCTCTGCAGCCACTTCTTTTAAGGCCCGAGGATGCAGGCCATCAGGCCCAGGGGACTTGTTTTAAGTTCACCCTCTCAATAGCCCCTTGACTATCAATTATTGGGATGCCTTTCGTGTCTTCTACCGTGAAGACGGATGCAAAATATTTGTTCAAAGTCTCTGCTATTTCCCTGTTTCCCATTATTAATTCCCTAGTCTCATCCTCTAAGGAGCCAATGTTTACTTTAGCTACTCTCTTCCTTTTTATATAAGCTCTTACTGTCTGTTTTTATATTTCTTACTAGTTTATTCTCAGAAACTATTTTCTCTCTCTTTATTATTTTTTTAATCGTCCTTTGCTGGTTTTAAAAAAATTCCCAATCCTCTGGCCTTCCACTATTCTTCACAACATTGTATGCCTTTGTTTTCAATTTGATGGCATCCTTTACTTCCTTAGTTAGCTACAGATGGTTCATCTCTCTCTTAGAGTCTTTCTTTCTCACTGGAATATATCTTTGCTGAGAGTTAAGAAATATCTCCTTAAATATTTGCCACTGCTCATCTACTGTCTTACCCTTTAATCTATTTTCCCAGACCACTTTAGCCAAATCTGCCATCATACCTTTGTATAAGTTCAGGACAATAGTTTGAGACGTAACTTTCTCACCCTCAAACTGAATTTGAAATTCTGCCATACCATGATCACTCTTCCCAAGAGGATCCTTTACTATTTACTAACATTATCTCCTTGCTTTTGTACTCTATTTCTCTAGAAATGGACCCCAGTACGTTGTTTGCACTCTTTATGACATAATCCACATTTTCTTAAATTGGAGTCCATGGCCCCCAGGACATGGTTACAGTGCTGCAAGAAGTTTAATGATCTCACACGGCAGTTAAGGTGAGTGAAGGCTTCAGTAAATGTCATATCCCACCATCTGCACCACAAGCTTCAGACACTGCTCAATGCACCACCCCCACATCACTCACGTACCAACAATCTCTACCTATCACCACTCATACCTCACAATCATAGCATTATTTCACTCTCACAACCATACCACTACTGCAACACTCACAGCCACATCTCACTCTTTGCACACATTGACAGCTATTCAACTATCTGCAGATGCTATCCTCTACTGAAGCTGAGGTTTAGTTCTCCTTAAGTTTAACAAGTTTGTCTAGTACCTCCTTTCTTTCTATCTTAACTGTTGTAATATCATTCTTGACTTCTACTGTAGCCACTTTTTCCTTATTTACCTCTTCAGTGAAAACTAAGCTAAAGACCTTGATATTAACCCCCTCTCCTGCCCCCCCTCCCCACAATGAACAGGTCAAGTTGGTCACTTTAAAAATGTGAAAATAGGGAACGTGTCCCAAACCCAAATCATGTATGCGACCGTTGCCGATTTTGTGGTGGTGGGTTTTGTATTGTGCGAGTGTCCTGCTCTCGAGAGGTGAGCCACTTCATTAACATATTTAAACTGGATTACCACAATGCAATTGGAAGGCTAATTTAAATGCAACGTTTACTACGTGGGTTTTCCAGTGCTCGGGAAACCCGGCAGTAATTTGGAGGCGAGAGCTGCCAGCTCAAGAAGGTAAATGCCTTTTACAGCAGGATTGCTCTCCCCAGCCCCTCTAAGAAGCCTTCAACCTCCCCTTTACCAATCGTGGCCTCTTTCTCCCCCCGCTGCAATTGCCGACCTTCCTCCCTCCCACGATGGACTATTCCCCCCACTAGCCCAATTCTCTCGCTCCCTCCCTTCTGTGATGGCCTCTCTCTCTCCGCCCCAAGCCACGATCTCTCACTTCCACCCTCCCATGATGGCTTCTCTCTCCCTCACTCCCCAAGCCCGATCTTTCATTCCCTCCTCTCTCCCGATTTCCGGGGTCTGACTCCATAGGCCCACTGCCACTGGCTTTCCCACCCACCAGCCTGTCAGTTTGGCCAGCTGCGGGTGGGAGACAGAAGATGAAATTAGGCTTCTGCGTCCTGGCCATTCCGGGTTTCCCCCGTGCCCCCCAATACCCTCCCATCCTCCGTGTAAATATTGGGGCTGAAGGATCTATTCAGTATCCCTGCTATTTTGTTGCCATCTCCTGTGGGTTGATCTTGCTTATCCTTTAATGGCCCTATCTCTCTCTTAATTCTCCTTTTGTTACTTAAGTGCCTATAGAATACTTTACTATTTCTTTTTATATTCTTTAATATTTTCATTTTATATTTCCTCTTTGCCTTCCGCATTGTCTTTTCAGCTTCTTTCATAAAGTCTTTTGTCATTCTCTTTTCTTATTGTTTATGCACTGTTTGTATGATCTTTTCTTTAGATTTGATTTTATCTTAAACTTTTTATTTATCCTTAGCTAGATTGTTCATAATTTTTAGTGCAATATATTTCTCCTGGACACTATTGATTCCTCCTTAAAATATTATTGAGCTTCATTGGAACAGTGTAAGAGGCCAAGGATGGAGATGTCTGAATGGGAGTGGAGCCGAGAATTAAAGTGGCAGGCGAGCAGAAGCTCAGGAACACACTTATTGGCCTTATACTGTTCCAACGATGCTCAATGTAAGCTCTAGGAACAGCACCTCATCTTTCTATTGGGCACTTTACAGCCTTCTGGATTCAACATGGAGTTCAACAATTTCAGATCATAACCCCTGCCCCTATTTTTTCAGATGGCAGCAGATGATTCTGCTATTCCCATTTACACCTCTTCCAGACTTTTTTTTTCTTTACCTGTTTCATAACCATTTCCTTTTTGCCTTGTACAATCAAACATATCTTTTGTCTTTTAATCTCTCCTGCCTTCCACCTCAAAGTTTTTCCAGTTCTGACGAAAGGTCATCAAACTGAAACATTAACTGTTTCCCGCTCCACAGACACTGCCTGACCTGTTGAGTATTTCCAACATTATCTGTTTTTATTTCAAATTCCCAACATCCGCAGTATTTTGCTTTTGTACGAGGGTTAAAATTACTCCTGTAATTGTTTGAGCTGTTCTTCTTTGCTGTTTTTCTCTTCAATTTACTCCTCCTTGTGCCTCTTCTCCTGACTCATGGAAAGACAGCCTTTTAGTACCTCATCCATATAGCCATTCTACCAGGTGTGAACTTGGCCAGTGAGTCTAAACAGGCTATCGGTGTGTGGAAGATGGAACAAGTCAGCCCTAATCCTTATTGTAAGCAAGCATCTTTCCAGCTGGAGTGAGAGGTAGTGAGGGGGGATGGGGGGACGGAGGGATGGGGAGGGGGGCAGTGGGGAGGAGGTCGCTTGACCACGATCATGAATGTAAGTGGTGGCCAATTCTTCCCCAACCTCACCAGGGTCACTAAGGCCAAATTATGCTCCTCCTTTAAAAATACAGTAATATTTTTCCGGCACTGTTAGAGGGGCACCATTTACATGAAAAAATGTTTGGAAAACTTGGCTGTTTATGAATACACAATAAAATAACTTTAATCAAATCAAAATATATAATTACATCACTGGCACATTAAATTGTGATGATGAAAATTTAACATGTCTCATCAGGCTCTTTTATAGACTTTCATTCATGAAGATAGTGTCTTGGTAATACTTCACTAAAACTGGGTTCAAGTGGAGGTTTTCACCCAGTCAATGGGCAATTAGCAACACAGTATCATTACAAATATTTTGTATCAGTCTTTACGATGGAGGACACTAGCAATCTTCCGACAGTGGATAGTCAAGGGGCTATAGGGGGGGAGTAACTTAACACAATCACAATCACTAAGGAGGTGGTACTCAGTAAGATAATTGGACTAAAGGCAGATAAATCCCTTGGACCTGATGGCTTGCATCCTAGGGTCTTAAGAGAAGTAGCGGCAGGGATTGTAGATGCATTGGTTGTAATTTATCAAAATTCCCTGGATTCTGGGGAGGTCTCAGCAGATTGGAAAACTGCAAATGTAACGCCCCTATTTAAAAAAGGAGGCAGACAAAAAGCAGGAAACTATAGACCAGTTAGCCTAACATCTGTGGTTGGGAAGATGTTGGAGTCCATTATTATAGAAGCAGTAGCAGGACATTTGGAAAAGCAAAAGTTGGTCAGGCAGAGTCAGCATGGATTTATGAAGGGGAAATCATGTTTAACAAATTTTCTGGAGTTCTTTGAGGATGTAACAAACAGGGTGGATAAAGGGGAACCAGTGGATGTGGTGTATTTGGACTTCCAGAAGGCATTTGACAAGGTGCCACATAAAAGGTGGGATCACAACTATTTACAATCTATATTAACAACTTGGAAGAAGGGGCTGAGTGTAACGTAGCCAAGTTTGCTGACGGTACAAAGGTGGGAGGAAAAGCAATGTGTGAGGAGTACACAAAAAATCTACAAAAGGACATAGACAGGCTAAGTGAGTGGGCAAACATTTGGCAGATGGAGTATAATGTTGGAAAGTGTGAGGTCATGCACTTTGGCAGAAAAAAATCAAAGAGCAAGTTATTATTTAAATGGAGAAAGATTGCAAAGTGCCGCAGTACAGTGAAACACAAAAGGTTAGTATGCAGGTACAGCAAGTGATCAGGAAGGCCAATGGTATCTTGGCCTTTATTGCAAAGGGGATGGAGTATAAAAGCAGGGAAGTCTTGCTACAGCTATATAAGGTATCGGTGAGGCCACAGCTGGAATAATGCGTGCAGTTTTGGTTTCCAGATTTACAAAAGGATATACTTGCTTTGGAGGCAGTTCAGAGCAGGTTGAGGGGGTTGACTTATGAGGAAAGATTGAGTAGGTTGGGCCTCTACTCATTGGAATTCAGAAGAATGAGAGGTGATCTTATCGAAATGTATAAGATTATGAGGGGGCTTGACAAGGTGGATGCAGAGAGGATGTTTCCACTGATGGGGGAGACTAGAACTAGAGGGCATGACCTTAGAATAAGGGGCCGGACATTTAAAACAGAAATGAGGAGGAATTTCTTCTCTCAGAAGGTTGTAAATCTGTGGAATTCGCTGCCTCATAGAGCTGTGAAAGCTGGGACATTGAATAAATTTAAGACAGAAATAGATAGTTGTTTAAATGATAAGGGGATAAGGGGTTATGGGGAGCGGGTGGGGAAATGGAGCTGAGTCCATGATCAGATCAGCCATGATCTTATTAAATGGTGGAGCAGTCTCGAGGGGCCATATGGCCTATTCCTGTTCCTATTTCTTATGTTTTTATGTTCTTATTACACTTTGAAATAGTCTGTTTCATGGTCTGCCCCTCCCCTTTATGCTTAGTTTATTTCTGTCACTCTTGATTCCAGTAGTGCTCTTCACGCAAGTGGCACGATAAATATTTACCACTAACTCCACCCTGGCTGCGTCTGTTTTCACCACTGTGGTGGAAATAGCAGAATTCTTATTCCCACCAACAGTCTGGGGGATGACAATACTCACCCAAACATTGCCTGAAATTTGTAATTTGATCTAAGCTGCTGTGGAGTAGTTTAAGTTTTCTGAGATGTGTGCAATATGATCCAGTCATTGTCAGGCAGGCTACAGAGTACCATCAAGGTAAAGTGCCAAAACTACTGATTTCGGAGAATGCACAGCGTTCACATAACTGATTTCAGAGAACACTAAGCACTCACATTACTAATTTGACGGAATGCACAGCACTCACATTACTGATTTCAAAGACTGCATAGCGCTTACACGAGCGATTTCAAAGAACACATTGTGCTAACATTACTGACTTCAAAGAATGCGCAGCGCGAACAATTCTGATTTCAGAGCATGCACAGCAGTCACATTACTGATTTCAGTGAACGCACAGCATGAACATTACTGATTTCAGACAACGAGTAGTGCTAGCATTATTGATTTCAGAGAACACACAACATGAACATTACTGATTTCATAAAAAGGACAACATAGAAATATAGACACATAAAAAATAGGTGCAGGAGTAGGCCATTCAGCCCTTCGAGCCTGCACCATCATTCAATAAGTTCATGGCTGATCATTCACCTCAGTACCCCATTCCTGCTTTCTCTCCATACCCCTTGATCTCGTTAGCTGTAAGGGCCATATCTAACTCCTTCTTGAATATATCCAACGAACGGGCATCAACAATCTCTGCGGTAAAGAATTCCACAGGTTAACAACTCTCTGAGTGAAGAAGTTTCTCCTCATCTCAGTCCTAAATGGCTTACCCCTTATCCTTAGACTGTGTCCCCTGGTTCTGGACTTCCCCAACATTGGGAACATTCTTCCTGCATCTAACCTGTCCAGTCCCGTCAGAATTTTATATGTTTCTATGAGATCCCCTCTCATCCTTCTAAACTCCAGTGAATACAGGCCCAGTCGATCCAGTCTCTCCTCATATGTCAGTCCTGCCATCCCGGGAATCAGTCTGGTGAACTTTCGGTGCACTCCCTCAATAGCAAGAACGTCCTTCCTCAGATTAGGAGATCAAAACTAACACAATATTCCAGGTGAGGTCTCACCAAGGCCCTGTACAACTGCAGTAAGACCTCCCTGCTCCTATACTCAAATCCCCTAGCTATGAAGGCCATCATACCATTTGCCTTCTTCACCGCCTGCTGTACCTGCATGCCAACTTTCAATGACTGATGTACCATGACACCCAGGTCTCATTGCACCTCTCCTTTTCCTAATCTGCCGCCTTTCAGATAATATTCTGCCTTCGTGTTTTTGCCACCAAAGTGGATAACCTCACATTTATCCACACTATACTGCATCGGCCGTGCATTTGCCCACTCACCTAACCTGTCCAAGTCACCCTGCAGCCTCTTAGCATCTTCCTCACAGCTCACACCGCCACCCAGCTTAGTGTCATCTGCAAACTTGGAGATAGTACACTCAATTCCTTCATCTAAATCATTGATGAATATTGTAAATAGCTGGGGTCCCAGCAGTGAACCCTGCGGCACCCCACTAGTCACTGCCTGCCATTTTGAAAAGGACCCGTTTATCCCGACTCTCTGCTTCCTGTCTGCCAACCAGTTCTCTATCCATGTCAGTACATTACCCCCAATACCATGTGCTTTAATTTTGCACACCAATCTCTTGTGTGGAACCTTGTCAAAAGCCTTTTGAAAGTCCAAATACACCACATCCATTGGTTCTCCCTTGTCCACTCTACGAGTTACATCCTCAAAAAATTCTAGAAGATTTGTCAAGCATGATTTCCCTTTCATAAATCCATGCTGACTTGGACTGATCCTGTCACTGCTTTCCAAATGCGCTGCTATTTCATCTTTAATAATTGATTCCAACATTTTCCCCACTACTGATGTCAGGCTAACAGGTCTATAATTACCCATTTTCTCTCTCCCTCCTTTTTTAAAAAGTGGTGTTACATTAGCTACCCTCCAGTCCATAGGAACTGATCCAAAGTCGATAGACTGTTGGAAAATGATCACCAATGCATCCATTAGTTCTAGTCCACTTCCTTAAGTACTCTGGGATGCAGACTATTAGGCCATGGGGATTTATTGGCCTTCAAACCCATCAATTTCCCTAACACAATTTCCTATGATAAGGATTTCCTTCAGTTCCTCCTTCTCACTAGACCCTCGATCCCCTAGTATTTCCGGACGGTTATTTGTGTCTTCCTTCGTGAAGGCAGAACCAAAGTATTTATTCAACTGGTCTGCCATTTCCTTGTTCCCCATTATAAATTCACCTGATTCTGACCTCAAGGGACCTACGTTTGTCTTCACTAATCTTTTTCTCTTCTATCTATAGAAGCTTTTGCAGTCAGTTTTTTATGTTCCCAGCAAGGTTCCTCTCATACTCTATTTTTCCCCTCCTAATTAAACCCCTTTTCCTCCTCTGCTAGATTCTAAATTTCTCCGAGTCCTCAAGTTTGCTGCTTTTTCTGGCCAATTTATATGCCTCTTACTATCCTTAATTTCCCTTATTAGCCACAGTTGAGCCACTTTCTACGTTTTATTTTTACTCCAGACAGGGATGTACAATTATTGAAGTTCATCCATGTGGTCTTTAAATGTTTGCCATTGCCTATCCACCGTCAACCCTTTAAGTATCATTCGTCAGTCTGTTCTAGCCAATTCACGTCTCATACCATTGAAGTTACTTTTCCTTAAGTTCAGGACCGTCGTCTCTGAATTAACTGTATCACTCTCCAGCTTAATAAAGAATTCTACCATATTATAGTCACTCTTCCCCAAGGGGCCTCGCACAATAAGATTGCTAATTAGTCCTTTCTCATTACACATCACCCAGTCTAGAATGGCCAGTCCTCTAGTTGGTTCCTCGACATATTGGTCTCGAAAACCATCCCTAAAACATCCCAGGAAGTCCTCCTCCACCGTATTGCTACCAGTTTGGTTCGCCCAATCTATATGTCGATTAAAGTCACCTATGATAACTGCTATACCTTTATTGCACGCATCCTTAATTTCCTGTTTAGTTTCAACATTCAACATCATCCAGGCTAATATTCTTCCTTACTATTGTGTTAATTTCCTCTTTAATCAGCAACCCTACCCCACCTCCTTTTCCTTTCTGTCTATCCTTCCTGAATGTTGACTACCCCTGGATGTTGAGTTCCCAGCCTTGGTCACCCTGGAGCCATGTCTCCGTGATGCCAATTATATCATATTCGTTCATTGCTGCCTGCACAGTTAATTGGTCCACCTTATTACGAATACTCCTTGCATTTGATGCACAGAGTCTTCAGGCTTGTCTTTTTAACACACTTTGCCCCTTTAGAATTTTGCTGTAATTTGGCCCTTTTTGATTTTTGTCTTGGGTTCCATACTGATTCCAGAGAATGTACAGCGCTAACATTACTGATTACAGAGAACGCACAGCACTAACTTTACTGATTTCAGAGAATGCACAGAGCTAACATTATTGATTTCAGAGAATGCACAGCATTCACACTAGTGACTTTAGAGAAGGCACAGCGCTAACATTAGTGCTTTCAGAGAAGGCACAGCGTTCACAATACTTATTTCAGATTTCAGGGAATGCACAGCGCACACACTACTGATTACAGAGAATGCACTGTACTAACATTACTGATTTCACAAAGCAGACAATGTTAACAATACTGATTTCAGAAAACGCACAGCGCTCACATCACTGATTCAGAGCAGACATAGTGCTAATATTACTGACTCCATAGGCAGTCCCTCAGAATTGAGAAAGACTTGATTCCACTCTAAAAATGAGTCCTTAGGTGGCTGAACATTCCAATACGAGAGCCACAGTCCCTGTCACAAGTGCGACAGATAGTCGTTGAGGGAAAGGGTGGGTGGGACAGGTTTGCCGCATGCTCTTTCTGCTGCCTGCGCTTGATTTCTGCATGTTCTTTGTTGTGTATGGAGAAAGAGTCAGACTGTGAGCTCAAAGTAAAGTGTGACCTTAGTCTTTCATTACAGGTCTCCAGTGTGCCTCTCCAACCTGTGAAGCCTCCTTAAATACCTGTGCTCCCAAGGGATTATGGGATCCCTTGGGACTCCAGGGGATGAGCCCTCTGGTGGCTGTACAGAGTAAGTACAAGTATACATACATAACAACACTCCCCCCCCTCCCAAAGTTAGTCGTGTAACTATTTACAATGTGAGTTGATCTGGGGCCCATCTTGCCCTGGTTGATCGTCTCGGTGTGAAAGCTGGTGTTGTTGAATCATTTGTTGGGCCCTCGCTGTGCAGTTGGCCTTGCTGGGCTGCCTGGTGTGTTGGGCCCTGCAGGGCTGCTGTGGATGATGGGTTCTACTTCATGGTCAACCGTGGTACTGGTTGCCACTGGTGTGTATCTTGGGGGATCAAAAAAGGTAGGATCCAAGGTAGGTTGCGCAGGATAGTCCATGAATCTGAGTTTAATTTGGTCCAAGTGTTTCCGGTGAATGAGTCCATTTGAAAGTTTGACCCGAAATACCCTGCTCCCCTCTTTGGCCACGACAGTGCCGGGAAGCCACTTGGGACCTTGTCCATAATTTAATATAATTAAAGGATCATTGATTTTAATCTCGCATGACACATTTGCACTATCATGGTATGCACTTTTGTTGAAGCCGCCTGCTCTCTACCTGTTGATGTAGATCAGGGTGAACTAACGAGAGCCTTGTCTAAAGTGCTCTTTTCATGAGCAGTTTAGCAGTTGGGATCCAGTGAGTAAGTGGGGTCTCGTGCGGTAGCTAAGCAGGACTTGGGATAGGCGAGTCTGCAGTGAGCCTTCAGTTACTCTCTTCAAGCCTTGCTTGATGGTTTGCACTGCTCTTTCTGCCTGACCATTGGACGCTGGTTTAAACGGGACAGATGTGACATGTTTGATCCCATTATGGGTCATGAATTCTTTGAACTCAGCACTGGTAAAACATGGCCCATTGTCGCTCACCGGGACATCGAGTAGGCCGTGTGTGACAAACATGGTCCGTAGGCTTTCAGTAGTGGCAGCGGACGTGCTAGCCGATATAATCTCACATTTAATCCACTTGGAGTATGCATCTACAACCACAAGGAACATTTTACCCAAGAACGGGCCTGCATAGTCGACATGTACCCTAGACCACAGTTTGGAGGGCCAAGACCATAAACTTAGCGGCGCCTCCCTGGGTACATTGCTTAAGTGTGAGCATGTATTACATCTGTGAATGCAGGATTCGAAGTCCGCATCGATACCGGGCCACCACACATGGGATCTGGCTATCGCTTTCATCATTACGATGCCTGGAGGTCATTGATGAAGGTGTTTCTGCCCTTCTTGGGGACCACTACTCGATTACCCCACAGAAGGCAATCTGCCTGTATAGACATTTCATCTTTGCGCCACTGGAACGGCTTTATTTCTTCCTGCATTTCCACTGGGACACTGGACCAGCTCCCGTGAAGCACACAGCTTTTGACTAGAGATAATAAGGGGTCCTGGCTTGTCCAGGTTTTGATCTGCCGGACAGTGATGGGCGATTGCTCACTCTCAAATACTTCCATAACCATAGCTAAATCTGCGAGCTGTGCCATTTCCACCCCCGTGGTGGGCAATGGCAGCCTCCTGAGAGTATCGGCGCCTGGCCTGTGGCGGATGGCGTAGTTGTATGCGGACAATGTGAGCGCCCATCTCTGGATGCGGGCTGATGCGTTGGTAGTTATCCCTTTACTCTGGGAGAACAGGGATATAAGTGGCTTATGGTCAGTTTCCAATTCGAATTTTAGCCCAAACAGGTATTGATCCATTTTCTTTACCTCATAGACACACACTAACGCTTCTTTCTCAATCATGCTGTAGGCTCTCTCAGCCTTAGACAGACTCCTGGATGCAAAAGCAACCAGTTGCAGTTTCACAAAATCATTAGCTTGTTGCAATACACACCCGACGCCATATGACGATGCATCACATGCTAGTACCAAATGCTTACATGGATCATAGAACACAAGCAATTTTCTAGCTTTTACAAAGGCATTTTCTTGGCTTTTGCCCCAAACCCATTCATCCCCTTTTCGTAATAAGACATACAGTGGTTCTAACAGTGTGCTCAGACCCAGTAAGAAGTTACCAAGGTAGCTCAGGAGCCCCAGAAACGACCGCAGCTCCGTCACCTTCTGTGGCCTCGGTACGTTCTCGATTGCTCCGTCTTCGCAATGGTGGGCCTGATGCCGTCCGCCGCAATCCTCCTTCCCAGGAACTCCACTTCAGGTGCCGGGAAAACGCACTTCAAGCGTTTTAACCTGAGCCCCATGCGGTTGAGTCGACTAAGTACCTCCTCCAGGTTCTGCAGATGTTCCGACCTGTGACCAAGATGTCGTCCTGGAAGATCAACGGTGTGCGGGACCGACATCAGTAAGTTTTCTATGTTTCTCTGGAATATCGCCGCCGCCGATCGGATTCCAAACGGGCATCTGTTATAAACAAAAAGACCTTTGTACGTGTTGATGCAGGTGAGGGCCTTCGATGATTCCTCCAGTTCCTGCGTCATGTAGGCTGAAGTCAGATCCAGCTTCATGAACGTTTTTTCTCCCACCAGCGTTGCAAAGAGGTCGTCGGCCTTTGGTAGTGGATATTGATCCTGCAGTGAGAAATGATTGATAGTTACTTTGTAATCGCCACAGATTCTGACGATGCTGTCTGCCTTGAGGACTGGGATGATAGGACTGGCCCACTCATTGAACTCGATCGGGGAAATGATGCGCTCTCTTTGCAGCTGGTCTAGCTCGATCTCTACCCTTTCTCTCATCGTGTATGGTACTGCTCTTGCCTTGTGATGGATGGGTCGCGCCCCCGGAATTAGGTGGATCTGCACTTTTGCTCCTTCGAATTTCCCGATGCCTGGTTCGAACAGCGAAGGAAATTTGTTTAAGACCTGGGCACACGGAGTGTTGACAGCGGGTGATAGCGCTCGGTCGTCGTCCCAGTTCCAGCGTATCTTTCTCAGCCAGCTCCTGCCGAGCAGCGTGGGACCATCGCCCGGTACCACCCAGAGTGATAGCTTGTGCACCGTTCCTTCGTAGGAGACCTTTACGGTAACACTGCCAATTACAGGAATCAGTTCTTTCGTGTAAGTTCATAGTTTCGTGCAAACTGGAGTTAAGACTGGCCTTGAGGCCTTGCTGCACCACAACCTTTTGAAAGTCTTTTTGCCCATGATGGACTGGCTCGCGCCCGTGTCCAGCTCCATTGACACCAGGAGTCCATTTAGTTCAACATTCAGCATTATCGGGGGACAATTCGTGGTGAATGTGTGCACCCCATGTACTTCTGCCTCCTCGATCTGAGGCTCTGGTTCATCGTCATCCTCCGTGGATCTGTCCTCCTCTGCAACACGGTGGTTTGCAGGTTTAACAGGCTTTCCAGCTCGCCTGCACACTCGTTGGAGATGTTTCTTGTTCCACAGCCCTTGCAAAAGTACTCTTTGAATTGGCATTAATGGAAACGATGATCACCCCCACAGCACCAACAAGGTGTTAATGGCCTTGCATTCATCACCGTTGATGGTGGACTCTGAGACATCTGCAGACTTGTAGCTGCAGGTATGTGTGACCTGCCCTGTACATTACGATTCGAAAACAACATCGCTTTGTTCACAATACTTGTAGCAGCACTTGTGTGCTGAGAGATTTGCTTTGTATTGTCACTGGTGGCAATGAACGTCTGGGCTATCGCTATGGCCTTTCTCAATGTTGGGGTCTCTACAGTCAAAAGTTTGCAAAGTATGGTTTCAAGGCCAATGCCAAGGACGAAAAGTCTCTGAGCATGTGCTCCAAATGTCCTTCAAATTTGCAATGCCCGGCAATGCATCTTAGCTCGGTGACATAACTCGCCACTTCCTGGCCTACAGACCTTTTGTCGGGGTAGAACCGGTACCTCATCATCAGAACACTTTCTTTCGGGTTCAAATGCTCTCGGACCAGTGTGTACAAATCGGCATACGATTTCACCGTGGGTTTCGCTGGAGTGAGCAGATTGTTCATGAGGCCATACGTTGGTGCCCCACAGACGGTGAGGAGGATCGCCCTTTATTTGGCAGCGCTGTCTTCCCCATTGAGCTCGTTGGTCATGAAGTATTGGTCGAGTCGCTCCACAAAAGTTTCCCAATCATCTCCCTCCGAGAATTTCTCCAGGATGCCCACTGTTCTCTGCATCTTTGGGTTCGCTATCTGTATCTCATCGCCAGTTGTTGTGTGTGGAGAAAGAGTCAGACTGAACACTGTGAGCTCAAAGTAAAGTGTGACCTTAGTCTTTTATTGCAAGTCTCCAGAGTGCCTCTCCAACCTGTGAAGCCTCCTTAAATACTTGGTGTCCCAAGGGATTATGGGATCCCTTAGGACTCCAGTGGATGAGCCCTCTGGTGGCTGTCAGAGTAAATACAAGTCTATATATATAACATTCTCGGTGATGAGACTCAAGGTGCTCAGCACCCTCCTGGATGCACTTCCTCCACTTCGGGCGGTCTCTGGCCAAGGACTCCCAAGTGTCAGTGGGGATGTTGCACTTCGTCTGGTGACTCCCCAGAATGTAAAGAGCTAACATTCCGAATTTCACATAAGCACAGTGCTAACATTACCGATTTCAGTGAATGTGCAGCACTAACATTACTGATTTCAGAGAAGACACAGCACTAAAATTTCTGAATTCAGAGAACATACAGCGCTAACATTACTGATTTCAGAGAATGCAAAGAACTAACAATACTGAATTCAGAGAATGCACTGCGTTCACATTACAACGTTGATAGAATGCACATTGTTAACAATAATGATTTCAGAGAATGCATAACGACATGCTACTGATTTCAAATAACGCACAGCTAACAGTATTGATTTCAGAGAAGGCGCCACTCTAAAATTACTGATTTCATAAAACAGACAACGCTAACATTACTGATTTCAAGGAAAAACAGCACAAACATTACCGAAATCAGAGAACACACAGTGCTAACATTACTGATTTCACAAAACAGACAATGCTTACATTACTGATTTCGGAGAATGCATAGCGCTGACATTACTGATTTCAGAGAACACATAGCGCTAACATTACTGATTGCAGAGAATGTAAATAACTAACATTACTGATTTAAGAGAATGTACTGCGCTCACATTACAACATTCAGAGAATGTACATCATTACCATTACTGATTTCAGAGAACACACTGCGCACACGTTACTGATTTCAGAGAATGCTAATTGCTACTATACTAATTTCACAGAACGGACAACGCTAACATGACTGATTTCGGAGAACGCACGTTGCAAACATTACTGATTTCAGTGAATGCACTGCGCTAAGATGGCTGATTATAGAGAATGCACAGTGCTCACGATACTTATTTCAGAGAACACAAAGCGCTCACATTACTGATTTCAGAGCCTGCATAGCACTCACACTACTGGTTTCAGAGAATGAGTAGCGCTAACATTACTGATTTCAGAGAACACACAGCACCAACATTACTGATTTCAAAGAATGCACAGCTCTCACACTATTGATTTCGGAGAACGCACAGCACTACCATTACTGATTTCACAGAACTGACAATACTGATTTCAGAGAATGCACTGCGCTCACATCATAACGTTCAGAGAATGCACATCACCATGCTACTGATTTCAGAGAAAGCACAGTGCTAACATTACTTTTTCAGAGGACGCACCGTGCTAACATTACTGATTTCATAAAACGGACAACGCTAACATTACTGATTTCAGAGAACGCAAAGCACTAACGTGACTGATTTCAGGTCAAAACAGCACAAACGCTACCAAAATCAAAGTACGCACAGCACTAACATTACTGATTTCACAAAACAGACAACGCTAACATTGATTTCAGAGAATGCACAGTGCTTACACTACTGATTTCAGAGAACACACAGCGCACACGTTACTGATTTCAGAGAAGGTTAATTGCTACCATTACTGATTTCACAGAACGGACAATGCCAACATTACTGATTTCAGAGAACGCACAGTGCAAACATTATTGATTTCAGTGAATGCACAACACTAACATGACTGATTATAGAGAACACACAGCACTCACATTACTAATTTCAGAGACCGCACAGCTCTAACATTACTGATTTAAGAGAAAATACAGCATTCATATTACTGAATTCAGAGAACACAAAGCGCTCACATTACTGATTTCAAAGATTGCACAGCACTTACATTACTGATTTCAAAGCACGCACAACGCTGACACTAATGGTTTGAGAGAACACATTTCAGAGAATGAGTAGCGCTAACATTACTGATTTCAGAGAACACTCAGTGCCAACCGTTATATATGTAAACTTGTATTTACTCTGTACAGCCACCAGAGGGCTCATCCACTGGAGTCCCAAGGGATCCCATAATCCCTTGGGAGCACAGGTATTTAAGGAGGCCTCACAGTTTGGAGAGGCACTCGGGAGACCCGAAATAAAAGACTCAGGTCACACTTTACTTTGAGCTCACAGTGTTCAGCCTGACTCTTTCTCCATACGTAACAACTGGCGACGAGCTACAATTAGCCACCCCAAAGATGCAGAGAACAGTGGGCATCCTAGAGAAATTCTCGGAGGGAGACGATTGGGAAACTTTTGTTGAGCGAATTGACCAATACTTCATAGCCAATGAGCTAGATGGAGAAGAGAACACTGCCAAACGAAGGGTGATTCTCCTCACTGTCTGTGGGGCACCAACGTATGGTCTCATGAAGAATCTGCCTACTCCAGCGAAACCCACGGAGAAATCATATGATGATTTGTGCACACTGGTCCGAGAGCATTTGAACCCAAAGGAAAGCGAGGTACCGGTCCTACATCTACACAAGGTCTGAAGGCCAGGAAGTGGTGAGTTATGTCGCCGAGCTAAGACGCCTTGCAGGACATTGCGAATTTGAAGGACATTTGGAGCACATGCTCAGAGACTTTTTCGTACTTCGCAAACTTTTGACTGTGGAGACCCCAACCTTGAGTAAGGCCACAGTAATAGCCCAGACGTTCATTGCCACCAGTGACAAAACTAAGCTAATCTCTCAGCACACAAGTGCTGCTACAAGTACTGTGAACAAAGTGATGTTGTTTTCAAATCACAGCGTACAGGGTAGGTCACACATGCCTGCAGCTGCACGTCCGCAGATGTCTCAGAGTCCACCATCAAGGGTGATGAATGCAAAGCCATTAACACCCTGTTGGCGCTGCGGGGGTGATCATCATTTCCATACATGCCGATTCAAAGGATACATTTGCAAGGGCTGTGGAACAATGGGACACCTCCAACAAGTGTGCAGGCGAGCTGCAAATCCTGTGAAACCTGCAAACCACCATGTTGCAGAGAAGGACAGATCCATGGAGGATCACGACAAACCAGAGCCTCAGACCGAGGAGGCAAAAGTACATGGGGTGCACACATTCACCACAAATTGTCCTCCGATAATGCTGAATGTTGAACTAAATGAACTCGCAGTATCAATGGAGCTGGACACGGGTGCGAGCCAGTCCATCATGGGCAAAAAGACTTTCGAGAAACTGTGGTGCAGCAAGGCCTCAAGGCCAGTCTTAACTCCAATTCGGATGAAACTAAGAACTTATACAAAGGAACTGATTCCCGTAATCGGCAGTGCTACCGTAAAGGTCTCCTACGATGGAACGGTGCACAAGCTACCACTCTGGATGGTACCGGGCGATGGTCCCATGGTGCTCGGCAGGAGCTGGCTGGGAAAGATACGCTGGAACTGGGATGATGTCCGAGCACTCTCGCCCGCTGACGACACTTCGCGTGCCCAGGTCTTAAACAAGTTCCCGTCGCTGTTTGAACCAGGCATCGGGAAATTTGAAGGAGCAAAAGTGCAGATCCACCTAATTCTGGGGGCGCGACTCAATCATCACAAGGTGAGAGCAGTACCGTACATGATGAGAGAGAGGATGGAGATCGAGCTAGACTGGCTGCAACAAGAGGGCATCATCTCACCGATTGAATTCAACGAGTGGGCCAGTCCTATTGTCCCAGTCCTCAAGGGAGACAGCACCATCAGAATCTGTGGCAATTACAAAGTAACTATCATTTCTCCCTGCAGGACCAATAACCACTAACAAAGGCCGACGACCTTTTTGCAACGCTGGCGGGAGGAAAGACTTACACGAAGCTGGATTTGACTTCAGTCTACATGATGCAGGAACTGGAGGAATCATCGAAGGGCCTCACCTGCATCAACACGCACAAAGGACTTTTCATTTACAACAGATGCCTGCTTGGAATTCGATCAGCGGCGGCGATATTCCAGAGAAACATGGAAAGCTTACTGAAGTTGGTCACGCACACCATGGTCTTCCAGGACAACATCTTGGTTACAGGTCGGAACACAGTCGAGCATCTGCTGAACTTGAAGGAGGTTCTTAGTCGAATCAACCACATGGGGCTCAGGTTAAAACGCTCAAAGTGCGTTTTCCTGGCCCCTGAAGTGGAGTTCATGGGGAGGAGGATCGCGACAGTTCAGCATGCTGGGTGCTCATGGTGCTGGGGAATGCCTGCCTCTGGGTCATAAACTCCGCATCCAGTAAGTCGCTTGCCAGCAGATACTGTGCTTGAACCATCTACATAGATTTCGTGGCCCATGGGGTGTATCTCGGCCTGAAAGCATATGTTAACTTCCCATACCCCTTCAACGGAACACCGGTGGGCTGTCCCTGGATAGATCATATTGGCCGTGAACCTTGGCTCGCAGAGACCTTTTAACTTGAAGTTCATCTGGGAGAGAAGTGCGGGCACTGCTCACTGTCCTGTCTTTGATTCGCCCATCCAGGAGCATCTGGGTGGGCGTGTGATGTGTAAGGAGTGTGATGGGGATCCCCCTGTGAAGATCAATGATCTCTTCACAGCCCAGTGAGTGGCTAGGGGGTGCCTCTCACAGTTGCAGTATCCCTTCTCCACATCTGTGAGTATCCTGGAGGAGTAAATCACTGGTCTCAGCCGTGCCGCTCATGGAGCAGTGCTGCGCTCAGACTGTCCCTGCAGGCTGCCACCTCCAAGAAAAACTCTTCCCTTCATCAATAGCTCCTAGTGCTGGCGCAGTCTGCAGATCTTTCTTAAGTTTGATGAATGCTGCCACGCAACCCTCGTCCCAATCCCATTCCACCCTCTTGTGTAGGAGTCGGAGCAGAGGGGCTGCTGTGGCTGCATAACCCTCAACGAAATCTCTGCGGTACCCGGTTAGCCCTAGAAAAGATCTCACTCCTGTCACTGTGTTGGGGGCTGGTAACTCCTGCACTGCCTCCCTTCTAGCTTTGTCAATGGCTCTTTCCCCAGCGCGCACAGTTATCCCCAGGAATTTTACTTCCTGCTGGCCAATCTATGCCTTCTTAGGGTTGACTTTGAAACCTTCCTCCCTGAGCAGCTTCAGCAGTTCAGCCAGCAGTGGGCCATGCTCCACCCCCTCATCGGTGAACAGGAGTTGTTGGAGAGGGGAGATGATAATGAGAAGATGCAGGCCCAATAGGGAGATGGGGTTGAACGAGAATTGTTACATGGCCCACACACTAAGGGATCATGCCAAGACAATTAACTTAATAAACGCAAACCAAAAATGCAATAGCGAAAGTAGACGAAACGCCAAGGTATACGCCGGGTATAGAGCATGGATGATAAGTACAGTAGAACATGACTTAGAACAGCTACAAAATGGGGAGGTCCCAGATTGGATAACCAATGATGTATTCAGGGAATGGACCTTGAGAAAAAGGGAAACAGACGCCTATGAAATCAGGCGAACAGCCGTGCATGGGTTCCTAAAACTAAATGTGTAACTGGTCATCAGAATATAATCGGATTTGTACTATCAATACCACGATATGATGTGACCAAGGGAAACCTCCTGTATAAAGTTGATAATATAGGAGAAATAAGAAACCAAACATGGGTCAGATACCACAAACTGCACCAATACGTTATTAAGAAGGGAGATGATACCAAGGGTGTGTGCATTAAAGATTGTTAGAAGAATAACCAGGTTGTTTTGTGCCAAGAACATCCCAAATTTGATCAAGATGATGTGGATACGGCCACACAGAAGGATGTGTCCTGAGCATAACCCCACTGATGCTGGATTCCGAGACAACAGCAACCCCACAAAGTAACGGGCAATGGTGTGTCAGCACCACAGCCACTAACATGACTGTGGGAGGAGTAACGCACTGCCCCATCACTACCACCGACTTTTGCTTCACGACCAGACAAGAGGTTAATATTCAGGGACATATTATATACCCAGAATTAAAAGAAGAAACTGTCAATGGAACGGTGGCAGACACTATAAAGGCGGGGTACGAGGGCTTCGAAGAGCCTCAGGGAAAACCCATTCCCAAACTAAGTGAGGAACAGACAGTGTTGGAGAAGAGTGTCCGTGAGTACCGACAAAAATACATCATCCTGATGAAAAAGGTTGTTAAGCTGCAAAAGGACACAAAGAAAGTGCTGGCCAATCAACCATGGTATATACGACTATGGAATTTTGGACTTAATGTTCATGTACACCCTTGGAAAAGAATTATATCACATGTATTAGTGATAGTGCAGATGTTGATTGTACTTAGGTTACTGTTTGAATGGTGCTTTAGATGTAGGAGGAGAAGGATGAAAGTGCTGGTAAAAGCTGCTCAGAAATATGAAAGGAAGCCTTTGCTGAAAGTCGGTAACAGGGGAGACGAATAAAACCAACCTGAATACCTGATACGAGTTGTGAGTGTCCCAATCCTATCGCCTGATCAACAAAATCGGGGCGGGAGATACACGAGTCTAATAAGGTAAAAAGATTGGTCACGGTGGGTTAATTGAATAACCATATGACCAAAGGGAGGATTGAAGGGGAAATTAAAGAGTTAAACGCGCTTTATGCTAGCAAGGCAGAAACCAGAATTTGCTTATGTGGCAAATTATCAGGTGCAACTGCAGGACTTGTTTTTCAGAACAATGGTCCTAAGTTTATGATGTAGGTTCCTGTTATTCAGAACAAAGGTCCTAAGTCTAGGGGTAAGTTCCTGTTATTGGCAGGATGCAGGATGCAGTCTTAGACTCGGGTCCATCTAAGGCCCGCAGTGTCAGATTTTTATACATGCTTATTGTTTTTGATCCGCAGAAACTGGGGATCGTTAGATCGGTCAGATTTAGAAATATCGTGATTATCTTCTGGCTTATTCCAAAGTGTATCTTTTCCTTTGTCTTCTTTATCACCAGCCCTCCACTTACCCCTTCCTCTATTTGTGGACAACCTGGTGGTGGGGGATTCGGGGTTTCTGGCATGGGTGTAGGGGTTAGTTCTAAACACCAACATCCAAATAGTGCTTGATCTGCTATGGCCCTATTATTCAAGCACGCGAGGTCTTTATAGATGGTTTTTCTCCCCCACTTTTTGGTCTTGGTTATGCAGGGTCAATCTGGCAACTTATATCCCGGGTCACACCCTACCTTCCAGTACCCTGGGGCTGACGGACCAGCGCATTGTCTGCTATCCTCACACTTTGATCCTTTAAAGGTGGGGTGAGAATTAGGGTGACAATCCCAACATTGTTTCTTCTGGTCCTTGAAGTAGTGTGTGATCCCTCTTTCATCCTCAGGGATCATACTCTCGTTGTCATATCTGTCGGACAGCGTGACCATGTATTCTGTTCCTCTGGCCAGTCCCAGCAAGGCCAATGCCCGCATCCTTTTGAGTCACTTGTTTGGGGGAACATAATCTGGACATCCCATACTGGGGTCAGAGCCTTACCATCTCCATTTCCACTTGGCCATTCCTATTCCTCTCGAGGGTCCTCTCCCACAGCCAGATTATCATGACTATGCTTAACATTACAAATATGGTACACATTCCTCCTCTTAGTCTGGCTACTTGTCCATTTACCCATCTGTCGTATGCCTCTGCATACCATTCAGAGAGGTATATTGGTACAAACTTGGGGTCAGTCATTGGTCAGGTCCCTTATATTTTTTCAATTGAGACCAATGTTTCCACCTGCCTCCACCTTTAATATTTATGCATGCACACATGTCTCCGCTAATCAGTACCTCATAGGGTCCGCTCCATCGAGGGGCGAATCCGGGTTTTTCTGGTAATACCCTAACCATTACCCTTGCCTCCACCTTGGGTCCTACCGCCGGGGGTTTTGTTCCTTTATTCTCGTCTTCCTCTTCCTGCTTATCTCGCACTTCCTGTCGCATACCTTTCAACTGCCTACTCAGTTCCATCACATACTTCCTAATCCTATCGTGTAAAGGTCCTGACTCTACTCCTCCTGTAACTATTCCCTCAGGGAGTTTCATTGCTCGTCTAGTCATTAGTTCGTAAGGGGTGAGTCCTGTTGTGCGGTTCAGTGTAGCACGCAGTCTCATCAATATGGTGGGCAGGAGTTCTGGCCATGCCGGTCCAGTTCCCTGGATTGCTTTACTCAGTGAGGTTTTCCCGGATTATGTTGGCCGCACGTAACACAGTGCTGATAATGTTTAGCAACGTCGCGCCCAATTCCCGGCCACCACTAATCCTGTGAGATATTGGATGTCATGGCGTTACACCCGGTTAATGCCGAGGTGTAACTCCATGATCATTTTCCGAATGCAGGAAAGGGCCAACACCTTTCCGTCCTTTCTCCACACGGAGTCTGTACCAGGTGATCCTCTCTTTCTCTCCCATTCTGCTCTTTCTTCCTCGTTCGTATCTGCATGCAGGTTAACCATGTTTATGTCCTCCTCTGTGGTAATGCTACAGATTGACTCTTTCTTTATATCTGTGGATGTGGCCACTTCTCGAGCGGCATTGTCCGCAGCCTCATTTCCACGTTGTATTTCATCCACTATTCGTTGATGGGCCTTTACCTTTATCATTGCTGCTTTAGCTGGTTTGCTGGCTGCTTCTAATAGTAATTTTATACATTCATCGTGTTT
This sequence comes from Pristiophorus japonicus, assembly GCF_044704955.1. Lineage (NCBI taxonomy): Eukaryota > Metazoa > Chordata > Chondrichthyes > Pristiophoridae > Pristiophorus > Pristiophorus japonicus. The sequence continues at coordinate 280,134,770 of NC_091978.1, forward strand.
GATGGCCTTGCCGCCAGAGGTAACAAACCCTCTCCTTCCCCATACTACTATGTCGTCATGTAGTACCCCAAAGGCATACCTGCTATCTGTTCCCTCTGCCAGTAATAAGGCTTCCGTCAGTGCGGTTAATTCTGCTACTTGGGCCAAAAGGCCTCCGTCCAGCGTTCCCTGCATCACTACCTCGAGATGCTGGTTTAATCCCGCCCATCCCATACGTGGGTGGCTGTCGAGTACCGTCGCGATCCGTCCACATACAATGTGAGGTCTGGGATTTCGAGAGATACCTTACACACATTCCCTGGGGAATCTTCCAATTTTAATGCGTTACATGTGTGGGGCTCCCCCCTAGTGAGGATTCCTTCTGCTGGGTTTTCCCCGGTGTCTCTGACTATCTTTGCTGATTCAACGTGGGGCAGTAAAACGACTTCCCACTTCGCTCAGCGGACATTGGAGATGGCCCGGAGCTTTCCCGTATTCAACATTTTACCAGAGTGTGTCTGGTGTGTAGGACAATTTTGCCTGTCATCACGACAGGTTCGCTGACCTTGACTGCCCAAGAGGCGCAGTCTAGTGCAGCCACACATCTGGACAAGCCCATGGCTACTGGTGATTGTTGGGTTGAATAGTAAGCTATGGGTCTCATTCTGTCCCCGTGCATTTGTGTTACCACGGCTCTATTAAAGCCTTCTTGGTTCTCACAGTAAACGTGAAAAGGGAGGTCCATATTCGGGAGTCCCAATCCTGGGGCAGATATTAGGGACTCCTTCAGATTTCCATATGCCGTCTCTTGCTCGGGACCACATTCTATGGTCTCTGGGAACAGTTTTCCCCCTTTTACCAACCTCTGCACGGGTTCTGCAATTGCTGTGAAGTCGGGTATAAAATTCCTGCAGCAGTTAAAGAGTCCCAGTACCTTGCACACTTCTCGGACGGTTTTTGGATGGGGCATAATTCTAATGGCTTCTTTCCTATCCTTGGACATTGTCCGAGGGCCTTGGGAGATCTCGTGTCCTAAGTACTGTACTGTGGCTTGTTAAATCTGTGTCTTTTTGGGGTTTACCTTAAACCCCGCTTCTCGTAAGGCTTCTTGGACCTCTATAAGTGCGCCTGTGTGCCCCCTTTCGTCTTCTGAGGCAGGTTATCTACATACTGCAGTATCGTACTTCTGTATCGTGTCAGGTCCACCAGAGGGCACTACTATGGGAAACTTGTACACCAGCTGTATGGTCACTAAAGTGTGCCACCAGAGGGCACTGCAGTGGGAGACTTGTAGGTTACCTGTACAGGTGTGCCATGCCTAGAATAAAAGGCAGGCCACCATGTGTGATCCTCACTCTGGAGTTACATTAAATGGACTAAGGTCACATTGCCTCATGGAGTCATTATCAGAGCATCTAAAGACATAACAATTGGCGACGAGATTAGGGACTTTGACGTGAAAATGGCTAACCTTGGCACGTTGCAGCAATTTGCCGATGGTGATGTTTGGGACACCTTTGTGATGCGGCTCGACCATTTCTTCACAGCAAATGACCTGGCAGGTGACAACCCGGCCACACTGGCTGATAAGTGCAGAGCTATCCTGCTAATCAGATGTGGGCCCACCGTCTATGGCCTTGTCAGGGACCTGCTGGCACCAGTGAAGACAATGACCAAGACGTACGAGGAGCTTGTAACACTGATCCAAAAACATCCTCACAGCCAGACACCGGTTTTATACCCACCGACGGCCCGAAGGCCAGGAAATCGCGAAATATACTGCAGACCTCAGGAGGCTGGCGGCACCGTGTGATTTCGGTGACCACCTCACCAAAGCGCTGCAGAATATCTTTGTCATCGGAATCGGTCATGAGGGCCTTCGTCACAGACTACTATCTGCGGATACCACAGTCCCACTGCAGTAGGCCATCACCATGAGCCAGGCATTCATGATCTCGATCTGCGGCTCTAGGCGGATGACTCATCCTCAGGACTCAAACCCGGCAGTAATGTACACAGAATGGCGTCTTTTAGAGGCGGGACTGTAGAACTTGAATCTCCTCAGGGGAGAGAGAACAGGCCCCCGAGTCCCTTAACTCAGAGTCCGCCGAGGGGGGCTAATCGAGTAGCTCTATGCTGGTGTGGCGAAGGGAATCACAGGGCTCAACAGTGCAGTTTAACATAGACACATAGAAACATAGAAAATAGGTGCAGGAGTAGGCCATTCTGCCCTTCGAGCCTGCACCACCATTCAATATGATCATGGCTGATCATGCAACTTCAGTACCCCATTCCTGCTTTCTCTCCATACCCCTTGATCCCTTTAGCCGTAAGGGCCACATCTAACTCCCTTTTGAATATATCTAACGAACTGGCCTCAACAAGTTTTTGTGGTAGAGAATTCCACTGGTTCACAACTCTCTGAGTGAAGAAGTTTCTCCTCATCTCGGTCCTAAATGGCTTACCCCTTATCCTTAGACTGTCACCCCTGGTTCTGGACTTCCCCAACAGTGGGAACATTCTTCCTGCATCTAACCTGTCCAATCCCGTCAGAATTTTATATGTTTCTATGAGATCCCCCCTCATTCTTCTAAATTCCAGTGAATATAAACCTAGTCAATCCAGTCTTTCTTCGTATGTCAGTCCTGCCATCATGGGAATCAGCCTGGTGAACCTTCGCTGCACTCCTTCAATCGCATGAATGTCCTCCCTCAGATTAGGGACTATGTGTGTAAAGGCTGCAGCACAAAGGGCCACCTCCGGTGAATGTGTAAAAGAAATATGACTCACTGTGGTGATGAAGAGTCTGCAGATGGCCATGAAGCCAGCGCGGATTATCAGAGATAGTCAGAGAGGCTGCTTAGCCCCACGATGAGGTGTATGGCATGTTTAACTGCACCACAGAATGTATCCCTTTGAGGATGAAAGTCGAGATAAATGGCGTTCCAATCTTCATGGAAGTGGAAACAGGGGCGAGCCAGTCAATAAAGAATCAAGAAGCCTTTGAGAGGCTATGGGACAGTCAAGCCGAACGACCCAAGTTGGTCCCGGTTCAGGCAAAGCTGCACACCTACACCAATGAACTTATCCCAGTCATTGGTAGTGCAGATGTAAAGGTACTCCATGATAGCGCGGTGCACAAGTTACCACTGTGGATTGTTGCAGGTGATGGACCAACGCTACTCGGAAGAAGGTGGATGGAGAAGATCCATTGGAGCTGGGAAGATTTCATCCCTCCAGCGATCAACGTCCCCCACGCTCAGAGGCAAAGCAAGCCCTCGTCTGAGGTTGGACCCGGCACCAGAGAGCAGACCAACACAGCACCCGAGACACAGACCGCTCAGCACGACTGTGTGGAGATGATCCAGCTGAGACTACCCGAACACACCTTCCAGGCTCCAGTGGCAGGACTCCGGAGGAAGAAAATCGGATCCAAAGGCGGCTTCCCAGCTTCGGTGGCAGAACCCGGGGAGAAGAGGATCACAGCAGTCGACATCGTGGATGGAAGAAAGATGGCGCCCAAACCACGAGGTGAAGTGCTGAAGAAAAAGATGGCGGCGGCCAGACCATGAGGTGCAGCGCTGATGGAGCAACACGTGGTACCAAGCGAAGAAGATGTTTGGGGTAAAGATAGCAAGGCTCTCTTAAAGGAGGCCAGCAATCCACCACACTTAAAGGGACAGATCCACATTCTCAATCAATGTAATAGCAACTATGAATTAAATGTAAAGCTTGTAATTGATGATCAGAGTTTTCTACATGTAATAAGCAAACAAAAGTCGTGTGATTGCGATCAGAGCTACAGTTTATCTACAATGAATAATGAAATGTTGCGCGATGTAGGATTTCAACTGCATTCAGTTAATTTAGTGGGCAAACACCCATCGGGAGCACACAGGTCCAGCAAGCTACCCGATGCTGTAGCCTGCATCCCTGGGACCAGAGTGATGCACCACGGAGTGTGGCCACAAGCAGCTAATATAGACAAGCTGCAGAGCAAGTGATCTCAGGAGGGCAATGGCACTGGCATCGATACCCTGCCCCTGATTGGCTCCACCTCTCAGGCACCCACTGCCACGAGCCTGAAAGAGCAAACCGCGCTAAGACGCTGTCCCCAGACCCTATCGCCACCAAGACTACACACGGGAACGAAGAGTCACCCGCAACAGTTCTCCCAAATGGGACCGAGACCAGCCAGGATGCCAAACCAAATAACGCCCAGGCAAGCGAGTCAGCAGTTCCCTGTGCACTGCCAGACGACTGCTCCTCAGGGAGCAGCAGCGACCCGGGGCATAAGGAAAGGACAGGGAGGTCACAGGCATCTGTGAACCTGCCCGACACTAAGAGCAACGGCAAAGGCCCCAAGAGCAGGCAACTTGAGCTAACCGGGTTCCCACTGCCAGCACTGGGCACCACGCCGTCAACAGACTACCTGGACACCATTCAGCAGTCCTGGTACTAGTTTGTCCTCACACACTGGTGGCACACCTTAGTGACCATACAGCTGGTGTACACTAGTACTGACACTAGTACTGAGTCCGAGTATGTATCAAGAATGTACCTCACCAGTCAAATGTACTTGCCTCTCAACTATACCACAAATGTAATGATGTAAATGCAAAATGTTTTCCTGGACTTGAGTGTATATGAATGTAATGAGCCACCAGCATAATCTATATGTAGGGGTGGCTGGGGGGACAGTGGTGGGGGGGGGGGGAGAGAATGGAGTGGTCATGGACGCACAAACTGAAACCACCAGCACCTCTACTGCCATCAAAACACCACCCACTTACCCAAGATGGAAACGACCCTCCAAGGGTCAACCAGTTAGAGCTAAGCCCAGAGCACAGTCAATGCATGAAGGCGATTTGCACTAAGGATTTGGGGGAGAGTGATGTCATGTATCCAAACATGTCTACTGCTTGTACTATTACATATGATGTGCCACCAGAGGGCACTACTATGGGAAACTTGTACACCAGCTGTATGGTCACTAAGGTGTGCCACCAGAGTGCACTGCAGCGGGAGACTTGTAGGTTACCTGTACAGGTGTGCCAGGCCTAGTATAAAAGGCAGGCCACCATGTGTGATCCTCACTCTGGAGTTACATTAAATGGACTAAGGTCACTACAGTTCAAGTACAATACATTGCCTCGTGGAGTCATTATCAGAGCATCTAAAGACATAACACATTTTACAGAAGGGGATGTCGTTCCGGTCTGGGTTGGCCTGGCCTGATGACTCCTGATATAAACGCTTTCCATATTCATTACTATTTTCATTTTTCTTTTGTTTTACCAACATTATAAGGCCCCAATTTGGCTGTGATGGTCCAAAGACAGTCTGCACGGCTGTCTTGAATCCGTCATATGCAGCCTGCCTTGCAGCCCGGGGGGCGTTTACATTTGGAACCCAGGTTCCGTCCCTAAAATTTTGTGCCAGGGTATTCCATTTGTCACGTGGGCACTTTACCTTTACTAGTTAGTGAACGACCCGTTCATGCATATCATGATTGTCATACATTTCTTGCAGGGACTTCCAAAACTCTATGGGCTAGAACCTTCACTTTTTTTGCATGCTTAATGCCCACTTAACGCCCATTTTACCGCTGCAATGACATATAACGCCCATATATCGTCCATTTTGGCACAAAATGGAAACTGACGAGCATGTTTAGGAAACTTATCGCCGAGCGTTACTTTCGCTCATATTTGCCGAAACTAACACCCAGGAGATAGCCCAGCTTCACTTTCACCACCTCGCACACATCTCATCCACAATATCATTCGCCCAAAACACCGCTCAGAAAAAGTGGAACTGTTCTGAACGAATCACAGCGATGTGGGCGCCATTTTTTAAATCGCAGGTCACTTCATTCAAAAGGCTGCTTCAAGTTCGGGGGAGTTTGGATTGACTCTGGAGTTCTTCTCAGGTGAAGTGACCATCTCAACAGACATATTTTCAGACTCTGGACAATTGAGCTTTACTGTAGGTAAATTTTAGTGTGGTAATTATTGCTTCTGATCAATCGCTATTATATTTTCATTGGAATGGGGCCAGCCATTTCTCAGTCTGCATCGATTAATACGCAGATGCTGCAGAGTGCAAATGGCTCAACTTCTAATGCACATCATTATATGCCCAATTTAAGATGTGCCAGAATGAGGAGGAGGTCCAGACCATACACACCCTGCACTTACAGGGAGAAGAGGTCTTACCTCGACATGTCCGAGCTCACCTGCCTTCGGAGACTGCGCTTCCACAAGGTGGTCATCAATGAAATACGCGAGCTCATCAGACCAGATATACAGTCTGCCATCAGGACATCAGTGTCGGTCAAGGTCAAGGTCACTGCGGCACTGTCTTTCTACGTGTCCATTTCCTTTCAGGCCTCCGCGGTCGAGATTTCCCCTCTGTCTCACCATGCCATCCATTGCTGCATAAGACAGGTCATGGAGGCCCTGTACGTGAGAAAGATGGACTTTATCAGCATCCCCATGATCACGGAGGCTCAGACTGACAGGGCTGGAGCATTCTACCGCATTGCTAAGTTCCCCAGGATACAGGGAGCAATACAGTGCACTCACATCACCATGCCGACACCTTCTCATGACCCAGAGCTTTTTCGTAACAGAAAAGGATTTCACTCCCTGAAGGTCCAACTAGTTGTCGACCAGATCATAATGGCAGTGAATGCCAAATGTCCAGGCAGCTTCAATGAGGCTCACATCCTGTGTGAGAGCACTGTCTCTGACATATTTAAGAGTTAGGCACAAGGACAATGCTGGATGCTTGGTGACAACCAGTATGACCTAGCCACCTGGCTGATGAAGCCCTGCATGACACCCACATTGAGGCCGAGAAGTGATACAACCAGAGCCACAGAGACACATGCAATGTGATCCAGAAAAGAGTAACTGTGCTTAAGCAGTGCTTTAGATGCATGGAGCACTCAGGAGAGGAACTACAATACAACCCTGAGCAAGTAGCTAAATTCGTGGTCATGTGCTCCATGCTGCACAACCTGTGGTGAGTCCATTTCCAGTGCCTCTGGCTGAGAAATTATCCCTGACTACCTTGGTCTCTCTCGCCAGAGACCACCTCGCAGTGACTTGCGGTTGCTGTTACTCTGGCTTCTCTCTGTGACTACCTTAGTCGACCCGAGATTACTCCAGTCTATCCAAGACTGTTTCTCTCCTCCGGTTGCCCTAGCTGCCCTTGAGATTACCTCACCCTTCTCTGTGACTACCCCAGTCAACCCGAGATTACTCCAGCCTATCCCAGACTGTATCTCTCCTCCAGTTGCTCCAGCCATCCGTAAGAGTACTTCTGGCCTTCCTGAGATCCCTTCGCAGACTACTTGAGATTACTTTTCTCGTTGGCTACCCTAGTCAGCCTGCGCTCTTTGGCTACCCTAGTCGCCTTGATACTACTCTGGCCTCCCTGAGACTCCTTCACAGACTACCTGTCATTACTTTGATACCTGAGACTTAACCAAGCTCCCCAGGATTTCTTGCCCTTCATTTGTGTCTGTGATCCTATTCCAAACTCCGAGGTTCTGCCGCAGTCGCCATTTTATGTAGGGTGTTCGTTTTCCACTCTACTTTGATTCGTAGACCTCGGGAATTACAGGAAGGACTCCACGTAACACAAAGTTTAGGCTTAAATCCAACTGCTAGTTTATTACAAAAAAACAACTAAAAATTACAGAACAAGACTTCTTAGAGATGGATCGAAAACATACAATCATCCATCCAGCCAGTTGCTGCTGTTGTCGATTGTAGGCTCATTGAGCTAGGGAAGATGTTGGTCCCAGCTGCTTGCTTCTTGGTCGTTGTTCCTTTGACCTGCTCCCCTGAGTTGTTGTTTCTTCCTTCTTCTTGTTGTTCTTCCGAGCTGTTGTTCTCAGCTCTTACAGATATATCCATTTAATTATACACATCTCCTGCCAGGCTGCTTTCAGTTAGTGTGTCTGGATGAGTCTTGATGGTTGTGATAATGGGTCTGGATCTGTATGGATGGCCACAATTCACATATGGAATCTACAGGGCAAAAGATAACTCCTTACCTTTTGTGCCCCGTTATCCAAAAATGCACACCTTGTGGGATCCTTTGTTGTTCTCGGTTTTCGCAGACTTGTAGTCTCCACAGGGAACTGTTTTTCCCCCCTCCGGCCACTTAATCCATGTGCTTGATTGTATCAAACCCTTTGTCTTGATGTTAATCGGGTCTCGCTCCTGACCACAGAAATCGCATTAATCAGTTATGAGTCACCACCTGCCTTGGGCTGGCACCCTTTTTCCAGCCCAACAGTCCCAAAGGTTTTCTTTTAAATCATTTTAGTCCGTGGCCTCTTGCTGTACCTTGATCATGAAATGTGTAAAGCTTAAAATTCCAAGCACTACCATTAGTGATTTCACAGAACGGACAACGCTAACGTTACTGATTCCAGAAAATGTACAGCACTCACATTACTGATTTCAGTGAACACACAGCGCTAATCTTAGTGATTTAACAAAATGGACAACGCTAACTTTATTGATTTCCGAGAACGCACAACGCGCACAATACTTATTTCAGAGAACGCACAGCGCTCACAATATTGATTTCAGAGATGCACAGCACTAACATTACTGATTGCAGAGAACTCACAGCATTAACATTATTGATTTCAAGGAAAAACAGCACGAACACTACCGAAATTAGAGAACGCACAGCGCTAAAATGACTGATTTCACAACACGGACAAAGCGTGTGCATTCTCTAAAGTCAGTACTGTGAGCTCTGTGTATTCTCTCAAATAAGTAATGTTAGCGCTGTGCATTCTCTGAAACCATTAATGTTAGTGCAGTGCATTCTATGAAATCATTAATGTTAGCGTGTGCGTTCTCCAAAGTGAGTAACTGATTTCAGAGGATGCAAGTGCGAATATTACTGAATTGAGAGAATGCACAGCGTTCACATTACTCACTTTGGAGAACGCACACGCTAACATTAATGATTTCAAAGAATGCACTGCACTAACATTAATGGTTTCAGAGAATGTACAGCGCTAACATTACTTATTTGAGAGAATGCACAGAGCTCACAATACTGACTTTGGAGAATGGACACGCTAACAGTAATGATTGCAGAGAAGGCACAGAGCTGACGTTATTGATTTCCGAGAACACCCAGCGCGCACAATACTGATTTCAGAGAACGCACAGCACTAACATTAGTGATTTCAAGGAAAAACAGCACTAACACTACCGAAATCAGAGCGCTAAAGTGACAGAGTTCATATCACGGACAAAGCTAAAATGATTGATTTCAGAGACTGCACGGCGTTAACATTACAGATTTGAGAAAATGCACAGCGCTCACAATACTGACTTTAGAGAATGCAGACGCTAACAGTAATAATTTCAGAGAACACACAGTGCCACACTGCTGACTTCAGTGAACATTAATGATTTCAAAGAATGCACTGCACTAACATTATTGATTCCAGAGAATGTATAGCACTAACATTACTAATTTCGGAGAACACGCAGCGCTAATCTTACAAAATGGACAACGCTAACATTGTTGATTTCCGAGAACGCACAGTGCTCACAATACTTATTTCAGAGAACGCACAGCGCTGACATTACTGATTTCAAGGAATAACAGCACTAACACTACCAAAATCAAAGCATGCACAGCGCTAAAATTATTATTTTCACAACACTGACAAAGCTAACATTACTGATTTCAGAGAATTCACAGCGCTAACATTACCGATTTGAGAGATTTGAGAGAATGCTCACAATACTGATTTTAGCGAACGCACACACCACCAGTAAGCATTTCAGAGAATGCAGAGGCCTACATTACTGATTTCAGAGAATGCGCAGCGCTAACAATTCTGATTTAAGAGTGTGCACAGCACTAACATTACTGATTTCAGAGAATACACAGTGCTAACATTACTGATTTCACAAAACAGACAATGCTAATATTACTCATTTCAGAGAATGCACAGCGTTCAGGTTAGTGAATTCAGAGAACGCTTGGCGCTACCATGACTGACTTCACAGCACGGACAACGCTAACATTAGTGAAATCACACAAAGCACAGCGTTAACATTACTGATTTCACAAAATGGACAACGCAAACACTACTGATTTCAGAGAACATAGAGCACTAACATTGCTGATTTAAGGGAAAAACAGCACAAAAACTAATGAGTTCAGAGAATTCACTGCGCTAACATTATTGATTTCAGAGAATTGCACGGCGCTAACAATAATGATTTCGGAGAATGCGCAGCGCTAACATTACTCATTTCAGAGGACACACAGCTCAAACATTACTGATTTCGGAGAACGCACAGCGCTCACAATACTGATTTCAGAGACCCACAGCATCAACATTACTAATTGCAGAGAACGCACAGCACAAACATGACTGATTTCAAGGAAAAACAGCACTAACACTACCGAAATCAGAGAATGCACAGCGCTAACATTAATGGTTTCAGACAATGCACAGCGCTAAAATTACTGATTTCACAACGCGGACAAAGCTAAAATGACTAACTTCAGAGAATGCACAGCGCTAACATTAATGGTTTCAGACAATGCACTGCACTAACATTACTGATTTCAGAGAATGCTAAGTGCTACTATTAGTGATTTCACAGAATGAACAACGCTACTGTTAAGGAGGTAGAGTATTGTAAGGGGATTGACTGATTGTATGTAAAACACGCTTATAACATTCGCTTAGATATAGGTTTTTAAGCAGCAAAGCTTGGTGGTAACTATTATGTTCAGAATAACTCCACAAGACTGTGTTGTAAGCTCAAACCATTGTGACCTTGGTCTCTTTAATGTAACTCCAAAGTGAGGAAGCAGCATGGTGGATTACCTTTTATACCTGCTTGCCCAGGGTGCACAGGTGACCCTTAGGTCTCCCACACGTGTGCCCCCTGGTGGCAAGTCTTACACATTGGTGGGGTTTGCATACATAACATCACTCCCCCCAAAGACTTATGTACAAGTTATTTACAGGTTGAGGCGATCTGGCGCTCTGCGTTCCCGGGTTGATCGCCTGAGTTGAAGTCCTGACATGGGTGAATTGGTCGGATCATTGCTGCACGGCAGCGCGGCTGGTCTGATCGGCCTATCGTGCATGGTGGGTTCATCCTCGTGGTTGATAGCGAGGTCGATTGCTGGTTGGGTGTGTGTTGATGGATCATAGATGGTAAAGTCTTCTTCAAACTGTTTTTGGTTGTCAATGAATTGAAATTTGGTCTGATCCAAGTGCTTTCTGCACGTTTGCCCATTCAACAATTTAGCAACAAACACTCTATTCCCCTCCTTGGCTAAAACAGTGCCAGCAATCCATTTGGGACCATGACCATAATTTAGAACAAACACAGGATCATTAACCTCAATGTCACGTGATACAGCCGTGTGATCATGGTACACATTATGCCTGTGCCGCCAGGTTTCTACGTGATCATTGAGATCCAGGTGGACTAAGGAGAGCCTGGTTTTGAGTGCTCTCTTCATTAACAAATCTGCAGGGGGAACACCGGTGAGCGAGTGGGGGTGCGTCCGGTAGCTGAGTAGGACCCGAGATAACCAGGTCTGCAAGGAGCCGTCTGTTATGCATTTCAAGCTCTGCTTGATGGTTTGGACTGCCTGCTCCGCTTGATCATTGGATGCGGGCTTAAATGGGGCAGACCTGACATGCTTGATGCCATTGTGGGTCATGAACTTGTTGAATTCCGAGCTGATGAAACATGGTCCATTGTCACTAACAAGGACGCCGGGCAAACCATGGGTGACAAACATGGCCCTGAGACTTTCAATGGTGGCAGTGGACGTACATGATGACCTTATTATACATTCAATCCATTTAGAGTAAGCGTCCACTGCTACTAGAAACATCTTTCCTAGAAAAGGTCCAGCAAAATCTACGTGGACCCTGGACCACGGTTTGGAGGGCCATGACCACAGGCTCAGAGGGGCCTCCCTGGGTGCGTTGCACAACTGTGAGCAAGTGTTGCATTGGTGTACGCATGATTCCAATTCGGAGTCAATGCTGGGCCACCAAATGTGCGACCTGGCGATAGCCTTCGTCATGACTATGCCTGGGTGGGCACTGTGCAGGTTGCGTATAAACGTTTCCCAGCCTTTTTTTGGCAAAACCACGTGATTCCCCCATAGGAGACAATCCAATTGGATGGACAATTCAGCCTTACGTCGGTGGAACGGCTTAATTGCATCTTGCATTTCTCCGGGAACCGCCGACCAGTTCCCATTAAGGCTGCAGCTTTTTACTAGTGATAGCACAGGGTCTTGGCTAGTCCATGTCCTGATCTGGCGAGCCGTGACGGGTGGCCCCTCGCTCTCAAAAGCATCCATTACCGAAGCAAGTCTGCGGGTTGCGCCATTTCCACCTCGGTGGTGGGCAATGGTAGCTGACTGAGGGCATCAGCGCAGTTCTCAGTGCCTGGTCTGTGGCGGATTACATAGTCATATTCAGACAATGTTCGTGCCCATCTTTGGATGCGGGATGAAGCATTGGTGTTGATACCTTTGCTTTCTGAGAGCCGTGAAATAAGCAGTTTGTGGTCGGTTTCAAGCTTGAACCGGAGACCAAATAGGTATTGGTGCATTTTCTTAACCCCATGTACACATGCTAATGTTTCTTTCTCAATCATACTGTAGGTTCTTTCAGCCTCTGGATGCATATGCAACCGGTTACAGTTTGCCTGCCACATTTGCTTGCTGTAACACACAACCGACCCCGTACGACGACGCATCACAAGCTAGTACTAAACGTAATGGTTCATACAATACCAAGTAACTCGTTAGAGCATAGCAGGTTTCTGACCTTATTAAAGGCTGTCTCTTGAGATCTACCCCAACACCAATCATCACCCTTGCATATCAATAAATGAAAGGGTTCCAGTCAAAGTGCTCAACCCCGGTAGAAAGTTCCCAAAATAGTTGAGGAGTCCCAGGAACGAACGCAGCTCCATCACATTCTCTGGTCTGGGTGCATTCTTGATGGCCTCCGTCTTGGAGTCTGTGGGTCTGATGCCATCTACCGCAATCTTTCTCCCCAGAAATTCTACCTCTGGCGCCAGGAAAACATATTTGGAGCATTTCAGCCTGAGTCCCACTCTGTCTAGTTGCTTTAGAACCTCTTCCAGGTTGTGCAAATATTCGATGGTGTTGCGACCAGTGATCAAGGTGTCGTCTTGAAACACCACAGTGCATGGAACCGATTTCAGCAGACTCTCCATTTCCTCTGGAAGATGGCCGCAGCCGAGCGAATCCCAAAGGGGCATCTGTGGTACACGAACAGTCCTTTGTGCGTGTTGATGCACATCAATTTCTTTGATGGTTCAGCCAGCTCCTGTGTCATGTGAGCAGAGGTTAGATCTAGCTTGGTGAACGACTTTCCCCCTGCTAGTGTTGCGAATAGGTCCTCCACTTTAGGTAGTGGGTACTGGTCCTGTAACGAGACTTGGTTGATCGTTACCTTGTAGTCCCCGCAAATTCTGACCGTCCCGTCGCTCTTCAACACCAGCACGATTGGACTGGCCCATTCGTTGAACTCGACTGGCGATATGATCCCCTCTCGTTGAAGTCTGTCCAGCTTGATCTCGGCTTTCTCTCGCATCATATATGGGACTGCTCGGGCCTTGTGATTAACGGGCCATGCCCCAGGAACAAGATGGATCACCACTTTGGCGCCTGTGAAGTTGCCGATGCCTGGCTCAAATAACGGCGGGAATTTGTTTAGCACCTGGACGCACGAGGCGTCATCTATCGAAGACAGAGCTTTGATGTCGCCCCAGTTCCATTGGATCTTTCCTAGCCAGCTTCTGCTGAACAACATTGGGCCATCGCCTGGTACAATCCACAGTGGTAAATCATGCACCATTCCGTCATACGATACTTTCACTGCCGCACTGCTGATAACAGGTATGAGTTCTTTGATGTAAGTGCACAGCGTTGTGTGAATCGGGCTGTTTTGGCCTCTGTGTCTTGTTGCCCCACGGTTTCTCAAAAGCCTTCTGGCTCATGATTGATTGACTCGCCCCCGTGTCCAATTCCATGTAGACTGGAATGCCGTTAAGTTTAACTTTTAACATTATCGGAGGGCTTTTGGTGGTGAAAGTGTGTACCCCATACACTTACGCTTCATCCTCAGGTTGAGTTGCCTCTCCTGCTCGTTCAGCATGATCCACGCTGGATCGGTCGTCCTCTGCTGACTCTGCCACGTGGTGAGTTAGAGGTTGTTTGCTGGAGGTGCCCCATTGTTCCACAGCCCTTGCACATCTTGTGCTTGAATCGACATTGATGGGTTCTATGACTGCCCCCGCAGCGCCAACATGGTGTTAATAGATACGTATTCACACCCCACAGCGGCCTCTGAGTCATGCTAGGCCTGGCCTCTGCGGTTGTGTAGGCCCTGCCATATACAGTTCTGCCTGCTGAAAGCATTATTTTATGCACAGTACTTGCCGGTGAGCTTTGATTCTGTGAAGATATCTGTTTCGTGTTGTCGCTCGTGGATATGAAAGCCTGGGCTATCATGATGGGCTTGCTCAGATCTAGGGATTCGGCAGACAGCAGTTTGCGAAGAACGACCTTGTGGCCAATTCCAAGCACGAAAAAGTCCCGCAACATTTCCCCCAAAGATCCGGCAAATTCGCACTGTCTCGCAAGGCATCTTAGGTCGGCGACAAAGCTTGCCACGTTCTGGTCTCGGAGCGATGGTGCGTGTAAAAGCGATACCTGGCCATTAGGATGCTCTTCTTCGCCTTGAGGTGTTCTCAAACCAGCGTGCACAGCTCTGTGTAGGTCGCATCTGTTGGTTTGACCGGTGCCTGCAGATTTTTGATGAGGCCATATATTGAAGACCCACATACGCTGAGGAGAATCGCCCTGCGCTTGACTGCCGCCTCAGCCGTGTCCAGCTCATTAGCCATGAAGTACCGGTCGAGATGCTCAACGAAGGTTTCCCAATCATCACTCTCGACAAATCTCTCAAGAATACCAACGGCAGCCATTACTACGTGAAAGTTCGTGATCTGTAACTCGT
The DNA here is from genome assembly GCF_044704955.1 of Pristiophorus japonicus. NCBI lineage: Eukaryota > Metazoa > Chordata > Chondrichthyes > Pristiophoridae > Pristiophorus > Pristiophorus japonicus. The sequence continues at coordinate 280,149,843 of NC_091978.1, forward strand.
TGCCAATTGTTATGTTCAGAATAACTCCACAAGACTGTGTTGTAAGCTCAAACCATTGTGACCTTGGTCTCTTTAATGCAACTCCAAAGTGAGGAAGCAGCGTGGTCGATTGCCTTTTATGCCTGCTTGCCTACAGGTGACCCTTAGGTCTCCCACAGGTGCGCCCCCTGGTGGCAAGTCTTACACATTGGTGAGGTTTGCATACATAACAGTAACTGAACCATCAATTGGGTTAACCTTTAGTACAGACAGATAGATAGAAAATGAAAACTTACATATTCAGTACAGAACAATTTTTACCAAGGACAGTGGGGAGCCAGCAGTCAAGAAACATAGATTGCAGCAACAGTAAAATCAGGCATTTGGGAAACATAGAAACATAGAAAATAGGAGCAGTAGTAGGCCATTCGGCTCTTCGAGCCTGTACCGCCATTCAATATGATCATGGCTGATCCTCTATCTCAATACCATATTCCTGCTTTTCTCCCTTGATGCCTTTTGTCTCTAGAAATCTATCTATCTCCCTCTTAAATATATTCATTGACTTGGCCTCCACAGCCTTCTGTGGTAGAGAATTCCATAGGTTCACTACCCTCTAGGTGAAAAGATTTCTCCTCATCTCGGTCCTAAATTTCCTACCCCGTATCCTGTGACCCCTAGTTCAAGACTTCCCAGCCAGGGGAAACATATTCCCAGCATCCAGTCTATCCAACCCAGTCAGAATTTTATACGTTTCAATGAGATCCCCTCTCATTCTCCTAAACTCTAGTGAATACAGGCCTAGTCGACCCGATCTCACCTCATACGACAGTCCTGCCATCCCAGGAATCAGTCTGTTGAGCCTTCGCTGCACTCTCTCTATGGCAAGCATAACCTTTCTTAGGTAAGGAGATCAAAACTGCACACATTACTCCAGATGCGGTCTCACCAAGGCCCTGTATAACTGTAGTAAGACATCCTTGCTCCTGTACTCCAATCCTCCAAAACTCAAACAAAGTTAATCAACACGTCATGAGGAACTGAGGCAAAGTTGACACCACTGAACAACACATTCCAGCAGGGTGACATGTGATGGGAGATGGACAGGTTGGGAAATCACTCATCAGCCAGTCTGATCAGGGTCTATGATAATCTGCAGGCCAATTGAAGTTTGTAGGTGGGTCGCACACCTCAAAAACTTGTATAAATGTGCTTGTAGAAACTGTTATGTATGAATAAGGAGTCTGACTAGATACTGTGAGCTCAAAGTAAAGTGCAAGCTTAGTCTTTAATTGCAGGTCTCCAGGGTGCCTCTCCAGCCTGTGGGGCCTCCTTAAGTACAGGTGCTCCTAAGGGATTGTGGGATCCCTTGGGATTCCAGGGAATGAGCCCTCTGGTGGCTACACAAGGTATTTGCATATATAACAACACTCCCCCGCCCCCCACCCCCCCAAAGCCAATAGTGTAACTATTTACAAGGTGAGTCGATCTGGGGCCTTTCTTTCCCTGGTTGATCGTCTCGGTGCAAATGCTGGTTTCGGTGAATCATTTGTTGGGCCCTCGCTGGGCTGCTGTGCAGCTGGCCTTGCTGGGCTGCCTGGTGTGGTGAGTCCTGCTGGGCTGCTACATGTGATGGGTTCTGCTTCGTGGTCAACCATGGTGCCGGTTGCCACTGGTGTCAAAGAAGGTAGGGGCCAATGTGGGTTGCTCTGGATAGTCCGTGAATCTGAGTTTGGTTTGGTCCAAGTGTTTCCGGTAGTTAAGTCCATTTGAAAGTTTGACCCGAAACACCCTACTCCCCTCTTTGGCCACAACAGTGCCGGTAAGGCACTTGGGACCTTGTCCATAGTTCAACACAACTACAGGACCATTGGTTTCAATTTCGCGGGACACATTTGCGCTATCATGACATGTACTTTGTTGAAGTCTCCTGCTCTCTACCTGTTCATGTAGATCAGGGTGGACTAACAAGAGCCTTTTCTTAAGTGCCCTTTTCATGAGCAGTTCAGCGAGTGGAATCCCAGTGAGCGAGTGGGGTCTCGTGCGGTAACTAAGCAGGACTCGGGATAGGCGAGTCTGCAGTGAGCCTTCAATTACCCTCTTCAAGCTCTGCTTGATGGTTTGCACTGCTCTCTCTGCCTGACCATTGGATGCTGGTTTAAACGGGGCAGATGTAACATGTTGGGTCATGAACTCTTTGAACTCAGCACTGGTGAAACATGGCCTGTTGTCGCTCACAAGGACATCAGGCAAGCCCTGCGTGGCAAACATGGCCCGCAGGCTTTCAGTGGTAGCAGCGGACGTGCTTGCCGACATTATCTCACATTCAATCCATTTGGAGTACACATCTACAACCACTAGGAACACTATACCCAAAAACTGACCTGCATAGTCGACGTGGACCCTGGACTACGGTTTGGAGGGCCAAGACCATAAACATAGTGGCGCCTCCCTGGATGCATTGCTTAACTGCGAGCATGTGTTACATTTGTGCACGCAGGACTCTAAGTCTGCACAGATACCGGGCCACCACATGTGGGATCTGGCTATCGCTTTCATCATTACAATGCCTGGGTGAGTACTGTGGAGATCACTGATGAAAGTATCCCTGCTCTTCTTGGGGACTACTACCCCATTACCCCACAGAAGGCAATCTGCCTGTATAGACATTTCATCTTTGCGCCGCTGGTACAGCTTTATCTCTTCCTGCATTTCCAATGGGACACTGGACCAGCTCCCGTGAAGCACACAATATTTTACTCAGGAAAGTAAGGGGTCCTGGCTCGTCCAGGTTCTAATCTGTTGGGCTGTGACGGGTGATTGCTCACTCTCGAATGCTTCCATTACCATGACTAATTCTGCGGGCTGTGCCATTTCCACCCCTGTGGTGGGCAATGGCAGCCTACTGAGAGTATCGGCACAGTTTTCTGTGCCTGGCATATGGTGGATGGCGTAGTTGTATGCGGACAATGTGATCACCCATCTCTAGATGCGGGCCGATGCATTCGTATTTATCCCGTTACTTTCGGAAAAGAGGGACATCAGTGGCTTATGGTCAGTTTCCAATTCAAGTTTGAGCCCAAACAGATATTGATGCATTTTCTTTACCCCATAAACACATGCTAACGCTTCTTTTTCAATCATGCTGTAGCTCTCTCAGCCTTAGACAGACTTCTAGATGCATAAGCAACCGGTTGCAATTTCCCCGATTCATTAGCTTGTTGCAATACACACCCGACCCCGTATGACGACGCATCACATGCTAGTACCAAACGATTACATGGATCATACAACACCAGCAATTTGTTTGAGCATAACAATTTTCTACCTTTTACAAAGGCATTTTATTGGCTTTTACCCCATACCCATTCGTCTCCTTTATGTAGTAAGACGTGCAGTAGTTCTAGCAGTGTGCTGAGACCCGGTAAGAAGTTACCAAAGTAGTTCAGTAGTCCTAGAAACGACCACAGCTCCGTCACATTCTGTGGCCTTGGTACGTTCTCGATTGTCTCCGTCTTCAAATCGGTGGACTTGATGCCATCTGCCGCGATACGTCTCCCCAGGAACTTCAGGCGCCAGGAAAACGCACTTCGAGCCTTTTAACCTGAGCCCCACACAGTTGAGTTGACTAAGAACATCCTCCAAGTTCTGCAGATGCTCGACTGTGGCCCAACCTGTAAGTAAGGTGTTGTCCTGGAAGACCATCGTGCGCGGGACCGACTTCAGTAAGCTTTCCATGTTTCTCTGGAATATCGCCATGGCTGATCGAATCCCAAACGGGCATCTGTTGTGCGTGTTGATGCAGGTGAGGCCCTTCGATGATTCCTCCAGCTCCTGCGTCAGGTAGGCTGAGGTCAAGTCCAGCTTCCTGAACGTGTTTCCTCCTGCCAGCTTCGCAAAAAGGTCATCTGCCTTTGGTAGTGGGTATTGATCCTGCAGGGAGAAACGATTGATAGTTACTTTGTAATCACCACAGATTCTGATGGTGCCGTCTCCCTTGAGAACTGGAACAATCGGACTGGCCCACTCATTGAATTCGATCGGTGAAATGATGCCCTCTCGTTGCAGCCGGTCCAGCTCGATCTCCACCCTCTCTCTCATCATGTATGCCTTGTGATGAATGGGTCGCGCCCCTGGAATGAGGTGGATCTGCACTTTTGCTCCTTGGAACTTCCCGATGCCTGGTTCGAACAGCGAGGGGAACTTGTTTAAGACCTGGGCACACGAAGTGTCGTCAATGGATGAGAACGCTCGGATGTCGTCCCAGTTCCAGCGTATCTTTCCCAGCCAGCGTGGGACCATCGCCCGGTACCACCCAGAGTGGTAACTTGTGCACCGCTACATCGTGGGAGACCTTTACAGTAGCACTGCCGATTACGGGAATCATTTCCTTTGTGTAAGTTCTCAGTTTAGTGTGAATAGGAGGCAGGACTGGCCTAGAGGCCTTACTGCACCACAATTTATCGAAAGTCTTTTTGCTCATAATGGATTGGCTCGTGCCCGTGTCCAGCTCCATTCACATCGTGAGTCCATTTAATTCAATCTCCAGCATTATTGGGGGACACTTTGTGGTAAATGTGTGCACCCCATATACCTCTGCCTCCTCGGTCTGAGGCTCTGGTTCGTCATGATCCTCCGTGGATCTGTCCTCCGCTGCAACATAGTGGTTTGCAGAATTAGCAGGCTTTGCAGCTCGCCTGCACATACGTTGGAGGTGTCCCATTGTTCCACAGCCCTTGCAAACGTACCCTTTGAAGCGGCATAAATGGAAACGATGATCACCCCCACAGCGCCAACAAGGCGTTAATGGCCTTGCATTCATCATCCTTTATGGTGGACTCTGAGACATGTGCAGATGTGCATCTGCAGGCATGTGGGGCCTGCCCTGTACGTTGCGATTTGAAAGCATCATCAATTTGTTCACAGTACTTGTAGCAGCACTCGTGTGCTGAGAGATTTGCTTGGTATTGTCACTGGTGGCAATGAATGCCTGGGCTATCGCTATGGCTTTACTCAAAGTTGGGGTCTCTACAGTCAAAAGTTTGTGAAGTATCACTTCATGGCCAATGACAAGTACAAAGAAGTCCCTCAACATGTGCTCCAAATGTCCTTCAAATTCGCAATGTCCTGCAAGGCGTCTTAGCTCGGCGACATAGCTCGCCACTTTCTGGCCTTCAGACCTTTTGTAGGTATAGAACCGGTACCTCGCCATCAGAACGCTTTCCCTTGGGTTCAGTTGCTCCCGAACCAATGTGCACAAATTATCACATGATTTCTCTGTGGGTTTCGCTGGAGCAAGTAGATTTTTCATGAGGCCATACGTTGGTGCCCCGCAAATGGTGAGGAGAATCGCCCTTCATTTGGCAGCATTCACTTCTCCTTCCAGCTTGTTGGCCACGAAGTATTGGTCGAGTCGCTCCACAAAAGTTTCCCAATCATCTCCCTCCTAAAATTTCTCCAGGATGCCCACTGTTCTCTTCATCGTTGGGTTCGTCATCTGTATCTCATTGTTATGTGTGAATAAAGAGGCTGACTAGATATTGTGAGCTCAAAGTAAAATGTGACCGTAGTCTTTTATTGCAGGTCTCCAGAGTGCCTCTCCAGCCTGTGAGGCCTCCTTAAGTACAGGTGCTCCCAAGGGATTGTGGGATCCCTTGGGACTCCAGGCGATGAGCCCTCTGGTGGCTACACAATGTATTTACAAGTTTACATATATAACAGAAACCCTTGCTAACATTACTGATTGCAGAGAACCTCATGGCACTAACATTACTGATTTCAGAAAACGTACAGCGCTAACATTACTGATTTCAGAGAACGCACAGCGCTCACACTAGCAATTTCAGAGAACACATTGTGCTAAGATTACTGATTTCAGAGAATGCGCAGCGCTAACAATTCTGATTTAAGAGCATGCACAGCATTCACACTACTGATTTGTGAATGCACAGCATGAACATTACTGATTTCAGAGAAAGAGTAGCACTAACATTACTGATTTCAGAGAATGCACAGTGCTAACTTTACTGATTTCACAAAATGGACAACGCTAATATTACTCATTTCAGAGAATGCACAGCGCTCAGGTTACTGATTTCAGAGAATGCTAAGTGCTACCATTACTGATTTCACAGCACGGACAACGCTAACATTACTGATTTCACAGAACGCACAGCGTTAACATTACTGATTTCACAAAATGGACAACGCAAACACTACCGAAATCAGAGAACGCACAGAAATAACATTACTGATTTCACAAAATGGACAACGCTAACATAACTGATTTCAGAGAACGTACAGTGCTAACATTACTGATTTCAGAGAATGTACAGTACTCACACGACTGATTTCAGAGAATGCACAGTGCTAACATTACTGATTTCAGAGATTGTACAGTACTCACACGACTGATTTCAGAGAATGCACAGTGCTCACATTACTGATTGCAGAGAACGTCACAGAGGTATTATTTCAGATTTCAGAACATGAAGCGCTCTATTACTGATTTCAGAGAATGCACTGCACTCACATTACTGATTTCAGAGAATGCACAGTGCTAACATTACTGATTTCAGAGATTGTACAGTACTCACACTACTGACTTCAGAGAACCGTTCACATTACAGATTTCAGAGAATGCACAGTGCAAACAATAATGATTTCAGAGATCGCACAGCGCTAAGACTAATGATTTCAGAGAATGCGCAGCTCAAACATTACTGATTTTTGAGAAAGCACAGCTCACAATACTTAATTCAGAGAACACACAGCGCTATAATACTGATTTCAGAGACGCACAGCATCAACATTACTGATTGCAGAGAACGTACAGCACAAACATGACTGATTTCAAGGAAAAACAGCACTAACACTACCGAAATCAAAGAATGCACAGCGCTAAAATTACTGAGTTCACAACACGGACAAAGCTAAAATGACTGATTTCAGAGAATTCACAGCGCTAACATTAATGGTTTCAGACTATGCACTGCATTAACATTATTGATTTCAGCGAGAGCACAGTGCTAACATTACTCATTTCAGAGAACGCTCGGTGCTCACTGTATTGATTTTAAATAATGTACAGCTAACATTACTGATTGCAGAGAATGCAGTGCTAATGTTCCTGATTGCAGAAAACGTCACAGTGCTAACATTACTGGTTTCAGAAAGTGTACAGTGCTAACATTATTGATTTCAGAGAACACACAGTGCCACGCCACTGATTTCAGTGATCGCACAGCACTAACATTACTGATTTCAGAGAATGCACAGCACTAACTTCACTGAATTCACAAAACGGACAATGGTAATATTACTCATTTCAGAGAACGCACAGCGCTCAGGTTACTGATTTCAGAGAACACAGAGCACTAACATTACTGATTTCAGGGAAAAACAGCACAAACACTACCGAAATCAGAGAATGCACAGTGCTAACATTACTGATTTCACAAAATGGACAACGCTAACATTACAGATTTCAGAGAACATGGAGCACGAACATTACTGATTTAAGGGAAAAACAGCACTAACACTACCGAATTCAGAGAATGCACTGCAGTAACATTACTGATTTCAGAGAACGCACTGCGCTAACATTACTAATTTCAGAGAATGTACAGTACTCACACTGCTGATTTCAGAGAATGTACAGCGCTCACTCTACTGATTTCAGAAGATGCACAGTGCTGATAGTAATGATTTCACAGATCGCACAGCGCTAAGACTAATGATTTCAGAGAATGAGCGGCGCTGACATTACTGATTTCAGAGAATGCTAAGTGCTACTATTAGTTATTTCACAGAATGAACAACACTAATGTAAGGGGGGAGAGTATTGTAAGGGGATTGACAGATTGTATGTAAAACTCGCTTAAGCATGTAAAGCACGCTTATAACACTCGCTTAGAAAAGGGTTTTTAAGCAGCAAAGCTTCATGGTAACTGAACCATCAATTGGGTTAACCTTTAATAAAGACAAATAGAAAATGAAAGCTTACATATTCAGTACAGAACAATTTCTACCAACGACAGTGGGCAGCCAGCAGGCAAGAAACAGAGGGTTCAAGTTTTGGCCTGAGTTGCTCCTATTTTTTTTGGAGCAACTAGTTTAGAATGGAGCATCTTTGAAATTGCAATTCTCGGCATTTAGTTTGCTCCAGTTCTAGTCAGTTAGAATAGTTTCATTTTAGAACAGATTTATTTTTTCAAAAGGGAGCGTGTCCAGCCACTTACGCCTGTTTTGCAAGTTTAGGCAGTGAAAACTTACTCCAAACTGATATGTCCTTACGATACAGTATAAATGCACACGAGGCCCATACTTGAGAGAAGCTCACTCTGTGACCAGTTACCTTTATTATCAAGACCTCAAGTGATGAAGGTGGGTGGAGCTTCCCCTTTTATACCTGAAAGTCCAGGATCACCCACTTGTGGTCAATGTTCTCAAGGTGTACAACTTAGGTCAGCTTATACTTGGGTTACAATGATAGTTGAATACATGACATCACCTCCCCGACAAAGTCTTATTGGGATCACAGGTTAAGTCTCTCTGGTGGTTTACGTTCCCTTGTAGAGCGCCTGAGTTGGGGCTCCGGTTGTTGGGTGCTGGCCTGAGTGCCTGCTGTTTGCGGTCCCTCAGGCCTGTCCGGACTGCCCACAGTGGCTGGGCTCTCCTCCACTTGGTTCCGGTGTTCGGTCACCTGTGGTGGAGTAAACTCTACGTCGTGTTCTTCCTCTGCTTCTTCTATGGGGTTGCTGAACCTCCTTTTAGTTTGATCCACGTGTTTGTGGCAGATTTGTCCATTGGTAAGTTTAACTACCAAAACTCTATTCCCCTCTTTGGCAATCACAGTGCCTGCAAGCCATTTGGGCCCTGCAGCGTAATTAAGGACAAAAACAGGGTCATTGACATCAATACATCGCGCCCTCGCATTCCTGTCATGGTAGTCATATTGTGACTGATGCCTGCTCTCAACAATTTCTTTCATAGTAGGTTGTATAAGGGATAACCTGGTTTTGAGCATCCTTTTCATTAGCAGCTCTGCGGGTGGAACCCCTGTGAGCGAGTGTGGTCGGGATCTATTGGCCAACAGGAGGCGTGATAAGCGGCTTTGTAGGGAACCCTCTTGGATTCTGAGCATCCCCTGTTTGATTATCTGCACTGCTCGTTCCATCTGGGCGTTTGAGGCCGGCTTGAACGGTGCCGTTCTAACATGGTTGATTCCATTTCCTGCCATGAAGTCCTGGAATTCAGTGCTTGTGAAGCACGGGCCATTGTCGCTGACCAAGACATCTGGTAGACCAGGGGCGGCGAACATTGCCCGTCAACTTTCTACCGTGGCAGAGGATGTGCTTGAATTTAAAATGGCACACTCAATCCATTTGGAGTAGACGTCTACTACAACCAAAAACATTTTTCCCATGAAAGGACCTGCGTAGTCCACATGGATGCTTGACTATGGCTTGGCGGGCAAGGACCAGAGGCTAAGGGGGGCTTCCCTGGGTGCGTTGCCCAGCTGAGCACACGTGTTGCACCTGCGAACACAAAGTTCCAGGTCTGCATCTATCCCTGGCCACCAAACTTGTGACCTGGCAATTGCCTTCATCATGACAATGCCTGGGTGCTAATTATGAAGTTCTCTGATAAACACCTCTCTGCCCATCTGGGGCATGACTATTCGGTTTCCCCACAGTAGGCAATCGGCCTGAATTGAGAGTTCATCCTTGCGCCTATGAAACGGTTTAAATTCCTCAGGCATGCCCTGTACATGGCTGCCCGGTCCCCATTCAGGACACATTTCTTAACTAAAGACAGTAGCGGGTCTTTATTTGTCCAGACTTTAATCTGACAGGCTGTCACAGGTGAGCCTTTGCTATCAAAAGGTCCAACAGCCATGACCATCTTAGCATCATGTTCAGTTGCCCCTTCAGTGGTGGCTAGTGGGAGCCTGCTGAGTGCATCAGCACAGTTTTCAGTGCCCAGTCTGTGCCGAATTGTATAGTCATAGGCGGCTAACGTAAGTGCCCACCTCTGTATGCGGGCCGATGCATTCGCATTTATGGCCTTGTTGTCGGCCAAAAGGGACGTTAGGGGTTTGTGATCTGTCTCCAGCTCAAACTTCCTGCCAAACAGGTACTGGTGCATTTTTTTACAGCATATACACATGCTAGCACTTCCTTTTCTACCATCCCGTAGCCCCTTTCTGCCGGGGACAGACTTCTAGAGGCATAAGCTATATAACTGACCATTGGCATTCACATGCTGCAACACACAACCGACATCATAGGACAACGCATCGCATGTTAGAACAAGTTTCTTACACGAGTCATATAACGTTAACAGTTTGTTGGAGCATAACAAGTTGCATACTTATCAAAAACCCTTTCCTGGCTGTCCCCCCAGACCCAATCGCGACCTTTGCGTAGGAGTACCTTTAGCGGCTCTAACAGCGTGCTCAATTTGGAAAGAAAGTTACCAAAATAGTTCAGGAGCCCCAGGAACGAACGCAGCTCCGTCGTGTTACGGGGTCTGGTGCTCTCTGGATCGCTTCCGTTTTGGACGCCGTGTGTTTGAACCCATCTGCTGTTACCCTCATCCCCAGGAATTCTACCTCTGGAGCTAAGAAGACGCACTTCGCCTTTTTCAGTCGCAGCCCTACCCGGTCCAGTCTGTGTAGCACCTCCTCCAGGTTGTGGATGTGTTCTTCAGTATCGTGACCTGTGATGAGGATGTCGTCTTGAAAAACCACTATCCTTGGAATCGACTTGAGGAGGCTTTCCATATTTCGCTGAAAGATCACGGCGGCCGAACGAATCCCGAACAGACATCTGTTGTACTCAAACAACCCCTTGTGTGTCGTGATGGTGGTCAGCTTCTTTGACTCACTCGCCAGCTCCTGGGTCATGTAAGCTGAGGTCAGGTCCAATTTTGAAAAAGTTTGCCACCGGATAGCATCGCAAAGAGGTCCTCCGCTCTCGGTAGCGGGTACTGGTCTTAGATTGACACCCGATTGATGCTGGCCTTGTAATCGCCACATATCCTGATCCACCCATCCGCCTTGAGCACCGGCACAATCGGGCTCGCCCAGTCACTGAATTCGACTGGTGACATGATGCCTTCCCTCAGCAGGCGGTCCCGCGTCACGTACGGCACCGCTCTGGCCTTGTGGTGTTCTGGCCTGGCGTCCGGGTTTATGTGAATCACTACCTTGGCCTCCATGAAAGTGCCGATGCGAAATTGAAATAATGAGTCAAATTTGTCCAGGCCCTGTGAGCATGGTACTCGCTCCACAGAAGAAATTGCATTGACATCGCCCCATTTCCAGTTCATGACAGCAAGCCAACTCCTCCCCAGTAGTGCGGGACCGTCCCCGGGACAATCCAGAGTGGCAACCTGTTCTCCGAATCTTTGTGGGCCACGACTACCGTGATGCTGCCTAGCACCGGAATGATCTCCTTTGTCTATGTCCGTAGCTGTGCGTCAATTGGCAATAATTTTCGCCTCCTGGCCTTGGACACCCACAACCTTTCGAACTATCTGATACTCATCAGGTACTGGCTGGCCCCCGTGTCTAGCTCCATTAGTACTGGGATGCACTTTCATCATTATCGGTGGCGTCCTGGTATATGAACTGTATATGTGCTCCACATGAACTCGCTGAATTTCAGTTTCCAGCGATTTCCCCCAGTATTCATTTGGCCTCGTAAGGCTTACATTGGGCCCATCCTCCTCGTACATCAACCTGGCTGCAGGCTTCCTGCACATATGCGCCAAGTGACCGCTGACGTTGCAGTTTCTGCCGGTATATTGCTGATGCCTGCAAGCTCTGGCTGGGTGTTTGCCTCCACACCTCCAGCATGAGCTGGAGGACCCGTTGTTGGAAACAAAAGGTCCATTACCAGTCGATCGTCTCTGACTGTCTCTGTAACTGTCCTTAAGCGCACCATTAACAGGTGTTGATGGCCCCATTACTGGTCGCATTGTCCATTGCGATGGCATGAATCGCCATTCAGCTAGCCATTGTCTCTGTTGAATTCCCCCTTTGGTTCGACTACATGCTGGGGCATGTCCGATTGCCCTTGTCTGCCTAGAGAACTGTGTGTCGCGTTAACAATGTTGACTCCCTGGTCGTTTGCCGCATTTAAGCCAAGATTTTTGTCATACGTCATTCTCGTCTCTTCCTCCCCTGAGATAAATGTCTGGGCTATCAGAGCCGCTGTTTCCAGGGTCAAGTCTTTGGTCTCAATCAGTTTCCTGAAAACCCCAGCGTGCCCGATGCCCTCAATAAAAAAGTCTTTCAGCATCTCCACTCTGCTTGCTTCTGGGAACTTACATAGACTCTCCAGTGGCCGGAGATCTGCCACGAAGCCAGGAACACTTTGCCCTTCTCGCTGTTGGTGCGTGTAAAACCGATGTCTCGCCATGTGCATGCTGCTCGCCAGTTTAAGGTGTTCCCCGATCAACTTACTGAGCTCTTCGAACGTCTTGTCCGCCGGCTTCTCTGGCGCTCGAAGGTCCTTCATCAGGGAGTAGGTTCTGGATCCACAAACCGTCAGGAGATGAGCCCTGCGTTTGTCGGCTGAATCCTGTCCCAACCATTCCTTAGTGACAAAACTTTGCTGTAGTCTCTCAATAAAGTCATCCCAATCATCACCAACACAGTACCTCTCTTGTGTGCTGCTAGAGGCCATACTCGCGTGCTTTAAATCCCAGTTTCTCGTCACCAATGATATGTCCTTACTATAGAGTATAAATGCACACGAGGCCCATACTTGAGAGAAGGTCACTCTGTGACCAGTTACCTTTATTATCAAGACCTCAAGTGATGAAGGTGGGTGGAACTTCCCCTTTTATACCTGAAAGTCCAGGTTAGGAGTGTCCCCCACAAGTTCACCCTCTTGTGGTCAATGTTCTCAAGGTGTACAACTTAGGTCAGCTTATACATGGGTTACAATGATAGTTAAATACATGACACAAACTAACTTAGAATGAAGTAAGTGTAGATTTTTGTACGCTCAGAAAAACCTTGCCTACACTTATAAAGCATGCGTAGGGAACGAGAAATGGGGACGGGGGGGGTGTGGGGAGAGGAAGGAAATTTACAAATATTAAACACTTCACTTTTACAAATAAAGAGCTATCATCAATAATAAATTATAAATAAATCAATAAATCAATAAATCAATCAATAAAAATTAAAAAATAAAATATTTAAAAAAATCAATCAATAAATAAAAAATTATTTCTACTCACCTACTGCAGCATCGGGAGCCCTCCAACAGCGTGCTGGGATGCACCCCCCCCCCCTCCCCCCCAGTGTCTCTCTCTCTGTCTCTGTCAGTATCCCTCTCTCTGTCTCTGTCAGTGTCTCTGTGTTTCTGACTGCGAGGGGTGGGGGAGAAAGGGGGGAGTGGGGTGGAGGGGAGAGGGAGAGAGGGGAGGGGGAGGGGGAGGAGGAGGGAGAGAAGGGGGGAGGGAGAGAGAGGAGGAAGGGAGAGAGTGAGAGAGAGGAGGGAGGGAGGGAGGGGAGGGGGAGGGGCGTGAGGAGGAAGGGGATGAGGAGGGGCGAGGGAGGGGGAGAGCAGGGGGAGAGGGTGAGGGAGAGGGGGGAGAGGAGGGGGGAGGGAGAGAGAGAAGGAAGGGAGGGAGGGAGAGAGAGGAGGGAGGGAGAGAGGGAAAGGAGGGGGGAGGGAGGGAGAGAGTGGAGGGAGGGAGGGAGGGGGAGAGAGGAGGAAGGGAGGGAGGGGGAGAGAGGAGGGAGGAAGGGGAGAGAGGAGGGAGGGAGGGGGAGAGAGGAGGGTGGGAGGAAAAGGGAGAGAGGAGGGAGGGGGTAGGGAGTGAGGGAGGGGAGCGAGGAGGGAGGGAGGGAGGGGAGAGAGGAGGGAGGAAGGGGAGAGAGGAGTAAGGGAGGGGGAGAGAGGAGCGAGGGAGGGAGGGGGAGAAATGAGGGAGGGGGAGAGAGGAAGAAGGGAGGCAGGTGGGAAGGAGAAGGGGGGGAGAGAATGGGGGGAGAAGACGGAGGCGGGGAGGGGCTAAACAGGCCGGGCCGGGCTGCCCGCCAACACTTCGGGCGGGCCCCACCGACGATGGGGAGGGAGGGGGTGTGGGGAGAAGAGGGGGGGGAGAGAAGGGGGGAGGAGAGGGGAGGGGGGCGAAGACTGAACGGGAGGGAGGGACGGGGGAGAGGGAGCTGAACGGGAGGGAGGTCCAGTCCGATCTTCGCCCGGTGAGCCCATTCAGCCAGGGCTAGGGTCGGGCCCCTTCCATCGCAGCCTCGGGGGCCTGGAGCTACCGTACATGCAGAATTCCCGCTTTTCCCCCATATCCCGATGCCTTTTGTTTCTAGAAATCTATCTATCTCCCTCTTAAATATATTCAGTGACTTGGCCTCCACAGCCTTCTGTGGTAGAGAATTCCACAGGTTCACCACCCTCTGAGTGAAAAAATTTCTCCTCATCTCGGTCCTAGATTTCCTACACTTCCCAGCATCCAGTCTATCCAACCCAGTCTGAATTTTATACGTTTCAATGAGATCCCCTCGCATTCTTCTAAACTCTAGTGCATACAGGCCTAGTCGACCCAATCTCTTCTCATACGACAGTCCTGCCATCCCAGGAATCAATCTGGTGAACCTTCGCTGCACTCCCTCTATGGCAAGTTTATCCTTTCTTAGGTAAGAAGATCAAAACTGCACACATTACTCCAGGTGCAGTCTCACCAAGGCCCTGCATAACTGTAGTAAGACATCCTTGCTCCTGTACTCAAATCCTCCAATACAAAGTTAATCAACACGTCATGAGGAACTGAGGCAAAGTTGACACCACTGAACAACATATTCCAGCAGGGTGACATGTGATGGGAGATAGGTTGGGAAATCACTCAGCAGCCAGTCTGATCAGGGTCTATGATAAGCTGCAGGCCAATAGAAGTTTATAGGAGGGTCGCACACCTCAAAAATCTGTATAAATGTGCTTGTAGAAACCCTTGTATTTTGAAGGTTCATTCGTGAACGCTTCCCCTGCATGCTTGAATAAAGACCGGTTGAACCGAGGTTTCGTCTGAGTGATTCCGTGGTCGCATTAACGGGCGGGTGACGATTCCTTATATCTGGGAGTCCCATTTGAAGAGAAGTCTTCTTTTTACCCCAACATTTGGTGCTGCAAGCAGGGTACAGACATCGACCCGGACGATGTGGCAGTTATTGCAGTGAGTATCCTTTGTTATACCACCAACAGAGCTGTAGCATTGACGGGGAAGGAGGTAATCGGTATAAAGAACTAAGTTATAGCGGGAGGATGAAAACCGAGGTAGGATAGGTGTATGTCCAGAAGTGTGACGGGTGACACGGTAATAAGAGGGAGAAGTCTGTATTGATCGTGCACGGCGCAAACAAGAAAGAATACAACCTAAAGGGGAGGTGGGTGCCGACCCCAGGATCTTTCGAAAAAACTGGCAGTGTGATGGAATAAGGACCAGGGGAGTCTCTGATATATGGACCAGAAGGGTCTCAGATATATATGTTAGCAGAAAAGAATGTGAAAATAATCAAAAAAAACTTACAAGTTAAAACCGACACTTAAGTTGCCGAGGAACAAAGAGAAAACAAAAATGTCTGAGGATGGACTGGGGGAACGCCATCAAAAGATTATTAAGTTAGGATTCAAAGAGGGGGATGACAACGATGAAACTCTGGAATGAGTAGAGAACATAGAGGAATTAAAAGCAGAACAAAAGGAAAGATAGCTCAAATGGCGGCAGTGACGGTAGCAGCAGAGATGACGGGGAGGGGGAATAACCCTGCGCAGCTCCCCTGATCTGGAAGGTCACTTCATGTGACTGAAAGCGAAATGAGTCTGTGGGCTAGATTTAAAAGATAAATGAGTCTGTGGGCTAGATTTTCCATTATTTTTGCATGCATACCGCTCACTTAACGTCCATTTTAACACTGAAATGAGGTATAACACCCATATATCGCCCATTCAGCCACAAAATGGAAAGTATCGCCAACGTAGCATCGATAAAAAATAATACCGCCCGCCCACCTTTTTTGGGTGGTAAGATCAGAATGACCGAAACCAACGCCCATAATATCACCAGCATTACTTTCGGCACGTAATTAACGTCGATATTTAATAATACTGCCCGGCCACTGTTTTTTGACGTAAAGAACACATTTGCCAAAACTAACGGCCAGAAAATCGGCCAGCGTTACTTTCAGCACCTCGCACACATCTCGCTGACAATATCACTCGTCGAAAAACCGCTGTGAAAAAGTTGCTCTGACCTGAACTAATCACAGCGGTCTGGACGGCATTTTCTAAATCGCAGGTCGCTTCATTTAAAAGGCTGCTCTGCTTCAACTTCGGGGGAGTTTGGATATACTCTGGAGGTCTTTTAAGGTGATGTGAACACCCGAACAAACATCTTATCACAATGTAGAACTTACTTTAGGTGTCTTAGTGCGGAAATTTATTGTTTGTGAACAATCAGTCTAATACTGATAGTTATTGGAATGGGGCCTGTCATTTCGCAGCCTGTCTTGATGAGTACACACATGCTGCAGACTACAGATGGCAGAAGATATATTCGACAGCATTATGTGCCCAATCTAAGAATTACCAGACTGCTGAGGAGAACCAGACCTTACACCCCCTCGCACTTACAGGGAGAAGCGGTCTTACCTCAACTTGTCCAATAACACCTGCCTTAGGAGACTGCGCTTCCACAAAGAGGTTATCAGTGAGATATGCCAGCTCATCAGGGGAGATCTGCAGCCTGCCAGCACCAGCAGGACCGCACTGTCCGTCGAGGTCAAGATCACCGCGGCACTTTCTTTCTATGCATCGGGTCCGTTCAGGCCTCAGGTGGCGACATTTGCGCTATATCTCAACATGCCACACATTGCTGTATTAGACAGGTCACTGAAGCCCTTTACACACGCAGGATGGACTTTATCAATTCCCCCATGACTAGGGATGCTCAGACTGAGAGGGGTTTTGGAGTCTACCGAATTGCTAACTTCCCCAAGGTGCAGGGAGCAATAGACTGTACGCACATCGCGATGCGGGCACCTTTTCAGGATGCAGAGGTTTTCAGGCACCACAAGGGATTCCATTCCCTGAATGTGCAACTCGTTGTCGACCACCAGCAAATAATTATGGCAGTAAATGCCAAATCTCTGGGCAGCATCCATGATGCTCACATCCTGTGTGAGAGCACTGTATCAGTCAGCCACAAGGCCAATGCTCGATGCTTGGTGACAAAGGATATGGCCTCGCCACCTGGCTGATGACGCCCCTGTGTGACACCCACACCAAAGCCGAGAAGCGAAACAACAAGAGCCACAGAGCCACTCGTAATATCGTCGAGTAAACCATTGGAGTGCTTAAGCAGCGCTTTAGATGCCTGGACCACTCAGGAGGAGAGCTCCAATACCACCCTGGGCAGGTAGCTCAATTCATGGTGGTGTGCTCAATGCTGCACAACTTGGCTATTGTTATATCTTCAGTAACTCACAAACACACACACAGCCTTAAGGTGGCAGACCACAACGGAACTCAGTCAGTTGACCTGTTCCCATCTTTCTTATAAACAGCACTGGCTGCAGTCTCACAGGAGTCCACAGATGGAGCTATATATATTATACTTCTCCCTCCTTAATGAAGAAGTAATTATAACAAAATAATCATCATACATAATTTGCATGGTTATACATAACAAAAATATGGGGATAGAACCTCCACTTTTGTGGTATATTTCCAGCATGGGCGTTAAAAAAATTTTTTCAGATCGCCGGCTTCTCGCCCATTCTCAAAACATCTAGTCTCCATTTTTGAAAATGTGTGTTACCGCGAGCAATATAAAATAGGCTGTAGCATTACATTTTTTTGGCCTACTGCCGTAAAGTGTGGCCGTCCTTAGCAACGGCATGGCAACACTCGATTCCCGCAATTCAGGAGGTCAAGGGTCATCATGACATGAGCAGAAGAGGAGACACAGAGAGAGGGAGCTCAGAGGGACTGAAGGCGTGTTTTGGAGTGGTGTGGCTGCTTTGGGAGGAAGGAGGGAGACTTTCGAGCTTCACAGTAAGTAGGCAAACAAAAAGCAGCTGTTACCAGCCACATATTGCCCAAATTTGCCCTATAATGGAGAGAGAGGAGGAGGCATCACAGCACGCTGTGGAGACTGGCGCTGGGGAGAGCAGTGAGGTGAGAGAGGAGCACATTGGAGGGCGCAAAAGAGCCAGGAGGTTCACGGACGAGGCAAATACCTCCCTCATGCAGGAGGTCGAGTCATGTTGGAGTGATTTGACACAGGGAGGGTGTGGGAAGCCCACCCCTAAGGCATTCCAGAGGATATGGATCGAGATAGCAGCGGTGATCTCGTCGGCGACCAACGAGGTGCGTGAGGTCAACCAATGCCACAAATGATGGAACGACCTTGTGGGATCCGCAAGAGTAAGTATTACATTGATTTACATGTACTTATGTATTTATATAATTTGTAACAGTCATGAGTGACTATCATCAGATGTGAGGTCTTTCACTTTTACCGGGAATGTTTTACTCAAAGCCTGCAGTCATGGTGCACGTCTTTAGGTAAAGAATGAAAATTTTCATAATAATCATGATTACATCTGTCGGTTAAGTGTTGTATCAGTGTGTGTGACAGTACCTAGCAATGATATCATGCAACGATCTCATGCCATGTCGTTCTGTCACCTTTTACAGAAGAAGCTATTGACGATGGGGTCCGTGCAGAGGCGAACGGGTGGGGAGGCCACCAGTCCCCAGCGACATCACTGAGATGGAGGAGCGAGTGCTCACACTCGTGGGGAAGCACACCCGGACAGCCACGGATGCATCTGCAGATCCTGAAGTGATGCCACGTGAGTAAAGCTTACACTATTGCGCGATCTAAATTCAATAGATGCCACACCCACTCATATCCGAACAATCATATATGATAGATGATTTCTAAAATTGTCCTAGAAATAATGCTGGCCCAATGAAAATCATTGGAATGCAAATGTGTTGATGCTCATGAAATGTAATGTCTGTGATGATTTTGAGAGCAGTATTGCTTTTGCTGTGCATATGCTGTGTGTAGTGCTGGACACACCTTGTGACCCTAGCACCCCCTTCTCCTCTAATAACCTCATTTGTGTTTTGCAGCTCAGCCAGCAGTGCGTCCCAAGGCAAGGACACAGAGGCCAGAAGGTGGGGGTGCGGGGCAGGAGTCGACGGATGATCCTACATCTGGTGCTGAGGAGCTCTGATTCTCGCCCGTCAATCCGCTGGGTCTGTTCTCCATGGATGAGAGCGCGGACTTCGAGAAACCTGCATTGCCATGCTCCAGAGGCCATTCCACCCCAAGGCCATGTGGTGGTCCTCCAGTCATTCCCGCCTCCACTCTGGAGGTACCGGATCCAAGCACCTCACCACAGAGCACTCCGTTTGTCCCCAGGACGGCACTGACCCCGTAGAGGTCTCGTGGACGCGGCAGGTCTTTTCCATGAGCGCCACATGACAGAGATGGTACAGTTGTTCAGGAGGACTGTAGACATTGGTGACCAGCTCATCGAAGCATTGGGGAGCATATCCTGACAGCTGGCCACCATGACCGAGTACATTCCACGGATGGCAGAAGCCCTGGATGCGATAGCCAGGAACACTGCTGCCACAGACCTCCCAGAGGTCCCTGAGCGCGGCACTCCACCCCTAGGTTTCACACCATCGCTGCGAATGACAGATGAGAGCAAGGACCATAATCGTGCTTCTGCATCAGAGAATGTTGCCCCCTCGGCAGCCCCCACTCCCGTACCCATGCAAACAACGCATCTGCCTTCATCCCCCCAATGAGGCACCGCCTAAGGAGCTCCTCAGCCAGGTGCCATAGAGCGAGGAGAGGAAGGGGTAGAGGTGGGGAGAAGAACATAAGAACATAACAACATAAGAATTAGGAACAGGAGTAGGCCATCTAGCCCCTCGAGCCTGCTCCGCCATTCAATAAGATCATGGCTGATCTGGTCGTGGACTCAGCTCCACTTACCCGCTCTCTGCCCGTAACCCTTAATTCCCTTATTGCTTAAAAATCTATCTATCTTTGACTTGAAAACATTCAATGAGCTAGCCTCAACTGCTTCCTTGGGCAGAGAATTCCACAGATTCACAACCCTCTGGGAGAAGAAATTCTTTCTCAACTCGGTTTTAAATTGGCTCCTCCATATTTTGAGGCTGTGCCCCCTAGTTCTAGTCTCCCCCACCAATGGAAACAATCTCTCTGCCTCTATCTTGTCTATCCCTTTCATGATTTTAAATGTTTCTATAAGATCACCCCTCATCCTTCTGAACTCCAAGGAGTAAAGACCCAGTCTACTCAATCTATCATCATAAGTTAACCCCCTCATTTCTCGAATCAGCCTAGTGAATCGTCTCTGTACCCCTTCCAAAGCTACTATATCCTTCCTTAAGTAAGGTGACCAAAACTGCACGCAGTACTCCAGGTGCGGCCTTACCAATACCTTATACAGTTGCAGCAACACCTCCCTGCTTTTGTACTCCATCCCTCTCGCAATGAAGGCCAACATTCCATTTGCCTTCCTGATTACCTGCTGCACCTGCAAACTAACTTTTTGGGATTCATGCACAAGGACCCCCAGGTCCCTCTGCACCACAGCATGTTGTAATTTCTCACCATTCAAATAATATTCCCTTTTACTGTTTTTTTCCCCAAGGTGGATGACCTCACACTTTCCGACATTGTATTCCATCTGCCAAACCTTAGCCCATTCGCTTAACCTATCCAAATCTCCTTGTAGCCTCTCTACACAACCCGCTTTCCCACTAATCTTAGTGTCATCTGCAAATTTTGTTGCAATACACTCTGTACCCTCCTCTAGGTCATCTATGTATATTGTAAACAGTTGTGGTCCCAACACTGATCCCTGTGGCACACCACTAACCACTGATTTCCAACCGGAAAAGGACCCATTTATCCCAACTCTCTGCTTTCTGTTCGTCAGCCAATTCTCTATCCATGCTAATACATTTCCTCTGACTCCGCGTACCTTTATCTTCTGCAGTAACCTTTTGTGTGGCACCTTATCGAATGCCTTTTGGAAATCTAAATACACCACATCCATCGGTACACCTCTATCCACCATGCTCGTTATATCCTCAAAGAATTCCAGTAAGTTAGTTAAACATGATTTCCCTTTCATGAATCCATGCTGCGTCTGCTTGATTGCACTATTCCTATCCAGATGTCCCGCTATTTCTTCCTTAATGATAGTTTCAAGCATTTTCCCCACTACAGATGTTAAACTAACCGGCCTATAGTTACCTGCCTTTTGCCTGCCCCCTTTTTTAAACAGAGGCGTTACATTAGCTGCTCTCCAATCCGCTGGTACCTCCCCAGAGTCCAGAGAATTTTGGTAGATTACAACAAATGCATCTGCTATAACTTCCGCCATCTCTTCTAATACCCTGGGATGCATTTCATCAGGACCAGGGGACTTGTCTACCTTCAATCCCATTAGTCTGTCCAGCACTAGGGGAGTGGGGAAGGAAAGTGAGGTGCATGTCTGCAGGTGATGGCTGTGTTGTATCTCCATCTGGGTGTGTGCAATTTGTTGTAATGTATGGGGGTTGGGGACCACGCTCCTGCTTTGCCTTTGTGTTCTGTGTTGCTGGATATGTTGAACATTTGATTGATGTCAATGGTGGAAAAAGTGAGGTGTGGGCAGGGGTTGGGTGTTATTGCCTGTGATACTTATGATTTCAGACCAATGTTGGTATATAATTTTTGTTATTGATCATAACCTTGTTGCGCATTGTCTCAGATAGCTGCACCGTTACACAATGGTGATTCCTTAACATCAAAGGGTTAAATACAAGTTAACATCAATCAACGTAAACTTTAACTGGCACTAAGGTGATTGGCACCATTGATATCTGAGCTGCACACACACAGCAGTGTGCCAGCGTTATCACTCACTTCAATGCTCTTTCAGGCAAATCGTTCAGCTATCAGCTCCTCACGTAAGAGTGGGATTTTAAAAATGCCAGCCACACCACTGGCATTCGTTCAGAACAGTTCCACTTTTTCTGGGTGGTTTTTTGGGGCGAGCGATATTGTGGGCGATATGTGTGCGAGGTGGTGAAAGTGATGGTGGTTGATCTCCTGGGCATTAGTTTCGCCAGATATGTTCTTTACGACAAAAAAAAGTGGGTGGGCGGTATTATTGAATCTCGGCATTAAACCAGTGCATAAATTAAAACTAGGCGATATTATGGCATTGATTTCTCCCATTCTGATGATTCTGCCCCAAAAAAGTGGGAGGGTGGTAATATTTTTTCCTGGCGTTAAGCACATGGGGAAAGTAACGCTCAGCAATAAGTTTCCTAAAAATACCCGTCAGTTTCCATTTTGTGCCAAAATCGTGATATCTGGGCGTTATACGTCATTTCAGCGGTAAAATGGACGTTAAGTGGGCATAAAGCATGCAGAAAAAGTGGAGGTTCTAGCCCATGGACTTATTTTGCCATATTTACAAATCAAGCTTAACTACTTGTTTTCTGTTTTGACGAGGATACCTTCGCTCTCGAGCAGAATCTTCCAAACATGGTGTCGAATTTAAACTCATTCAGGCTGATCCTGAGGAAAGTTTTCCTCCAAGGGATGCCCTTGATTTCCATTTGAACTCTCTCTAACTTCAGACTGTTTGTTTCCTGACTCGGACTCAGACTTAAATTCTGACTTTCTCCTGGATTTGTTTCCAGTACATTGGATGTAGGATATGCTACTGGTGTATCAAAACTATCTGATCAGTCAAAAATAATTGAATCATTCCCATCTTCAACTACTTTCACATCTGTAGGTAAAATATGATCAAATATTTCTGACTCATCAGATAGTTTTGATACACCAGTAGCATATCCTACATCCAATGTACTGGTAACAAATCCAGGAGAAAATCAGAATTTAAGTCTGAGTCTGAGTCAGGCAGGCAAACAGTCTAAAGTTAGAGAGAGTTCAAATGGAAATCAAGGGCATCCTTTGGAGGAAAACTTTCCTCAGGATCAGCCTCGAAAGAGTTTAAATTCGACACCGTGTTTGGAAGGGTCTGCTCGAGAGCGAAGGTATCTACTTCATCCTGTTGTTTTTCTTCCATGCTATGTAGTCTCTGGGGATTTCTACTCATAGCTTTGAAAGCCAGTTTACCCTTCAGTCGGCATGCCTTCGCAAGATGCCCAGTTTTCCTGCAGATAAAACACTCTACCTTCACATATGGACAACTTTGAGTAATGTGTTGTCTCAGGCACCAATAGCAATACTTCAATGCTCTGTTACCATTGCCAGTTTCTGAGACCTTGGGGCCCAACTTCCTTTTACTTTTAACCTGCAGGCGATTCAACTCGGTTGTCTGACGACTGGAAATAGTATGAAATTCTCGGGAATATTGGTCAGCCATGTTCATTGACATAGCTGTCTGACAAGCTAAATCAAAAGTCAAGTTTGGAGTTGTCAATAACTTTCTTCTGATCGCAACATTTTTCATCCCACAAACAAAGCAGTCATGCAATGCTCGGTCCTGAAAGTTTCTGAAATTACAGTGAATAGATAGCTTTTTTAATGCTACAATGTACTCACTGATATTTTCTTTGGTTAACTGATCTCGTATTCCGAAACGATAACTTTCATCAAGTTCCAGGGGCTCAGGGCTGTAGTGTTGGAATCTGCTTAAGAGTTGTGTCCTTTGGCTTGGCAGGCACAAGCAAATTTTTCACGGTTTCATACACCTCGGGCCCTGCTTCAGTTAAGAAAATAGCCCTTTGTCGTTCCAACACCACCCAGTTATGGTTTTCAGCATTGGGGACTTCGATGATATTATTTGCAGTGAAAAACACTATTTGCCGCTCCACATATGCTCTGAAACTTTCACGTTCGCATTTAAACTCCCCCAAATGCCCTATTATTCCCATAGGCCCAGCCATCTGGACTCTGGCAGTTCAAACAAGTGTGCTTGTAATTAACCTCGGATTTGTAGCTGTTAATCAAAACAGAGAAGCTCTCAAAGTCTCTCTGTCGGTTGGCTGAATCCTCCACCAACAAAAATTGCAACTTTTTAAATCCGCTTCATCTCATCTTCATCGCCATTGTTATATCTTTAGTAATTCACAAACACACACACAGCCTTAAGATGGCAGAACACACCGGAACTCAGTCAGGTGATCTGTTCCCTTCTTTATTATAAACAGCATTGGCTGCAGTGCCATAGGAGTCCACAGGTGGAGCTATATATATTACACTCCTTGAATGCTGTATCGCATTCTTCTGACCACTACCAATGGACCTGTTTTTTCAACAGTATATTCAGTGGATGTAATACTGTAGCCAAATTTGGTAGGAACTTCCCACAATAGTTCAAAAGACCCAAAAATGATCGAAGTTCAGTGACATTCTTGGGAGTGGGTGCATTTCTGATTGCATCCACCTTCCCCTTGGTTGGATGTAAATCATCTTTGTCTACTCTGTACCCTAAGTACTCCACGGAGTTTTGAAATAACTCACACTTGCGAGCAGACACTCATACTCTGTGCTTCCCTAGCCGTTTGAGGACTTAATTCAATATGTTGTTATGAATTTGCCTATTTGGTGCTGAAATTAGTATGTCATCTAAATAACATACTACCCCTTCAATACCTTGCAAAATCTGGTTCATCACCCCTTGGAATATGGCAGGGGCGGAAGACACTCCAAACGGTAGCCTATTAAATTGATATAAGCCAAGTTGAGTATTTATAGTCAAGCATGACTTGGACTCCTCATCTAGTTCAAGTTGTAAGTAGGAATTTGCAAGATCCAACTTTGAGAAGATCTGACCACCTGTCAGTGTTGTGAACAAATCTCCTACATTTGGCAATGTATTGGGGAGATTACCCTCTAGAACCTGGTTTACGGTTACGTTATAATCACCACACAATCTTACCTTACCATCGGACTTAGGTACAAAAATAATGGGTGTAGCCCAATTGCATTGATCTATTTTAGAAATAATGTTTTCAGTCTCTAGTCTTTTGAGTTCTTGCTCAACTTTCTCCTTGAGGGCATATGGTACGGGACGTGGCTTGCAGTAAACCGATCCAGCGTCCTTCTGTACCCTGACACTCACCTTGAAGCCTTGGATTCGACTGCCTGTTTCGCAGAACACCTTCGGATAATTCTTGATGACATCATCCTTTGATGCAAATCTCATTTCAACATGAAAAATCTCACTCCAATCCAGCTTCAGTGATCCTAACCAATTTCTTCCGAGTAAGGCAGGCTTGTCTCCTGCCACTACTAATAGAGGCAGCTCTGAAATTGATCCTTGTATTTCACCGGTACGATGATACGACCTACCACAAGAATGTTCTCTCCCGAGTAGCCTCGCAGCTCTATCTTGGATTTCTCCAGTGGGAAATCACGCAATTTGTTGAGGTATAGCGACTCCGATACTACACTCACAGATGCATCAGTGTCGATTTCCATGGGTATCTTTGTTCCTGCAACCTCTATGTGGATTATGCTACTTTTCGAATCACTGTTAGTTAAGCTTGTGCTCCTGATGATGGTTAGCTCTAAAACCTCCTTGTCCTAATAATATATATAGCTATCAGGAGGGGACAAGAATTGCCAGAAGGGACTGATGGTCCACCACAGGAGAGAGAGGAAGAGGAGGACGAGGAGGTGGATGCTGACCTCAGGACAGACAATCAGGCTGACGATGAAACCATGCCCCCGCTCCCCTCTAGACCGCAGGAAAGGGCCCGTGGTGGTTACATAGCTGCAAGACTCTTACGTCAGCAGCTCATAAATGAGCGCTTTACTTGAAAGAACGTTGTTGTCATTTACAAAGCTGCAACACTGCTGGATGTGCAGGTCATATATCAATGGCATGCATCACCTTGGTGACAGTTAAAGTTTAAGTTGATTCAAGTTAAGTGTAAATATATCCTTTCATGTTAAGGAATCACCAGTGTGTAATGGTGCAGCTATCTGAGACAATGCGCAACAAGGTTATGTTAAATAAAAAACATTTAAACCGACCATTTGTGTGAAATCATAATTATAACTGTAAAAAACACCCCATCCCTTCCCCACCCCAGAACAAATTTATCACATTTACATCATTCGATTGGTCACCATTTCCAGCAATACAGAACACAAATGCAAACCAGCACAATAGCCCCTTCGCCCCTTCCCCCGACCCTCACACCAAAATAGCACCAACAAATAAAAATATGCCCAAGAAAACATCTACGGCCATGCACCTCACTTTCCTTTCCCCCCCATTCCCCCGCTTCCCGTCCCCACCTCCACCTCTTCCCCTCCCCTTCTGACTCCAAGCCTCCTGGCCGAGAAGCTCCTCAGGCGCTGTTTCATTGCGGGGGGGGGGGGATGACGGCAGAACTGCTGCTTGGACGGATACGGGAGAGGATGGTCCCAAGGTGGGAACGTCCTCCGGGCCAGAAGCTAGATCTTCCTCCTGGCTCTCATGTGAGGTTGGCAATGAGGATGCGGCACCTGGAGGGATATGCCCCCCATTGTCTGTTGGATCTGCTGACCTATGTCAACACACCTCCTGGACAAGTGTACCATGTCCCCGCTCAGATCTACCGCTCGTGGAGCAGACCTGCCGCGTCGAACCAATCTCCGCTTGGTCGGCGCCATCCTGGAGACATCTGGGGTGCTTGGGCTCAGTACCTCCACAGTGGATGTGGGGATGGCCGCAGGAGCACTAGATGTCATTGGTGTCGAATAGATTATGGATTTTGGGGATGCAGGCTCCTCGAAGTCAGCACTGTTGTCCGTTGAGAAGGGACCCAGCAGATGCACGGGCGAGAATCAGTGCTCCTCAGCACCTGATGGAGGAGAGTCCAGCGAGTCCGTCCCCACGTTCCCATCTTCTGGGCTCGGTGGTCTTGCATGGGGCCGTGCTGCTGGCTGAGCTGCAGAACATAAATGAGGTTATTAGAGAAGAAGGGGATACAAGGGTCACAAGGTGAGTCCCGCGCTACACACAGCACATGCACGACAAAAGCAACACCGCAATCAAGATCATTGCAGACATCACATTTCATGACCATCACCAAATTCTGCATTGCAATGATTCTCATGAGGACATCATTATTTAGAGAAGAATTTTATGATTCATCTATCATATAATATTGTTCGGATATGAGTGGGTGTGGCATCTATTGACTTTACATCACGCAATGGTGTATACTTTACTCACGAGGCATCACATCAGGCTCTGCTGCTGCTTGCGTGACCGACCCCACTCCTCGATGTCGGTGAGGTCGATGATGACTGGTGTCCCCCCACCCATTCGCCTCTGCTCGGCCCTATTCCTCGAAAGCTTCTTCTGTAAAAGGTAACAACAGCACAACATGGCATGAGATCATTGCATGATATCATTGCTAGGTACTGTCACAGAGACTGATACAACTCATAACCGACAGATGCAATCATGATTATAATGAAAATTATCATTCTTTACCTAAAGACGTACACCGTGACCGCAAGCTTTGAGTACAACCTTCCCAGTATAAGTGCAAGACATCACATTTGATTTTAATCACATTACACTTACAATTCCAATTATAGAAATATATAAGTACATGTAAATAAATGTAATACTAAACTCTGGCGGATCCGACCAGGTCATTCCATCGCTTATGGCATTGGTTGCCCTCACGCACCTCATTGTTTGCCGAAGAGACCACCTCGGCTATCTCGGTCCATATCTTCTGGTAAGCCTTTGGCGTGACTCGACCTCCTGCATGAGGGAGGCAGTTGCCTCGTCCGAGAACCTCCGTTCTCTTTTGCGTCCTCCCAATTGTTCCTCTCCCAGCTCATTGCTTTCGCCAGCGTACTCAGTCTCCACAGCATGCTGGGTCGCCTCCTCCATCCCTTCCATGTTATATATTATTTTTTCCACAAAAACTCAATGCCAACTACCTTCTTTGTGCTTAGTAGGCTTTTTGCTGCTGATGAATCTCCCTCTTGCCTCCCAGAACAGCCAAAGAAGCACACACCACACCCACACACGCATTCAGTCCCTCTCTGCTCCCTCTCTCTCTGTCTCCTCTTCTGCACATGTAATGATGACCCTTGACCTCCTGAAACGTGGGAAACATGCGTTGCCATGCCATTGCTATGGTCGGTGACACATTGCAGCCGAAGGTCAAAAAAATGTAACACTAATGCCCATTTCAGATCACTCACGGTAACGCCCATTTTCAAAAATGGAAAGTTAGGGTTTTGAAAATAGGCGATAATCCGGCGATCTCAAAACCCATTTTTACCACCCACGCTGGAAATAACATCCATATTTGGCCAATCTGCAAAAAAGTGGAAAGTCTAGCCCTGTATGTTTGTTCTAGCTCCCCCACTTTTCGGATATGGAGCTGAAAGCTTTTTCAAACCTTAAGTGTTAAAATGTTCATTGTGCATCTGGAATTAAATTAGATTTTCAGTTAGAAATGCAGGTACAGAGTTCATTTGATTTACGGAGACATGAAATGCACAAAAGACGAGTTGTTTAACAAAAGATCAAATTTCAGCCTTGAAGTTACAGTTGCGAAAAGAAAAACAAATTCAACGTTTTAATTGGAGTACAAAAAGTTGCGATCGTCTTATATAGTTTAAATTAACAATTTCTCAGAGCTACAAGCCTTCTGTGTAAAATGTTTGTTAGATACAAATACTAATTCAGTATTTTTACAGTTCATTGGAAAGGCATTTGAAGAAAGGAGACAATGGAAACTGATGTAACTTACTGGATGCTATTTTATTCCATCTGCTCTGTATTGTGTTTAGTTAATAACATATCGGCTATGAAAAATATATTATTTTAATTGGATTATTGAGGGTAATTAACCAATGAAAACCAGACTTTCATTGTCACCACGATGAAATTCTGTTTTTTTTTCAAAGTGTGAATGTCCCTAGTTCCAGATATGAAAGTTTCACCACATTGGAAAAGAGATAAAAGACACTCTATGTTGATAATGATTTTTGCTCGGAAAAATAAAAGTTGCTGTTTGATTGTTTGGAAAATGTTATTTTAAATTACGGGAAAGTTTCTACTTCAGCAAAAGAGATTTCAATTTTGGGTTTGAAAACCTTTTTAAAATAATGCTAGAGCATTTAGAGGCAATCTAAAATGCCGTATTCTCCGATGATTGAGATGAATTACGAGCACTTGTCTCTTATATCGGGAAAGGTTTTTAAAAAAAGAATTACGCAAAGTCTCGTAATGACGTCAGGCCTTCTTATAAACCTGCAAAGGAGTTAGCCCTTTCCACTGACAGCTGTTTTATTTAGTTCACCAAACAACTTTAGCATCCCTGAATGAAATTTAAAAAAAATACTGGACATCATTAATTTGGGTTTCTTAATTGGAAGTGAATGTTTTCCCATGTGCCAGAAGGAAAATAAATAAATAACACAAGGGAAAAGACAAATGCCCAAGGACAGAAAGGAGGCTATGCCTAGGCCAGGGACCGTGAAAGGGTTCAGGCAGGTACTAGGGCTATTCAACTACTGCCGAAATTTTATCCCCGAATATGCCGAGATGGCCCAACCTATACAGGACCCAGTCAAAGGGGGGAAATCATCCCAAGAGCCAGTGGACTGGGGCCCTGATCAGGAAACGACGTTTGTAAAGTTAAAACAAGCTCTCGCAAGTACTCCAGCCCTGGGATTACCTGACCAGAATAGACCCTTCCACATCTATACGTTCCACAGTAAAGATCATTATAACATGGTGGTGACTCAATTACATGGGGACAGACATAGGCCAGTGGCATATTACTCAGGTAAACCGCAACCTGTGGCCGCAGGAGAGGTGCATTACTGCCCTCGACTGTGCTGCATGGGCCATCAGAGGTAGCGAACCAATAGTAATGTCAGGACACATTATCCTACATACCCAGCATACCTTAGTAGAATTGCTTAACACAGGAAGGCTAAAAATGGTATCCGACACACAAAGGACTAGGTGGGAAGCAATGCTCTTACCCCCCACAATGGGATGGTAACAATAATAAAAGACAACTGTAACAACCCTACAGGGTGGATCATTACGGAGGGAGGGGAATATCAGTGTAGCCCGACAGGAGAAGAGGAGGGAACTAGTCAGGCTAGTGAAAGCCCATTTGAGGAGGCGGACATGGATCTATACGTAGATGAGTCCCGGCACTATATCAACGGGACACCACGTATGGGATGGGCCATGGTAGATAGCAGTGGACAAATTAGAAGGAAAGGACAGCTAGAAGGGGGCTTATCGGCTCAAGTGGCTAAATTGGTGGCTCTCAACAAGGCTCTGAGGATGGCTAAGGGAAAAAGAGTAAATATCTATACAGCCGGTATGATTTTGGAGTAGTGCATGATGCTTAAGGTACAGGGGGAAGCCACTCCACAGGAAAAGGAGGGGTGGAAGCAGAGAGGAGCCCAACAAGGAACCGGTGGGGTATGGAGGAAAGACGGGAATGTAGTGGCTCTGGAATGCATTCGGGGGAACCTACTAAATTTATACCACAGGTATGTCCATACAGGTAGAACCAACATGATAAGCTCGATGTCCAGATGTTGGTGGTGGGAGGGAATGAGTAGAGATATAGAGAACCACTGTAGAAAGTGCGTAATATGTGCAAAATACAACTCAGGGGGGAATGTAAAAGGACATCAGAATGGGACATCAACTCCAACCGAAAGGACCCTGGGAAAACGTACAGAGGGGAAGACATACTGCTTAATTATAATACCCCAATGGGGAATGCCACTACAGCTGGACTCAGATCAAGGTACACACTTCACAGGGAAGTTGATGAAATAGGCCTGCGCTTTGCTAGGGATCAGGCAAAAATAGCACCTTAAAAGCGACCCTAGCCAAGGCTATCGAGGGGACTGGAAAGGGGTGGGTGGACATGCTATCCCGAGTACTGATGAAACTCAGAGCAACCCCTAGTCGGACGACAGGACTGACATCCTTTGAACTAATGACCGGAAGGGCTATGAGACTTCCAGAAGTCTTGGTTACAAGAAGCGAGGATGTGGGAACTTATAAAGACAGGATACGGAGGTTTGTGATGGAACTCTGTAAGCATGTAATGACTTAAAAGCACAGGCTAGAGATCAACAAGTAATCAAGGACTTAGAGAACAACACTAAAGAACAGAAGGTCCAAATACCCCAAGTGGGCAGTCAGGTGATGGTGAGAATCTTAAGTGACAAGTGCGCCTGCGTGGTTATAAGGGGTATTGGCAAGTGGAAACACTGGACACAGTTGAAAAAACGAGGGGCTAGATTTTACACTTTTGTGCAGATCGCCCAAAAATGGGCGTTATTTCCGATGTGGGCGGTAAATATGGGTTTTTGGATCGTCGGCTTGTCGCCCACTTTCAAACCCACTAGATTCCATTTTATAAAATGGCTGTTACCGCGAGCGATCTGAAATGGGCGTTAGCGTTAAATCTCTCTGACCTTCTGCCATAAAGTGACGCCATCCTTAGCAACACCATGGCAATGCTCGATTCCCGCGATTCAGGAGGTCAAGGGTCATCATTACATGTGCATAAGAGGAGACAGAGAGAGAGGGAGCTGAGAGGGAGTGAAGGCATGTGTGGGTGTGGTGTGGCTGCTTAGGGAGGAAGGAGGGAGAGTTTCGAGCTTTGCAGCAAATTGTGCCAAAAAACTTAGCTGTTATCAGCCAGATTTTTTCCCGAATTTGTTGCCTATAAGAGAGGGAGTGGAGGAGGTGCGCAGCACACTGTGGGCACTGACGCTGGCGAGAGCAGTGAGGTGGGAGAGGAGCACATTGGAGGGTGCAAAAGAGTGAGCAGGTTCTCGGATGAGGTTAATGCCTCCCTCATGCAGGAGGTCGAGTCACGCTGGGGTGATTTGACACAGGGAGGGCGTGGGAAGCCCACCCCAAAGGCCTACCAGAGGATATGGGCCAAGATAGCAGAGGTGGTCTCGTCGGTGACCAACGAGGTGCATGAGGGCAACCAATGCCGAAAGCGATGGAACGACCTTGTCGGATCCGCAAGAGTAAGTATTACATTTATTTACATGTACTTATGTATTTATATAATTTGATTTGTAAGAGTCATGAGTGACTATCATCAGATGTGAGGTCTTTCACTTTTACCAGGAATGTTGTACTCAAAGCCTATGATCACGGTGCACGTCTTTAGGTAAAGAATAATAATTATCATAATAATCATGATTACATCTGTCGGTTAAGTGTTGTTTCAGTGTGTGTGACAGTACCTAGCAATGATATCACGCAATTATCTCATGCCATGTCGTCCTGTTATCTTTTACAGAAGAAGCTATCGAGGAATAAATCCGAGCAGTGACGAACGGGTGGGGGGCCACCAGTTATCAGCGACATTACTGAAATTGAGGAGCAGGTGGTCGCACTAGTGGGGAAGCACCCCCGGACGGCCACGCAGGCAGCTGCAGACCCTGACGTGATGCCATGTGAGTGAAGTATACACCATTGCGTGATGTAAAGTCAATACACCCACTCATATCCGAACAATGATATATGATAGATGATTTCTAAAAGTGTCCTATTAAATAATGCTGGCCTAATGAGAATCATTGCAATGCAGAATGTGTTGATGGGCATGAAATGTGATGTCTGTGATGATGTTGATAGCGGTGGTGCTTTCGTCGTGCATATGCTGTGTGTAGCGCTGGACTCACCTTGTGACCCAGCACCCCCTTCTCCTCTAATAACCTGTTTTGCAGCTCAGCCAGCAGCACATCCCAAGGCAAGACCACAGAGGTCAGAAGGTGAGAGCGCAGGGCCGGACTCGCGGGCAATCCTACATCTGGTGCTGAGGAGCTCCGATTCTCGCCCGTCTATCAGCTGGATCCATTCTCCACGGATGAGAGCGCCGACTTTGAGGTGCCTGCATCGCCAGGCCATTCCCACTTCCACTTTGGAGGTACCAGGTCCAAACACCTCGCCACAGGGCACCCCAGGTGTCCCCAGGATGGCGCCGACCCCGCGGAGCTTTTGTAGACACAGCAGGTCTGCTCCACAAGCGCCAGATGAGCGGAGAGATGGTACAGTTGTCCAGGAGGACTGTAGACATAGGTGAACAGATCCTACATGCATTGGGGGCATATCCCGACAGCTGGCCAGCATCTCCGGCACCATGACGTTCCACGGATGGCGGAGGCCCTGGAGGCGATAGCCAGGAACACTCGTGGCACAGGCCTCCCAGTGGTCACGGAGCGTGGCACTCCACCCCTAGGCTCCGCACCCCCAATGCCAATGACATGAGTGGCAGGAGCAAGATCCTGCTTCTGCATCCGATAATGTTCCCACCTTGGTACCCCCCCACTCCCGGATCCGTGCGACCACCGACTCTGCCTTCATCCCCCCCAATGAGGTACCGCCTGAGAAGCTCTTCAGCCAGGCGGCGTGGGGAGAAGAAGGGGAGGGGGGAAGGAATGTGAGGTGCTTGTCCGCAGGTGATGGCTGTGTTATATCTCCATCTCGGTGTCTGCAATTTGTTGTAAGGTATGGGAGGAGGAGGCCGCCTTGTTGGTTTCCATTTGTGTTCTGTATTGCTGGACATGTTGACCATTTGATTGATGTCAATGCTCGAAAAAGTGGGGTGGGGGTGGGGTGCTTTTGCCTGTGATACTTATGATTTCAGACCAATGGTCGTATTAAATGTTTTTTATTCAACATAACCTTGTTGCGCATTGTCTCAGATAGCTGGACCATTATACACTGGTGATTCCTTAACATGAAAGAGTATAGTTACACGTAACATGAATCAAATTAAACTTTAACTGACATCAAGGTGATGAGCACCATTGATGTCTGAGCTGCACACACAGCAGCACTCTTTCAGGCAAATCTTTCAGATATCAGCTCCTCACGTAAGAGTGGGATTTAACAAATGTCAGCCACATTTGCTGGCATTCGTTCCGGTTAGTTCCACATTTTGTAGGCGGTTTTTTGAGCGAGCGATATTGTGGGCGATATGTGTGCAAGATGGTGAAATTGACCCTGGGCGATCTCATGGCTGCTAGTTTGGGTAAATATGCTCTTTATGACATAAAACAGTGGCCAGGCGTTGTTATTGAATCTCGGCGTTAATTCTGTGCGGAAAGTAATACTGGGTGATATTATGGGCGTTGATTTCGCCCATTCTGCTGATTCCACCCAAAAAAAGTGGGCGGGCAGTAATATTTTTTCCCAGCGTTAAGCAGATGGGGAAAGTAACACTCGGCGATAAGTTTCCTAAAAATGCCCGCCAGTTTTCATTTTGTGCCAAAATGGACAATAAATGGGCGTTATATGTCATTTCAGCGGTAAAATGGGCATTAAGTGGGCATTAAGCATGCAAAAAAAGTGAAGGTTCTAGCCCTTATTGTATTTACCAACTGGACCTTGGATAAAAACATGACTCATGCATGTGAAGTGTGGAGAAACAGTCATGCTTGGGTCCCAAAGGTCAGATGTGTAACTGGACATTTAAATATAATAGGTTTTGTACTATCCTTACCACAGTATGATGTGACAAAGGGAGATCCACTAAACCAAACAGACAATATAGGGGAAATAAGAAATCAAACTCGCGTGCGTTTCCATGTCCTATCCAGATATGTAATTAAAGAGAACAACTGTACTAAGAGACTCAGCATAGATAATTATTATAAAAATAACCAAGTTGTTTTATGTTGGGATCCACTACAAATGATCAAAGATGACTGTGGATATAGTCAAATTGACGGGTGCACCTTGAGTATCACCCCCTAGCGCGGGACTACGAAACTACCGCTGTTCCACGAGGAAATGGGGAATGGTGTGTGAGCACCACGGCGACTGAAATGACGGTCACAATTAAGATAGGAGATACCTCATGTACCATCATGAATACTGACTTCTACTTTACCCCGCTTGACGAGACACATTTAAATGGGTATGTTATAAACCCTGAACTAAAGGAAGAAACCATCAATGGGACAATGATAGACACTATCCGAGAAGGATATGAGAAGGCCATTGGGCCACAAGGAGAACAAACTCGACTGGAGCAGGATATTCGGAGGCAAAGACTGAAGTATATAGTCCTGATGGAAGACATAGACAAACTGCGAAAGCACACTGAGGAAAAGTTGTCTAGTCAGCCTTGGTACATGATGTTTTGGAATGCTGGACTCAATGTGCAAGTGCATCCGTGGATATGGATAATGTCACATATACTGGTTGTAGTGTATGGGATCATATTGGTCATTTTGCTATTGTTAGCCTGTAAAAGTGTAACCGAGGTAAGAGGCAGGCCATAGCACGAACAACAGTTAAAACACTGAGTAAAGGGAAAATAGGCAGCCCGGCTTAAGGACTTATCTTGGATAACCTTGATGGGAAAGTTAACAGATGGGTCCTGCAGTTCGGGAAGAAGAGCTACCCAAGCGAAAGGACAAACCTGGAGGCTCACCCATGAGGAATTTATTGGGAGATGGCCTATCTTGGGCATATAGCCAAGGGCCATAAGGGGGCATTGTAAGCGGGTAGAATTTTGTAAGGGGATTGGCAGATTGTATGTAAAACTCGCTTATGTATGTAAAGCATGCTTATAACACTCGCTTACAAATGAGTTTTTAAGCAGCAAAGCTTGATGGTAACTGAACCATCAATTAGGTTAACCTTTAGTACAGACAGATAGAAAATGAAAACTTACATATTCTGTACAAAACAATTTCTACCAAGGACGGTAGGGGGCCGGCAGTCTAGAAGCATAGATTGTAGCAGCAGTAAGATCAGGTGTTTGGGAACAAGATAGAAAACCCTGGGAAACAAGGTTAATCAACACGTCACAAGGAACTGAGGCAAAGTTGACACCACTGAACAACACATTCCAGAAGGGTGACATGTGTTGGGAGATGGACAGGTTGGGAAATCACTCAGCAGCCAGTCTGATAAGGGTCTATGAATCAATGAAGCTCCGCTGATAAGCTGCAGGCCAATAGAGGTTTGTAGGAGGGTCGCACACCTCGAAAATCTGTATAAATGTGCTTGTAGAAACCCTTGTATTTCGAAGGTGCATTCAGGAACTCTTCCCCTGCATGCTTGAATAAAGACCGGTTGAATCACGATTTCGACCGAGTGGTCGCATTAACGGGCGGGTGTCGATTCCTTATATCAGGGAGTTCACCTTGAAGAAGAGAAATCTTCTTTTTACCCCAACACTAACATTACTGATTTCAGAGAACGAGCAGTGCTCACACTACTGATTTCAAAGAATGCACAGCGCTCACTGTACTGATTTCAGAGAATACACAAGTGCTAACACTACTGATTTCAAGAGATCGCACAGCGCTAAGACTAATGATTTCAGAGAATGCGCAGCGCTAACATTTCTAATTTTGGAGAATACAGAGCAGTAACGTGACTGATGTAAGGGAAAAACACCACCAACATTACAGAGTTCAGAGCATGCACGGCACCAACATTACTGATTTCAGAGATCGCACAGCGCTAAGACTAATGATTTCATAGAACGTGCAGCTCTAACAAGACTGATTCCAGAGACCGCACAGTGCTAACATTATTGATTTCAGAGAACACACAACATACACATTACTGATTTCAGAAAATTTCAAGCGCTGCTATTAGTGATTTCACAGAATGGACAACACTAACATTACTAATTTCAGAGAATGAGCAATGTTCACATTATTGATTCCAGAGAAGTATAGCACTAACAGTATTGATTTCAGAGAACACACAGTGCTAATCTTACTGATTTCACAAAATGGACAACGCAATCATTACTGATTTGATAAAACACAGAGCACAAACGTTCCTGATTGAAGGGAAAAACAGCACTAACACCACTGAGTTCCGAGATATGCACTACATTAACATTACTGATTTCAGAGAATCCACAGCGCTAACATTACTCATTTCAGAGAACGCACAGCGCTCACTGTACTGATTTCAGAGAACGCACAACACGATCATTACTGATTTCAGAGAATGCACAGCACTCACACTAGTGATTTCAGAGAACACATTGTGCTAACTTTACTGATTTCAGAGAATGCGCAGCGCTAACAATTCAGATTTCAGAGCATGCACAGCACTCACACTACCGATTTAAGTGAATGCACAGCATGAACATTACTGATTTCAGAGAATACACAGTGCCACTCCACTGATTTCAGTGATCGCACAGCACTAACATTACTGATTTCACAAAACGGACAAACCTAATATTACTCATTTCAGAGAATGCACAGTGCTCAGGTTACTGATTTCAGAGAACGTAGAGCTCTAAGATGATTGATTTCAGGGCAAAACAGCACAAACACTACCAAAATCAGAGAACGCACAGCTCTAACATTACTGATTTCACAAAATGGACAACACTAACATTACAGATTTCAGAGAACACAGAGGACTAACATTAATGATTTAATGGAAAAACAGCACTAACACTTTTGAGTTCAGAGAATGCACTGCGCTAACATAACTGATTTCAGCGAAAACACAGCGCTCACAATACTGACTTTAGAGAATGCAGACGCAAACAGAAATGATTTCAGAAAACACACAGCGCTCACTGTGTAGAGATTGCAGAGAATGCACGGTGCTAACATTACTGATTCAGAGAACGCACAGTGCTCACACTAGTGATTTCAGAGAACACATTGTGCTAACACTACTGATTTCAGAGAATGCACAGCATGAACATTACTGATTTCAGGAAATGCACTGCACTAACTTTACTGATTTTGGAGAACACACAGCGTACACATTACTGATGTAAGGGAAAAGAGCACCAACACTACAGAGTTCAGGAAATGTACTGCACCAACATTACTGATTTCAGAGAACGCACAGCGCTAATATTACTGATTTCAAAGAATGTACAGTAATCACACGACTGACTTCAGGGAACCATTCACATTACAGATTTCAGAGAATGCACAGTGTTAACAATAATGATTTCAGAGAACGCACAGCTCTAACATTTATGATTT
This sequence comes from Pristiophorus japonicus, assembly GCF_044704955.1. Lineage (NCBI taxonomy): Eukaryota > Metazoa > Chordata > Chondrichthyes > Pristiophoridae > Pristiophorus > Pristiophorus japonicus. The sequence continues at coordinate 280,187,901 of NC_091978.1, forward strand.
CGGAGAATGCACAGCACTAACATTACTGATTTCAGAGAACACACAGCATACACATTACTGATTTCAGAGAATGCTAAGTGCTACTATTATTGATTTCACAGAACAGACAACGCTAACATTACTGATTCCAGAGAATGTACAGCACTAACATTACTGATTTCAGAGAATGCATAGCGCTAAGGTTACTGATTGCAGAGAACGTCACGGTGCTAACATTACTGATTTCTGAGAACGCACTGCACTCACACTGGCGATTTCAGAGAACACATTGTGCTAACATTACTGATTTCAGAGAATGCATAGCGCTAAGGTTACTGATTGCAGAGAACGTCACGGTGCTAACATTACTGATTTCTGAGAACGCACTGCACTCACACTGGCGATTTCAGAGAACACATTGTGCTAACATTACTGATTTCAGAGAATGCGGAGCACTAACAATTCAGATTTCAGAGTGTTCACAGCACTCACACTACCGATTTCAGTGGATGCACAGCACTCACATTACTGATTTCAGAGAATGCACAGTGCTAACTTTACTGATTTCATAAAACGGACCACGCTAACATTACTAATTTCAGAGAATGTACAATACGCACACTAGTGATTGCAGAGAACACACAGTGCTCACTCTACTGATTTCAGAGAATGTACAACAGTAATTATTTCACAGATCGCACAGCACTAAGACTAATGATTTCAGAGAATGCGCAGCGCTAACAGTAATGATTTCGGAGAGCACACAGCATACACATTACTGATTTCAGAGAACGCAGAGTGTGAACATCATTAATTTCAGAGAACACACAGCGTACACATTACTGATTTTAGAGAACGCTAAGCACTGCCATTATTGATTTCACAGAATGGACAACGCTAACATTACTGATTTCAAAGAACACACAGCGCTCGCATTTCTGATTTCAGAGAACACAGAGCACTAATGTTACTGATGTAAGGGAAAAACAGCACTAACACTACACAGTTAAAAGAATGTACTACACCAACATTACTGATTTCAGAGAATGTACAGTACTCACACTACTGACTTCAGGGAACCATTCACATTACAGATTTCAGAGAATTGCACAGCGCTAACAATAATGATTTCAGAGAACGCGCAGCTCTAACATTACTGATTTCAGAGAACACACAGCATACATTTTACTGATTTCAGAGAATGCTAAGCGCTACTATTAATGATTTCACAATGCTAACATTACTGATTTCAGAGAACGAGCAGCGCTAACCTCACTGATTTCACAAAATGGACAACGCTAACATTATCGATTTCTGAGAACGCACAGTGCTCACAATACTGATTTCAGATACTCACAGCACTAACAATACTGACTGCAGAGAACACACAGCGCTAACATTACTCTTTTCAGAGAATGCCCAGAGCTCACTATACTGATTGCAGAGAATGAACAGCGCTAACGTTACTGATTGCAGAGAACGTCACAGCGCCAACATTACTGATTTCAGAGAATGCACTGCGCTCACACTTTGGATTTCAGAGAACACACAACACTAACATTGCTGATTTCAGAGAATGTACAGCGCTCACACTATCGATTTCAGAGAATTCATTGTGCTAACATTACTGATTTCAGTGAATGCACAGCACTAACATTACTGATTTCAGAGAATGCACAGTGCCAACATTACTGATTTCACAAAAGGGACAACGCTAATATTACTCATTTCAGAGAATATACAGCGCTCAGGTTACTGATTTTGGAGAACGCAGAGCACTAACATTACTGAATTCAGGGAAAAACAGCACAAACACTACCGAAATCAGAGAACGCACAGCGCTAACATTACTGATTTCACAAAACAGACAATGCTAAATTTACTGATTTCAGAGAACACAGAGCATTAACGTTACTGATTTAAAGGAAAAACATCATGAACACTTCCGAATTGAGAGAAGGCACTGCACTAACATTACTGATTTCAGAGAATGCACAGCGCCAACAGTAATGATTTCAGAGATCGCACAGCACCAAGACTAATGATTTCAGATAACATGCAGCGCTAACATTACTGATTTCAGAGGATGCACAGAGCTGACATTACTGATTTCAGAGACCGCACAGTGCGAACTTTATTGATTTCAGAGAACACACAGCATACACATTACTGATTTCAGAGAACACACAGCATACACATTACTGATTTTAGAGAACACTAAGTGCTACAGTTACTGATTTTACAGAACGCGAAGCACCACTGTGACCGATTTTACAGCACAGACAACGCTAACATTACTGATTTCAGGGAATGAACAGCGCTAACATTACTGATTTCACAAAAATGACAGCGCTAACATTATTGATTTCCAAGAACGCACAGAGCAAAAATGTTATTGATTTCAGGGAAAAACAGCACTCATACTACGGAACTCAGAGAATGCACAGCAGTAAAATGACTGATTTCACAAAAAGGACAATGCTAACATTACTGATTTCAGGGCACGCACAGCACTAACATTAGTGATTTCAGAGAATGCACTTTGCTAACATTATTGATTTCAGAGAATGCACAGTGCAAACATTACTGATTGAAGGGAATGCACAGCGCTAACATTACTGATTGCAGAGGATTCGCTGTGCTAACATTACTGATTTCGGAGAACGCACAGCGCTCACAATACTTATTTCAGCGAATGCACTGCACTCACAATGCTGATTTCAGAGGATGTCGCAGCGCTAACATTACTGATTTCACAGAATGCACTGTGCTCACAATGGATTTCAGAGAACGCTGAACACTAACATTACTGAATTCAGAAAAAGCACAGCACTAACATTATTGATTTCAGAGAACCCACAGAGCTAGCCTTATTGATTTCAGTGAATGCACAGCACTAACGTTACTGATTGCAGAGAATGTCACAGCGCTAACAATATTGATTTTGGAAAATGCACAATGCTAACATTACTGAATTCAGGTAACACACAGTGTTCACATTATTGATTTCAGAGAATGCACAGCGCCCACACTACCGATTTCAGAGAACACATTGTGCTAACATTAATGATTTTGGAGAATGCAGTGCACAAACAATAATGATTTCAGAGAATGCACAGTGCTCACATTACTGATTTCATAGAACGCACAGCGCTAACCTTACTGATTTCACAAAACAGTCAATACTAACATTTATGATTTCCGAGAACGCACAGCGCTTACAATACATATTTCAAAGAATGCACAGCACTAACATTACTGATTTCAGAGAATGCACTGCGCTCACTATGGATTTCAGAGAATGGAGAACGCTAACATTACTGATTACAGAAAAAGCACTGCGCTAACATTACTGATTTCAGAGAACCCACAGCGCTAACTGTTGTGTATGGAGAAAGAGTCAGACTGAACACTGTGAGCTCCAAGTAAAGTGTGACCTTAGTCTTTTATTGCAGGTCTCCAGAGTGCCTCTCTAACCTGTGAAGCTTCCTTAAATATCTGTGCTCCCAAGGGATTATGGGATTCCTTGGGACGCCAGGGTATGAGCCCTCTGTACAGTGTAAATACAAGCATACATATATATCAACAGTGCCCCGCCCAAAGTTAATAGTGTAAATATTTACAATGTGAGTCGATCTGGGGCCCTTCTTGCCCTGGTTGATCATCTCGGTGTGAAGGCTGGTGTTGTTGAATTATTTGTTGGGCCCTCACTGGGCTGCTGTGGATGATGGGTTGTGCTTCATGGTCAACCGTGCTGCCGGTTGCCACTGGTGTGTATGTTGGGGGATCAAAAAAGGTAGGGTCCAAGGTGGGTTGTTCAGGATAGTCCATGAATCTGAGTTTAATTTGGTCCAAGTGTTTCCGGTGAATGAGTCCATTTGAAAGTTTGACCTGAAACAACCTGCTCCCCTCTTTGGCCATGACAGTGCTGGGAAGCCACTTGGGACCTTGTCCATAATTTAATACAAATACAGGATCATTGATTTCAACCTCGTGTGACACATTTGCGTTATCCTGGTATGCACTTTGTTGAAGCCGCTTGCTCTCTTCCAGTTCATGTAGATCAGGGTGAACTAACAAGAGCCTTGTCTTAAGTGCTCTTTTCATGAGCAGTTCAGCAGGTGGGATCCCAGTGAGTGAGTGGGGTCTCGTGCAGTAGCTAAGCAGGACTCGGAATAGGCGAGTCTGCAGTGAGCCTTCAGTTACCCTCTTCAAGCCTTGCTTGATGGTTTGCACTACTCTCTCTGCCTGTCCATTGGACGCTGGTTTAAACGGGACAGATGTGACATATTTGATCCCGTTACGGGCCATGATTTCTTTGAACGCAGCACTGGTAAAACATGGCCCGTTGTCGCTCAGCAAGACATCGGGTAGGCCGAGTGTGGCAAACATGGCCCGCAGGCTTTCAGTAGTGGCAGCGGACGTGCTAGCCGACATTATCTCACATTCAATCCACTTGGAGTACACGTCTACAACCACAAGGAACATTTTACCCAAGAACGGGCCTGCATAGTCGATGTGTACCCTAGACCATGGTTTGGAGAACCAAGACCATAAACTTAGCGGCGCCTCCCTGGGTACAATGCTTAACTGCAAGCATGTATTACATCTGTGAATGCAGGACTCTAAGTCCGCATCAATATCGAGCCACCACACGTGGGATCTGGCTATCACTTTCATCATTACGATGCCTGGATGGGTACTGTGGAGATCATTGATGAAGGTGCCTTTCCCCTTCTTGGGGACCACTACTCGATTGCCCCACAGAAGGCAGTCTGCCTGTATAGTCATTTCATCTTTGCGCCACTGGAACGGCTTTATTTCTTCCTGCATTTCCACTGGGACACTGGACCAGCTCCCGTGAAGCACACAGCTTTTGACTAGAGATAATAAGGGGTCCTGGCTTGTCCAAGTTTTGATCTGCCAGGCAGTGATGGGTGATTGCTCACTCTCAAATGCTTCCATAACCATGGCTAGATCTGCGGGCTGCACCATTTCCACCCCCGTGGTGGGCAATGGCAGCCTACTGAGAGCATCGGCGCAATTTTCTGTGCCTGGCCTGTGGCGGGTGGCATAGTTGTATGCGGACAACATGAGCGCCCATCTCTGGTTGCGGGCCGATGCATTGGTATTTATCCCTTTACTCTCGGAAAACAGGGATATAAGTGGCTTATGGTCAGTTTCCAATTCAAATTTTAGCCCAAACAGGTATTGATGCAGTTTCTTTACCCCATAGCCTCACGCTAACACTTCTTTCTCAATCATGCTGTAGGCTCTCTCAGCCTTAGACAGACTCCTGGATGCATAAGCAACCGGTTGCAGTTTCCCGAAATCATTAGCTTGTTGCAATACACACCCGACACCATATGTCGATGCATCACATGCTAGTACCAAAAGCTTACATGGATCATACAACACAAGTAATTTGTTTGAGCATAACAATTTTCCCACTTTTACAAAGGCATTTTCGTGGCTTTTGCCCCAAACCCATTCGTCCATTTTCATAGTAAGACATGCAGTGGTTTTAACAGTGTGCTGAGACCCGGTAAGAAGTTACCAAAGTAGTTCAGGAGTCCCAGAAACGACCGCAGCTCCGTCACGCTCTGTGGCCTCGGTGCGTTCTCGATTGCCTCTGTATTCGCATTAGTGGGCCTGATGCCGTCTGCCGCAATCCTCCTGCCCAGGAACTCCACTTCAGGTGCCAGGAACACACACTTTCAGCGTTTTAACCTGAGCCCCACGCAGTTGAGTCAACTAAGAACCTCCTCCAGGTTCTGCAGATGCTTGACTGTGTTCCGACCTGTGACCAAGATGTCGTCCTGGAAGACTACGGTGTGCGGGACTGACTTCAGTAAGCTTTCCATGTTTCTCTGGAATATCGCCGCCGCTGATTGGATTCCAAACGGGCATCTGTTATAAACAAAAAGACCTTTGTCCGTGTTGATGCAGGTGAGGGCCTTCTATGATTCCTCCAGTTCCTGCGTCATGTAGGCTGAAGTCAGATCTAGCTACGTGAACGTCTTTCCTCCCACCAGCGATGCAACGTGGTCGACGGCCTTTGGTAGTGAGTATTTGTCTGGCAGAGAGAAACGATTGATAGTTACTTTGTAATCGCCACAGATTCTGATGGTGTCGTCTCCCTTGAGGACTGGGACGATAGGACTGGCCCACTCGTTGAACTCGATCGGGGAAATGATGCCCTCTCTTTGCAGCCAGTCTAGCTCGATCTCTACCCTTTCTCTCATCATATACAGTACAGCTCTTGCCTTGTGATGGATGGGTCGCGCCCCCAGAATTAGGTGGATCTGCACTTTTGCTCCTTGGAATTTCCCGATGCCTGGTTCGAACAGTGAAGGAAATTTGTTTAAGACCTGAGCACAGAAGTGTCATCAGCAGGCATTAGCACTCGGACGTCATCCCAGTTCCAGCGTATCTTTCCCAGCCAGCTCCTGTCAAGCAGTGTGGGACCATCGCCCGGTACCACCCAGATTGGTAGCTTGTGCACTGCTCCATTGTAGGAGACCTTTACGGTAGCACTGCCGATTACAGGAATCAGTTCTTTCGTGTAAGTTCTTAGTTTCGTGCGAACTGGAGTTAAGACTGGCCTTGAGGCCTTGTTGCTCCACAACCTTTCGAAAGTCTTTTTGCCCATGTTGGACTGGCTTGTGCCCGTGTCCAGCTCCATTGACTCCAGGAGTCCATTTAGTTCAACATTCAGCATTATCGTGGGATAATTCGTGGTGAATGTGTGCACCCCATGTACCTCTGCCTCCTCGATCTGAGGCTCTGGTTCGTCGTGATCCTCCGTGGATCTGTCCTCCTCTGCAACATGGTGGTTTGCAGATTTAACAGGCTTTGCAGCTCGCCTGCACACTCATTGGAGGTGTCCCATTGTTCCACAGCCCTTGCTCTTTGTATCGACATGAATGGAAACGATGATCACCCCCGCAGCGCCAACAAGGTGTTAATGGCCTTGCGTTCATCAGCCTTGATAGTGGGCTCTGAGACATCTGCGGACATGTAGCTGTAGGTATGTGTGACCTGCCCTGTACATTACGATTCGAAAACAACATCACTTTGTTCACAATAATTGTAACAGCACTTGTGTGCTGAGAGATTTGCTTCGTATTGTCACTGGTGGCAATGGACGCCTGGGCTATCGTTATGGCCTTACTCAAGGTTGGGATCTCTACAGTCAAAAGTTTGCGAAGTATGGTTTCGTGGCCAATGCCAAGTACGAAAAAGTCTCTGAGCATGTTCTCCAAATGTCCTTCAAATTCACAATGTCTTGCAAGGCATTTTTGGTCGGCAACATAACTCGCCACTTCCTGGCCTTCAGACCTTTTGTAGGTGTAGAACTGGTACCTCGCCATCAGAACGCTTTCCTTCGGGTTCAAATGTTCTCGGACCAGTGTGCACAAATTGTCGTATGATTTCTCCGTGGGTTTCGCTGCAGTGAGCAGATTCTTCATGAGGCCATACGATGGTGCCCCACAGACGGTGAGGAGGATCGCCCTTCGTTTGGCAGCGCTCTCTTCCCCATCCAGCTTGTTGGCCACGAAGTATTGGTCGAGTCGCTCCACAAAAGTTTCCCAATCATCTCCCTCTGAGAATTTCTCCAGGATGCCCACTGTTCTCTGCATCTTTGGGTTCGCTATCTGTATCTCATCGTCAGTTGTTGTGTATGGAGAAAGAGTCAGACTGAACATTGTGAGCTCAAAGTAAAGTGTGACCTTAGTCTTTTATTGCAGGTCTCCAGAGTGCCTCTCCAACCTGTGAGGCCTCCTTAAATACCTTAAACTCCAGGGGTTGAGCCCTCTAGTGGCTGTACAGAGTAAATACACATTTACATATATAACACTAACCTTACTGATTTCAGTGAATGCACAGCACTAACATTACTGATTGCAGAGAATGTCACAGGGCTAACAATACTGATTTCGGAAAGCGCACAGTGCTAACATTACTAATTTCAGGTAACACACAGCCGCCACACTACCGATTTCAAAGAACACATTGCGCTAACATTACACATTACACATTAACACATTGCGCAAACCAGTCCATAATGAGCAAAAAGACTTTCGATAAATTGTGGCGCAGCAAGGTCTCAAGGCCAGTCCTGACTTCCATTCGCACTAAACTGAGAACGTACACAAAGGAACTGATTCCCGTAATCGGCAGTGCTACTGTAAAAGTCTCCTACGATGGAGCGGTGTACAATTTATCACTCTGGGTGGTACCGGGCGATGGCCCCACGCTGTTCGGCAGGAGCTGGCTGGGAAAGATACGCTGGAACTGGGATGACGTCCGAGCGCTCTCGTCCGTCAATGACACTTCATGTGCCTAGGTCCTAAACAAGCTCCCCCCGCTGTTCGAACCAGGCATCGGGAAGTTCTAAAGAGCAAAAATGCAGATCCACTTGATTCCTGGGCCGCGACCCATCCATCACAAGACAGGAGCGGTACCGTACATGATGAGAGAGAGGGTGGAGATCGAGCTGGACAGGCTGCAACAAGAGGGCATCATTTCGCCGATCGAATTCAATGAGTGGACCAGTCCAATTGTTCCAGTCCTCAAGGAAGACGACACCGTCATAATCTGTGGTGATTACAAAATAACTATCAATCGTTTCTCCCTGCAGGATCAATACCCGCTACCAAAGGAAGATGACCTATTCGCAATGCTGGCAGGAGGAAAAACGTTCACAGCTGGACTTGACCTCGGCCTACATGATGCAGAAGCTGGAGAAATCATCGAAAGGCCTCACCTGGATCAACACGCACAAAGGTCTCTTCATTTACAACAAATGCCTATTTGGGATTCGATCAGCCACAGCGATATTCCAGAGGAACATGGAAAGCTTACTGAAGTCGGTCTCGCACACCGTGGTCTTCCAGGACGACATCTTGGTTACAGGTCGGGACACCGTCGAGCACCTGCAGAACCTGGAGGAGATTCTTAGTCGGCTTAATCGTGTGAAGCTCAGGTTAAATCGCTCGAAGTGCGTTTTCCTGGTGCCCGAAATGGAGTTCCTGGGGAGAAGAATCATGGCAGATGGCATCAGGCCCACCGATTCAAAATCGGAGGCAATCAAGAACGCACCGAGACCACAGAACGTGACGGAGCTGCGGTCGTTTCTAGGACTCCTAAACTACTTTGGTAACTTCTTACCAGGTCTTAGCACACTGTTAGAACCACTGCACTCTTTACTGCGTAAGGGAAATGAATGGGAATGAGGTAAAAGCTAAGAAAATGCCTTTGAGAAAGCTAGGAAACTGATATGCTCAAACAAATTGCTTTTGTTGTATGATCCATGTAAGCGTTTGGTACTAGCATGTGATGCATCGTCATATGGTGTCAGGTGTGTATTGCAACAAGCTAATGAACCTGGGAAATTGCAACTGGTTGCTAATGCATCCAGAAATCTGTCTAAGGCTAAGAGGGCCTACAGCATGATCGAAAAAGAAGCCTTAGCGTGTGTTTATGGGGTAAAGAAAATGCATCAATATCTATAAAGTAAGGGGATAAATACGAATGCATCGGCCCGCATCCAGAGATGGGTGCTCATGTTTTTTTTTTGAAATTCGTAGCCAATCGTTCCAATTCTTTGTCAAATCACAAACGCCAGAGGTCACCTTGGGCCCATTCAAGGATCACTCTGCGCCAATGCTCTTAGCCAAAAGGCCTAGAGCCACTGCACCGTTCCTGGAAGTACTGCAATACCAGGTTCGTGCCATGGAGGTGGATGGGTCAGGTCCCCCACACACCTCCGTGGAGGTGGATGGGTCAGGTCCCCCACACACCTCCGTGGAGGTGGATGGGTCAAGCCACCCCACCCACCTCCTGTTTCCAAAAAAGCAAGCATATACCTTCCTGATCCAGGGAGAACCACCCGGAGGTCATGGTGGCTACTCCCCTGTCAGGTCAGTTACGCATGATCTTAGCCAAAAGGCCGAGAAGCGATGGGTGCTCATTTTTTTTTTCTTTTTTTTTCCTGAAATTCGTAGCCAATCGTTCCAATTCTTTGTCAAATCACAAACGCCAGAGGTCACCTAGCACACGCCAAGGATCACTCTGCGCCAATGCTCTTAGCCAAAAGGCCTAGAGCCACTGCACCGTTCCTGGAAGTACTGCAATACCAGGTTCGTGCCATGGAGGTGGATGGGTCAGGTCCCCCACACACCTCCGTGGAGGTGGATGGGTCAAGCCACCCCACCCACCTCATGTTTTTTTTTTTTTTTAATTCGTTGCCAATCGTTCCAATTCTTTGTCAAATCACAAACGCCAGAGGTCACCTTGCACACGCCAAGGATCACTCTGCGCCAATGCTCTTAGCCAAAAGGCCTAGAGCCACTGCACCGTTCCTGGAAGTACTGCAATACCAGGTTCGTGCCATGGAGGTGGATGGGTCAGGTCCCCCACACACCTCCGTGGAGGTGGATGGGTCAAGCCACCCCACCCACCTCATGTTGTCCGCATACAACTACGCCATCCGCCACAGGCCAGGCACAGAAAACTGTGCCGATGCTCTCAGTAGGCTACCAGTGCCCACCATCGGGGTGGAGATGGCACAGCCCGCAGATTTAGTTATGGTAATGGAAGCATTCGAGAGTGAGCAATCACCTGTTACCGCCCAACAGGTTAGAACCTGGACGAGCCAGGACCCCTTACTGTCCTTAGTAAAAAAAACTGTGGGCTCCACGGGAGTTGGTCTAGTGCCCCGTTAGAGATGCAGGAAGAAATAAAGCCGTACCAGCGGCGCAGAGATGAAATGTCCATACAGGCAGACTACCTCCTATGGGGTAATTGGGTAGTGGTGCCAAAAAAGGGCAGGGACACTTTCATTGGGGACCTCTACAGTACCCACCCAGGCATTGTAATGATGAAAGCGATAGCCAGATCCCATGTGTGGTGGCCAGGTATCGATGCAGACTTAGAGTCCTGTGCGCACAAATGTAACACATGTTCACAGTATAGCAATGCACTCAGGGAAGCGCCACTAAGTTTCAGGTCTTGGCCCTCCAAACCATGTCCATAGTCCATGTCAACTATGCCGGCCCATTCTTGGGAAAAATGGTACTTATGGTTGCAGATGCTACTCCAAATGGATTGAATGTGAGATAATGTCGGCAAGCACGTCCGCTGCCATCATTGAAAGCCTGCGGGCCATGTTTGTCACGCACGGCCTGCCTGATGTCCTTGTGAGTGACAATGGGCTGTGCTTCACCAGTGCCGATTTCAAAGAGTTCATGACCCGCAATGGGATCAAACATGTCACATCTGCCCCGTTAAAACCAGCGTCCAATGGTCAGGCAGAGCAAGCAGTGCAAACAATCAAGCAGAGCTTGAAGGGGGTAACTGAAGGCTCACTGCAGACTCGCATATCCTGAGTCCTGCTTAGTTACCGCACAAGACCCCACTCACTCACTGGGGTTCCCCCCGCTGAACTGCTCATGAAAAGGACACTTAAGACAAGGCTCTCGTTAGTCCACCCTGATCTACATGAACAGGTAGAGAGCAGGCGGCTTCAACAGAATACATATCATGATCGCGCAAATGTGTCACTCGAAATCAAGATTAATGATCCTATATTTGTGTTGAACTATGGACAAGGTCCCAAGTGGCTTCCCGGCACTGTCGTGGCCAAAGACGGGAGTAGGGTGTTTCGGGTCAAACTTTCAAATGGACTCACCTGCAGAAAACACTTGGACCAAACCAAACTCAGATTATCCAGAGCAACCTGCAATAGACTGCCTTTTTCGACCCTCTAACACACACACAAGTGGCAACTGACCCAGCGGTTGACCACTAAGCAGAACCCATCACCTGCAGCAGCCCAGCAGGACTCACCACACCCAGCAGCCCTGCAAGGCCAGCTGTGCAGCAGCCCAGCGAAGGCCCAACAAATGACTCAGCAAAACCAGCATTTGCACCAAGACGATCAACCAGGGAAAGGAAGGCCCCGGATCGACTCACATTGTAAATAATTACACAATTGAGTTTAGGGAGTGTTGTTATATATGTAAACTTGTAAATACCTTGTTTAACCATGAGAGGGCTCATCCCCTGGAGTCCTAAGGGCTCTCACAATCCCTTGGGAGCACCTGTACATAAGGAGGCCTCACAGGCTGGAGAGATACTCTGGAGACCTGTAATAAAGGACTACGGTCACACATTACTTTAAGCTTACAGTGTCTGGTCAGATTCTTTATTCAAGACATAACTCTAACATTACTGATTTCAGAGAAGACACAGCGCTAACATTACTCATTTCAGAGAATGCACAGCAGTAACGTTACTGATTGCAGAGAACGTCACAGTGCTAACATTACTGATTTCAGAGAAAGCACTGCGCTAACATTACTGATTTCAGTGAACGCACTGCACTAACAGTATTGATTTCAGGGAACGCACAGTGCTCACATTACTGATTTCAGAGAGCTCAGAGCAGTAACATTGCAGACTTTAGGAAAAATTGCACTGACACTACAGAGTTCAGAGAATGCACTGTATTAACATTACTGATTTCAGAGAATACAGAGCACCATCATTAATGATTTCAGGGAACGCTATGCATTACCATTACTGATTTCACAGAATGGGTAACGCTAACATTACTGATAGAAACAGAGAAACATAGAAAATAGGTGCAGGAGTAGGTCATTCGGCCCTTCAAGCCTGCACCACCACTCGATAAGATCAAGGCTGATCATTCCCTCAGTACCCCTTTCCTGCTTTCTCTCCATACCCCTTGAGCCGTAAGGGCCATATCTAACTCCCTCTTGAATATATCCAATGAACTGGCATCAACAACTCTCTGCGGCAGGGAATTCCACAGGCTAACAACACTTTGAGTGAAGAAGTTTCTCCTCATCTCAGTCCTAAATGGCCTACCCCTTAACCTAAGACTGTGTCCCCTGGTTCTGGACTTCCCCAACATCGGGAACAATCTACCCGCATCCTACCTGTCCCGTCCCATCAGAATCTTGTATGTTTCTATGAGATCCCCTCTCATCCTTCTAAACTCCAATGTATAAAGGCCCAGTTGATGCAGTCTCTCCTCATGTGTCAGTCCGGCCATCCCGGGAATCAGTCTGGTGAACCTTCGCTGCACTCCCTCAATAGCAAGAACGTCCTTCCTCAGATTAGGAGACCAAAACTGAACACAATATTCCAGGTGAGGCCTCACCAAGGCCCTATATAACTGCAGTAAAACCTCCCTGCTCCTATACTCAAATCCCCTAGCTAAGAAGGCCAACATACCATTTGCTTTCTTTACTGCCTGTTGCACCTGCATGCCAACTTTCAACGACTGATGAACCATGACACCCAGGTCCCCTTTTCCTAATCTGCCAGATGGGAATGAACAGCGCTCACAATACTGATTCCAGATAACGCACAGTACTCACAATGCTTATTTCTGAGAACGCACAGCGCTAACAGTAATGATTTCAGAGAATGCACAGCGTACACATTACTGATTTCAGGGAATGCAAAGTGCTCACAATACTTATTTCATAGAACGCACGGCTCTAACAATAATGATTTCATAGACTACACAGCACTCACACTACTGACTTTAGAGAACGCAAAGCGCGAACAGTAATAATTTTAGAGAACGCACAGCATTAACATTACTGATTTCAGAAAACGCAGAGTGCTAACATTACTGATTTCAGGGAAAAACTGCACCAACACTACCGAAATCAGAGAACACATGGCACTATCATTACTGATTTCACAAAACGAACAACGCTAACATTGCTGATTTCAGAGAACTCACAATACTGATTTTGTAAGGTTTACACACTTTCACAAAAAGGCATAGGAAGAGGCCACGAACTTAAAATGGTTTAAAACAAACTCTTGGGACTGCCTGAGCGGCAGATAAAGGCACCAGCCTGGGAAAGGTGGTGACTCATCACCAAATAAAAACAATCTCTGCGGTCAGGAGCTAGACCTGATTATGCATCAAAACAAAGGGATTGATACAATCTAACCAAGGAGCCCCTGGATTGATTGGCCGGAGGGGAAAAAACAATTCCCTACAGAGACTACAAGTCTGCAAGAAACCAGGGCAACAAAGGATCCGGGGGCACTAAAGATAAGGGGCTAGATTTTATACTTTTCTGCTTATCGCTCAAAAATGGGCATTATTTCTGGCGTGGGCGGTAAAAATGGGTTTTCATATCGCCGGCTTCTCGCCCATTCTCAAAGCACCTAGTCTCCATTTATGAAATTGGGCATTACACTGAGCGATAAAGCGTCGTCGTCCTTAGCAACGGCATGGCAACACTCGATTACCGCGATTCTGGAGATCAAGGGTCACCATGACCATCGCCGAAGAGGAGACAGAGAGAGTGGGAGCTCAGAGGGACTGAAGGCGTGTGCTGTGGCTGCTTTGGGGGGAAGGAGGGAGACTTTAGAGCTCTACAGTAAATAGGGAAACAAAAATAAGCTGTTACAAGCCACATATTTGTCTGAATTTGGCCTATAATGGAGGGAGAGGAGGAGACTCTCTGTGGAGACTGACGCTGCAGAGAGCAGTGAGGTGGGAGAGGAGCACATTGGAGGGTGCAAAAGAGCGAGGAGGTTCTCAGACGAGGAAAATGCCTCCCTCCTGCAGGAGGTCGAATTACTCTGGGGTGATTTGAACCAGCATTTGCACCGAGACGATCAACCAGGGAAAGAAAGGCCCCAGATCTACTGACCTAGTAAGTAGTTACACTATTGACTTTGGGGGGGAGTGTTGTTATATATGTAAAGCTGTGTAGCCATCAGAGGGCTCATCCCCTGGAGTCCAAAGGGATCCCACAATCCCTTGGGAGCACCTATACTTAAGAAGGCCTCACAGGCTGGAGAGGCACTCTGGAGACCTGCAATAAAAGACTATGGTCACACTTTACTTTGAGCTCAGTCAGACTCTTTACTCATACTTAACAATGCCCTCAGTTGTCTATCATTGCCCACTACTGGAATGGAAATGGCGCAGCCCGCAGACTTGCTTCTGGTCATGGATGCTTTTGAGAGTGAGGGGACACCCGTCACTGCTCACCAGATCAGGACCTGGACCAGCCAGGATCCTGTGCTATCACTTGTAAAATGTTGCGTCCTCAGTGGGAGCTGGTCGGCCGTTCCTGGGGAAATGCAAGATGCAAAGTTGAAATGTCCATGCAGTCGGATTGTCTCTTACGGGGTAATCGTGTGGTTTTGCCAAAAAAAGGCAGAGAAACGCTTAAACGCGACCTACACAATACCCACCCAGGCATAGCCATGATGAAGGCTATGGCCAGGTTGCATGTTTGGTGGCCCGGCATTGACTCGGACTTAGAGTCATGCGTACATCAGTGCAACATGTGCTCACAATTGAGCAATGCACCAAGGGAGGCTCCATTGAGCCTGTGGTCATGGCCCTCCAAACCGTGGTCCAGGATCCACGTAGATTTTGCTGGCCCCTTTCTCGGAAAGATGTTTTTAGTTGTAGTGGACGCTTACTCTAAATTGATTGAATGCGTAAGCATGTCATTCAGCACATCCACTGCCACTATTGAAAGCCTCCGGGTTATGTTTGCCACCTATGGCTTGCCCAACGGCCTTGTCAGCGACAATGGACCGTGTTTTACCAGCTCGGAATTCAATGAGTTTATGACCCACAATGGCATCAAGCATGTCAGGTCTGCCTCATTTAAGCCCGCATCCAACGGTCAAGCGAACGGGCAGTCCAAACTATCAAGCAGAGCTTGAAACGTGTGACGGAAGGCTCCTTGCAGACCTGCTTATCTCAGATTCTGCTCAGCTACCGGACGTAACCCCACTCGCTCACCGGGGTTCCCCCAGCAGAATTGTTAATGGAGAGAGCACTCAAAACCAGGCTCTCCCTAGTCCACCCGGATCTAAATGATCATGTGTAAACCCGGCGTCTCCGGCAAAACATGTACCACGATCACGCATGACATTGATGTTAACGACCCTGTGTTTGTCCTGAATTACAGTGGGTTGCTGGCACTGTCTTGGCCAAGGAGGGGAATAGAGTATTTATAGTCAAACTACTGAATGGACAAACATGCAGAAAGCATTTGGATCAGACCAAACTGCGATTCACCGACAACCAGAAACAACCTGAAGTGGACATCACCATCATCGATCCAACAACACACACCCAACCAGCAATCGACCTCGCTGTCAATCAAGAGGATGAACCCACCATTCCCAACAGTCCAGTCAGACCAGCCGCGCCGCAGTGCAGCAATGGTCCGACCAACTTACCCATGCCAGAGTTTGAACTCAGACGGTCAACCAGGGAGCATAGTGCCCCGCATCGTCTCAACTTGTAAATAATTTGTATCAAAAACTTTTTGAGGGTGTGGGGGGGTGCGGGGGGGAGTGATGTTATATATGTAATCATTGTAACAGTGTAAGACTTGCCACCAGAGGGCGCAACTGTTGGAGGCCCAAGGATCACCTGCACATCTCATTCAACGGAGTATAAAAGGTTGTCTGCCATGTTGCTTAGGCACTCTGGAGTTGTATTAAAGAGACTAAGGTCACATCAGTTTTAGCTCACAGTACTCAGTCTTATGGAGTTCTTCCATACTTAACACAAAGAGCGCTAACGTGACTGATTTAATGGAACAACTGCACTAACACTACCGAGTTCGGAGAATGCACTGCGCTAATATTACTGATTTCAGAGAACACACAGCGCTAACATTACTGATTACAAAGAACGAACAGCGCTCACAGTGGCAATTTCAGAGAACACATTATGCCAACATTACTGATTTCAGAGAATGCGCAGCGCCAACAATTCTGATTTCAGAATTCACACTACAGATTTCACTGAATGCACAGCATGAACATTAATGAGTTCAGAGAATGAGTAGCGCTAACATTACTGATTTCAGAGAACACACAGCGGTAACATTACTGATTTCAGAGAATGCACTGCACTCACATTACATCGTTCAGAGAATGCACATCGTTAACAGTAATGGTTTCAGAGAACGCACAGCGCTAACATTACTAATGTCAGGGAATTCACAGTGCTCACACTACTGACTTTAGAGAACGCACAGCGCTAACATTACTGATTTCAGAGACTGCACAGCATTAACATTACTGATTTCAAAGAACACAGAGCACTAACATTACTGATTTCAGGGAAAAACAGCACAAACATTATCGAAATCAGTGAACGCACAGTGCTAACTTTATTGATTTCACAAAGCGGACAACGCTAACATTACTGATTTCGGAGAACGCACAGACTAACATTACTGATTTCAGAGAACGCACAGACTAACATTACTGATTTCAGTGAATGCACAGCACTAACGTTACTGATTGCAGAGAATGTCACAGCGCTAACATTACTGATTTCAAAAAACACACAGCGCTAACATTATTGATTTCAGAGAACGCAGAGCACTCACATAATTGATTTCGGCGAAAAACAGCACAAACACTACTGAAAGCAGAGAACGCACAGCGTTAACATTACTGATATCACAATATGGACAAAGCTAACATTACTGATTTCAAAGAATGCACAGCACTCACATTACTGATTACAAAGAACAAATAGCGCTCACACTGGCGACTTCAGAGAACACATTGTGCTAACATTACTGATTTCAGTGAATGCTCAGCACCAATAATTCTGATTTCTGAGCATGCACAGCATTCACACCACAGATTTCACTGAACACACAGTATGAATATTAATGAGTTCAGAGAATGAGTAGCGCTAACATTACTGATTTCAGAGAACACATAGCGGTAACATTATTGATTTCAGAGAATGCACTGCGCTCACATTACATCGTTCAGAGAATGCACATCGTTAACAGTAATGATTTCAGAGAATGCACAGTGCCACGCTACTGATTTTCGAGAACGCACAGTGCTAACATTACTGATTTCACAAAGCGGACAACGCAAACATTACTGATTTCAGAGAACGCACAGCGCTCATAATACTGATTTCAGAGAACAGAGCGCTGACGTTACTTATTTAATGGAAAAACATCACTAACACTACTGAATTCAGAGAATACATTGCGCTAATATTACTGATTTCAGAGAACGCACAGCGCTAACAGTAATGATTTTAGAGAATACACAGCGCTAACATTACTGATTTCAGAGAACACAGAGCACTAACATTACTGATTTCAGGGAAAAACAGCACAAACACTACCGAAATCAGAGAACGCACAGCGCTAGCATTACTGATTTCACAAAACAGACAACGCTAAAATTACTGATTTCAGAGAACGCAGAATGCTCAAAATACTGATTTCAGAGAACACAAAGCGCTAACATTACTGATTGCAGAGAACGCACAGCACTAACATTACTGATTTTAGAGAACGCACAGCGCTAACCTTACAGATTTCAGTGAATACGCAGCACTAACGTTACTGATTGTAGAGAATGTCACAGTGCTAATTTCAGATAACACACAGCGGTAACATTATTGATTTCAGAGAATGCACTGAGCTCACATTACATCGTTCAGAGAATGCACATTGTTAAAAGTAATGATTTCAGAGTGCAACGATACTGATTTCAGAGAACGCACAGCACTAGCATTAATGATTTAAAAACATAGAAACATAGAAAATAGGTGTAGGAGCAGGCCATTCGGCCCTTCGAGCCTGCACCGCCATTCAATAAGATCATGGCTGATCATTCAATCTCAGTACCCCTTTCCTGCTTTCTCTCCATATCCCTTGATCCCTTTGGCCGTAAGGACCATATCTAACTCCCTTTTAAATATATCTAACGAACTGGCCTCGACAACTTTCTGCGGTAGAGAATGCCACAGGTTAACCACTCTCTGAGTGAAGAAGTTTCTCCTCATCTCGGTCCTAAATGGCTTACCCCTTATTCTTAGACTGTGACCCCTGATTCTGGAACCCCTCAGCAACGGGAACATTCTTCCTGCCTCTAACCTGTCCAATCCCGTCAGAATTTTATATGTTTCTATGACATCCCCTCTCATTCTTCTAAACTCCAGTGGATACAAGCCCAGTTGATCCAGTTTCTCCTCATATGTCAGTCCTGCCATCCTGCCATTCCAACATTTTCCGAGATCGCACAGCGCTAACGTTGCTGATTTCACAAAACGGACAATGTAAACATTACTGAATTTGGGGAATTCACAGCGCTCACACTGCTGACTTTAGAGAATGCACAGTGATTGAGTTTAGAGAAAGCACAGTGCTAACAGTAATTATTTCAGAGAATACATAGCACTAACATTATTGATTTCATAAAATGGACAATGCTAAAATTACTGATTTCAGAGAACACACGGCGCTAACATTACTGATTTCAGAGAATGCGCAGCGCCAACAATTCTGATTTCAGAGCACGCACAGCGCTCACATTACTGATTTCCAAGAACACAGAGTGCTAACGTTACTGATTTAATGGAAAAACAGCACTAACACTACTGAGTTCCGAGAATACACTGCGCTAATATTACTGATTTCAGAGAAAGCACAGCGCCCACACTACCGATTTCAGAGAACACATTGCATTAACATTACTGATTTCAGAGAAGGCAGTGTGCCAACATTACTGATTACATGGAAAAACAGCACTAACACTACTGAGTTCAGAGAATGCACGGCTCTAACAATGATGATTTCGGAGAATGCACAGCGCTAACATTACTGATTTCAGTGAACGCACTGTGCTGACAGCAATGATTTCAGAGAATGCACAATACTCACGTTACTGATTTCATAGAATGCACAGTGCTAACCTTACTGACTTCACAAAAACGACAGCGATAACATTATTGATTTCCGAAAAAGCACAGTGCTCACGATATTGATTTCAGAGAACGCACAGCGCTGATATTGTTGATTTCACAAAACGGACAACGCAAACATTACTGATTTCAGAGAGCGCACAGCGCTCGCATTACTGATTTCATAGAACAAAGAGTGCTAACATTACTGATTTAATGGAAAAACTGCACTAACACTGCCGAGTTCAGAGAATAAGTAGCGCTATCATTACTGATTTCAGTGAACACACAGTGGTAACGTTACTGATTTCAGAGAATGCACTGCGCTCATATTACATCATTCAGAGAATGCACATGGTTAACAGTAATGATTTCAGAGAACGCATAGTGCCACGCTACTGATTTCAGAGAATGCACAGCATTAACATTACTGATTTCCGAGAACACACAGCGCTAACGTTACTGATTTCAGAGAAGGCAGTGTGCTAACATTACTGATTACATGGAAAAACAGCACTAACACTACCAAGCTCAGAGAACGCACATCTCTAACAATAATGATTTCAGAGAAAGCACAGCGCTAATATTACTGATTTCAGTGAAGGCACTGTGCTAACAGCAATAATTTCAGAGAACGCATAATACTCACATCACTGATTTCATAGAACACACAGCGCTAACCTTACTGACTTCACAAAGTGGACAACGCTAACATTATTGATTTCCGAAAAAGCACTGCGATCACGATACTGATTTCAGAGAATGCACAGCGCTAACAATACTGATTTCACAAAACAGACAGCGCAAACATTATTGATTTCAGAGAAGGCACCGCGCTCTCGTTTCTGATTTCAGAGAACAAAGAGCGCTAACGTTACTGATTTAATGGAAAAACTGCACGAACATTACCGAGTTCAGAGAATGCACTGTGATAATATTACTGCTTTCAGAGAACGCACAGCGTTAACATTATTGATTTCAGAGAATGCGCAGCGCCAACAATTCTGATTTCAGAGCATGCACGATGTCATGTATCCTACATGGTTACTGCTGGGACCATTAAAAGGTATGCCACCAGAGGGCACTGCAGTGGGAGACTGGTAGGTTACCTGTACAGGTGTGCCAGGCCTAGTATAAAAGGCAGGCCACCATGTGTGATCCTCACTCTGAAGTTACATTAAATGGACTAAGGTCACTACAGTTCAAGTACAACACATTGTCTCGTGGAGTCATTATCAGAGTATCTAAAGACATAACAATTAGTGACGAGATTACGGACCTTCACGCAAAAATGGCTAACATTGGTACATTGCAGCAGTTCGCCGATGGTGATGATTGGGACGCCTTTGTGGAGAGATTCGGCCATTTCTTCACAGTAAGCGACCTAGCAGGTGACAATCTGGCCACACTGGTTGTTAAGTGCAGAACTATCTTGCTAACCAGTTGTGGGCCCAACGTCTATGGCCTCGTCAGGGACTTGCTGGCACCAACGAAGATAATGACCAAGATAATGAGGAGCTTGTAATGCTGATCCAAGAACAACTCAAACCCAAAGAGAGCATCCTCACAGCCAGACACCAGTTTTATACACACCGACGGCCCGAAGGCTAGGAAATCACAAACTATGCTGCAGACCTCAGGAGGTTGGCGGCACCGTGTGATTTCGGCGGCCACCTCACCGAAGTGCTGCGGGATTTCTTTGTCATCGGAATCGGCCATGAGGGCCTTCTTCATAAGCTACTATCTGTGGATACCACAGTCACACTGCAGAAGGCCATTTCCATGAGCAAAGCATTCATAACCTCGACCTGCGGTTCTAGGCGGATGACTCATCCTCAGGACTCAAACCCGGCAAGTACTGTGCACATAGTGGTGCCTTTTAGAGGCTGGACTGTAGAACGTGAACCTTCTCAGGAAAGAGAGAACAGACCCCTGAGTCTCTTAACTCAGAGTCCGCCGAGGAGGCTAATTGAGTAGCACCATGCTGGCGTTGCAGAGGGAATCACAGGGCTCACCAGTTCAGTTTTAAAGACTATGTATGTAAAGGCTGCAGCACAAAGGGCCACCTCCAGCGAATGTGTAAAAGAAATATGACTCACTGTGTTGATGAAGAGTCTGCAGATGGCCATGAAGCCAGCGCGGATTATCAGAGATAGTCAGAGAGGCTGCTTAGCCCCACGATGAGGTGTATGGCATGTTTACTTGCACCATAGAATGTTCCCCGTTGAGGATGGAAGTTGAGATAAATGGCGTTCCAGTCTTCATGGAAGTGGACACGGGGACGAGCCAATCAGTAATGAATCAAGAAGCCTTTGAGAGGCTGTGGGGCAATCAGGCTGAACGACCCAAATTGGTCTCGGTTCAGGCAAAGCTGCGCACCTACACCAATGAACTTATCCCAGTCATTGGTAGTGCGGATGTAAAGACACTCCATGACGATGCGGTGCACAAGTTACCACTGTGGATTGTTGCAGGTGATGGGCCAATGGTACTCGGAAGAAGGTGGATGGAGAAGATCCATTGGAAGATTTCATCCCTCCAGCGATCGACGTCCTCCGCGCTCAGAGACAAAACAAGCCCTCACCTGAGGTTGGATCGGGCACCAGAGAGCAGACCAGCACAGCACCTGAGGCACAGACCACTCAGCATGACTGCGTGGAGATGATCCAGCTGAGACGACCCGAATGCAACTTCCAGGCTCCAGTGGCAGGACTCCAGAGGACGAAAATCGGATCCAGACACAACTTCCCAGCCTTGGTGACAGAACCCGGGGAGAAGAGGATCACAGTAGTCGACATCATGGATGGAAGAAAGATGGCGCCCAAACCATGAGGTGATGCGCTGAAGAAAAAGATGGCGGCGGCCAGACCACGAGGTGCAGCGCTGATAGAACAATACGTGGTACCAAGCGAAGAAGAGGATTGGGGTAAAGATAGCAAGGCTCTCTTAAAGGAGGCCAGCAATCCACCACACTTAAAGGGGCAGTTCCACACTCTCGATCAATGTAATACCAACTGCGAGTTAGATGTAAAATGTGTAATTGATGATCAGAGTTGTGTACATGAAATAAGCAAAGAAAAGTCACACGATTGCGATCGGAGCTACAGGTTATTTATAATGAGTAATGAAACATTGTGCAATGTAGGATTTCAACTGCATACAGTCAATGCAGCGGGCAAACACCCATCGGGAGCACACAGGTCCAGCGAGCTACCCAATGCTGTAGCCTGATTCCCTGGGACCAGAGTGATGCACCATGGAGTGTGGCCACAAGCAGCTAATATAGACAAGCTGCAGAGCAAGCGATCTCAGGAGGGCAACGGCACCGGTATCGATACCCTGCCCCTGATCGGCTCCACCTCTCAGGCATCCGATGGCACCAACCGCCACGAGCCTGAAAGAGCAAACTGTGCTAAGGCGCAGCCCCCAGATCCTATCGCCACCAAGGCCACACCTGGGAACGAAGGGTCACCAGCAACGGTTTTCCCAAATGGGATTGAGACCAGCTCAGATCCCAAACCAAATAATGTCCAGGCAAGCGAGTCAGCAGTTCCCTGTGCACTGCTAGGCAACTGCTCCTCAGGGAGCAGCAGCAATCCAGGAAGCAAGGAAAGGACAGGGAGGTCACAGGCATCTGTGAACCTGCCCGACACTAGGAGCAACGGC
The DNA here is from genome assembly GCF_044704955.1 of Pristiophorus japonicus. Lineage (NCBI taxonomy): Eukaryota > Metazoa > Chordata > Chondrichthyes > Pristiophoridae > Pristiophorus > Pristiophorus japonicus. The sequence continues at coordinate 280,211,311 of NC_091978.1, forward strand.
AAAAGCCCCGAGAGCAGGCAACTTTAGCCAACCGGGTTCCCACTGCCAGCACTGGGCACCCCGTTGCCACCAGACTACCTGGACACCATCCAGCAGCTCTGGAACTAGTTTGTCCTCACACACCGGTGCTGACCCCAGCACTGATTCCAAGTATGTACCTCACCATTCAAATTTACTTGCCTCACAATGGTATCATGAATGTAATACTGTAAATGCAAGTTTTTTTTTTGGACTTGAATGTATATGAATGTAATGAGCCAACGGCACAATCTGTATATGGGGGGGGGGGGGGGGAGAATGGAGTGGTCATGGGCGCACAAACAGAAACCACCAGTACCTCTACTGCCAACGAAACACCACCTACTCACCCAAGATGGAAACAACCCTCCAAGGGTCAAGCAGATAGAGCTAAGCCCAGAGCACAGTCAATGTAAAGGCGATTTGCACTAAGGACTTGGGAGAGAGTGATGTCATGTATCCTACATGGTTACTGCTGGTACCATTACAAGATGTGCCACCAGAGGGCACTGCAGTGGGAGAATTGTAGGTCACCTGTACAGGTGTGCCAGGCCTAGTTTAAAAGGCAGGCCACCATGTGTGATCCTCACTCGGATAAATGGACTAAGGTCACTACAGTTCAAGTACAACACATTGTACCGTGGGGTCATTATCAGAACATCTAAAGACATAACACACAGCATTCACACTACAGATTTCACTGAAGGCACAGCATGAACATTAATGAGTTCAGAGAATGGGTAGTGCAAACATTACTGAGTTCAGAGAATACATTGGTTTCAGAGAATGCAGAGCACTCACATTATTGATTTCGGCGAAAAACAGCACAAACACTACCGAAATCAGAAAACACACAGCGCTAACATTACTGATGTCACAATACGGACAAAGCTAACATTACTGATTTCAGAGAATGCACAGCACTCACATTACTGATCACAAAGAACAAACAGCGCTCACACTGGTGATTTCAGAGAACACATTGTGCTAACATTACTGATTTCAGAGAACACATTGTGCTAACATTACTGATTTAATGGAAAAACTGAACGAACGCTACTGAGTTCAGAGAATGCACTGCGCTAATATTACTGATTTCAAAGAATGCATAGCATTAACATTACTGATTTCAGAGAATGCGCAGCGCCAACAATTCTGATTTCAGAGCATGCGCAGCATTCACACTACAGATTTCACTGAACGCACAGCATGAATGAGTTCAGAGAATGAGTAGCGCTAACATTACTGATTTCAGAGAACACACAGCGGTAACATTACTGATTTCAGAGAATGCACTGCGCTCACATTACATTGTTCAGAGAATGTACATCGTTAACAGTAATGACTTCAGAGAATGCACAGTGCCAACAATTCTGATTTCAGAGATCACACAGCACTAACATTACTGATTTCTGAGAAGGCACAACACTAACGTTACTGATTTCACAAAACGGACAACGCAAACATCACTGATTTCGGAGAACGCACAACGCTAACATTATTGATTTCAGTGAACTTGTTATGTATGTAAACCTGTCATTACCATGTCTAACCACCAGAGAGCTTATCCCCTGGAGTCCCAGTGGATCTCACAATCCCTTGGGAGCACCTGTATATAAGGAGGCCTCACAGGCTGGAGAGGCACTCTGAGATCTGTAATAAAGGACTACGGTCACACTTACTTTGAGCTTGCAGTATCTAGTCTGACTCCTTATAACAACTGGTGATGAGATACAGATGACGAACCCCAACGCTACAATGCAGAGAACTGTGGGCACACTGGAGAAATTTTCGGAGGGAGATGATTGGGAAACCATCGTGGAACGACTTGACCAATACTTCATGGCCAACGAGCTGGAAGGAGAAGCGAACGCTGCCAAATGAAGGGTGATCCTCCTCACCGTTTGCGGGGCACTAACGTATGGTCTCAAGAAAAACCTGCTTGCTCCAACAAAACCCACAGACAAGTCCTACGATGAATTGTGCACACTGGTCCGGGAGCATTTAAACCCGAAGGAAAGCGTTCTGATGGCGCGGTATTGGTTCTACACGTGCAAGAGGTCTGAAGGCCAGGAAGTGGCGAGCTACGTCGCCGAGCTAAGGCGCCTTGCAGGACATTGCGAATTTGACGGACACTTGGAGCATATGCTCAGGGACTTCTTTGTACTTGGCATTGGCCATGAAGTAATACTTTGCGAACTTTTGACTGTAGAGACCCCAACCTTGAGTAAAGCCATAGCAATAGCCCAGGCCTTTATCTCCACCAATGACAATACCAAACAAATTTCCCAGCACACGAGTGCTGCTGCAAGTACTGTGAACAAAGTAACGTTGTTTTCGAATCGAAATGTACAGGGCAGGACTTACACGCCTGTAGCTGCACGTCTGCAGATGACTCAGAGTCGCCATCAAGAGTGGTGAATACAAGGCAATTAACACATTATTGGCGCTGTGGGGGTGATCATCGATTCCATTCATGCCGCTTCAAAGGATACGTTTGCAAGGGCTGTGGAACAATGGGACACCTCCAACGTATGTGCAGGTGAGCTGCAAACCCTGCTAAACCTGCAAACCACCATGTTGCAGAGGAGGACAAATCCATGGTGGATCATGATGAACCAGAGCCTCAGGCTGAGGAGGCAGAGGTATATGGAGTGCACATATTTACCACAAAGTGTCCCCTGATAATGCTGAAGGTTGAATTAAATGGACTCCCGGTGTCAATGGAGCTGGACGTGGGTGCAAGCCAGTCCATAATGAGTAAAAAGACTTTCGCTAAGTTGTGGTACAACAAGGCTTCCAGGCTAGTCCTGACTCTCATTCGTACCAAACTTAGAATGTACACAAAGGAACTGATTCCTGTAATTGGCAGTGCTACCGTAAAGATCTCCTACGATGGAGCGGTGCACAAATTACCACTCTGGATGGTATTGGGCGATGGCCCCACGCTGTTCGGCAGGAGCTGGCTGGGAAAGATACATTGCAACTGGGACGACTTCCGGGTGCTTTCGTCTCATGTGCCCAGGACCTAAGCAAGTTCCCCTCCCTGTTCGAACCAGGCATTGGGAAGTTCCAAGGAGCAAAAGTGCAGATCCATTTGATTCCGGGGGCACGACCCATCCATCACAAGGCGAGCGCGGTACCTTACATGATGAGAGAGAGGGTGGAAATCGAGCTGGACTGGCTTCAACCAGAGGGCATCATTTCGCCGATCGAATTCAATGAGTGGGCCAGTCCGATTGTTCCAGTCCTCAAGGGAGACGGCACCGTCAGAATCTGTGGTGATTACAAAATAACTATCAATCATTTCTCACTGCAGGATTAATACTCACCAGCAAAGGCAGACGACCTATTTGCAACGCTGGCGGGAGGGAAAACGTTCACGAAGCTGGACTTGACCTCGGCCTACATGATGCAGGAGCTGGAAGAATTTTCGAAAGGCCTCACCTGCATCAACATGCACAAAAGTTTTTTCGTTTACAACAGATGCCCGTTTGGGATTTGATCGGCCGTAGCGATATTTCAGAGGAACATGGAAAGCTTGCTGAAGTTGGTCGCGTGCACCGTGGTCTTCCAGGACGACATCTTGGTTACAGGTCAGGACACAGTCGAGCATCTGCAGAACCTGGAGGAGGTTCTTATTCGGCTTAATCAAGTGGGGCTCAGGCTAAAACGCTCAAAGTGCATTTTCCTGGCACCTGAAGTGGAATTCCTAGGGAGAAGAATCGCGGCGGATGGCATCAGGCCCACCGATTCGAAGACGGAGGCAATCAAGAACGCACCAAGACCAAAGAACGTGACGGAGCTGCGGTCATTTCTAGGACACCTTAACTATTTTGGTAACTTCTTACCAGGTCTTAGCACATTGTTAGAACCCCTGCACTCTTTACTGCATAAAGGAGATGAATGGGTATGGGGTAAAAGCCAAGAAAATGCCTTTGAGAAAGCTAGGAAGCTGTTATGTTTAAACAAATTGCTTGTGTTGTACGATCCATGTAAACTTTAGGTACTAGCATGTGATGCGTCATCGTACGGGACCGGGGCAACAAGCTAATGAATTTGGAAAATTGCAACCAGTTGCTTATGCATCCAGAAGTCTGTCTAAGGCCGAGAGAGCCTACGGTATGATCGAAAAAGAAGCATTAGCGTGTGTTTAAGGGGTAAAGAAAATGCATCAATATCTGTTCGGGCTCAAATTTGAATTGGAAACCGACCTTAAGCCGTTTATATCACCCTTTTCTGAAAATAAGGGGATAAATACAAATGCGTCGGCCCGCATCCAGAGATGGGCACTCACATTGTCCGCATACAACTACGCCATCCGCCACAGACCAGGCACAGAAAACTGTGCCGATGCTCTCAATAGGCTACCAGTGCCCACCACCATCGGGGTGGAGATGGCACAGCCTGCAGATTTAGTTATGGTAATGGCAGCATTCGAGAGTGAGCAATCACCTGTTACCGCCCAACAGATTAGAACATGAACCTGTACGAGCCAGGACCCCTTACTGCCCTTAGTAAAAAACTGTGTTTTCCACGGGAGTTGGTCTAGTGTCCCGTTAGAGATGCAGGAAGAAATAAAGCCGTACCAGCGGCGCAAAGATGAAATGTCCATACAGGCAGACTGCCTCCTATGGGGTGATCGGGCAGTTGTGCCAAAAAAGGGCAGGGACACTTTCATTAGTGATCTCCACAGTACCCACACAGGCATTGTAATGATGAAAGTGATAGCCAGATCCCACATGTGGTGGCCCAGTATTGATGCAGACTTAGTCCTGTGTGCACAAATGTAATACATGTTCCCAGTTAAGCAATGCACCCGGGGAGGCGCCACTAAGTTTATGGTCTTGGCCTTCCAAACCTTGGTCTAGGGTTCATGTCGACTATGCAGGCCCATTCTTGGGAAGAATATTTTTAGTGGTTGTAGATGCGTACTCCAAATGGATTGAATGTGTGATAATGTCAGCAAGCACGTCCGCTGCCACCATTGAAAGGCTACGGGCCATGTTTGCCACGCACGGCCTGCCTGCAAGTGACAATCGGCCGTGCTTTACCAGTGCCGAATTCAAGGAATTCATGAACTGCAATGGGGTCAAACGTGTCACGTCTGCCCCGTTTAAGCCAACGTCCAACAGTCAGGCAGACCGAGCAGTTCAATCAATCAAGCAGAGCTTGAAGAGGATAACTGACGGCTCACTGCAGACTCGCTTATCCCGAGTCCTGCTTAGCTTGCGCACAAGACCCCATTCGCTCACCGGGGTCCCTCCCGCTGAACTGCTCATGAAAAGGGCACTTAAGACTAGGCTCTCGTTAGTCCACCTTGATCTACACGAACTGGTAGAGAGCAGGCGGCTTCAACAGATTGCATATCATGATCGCGCAAATGTGTCACGCGAAATTGAAGTAAATGATCCTGTATTTGTGTTGAACTATGGACAAGGTCCCAAGTGGATTGCTAGCACTGTTTTGGCCAAAGAGGGGAGTAGGATGTTTGTGGTCAAACTCACAATTGGACTCACCTGCAGAAAACACTTAGACCAAACCAAACTCAGATTTACAGTCTATCCAGAACAACCCACAATAGACTCTACCTTTTTCAATCCTCCAACACACACACAAGTGGCAACCAATCCCACAATCCCTTGGGAGGCCTCACAGGCTGGAGAGGCAATCTGAGATCTGTAATAAAGGACTACGGTCACACTTGCTTTGAGCTTGCAGTATCTAGTCTGACTCCTTATCCAAGACGTAACAGTACTGACTTCAGAGAACGCACAACGCTAACATTACTGATTTCAGTGAATGCAAAGCGCTAACATTACTGATGTCAGGGAATTCACAGTGCTCACGCGACTGATTTCAGAGAATGCACAGCGCTCACAATACTGATTTCAGAGAACACAGAGCACTAACATTACTGATTTCAGGGAAAAACAGCACAAACACTACCGAAATCAGAGAATGCACAGTGCTAACATTACTGATTTCACAAAATGGACAATGCTAAAATTATTGATTTCAGAGAACGCACAGTGCTCAAAATACTGATTTCGGAGAACGCACAGTGCTAACATTACTGATTTCTGTGAATACACAGCAGTAATGTTACTGATTGCAGAGAATGTCACAGCGCTAACATTACTGATTTCATAAAATGCACAGTGCCACGCTTCTGATTTCCGAGAAAGCACAGCGCTAATGTTACTGATTTCACAAAACGGACAACATAAACATTACTGATTTAATGGAAAAACAGCACTAACACTACTGAGTTCAGAGAATCCACTGCGCTAATATTAATGATTTCAGAGAATACACAGCGCTAACATTACTGACTTCAGAGACCGCACAGCATTAACATTACTGATTTCAGGGGAAAACAGCACAAACATTACCGAAATTAGAGAACGCACAGCGTTAACATTACTGATTTCACAAAACAGACAACGCTAAAATTATTGATTTCAGAGAAGGCACAGCACTAACATTACTGATTGCAGAAAACGCACTGCGCTAACATTACTGATTTCAGAGAACACACAGCGATAACATTACTGATTTCAGAGAACACACAGCGGTAACGTTACTGGTTTCAGTGAATGCACTGCACTCACATTATATCATACAGAGAATGCACATCATTAACAGTAATGATTTCAGAGAATGCACAGCGCCATGCTACAGATTTCAGAGAACGCACAGCGCTAATATTATTGATTTCAGAGAACACTCTGTGCTAACATTACTCATTTCAGAGATCGCACAACGCTAACTTTACTGATTTCAGAAAGTGCACAGCACTAACATTACTGATTTCAGGTAACACACAGTGTTCACATTACAGATTTCAGAGAACACACAGCACTAACATTACTGATTTCAGAGAATGCTAAGCGCTACCATTACTGATCTCACAGAACAGGCAATGCTAATATTACTGATTTCAGGGAACAAACAGCACTCCCATTACTGATTCCAGGGAATGTGCAGTGCTAACATTACTGATTCCATAGATCGCAAAGCGCTAACCTGACTGATTTCACAAAATGGACAACGCTAACATTAGTGATTTCCGAGAACGCACAGCGTTCACAACACTCATTTCAGGGAACGCAAAGCACTCACAATACTGATTTCAGAGAACGCACAGCACTAAAATTACTGATTGCAGCGAACACACAGCTCTCACACTAATGATTTCAGAGAAAGCAAAGCGCTAACATTACTGATTTCACAAAACGGACAGCGCTAATATTACTCATTTCAGAGAATGCACAGCGCTCACAATACATATTTCAGTGAACACAGAGCACTAACATTACTGATTTCGTGGAAAAACAGCACAAACACTACTGAGTTCAGAGAATGCACTGCGCTAATATTACTGATTGCAGAGCGCGCACAGCGCTAACATTACTGATGTCAGGGAATTTGTAGCGCTCACACGAGTGACTTTAGAGAACACACAGCGCTAACAGTAATGATTTCAGAGAATACATAGCGCGAACATTACTGATTTCATAGAATGCACAGAGCTAATATTAATGGTTTCAGAGAATGCACAGCGCTAACATTACTGAATTCAGACAAGGCACTGCATTAACATTACTGCTTTCAGTGAACGCACAGCGCTTAAAATACTGATTTCAGAGGACGCACAGCACTAACATTACTGATTGCAGCGAATGTCACAGCGCTAACATTACTTATTTCAGGTAACACTCAGCGCTAAAATTACTGATTTCACAAAATGTACAACGCTAACATTACCGATTTCAGAGAACACACAGCGGTAACATTACTGATTTCAGAGAATGCACTGCACTCACATTACATCGTACAGAGAATGCATATCGTTATCAGTAATGACTTCAGAGAACGCACAGCGCCACGCTACTGATTTCAGAGAACACACCGGTAACATTACTAATTTGAGAGAACGCTCTGTGCTAACATTACCGATTTCAGGGAATGCACAGAACTCACACTACTGACTTTAGAGAAAGCACAGCACTAACAGTAATGATTTCAGAGCATGCACAGTGCTAACATGATTGATTTCAGAGAACGCCCAGCGCTCACAGTACTGATTTCACAGAACGCAGAGCACTAACTTTACTGACTTCATGGAAAAACAGCGCAAACATTACCAAAATCAGAGAACGCACAGGGCTAACTGTACTGATTTCACAAAATGGACAATGCTAACATTACTGATTTCAGGGAACACACAGCACTAACATTACTGATTTCGGAGAATACACACATTAACATTATTGATTTCAAGTAAAAACAGCACTAACACTAACAATATCAGAGAATGCACAGCGTTAAAATGTCTGATTTCACAAAATGGACAATGCTAACATTACTGATTTCAGAGAATGCACAGTGCTAACATTACTGATTTCAGAGAATGGACTGTGCTAACATTACAGATTTTAGAAAACAGACAGTGCTAACATTACTGATTTCAGAGAAAGGACTGTGCTAACATTACTGATTTTAGAGAACAGACAGTGCTAACATTACTGATTTCACGGGGAATGCACAGTGCTCACATTACTGATTGCAGAGAACGTCACAGAGGTATTATTTCAGATTTCAGAACATGAAGCGCTCTATTACTGATTTCAGAGAATGCACTGCACTCACATTACTGATTTCAGAGAATGCACAGCGCTAACAGTAATGATTTCAGAGATCGCACAGCGCTAAGACGAATGATTTCAGGGAATGGGCAGCGTACATATTACTGATTTCAGAGAAGGCTAAGTGCTACCATTACATATTTCACTGGTTGGACAATGCTAACATTACTGATTTCAGAGAATGCACAGCGCTAACCTGACTGATTTCATAAAACTGGACAACGCGAACATTATTAATTTCCGTGAACGCATAGAGCGTTCACAATACTTATTTCAGAGAATGCACAGCACTCACAATACTGATTTCAAAGAACACACAGTGCTCACATAACTGATTACAGAGAATGTCACAGTGCTAACATTACGGATTTCAGAAAATGCATAGCGCTAATATTACTGATTTCAGGTTACACCGCGTTCACATTACAGATTTCAAAGAATGCACAGCACTAACATTACTGATTTCATAGACCGCTCAGAGCTAACATTACTGATTTCAGATAACATACAGCGCACACGTTACTGATTTCAGAGAACGCTAAGCGCTACCATTACTGATCTCACAGAACAGACAACGCTAACATTACTGATTTCAGTGAATGCACAGCGCTAACATGACTGATTTCAGGGAACAACAGCACTAATGCTACTGAAATCAGAGAACGCACAGGACCAAAATTACTGATTTCACAAAACGGACAAAGCTAATATTACTGATTTCAGAGAACACACAGCGCTAACCTAAGTGATTTCACAAAATGGACAGTGCTAACATTACTGATTGCAGAGAACATCACAGCGCTAACATTACTGATTTGAGAACACTAAGCGCTCACTAAACTGATTGCAGAGAACGCAACGCGCTAACATTATTTATTTCAGAAAACGCACAGTGCTAACATTACCGATTTCAGAAAATGTACAGTGCTAACATTACTGATTACGTGGAAACACAGCACAAACACATAAAAGTTCAGAGAACGCACGGCGCTAACAATAATGATTTCAGAGAATGCACACCGCTAACATTACTGATTTCAGAGAACGCACAGTGATAACATTACTAATTTCAATAAACACAAAGTATTAAAATTACTGATTTCAGAGAACACTAAGCGCTCACAGCATTGATTTCAGAGAACGCACAGCTCTGACTAATTAATTCAGAGAACATGTAGTGCTAATATTACTGATTTCACAGAACACATAGCTCTCAAATTACTGATTTCAGAGAACGCACAGCACTCACGTTACTGATTTCAGAGACCACCCAGCACTAACATTACTGATTGCTGAGAATGCACAGAGCGAACACTACTGATTTTGGAAAACGCACAGCGTTAACATTACTGACTTCACAAAACAGATAAGGCTAACATTACTGATTTCAGAGATCGCAAAGCGCTACCATTACTGATTTTACAGAATGGACAATGCTCACTTTACTGATTTCAGAGAATGCACTGTTCTAACATTGCTGATTTCAAACAACGCACAGCAGTAACATCAGTGTTTTCAGATTATGCACAGTGCTTAGAACATAACAACATAAGAATTAGGAACAGGAGTAGGCCATCTAGCCCCTCAAGCCTGCTCCGCCATTCAACAAGATCATGGCTGATCCGGCCGTGGACTCAGCTCCACTTACCCGCCCGATCCCCATAACCCTTAATTCCCTTATTGGTTAAAAATCTATCAATCTGTGATTTGAATACATTCAATGAGCTAGCCTCAACTGCTTCCTTGGGCAGCGAATTCCACAGATTCACAACCCTCTGGGAGAAGAAATTCCTTCTCAACTCGGTTTTAAATTGGCTCCCCCGTATTTTGAGGCTGTGCCCCGTAGTTCTGGTCTCCCTGACCAGTGGAAACAACCTCTCTGCCTCTATCTTGTCTATCCCTTTTATTATTTTAAATGTTTCTATAAGATCACCCCTCATCCTTCTGAACTCCAACGAGTAAAGACCCAGTCTACTCAATCTATCATCATAAGGTAACCCCCTCATCTCCGGAATCAGCCTAGTGAATTGTCTCTGTACCCCCTCCAAAGCTAGTATATCCTTCCTTAAGTAAGGTGACCAAAACTGCATGCAGTACTCCAGGTGCGGCCTCACCAATACCCTGTACAGTTGCAGCAGGACCTCCCTGCTTTTGTACTCCATCCCTCTCGCAATGAAGGCCAACATTCCATTCGCCTTCCTGATTACCTGCTGCATCTGCAAACTAACTTTTTGTGATTCATGCACAAGGACCCCCAGGTCCCTCTGCACCACAGCATGTTGTAATTTCTCCCCATTCAAATAATATTCCCTTTTACTATTTTTTTTTCCAAGGTGGATGACCTCACACTTTCCGACATTGTATTCCATCTGCCAAACCTTAGCCCATTCGCTTAACCTATCTAAATCTCTTTGCAGCCTCTCTGCGTCCTCTACACAACCCGCTTTCCCACTAATCTTTGTGTCATCTGCAAATTTTGTTACACTACACTCTGTCCCCTCTTCCAGGTCATCTATGTATATTGTAGACAGTTGTGGTCCCAGCACCAATCCCTGTGGCACACCACTAAACACCGATTTCCAACCCGAAAAGGACCCATTTATCCCGACTCTCTGCTTTCTGTTAGCCAGCCAATTCTCTATCCATGCTAATACATTTCCTCTGACTCCGTGTACCTTTATCTTCTGCAGTAACCTTTTGTGTGGCATCTTATCGAATGCCTTTTGGAAATCTAAATACACCACATCCATCGGTATACCTCTATCCACCATGCTCGTTATTTCCTCAAAGAATTCCAGTAAGTTAGTTAAACATGATTTCACCTTCATGAATCCATGTTGCGTCTGCTTGATTGCACTATTCCTATCCAGATATCCCGCTATTTCTTCCTTAATGATAGCTTCAAACATTTTCCCCACTACAGATGTTAAACTAACTGGCCTATAGTTACCTGTCTTTTGTCTGCCCCCTTTTTTAAACAGAGGCGTAACATTAGCTGCTTTCCAATCCGTTGGTACCTCCCCAGAGTCCAGAGAATTTTGGTAGATTATAACGAATGCATCTGCTATAACTTCCACCATCTCTTTTAATACCCTGGGATGCATTTCATCAGGACCAGGGGACTTGTCTACCTTGAGTCCCATTAGCCTGTTCAGCACTACCCCCCTAGTGATAGTGATTATCTCAAGGTCCTCCCTTCCCACATTCCCGTGACTAGCAATTTTTGGCATGGTTTTTGTGACTTCCACTGTGAAGGCCGAAGCAAAATAATTGTTTAAGGTCTCAGCCATTTCCACATTTCCATTATTAAATCCCCCTTCTCATCTTCTAAGGGACCAACATTTACTTTAGTCACTCTTTTCCGTTTTATATATCGGTAAAAGCTTTTATTATCTGTTTTTATGTTTTGCGCAAGTTTACTTTCGTAATCTATCTTTCCTTTCTTTATTGCTTTCTTAGTCATTCTTTGCTGTCGTTTAAAATTTTCCAAATCTTCTAGTTTCCCACTAATCTTGACCACCTTATATGCATTGGTTTTTAATTTGATACTCTCCTTTATTTCCTTGGTTATCCACGGCTGGTTATCCCTTCTCTTACCGCCCTTCTTTTTTACTGGAATATATTTTTGTTGAGCACTATGAAAGAGCTCCTTAAAAGTCGTCCACTGTTCCTCAATTGTGCCACCGTTTAGTCTGTGTTCCCAGTCTACTTTAGCCAACTCTGCCCTCATCCCACTGTAGTCCCCTTTGTTTGAGCATAGTACACTCATTTGAGGCACTACTTCCTCACCCTCAATCTGTATTACAAATTCAACCATACTGTGATCACTCATTCCGAGAGGATCTTTTACTAGGAGATCGTTTATTATTCCTGTCTCATTACACAGGACCAGATCTAAGATAGCTTGCTCCATTGTAAGTTCTGTAACATACTGTTCTAAGAAACAGTCCCGTATGCATTCTATGAATTCCTCCTCAAGGCTACCCTGTGCGATTTGATTTGACCAATCGATATGTAGGTTAAAATCCCCCATGATTACTGCTGTTCCTTTTTCACATGCCTCCATTATTCCCTTGATTATTGTCCGCCCCACCGTGAAGTTATTATTTGGGGGCCTATAAACTACGCCCACCAGTGACTTTTCCCCCTTACTATCTCTAATCTCCACCCACATTGATTCAACATTTTGTTCATTAGAGCCAATATCATCTTTCACAACTGCCCTGATATCATCCTTTATTAACAGAGCTACCCCACCTCCTTTCCCTTCTTGTCTATCCTTCCGAATTGTCAGATACCCCTGTATGTTTAATTCCCAGTCTTGGCCACCCTGCAACCACGTTTCTGTAATGGCCACCAAATCATACCCATTTGTAATGATTTGTGCCGTCAACTCATTTACTTTATTTCGAATGCTGCGTGCGTTTCGGTAGAGTGTTTTAATACTAGTTTTTAAACCATGATTTTTAGTTTTGACCCCTCCTGCAGCCCCTTATGCATACATATTGTCTCTTCCTATCACCTTGTGGTTTACACTTACCCCAGTGCTACTCTGCTCTGTTGCCTCCTGCTTTTTGCATTCTTTCTTGGGGTCCTGTTCATCTGAGCTCTCACCCACTCTAACTAGCTCAGAGCCCTCTCCTGGGTTCCGAATACTCCTCGCATTGAGGCACCGAGCTTTCAGGCTTGCCTTTTTATTACACTTTGACCCTTTAGAATTTTGCTGTACAATGGCCCTTTTTGTTTTTTGCCTTGGGTTTCTCTGCCCTCCACTTTTACTCCTCTCCTTTCTGTCTTTTGCTTCTGTCTCCATTTTGTTTCCCTCTGTCTCCCTGCATTGGTTCCCATACCCCTGCCATATAAGTTTAACTCCTCCCCAACAGCACTGGCAAACACTCCCCCTTGGACATTGGTTCCGGTCCTGCCCAGGTGCAGACCGTCCAGTTTGTACTGATCCTACCTCCCCCAGAACCGGTTCCAATGCCCCAGGAATTTGAATCCCTCCCTGCTGCACCACTGCTCACACTATTGATTTCAGTGAACATACAGCACTAACATTACTGATTTCAGAGAACACACAGTGTTCACGTTACTGATTTCAAAGAATGCACAGCACTAATATTAATGATTTCGGAGAACGAACAGTGCAAACATTAATGATTTCAGAGAACGCACAGCGCGAAGACTAATTATTTCAGAGAACGTGTAGTGCTAAGATTACTGATTGCAGAGGACACACACCGCTAACATTACTGATTTCAGAGAACGCTAAGAGCGCACAGTAATGATTTCAGAGAAGGTGCAGCGCGAAGACTTGTTATTTCAGAGAATGTGTAGTGCCAGAATTACTCATTTCAGAGAACACACAACGCTAACATTACTAATTTCAGAGAACACACAATGCTCACGTTATTTATTACAGAGAACGCACAGCGCTAATATTACTGATTTCAGAGAACACACAATGCTCACGTTATTTATTACAGAGAACGCACAGTGTTAATATTACTGATGTCGGAGAACGCACTGCTCTAACACTACTGATTTCAGAGAAAGCACAGCACTATCATAATTGATTGCAGAGAACGTACAGCAAACAAATGACTGATTTTGGAGAATGCACAGCAATCACGTTACTGAAATCAGAGAACGCACAGTGCTAACACTACTGATTTCGAAGAACTCACAGCGGTAACATCACTGTTTTCAGAATATGCACAGTGCTCACATTACTGACTTCAGTGAACGCACAGCACTAGCAATACTGATTTCACAAAACAGACAATGCTAACATTACTGATTTCACAAAACGGACAATGCTAACATTACTGATTTCAGAGAACGCACAGCACTAACAATACTGATTTCAGAGAACGCACAGCGGTAACATCACTGTTTTCAGTGTATGCACAGTGCTCACGTTACTGATTTCAGAGAAAGCACAGCACCATCATTATTGAATTCAGAGAACGCACAGCACACAACTTACTAATTTTTGAGAACGCACAGCACTAACATTACTGATTTCAGAGAACGCACAGCAGTAACATCACTGTTTTCAGTATATGCACAGTGCTCACGTTACTGATTTCAGAGAATGCATAGCACTCACAATACTGATTTCAGAGAACGTACGGTGCTAACATTACTCATTTCAGAGAATGCACAGCGGTAACTTTACTAATTTCAGAGAACACACAACACTGTGGAAGCTGGGACATTAAATAAATTTAAGACAGAAATAGACAGTTTCTTAAACGATAAGGGGATAACAGGTTATGGGGAGTGGGCAGGGAAGTGGAGCTGAGCCCATGATCAGATCAGCCATGATCTTATTGAATGGCGGAGCAGGCTCGAGAGGTCTTATGGCTTACTCCTGCTCCTATTTCTTATGTTCTTTTGTTCTTATGTAACACTCACACTGCCACGTTCGGAGAAACATAGAAACATAGAAAATAGGTGCAGGAGTAGGCCATTCGGCCCTTCGAGCCTGCACCGCCATTCAAAGAGTTCATGGCTGAACACGCAACTTCAGTACCCCATTCCTGCTTTCTCGCCATACCCCTTGATTCCTCCTAGTAGTAAGGACTACATCTAACTCCTTTTTGAATATATTTAGTGAATTGGCCTCAACAACTTTCTGTGGTAGAGAATTCCACAGGTTCACCACTCTCTGGGTGAAGAAATTTCTCCTCACCTCGGTCCTAAATGGCTTACCCCTTATCCTTAGGCTGTGACCCCTGGTTCTGGACTTCCCCAACATTGGGAACATTCTTCCTGCATCTCACCTGTCTAAACCCGTCAGAATTTTAAACGTTTCTATGAGATCCCCTCTCATTCTTCTGAACTCCAGTGAATACAAGCCCAGTTGATCCAGTCTTTCTTGATATGTCAGTCCCGCCATCCCGGCAATCAGTCTGGTGAACTTTCGCTGCACTCCCTCAATAGCAAGAATGTCCTTCCTCAAGTTAGGAGACCAAAACTGTGCACAATACTCCAGGTGTGGCCTCACCAAGGCCCTGTACAACTGCAGTAACACATCCCTGTCCCTGTACTCAAATCCCCTCGCTATGAAGGCCAACATGCCATTTGCCTTCTTAACCGCCTGCTGTACCTACATGCCAACCTTCAATGACTGATGTACCATGACACCCAGGTCTCGTTGCACCTCCCCTTTTCCTGATCTGTCACTATTCAGATAATAGTCTGTCTCTCTGTTTTTACCACCAAAGTGGATAACCTCACATTTATCCACATTATACTTCATCTGCCATGCATTTGCCCACTCACCTAACCTATCCAAGTCACTCTGCAGCCTCATAGCATCCTCCTCACAGCTCACACTGCCACCCAACTTAGTGTCATCCGCAAATTTGGAGATACTATATTTAATCCCCTCGTCTAAATCATTAATGTACAATGTAAACAGCTGGGGCCCCAGCACAGAACCTTGCGGTACCCCACTAGTCACTGCCTGTCATTCTGAAAAGTACCCATTAACTCCTACTCTTTGCTTCCTGTCTGCCAACCAGTTCTCAATCCACGTCAGCACACTACCCCCAATCCCATGTGCTTTAACTTTGCACATTAATCTCTTGTGTGGGACCTTGTCGAAAGCCTTCTGAAAGTCCAAATACACCACATCAACTGGTTCTCCGTTGTCCACTCTACTGGAAAAATCCTCAAAAAATTCCAGAAGATTTGTCAAGCATGATTTCCCTTTCACAAATCCATGCTGACTTGGACCTATCATGTCACCTCTTTGCAAATGAGCTGCTATGACATCCTTAATAATTGATTCCATTATTTTATCTACTACCAATGTCAGGCTGACCGGTCTATAATTCCCTGTTTTCTCTCTCCCTCCTTTTTTAAAAAGTGAGGTTACATTGGCTACCCTCCACTCCATAGGAACTGATCCAGAGTCTATGGAATGTTGGAAAATGACTGTTAGTGCATCTGCTATTTCCAAGGCCACCTCCTTGAGTACTCTGGGATGCAGACCATCAGGCCCTGGGGATTTATTGGCCTTCAATCCCATCAATTTCCCCAACACAATTTCCCGACAAAAGGATTTCCCTCAGTTCCTCCTTCTTATTAGACCCTCTGACCCCTTTTATATCCGGAAGGTTGTTTGTGTCCTCCTTAGTGAATACCGAACCAAAGTACTTGTTCAATTAGTCTGCCATTTCTTTGTTCCCAGTTATGACCTCCCCTGATTCTGACTGCAGGGGACCTATGTTTGCCTTTACTAACCTTTTTCTCTTTACATATATATAGAAGCTTTTGCAGTCCATTTTAATGTTCCCTGCAAGCTTCCTCTCGTACTCTATTTTCCCTGCCCTAATCAAACCCTTTGTCCTCCTCTGCTGAGTTCTAAATTTCTCCCAGTCTCCGGGTTCGCTGCTATTTCTGGTCAATTTACATGCCACTTCCTTGGCTTTAATACTATCTCTGATTTCCCTTGATAGACACGGTTGAGCCATCTTCCCTTTTTTATTTTTACGGAGAATGAACAGCGCAAACATTAATGATTTCAGAGAACGCACAGCGTGAAGATTAATTATTTCAGAGAACGTGTAATGCTAACATTACTGATTTCAGAGAACGCACAGCGGTAACATCAATGTTTTCAGTGATGCTCAATGCTCACACTAATGATTTCAGAGAAAGTACAGCACTATCACAATTGATTTCAGAGAACGTAAGCAAACAAATTACTGATTTTGGAGAATGCACAGCATTCATGTTACTGATTTCAGAGACTACACAGCGCTGACATTACTGATTGCAGAGAACGCACAGTACTAACATTACTGATTTCAGAGAACGCAAAGTGCTAACATTACTGATTTCGGAGAAGGCACAGCGCTAACATTACTGATTGCAGAGAATGCACAGCGCTAACATTACTGATTTCACAAAACGGACAACGCTAACGTTACTGATTTCAGAAATGGCAAAGCGCTACCATTACTGATTTTACAGAATGTACAATGCTCACATTACTGATTTCAGAGAACACACTGCTTTAACATTACTGATTTCAGAGACCGCACAGCGCTAACATTACTGATTGCAGAAAATGCACCATGCCAACACTACTGATTTTGGAGAAAGCATTGCTCTAACATTACTGTTTTCAGAGTATGCACAGCACTCATGCTCCTGATTTCAGTGAACGCACAGCACTAACATTACTGTTTTCAGAGAACGTACGGTGCTAACATTACTAATTTCAGAGAACACACAACACTCACACAACCACGTTCAGAGAACGGTTAGTGCTAACATTACTGATTTCAGAGAATGAATAGCGCTAATATTACTGATTTCAGAGAACACACAGCACTAACATTACCGATTCCAGAGAATGCAAAGAACTAACATTACTGATTTTAGAGACTGCACTGCGTTTACATTAAAACATTAAAACGTTCAGAGAATGCATATCGTTAACAGTAATGATTTCAGAGAATGCACAGCGCCATGTTACTGATTTCAGAGAACGCATAGCGCTAACGTTACAGATTTCAAAAAATAGACAACGCTAATAGAACTGATTTCAGAGAATGCACAGCGCTAACATGACTGATTTCAGAGAATGTGCAGTGCTAACATTACTGATTTCAAGGAACGGACAGAGCTAACATTACTGACTTCAGAGAATGCGCGGTGCTAACATTAGAAACATCAGAAAATACCATGGGCTAGACTTTCCATTATTGTGCCTATCGCCCAAAAATGGGCGTTATTTCCAGCATTGGCATTTATTATGGGTTTTGAGATCGGCGGATTATTGCCCATTTTCAAAACCCCAACTTTCTACTTTATAAAATGGGCGTTACCGCAAGCGATGTGAAATGGGCGTTAGCATTAAATTTTTTGACTTTCTGCCGTAAACTGTTGGCGTCCGTAGCAATGCCATGGCAACAGTCATTTCCCGTGTTTCAGGAGGTCAGGGGTTATCAATACATGCGCAGAAGAGGAGAGAGAAAGAGAGGGAGCAGAGAGGAACTGAAAGCATGTGTGGGTGCGTTGAGTGGTTGTTTGGCTGTTGTGGAAGGTAGGAAAGAGATTTAGAAGCAGTAAAAAGAATTGAGAGCACAAATAAAGTTACTTGCACAGAGATTTTGGCAAAAGAAATATAATTAAAATGGAAGGCATGGAGGAGGCGACACCCCACGATGAGGAGGTTGAGGATGCTGATGAAAGCAGTGACTGGGAGAGGAGCTAGAAGTGGGAGGATGAAACCGAGCTCAGAGATTCTCCGATGAGGCAACTGCCTCCGTCCTGCAGGAAGTGGAGTCATGCAGCGATCAAGTGACCCGGGGTGGGCGTGGGAAGCCCAACCCAAAGGTTTACCAGAGGACATGGGCCAACATAGCCAAGGTGGTCTCGTCGGCAACGAACGAGATGCGTGAGGGCAACCAGTGCCGCAAGCGCTGGAACGACTTTGTCGGTTCCGCCAGAATAAGTATTACATTTATTTACATTCACTTATATATTTATATAGTTTGAGTTGTAAGTGTAATGAGTGATTAAAATCAGATGTGATGTTTTGTACTTATACCAGGAATGTTTTACTCAAAGCCTGCATTTACGGTGTATGTCTAGGTAAATAATGATGATTATCATAATAATCATAATTACATCTGTCAGTTATGTGTTGTATCAGTCTCTGTGACAATAGCTAGTAATGATCTCATGCAATGATCTCATGCCATGTCATGTTGTTGTTACCTTTTGCAGAAGAAGCTTTCGAGGACCACGGCTGAGTAATGGCGCACATGTGGAGGGTCACCAGTCATCAGTGAGCTGACAGACATCGAGGAGTGGGTGCTGGCACTAGTGAGGAGCCACCCCTGGTCGGCCACGCAAGCAGCAGCAAAACCTGATGTGATGCCACGTGAGTAAAGTATACACAATTGCATGATGTAAAGTCAATAGATGCCACACCCACTCATATCCGTACAATAATATATGATAGATGATTGATGAAAGTATTGTGTTCCTAACACAGATGAGACGGCACACAGGGAGGTTAAAGTTACAGTGACCTCAGTCTTTATTAAGACACTCCAGAGTGAGGAACAGGCCTTAGGGGCCGGCTTATATGCAGTGCTCTCAAGGGATGCTGGGATCCCTTGGGACTTCAGGGGATGCTCTCCCTGGTGGCGGAATATGGGAGTGCATGCTTTTAGATACACAACAAAAAGTGTTATTTAAATAATGATCGTCTCATGAAAATCATTGTAATGCAGAATTTGGTCATGGTCATGAAATGTGATGTCTGTGATGATTTTGATAGTGGTATTGCTTTTGTCATGGATATGCTGTGTGTAGCATTTGAATCACCTTGTGACCCTAGCACCCGCTTCTCCTCTAATAACCTCATTTATGTTTTGTAGCTCAGCCAGAGGCGCAGCACTATGCAACACCACCGAGCCAAGAAGCTGTGGATCCGACATCGGACTTGCCGAGGGATTGTTAATCTGGTGCTGCGGAGCCCCGAATCTTGTCCGTGGAGACGCAGGGTGTCTTCTCCACTGATGACAGTGCCGACTTTGAGGAGCCTGCATCGACTAGTTCCATAATCTATGCAACACCGATGACATCAAGTGCTCCTGCGGCCATGCCCTGCTCCACCGTAGAGGTACTGGACTCAAGCACCTTGCCTCAGGCTACCCCAAGTCTCTCCATGACAGCGCGAACCCCACGGTTCGATTCAACAGGACTGCTCCACGAGCAGCAGATCTGAACGGGGACATGGTACACTTGTCCAAGAGGAGTGTTGACATAGGTCAGCAGATCCTACAGACAATGGGGGAATGGGGGGCATATGCCAACAGCTGGCCAGCATGTCCGCTACCATGACCGAGTACGTGCCACGGATGGCGAGGCCCTGGAGGTGATAGCCAGAGGGCTACCAGTGGTCCCGGAGTGCAGCACTGCACCCCAATGTGCCGCATCCCCATTGCTAACGACACATGTGAGCCAGATGGAAGATCCCTCCTTGGGACCGTCCTCTCCAGTATCCGGCCAACCACGGGTTTTGCCGTCACCCCCCCCCCCAATGAAGCAGCAATTGAGGAGCAGTTCGGCAAGGCGGCTTGGAGTCAGGAGGGAAAGGGGAAAGGGTAGAGGTGGGGAGAAGACATGGGGGCGGTGGGGGGGGGAGGAAACGAAAGTGAGGTGCATGGCCGCAGGAGTTGTATTGGTCACAGTATTTTTATGTTGTTGTTGCTATTTTGTTGGGAGGTTTGGAGGAAGTGGGTGGGATACCTTTTCTTTGCATTTGTGTTCTATGTTTATGAAATGTTGTTGGAAATGGGAAAAATTTAATGAATGAGATAAATGTTATAAATTTGTTGTGGAGTGGGGTGGGGTGTTTTTTTATAATTATGATTTTATACAAATGGTCTCATTAAATGTTTTTTATTTCACGTAACTTTGTTGTGCATTGTCTCAGATAGCTACACCATTACACACTGGTGATTCCTTAACATGAAAGGGGATAATTCAACGTCATTTGAATCAACTTAAACTTTTAAACTGTCACCAAGGTAATGCACACCATTCATTTATGAGCTGCAGACACAGCAGTCTTGCAGCTTTGTAAATACCACCAACGTTATTTCAAGCAAAGCGTTCATTTATGAGCTGCTAATGTAAGAATCTTGCAGCTATGTAGCTATCACGGGCCCTGTCCTGTGGTCTACAGGCGGGCGGGGGCATGGTTTCATCCTCAGCCTGATTGTCTGCCCAGAGGTCATCGTCCACCTCCTCGTCCTCCTCTTCCTCTCTCTCCTGAGGTGGACCGTCAGTCCCTTCTGGCAATTCTTGTCCCCTCCTGATAGCCAAGTTGTGCAGCATGCAGCACACCATCACAAACTGAGCTACCTGCTCAGGGTGGTATTGTAACTCGCCTCCTGAGTGGTCCAGGCATCTCAAGCGCTGCTTAAGCACTCCAATGGTATTCTCGACGATATTACAAGTGGCTCTGTGGCTTTCGTTGTATCGCTTCTCGGCTTCTGTCTGGGTGTTATGCAGTGGGGTCATCAGCCAGGTTGCGAGGCCATATCTTTTGTCTCCAAGCATCCAGCATTGACCTTGTGGCTAACTGGTAAACATGTCAGATACAGCGCTCTCACACAGGATGTAAGCATCATGGATGCTGCCCGGAAATTTTGCATTTGCTGCCATTATAATTTGCTGGTGGTCAACAATGAGTTGCACATTCAGGGAGTGGAATCCCTTTCGGTTCCGAAAAATCTCTGCATCCTGAAAAGGTGCCTGCATTGCAATGTGCGTACAGTCTATTGCTCCCTGCACCTTGGGGAAGTTGCTATTCTGGAGAATTCTAGAGCCTTCTCAGTCTGTGCCTCCCTGGTCACAGGGAAGCTGATAAAGTCCGTCCTGCGTGCGTAAAGGGCTTCCGTCACCTGTCGAATGCAGCAATATGTGGCATGCTGAGATATAGCGCAAATATCACCTGCTGAGGCCTGAAAGGAACCCGTTGCGTAGAAGAAAAATGCCGTAGTGACCTTGACCTCAACGGACAGTGTGGTCCTGATGGTGCTGGTAGGCTGCAGATCTCCCCTGATGAGCTGGCATATCTCACTGATAACCTCTTTCCGGAAGCGCAGTCTCCTAAGGCAGTGTTATCGGACAAGTTCAGGTAAGACCGCTTTTCCCTGTAAGTGCATGGGGTGTAAGTTCTCGTCTTCCTCAGCAGTCTGCCACCTCTTTGATTGGGCACATAACGCTCTTCAATATACCTTCTGCCATCTCTAGTCTGCAGCATGTGCGTAGTCATCAAGACAGGCTGAGAAATTACAGGCCCCATTACAATAACAATCAGTATTATACCTATTGTTCACAAACATAAATTTACCTACTAAGACACCTAAAATAAATTCAAATCATCCACAGTATGATAATATGTTTATTCAGATGTTCAAATCACCTTAAAAGAACTCCACAGTACATCTAAACTCCCCAGAAGTTGAAACAGCCTTTTATATGAACCGACCTCCGATTTACAAAATGGCGTCCATACCGCTGGGTTTAGTTCAGGTGAGAGCAACTTTTTCTCAGCAGTTTTTTCGGCGAGCAATATTTTCGGCGATATGTGGGCGAGGTGCCGAAAATAAAGCTCGCCGATATCATGGGCGTTAGTTTCGCCCACTCTGATCTTTACGGCAGAATAAAGTGGACGGGCGGTATTATTAATTCTCGGCGTTAACTACATGCCGAAAATAATGCTGGGCGATAAGTGAGCAAAACATAGAAACATAGAAACATGGAAAATAGGAGCAGGAGTTGGCCATTCGGCCCTTCGAATCTGCACCGCCATTCAATATGATCATGGCTGATCCTCTATCTCAACAACATATTCCCGCTTTTTCCCTATACCCCTTGATGCCTTTTGTTTCCAGAAATCTATCTATCTCCCTCTTAAATATATTCAGTGACTTGGCCTCCACAACCTTCTGTGGTAGAGAATTCCTCAGGTTCACCACCCTCTGAGTGAAAACATTTCTCCTCATCTCGGTTCTAAATTTCCTACCCCATATCCTGAGACTGTGACCCATTGTTCTAGACTTCCCAGCCAGGGGAAACATCCTCCCAGCATCCAGTCTATCCAAACCAGTCAGAATTTTATACGTTTCAATGAGATCCTCTCTCATTCTTCTAAGCCTCTAGTGAATACAGGTCTAGTCGACCCAGTCTCTCCTCATACAGTCCTGCCATCCCAGGAATCAGTCTGCACTCCCTCTATGGCAAGTATATCCTTTCTTAGGTCAGGAGACCAAAACTGCACACAATACTCCAGGTGCGGTCTCACCAAGGCCCTGTATAACTGTAGTAAGACATCCTTGCTCCTGTACTCAAATCCTCTTGCAATGAAGGCCAACATACCATTTGCCTTCCAAACTGCTTGCTGCACCTGCATGTTTGCTTTCAATGACTGGTGTACAAGGACACCCAGGTCCCTCTCTACACCGACACTTCCCAAGCCATCACTATTTAAATAATACTTTGTCCTTATGTTTTTCCTACCAAAGTGGATAACTTCACATTTATCCACGTTATACTGCATCTGCCATGTGTTTGTCCACACAGCGCTCTCATTACTGATTTCAGAGAAAGCATAGCACTCACATTACTGAACAGACAGCACTGACATTGCTGATTTCAGAGAACGCACAACGCTAACATTATTGTTTTTAGAGAAGGCACAGCGCTCACATTATTGATTTATAGCACACTCAGCGCTAACTTTATTGACTTCAGAGAACGCACAGCGTTCACCGTACTGATTTCAGAGAACACACAGTGCTAACATTACTGATTTCAGAGCAGACCGATTTCATTCCACTAACATTGCTGATTTCAGAGAACGCACAGCACTCGCATTACTGATTTCAGAGAACAGACAGCGCTAACAGTCTGGAGTTCATAGAACGCACAGCGCTAATACGACTGAATTATTGATTTAATTATTGATTTAATTATTGATTTATAGCACACTCAGCGCTAACTTTACTGACTTCCGAGAACGCACAACGCTCACAGTACTGATTTCAGAGAACACATAGTGCTAATATTACTGATTTCAGAGAAAGCACGGCGCTAACATTACTGATTTCAGAGCATACCATTTTCATTCCACTAACATTGCTGATTTCAAAGAACGCACAGCATTCGCATTACTGATTTCAGAGAATGGACAGCGCTAACATTCTGGAGTTCATAGAACACACAGCGCTAATACGACTGAATTCAGGGCATCAGACAACGCTGACACTATCAATTTGACATAGGAAGGGGCGAGGCCATGGAGGGAATTCAATCTGAGGATGGGAATTTTAAAATCAAAGTGTTGATGGACTGAGAGCCAATGTAGTTCAATGAGCACGGGGGTTGAACACGCAGAGTTTTGGATGAGCTCAAGCTTATTGAGGGTGGAAGGTAAGAGGCCAGCCAAGTGACATTGGATTGGTGTAGTCTGGAGGAAACAATGGCATGGATGAGGGTTTCAGCAGCAGGTGGGCTGAGCCAGGGGCTGAGATGGGCAATCTAGCGAAGGTGATCTTTGTGATGGAAAGGATATGGGGCTAGATTTTACACTTTCGTGCTTATCGCCCAAAAATGGGCATTATTTGCGGCGTGAGCGGTAAAAATGGGTTTTCATATCGTCGGCCTCTCGCCCATTCTCAAAGAGTCTAGCCTCCATTTTTGAAATTGGGCATTACCGCAAGTGATATGAAATGGGCGGTAGCGTTAAATCTCACTGACCTTCTGCCATAAAGTGTCGCCATCCTTAGCAACGCTAAGGCAACGCTCGATTCCCACGATTCAGGAGGTCAAAGGTCATCATGACATGCGCAGAAGAGGAGACAGAGAGAGAGAGAGCTCAGAGGGATTGAAGGCATGTGTGGGTGTGGTGCTGCTGCTTTGGGAGGAAGGAGGGAGACTTTAGAGCTCTACAGCAAATAGGGAAACAAAAATAAGCTGTAACCAACCACACATTTGACCAAATTTTCCCTATAATGGAGGGAGAGGAGGAGGCATCACAGCACGCTGTGGAGATTGATGCTGTGGAGAGAGCAGTGAGTTGGGAGAGGAGCACATTGGAGGGCACAAAAGAGCGAGGAGGTTCTCAGACGAGGCAAATGCCTACCTCCTGCAGCAAGTCGAGTTACGCTGGGATGATTTGACACAGGAGGGCGTGGGAAGCCCACCCCAAAGGCCTACCAGAAGATAGCAGAGGTGGTCTCGTCAGCGACTGAGGTGCGTGAGGGCAACCAATGCTGCAAACGATGGAACAACCTTGTGGAATCCGCAAGAATAAGTATTACATTGATTTACATGTACTTATGTATTTATATAATTTGATTTGTAACAGTCATGAGTGACGATCAGCAGATGTGAGGTCTTTCACTTTTACCGGGAATGTTTTACTCAAAGCCTGCGGTCACGGTGCACGTCTTTAGGTAAAGAATGATAATTATCATAATAAGCATGGTTACATCTGTCGGTTATGTGTTGTATCAGTCTCTGTGACAGTACATGCAATGATCTCATGCCATGTCGTCCTGTCACCTTTTACAGAAGAAGCTATCGACAATGAGGTCTGTGCAGAGGCGAACAGGTGGGGGGCCACCAGTCCCCAGCGACATCACTGAGATGGAGGAGCGGGTGCTCACACTCATGGGGAAGCACACCCGGACAGCCATGGACACATCTGCAGACCCCGAAGTGATGCCACGTGAGTAAAGCTGACACCATTGCATGATGTAAAGTCAATAGATGCCACACCCACTCATATCCGAACAATCATATATGATAGATAAAATTGTCCTAGGAATAATGCTGGCCTAATGAAAATCATTGCAATGCAAATGTGTTGATAGTCATGAAATGTGATCTTTGTGATGATCTTGATAGCGGTGGTGCTTTTGTCGTGCATATGCTGTGTGTAGCGCTGGACTCAGCTTGTGACCCTAGCAAATAACCTCATTTGCGTTTTGCAGCTGTAAGGGGGAGCTTGGGGTGTGGGTTCGAATCCACACTCCCCTTGGGTTCTGTACATGCGATTTATGAGGGTGGGTGAGTAATGAGGCACCAGACACAGTGGGTAAGAATACAAAATGGCTAATGTTGTTTATTTAGAATAGCAAACACAAAGATAGAGGGCATAGGAAGAGGTCATAAAATAGCAGTAATGGCAAAATCTCATTCAACAACCCGAAAAATCTCGCAACAGGGAAGGGGAAAACAAGAGGTTAAAACATTCCACTCACACACAACCACATCTCCCACTCCCACCCTTCCTACCAATTCCTATCCTAAATTGAGTCTGTGAGGGGGTTTGGGCCATACTCAACACTGTAACACTTATTTCAGCTCAGGGTCCCTCTGGGGTGGGTTTTATGTTGTTGTTCGGGTTTCCTCTTCGATGTTGCTTCTTCTATCTGCCTCTCGGTTATCGTCAGACTACAGCTGTGAATCCAGGTTATTGAACCAGGTGTCCAGGTCTGCACAGCTCTGGGTGCCCCAGCCTGATGCTTCGGCTATTCTCACACTGTCCAGTGTGTTCAGGGCTAACAGCAGCACCTGCTGCCACTTACCAACCAGGAGGTTAGCTCGTGGGTTTTTAGTCTCAACCAAAATCAAAGTTTGCAAAACTCTCTCAGCTCCTTTCCCCCCAGCAGCCAGCAGCCCTTTCAAGAACTGACCCTAAACTGTTTTTCCTACTGCTCCAGCTGCATTCCCCCTCCAGCAGCCAGCAGCCTTTTCAAGAACTGAACCCAAACTGTTTTTCTCCACAACTCCTGCAAGTCTTTTCCTCTCCACACCTTTCCTCCCCTGTGAACTCTGCCCACAACTCCTTTTTGGTCCACAACTCCTTTTCTGGTCCACAACTGTTTTCTGGTGGTTCTGTGTCCTATATTTGTATTCAATTCAGTTCTGGTCTTTTCGCGCTCAAACCCAGTGGGTGGTCCATTGTGTAAGTTTGGGCGAGGAGATAGCTTTGAATATTTAATCAGAAGATGTCACAGGTACACGCAGGTGTGAGGACCAGGGTATTGTTACAGAGCACATAGGTGCCTGAAAGTCTGTGGGTCCTTTGTTATAGTCCTGGGAGTCAGTGGGCCATTCCTGCAGTGATTCATAGTTTTGATTCAGAGCTATTGTCCATATTAATTAGGTAGATAATGGCCCACATTCGTAGTTTGATTTGGGGGGGGGGGGGGAAGTCATTTTCAAACTGGGCCGGGGAGTCCTTATTGGTTGAGGATTTCCCCACTTCAGGCCCGACTCGACCCCTGATTGGCCTGCCAGAATGCACTTTTCCCCCATTAGCCAGTGCCTCTGTCTCGCTTGTGAGCCAGACTCCACAATGTCTGTATCCGCCCACATGTTTTCCCAGCCTGCTTTTATTTGGCCAAAAATGTTCATTTAGTGTATGGAACGATCCCATGTTAGTTTTCTTGTCCTTACGGTGTTTCAAATGCGGACGTGGATTTTCGAACCTTACACAATTCAGCCAGCAGCACGGCCCCAGGCAACACCACAGAGGCGAGAAGGTGGGGGCACGGAGCCCCACTCTCCGGCCGATCCTACATCTGGTGCTGAGGAGCTCCGATTCTCACCCATCAATCCATTGGGTCTGTTCTGCACAGATGAAAGCGTCAACTTCGAGGAACCTGCATCGCCACTCTCCAGAAGCCACTCCACCCCAATTTAGTGGTCCTCCGGTCATTCCTGCCTCCACTCTGGAGGCACCGGCTCCAAGCACCTCGCCAGAGGGCACCCAGGACAGCGCTGACCCCGTGGAGGCCTCGGAGATGCAGCAGGTCTGGTCCACGAGCGCCACATGAGAGGGGAGAGATGGTACATTTGTCCAGGAGGACTGTAGTCATTGGTGACCAGCTCATCGAAGCATTGGGGGGCATATCCCGACAGCTGGCCACCATGACTGAGTACATTCCGCTAATGGCGGAGGCCCTGGATGCGATAGCCAGAAAAACTGCTGGCACAGGCCACCCAATGGTCCCAGAGCGCGGCACTCCACCCCTAGATTCCGCACCTCCTCTGCGAAGGACAGATGAGAGCAAGGACCAACATCCTGCTTCTGCATCAGAGAATGTTGCCCCCTCCACACCCCCCCGCTTCCATACCCATGCAACCACCATCTCTGCCTTCTTCCCCCCAAAGAGGCACTGTCTGAGGAGCTCCTTGGCCAGGCGCCGTGAAGCGAGGAGAGGAAGGGATAGAGGTGCTGAGAAGAAGGGGAGGGGGGAAGGAAAGTGAGGTGCATGTCCACAGGTGATGGCTGTGTTATATCTCTATCTGGGTGTGTGCAATTTGTTGTAATGTATGGAGGGAGGGGACCATCCTCCTGGTTTGCCTTTGTGTTCTGTGTGGCTGGACATGTTGAACATTTGATTGATGTGAATGGTGGAAAAAGTGGGGTGTGGGCGGGGGTTGGGTGTTTTTGCCTGTGATACTTATGATTTCAGACCAATGTTGGTGTAAAACATTTTTTATTCAACATAACCTTGTTTCGCATTGTCTCAGATAGCTGGACCGTTACACACTGGTGATTCCTTAACATGAAAGGGTTAAATAAAACTTAACTTCAATCAACTTAAACTTTAACTGGCACCAAGATGATGGGGACCATTAATGTCTGAGCTGCAGACACACAGCAGTGTGTCAGCATTGTCACTCACAGCAACGTTCTTTCAGGCAAATAGTTCAGACATCAGCTCCTCACGTAAGAGTCTTGCAGCTATGGAGCTGCACGGGCCCTTTCCTGTGGTCTGGAGGGGGTCGTGGGCATGGTTGCATAGTCAGCCTGATTGTCTGGCCCTAGGTCAGCGTCCAGCCCCTCATCGTCCTCTTCCTCTCTCTCCTGAGGTGGAGCATCAATCCCTTCTGGCAATTCTTGACCCATCCTGATAACCAGATTGTGCAGCATGGAGCACACGACCACAAATTTACCGATTTGCTCAGGGTTGTATTGTAGTTCCCCTCCTGAGTTGTCCAGACATCTGAAGTGCTGCTTAAGCACAGTTATTGTTTTGTGGACCACATTGCGTGTGTCTCTGTGGCTCTGGTTGTATCACTTCTCAGCCTAGGTGTGGGTGTCACGCAGGGGGGCTCATCAGCCAGGTGGCTAGGCCATATCGGTTATCACCAAGCATCAAGCATTTTCCTTGTGGCTGACTCTTAAAGATGTCAGAGACAGCGCTCTCACGCGGGATGTGAGGCTCATTAAAGCTGCCTGGACATTTGGCATTCACTGCCATTATGATCTGGTTGTGGTCAACAACTAGTTGGACCTTCATGGAGTGAAATCCTTTTCTCTTACAAAAACGCTCCGGGTCCTGAGAAGGTGGCCGTATGGTGATGTGAGTGCACTGTATAGCTCCCTGCACCCTGGGGAACTTAGCAATGCAGTAGAATGCTCCAGCCCTGTCAGTCTGAGCCTCCGTGGTCATGAGGAAGCTGATAAAGTCCATCCTTCTCACGTACAGCGCCTCCGTGACCTGTCAAATGCAGCGATGGGTTGCATGGTGAGACAGAGGGCAAATCTCGACCGCGGAGGCCCGAAAGGAACCGGACGTGTAGAAAGACAGTGCCCCGGTGACCTTGATCTCGACCGACACTGATGTCCTGATGGCAGGCTGCATATGTGGCCTGTTGAGCTCACATATTTCATTGATCACTACCTTGTGGAAGCGTAGTCTCCGAAGGCAGGTGTGGTCAGACACATCGAGGAAAGACCTCTTTTCCCTGTACGTGTGGGGTGTGTATGGTCTGGCCCTCCTCCTCATTCTTGCACATCTTAACTTGGGGACACAATGATGAGCCATCTGCATTCTGCAGCATCTGCGTATTAATCGATGCAGTCTGAGAAATGGCTGGCATCATTGCAATGAAAGTATAACAGCAATTGATCAGAAGCAATAATTTCCTCACTAAAGTACACCTAGAGTAAACCCCCTATCATGTATTCAACTATCATTGTAACCCATGTACAAGCTGACGTAAGTTGTACAGCTTGAGAACATTGACCACAAGGGGCGAACTTGTGGGAGACACTCCTAACCTGGACTCTCAGGTATAAAAGGGGAAGCTCCACCCACCTTCATCACTTGAGGTCTTGGTAATAAAGGTAACTGGTCACAGAGTGACCTTCTCTCAAGTATGGGCCTCGTTGCATTTATACTGTATAATAAGGACATATCATTGGCGACGAGAAACTGGGATTTAAACCACACGAGCATGGCCACTAGCAGCACAGAAGAGAGGTACTGTGTTGGTGATGATTGTGACGACTTTATTGAGAGGCTACAGCAAAGTTTTGTCACTAAGGAATGGTTGGGACAGGATTCGGCCGACAAACGCAGGGCTCATCTCCTGACGGTTTGTGGATCCAGAACGTACTCCAATGAAGGACCTTCTAGCACCAGAGAAGTCGGTGGACAAGACATTCGAAGAGCTCAGTAAGTTAATCGGGGAACACCTTAAACTGGCGAGCAGCATGCACATGGCGAGACGGGAGGTGCAGCGAGACCTGGGTGTCATGGTACATCAGTCATTGGTCTCCTAATCATAGGAAGGACGTTCTTGCTATTGAGGGAGTGCAGCAAAGGTTCACCAGACTGATTCCCGGGATGGCAGGACTGACATATGAGGAGAGACTGGATCAACTGGGCCTGTATTCACTGGAGTTTAGAAGGATGAGAGGGGATCTCATAGAAACATATAAAATTCTGACGGGAGTGAACAGGTTAGATGCAGGAAGAATGTTCCCGATGTTGGGGAAGTCCAGAACCAGGGAACACAGTCTAAGGATAAGGGGTAAGCCATTTAGGACTGAGATGAGGAGAAACTTCTTCACTCAGAGAGTTGTTAACCTGTGGAATTTTGGCCTACTCCTGCACCTATTTTCTATGTTTCTATGAGACACCGGTTTTACACGCACCAGCAGCGAGAAGGGCAAAGCGTTCCTGACTTCGTGACAGATCTCTGGCGACTGGCGAGCCTATGTAAGTTCTCAGATGCATGCAGAGCGGAGATGCTGCGAGACTTTTTTATTGAGGGCATCGGGCACGCTGGGGTTTTCAGGAAACTGATTGAGACCAAAGACTTGACCTTGGAAGCGGCGGCTCTGATAGCCCAGACATTTATCTCAGGGGAGGAAGAGACCAGAATGACGTATGACAAAAATCTTGGCTCAAATGCGGCAAACGACCAGGGAGTTAACATTGTTAACGCAGCACACAGTTCTCTAGGCAGACAAGGGCAATCGGACATACCCCAGCATGTAGTTGAACCCAAAGGAGGAATTCAACAGAGACAATGGCTAGCTGAACGGCGATTAATGCCATCGCAAGGGACAATGCGGCCAGTAATGGGGCCATCAACACCTGTTAATGATGTGCTTAAGGACAGTTACAGAGACAGTCAGAGACGATTGACTGGTAATGGACTTTTTGTTTCCAACAACGGGCCTCCAGCTCATGCTGGAGGTATGGAGGCAAACACCCAGCCAGAGCTTGCAGGTATCAGCAACATATCTGCAAAAACTGCAACGTCAGCGGTCACTTGGCGCGTATGAGCAGGAAGCCTGCAGCCAGGTTGATGTACGAGGAGGATGGGCCCGATGTAAGCTCTACGAGGCCAAATGAATACTGGGGGAAATCGCTGGAAGCTGAAGTTCAGCGAGTTCATGTGGAGCACATACACAGTTCATATACCAGGACGCCACCGATAATGATGAAAGTGCTCCTCAATGGCATCCCAGTATTAATGGAGCTAGACACAGGGGCCAGCCAGACCCTGATGAGTATCAAACAGTTCGAAAGGTTGTGGGTGTCCAAGGCCAGGAGGCCAAAATTATTGCCGATTGACGCACAACTACGGACATATACAAAGGTGATCATTCCGGTGCTAGGCAGCGCCATGGTAGTCGTGACCCACAAAGATTCGGTCAACAGGTTGCCACTCTGGATTGTCCCGGGGGACGGTACCGCACTACTGGGGAGGAGTTGGCTTGCTGTCATGAACTGGAAATGGGGCGATGTCAGTGCAATTTCTTCTGTGGAGCGGGTATCATGTTTACAGGTCCTGGACAAATTTGACACATTATTTCAACCCGGCATCGGCACTTTCATGGGGACCAAGGTAGTGATTCACATAAACCCGGACGCCAGGTCAGTACACCACAAGGTGCTGTATGTGATGCGGGAAAAGATAGAAGGCGAATTGGACCGCCTGCTGAGGGAAGGCATCATCTCGCCATTCGAATTCAGTGACTGGGCGAGCCCAATTGTGCCGGTGCTCAAGGCGGATGGGTCGGTCAGGATATGTGGCGATTACAAGGCCACCATCAATCGGGTGTCACTCCAAGACCAGTACCCGCTACCGAGAGCGGAGGACCTCTTTGCGACGCTATCCGGTGGCAAACTTTTTTCAAAATTGGACCTGACCTCAGCTTACATGACCCAGGAGCTGGTGAGTGAGTCGAAGAAGCTGACCAGCATCACGACACACAAGGGGTTGTTTGAGTATAACAGATGTCCGTTCGGGATTCGTTCGGCCGCCGTGATCTTTCAACGAAATATGGAAAGCATCCTCAAGTCGATTCCAAGGACGGTGGATTTTCAAGATGACATCCTCATCACGGGTGGCAATATTGATGAACACCTCCACAACCTGGAGGAGGTGCTATGCAGACTTAACCGGGTAGGGTTGCGACTGAAAAAGGCGAAGTGCGTTTTCTTAGCTCCAGAGGTAGAATTCCTGAGGAGCAGCAGATGGGATCAGACCTGCTGCGTCCAAAACGGAAGCGATCCAGAGAGCATCCAGATCCCGTAGCACGACAGAGCTGTGTTCGTTCCTGGGGCTCCTGAACTATTTTGGTAACTTTTTTCCCAAATTGAGCATGCTGTTAGAACCGCTACATGTGCTCCTATGCAAAGGTCGCGATTGGTTCTGGGGGGACAGCCAGGAAAGGGCTTTTGATAGAGCATGCAATTTGTTATGCTCCAACAAACTGCTAACATTATAAACCCGTGTAAGAAGCTTGTTTTAACGTGCGATGCGCCGTCCTATAGGGTCGGGTGTGTGTTGCAGCATGTGATTGCCAATGGTCAGTTACAGCCAGTAGCTTATGCCTCCAGAAGTCTGTCCCAGGCAGAAAGGGGTTACGGGATGGTAGAAAAGGAAGCGCTAGCATCTGTATATGCAGTAAAAAAAATGCACCAGTATCTGTTTGGCAGGAAATTTGAGCTGGAGACAGATCACAAACTCCTACCTTCCCTTTTGGCCGTCAACAAGGCCATAAATGTGAATGCATCGGCCCGCATACAGAGGTGGACACTTACGTTAGCTGCCTATGACTACACAATTCGGCACAGACCGGGCACTGAAAACTGCACCGATACACTCAGCAGGCTCCCGCTAGCCATCACTGAAGGAGCAACTGACCATGATGCCGAGATGGTCATGGCTGTTGAAGCTTTCGAAAGCGAAGGCTCACCTGTGACAGCCTGTCAGATTAAAGTCTGGACAAATAAAGACCCGCTATTGTCTTTAGTTAAGAAATGTGTCCTGAATGGGGACTGGGCAACCATGTATGGGGCATGCCCTGAGGAGTTTAAACCGTTTCATAGGCGCAAGGATAAACTCTCGATTCAGGCCGATTGCCTACTATGGGGAAACCGAGTAGTCATGCCCCAGATGGGCAAAGAGGTGTTTATCAGAGAATTTCACAATGAGCACCCGGGCATTGTCATGATGAAGGCAATTGCCAGGTCACACGTTTGATGGCCAGGGATAGACGCAGATCTGGAACTTTGTGTTCGCAGGTGCAACACGTGTGCTCAGCTGGGCAACGCACCCAGAGAAACCCCCATTAGCCCCTGGTCCTGGCCCGCCAAGCCATGGTCACACATCCATGTGGATTACGCAGGTCCTTTCATGGGAAAAATGTTTTTGGTTGTAGTAGACGCCTACTCCAAATGGATTGAGTGTGTCATTTTAAATTCAAACACATCCGCTGCCACGGTAGAAAGTCTACGGGCAATGTTCGCTACCCATGGTCTACCGGATGTCTTGGTCAGCGACAATGGCCCATGCTTCACAAGCACTGAATTCCATGGCAGGCAATGGAATCAACCATATCAGAACGGCACCGTTCAAGCCGGCCTCAAACGGCCAGGCGGAACGAGCAGTGCAGATAATCAAACAGGGGATGCTCAGAATCCAAGGGGGTTCCCAACAAAGCCGCTTATCACGCCTCCTGTTGGCCAATAGATCCCAACCACACTCGCTCACAGGGGTTCCACCCGCAAAGCTGCTAATGAAAAGGATGCTCAAAATCAGGATATCCCTTATACACCCTACTATGAAAGAAATTGTTGAGAGCAGGCGTCAGTCACAATGTGACTACCATGACAGGAATGCGAGGGCACGATATATTGATGTCAATGACCCGTTTCTGTGCTTAATTACGCTGCAGGGCCCAATTGGCTCGCAGGCACTGTGATTGCCAAAGAGGGGAATAGGGTTTTGGTAGTTAAACTTACCAATGGACAAATCTGCCGCAAACACGTGGATCAAACAAAAAGGAGGTTCAGCAACCCCATAGAAGAAGCAGAAGAAGAACACGATGTAGAGTTTACTCCATCACAGGTGACCGCACACTGGAACCAAGTGGAGGAGAGCCATGTCACTGTGGGCAGTCCAGACAGGCCTGAGGCACCGCAAACAGCAGACACTCTGGCCAGCGCCCAACAACCAGAGCCCCAACTCAGGCGCTCCACAAGGGAGCGTAAACCACCAGAGAGACTTAACCTGTGATCCCAATAAGACTTTGCGGGGGGAGGTGATGTCATGTATTAAACTATCATTGTAACCCATGTATAAGCTGACCTAAGTTGTACACCTTGGGGACATTGACCACAAGGGGCCAACTTGTGGGAGACACTCCTAACCTGGACTCTCTGGTATAAAAGGGGAAGCTCCACCCACCTTCATCACTTGAGGTCTTGGTAATAAAGGTAACTGGTCACAGAGTGACCTTCTCTCAAGTATGGGCCTCGTGTGCATTTATACTGTATAGTAAGGACATATCACCCCCAATAGTCCAGAGTCTGAAAATATGTGTGTTGAGATGGCCTCTTCATCTGAGAAGAACTCCAGAGTCAATGCAAATTCCCCAAAGTTGAAGCAGCCTTTTAAATGAAGCAAACTGCGATTTTAAAAATGGCAGCCACACTGCTGGCTTTAGTTCAGAACAGTTCCACTTTTTCTGGGTGATTTTTTGGGCGAGCGATATTGTGGGCGATATGTGTGTGAAGTGGTGAAAGTGACGCTGGGCGATTTCCAGGGCATTAGTTTTGTCAAATATGCTATTTACGACAAAAAAAATGGGCGGGTGGTATTATTGAATCTCGGCGTTATACAGATGGGGAAAGTAACACTCGCTGATAAGTTTCCGAAAAATGCCCGACAGTTTCTATTTTGTGGCTAAGTGGGCATTATACGTCATTTCAGCGGTAAAATGGACGTTAAGTGGGCGTTAAGAATGCAAAAAACGAGGAAACTCTAGCCCCATGGTGTCGGAAGCTCAGTTCAAAGTTAAATAGGATGCCAAGTTTGCAAGGAGTCTGTTTCATAGAATCATAGAATCATAGGGCTCAAGTTTCGAGCCGCACCTAGAACGGCGCAGCCCCGACCTGGACGCCCGTTTTTCACGCCACAAAGTGCGCCTAAAAAAAACGTACACATTCTCCGGCTCCCTGCTGGTCCTCTGGAGCTGGGCGTGGCGCAGCACGAGCTGCAGGGGGCGGAGCTAGGTCCCTGCGCTAAAAACAGTGCCAGAACCTCTGCACATGCGCGCTACAGTGGCCGCGCATGTGCAGTAGCTCCAGGCGCCCAAAACTGTGTGGGAGGGGCCCGAAGCACGCAGCCCCTAGCCCTGGCCGATTGGCCTCACTGGGGCTGCGTGCATAAGGCTGCCTCCCACACCCAGCTCCTGCTTCCTCCCGACCTGACTCGACTCCCGCTTCCCCCCCCACCCCCGGACCGGACCCGACGCCGACCCGACTCCCACTTCCCCCCCGCCCCCCCGCCCCCGGACTGGACCGGACCCGACCCCCCGGACTGGACCCGACCCGCGCTCCCCACCCCCCCACCCGACCTGACCTCCCTCTCCCTCCCTCCCCCCCCTCCCCCCGCCGACCCGAACCAAACCGACCTCCCTCCCACCATCCCCCCGACCCGACCTGCACTCCCAACGCCACCCCCCCCCAATCACCCAGACTGGACCCGACCCAAACTGACCTCCCTCCTCCCGCCCCCGACACAAACCGACCCGACCACCCTCTGCCCCCCCCCCCCCCACCCGACCTGAATCGAACCGACCCGACCCGCGTTCCCTCCCTCCCCTCTACCCGAACCAACCCGACCTCCCTCCTCGCCCCCCCCCGACTCGACCCGTGCTCCCAACCGCCGCCCCCCCCACCCCCGGACCCGACCCGACCCGACCCGATCCGACCTCCCTCCGCCCCCCCAACCCGACCCGCACTCCTGACCCCAACCCGCGCTCCCCCCGACCTGACCCGCGCTCCCGACTCCAGACCCCAGACCCGACCCGACCCAACGCCACCTATCTGTAAATCTGGTGCTGGGGACGGGCCCTGCTTGGGCCCCCTTCTCCTTGCCCCCCCCTCTTCTCCTTTCCCCCCCTTCTCCTTTCCCCCCTTCTCCTTCCCCCCCTTCTCCTTCCCCCTTCTCCTTTCCCCTTCTCCTCTCCCCTTCTCCTCTCCCCCACCCTTTCCCCTTCTCCTCTCCCCCCACCCTTTCCCCTTCTCCTCTCCCCCCCTTTCCCCTTCTCCACCCCCTTCCCCTTCTCCTCCCCCCTTCCCCTTCTCCTCCTCCCCCCCTTCCCCTTCTCCTCATCCCCCCCTTCTCCTCCCCCCTTCTCTCCCCCCTTCTCTCCCCCCCTCCCCCTTCTCCCCTTCTCTCCCCTTTCTCCCCCATCCCTCCCTCCCCTCCCCCTGCCCTCCCTCTCTCCCTCTACCCCCCTCCTCCCCCTCCCCTTGCTGTCAGAAACACAGACACTGACAGACAGAGAGTGAGAGACACACACAGACAGACAGACAGAGAGATAGAGACACTGACAGAGACACACTGGGGGGTGGGGGCATCCCAGCACGCTGTTGGAGGGCTCCCGGTGCTGCAGTCGGTAAGTAGAAAATGTTTTATTTATTGATTTTTAAAAAAATTATTTCTTATTAATTTTTTTTGATTGATTTATTGGTTGATTTATTGATGTTTTTATCATTTATTATTGATTATGGCTCTTCATTTGTAAAACTGAAGTGTTTAATGTTTGTAAACTTCCCTTTAAACCCCCCTCCCCCCATTCCCTACGTCTGATTTGTAACCTACGCCTGATTTTCTAAAGTGTAGACTATGTTTTTTCGAGCGTAGAAAAATCTTCACTTACTCCATTCTAAGTTAGTTTGGAGTAAGTTTTCACTGCCGAAACTTTGAAAACAGGCGTAAGTGGCCGGACACGCCCCCTTTTGAAAAAAAAAATTCTGTTCCAAAGTGAAACTGTTCTAACTGACGAGAACTGGAGCAAACTAAATGCCGAGAATTTGAATTTCTAAGATATTCTGTTCTACACCAGTTGCTCCAAAAAATCAGGAGCAACTGAGGCCGAAACTTGGGCCCATAGAAATTTACAGCAAGGAAGGTGGCCATTTCGGCCCATCGTGTCTGTGCCGGCCGACCAAGAGCTATCCAGCCTAATCCCACTTTCCAGCTCTTGGTCCGTAGCCCTGTAGGGGCTTTAAGTGCACATCCAAGTATTTTTTAAATGTGGTGAGGCTTTCTGCCTCTACCACCCTTTCAGGCAGTGAGTTCCAGACCCCTACCACCTTCTGGGTGAAGAAATTTCCCCTCATATCGCCTCTATATCTCCCCCGCAATTACTTTAAATCTATGCCCCCTGGTTGTTGATCCCTCTACCAAGGGCAACAGATCCTACCTGTCCACTCTATCCAGGCCCCTCATAATTTTATACACCTCGATCAGGTCTCCCCTCAACCTCCTCTGTTCCAAAGAAAACAGATCCAGCATTTCCCATCTTTCCCCATAGCCAAAATTCTCCAGTCCAGACAACACTCGTGTAAATCTCCTCTGAACTCTTTCTATTGCAATCACATCGTTCCTGCAATGTGGTGACCAGACCTGCACATAGTACTCCAGCTGCGGCCTCACCAGTACTTTATACAGTTCAGCCTGGGATAGTGACCAAGGAGAGGGATGGGATCAGTAGTGAGGGAATGGAACTTGTGGCAGGGATACAGGGACAGAAACTGTTGCTATGACATAAGCGACAACAGCTATTATACTCTCCTGCTAATGTTTGGCTGGTGGCTACATTGATCTCCTGGACCGCCATAGGAACATCGGAGCAGGAGTCGGCCAATCAACCTCCTTGAGCCTGGTCATGTCTGATCTGTATCTTAATTCCATTTACCACCTTGGTTCTATATCCCTTAATTATTCTTAGCTAATAAAAATCTATTCATCTCAGTGTTGTAATTGTCAAGTTCCCTAGCCTTAACAGCTTTTTGGGGGAGTGAGTTCCAGATTTCCACTAGCCTTTGTGTGAAGAAGTGCTTCCTGACATCACCCCTGAAGGGCCTTCTCTAATTTTAAGGTTGTGTTCCCTTCTTCTCGACTCTCCCACTAGAGGAAATAGTTTCTCTCTGTCTACCCTATCAAATCCCTTAATCATCTTAAACATCATCATCATAGGCAGTTCCTCGGAATCGAGGAAGACTTGTTTTCACTCTTAAAATAAGTTCTTAGGTGGCTGAACAGTCCAATACGAAAACCACAGTCTCTGTCACTGGTGTGACAGATAGTCGTTGAGGGAAGGGGTGGGTGGGACAGGTTTGCCGCACGCTCTTTCTGCTGCCTGCACTTGTTTTCTGTATGCTCTCGGCTTTGAGACTTGAGATGCTCAGCACCCTCCCAGATGCACTTCCTCCACTTAGGGTGGTCTTTGGCCAGGGACTCCCAGGTGTCAGTGGGGATGTTGCACTTTATCAGGGAGGCTTTGAGGGTGTCCTTGTACTGTTTCCTCTGCCCACCTTTGGCTCGTTTGCCGTGAAGGAGGTCCGAGTAGAGCGCTTGCTTTGGGAGTTTCGTGTCTGGCATGCAAACAATGTGGCCTGCCCACGGAGCTGATCAAGTGTGGTCAGCGCTTCAATGCTGGGGATGTTGGCCTGGTCAAGAACATGTGGATTGTCCTTCCAGGTGATTTGTAGGATCTTGCAGAGACATCGTGGGTGGTATTTCTCCAGCGACTTGAAGTGTCTACTGTACATGGTCCATGTCTCTGAGCCATACAGGAGGGCGGGTATTACTACAGCCTTGTAGACCATGAGCTTGGTGGCAGTGTTGAGGGCCTGGTCTTCAAACACTCTTTTCCTCAGGTGGTCGAAGGCTGCATTGGCACACTGGAGGCGGTGTTGAATCTCATCGTCAAACATAGAAACATAGAAAATAGGTGCAGGAGTCTGCACCACCATTCAATATGATCATGGCTGATCATGCAACTTCAGTACCCCATTCCTGCTTTCTCTCCATACCCCTTGATCCCTTTAGCTGTAAGGGCCACATCTAACTCCCCAATGTCTGCTCCTGTTGATAAGAGGCACCCGAGGTATGGGAAATGGTCCACGTTGTCCAAGGCCGCGCCGTGGTTCTTGATGATTGGAGGGCAGTGCTGTGCGGCGAGGACAGGCTGGTGGAGGACCATTATCTTACGGATGTTTAACGTAAGGCCCATGCTTTCGTACGCCTCAGTAAATACGTTGACTATGTCCTGGAGTTCAGCCTCTGAATGTGCGCAGAAGAAGGCGTCATCCGCGTACTGTAGCTCGACGACAGAGGTTGCAGTGATCTTGGACCTGGCCTGGAGACGACGAAGGTTGTACAGGTTCCCACTGGTTCTGTAGTTTAGTTCCAATCCAGCGGGGAGCTTGTTGACTGTGAGGTGGAGCATGGCAGCGAGGAAGATTGAGAAGAGGGTTGGGGCGATGACGCAGCCCTTTTTGACCCCGGTCCGGACATGGATTGGGTCTGTAATGGATCCGTTGGTAAGGATCACGGCCTGCATGTCATCGTGGAGCAGGCGGAGGATGGTGATGAACCTTTGGGGGCATCCAAAATGGAGGAGGACGTTCGAAGATCCTCGCGGTTGACAAACACTGTGACTGCGGGAGGAGCACTTCAGCCACAAGGAGAAGACGATTGAGGAGGACTCTATCGCTGACTTTCCCAGTGGCTGATAATGTAGATTCCTCTTAAGTTGCCAGAGTCGGACTTGTCTCCTTTTTTAAAGATGGTCATGATCACTGCATCTCTGAGATCTCCTGGCATGCTCTCCTTCCTCCCGATGAGAGAGATAAGGTCATGTATTCATGCCAAAAGTGCTTCTCCGCCATACTTCAGTGCCTCAGCAGAGATTCCATCCACTCCTGTAGCCTTGTTTTTAAGCTGTCTTATGGCTTTTTCTACCTCGTGCAGTGTTGGGGTTTTACAGAGGTGGTGGCGAATAGCATGCCGCGGGATGGAGTCGAGAACATAGAAACATAGAAAGATAGAAAATAGTGCAGGAGTAGGCCATTCGGCCCTTCGAGCCTGCACCGCCATTCAATGAGTTCATGGGTAAACATGCAACTTCAGTACCCCATTCCTGCTTTCTCGTCATACCCCTTGATCCGCCTAGTAGTAAGGACTACATCTAACTCCTTTTTGAATATATTTAGTGAATTGGCCTCAACAACTTTCTGTGGTAGAGAATTCCGCAGGTTCACCACTCTCTGGGTGAAAAAGTTTCTCCTCATCTCGGTCCTAAATGGCTTACCCCTTATCCTTA
The DNA here is from genome assembly GCF_044704955.1 of Pristiophorus japonicus. Lineage (NCBI taxonomy): Eukaryota > Metazoa > Chordata > Chondrichthyes > Pristiophoridae > Pristiophorus > Pristiophorus japonicus. Next base: position 280,252,477 of record NC_091978.1, read on the forward strand.
GACTGTGACCCCTGGTTCTGGACTTCCCCAACATTGGGAACATTCTTCCTGCATCTAACCTGTCTAAACCCGTCAGAATTTTAAACGTTTCTATGAGATCCCCTCTCATTCTTCTGAACTCCAGCGAATACAAGCCCAGTTGATCCAGTCTTTCTTGAAATGTCAGTCCCGCCATCCCGGGAATCAATCTGGTGAACCTTCGCTGCACTCCCTCAATAGCAAGAATGTCCTTCCTCAAGTTAGGAGACCAAAACTGTACACAATACTCCAGGTGTGGCCTCACCAAGGCCCTGTACAACTGTAGTAACACCTCCCTGCCCCTGTACTCAAATCCCCTCGCTATGAAGGCCAACATGCCATTTGCTTTCTTAACTGCCTGCTGTACCTGCATGCCAACCTTCAATGACTGATGTACCATGACACCCAGGTCTCTTTGCACCTCCCCTTTTCCTAATCTCTCACCATTCAGATAATAGTTTGTCTCTCTGTTTTTGCCACCAAAGTGGATAGCCTCACATTTATCCACATTATACTTCATCTGCCATGCATTTGCCCACTCACCTAACCTATCCAAGTCGCTCTGCAGCCTCACAGCATCCTCCTCGCAGCTCACACTGCCACCCAACTTAGTGTCATCCGCAAATTTGGAGATACTACATTTAATCCCCTCATCTAAGTCATTAATGTACAATGTAAACAGCTGGGGCCCCAGCACAGAACCTTGCGGTACCCCACTCGTCATTGCCTGCCATTCTGAAAAGTACCCATTTACTCCTATTCTTTGCTTCCTGTCTGACAACCAGTTCTCAATCTACGTCAGCACACTACCCCCAATCCCATGTGCTTTAACTTTACACATTAATCTCTTGCGTGGGGCCTTGTCGAAAGCCTTCTGAAAGTCCAAATACACCACATCAACCGGTTCTCCCTTGTCCACTCTACTGGAAACATCCTCAAAATATTCCAGATTTGTCAAGCATGATTTCCCTTTCATAAATCCATGCTGACTTGGACCTATCATGTCACCTCTTTCCAAATGCGCTGCTATGACATCCTTAATAATTGATTCCATCATTTTACCCACTACCGATGTCAGGCTGACCAGTCTATAATTCCCTGTTTTCTCTCTCCCTCCTTTTTGGCTACCCTCCACTCCATGGGAACTGATCCAGAGTCTATGAAATGTTGGAAAATGACTGTCTATGCATCTGCTATTTCCAAGGCCACCTCCTTAAATATCTGGGATGCAGTCGATCAGGCCCTGGTGATTTATCGGCCTTCAATCCCATCAATTTCCCCAACACAATTTCACAACTAATAAGGATTTACCTCAGTTCCTCCTTCTTACTAGACCTCTCTGACCCCTTTTATATCCGGAAGGTTGTTTGTGTCCTCCTTAGTGAATACTGAACCAAAGTACTTGTTCAATTGAGTCAAAGGCAGAGTCTCGATTGAGGAGATCTTCGAAGTGCATCTCCCAGCGGGCCCTGACTACCATGATGTCCTTGATGAGTGTTTCCCCATTCTTGACGAGCAGTGGGGTGGGGCCTTGGGTATTTGGACCGTAGGTGGCTTTGACTGCGATGAAGAATCCTCAGCTGCTGTATCTCCTGTGCTTTCTCCATTCACCACCTGTTCTTTAGGTCCAGGGTTTTTTGTTGGACCTCAGTCTTGAGACGTCTGTAATGCTGCTTTGCTGCTCCCGAGTTAGGTTGTTGTTTAAGGCTCAGAAATGCCCTGCACTTGCGATCTATTAGCTCTTGGATCTCCTGATCATTCTCATCAAACCAGTCCTGGTGTTTTCTGGTTGAGTGACCGAGCATCTCTTTGCAGGCACTGGTTATGGAGGCCTGGAGGGCAGACCAAGCGCTGTGGGCATTCTGTGTCTCGGGGTCATCAAGGCACGCCAGGTTAGCTGTGAGGCGCTGACTGTAGAGGGCTCTCTTAGCTGGGTCCTTAAGTGCCCCGGCATTGACTTTTTTGCGGCACTGTTTCTACTGCCCCAACGCTTTGGGGCTATGTTGATGTCAATGATGGATCAGATTAAGCGGTGGTCCATCCAGCAGTCATCAACTCCTGTCATGGCACGCGTGATGCACACACATCCTTGTGATCCCTAGCTCGGACGATGATATAGTCGAGCAGGTACCAGTGTTTGGAGCGAGGGTGTTGCCACAATGCCTTGTATTTGTCCCCCTGGCGGAACAAGGTGTTGGTGATGCCAAGTTCATGTTCTAGGAATTTTGTCAGGAGCAGGGAGTTGGCTTTCCCTACCCACTCTCTACCAATCACGCCTCCCCAGAGGGCTGTGTCCTTGCCGACCCTGGTGTTGAAGTCACCGAGGAGGATCAGTTTTTCGTCCGCAGGGACGCGGGACAGGGATTTTTCAAGATTGGAGTAAAAACCCTCTTTGGTCTCATCTGTTGCATCGAGTGTTGGGGAGTACGCACTGATGACTGTGGCGCATTGATTCCGGGATAGGGTGAGTCAAAGTGTCATGAGGCATTCATTAACCCCCGCAGTGGGAGTCTTTGAGGCGGTCGACCAGCTCTTTTTAATAGCGAAACCTGTTGTGTATCTGTAAAGCATGCACTCCCATGTTCCACCACCAGGGAGAGCATCCCCTGAAGTCCCAAGGGATCCCAGCATCCCTTGGGAGCACTGAATATAAACCGGCCCCTGAGGCCTGTTCCTCACTCTGGAGTGTCTTAATAAAGACTGAGGTCACTGTTACTTTAACCTCCCTGTGTGCAGTCTCATCTGTGTTAGGAACACAATAACTGGCGACGAGTATACGAATCCAACGCAAACATGCAGCAAACTATGGGCATCCTGGAGAAGTTCTCGGAGGGTGAGGACTGGGAAGCCTATGTCGAACGCCTAGACCAGTACTTTGTAGCCAACAAGTTGGACGGAGAAGGAAGCAGTGCAAAAAGGGGAGCGGTCCTCCTCACGGTCTGCGGGGCACTGACCTACAGCCTCATGAAGAATCTTCTGGCTCGGGTGAGGAGCTGTGTACATTGGTTCGGGAGCATCTTAACCCGAGGGAGAGCGTGCTGATAGCGATGTATCGGTTCTACACGTGCCAGCGATCTGAAGGTCAGGAAGTGGCGAGCTACATCGCCGAACTAAGGCGACTTGCAGGACAATGTGAGTTTGGTGGCTACCTGGAGCAGATGCTTTGTACTGGGCATTGGCCACGAGACCATCTGACGAAAACTTTTGACTGTAAAGACACCAACCCTCAGTAAGGCCATTGCGATAGCACAGGTGTTTATGTCCACCAGTGATAACACCAAACAAATCTCTCAGCACACAAGTGCTAGCAATGTTCATAAATTAACTGGAACTATGTTTGCGAGCAGAAATGTACAGGGCAGAAACCACGAGTCTGCAACTGCCAGCAGGCCTCAGGTGACCCAGATAACTCAGAGTCCGCAGCAAAGGATGAATGCAAGGCAATTCACACCTTGTTGGCATTGTGGTGGCTTCCATTCAACCTATTCATGCCGCTTCAAAGGGTATGTTTGCAAGAGCTGTGGAACAATGTGGCACCTCCAATCGGAGGAAGATCGGTCCATGGTAGTTCAAAGCAATTTCGAGCCTGGGAGAGAGGAGACAGATGCTGAAGTACACAGGGTGCACACATTTTCAACAAAATGTCCACCTATAATGCTAAACATAAAATTGAATGGCTTACCCGTAGCCATGGAACTGCACACTGGCGCTAGCCAATCCATCATGAGTAAAAAGATGTTTGAGAGACTGTGGTGCAACAAGGCACTCAGACCAGCCCTGAGCTCCATCCACACGAAACTGAGAACGTACACCAAAGAGCTCATCACTGTCCTGGGCAGCACCATGGTCAAGGACACCTACGAGGGCACAATGCATGAACTGCCATTCTGGATTGTCCCGGGCGATGGCCCCACACTGCTTGGAAGGAGCTGGCTGGGCAAAATCCGCTGGAACTGGGATGACATCCGAGCGCTATCACATGTCGATGAAGCCGAATGTACCCAGTTCTTAACAAATTTCCTTCCCTTTTTGAGCCAGGCATTGGAAAATTTTCCGGGGCGAAGGTGTGGATCCACTTGGTCCCAGAGGTACAACCCATTCACCACAAGGCGCGAGCGGTATCTCACATGATGAGAGAGAGAGTGGAAATCGAGCTGGACAGGCTGCAACGCGAGGGCATCATCTCCCCAGTGGAATTCAGCGAGTGGGCCAGCCCAATTGTTCCAGTACTCAAAAGTCTTGGCACAGTCAGGATTTGCGGCGATTATAAAGTAACTATTAATCGTTTCTCGCTACAGGACCAATACCCGCTACCTAAGGCCGACGACCTATTTGCGACGCTGGCAGGAGGCAAGACGTTCACCAAGCTCAACCTGACTTCGGCCTACATGACACAGGAGCTGGAGGAGTCTTCGAAGGGCCTCATCTGCATCAACACGCACAAGGGACTGTTCATTTACAACAGATGCCTGTTTGGAATTCAGTCGGCTGCAGCGATCTTCCAGAGAAACATGGAGAGCCTACTCAAGTTTGTACCACGCACGGTGGTTTTTCAGGACAACATATTGGTCACGTGTCGGGACACCGTCGAGCACCTACAAAACCTGGAGGAGGTCCTCCAGCGACTGGATCGCGTAGGGTTGCGGCTGAAGAGGTCGAAATGCATCTTCATGCCAACAGAAGTGGAGTTTTTGGTGAGAAAGATCGCAGCGGACGGCATTCGGCCCACAGACGCAAAACCAGAGGCTATCAGGAATGCGCCCAGGCCATAGAACATCACAGAGCTGCTGTTGTTCCTAGGACTCCTCAACTATTTTGGTAACTTCCTACCGGGGTTAAGCACCCTCTTAGAGCCCCTACATGTGTTATTGCGTAAAGGTGAGAACTGGGTATGGGGAAAAAAACAAGTAATTGCTTTTGAGAAAGCCAGAAACATTTTATGCTCCAACAAGCTGCTTGTATTGTATAACCCGTGTAAAAGACTTGGGCTAGCATGTGATGCGTCGTCGTACGGAGTCGGGTGTGTATTACAACTAGCTAACGTTGCGGGGAAGTTGCAACCTGTCGCCTATGCCTTCAGCAGCTTGTTTAAGGCCGAGAGGGCCTACAGCATGATTGAGAAAGAGGCATTAGCCTCTTCGGGGTAAAGAAAATGCATCAGTACCTGTTTGGCCTCAAATTTGAGCTGGAAACCAATCACAAGCCCCTCATATCCATATTCGCTGAAAACATGGGGATAAATAATAATGTCTCAGCCCGCATACAACGGTGGGCACTTGCGCTATCAGCATATAACTATACCATCCGCCACAGGTCAGCCACCGAGAACTATGCGGATGCTCTCAGTCGGCTACCATTGCCCACCACGGGGGTGGAAATAGCGCAGCCTGCAAACTTGTTGATGGTGGCGCAGCCCGCAGACTTGTTGATGGCCATGGAAGCGTTTGAAAATGATAAATCACCTGTCACGGCCCGCCAGATTAGAACTTGGATCAGCCAAGATCCTCTGCTGTCCCTAGTAAAAAACTGTGTACTGCATGGGAGCTGGGCCAGCATCCCCATTGAAATGCAAGAGCTAATTAAGCCGTTCCAGCGGCGAAAGGACGAGCTGTCCATTCAGGCAGACTGCCTGTTGTGGGGTAACCGCGTAGTGCTACCCAAAAAGGGCAGGGAGACGTTCATCTCGGATCTCCACAGCACACATCCAGGTATAATAATGATGAAAGTGATAGCCAGATCCCACGTGTGGTGGCCCGGTATCGACTCTGACTTCGAGTCCTGTGTACGGCAATGCAGCATGTGTGCTCAGTTGAGCAACGTGCCCAGAGAGGCACCACTAAGTTTGTGGTCCTGGCCCTCCAGACCATGGTCGAGGATCCATGTCGACTATGCGGGCCCGTTTCTCGGTAAAATGTTCCTGGTGGTGGTGGATGCTTTTTCAAAATGGATTGAATGTGAAATAATGTCGGGAAGTACCGCCACCGCCACCATTGAAAGCCTGAGGGCCATGTTTGCCACCCACGGCCTGCCTGACATACTGGTCAGTGACAACGGGCCATGTTTCACCAGTGCCGAATTTAAAGAATTCATGGCCCGCAATGGGATCAAACATGGTACCTCGGCCCCGTTTAAACCAGCCTCCAATGGGCAGGCAGAGCGGGCAGTACAATCAAACAGAGCCTTAAACGAGTCACAGAAGGCTCACTCCAAACCCGCCTGTCCCGAGTACTGCTCAGCTACCGCACAAGACCCCACTCACTCACAGGGGTGCCCCCGGCTGAGCTACTCATGAAAAGGATACTTAAAACCAGACTCTCGCTGGTTCATCCCAACCTGCATGACCAGGTAGAGAGCAGGCTGTAAACAAAATGTAAACGATGGTCGCGCCACTGTGTCATGGGAAATTGATCTGAATGATCCTGTGTATGTGCTAAACTACGGACACGGTCCCAAATGGATCACGGGCATGGTGATAACTAAAGAAGGGAGTAGGGTGTTTGTAGTCAAACTAGACAATGGACAAATTTGCAGAAAGCACCTGGACCAAACGAGGCTGTGGTTCACAGACTGCCCTGAACAACCTACAGCAGACACCACCTTTTTCGAGCCAACAACACACACCCAAAGGATCAACGACACCACCCCGGACCAGGAAATCGAACCCATCATGCCCAACAGCCCAGCAAGGCCAGGCTCACCCAGCAGCCCTTTAGGGCCAACAACACACCAGCCCAGCGAGGGCACAGCCAACACACCAGAACAGACATTTGTACCGAGGCGGTCCACCAGGGAAAGAAAGGCTCCTGACCGCCTCACCTTGTAAATAGTTTTCACTTTGACTTTGGGGCGGAGTGATGTTGTGTATCTGTAAAGCATGTACTTCCATGTTCCGCCACCAGGGAGCGCATCCCTTGGGAGCACTGTATATGAGCCGGCCACTAAGGCTTGTTCCTCCCTCTGGAGTGTCTTAATAAAGATTAAGGTCACTGTTACTTTAATCTCCTTGTGTGCAGTCTCATCTGTGTTCGGAACACAATAAAACCGACTCTGTGAAAGTACCATTCTTCCTCTGGTTTCCCTTTCCAGGAAAATGTGTAATCTCCACCTTGTTCCTTGAGCTGGCCTTCCCCTGCCCGCCGAGTATGTTGATATGAAAGCGTCTAAGTTCCCAGGCAACTATGGCAGTGCGGCGTTCCGGCCTGTCGCCTTTGTAGTTGTCCATGAGGGTCCTGACGTTCCAGGTCCCGAACTTCATGTTAGAGGAGTGGAAGGTGCCTGTGCGTGAGTTCTTTTAATGTGGGGTAGTCGTTGCACACCGGCTACCACACGGGCTTGATCCAGTGGCAAGGGGGTCCAAGATGATTGGAGACCAGGCACTGTTATATGGGCCAAGTTGCCTATGGCGAGCTGTTGGCCGCAGGCTCGGCGCTGATTAGCGCCCTTGATAGTAGATGGTCCGAGGCTTGGTTGGGGGCAGGCATTGCGAGGGTCAGTGGCCCACTGTGGTTCAGAGTGGATGGTCAGGGTGGTCACAGCTGTCATGTTTGTAACCACAATGTAACACCACTGTATTACTGTATACACTCAATCTAGATGCACACCTTGACCACAAGGGGTGAACTTGTGGGATACACTCCTTACCTGATCACTCAGGTATATAAAGGGAGGTCCCATGCAGGGTCATCATTTCTGGAGTCCTGAAATAAAGAGTTACGGTCTCGGAGTGACCTTGTCCCCAGAATGTGCCTCGTGTGGTTTCATGCTGTAGAGTAAGGACTTTACATTGGCGACGAGAAACGGGAATTCACGACCCACGAGAATGGCCACCAGTAGCACAGAGGAATGGTACTGTGTTGGGGAAGACTGGGATGATTTTGTCGAGAGGCTTCAGCAAAGCTTCGTTACCAAAGAATGGCTGGGGGATGCAGCGGCCGACAAGCGAAGGGCTCATCTTTTGACCAGCTGCGGGCCAAAGACTTACGTGCTCATGAAGGACTTACTAGCACCCTAAAAGCCGTCGGACAAAACCTTTGAAGAACTTAGCAAATTGATCGGGGAGCACCTCAAACCGGTTAGCAGCATACATATGGCCCGACACAGATTCTACATCCACCAACGTCATGACAGAGCATACCGGACTGCGTAGCGGATCTCCGGCGTTTGGCCAGCCTCTGTAAGTTCACAGACTCCTGCAGGGGGGAGATGCTAAGGGACTTCTTCATCGAGGGCATCGGTCATGTGGGAATCTTCTGCAAATTAATTGAGACCAAGGATTTGACCTTTGTTAGCTCAAACTTTCATGGCGGGGGAAAAAGAGATGAAAATAATATACGCGCACAATTCTGCATCCAGCACGGCGATGGATCAGGGAGTCAACATCATCAATGCGACTCAGAGCCCCACAGGCAGGCAGGGACAGTTCGACATTCCCCAGGTAGCAATAGACACCAGAGCAGGAACTCAACAGAGACAATGGCAGGCTGAACGGACATTAACGCCATCACAGTGGACAATGCGCCCCGGGATGGAGCCATTGACACCCACTAATAAGGTACTTAAGAGCAGTCAAAGGGACAGTCAGCGCGGAATTCCTGGCCATAGTCCCTTTATCCCCAACAATGGAAACTTTAACTCATGCTGGAGGTGTGGGGGAAAACACTCAGCTAGATCTTGCAGATTCCAATAGTTTGTCTGCAGAAACTGCAATCTCAGTGGCCATTTAGCTCGAATGTGCAGAAAGCCTGCAACCAGACCAATATATGAGGCAGATGGACCAGAAGAGGGTTCATTGAGGCAGGATGACTTTTGGGGCAACCTGATGGACGCCGAGGTTCAGCAGGTCCATGCGGCGAATATTCACAGCTCATACACCAAAACGCCACCAATGATGATGAGGGTCTCACTAAACGGTATCCCAGTAAGCATGGAGCTGGACACTGGGGCCAGCCAGTCACTCATGGGCGTTCAGCAATTTGAGAAGCTATGGCCGATCAAAGCCACTAGACCCAAATTAGCACGTATTGAGACCAAATTACGGACTTACACCAAAGAAATCATTCCGGTGCTAGGCAGTGCAATGTTGGCTGTCACACACACTGGGTTAGTGAACCGGCTGCCGCTCTGGATTGTCCTGGGCAATGGTCCCGCACTGTTGGGGAGGAGCTGGTTAGCCGAGATGAACTAGAAATGGGGGGATGTTCACGCAATGTCCTCGGTGGAGCGAAGTTCGTGCTCACAAGTCCTACAACAATTCGACTCACTCTTCCAACCGGACGTCGGGACTTTCAAAGGCACTAAAGTAGTGATACACATCACCCCGGACGCCAAGCCAGTGCACCACAAAGACAGAGAGATGCCGTATGAGATGCGGGAAAAGATCGAGAGCGAATTGGACCGGCTGTTGAGAGAGGGCACCATCTCGCCTGTTGAATTCAGCGACTAGGCGAGCCCCATCGTTCCCGTCCTAAAAGCGGATGGCTCTGTCAGGATCTGTGGCGACTACAAGGCCACCATCAATCGGATGTCCCTACAAGACCACTACCTGCTCCCAAGAGCAGAGGACCTCTTCGCCACACTGGCAGGCGGCAAGCTGTTCGCCAAGTTGGACCTCACTTCAGCCTAAATGAACCAGGAACTGGCCAACGAATCCAAACTACTGACCACCACCACCACGCACAAGGGACTGTTCGTTTATAACAGGTGCCCGTTTGGCATTCGATCAGCAGCCACAATTTTTCAACGAAACATGGAAAGCCTGCTTAAATCCATTCCTGGAACGATCGTATTCCAGGACGACATCCTCATCATGGGTCGAGACACCGAGGAACACCTCCACAACCTGGAGGAGGTGCTACGCCGACTGGAACGGGTAGGCCTGCGACTCAAGAAGTCTAAATGTGTGTTCTTAGCTCCTAAGGTTGAGTTTCTGGGCAGGAGGGTTGCTGCAGATGGGATTCGGCCCACCGAATCCAAAACAGAGGCGATTCGACGAGCACCCAGGCCCTGCAACACATCGGGGTTGCGTTTATTCCTGGGACTGTTGAACTATTTCGGGAACTTTCTGCCGAACTTGAGCACGTTATTGGAGCTGCTACACGTAAGGGTTGCGATTGGTTTGGGGGGACTGTCAGGAACGGGCTTTTATCGGGCGCAAAACCTACTTTGTTCAAACAAGTTGTTGACCCTGTACGACCCCTGTAAAAAACTGGTTCTGACATGTGATGCATCGTCCTATGGGGTTGGGTGCGTGTTGCAGCAGGGCAATGCTGAGGGTCAACTGCAACCTGTGGCTTATGCCTCCAGGTCGCTCTCTCAAGCAGAACGGGGATATGGGATGGTCGAGAAGGAAGCGCTCGCATGTGTCTATGGTGTAAAAAAAATGCATCAGTACCTCTTTGGTAGGAAGTTTGAATTAGAGACGGACCACAAACCGTTAACATCCCTGTTGTCAGAGAGCAAAGCTGTCAATGCCAACGCATCAGTTCGCATACAGCGATGGGCCCTTACGCTGGCTGCTTATGACTACTCCATCTGGTACCGGCCCGGCACTGAAAACTGCGCTGACGCGCTCAGCAGGCTCCCACTGGCCACCACTGAGGGGGCAGCTGAGCAAAGCGCTGTGATGGTCATGGCTGTCAATGCCTTTGACACAGCAGGCTCCCCCATCACAGCCTGCCAGATCAAAATCTGGACAAACAGAGATCCCCTCCTATCCCTGATTAAGAAATGTGTCCTGACTGGGGATTGGGCGCCCGCACACGGAGCATGCCCTGAGGAGGTCAGACCGTTCCACAGACGGATGGATGAGCTCTCCATCCAAGCCGACTGCCTACTATGGGGCAGCCGGGTAGTTATGCCCCAGAAGGGCAGGGAGGCATTCATCAGGGAACTTCACAGCGAGCACCCAGGCATTGTGCTGATGAAGGCCATTGCCCGGTCACACGTTTGGTGGCCTGGTATCGATTCAGACCCGGAACACTGTGTTCGCAGGTGCATGATGTGTGCACAGCTGGGTAATGCCCCCAGGGAGACTCCGCTCAGCCCGTGGCCCTGGCCCACCAGGCCGTGGTCACGCATTCATGTTGACTACGCGGGCCCGTTCATGGGAAAGATGTTCCTTATTGTGGTAGATGCGTACTCGAAATGGATCGAGTGCATCATTCTGAATTCATGCACGTCATCCACCACCGTGGAAAGCCTACGTGCGACATCCTGGTTAGTGATAATGGCCCATGTTTCACAAGCTATGAATTCCGGGAGTTCATGTTGGGCAATAGCATCAACCGCGTCAGGACTGCGCCGTTCAAGCCGGCCTCCAATGGCCAGGCAGAACGTGCGGTCCAAATCATGAAGCAAGGTATGCTCAGGATTCAGGGACCCTCCCAACAATGCCGCCTATCGAGCCTCCTGCTGGCCAATAGATCCCAACCACACTTGCTACGGGAGTCCCGCCCGCAGAGCTACTAATGAAATGGACACTCAAAACTCGGTTGTCCCTCATTCACCCAGTCCTGACCAACATAGTTGAGGGCAAGCACCAGTCACAAAACGAGTACCATGACCGTAATTCGAGGGGGAGATGTATAGAAAGAACTGATCCTGTATTCGTCCTCAACCATGCCATGGGGCCCAAATGGCTTGAGGGTACTGTAATTGACAAAGAGGGGAATAGGGTTATCGTGATAAAACTCAACAATAGCCAAATATGCTGCAAGCATCTGGACCAAGTAAAAAAAAGGTTCAGCATCGACACGGAGGAACCTGAAGTATACCATGAGATGGAGCTCACAACACCGCCAGTGAACGAGCAACAAGAGCAATCAGAAGAACGCACAGTCCCTGCGGTCAGCCCGGACAGGCCGGAATCACCACAGGTGACAGACACTCAAGTCAGTGTCCAACAACCAGAGCCCCAACTGCGGCGCTCCACAAGGGAACGCAGACCACTTGAAAGACTAAACCTATGATCCTAATAAGACTTTGCGGGGGGGAAGCTGATGTCATGTTTGTAACCACAATGTAACACCACTATATTACTGTATACACTCAATCTAGATGCACACCTTGCGACAGCCTCTGGTCCCTGGCAATCGACCTCGAACACGGATCCATCGCTGCATCCGGAGGTTCCACTGTCCAGCTCGACGGCGCGGTGACGACTCCACAACACCATGGCGAAATCTCCAAGGCCGAGGATCCAAACACCACTTTCCAGGCTGGGGCAGGACTCCAAGAGGTGAACAGCGTCGAAAGAAGTGGATTCCCGATGTCCAGGGCCGAACCTGTAGAAGAAAAGATCACCACAGCCTACCTGCAGGAGAGCCAGAAGATGGCAACTGCACCATGAGGAGCAGAACCTGCAATCAAAATGGCTGCGGCCATACCACGAGGGGCAGCATTGGAGGAGCGACACATGGCACTGAGCGGCCAATTGGATTGGGAGGCTCCCTTAAAGGAGACTGGTAACCAAAGAAATTTAAAGGGGCAGTTTCAACTATTTGAGTACAAGAACTTTAAAGCTAAAGATGCAATTAAAAGCTGCAAGTATGAAAATGTATGTAACCATGAATTGTGATGCTGGTTTAACTAATGTGACTAATGAGATGAATGCAGGTGTCAGTAAGGTTAAGAACAAGTTTATTATGCTTAACAATAATGATAGAGAATGTGAAATGCCTAATGTAACCATGTCTGTTGAAATCACGACACCCAAAAGTGATGCAAATGCTAGAAAATACAATGCAGGCTCAACTATATGTGATCAAAGCCAAGGTGTCATGTGTACTGGTAGGACACTGCCAAAGAACATTGGGTCCTACAGGGACCATGCTGATGACAATGGAATCCCCCTGTGGGAGACCCCCAGGTCCAGCAGGCTAGCTGATCATGCAGCCTGGGCTTTGGAACGAATGTGATGCCCCTTGCAGGATACACACACGCCCAGTGGGAGCAGACCCACTACAGGGACAGTGGTCAATGGGCAGCCTAGCCACCACCAATGGCAACCTGCACCAGACCAGCCCACCATCAGTGCCAACACCAGGAGCGAGAGGCCAATACCCTCCAGCTTCCCTGGCAAACCCTGGGATGACCTGACCCTCATCCCAATTGGTGGACAAGGAGTCCACCCAGTCCTGTGGCCCTGCCCACCACCCCATAACTACTCACATCACAGTGTATATACACCACCCACTGCTGCCATGGCTACCCCCCGAGGGATCCCACAACAGTGGCACCCACTTGTGTGAGGGAGGGAAAACGTATGAGGCTAGCCTCAAGCACAGGGGTCACATCTGGCAACCACACAACCCTCACCACAACCTCCCATAGCCCCTCTGGTCATGACAATAAGGATATGAAAAATGCTTAGGGGGAAGTGTTGTTATATATGCATGCTTGTTTGTTGTGTGAAGTCTGTAACAATGTTATGTAACACTGAATGTACCCTTACACTGTACATACCTTATCTGTACACCAGAGGGTGCTGCTGCTGGAGACCTAAGGGTTACCTGTACACTGCAGGTAACCCAGTATAAAAGGGAGCTCACAGTTTGGTGTCCTCACTCGAGGAGCTGCAAATAAAGGACTATGTAGCGCCTTTCATGACCACCGAATGTCTCAAAGCGCTTTACAGCCAATGAAGTATTTTTGGGGTGTAGTCACTGTTGTAATGTAAGAAACGCGGCAGCCAATTTGCACACAGCACACACAAAGGGCAATGTGATGATGACCAGATAATCTGTTTTCGTTATGTTGATTGAGGGATAAATATTGGCCAGAACACTTGTGGCATCCGGCTCAGTTCCTATAAACTTTAATGACAAATATTGGATACGAGGACAAATCTCTCTCAACAGCCTGTCTGTAAAGATGGGAGTGGCCCAGGTGAACTGATGGACAGAAAATCCCAACTGATCAAGAGGGGCGGGGAGGGGGTTGGGGAAGCAATGTCCCGAGAAGTCGACTCCCAACTGGTGAATAGCAGGAGATGCCTGGTCCATTGTCTGTATGGAAATAAGCCAGATAACTAGATCAGTTTGGAGATCAAATGCCATCACCGACCATTAAGGACATTAAAACATATCAAGAAGACATCAAACCTGAAACATCTTTTGTTACCACAGAGGCCGGGCCCCGGAAGGTGGGAAGAGGCCATAAAGGACTCGAGTGGATGACCCATCCAGACCTGGGAGGAAGCCTGGAAACCATGCCCTGAGTCCATTATCATTGGCAGTCCCTCGGAATCGAGGAAGAATTGCTTCCACTCTTAAAATGATTCCTTAGGTGGCTGAAAAGTCCAACATGTCCCACAGGTGGGACAGATAGTCGTTGAGGGCAAGGCTCGGTGGGACAGTCTTGCCGCATACTCTTTCCGCTGCCTATGCTTGATTTCTGCATGCTCTCGGCAATGAGACTCGAGGTGCTCAGTGCCCTCCCAGATGCACTTCCTCCACTTAGGGCGATCTTTGGCCAGCGACTCTCAGGGGATGTTGCACTTTATCAGGGAACTTTGAGGGTGTCCTTGTAACATTTCCTCTGCCCACCTTTGACTCGTTTGCCGTGAAGGAGTTCCGAGTAGAGCTCTTCCTTTGGGAGTCTTGTGTCTGGCATGCAAACTATGTGGCCTGCCCAGCGTAGCTGATCAAATATAGTCAGTGCTTCAATGCTGGGGGTGTTGGTCTGGTCGAGGACGCTAATGTTGGTGCATCTGTCCTCCCAGGGAATTTGTAGGATCTTGCAGAGGCATCATTGGTGGTATTTCTCCAACGACGTGAGGAGTCTACTGTACATGGTCTATGTCTTTGAGCCATACAGGAGGGCGGGTATTACTACAGCCCTGTAGACCATGAGCTTGGTGGCAGATTTGAGGGCCTGGTCTTCAAACACTCTTTTCCTCAGACGGCCAAAGGCTGCACTGGCGCACTGGAGGCAGTGTTGAATCTCGTCGTCAAATGTCTGCTCTTGTTGATAAGAGGCTCCTGAGGTATGGGAAATGGTCCAGGGCCGTGCCGTGGATCTTGATGACCGGGGGGCAGTACTGTGCGGTGAGGACAGGCTGGCGGAGGACCTTTGTTTTACTGATGTTTAGCATAAGGCCCATGCTTTCGTACGCCTCAGTAAATACGTCGACTATGTCCTGGAGTTCAGCCTCTGTATGTGCGCAGACGCAGGCATCATCCGCTTACTGTAGCTCGACGACAGAGGTTGGGGTGGTCTTGGACCTGGCCTGGGGACAACGAAGGTTGAACAGGTTCTCACTGGTTCTGTAGTTTAGTTCCACTCCAGCGAGGAGCTTGTTGACTGTGAGGTGGAGCATGGCAGCGAGGAAGATTGAGAAGAGGGTTGGGGCGATGACGCAGCCCTGTTTGACCCCAGTCCAGATTGGGTCTGTAATGGACCCGTTGGTAAGGATCACGGCCTGCATGTCGTCGTGGAGCAAGCGGAGGATGGTGACGAACTTTTGGGGGCATCCGAAAATGAGGAGGACTCTCCATAGACCCTCGCAATTGACAGTGTCAAAGGCCTTTGTAAGGTCAAAGAAGGCTGGTGCTGTATCCTGCATTTTTCCTGCAGCTGTCGCACTGCAAAAATCATGTCCGTTGTGCCCCGTAGGGGACGAAATCCGCACTGTGACTCCGGGAGGAGCTCCTCAGCCACAGGGAGAAAATGGTTGAGGACTCTAGCGATGATTTTCCCAGTGGCTGATAACAGGGAGATTTCTCTGTAATTGCCACAGTCAGGCTTGTCCCCTTTTTTAAAGATGGTCATGATCACTGCATCTCTATGATCTCCTGGCATGCTCTCCTCTCTCCAGACGAGAGAGATGAGGTTATGTATTCGCGCCAACAGTGCCTCTCCGCTAAATTTCAGTGCCTCAGCGGTGATTCCATCTGTTCCCGTAGCCTTGTTGTTTTTAAGCTGTCTTATGGCTTTTTCTACCTCGTGCAGCGTTGGGGTTTTACTGAGGTGGTGGCGGGTAGCATGCTGCGGGATGGAGTTGAGAACACTTGAGTCAAAGGCAGAGTCTCGATTGATTAGATCTTCGAAGTGCTCCTTCCAGTGGGCCCTGATTGCCTCGGTGTCCTTGATGAGTGTTTCCCCGTTCTTAGCCATCAGTGGGGTGGGGCCTTGGGAGTTTGGACTGTAGGTGGCCTTTGACTGCGATGAAGAATCCTCGCACATCATGGCTGTCAGCCAGCTGCTGTATCTCCTGTGCTCTCTCCATCCACCACCTGTTCTTTAGATCCCAGTTTTTTTGTTGGACCTCAGCCTTGAGATGTCTGTAATGCTGCTTTGCTGCACCTGCATTGGGTTGTTGTTTAAGGCTCAGAAATGCCCTGCGCTTGCGATCTATTAGCTCTTGGATCTCCTGACCATTTTCATCAAACCAGGTTTCCTGGTTGAGTGACTGAGCGTCTCTTTGCAGGTATTGGAGGGCAGACCAAGTGCTGTGGGCGTTCTGCGTCTCGGGGTCATCAAGGCATGCCAGGTTAGCTGTGAGGTGCTGACTGTATAGGGCTCTCTTAGCTGGGTCTTTAAGTGCCCCGGCATTGACTTTTTTGTGGCACTGCTTCTGCTGCCCCCCCCCCCCCCCCCGCTTTGGGGCTATGTTGATGTCAATAATGGATCGGATTAAGCGATGGTCCGTCCAGCTGTCATCAGCTCCTGTCGTGACGCGGGTGATGCGAACATCCTTGCGATCCCTGGTTCGGATGATGACATAGTCGAGCAGGTCCATTAAAACACAGACAGCAATCTGTGTATTGGATGAGTATATCAGAGAGCCGTTTTGGATAGCTCTTTCTCTCTTGCTATTCGCTCACCAAGAAACGAGCAGTCCACCACGGGGCGGAAGGACGGAACATTACAAAGAGCTGAGCCTTTCTTTTTCACCCCAATACGGCCCGCAACTCAAACTGGGACTCAAATACTGCATCGGCGGTGCAGAACCAGAAGCCACGTCGTACGGGAAGTAGCTGAAGCAAGTCCACGGGCAATCGGGGTGAGCATTGTCCACACCTACACATCCTTAAGACCACTTAGCTGTGTGAAGGGACGTTCCAGCCAAACCATAGGGGTTTCGTCTGGGAAGGCTCTTTTCTTGTGTACTGTATATTATATGTTAGGCCGTGGTAACTTGACATGGCAGGGGCTTGTTAGACAAACCAGGGTTGTACTTTTGTACTGTATTACACCACTGTTTACTGTTTTACTAGTGGTGCGGTTGAACTTTATTAAACACTATATGGTTGAGCCCGAAAAACATTGTCCGTCCCAGATCTGTGCATAGTAATCCCTATTGTCCAGAACTTGTAGTAGGAGGTGTGTTTCGGTACACCCGAGCAAACCACTTACAGAAATGACCGGCAGCAGGACGAAAGGTTGTGGATTAGATATGGACAGTTTGAAGGGCAAGAGATCCAGAATGGGGGTCAGAATTTCCTCCGATGTGTTTACTAAAATTAACATGTCTCAGCATTGGATGCTGGAGATGTTGCGCTCTGAGAGTCCCCAGGATAGGGCCGCAGAGTGGACAGAGAGCAAGGATCACAAGAAGTCCAAAGAGAAAACGATTGGGCTCTTCTGTCTGCAAAAGAAAGTTCAACTGCTCAGGGAGCAGGTTGAAAAGCTGCAGAATGAGCTCCAGGAGTCTGAGGACAGGTCAGACACACGGGGAATAGTAGGGAGCAGGCTTCTAGAGGAATTGCGCAAGGAAAGACAGGAAAGACGCACGCAGGAAGAAACCTCCCGGAACAAGGGGAATACCTGCAGTGCCAGGTTACAGAGGCCAAGCTCAATGATCAGGTTCTGCGGGAGGATTAGCAGGGAGGGCTGACAGCTTGGAGGGTCAGCTAAAAGATAGCAAAATAGCCTACCGGGTAGCCAGAAGTAGGGGGTATGAAGATTTAAATCACGGGCCCTGCGAGGAAAAATTCCGAAGTTTGACTCAAGCTTTGTCCAAAGCCAGAGGTATGGTTTGTTTAGTAGCACCGTTGGAAGCTCGGGTAGACTGGGACGAGGAGGGCCAGGAAGCTGGGGATTGGGTTCAGGACAGGGAATCCCGACCGGCATCGGAAGCGCCACCGGGACCAATGTGTCCTCTGCGGCAGCAGAAATACGGCCCGTCCGAATCAAACAGTGACCAGGGCCCGCTGCAGAGCGATTACGTGGTCCCTTTTTCAACCCCACAACTGCAGGCCATAGTAGCGAGCGTGCCCAAGCTAAAGAGGGACATGGGCCCCTCCGTTCACTTCACAGAAGTAGAGCAGGTTGGGGGTACCAACGAGTGTAGTGAGGGCGAGGTTCACAGGCTGTTGCTGTTTTCCCTTGACAGGAAATTATATCAGACCTTGTCCGCAGCCACCAAGCTGGGGCAGTGTACCACAGCGAGGCTAAAGGAGGAGATCCTGAGGGCAATGTGGCATACCCAGGGTAGCCTGTTTTCCCGAGTAGAACGAACATTACAGCTGGCCGGCAAGGCACCACAGGCATTTGCAGACAGGCTATGGCCTGTGTACGAAAAGGCCACAGGAGGGGCGCTAGACCGAGAGCAGCTACTAGGGGAGCCCAGGAATCACTGACTCAGGACCATGGTGGCGAACAGCTTGCCACGGATCAGTGCCAAGGCAGAAGCATTGTTTGACTCCAAAGACCTCGCAAATACAGAGGCTGGCGTGCTCCGAAAATTGAGCCTAGCCTTTAAGGCCGGTTCCGAGGAGGCGGTCAAACCAAAGGGGAGGGTACACGAGATGAAGGCCAGTGAGGGTGGTTGGAAGGAATGGCGTCAGGAAGGGGCTAGTACCGACAAGTCCAGGACTTGTTTCGGGTGTGGGAAGACGGGACACGAGACGGGAATGCCTGGCCCAAAAGGGGAGGGCAGGCCGAGGGGGTCCTCCCATGCGAAAACCCCAGGTCACCGAGGCAAAGGAGGCCACCAATGAACTGTTTGATGCCCTTCACATGGTGCTGGGGAAGGACAAAGGAAGGCTAGACGCTGCCGTGAGCAGCATAATGCTGACCGCACCCGCATGTCCCCCTTCATCCTGACAAGAACGCGCCCAGCCTGAGTACCTGTATCCGCTTACGTACAATGAGTGGGGCAGGCCCTGTGTGAGGATGGGGGTGGAGACGGTGCACGGGGCATATTTGGTGGACACCAGGACTTCTAGCACGGTGGTCCACTCACAGAACCCGACCAATTCACCCTGTTCTAGCAGGGTTCCATTCAGCCTTGTGGGATTCATGGGGAACAAGCAGGCTAGGGCAATTTCCAGACCCCTGGCCATAGAGCTAGGATTCCTCCATGTCATGTGGAAGTGCATCCCAATAAAATGGGAACAGCCAGGGTCAGGAGTCCTCGGGGCCGACCATGTTAGCCCACCGAGTTATAGTGGATTTAAGGAATCATTGTCTATGGGGGGGCAGTGGGTTCAAATAAAGAAGGAAAAGTAATAGTAATCCCAAGAGACGGGGAAGGAAAGGGTGGTATGTGTCATGTATGTAACCACAATGTAACACCACTGTATTACTCTATACACTCAACCTAGATGCACACCTTGACCACAAGGGTGAACTTGTGGGAGACACTCCTTATCTGATCGCACAGGTATAAAAAGGGAGGTCCCACACAGGGTCATCGTCTTTGGAGTCCTGTGAATAAAGAGTTAAGGTCACAGAGTGACCTTTTCCCCAGAATGTGCCTCGTGTGGTTTCATACTGTAGAGTAAGGACTTTACAGTATGTGTACGATGAAGCCCAAGGGGAATTATGACCTGGAGCAGCTGGTCGGTAATAGCCCAGCCAAATATCAGGCGAACGTGCGGGACAACCTCGCCTCCTTCGTCACTCACAAACATAAGGAGCATTCCAGCGACCGCAACCACTTTCACAGTGCTGGATATCTCCAATGGGTTCTGGTCAATTCCCCTTAAAAGGGAAGACCAATACAAGTTTGCTTTCACGTTCAAAGGGCAGCAGTACACATGGACATGCCTTCCCCAGAGGTTCCATAACAGCCCCTCCACATTCCACCAATGTATAGCCAACAGGCTAAAAGGCTTCAGCCGACCCCAGCAGTTAATCCAGTATGTGGCGACTTGCTTTTATTCTCTGCGAAGGGGGAGGAGCATGGATGAGCTGTTGAGGCTGTTGTGGGAGACAGGGTTTAAAGTGAACCCAAAGAAAGCCCAGAATGGCCAGGAGGAAGTCAAATTCCTCGGGCTGACCGTAAGGGCTGGTAAAAGTGTCATGTATCTCACACTACTGTACATAACTGTATCTTACCATTCTATACATGATTGTAACTAGAGATGACCTGTAACCACAAGCTTATCTTACCACCAGGGGTGCACTCACAGGAGACACTGGATACCTGTCCCAGACAGGTAGATAAGGACAGGTCTCAGGCAAGTGTGGCATTCGAGAGCTGGGTAATAAAAGTGCAGGTCCTGAGTGACCTTGACTTCAGTATGTGCCTCGTGTGAA
The DNA here is from genome assembly GCF_044704955.1 of Pristiophorus japonicus. Lineage (NCBI taxonomy): Eukaryota > Metazoa > Chordata > Chondrichthyes > Pristiophoridae > Pristiophorus > Pristiophorus japonicus. The sequence goes on from NC_091978.1 coordinate 280,272,979, forward strand.
TCTGTACTGCAGGAACAGGACTTTACAGTGGCGACGAGTTATGGGGTTACAGAATCCACAGAATGGTGACCAACGGCTCAGATGAAAAATACAATGCTGGAGATAATTGGGAGCACTTTATAGAAAGGCTCCAGCAAAGCTTTGTAACCAAAGACTGGTTGGGCGACGATAAGGCAGACAAGAGAAGAGCCCATCTCTTGGCCAGCTGTGGCTCGAAAACATACGCCTTAATGAAGGACCTGCTGGCACCTGAGAAACCAGCAAGCAAGTCATTTGAAGAGTTGAGCACACTGGTAAGAAACTACCTGAAGCCAGAGAGCAGCCTACACATGGCCAGACACAGATTCTACAACTACAGACGCTGTGTGGGCCAGAGCATACCCGACTTTGTGGCGGAACTTCGGAGGTCGGCTAGCTTATGTGAGTTCTCCGATGAACTAAGGAGAGAAGTACTGAGAGACTTTTTTATTGAAGGAATAGGCCACGCAGGCATATTCTGAAAGCTCACAGAGACCAAGAACCTGACCTTAGAGGCAGCAACACTGGTTGCACAGACATTCCTGGCAGGAGAAGAAGAGACGAGGTTGATCTACACTGCGGGTACGACAACTAACGAAACATCGAAACAAGGGGTTCACAGCGTGAAACAAGCCGCTACCCCCACACACAGACAAAGGCAGGAGAGCAGGCCCTCAACAGCAGGCAGTGGCGCCAGAAGCCATCAAGGGCCACATGAACGGCCGTTCACACCTCATCAACCCACAATGCGAGCAATCAACTACAAACTGAGAGAAGCTCAAGAGAGATCAGCCAGACGCAGCTCATCCTTTGGAAACAATGGAAGCGGTCTGTGCTGGAGATGTGGGGGAAGGCACTCATCAAGGAGGTGTCGATTTCAGCATGCTGTTTGCAGAAACTGCGACGATACAGGGTATCTGGCCCGCATGTGCAGAAAAACAGCAGCTCGGCTGGTATACGAATCGGAAGAGTCGGAAAGCGGACCAGAAGACAGTGGGGACAGTACCCGGGACACCGATGTGCAGCGGGTCAACACGATCAATGGCCACTGCTCCTACAACAGGACGCCTCCTATAATGATGAGGGTCCTACTCAACGCGACACCCGTCAACATGGAGCTGGATACGGGAGCGAGTCAATCTCTCATGAGCGCTCAACACTTTGAACAGCTGTGGCCGCACAAAAGAGACAGACCAAAACTTACAAGGGTCGACACCAAACTAAGGACCTATACCAAAGAAATCATCCCAGTCTTCGGCAGCGTCATGCTCTCAGTCACACACAAAGGGACAGTGAACCGACTTCCCCTGTGGATTGTCCCCGAAGATCTCCCAGGACTGTTGGGGAGAAGCTGGCTGGCAAAACTAAACTGGAAATGGGATGATGTTCACGCCATGTCGTCAGAGGAACGGACCTCTTGCTCAACAATTCTAAGTCGATTTGAACATCTCTTTCAGCCAGGTGTGGGCACCTTCAAAGGGGCTAAAGCTAAATTCTACATCACACAGGATGCTAGACCGGTCCATCACAAGGCCAGAGCTGTGCCCTATGTGATGAGGGAAAAGATTGAACATGAACTGGACAGCCTTCTGCGGGAAGGCATTATCTCACCCGTGGAATTTAGCGACTGGGCAAGTCCCATCGTCCCTGTCATGAAGCCTGATGGATCCGTACGAATCTGTGGGGACTACAAATCTACCATAAACAGAGTCTCCCTACAGGACCAATAACCGCTGCCCAGAGCGGAGGACTTATTTGCCACATTAGCTGGAGGAAAACTTTTCTCAAAACTAGATCTCACACCTGCGTATATGATGCAAGAATTGACCGATGAGTCCAAGCTACTCACCACCATCAACACAAATCGAGGCCTTTTCATGTACAATCGATGCCCATTCAGCATCAGGTCGGCAGCTGCTATATTCCAGTGCAACATGGAGAGTCTGCTCAAGTCCATCCCGGGGACGGTTGTATTTCAAGACGACATACTTATCACGGGCAGAGACACCGACTCCCATCTCCGCAATTTGGAGGAAGTACTAAAGCGGTTGGATCAGGTAGGCCTAAGAGTTAAGAAATCCAAGTGCCTGTTTCTTGTGCCCGAGGTTGAATTTTTGGGCAGAAGGATTGCCGCTGATGGAATCTGCCCAACAGAGTCCAAAACCGAAGCAATTCGCCTGGCACCCAGGCCCCGGAATGTCTCAGAACTGTACGTCTTTCTCGGGCTGCTCAATTACTTTGGGAACTTTATGCAGAACTTAAGCACGTTGCTGGAGCCTCTCCACGTGCTACTCAGGAAGGGGTGCGATTGGTTTTGGGGGGATGCCCAGGAACGCGCCTTCAATAAGGTACGCAACCTTCTGTGTTCCAACAGTGTTTGAGCTTTCTTTGATTCTGGTAAAAAGCTAGTTCTTACATGTGATGCGTCAGCGTCTGGGATCGGGTGCATTTTACAACATGCGGGTAAATTACAACCCATAGCTTATGCCTCCAGGTCACTTTCACGGGCGGAGCGCGGGTACGGAATGGTGGAGAAGGAGGCGCTCGCGTGCATGTATGGTGTCAAAAAGATGCACCGATACCTTTTCAGGGCCAAGTTCGCATTAGAAACCGACCACAAACCCCTCACGTCCCTACTATCTAAGAGCAAGGCAATAAATGCCAACGCCTCGGCGCGCATTCAACAGTGGACACTCATGCTGGCGTCTTACGATTACACCATAAGGCACAGACCAGGCACAGACAACTGTGCCGACGCGCTTAGCAGGCTAGCCCTGGCGACCATGGAAGGATCTGATGAACAGGACTGTGAGATAGCCATGGCAGTCAATGCCTTTGAGTCCACAGGTTCGCCCATGACGGCTTGCCAAATCAGAGCCTGGACGACCAGCGACCCCACGTTATCCCTAGTAAAAAGATGTGTCTTAACTGGTGACTGGGCAGAGGCTCACGATGCCTGCCCCGAGGAAATCAAACCTTTCCATAGGCGCATGCATGAGCTGTCACTTCAAGCAGACTGCCTGATGTGGGACAGCCGAGTAGTTATGCCTCTGCGAGGCAGAGAGGCATTTGTCCGGGAGCTCCACCGCGAGCACCCGGGGATCGTTCTCATGAAGGCCATAGCCAGATCCCACGTCTGGTGGCCTGGCATTGACGTGGATTTGGAGCTCTGCCTCCGATGGTGCACCATTTGTGCCCAACTCAGTAATGACCGCAGGGAGGCCATCCTGAGCCCATGGCCCTGGCCCACCAAACCGTGGTCGCGGGTGCACGTAGACTCTGCGGGCCCATTCATGGGCAAAATGTTCCTCGTAGTTGTAGATGCATTTTCTAAGTGGATCGAATGCACCATTTTAAACTCAAGCACCACCTCCACCACTGTGGAGAGCCTTAGAACCATGTTTGCAACGCACGGAATTCATGACATATTGATCAGTGATAATGGTCCGTGCTTCACCAGCGCAGAATTCCAAGATTTTATAAGTGGCCACGGCATAAATCACGTTAAGGCGGCACCATTCAAGCCAGCCTCCAACGGCCAGGCGGAGCAAGCAGTGCAGATCATTAAACAAGGCATGCTCAAAATCCATGTTGCAGGGCCGCCTGTCGCGACTGCTGCTGGCATACAGATCTCGTCAACATTCATTGACTGGAGTTCCCCCCGCGCAACTATTAATGAAACGGACCTTAAAGACAAGGCTCTCATTAATCCTCCCAGACATGCAGGAAATCATTGAGGCAAAGCGCCATAAGCTAACCGAGTACCATGACCGAAATTCGAGGGGGAGATGGAATGAGATAGGGGACAAAGTGTTTGTGCTAAACTATGGCAGGGGTCCCAAATGGCTTGCAGGGACAGTAACAGGCAAGGAAGGAAACAGGCTACTGGTGGTACAAATGGACAAAGGACAAACCTGCCGGAGGCATGTAGACTAAGTCAAAAGTAGATTTATCAACAACACTGCTGAACCAGAGGCAGACTACAATGTGGAACTCACACCACACCTGGTGGACAGACAGAGGGAACAACCTGAGGAAAGGGCAATCCCAACAGACAGCCCAGGCGAGACACCAACAATCATACTGAACGAAACAGACAGCCCAGGCGAGATACTAGCAATCACACCGAAAGAAAAACAGGCAGCAAGGCAAACAATTGAACCACAACTAAGACGCTCCACGCAAGAGCGTAGACCACCTGAGAGACTGAACCTATAAAGACAATAAGACCTTGGGGGAGGGTGATGTCATGTATCTCACACTACTGTACATAACTGTATCTTACCATGCTATACATGACTGTAACTAGAGATGACCTGTAACCACAAGCTTACCTTACCACCAGGGGTGCACTCGCAGGAGACACTGGATACCTGTCCCAGACAGGTAGATAAGGACAGGTCTCAGGCAAGTGTGGCATTCGAGAGCTGGGTAATAAAAGTGCAGGTCCTGAGTGACCTTGACTTCAGTATGTGCCTCGTGTGAATCTGTACTGCAGGGTCAGGACTTTACAAAAAGGGCTACAGATGAGGCAAAGAGGAAGGCAGTACAGGAGTTACCTGCCCCCAAGAATGTAATCAGGATAAGATCCTTCCTGGGACCACAGGGTTTTGTAGGGACTTTCTAGAGGGTTACGCAGCCACGTCAGGCCCTCTGCTTCGCCTCCTGCGCAAGGGAGTCAGGTGGGCGTGGGATCAGAGCTGCGAGGAAGCATTCACCCGCTTCAAGGAGGATTTGCAGACAACACCCGCCATCAATGGTGGGGAGAATTATTTTTGGAGGTATTAGCCAGTAGGTATAGCTTGAGCGCAGTGCTGCTCCAAGAACAGCACAGCAAGCTGCGACCCGTGGCCTACTGCTCAAGGGTTCTCACAGATGTGGAACGGGGATATTCCAACTGCGAGAGGCATCTCCTGGCCACGCATTGGGCCGTAAAGCGCTCACAGCTCTTTACGGGATCATCCCTGATAGTTCTACTGACCCACCATACCCCCACTCAGATGTTGTTAGACGGGAGAATATAGGACGGAACAGTGACCAGTGCCCACTGGACTTTATTGCTCTCGCAGATGAATCTGAAATTGCAAGGGTTGACCAAGCCCAAGTTGGCAGCAAATATGGTTTACCCAGGGACGGCCCACACGTGTACAGGAGAAGGAGCATGGGACGTACATGTAGGATTCTGGACCGGGATACACCCAACAGGCCAGGACATTTACATAGATGGGTCCAGTTCGGTGGTGAAAGGGGAGCGCTTCACTGGGTGCAGGATTTATGACCACACAGCTAAGATGGCGAAGGCCATTAAACTCCCGAGTACCCTGAGCGCTCAGCACGCCAAACTGTTGGCGGTGGCGTATGTGGTTACCCACCTGATGAGTTCCCCACCCCCTATACCATCTGCTAGAGAAGGCAGGGTGGTGGGCGGAGGTCGGGGAGGAAGTCCGAGAATTCTGCGCGAATTGTTTGATGTGCGCAGAGAACAACCCCAATCCCCAGTGCAATAAAGTCACCACAGGACACACCAGGAAGTTAGAGGGACCGTGGCGGTCTCTGAAGGTCAATTTCATCAGACCACTGCTGACCACTAAAGCAGGTAACAAGTACTGCTTAGTCCTGGTGGACGTATTCTCCAAGTGGGTGGGAGCCTTCCCATGCCGAGCAGCCACGGCATTAGCAACCGCTAGAATCTTGGTGAGAGAAGTGTTCTCCCGATGGGGACTCCCGATGGAGTCCAACCAAGAGAGTCATTTCACGGGGCAGGTGAGGCAAGCCACCTTAAAACTTTTGGGGATTCAAGGGAAGTGGCATGTGGCTCACAACCCCCAGTCATCGGGGATTGTGAAGCACATGTAATGGACACTAAAGAAAACGCTAAGGAAGGAGATAGAGCCGTTCCCGAAGAAATGGGACGCGATCCTGCCGTTAGTCTTAATGAGTGTCCAGGCCAGCCCCTCCAGAAGCACAGGGTTCTCCCCGCATGAGCTCTTGACCAGGAGGGTCATGCGCACCCCAAACTACGTGTTGGCACCGGTCCTCACAGAAGCTCAGGAGGTAAATCGGGACAGGTTTGTACAGAATCTGTTTCAAGTTTTGAAACAGATTCACTGGCAGGCAGCCAGTGACCTGGGGAGCCAGCACCAGAAAAATCAGTTGTTCGAGCCCCAGAGAACCCCAGGAAGGTGGGAGACCAGGTAATAGTCAGAAACTATGCCCAAGTCGGGGCATTCGAGCCACTGTACATGGGGCCTTATAGTATTGTGGATAAGGTGAGCCCCATGGTATATGCGGTAAAACTCCCGAAGCACACAAAATGGTTTCACATTAACCAGAGCAAGTTGTTTAATCCCGAGGGGGTGGGGGGGAAATGAAGATAAAGAGGCACCAGGGCACAATCATGAGCCTGGTGGATGCGGGTCTTCCTCCCATAATGTGGGATGATGATGACCCAGGGGACGGGGTGGTAAGGAGGAGCAATCGGATACCACGGCCTAGGGTGCCGTGGACGCTTCCTTACTCGCCAACCGCAAGCTGCAAGAGGCACCAACCAGAAAGGTTTTAAATGGGGGCACTCGGTAGCGCGGAAAGTAATCTTTATGTAAATAACAAAAGCCAGACCTGTGGAGGAAAAATCTCTCACACGAACAGTATTGTTGTGTGTTGCTGTCTTAATATAGGAAGCCGGAAAAGAAAATGAAGACAACCCTAAAACTGAGCATACTCATGATTCTAGTCAGAACGGGGCACGTGGAACGAGGAGAAACCTTCCTCTACAGCTGTACAGGAGGGAATGGACCCACTGTGACATAGAGGGGTCGGACAGAGGACACGGACGGGATGGCAGCTTGCTTCCACGAGGGAAGGTGACCAGGTTGGCTGGGGTCCAATTCAACAAAATACTCCAGCCACACTGGGTTCACGTATGGGGAGGCTTCTATACAATGTCCCAAACCACAGATCACAACCACAGGGATTAGGGTGACTGAGGGAAAACACGTATGTTTAAGATGTGGAGGACACATTCCCTTGGGATAGAAACATAGAAACATAGAAAATAGGTGCAGGAGTAGGCCATTCGGCCCTTCTAGCCTGCACCGCCATTCAATGAGTTCATGGCTGAACATTCAACTTCAGTACCCCATTCCTGCTTTCTCACCATACCCCTTGATCCCCCGAGTAGTAAGGACTTCATCTAACTCCTTTTTGAATATATTTAGTGAATTGGCCTCAACAACTTTCTGTGGTAGAGAATTCCACAGGTTCACCACTCTCTGGGTGAAGAAGTTTCTCCTCATCTCGGTCCTAAATGGCTTACCCATTATCCTTAGAATGGTGGGATGGTGGTGGTGGCTAAGGAAATTGAACCAGGCCAAGGGTAATAGGTCCGCGGACTGGGAGAGACTAAGGGACGACATGTACCGACAGACTATGGGGACGAAGCGGGAAGTGGAAGCTGGAATTTACGTGTGTATGTGGGGGTCGGAACGGACCTGCCCAGTGGGGTGTGTTGATTGCCTTTTTGCGGCAATGGCAGAATTCCGGGGCCGGATCGGATAGTATCGGAGTATAGACTCCTGCCTGATTCCAGACCCTCCCAACACAGTAAATTCCACGGAACTCGTAGCACACGAGAGGAAACCCCTGCCCACAGCCCCACCGGTACAGGCCACAGAGATTAGGTGTCCCACCACCACACCGGGACCGAGAAATGGGTTAGTGTTAGTCCCGACCGGAAAGATCTTGTATCAGGATGTTCATCTATGAAGTCGTGTCGGTCATTTTAAACTCCGGTGGAAACCGAGAAACTTTATGAGGCCTTGTTAAAAGAAATGTTCCGCCAGTTTTAGGAGCTGAGCTACGGGGATGTGAGTCAGGAAAAGTTAGATCCTGTGAATGCAAACAGTTGCGTTGGTTCGGGGAGACAGAGACGAGGGGTGTTTAATGACATGGCTACAGCATTTGGCACGGGTATGTCCCTCGTCAACAGTATGGACGATGTACAATTGCAGATGCAGGTAAACATTTTAAGGGACCAGCTGCGAAAGATACTGGGGAAGGATAATGAGCTGGAGGGATCGGAGCTACAGGAAGACCAGGCTATGACCATACATTTAAAGGAGGTCATAGCCGAGCTGGAGACACATGCTCAGACAATAAATAATCTGATCAGGGAGGATAGGAATACCACGGCACAGGCAGCCAAGAATGATGCGTGTGTGTTGTATGGTGCGTGGCTATTGAACGAAGGATGCAGTAATTTGGAGGATCTGCAGCAAGGTCGGGTCCCTTCCTGGGTTAGCGACCGGCACCTCACCGCGCTGAGCCCGTACCATAATTCGGTGAGCCCGTGTCAACTCCGACTGGCCTCGGGGAAGCACACCCAGTCCCAGTCGATTGTGGCCAGTCTAACCACACTGTCATAGGGATGCCGGTAATGGATGGGTCACCACAGCCAGCACCAGTATACCGGGTAGAAAATATTGGCGTCCTGAGGAATGGGGTGCAGGTGCGGCATCATGGGGCCCCACTGTTCGCAATAAAGTGGGTGCGCGCCATGACTGGCACTGACCTCAAGGGGTGCCAGAGCAGGGCCGCACATGTGATATTATGTCCCCAACACCTGAACGCGCGTATGGGTTTGAATCAGAGAGTGCAGAGCCCACAATTGCACTATGGAGGTGATGGCCCGAGCCACGTTCCACCCCAGGTAGCATACGCGGGCAACAGGACGTACTGCGTCACGACAAGCGTGGCCCAGTAAAGGGCACACAACGACACTTGGTGCCCGGTCACCGATACGACGTTCTGCTTCAAACCACACACCGAGGTTCAGGTGGCGCAAAAGTGCATCATCCCCATTTCAGAGCCACCACGGTACACCTCACGGTGAACAACACGGTGCAGGACCTGCACCAGTACATAACATGGTTCGGGTATGAAATTCCTCAACTGCCCAAACACCTCACAAAGCTAATAAAAGCAATTGAACTATCGCAAAAACACTTTTATTCACTTCAACAGCGGAACCGGGACACAGGGGAGAAAATTAAAGGGATGATCTCCCCGCCCTGGTGGGACATACGTTTAATTGTTGAGGTCCCTCCGTGGATTCGTATATTTTCACTTGCTCTCGTGATTGTTCAAAGTCTAATGGTATTTTATTTGTTGCGGCTGGCCTGTCGAAAACGAAGTAAAGCACTCCGAAATCGTTGGGAGGCCCTGATTAAAGGGTAACCAGGAGTTTTCACTGTAAATATGTTTTAAGTGAGTGCTCGTATAAAGAACAGAACCTGGGGGTTAAAATATAATATACGGTTTGGTTGGGAACCACAATGCATCTCCACAGCGGAAGACGAAGAGTGTGCTTGATATTCCAGTGGGGACATTGAAATATCAAAGGGGGGACTGTAGCATTCGGCTCAGTTCTCATGGACTTTAGTGGCAAATATTGGATATGAGGACAAATTTCTGCTCAACAGCCTGTCTGTAAAGATGGGAATGGCCCAGGTGAACTGATGGACAGAAAATCCCAACTGATCAAGGGGGGGGTTGGGGAAACAATGTGCCGAGAGGTCGACTCCCGACTGGTGAATAGCAGAGTTGGAGAAGTAGGGAGAAGAATTATTGGTCATTTTAACATTAATTAAAATTAAATGTAAAGGTCCCTCGATGGTTCCATTTGTAAATATACTGCCTGATGGACTCATTCACACTACATTCCAGCAGTGACTACACTTCGGGGGCGCTTCATTGCTATCTAACCACCAGTCGGAGCTGTAAGCTGATCTCTGTGCAGTGGCTGTGGGGGCATTAGAATTGGTCAGTGCAGCAGAGCAGGTCTCCAGTCGTCCTGGTTTACCCTTGTCACTGGATAAAGGCCTAGCTCTGTCAAGCCCGTGTGGTGTCTGATGTGCAATGGTCACCACACGTTAAAAAAATCCACGCACAGGCATCTTCCACCCCTGGTGTTCAGGACTGGAATATCGGGTCCTTCATTGAAATATCTGCAAAGTCATCCATTTTGATGTGGAAGCAAGTTATCCTCATTCGAGGGACCACCTATGATGGGAGCAGGAGATGCCTGGCCCATTGTCTGTATGGAAATAAGCCAATTAACTAGATCAGTTTGGAGATCAAAAGCCATTAGCCATCATTAAGGACATTAAAACATATCAAGAAGACATCAAACCTGAAGCACCTTTTGTTACCACGGAGGCCAGGCCCCGGAAGGCGGGAAGAGGCCACAAAGGACTCAAGTGGATGACCCATCCAAACCTGGGAGAAAGCCTGGAAACCATGCCCTGAGTCCATTAAAACACAGACAGCAGTCTGTGTATTGGAGTATATCAGAGAGCCGTTTTGGATAGTGATACGTCCTTACTATACAGTATAAATGTACATGAGGCACATGCTTGAGAGAAGGTCAGTCTGTGACCTGTCCTTTATTCCTTAGCACTCATGTGCAGGAAGTGGGTGAAGCTTCCCCTTTTATATCTGAAGGTCCAGGTTAGGAGTGTCTCCCACAAGTTCACCACCTAGTGGTCATTGTTCTCACAGTGTACAACTTAGGTCAGATTATACATGGGTTACAATGCTGGTTGAATACATGACATCACCTGCCCCCCCCCAAAGTCTTATTGGGGTCACAGGTTGAGTCTCTCTGGTGGTTTACGCTCTCTTGTAGAGCGCCTGAGTTGGGGCTCCGGTTGTTGGGCGCTGGCCTGAGTGTCTGCTATTTCCGGTGCCTCAGGCCTATCCGGACTGCTCACAGTGACTGGGCTCTCCTCCCTTTGGTTCCAGTGTTCGGTCACCTGTGGTGGAGTGAACTCTACATCGTGTTCTTCCTCTGCTTCTTCTATGGGGTTGCTAAACCTCCTTTTTGTTTGATCCACAAGTTTGCGGCAGATTTGTCCATTGGTAAGTTTAACTACCAGAATCCTATTTCCCTCTTTGGCAATCACAGTGCCTGCGAGCCATCTGGGCCCTGCAGCGTCGTTGAGGACAAAAACAGGGTCATTTACATCAACACATCGAGCCCTCGCATTCCTGTCTAGGTAGTCATATTGTGACTGGCGCCTGCTCTCGACAATTTCTTTCATGGTGGGGTGTATAAGGGATAACCGGGTTTTGAGCGTCCTTTTCATTAGCAGCTCTGCGGGTGGAACCCCTGTGAGCGAGTGTGGTCGGGATCTGTAGGCCAACAGGAGGCGTGATAAGCGGCTTTGTAGGCAACCCCCTTGGATTCTGAGCATCCCCTGTTTGATTATCTGCACTGCTCGTTCTGCCTGCCCGTTTGAAGCCGGCTTGAACGGTGCCGTTCTGACATGGTTAATTCCATTGCCTGCCATGAAGTCCTGGAATTCTGTGCTTGTGAAGCATGGGCCATTGTCGCTGACCAAGATGTCCGGTACGCCGTGGGTGATGAACATTGCCCGTAGACTTTCTACCGTGGCAGGGGGTGTGCTTGAATTTAAAATGTCACACTCGATCCATTTGGAGTCGGCGTCTACTACAACCAAAAACATTTTTCCCATGAAAGGACCTGCGTAGTCCACATGGATGCGTAACCAAGGCTTGGCGGGCCATGGCCAGGGGCTAAGGGGGGCTTCCCTGGGCGCATTGCCCAGCTGAGCACACGTGTTGCACCTGCGAACACAAAGTTCCAGATCTGCGTCTATCCCTGGCCACCAAACGTGTGACCTGGCAATTGCCTTCATTATGACAATGCCCGGGTGCTCATTGTGGAGTTCTCTGATGAACACCTCTCTGCCCATCTGGGACATGACTAGGCGGTTTCCCCACAGTAGGCAATCGGCCTGAATCGAGAGTTCATCCCTGCGCCTGTGAAATGGTTTAAATTCCTCAGGGCATGCCCTGTACATGGCTGCCCAGTCCCCATTTAGGACACATTTCTTGACTGGAGACAATAGCGGGTCTCTATTTGTCCAGACTTTAATCTGACGGGCTGTCACGGGTGAGCCTTCGCTTCCGAAAGCTTCAACAGCCATGATCATCTCAGCAGCATGCTCGGTAGCCCCCTCAGTGATGGCTAGTGGGAGCCTGCTGAGTGCATCGGCGCAGTTTTCGGTGCCTGGTCTGTGCCGAATTGTGTAGTCATAGGCGGCTAACGTGAGTGCCCACCTCTCTACATAATTTGTCTCAACGCGGGCCGATGTGTTTGCATTTATGGCCTTGTTGTCAGCCAAAAGGGACGTTAGGGGTTTGTGATCTGTCTCCAGCTCAAATTTCCTGCCAAACAGGTACTGGTGCATTTTCTTTACCGCATATACACATGCGAGCGCCTCCTTTTCTACCATCCCGTAACCCCTTTCTGCCTGGGACAGACTTCTGGAGGCATAATCTACCGGCTGTAACTGACCCTTGGCATTGACATGCTGCAACGCACACCCGACACCATAGGACGACGCATCGCACGTTAACACAAGTTTCTTACATGGGTCTAATAGTGTTAACAGAGTGTTGGAACATAACAAATTGCGTGCTCTATTAAAAGCCCTTTCCTGGGTGTGCCCCCAGACCCATTCGCGACCTTTGCGTAGGAGCACGTGTAGCGGCTCTAGCAGCATACTCAATTTGGGAAGAAAGTTACTTAAATAGTTCAGGAGCCCTAGGAACGAATGCAGCTCTGTCGTGTTACGGGGTCTGGGTGCTCTCTGGATCGCTTCCGTCTTGGACGCAGTAGGGCTGATCCCGTCTGCTGCTATCCTCATCCCCAGGAATTCTACCTCTGGAGCTAGGAAGACGCATTTCACCTTTTTCAGTCGCAGCCCTACCCGGTCCAGTCTGCGTAGCACCTCCTCCAGGTTGTGGAGGTGTTCTTCAGTATCGTAACCCGTGATGAGGATGTCGTCCTGAAAAACCACCGTCCCTGGAATCGACTTGAGGAGGCTTTCCATATTTCGTTGGAAGATTGCGGCGGCCGAGCTAATCCCGAACGGACATCTGTTGTACTCAAACAACGCCTTGTGTGTCGTCGTGATGGTGGTCAGCTTCTTCGACTCACTCGCCAGTTCCTGGGTCATGTAAGCTGAGGTCAGGTCCAATTTTGAAAAAGGTTTGCCACCGGATAGCGTCGCAAAGAGGTCCTCCGCTCTCAGTAGCGGGTACTGGTCTTGAAGTGACACCCGATTGATGGTGGCCTTGTAATCACCACATATCCTGACCGACCCATCTGCCTTGAGCACCGGCACAATTGGGCTCGCCCAGTCACTGAATTCGACTGGCATGATGATGCCTTCCCTCAGCAGGCAGTCCAATTCGCCTTCTATCTTTTCCCACATCATGTACGGCACCGCCCTGGCCTTGTGGTTTACAGGCCTGGTGTCCGGGTTTATGTGAATCACTAGCTTGGCCCCAATGAAAGTGCCGATGCCGGGTTGAAATAATGAGTCAAATTTGTCCAGGATTTGTGAGCATGATACTCGCTAAACAGAGGAAATTGCATTGACATCGCCCCATTTCCAGTTCATGACAGCAAGCCAACTCCTCCCCAGTAGTGCGGGACCGTCCACCGGGACAACCCAGAGTGGCAACCTGTTCTCCGAATCTTTGTGGGTCACAACTACCATGGCGCTGCCTAGCACTGGAATGATCTCCTTTGTGTATGTCCGTAACTGTGCGTCAATCGGCGATAATTTTGGCCTCCTGGCCTTGGACGGCCACAACTTTTTGAACTATTTGATACCCATCAGGGACTGGCTGTCCCCCGTGTCTAGCTCCATTGATACTGGGATGCCATTGAGGAGCACTTTCATCATTATCGGTGGCGTCCTGGTGTATGAACTGTATACGTGCTCCACATGAACTCGCTGAACTTCAGCTTCCAGCGATTTCCCCCAGCGTTCATTTCTGCAATTTCTGCAGGTATTTTGCTCATCTCTGCAAACTCCGGCTGAGTGTGTACCTCCACGCCTCCAACATGAGCTGCTGTTGGAAACAAAAGGTCCCGTGCCAGTCAATCGTCCCTGACTGCCCCTGTTATTGTCCTTGAGTGCGCCATTAACAGGTGTTGATGGCCCCATTACTGGCCACATTGTCCCTTGTAATGGCGTGAATCACCGTTCAGCTTGCCATTGTCTCTGTCGACCTCTCCCTCTGAGTTCGACTACATGTTGGAGCATGCCCGATTGCCCTTGTCTGCCTGGAGAACTGTGTGTTGCTTTAACAATGTTGAATCTCTGTCCCAACCATTCCTTAATACAGTACCTCTCGTCTGTTCTGCTCGTGGCCATGATCGCGTGGTTTAAATTGCAGTTTCTAGTCGCCCTTGATACGTCCTTACTATACAGTATAAATGCACACGAGGCCCATGCTTGAGAGAAGGTCAGTCTGTGACCTGTCCTTTATTCTTTAGCACTCACGTGCAGGAAGTGGGTGGAGCTTCCCCTTTTATATCTGAAGGTCCAAGTTAGGAGTGTCTCCCACAAGTTCACCACATAGTGGTCATTGTTCTCACAGTGTAAAACTTAGGTCAGATTATACATGGGTTACAATGCTGGTTGAATACATGACAGATAGCTCTCTCTCTCTTGCTACTTCGCTCACCAAGAAACAAGCGGTCTGTCACAGGACGGAACATCACTAGGGCTGAGCCTTTCTTTTTCACCCCAATAGGACCGCAACTCAAACTGGGACTCGAATACTGCATCGGCGTTATAGAATCAGAAGCCACGTCATATAGGAAGAAGCTGCAAGCAAGTCCGCGGGCAATCGGGGTGAGCATTGTCCACACCTACACATCGTTAAGGCCACTTAGCTGTGTGAAGGGGCATTGTATGTCCTAGCCAAACCATAGGGGTTTAGTCTGGGAAGGTTCTTTTCTTGTGTACTGTATATTATATGTTAGGCCGTGGTAACTTGACAGCGCAGGAGCTTGTTGGACAAGCCAAGGTTGTACTTTTGTACTGTATTACACCACTGTTTACTGTTTTACTAGTGGTGTGGTTGAACTTTATTAAACACTGTACGGTTGAGCCCGAAAAACGTGACCAGTGCCAGATCTGTCCATAGTAATTCCTATCGTCCAGAACTTGTACGAGGTGTCTTTTGGTACGCCTGAGCAAACCACTTAC
Organism: Pristiophorus japonicus; assembly: GCF_044704955.1. Classification (NCBI taxonomy): domain Eukaryota; kingdom Metazoa; phylum Chordata; class Chondrichthyes; family Pristiophoridae; genus Pristiophorus; species Pristiophorus japonicus. Next base: position 280,288,089 of record NC_091978.1, read on the forward strand.
ACACTGGGGATAACTCCACTGCTCTTTTTTGAAATAGTGCCATGGGATCTTTTACGTGCACCTGAGAGAGCAGATGGTGTCTCGGTTTAAGGTCTCATTCAAAAGACGGCACCTCCGACAGTGCCGCACTCCCTCAGCACTGCACTGGAATGTCAGCCTAGATTTATGTGCTCAAGTCCCTGGAGTGGGAATTGAACCCACAATCTTATGGTTCAGAGGTGAGCGTGTTAGGACAAGCAACTGACTTGTACGTCATAAGGTCGTGCCGCTCTTCAGGATTGGAGTGTTTCCCTGCACTTCGTCGAGAGCTGACTGCAGCCATTGTAAAGTCTTCACAGTGACTCCCACAGAGTCTTGGGCCTTGGTAATCGTTGATCTATCAGGCACCAAGGTACTAAGAGAACTTGGTAAGAAGGCACAAAACTAGTTCTGTGGTCAGACAGAGGTGAAGCACCATAGCTACTTCCCTGGTTTAGGGCTGAACAAATGGACAAGCAGGTGAATTAAGTAGCTCTGAGGACTGGCCAGTCTGGCAAGCCAGGTCCCACTCTATAGAGGGCTACATGGCACCAATTTGTGCCAGTCATTGTGAACCTGGGGTCATGCGTGGCACACTATCAGCATGATCTGCAAAAACTCCCACAAATCCCCGTCTACTGGGGCAGTGAGACCTCCCCATTGACCAGCCTCCCACCTCGCTTTGACTTTGAAAATCCTGTACGCCAGACCATGCCAGCAATTGACATGTGGCTCCTTTAAATATGTGATCCCATGGATGGACAATACAAGATCATACGGGGTGCTTGAGCTATTTCTCTGTGGATGGATTTGACAAATCCACAGCATTGACTATTTTATATAATTTGAGCTGCAAGGTTGGTTTAGTGCGGCGCATTTCATTCAACGAATATGACGTCATTGCAAGCGATGTCACTAGTGGAGTTGTAGTTTTCTAGCATGCGCTGAGAATTACATCATCAGGTGACTCGCTGCGTGTGCAGAAGGATGACATCATGGGTTGACCGAAAACCAGAAGTACCCACGCTGGCACTAATCACTCCGTCAAACTAAACACTCCGGGAAAGAGTTGCAGTGACTGATGGGGCATTGTGTGTGGGCCATGGATTGTTATCAGTTTTATTGGTTGGAAGGTGTAAGGGTGGGGTGGGGGGTCACCTTTTATATTACAGACTGAATAATGACAGTGCCCTAACTTCCGGGTTTTGTCCGGTCCAATGATGTCACTTCCTGCACATGCGCCAAACCATCTGAGAAATCAACTTGCTGCCATTCATGTCAACAGCGGACGGAGGGGAGAGGGTGAGAAAATAAACCAGTTATAACGTTGGAGGGAGCAGGCGGGGACGGGGAGAACATGATCCATCTCCCCATCTGAAACGCACCCCTCCCCGCCCCATCCTTAGGCCTGGATCACATCTTCCCACTCCATGCTCTACTTCTTCCAAGCTCCTGATTTCTCCACCGCCCCCCCTCCCCCCCCCCCCACCCCCGACCCCAGGGGCTCCTGATTTCTCCCCCGTGCATTGCTCCCTCCAGGCTCCACTGTGTTTAGACCCTGCACTCCTCCTCCCCCTACATATGGCTACCTGGGCTCCACTGTATTTCAGGTGCTGTGCTGTCGGGCTATGTATTTAGTGAATGGCAATGTGCAGGGTCCGGCACGATGCACATGCATGGCAAGATCAGGGTACACGTATACACGGTATTGAAAACCTCACAAACCGGAAGTTCTCATTCCCAGCCAATATTTACTCCCACCTTTTTCACACTTTTTTGCAGGTAGCCATAAGTTAATCTGTTCAAGTTACTGACCAAAACATTGGGCTAAAAATTAGTTTGCCCCCGAAACTTCATGCTCCTTGCTGATTAGCATGATTGTGGCGTTCAGCCCAGCATTGAAGCCCATGGAATAAAAGGGACAGTGGTAGCATGGATACAAAATTGGCTAAGTGACAGGAAATAGAGAGTAGTGGAGAACAGTTGTTTTTCGGACTGGAGTAAGGTATACAGTGGTGTTCCCCAGGGGTCAGTTCTCGGACCACTGCTTTTCTTGATATATATTAATGACTTGGACGTGAGTGTACAGGGCACAATTTCAAAACTTGTCGATGACACAAAACTTGGAAGTATAGTGAACAGTGAGGAGGAGAGTGATCGACTTCAGGAGGACATAGACAGGCTGATGAAATGGGCAGACACATGGCAGATGAAATTGAATGCAGAAAAGTGTGAAGTGATACATTTTGGTCGAAAGAATGAGGAGAGGAAATCTAAACTAAATGGTGCAATCCGAAAGGGGGTGCTTGAACAGAGAGACCTGGGGGTATGTGTGCACAAATCATTGAAGGTGGCAGGGCAGGTAGAGAAAGCATTTCCTCTGCCCACCTGGGGCTTGCTTGCCATGTCAGAGCTCCGCGTAGAGCGCTTGTTTTGGGAGTCTCGTGTCAGGCATGCGGACGATGTGGCCCATACAGTGGAGTTGACCGAGCGTGGTCAATGCTTCGATGCTGGGGATGTTGGCCTGAGCGAAGACACTGACATTGGTGCGCCTATCCTGCCAATGGATTTGCAGGATCTTACAGAGACAACGTTGGTGGTACTTCTCCAGTGTTTTGAGGTGCCTGCTGTATATAGTCCATGTCTCTGAGCCATATAGCCATATAGGAGGGCAGGTATCACCACTGCTCTGTAGACCATGAGCTTGATGCCGGGTTTGAGGTCATGGTCTTCAAACACTCTCTTCCTCAGGCAACCGAAGGCTGCACTGGCGCACTGAAGGCGGTGTTGGACCCCATTGTCGATGTCCAGCCTCCTTGAAAAAGTGCAACATCCCCACCGACACCTGGGAATTCCTCGCCCAAAGTGGAGGAAAAGCATCCGGGAAGGCGCTGAACACCTCGAGTCTCTTCACCGAGAGCAAGCTGAAGCCAAGCATCAACAATGGAAGGAGCGCACGGCAACCCAGGCATCCCAACCTCCCGTCCCTTCAACCACCTGTGACAGAGACTGTAGGTCCCACATTGAACTCACACCTGAGAACTCATTTTTAGTGTGGAAGCAAGTCATCCTCTACTATGAGGGACTGCCTATGATGATGATGAGGTAGGGAAAGCAGTTAAAAAGACTTATGGGATCTTGGGCTTCATAAATAGAGATATAGGGCCCGAGTATGGTCAAACCTAAGTTCCGCCCATGTACCATCGAAAGGACCGCTAAGATCCTGACGATACTTTGGGCGGAGGTTTGGTGGAAAAATGTGGAAAATGGTCAGCCGAAAAAATGGGCCTTTCTCGCCGATTCCGGTGGGCAGTGGGCGATAGGTTACATTCTGGGCGGCAAATGCGATCCTCAGCAAAGTAACGCCGATGATAGAGTTAGGCCCAGGGAGGGGGGAACAGGAAAAATAAAACATTTTCAATACATGAAAAAAAAACTACAACAAATCCTTCAGAGGACCCCATCCACCAAAATCGCTGCAAAAGAAATGAAGAAAACAAGTGCACTAGCCTTGGTAAGTCGGCCAAATTCAGGCCCATAGAGTACAAAAGTGTGGAAATTATGATGAACCTTTATAAAACACTGGTTCAGGTTCAACTGGAGTATTGTGTCCAATTCTGGGCACCGCACTTTAGGAAGGATGTGAAGGCCTTAGAGAAGGTGCAGAAAAGATTTACAAGAATGGTTCCAGGAATGAGGGACTTCAGTTATGTTGATAGACTGGAGAAGCTGGGGTTCTCCTTGGAGCAGAGATGATTACGAGGAGATTTGATAGAAGTGTTCAAAACCATGAGGGGTCTGGACAGAATAGATAGAGAGAACCTGTTCCCATTGGCAGAAGGGCCGAGAACCAGAGGACACAGATTTAAGGTGTTTGGCAAAAGAACCAAAGGTGACGTAAGAAAAGAGTTTTTTACGCAGCGAGTGTTTAAGATCTGGAATGCACTGCCTGAAAAGGTGATGGAGGCAGACTCAATCTTATCTTTCAAAAGATAGTTAGAACAATTTGCAGGGCTACGGGGGAAGGGCATGGGAGTGGGACTAGCTGAGAGTCAGTACGGGCTCGACTGGCCGAATGGCCTTCTTCTGTGCTGTAACCATTCTCTGATTTTATGATTCTATGATTCTATGAACGCACTGCTGAGTGACTGAATGCTCAGCAGGGACCCACATTCGAGCGAGACCAGCACCAATTAAAGCTAGCCTGCACTTCTTAAAGATAGTCTGAGCTTCTTGAAGGGGAAGTTCATTCTGCCTGCAGTAGCTCATTCAACTGGCTGGGGAAAAGAGTGAGAGGAGGAAAAAAACAATTATATCACAACAGTGGAGGGAGCGTGTTCCATGATTCTCTGATGTAGCACTGGAGGCCTTGGTGCAGGAGGTCAACACAAGGACAGAGGTCCTGTTTCCGCGGGGGGCCCAGGAGGCCCTCCAGGCAAATGCGCAAAAGGGATTGGGAGCAGATAGCCGTTATGGTGAATGCCAGCAGTTTAGCCCCGACGATCTAGACGCAGTGCAGGAAGAAGTTTAATGACCTCACACGAATGGTCAAGTTCAGTAAATTCATTTTCAAATACCACCATCTGCACCACTAGCCTCACACAATGCTCAATGCCTCATACCCCCATCACTCACCTACCAACAATCTCTACCAAAATTGATTCATACATCACATTCATAGCTTCACCTCACCCATACACACTTACCACTACTGCAAGCCTCACACCCACATCCACAGCTTGCACACACTTTCAGCTTTTCAACTTTGGCAGACATATCACCCAAACACATTGCATCACACTCACTGACACACTTCCCTTTCTCTTGCAGGAAAAGATGCCACACAACCAGGTCCAGCAGGACCTAACCGGTGGGGAACAGGCACGCCTGCATGACTTGACCCTGATGGAGGAGACGGTGCTGGCTATTATTGAGAAGGCCATTGCTGAGCCCGTGACCAGTGGTGGGGCTGAAAGAATACAAGATGCCGGTATCCTCATATGCTAGCCTCCTTCTCGTTCCCACTTCCCCCTCATCCCACAATCTCTACTGATTTACAAGCTGCAGAAGGTGTAAGCAAACACCGCTTGCTTCCCCCACCCCCCTCACTATACCCGTACCCTGACGCCTTTATCATTTTAGATAGCCACAATCTGTCCGCTGGCCAGGCACTGGTGGAGGAGCATGAAATTGAACAGCACCAAGGCACTGATGAGGAAGACACAGCAACATCACTCGATTTCACAGTTGCAACCACCAACTCAGATATGGACATAGTTTAGAGGATAGGTTAGAGGCAGGATCTGCACGTGGTGAGACACCGGGCATGAGTGACCTGCAGCCAGGGCAGGGGGAAAGGTTAGTACAGGTGCCAGCATGCTGGAAGCGAAGTCACAAACATGTTCTGGTGCAGTGGTTTCATATGAGGACTTCAATGGGGAGGCTTACAGAAGAACGCACAATGAAATGCTTGGTGCATTGGCAGGCCTGCCAGAAAGCCTGAGTGCAATGTCAAGGGGCATGGAGGAAGTCCGGCACCAAACGGACAGGGCTTTGTGCAGAACTTGGAATCCATGATTTCCAGCATGGATGGGCAACTCCATAAGTGCACTTGTGGACCCAACCATGATGCAGCATCTAATGGCCAATGTCTCAGCTTCCATTACAGCACAAGCAGAAGCAACCCAATGTCTGAGTGCTGCAATGGAAGCTCAGACCTCTGCCATGCAAGTTCATACTGCTGCCATCGTGGCTGCAGATACCAATGTTCAAAGGGGCTTGAAGGGTATCACAGCTTTCCAGCAATCTGCTAGGAATGCTGAGGTGCCAGCCCAGGGGAGTGGAAGTGGCTCTGTGGAGGAAGAACCTGCTGTCCTCTCCCAGAATGACAACATTCGTCCTCCTACCACTGTCATCCGCAGTGACAGCCAGGCCACCTAGGCCCAGAGTTGCTCAAAGTCATCCTGCAAGGCCAACTGCAGTCTCCCCCACTGCAAGTCAGCAGCCTTCCACCAGCCATGCTGCAGCCACTGGGGTAGCGCTGCATAGGAGCCCTTGGACAGGCAAAGGCTCACGGAAGACAGGCACTAAAGGAATGCACAAGGGTGATTAGTTGACTGTGTAAAATAATATTGAATGGATTGATGTATAAAGTTGGATTAGAATGTTTCTCTTGTGGTTTCTTTTATTTATAGTGGCCAAGGGAACGCTGTAATCGTCAGTAACAGAGGGAAGGTAAGGTTTGTGAATGTGAAATTGGGGTTGCGTTCACTTATACCACCATCGGATGAGTCGCTCACGGACGCCCGGGCAGAAAGGAGCTGTCTGGGTTCCCTCCTCATTTCTGCTTCCTCCTCTTCCTCCTCCTCCTCAGCTGCTCACCATATGTCTGGTGACAAGGGTTGTGCCCTCATGATGGCAAGGTTGTGGAGCACGCATCAAGCCACGACGAATCTTGAGACGTGTTCTGGTGAATACTGCAGGTCTCCTCCCATGCAGTCTAGGCAGCCGGAACATTGTTTAAGGACAGCAATGGTCTGCTCTATCAGAAAGCATGGTTTTCATTATATGTATGCTGCCCATGTGTGCGTGGGTTGTGCAGCGGTGGTCAGCGGATAGCCCTTGTCACCCAGTAGCCACCCTCTGCTTTGTTATGGTGGCTCAAAGACTGCGGGAACAGTGGACCTGCACAGCATAAAAACATCATCACTGCTGCCAGGATATCGGGCATTCAACATCATGGTATGCTGAGCATGGTCACACCACCAACTGTTCATTCAGTGAGAGGAAACCTTTGCGGTTGCGATACATCTCAGCCTTTAGATGCAGCGCCCGCAAAGCCATGAGCATACAGTTGATAGCTCCCTGCACCATAGGGAAGTCCACTATCCTGGCAAAGCCATGTGCACGTTCTGCCTGCTTCTCTCTAGTCTCCAGGTTTAAAGAGCAACTGTCGTCTCTTTTCTGCAGCAGTGGACAGCAAAGTGGGAGATCTTACAGATGTCGCCTGCTCCAGCCTGGAAGGATCCTGACGCGAGAAAATTCAGGGCTGTCATGTATGTATGCTTGGGTTTACTAGCCAACAGGTGGCGCCACTGTCGGAGATCATTGGGAGGTAAGCACGTGTTTGCAGCCCAGGTATAAAAAGCAAGCCATCATGTAACGTAATCACTTTGGGTCCAAATAAAGCAGAGCCAGGTTCATACCTGTGTTAGTTTACAGTATTCAGTCGATCGAGTTATTACATACATAACATTTGGCGACAAGGTAACTTAAGAACCTTCGCATGTAATTGGAATTCTGGAGCAATTCGTGGAGGGAGAGGACTGGGTAGATTTTGTAGCTCGCCTGGACCAGTACTTCGTGGCCAATAAAATGGAGGAACCCACTGAGGCAGTTAGGCGCAGAGCGGTCTTCCTCACGGTTTGCGGTCCGAAAATCTATGGACTCATAAAGAATCTTCTCCCACCTGCAAGTCCAATGGACAAGGACTATGAGGAATTGTGTGCTCTGGTACGTGACCATCTCAAACCAGAAGAAGGCATCATCATCTCATGATATCGATTCTACAAGCATGTTCGTTCTGAGGGCCAGGATGTGTCAGAATTTGTTGCCGACCTAAGATGTCTAGCTGGACCGTATAAGTTCGAAAAAGCGTTGGGAGACATGCTGCGAGACTTCTTTGTAATTGGCATTAACCACGAGGTGATCTTGCATAAGCTACTGGCGGCGGAGACGCTGGATTTGAGCAAGGCCATCACGATTTCCCAGGCATGCATGACGACGGACAAAAACTTAAATCAGATATCATCGAAAAATCGGAACTCGGCAAGTACTGTAAACAAGATTGTATCATCATTTGGCAGAGCTGCATATGGCAGGGCCTACTCGACTGCATATGCGAAGCCTGTGGCTGCCCAAAGTCTTCCAACGGGCATGAATCCGATTTCACCGTGTTGGCGTTGTGGGGGCAATCATTGGCCTCATCAGTGTCGGTTTAAACAGTATATTTGTAAAGGCTGTTCGAGACTGGGGCATCTCCAACGCATGTGTTCGCAACTGAGCAAGCATGCTGCGACACACCACATGGAGGATGATGACCAGTATAGCGCGGATCCGGATATGCAATCCGAGATACCAGAGGAGGAAGCGTATGGACTGTATTCATTCCTAACAAAGAGCCAACCGATAATGATTAATATGAAACTGAACGGTGTGCCGGTACCGTTGGAATTGGACACGGGCGCGAGTCAATCAATAATGAGCCAGAGGACATTCGTCAAGCTGTGGGATACTAAGGCTGTGAGGCCTAAGCTGAGTCCAGTCAATTTAAATTGCGTACGTACACTAAAGAACTCATAACGGTGATTGGCAGTGCAGTAGTCAAGGTGTCGTATGATGGTGCGGTTCATGATTTATCGTTATGGATTGTTCCAGGCAATAGTCCAATGCTGTTCGGCAGGAATTGGCTAGAAAAAATCAAATGGAATTGGAACGGGATCATAACACCGGTCGAATTTAATGAATAGACCAGCTCCATTGTTCCTGCGTTGAAGGATGATGGCACTGTCAGGATTTGTGGAGACTACAAAGTTACGATCAACCGAGTTTTGAAACAGGATCAATACTCGTTACCGAAGACTGATGACCTGTTTGTAACGCTAGCCAGGAGGAAGTCGTTCACGAAACTGGATCTCAAGTTGGCCTACATGACACAGGAGCTGGTTGAGACATTGAAGAAACTAAACATTCATAAAGGACTGGCTGCAGCCATATTTCAGAGAAACATGGAGAGTCTACTGAAGTCCGTCCCTAGAACCTTCATGTTCCAAGATGATATCCTGGTCACAGGTTGTGACACCGCTGAACATCTGAACAACCTGGAAGAGGTTCTACATCATCTGGACAAAGTGGGACTCAGACTGAAACGTTCGAAGTGTGTCTTCATGGCACCGGAAGTCGAATTCCTGGGGAGGAAAATTGCTGCTGACAGCATCAGGCCTTCGGACTCGAAAACCAAGGCCATCAAAAATGCACCCAAGTCTCAGAATGTGACGGAGCTGCGTTCGTTCCTTGGTCTACTCAACTACTTCGGTAATTCCTTACCTAGATTGAGCACTTTATTAGAGCCACTGCACATGCTGCTAAGAAAAGGCCACAACTGGGTTTGGGGTGCATCTCAAGACAGAGCTTTTGAGAAAGCTACTAATCTGCTTTGCTCTAACAAGCTGCTGGTATATTATGATCCATGTAAGTATCTAGTATTGGCCTGTGATGCTTCGTCATATGGAGTTGGTTGCGTACTCCAACAAGCTAATGATCTGGCTAAACTACAACCTGTTGCATATGCTTCTAAAAGTTTGTCAAAGGCGGAACGAGCCTACAGCATGGTAGAAAAAGAAGCATTAGCCTATGTGTATGGGGTTAAAAAGATGCATCAGTACCTGTTTGGTCTTTGGTTTGAACTGGAAACAGATCACAAGCCACTCATTTCATTGTTTTTGGAAAACAAAGGTATCAATACCAATGCATCGTCCCATATCCAGAGGTGGGCGCTGACATTATCTGCCTATGATTATGTCATTCGCCATAGACCTGGCACTGAGAATTGTGCCAATACACTGAGCCACCTGCCATCGCCCACACCGAAGGTGGACACGCCACAACCTGCAGACCTATTGTTAATTATGGATGCCTTTGAAAGTGAAGGAACCCCTGTCACGGCTCAACAAATTAAAACCTGGACTAGCCAGGACCCGATATTGGGGTACTGAAGTTGCATGTTCAGCCATGAACTCATTGAATGGCGGTGCAGGCTTGAAGGGCCGAATGGCCTACTCCTGCACCTATTTTCTATGTTCTATGTTCTATGTTTATCAAAAGTTGTGTCCTTAGTGGTAACTGGTCTGCCATACCCAAGCAAATGTGTGATGAGACCAAACTTTACAACCGTCGCAAAGACGAACTATCCATTCAGTCAGATTGTGGGGTAATCGTGTGTTATGCCTAAGAAAGGCAGAGAGAAATTTGTACATGATATACATAGCACTCATCCCGGCATTGGCATAATGAAAGCCATTGCCAGGTCTCATGTATGGTGGCCTGGAATTGACTCTGATCTGGAATCATGTATGCATCAGTGCAACACTTGCATGCAGCTAAGTAAAGCACCAGCGGAATCGCCGCTGAGTCTGTGGTCGTGGCCATCTAAACCATGGTCCAGGATCCACATCGACTTTGCAGGTCCCTTCCTGGGAAAGATGTTTTTAGTTGTGGTGGATGCATATTCCAAGTAGATAGAGTATATTATCATGTCATCCAGTACATCCACAGCTACCATTGAGAGCCTTCGTGTCATGTTTGCCACTCATGGTCTGCCCAGCATTGGACCTTGCTTCACTAGTCTGGAGTTTCAAGAGTTCATGAAACTCAATGGCATCAAACATGTGAGGTCAGCACCAGTCCAACCCGCATCTAATGATCAAGCAGAGCGTGCTGTCCAAACCATCAAGCAGAGTATGAAACGTGTAACTCAAGGTTCACTGCAGACTCGCTTGTCACGCATATTGCTTAGTTACAGGACAAGACCCCACACGCTTACCGGGGTCCCCCCTGCTGAACTATTGATGAAGAGAGGTCTCAAGACCAGACTCTCTCTTGTCCACCCTGACTTGAATGATCATGTTGAATACAGATGTCAAATTCAGCAGTGGTATCATGATCGCGTGACATTTCTGTGAACTATCCTGTGTATGTACTAAATTATGGTCAAGGTCCCAAGTGGATCGTCGGTACTGTTACGGCCAAGGAGGGTAACAGAGTGTTTATCGTCAAGCTCAAGAATGGGCAAACATGCAGGAAACATGTTGATCAGATAAGCGGCACACGGATGAACCGGAACAGTCTGAGGAAGACACAATCAGTGACCAACCAACCTACCTTCAGTCACCAGAGGACTCCGCTGTCATCAATTCATCTGGACTTTCAATCCCTGACATGGTCATTGCCATTCCCATCAGATCGGCTACCCAGCCCCTAGTCACAATAGACTCAGAACGCCCGCCCAAGGCTGGAGTTGAACTGAGACGATCAACTCGAGAGCAGAAATCCCTGGACCGTCTCAATTTGTAAAAAGACTGTTACCAATATCTTAAAGGGGGATATTGTCATGTATGTATGCTTGGGGTTACTAGCCATCAGGTGACGCCACTGTCGGAGGTCATTGGGCTACACGCACGTGTGTATGGCCCAGATATAAAAGGCAAGCCATCATGTAATATAATCACTTTGGACCCGAATAAAGCATAGCCAGGTTCGTACCTGTGTTAGTTTACAGTATTCAGTCTATCGAGTTATTACATACAAAACAAGGGCCACAGTCACCTTCACAACCAATGGCAGTGCTGTCCTTGCCTGGTGTGAGGCTGCAGGTCTGGTTGCAAGAGGTGGCAGAGTTCTGTGAGCACCTTCTTCATAAGGTGCAGATGCCTCAGACACTGGTGACGCATCCTTTCTGCTGCTTAACACATGTTTAGCTGTGTGAGGTTAAGACAGCACATTAGTTCCCACGTTGATAACAAAAATGGCAGCGCAGGCGTCAATTAACATTGGACACTAATTGACATCATGATCTGCCCACTCAACATACTACCAGCGCACGCTCCTAACGCCTGCCTTACCAAGATAGCATCCGAAGCCGTACACACCAGAAGTGTGTGGCATGGCGCGGACGCCATTTTCAGCACAAAACAGCACCCATAGCACTGAAATATCAGATGTCATGGAGCTGAATTTCTGGCCCATTGTTTCTGTATGAGCCGATTGAGCCTTTGTCTCATCTAAACAAGTGCGGCTTCGTGGAGGGATGGACAGATGAAAAAAGGCCATGTATAAATTCCCCCACACACCAAACACACAAAGCAGCACGGAAAAGTGAACCATTTTACAAAAAACAAAATAATCTAATTTATGTTAGAAAGCTCTTTGAAGTACTACTGTTTGGTGATCTGATGGCATATTAAGACCATAAAATATAACTAAAATGCAAACTGTTCATTTTCTGCAGGATTGTACACTCCTTCCCTCCTCAGAGAAATGATACAAAAATAAAATACAGCCTCTTAAGTTCCAAGGCATAGGTATCTTTATCATTCTGCCCTTCACAAACATTTTGCATTTCAATATCAATTTGAGCCCATCGTTATTCTAGTTACTTGAAACTTTGCATCGCCAGAGAAGATTAGATTCTGCGCTCCTGTCAAAAAACCTAATTATTGTCACTTCAGAATATTCAATCCTAGATAACAAGTGTGTCGAGAGCTAAGATTAATCATTCTGTCAGGATGCTATGTTTTGACTGCAAACCCCCATACAGCCTTTCAGTACTGATGACAGATTCTAATTTTCGATGCTGTACCACACGACTGCAGCTTCATGTTTTATTACTTCTGCTATCCTCAGTTCTGTTGTGCAAAAATATAAGGAGGGAAGAAGAATGTGTGGGCTGCTGATTGCAGGACTGCAGCAAACATTGGATGGTGCTGAGATGCTTTACACTTCTTTTATATTCAGTGAATACAATGGAGGTCTCATTAATAATCTAGCAGCTCTGTGTCTGAGGTGTAACACCAGTACAAGAACAACAATTAATAAACCAGAGAAGGCAGTACGGGTTCGCAATTAGATGGAGCTAAAATCTATTTGAGAAATCCAAATGATCAAAAAAAAAGAAAATCAGATTTAATTATGTGGCATTTTTTAATGTAATTTAAACCACAATTTGGTTCTATCTGATCTGAACTGAGGTTTGTTACAAAGAAAGTGCCAGGTGTAGGACCCCGATTTACATGTGCCACCAGTCTCCCGTCTGTTTTGGGCAGGAGTGCCGGGCATCCATTAACGAGCCCACCAGCAGAAAAGCTTCCTGGCACATTTCCTGTCTCTGACTACCACGTTACCACTAGAAAATATTACCCCTTAAACATTTTCATTTCCTTTCTTCCTTTTCCTGCAAATTTTCTCCCTATCTCTACTCTTTTCCCCTCTTCACAGAACGTTGGGGTATATTATTGTGGGTGTACTGGTCACCCATCCACCCCCATATTTTGTTCAAGTAGCCATTCTTTTGCTGGGATAGCTCACTACATGCCCGCCTGACTGGACCTCAGCTGACCTCAGGGGATTTCACTGAGTCAGTCTAATTAGCAAAGTTTTCATGGGCTGCGAACAGGATTGATGACTGAGCCGTGGGATGGAAAATGGCCGTCAGTGGAGGGTCCAGGCTGCTTCTGGAGTAGCTGAAGAGGAGGCCCAGGTTAATCATAGAATGATACAGCACAGAAGGAGACCATTCGGCCCATTTACCTGTGCCTGTTCTTTGAAAGAACTATCCAATTAGTCTCACTCCCTGCTCTTTTCCCATGGCCCTGTAAATGTTTCCCTTCAAGTATTCATCCAATTCCTATTTGAAAGTTACTATTGAATCTGCCTTTCAGGCAGTGTATTCCAGATCACAACTCTCTACGCAATATGTTTATTCCCCTTACGTTGCCTCTGTTGTTTTTTGCCAATCACCGTAAGTCTGTATCCTCTGGTTACCGATCCTTCTGCCACTGGAAACAGTTTCTCCTTATTTACTTTATCAAATCTCCACTTAACCTTCTCCTCTAAGGAGAAGAAGCCCAGCTTCTCCAGTCTCTCCACGTAACTGAATTCTCTTATCCCTGGTAGCATTCTAGTAAATTACTTTTGCACCGTCTCTAAGGCCTTGAAATCCTTTCTAAAGTGTAGTTTCCAGAAGTGAACACAATACTCCAGGCCTAACCTGGGTTTTATAAAGGTTTAGCATAATTTGCTTTTGTACTTGATGCATCTATTAATAAAGCTAAGGATCCTATATGCTATTTTAACAGACTTCTCAACTTGTCCTGTCACCTTCAAATATTTGTGTACGTACACCCCAAGGTCTCTCTGTTCCTGCAGCTCATTAAAATTGTACCATTTAGTTTATATTGCCTCTCCTCATTCTTCCTACCAATATACATGACGTTATACTTATCTGCGTTAAATTTCATCTGCTATGTATCTGCCCATTTCACCAGTCTGACTGTGTCTTCCCGAAGTTTGTTATTATCCTTTTCATTGTTAACTACATCGCCAAGTTTCGTGTCATCTGCAAACTTCAAAATGATGCCTCGTATACCCAAGTCCAGGTCATAAATATATGTAAAAAGAGCAGTTGTCCTAATATTAACCCCTGGGGATCACCACTGTATATTTTTTTTATTCATTCCTGGGATGTGAGTGTTGCTGGCATGGCCAGCATTTATTATCCATCCTAATTGTCCTTGAGAAGGTGGTGGTGAACCGCCTTCTTGAACTGCTGCAGTCGGTGTGGTGAAGATATTCCCACAGTGCTGTTCGGGAGGGAGTTCCAGGATTTTGACCCAGCGACAATGAAGAAACGGCAATTTATTTCCTAGTCAGGATGGTTTGGAGGGGAACTTGGAGGTGGAAGTGTTCCCATGCACCAGCTGCCCTTGTCCTTCTTGGTGATGATCATAGGGTTGGGAGGTGTTGTCAAAGAAGCCCTCGCGAGTTGCTGCAGTGCATCTTGTAGATGGTATACACTGCAGCCACAGTGTGCCGGTTGGGGGGAGTGAATATTTAAGGTGGTGGATAAGATGCCAAATCAAACAGGCTGCTTTTTCCTGTAATGTTGTTGGAGCTGCAATCACCCAGGCAAGTGGAGATTATTCCCTCACATTCCTGACTTGTGCCTTGTGGATGGTGGAAAGGCTTTGGGGAGTCAGGAGGTGAGCCATTCGCCACAGAATAGCCAGCCTCTGACCTGCTCTTGTTACAACAGTATTTATGTGGCTGGTTCAGTTAAATTTCTGGTCAATGGTGATGCCCAGGATGTTGATAGTGGGGGATTCAGTGATAGTATTGCCATTGAATGCCAAGGTAGTTAGACTCTCTCTTGTTGGAGCTAGTTAGAGAAAGGAACACAGAACAAAAATCAGAAAGAGAAAGACACACATAGAATATGGAAAAACAGAGCATGTGAGAGAAAAAAAAGGGATAACTTTACAAATAGAGAGAGAGAGCGACAAGGAAAAACAGTCTGAAAAACAACCGTTCTCTGCTTTCTGTTCCTTGGCCAATTTCTTATCCATGTTGCCACTATTCCTTTAATATCATGAATTTTAATTTTGCTAACAAGTCTATTATGTGGTACTTTATCAGACGCCTTTTGAAAGTCCATATACACAACAGCAATGGCACGACCTTCATCAACCCTCTCCATTACTTCATCAAATAACTTATTAAGTTAGTCAAACATGATTTGCCTTTAATAAATCCGTGCTAACTTTTATTTATTAGCCCATAGTTTTCCAAACGCCAATTAATTTTATTTCGGATTATTGCCATGGGGTTGAAGAGTGCAGTTGATGGCTTCAGTCTTTAACAGGACTTTTTAAAATTTAGATCCACTTCAGCATGCCATAAAATACAGCAAGGAATATACTTCAAACTCCAGCCTGAAGATGTACCAGCATATCCACACCCAGCAGCTGGTGAACAGATGTCTGGTTTGCAAGAAGCTGTACCGCACTCTGCCATCCTGATGACGTACCAGCGCATGCACATGGGTGGAAAGTGTATAAATGCAATATCTGTGGCAAGAAATTTGTCAATTCTTCCATCATTGGTGTAATATAGAGCTCCACCTAGAGGACTATTGCTCCACCTAGTGGACTACTGTGGTATTGCAATTGCTGATCTATAATAATAAAAGGGTCATGTGACCAGTGTTAAGTATCGAATAACTCTACGAGGCTAAGTACGGTGAACTAGTTCAGGCATGACCTTACTCCAGTTTATTTATTCTCAAAGTGAGGATTCAACATGGCTGCCACCATTATTTACACGGCTTGCACGTGTTTGCCAGTGACCATTACGACTCCGACAGTCGCGCCCTCCGGTGACAGGTAAAACCCAGTTAACATACATAACATCATTCCTCCCAAAGTACTTGGTACAGGTTGTATTTACAAGTTGAGATGATACAGAGCTTTCCGCTCCCTGGTTGATCCTCTCAGTTCGAACCCAAGCTTGGGTGAGTTAGTAGGACAATTGTTGCATTGTGGAGCAGTCGGTCTGACAGGACTGTCGGGGATGGTAGGTTCGTCCTCGTGAATGACAGAAGGTTCAACTGATGGTTGGATGTGTGTTGGTTGGTCGATGATGATGTCATCTTCAATTTGTTCTGTGTTGTCTGTGAATCGCAGTTTGGTTTGGTCGATGTGCCTCTTGCACGTTTGGCCATTTAACAGTTTGACTACAAACACCCTGTTCCCTCCTTGGCCAAAACCGTGCCAGCAAACCACTTTGGACCATGACCATAATTCAGGACAAACACAGGGCCATGAACAGCAATGTCACGTGATGTGGCCACGTGATTGTGGTACCATTGCTGCCGTTGCGTTTTGGTTTCGACGTGATCATTGAGATCCGGGTGTACAAGGGAGAGCCTGGTTTTGAGGCCTCTCTTCGTTAACAGCTCAGCAGGAGGGACCCCGGTGAGCGAGTGGGGTCTCGTCCGGTAACTGAGCAGAATGCAGGACAAGCGGGTCTGTAGGGAGCTGTGAGTCACGCGTTTTAGGCTCTGCTTAATGGTTTGGACAGCCAGCTCCACTTGACCGTTAGACGCAGGTTTGAAAGGGGCAGACCTGACATGCTTGATGTCATTACGGGTCATAAACTCGTGGAACTCTGAACTGGTGAAACTCGGTCCGTTGACAAGGACATCGGACAGGCCATGGGTGGCGAACATGGCCCGGAGGCTTTCAATAGTGGTTGTGGACGTGCTGGATGACATGATTATGCATTCAATCCATTTGGAGTAAGTGTCCACTACCATTAAAAATATTTTGCCGAGAAAGGGGCCGGCAAAGTCTATGTGGATCCTTGACCACGGTTTGGATAACCATGAGTAAGACTGAGCGGAGCCTCCACAGGTGCGTTACTCAGTTGCATGCAAGTGTTGCACTGATGCACGCATGACTCGAAGTCCGAGTTAATGCCGGGCCACCAAATGTGATACCTTGCAATGGCCTTCATCATGACAATGCCTGGGTGGGTACTGTGTAAATCTCGCACAAAAGTTTCCCTGCCTTTTTTTGCCATAACAGACAATCAGACTGAATAGACAATTCATCTTTGCGGTGGCTGTAAGGCTTAATTTCATCCTGCATTTCCCTGGGAGTGGCAGACCAATTTCCATTTAGGACACACCTTTTTATGCTTGATAGCACAGGATCCTGGCTGGTCCAGGTCCTAATTTGGCGAGCCGTGACGGGTGACCCCACGCTCTCGAAGGCGTCCATGACCAGCAGCAAGTCTGCGGGCTGTAGCATTTCCACCCTGGGTGTGGGCAATGGTAGCCGGCTAAGCGCATCAGCACAGTTTTCAGTGCCTGGTCTGTGGCGGATGACATAATCATAAGCGGATAATGTCAGTGCACATCTTAGGATGCGGGACGAGGCATTGTGCTTATACCTTTGCTCTCAGAAAACAATGAAATAAGCGGCTTGTGGTCTGTTTCAAGCTCAAACCGAAGCCCAAACAAGTATTGGTACATTTTCCTAACCCCATATATGCATGCTAAAGCCTCTTTCTCAACCATGCTATAGGCTCTTTCAGCCTTAGACAGACTTCTGGACATGTATGCAACTGGTTGGAGTTTGCCTATACATTGGCTTGCTAGAGCACACAACCGACCCCAAATGGTGAGGCATCGGAGGCCAGCACTAACTGCTTACATGGGTCATAGTGTACCAGTAATTTGTTGCAACATAGCAGGTTCCTGGCCTTCTCAAAGGCTCTGTCTTGAGATTTGCCCCAAACCCAGTCGTTACCCTTTCTCAGCAACAAGTGCAAGGGCTCTAGTAATGTGCTCAAACTAGGTAGAAAGTTACCGAAATAGTTGAGAAGATCCAGGAACGAACGCAGCTCCGTCACACTCTGGAGTCTGGCTGCATTCTTGATGACCTCTGTCTTCGAGTCCGTTGGTCTGATGCTGTCTGCTGCAATCGATCTCCCAGAAATTCGACTTCTGATACCATGAAAACGCATTTGGAGCATTTTAGCCTGAGTCCCACTCTGTCCAGACGACGTAGAACCTCTTCCAGGTTGTGCAGGTGTTCGGTGGCATCGCGACCGGTAATCAGGATGTCATCTTGGAACACGACGGTTCTCGGGGCGGACTTCAGCAAACTCTCCAGTTTCTCTGAAATATGGCTGCCGCCGAGCGAATTCCGAAAGGGCACCTGTGGTATATAAACAGTCCTTTGTGTGTGTTGATGCACGTCAGTTTTTTCGACGATTTGACCAGCTCCTGTGTCATGGAAGCAGAGGTCAGGTCCAATTTGGTGAACGACTTCCCCCCCACTAGCGTTGCAAACAGGTCATCAGCCTTGGGTAACGGATACTGATCCTGTATCAAGACTCGGTTGATCGTTACCTTGTAGTCGCCACAGATCCTGACCGTGCCATCAACATCGGGACAATTGGACTGGCCCATTCACTGAACTCGACTGGTGATACGATTCCTTCCCGTTGAAGTCTGTCCAGTTTGATCTCGACCTTCACCCTCATCATGTACAGAACCGCCTGAGTCTTGTGATGGACAGATCTTGCATCTGGGCCTAGGGGGATCTGCACCTTGGCTCCCATGAAGTTGCCGATGCCTGGTTCGAACAACGAAGGAAACTTGCTCAGCACTTGAGCACACGAAGCGTCATCCACTGATGATAAGGCTTTAATATCGTTCCAATTCCATTTAATTTTCTCAAGCCAACTCCTGCCGAATAGCGTTGGGCCATGCCTGGAACGATCCACAATGATAAATCATGCACAGCTCCATCTACGATACCTTTACTGCCTCACTGCCAATGACTGGTATGATCTCTTTGGTGTAGGTATTCAGCTTCGCATTGATTGGGCTCAGTTTGGGTCTTTTTGCCTTAGTGTCTCACAGCTTTTCAAAAGCCCTCTGGCTTATTATTGACTGACTCGCACCCGTATCCAATTCCATGGATACTGGAACCCTATTTAATTTAACTTCCAGCATTATCGGAGGACTTTTGGTAAAAGAATGTACCCCATACACTTATTCGCCCTGTACCTCAGGTTGAGTTGCCTGTGCCGCTTGATCCATGCTGGATCGATCATCCTCAGCCACGTGGTGTGTCGCAGCATGCTTGTTTGGTTGCGGACACATTCGCTGAAGGTGCCCCATTGTTGCACAGCCTTTGCACACGTATTGCTTGAATCGGCATTGATGGGCCTGATGATGGCCCCCGCAACGCCAACAAGGCGAGATTTGATTCACCCCGATGGCGGACTTTGAGCAGTTACAGGTCGTACGAACGCAGATGAGTCATGTGCAGCTCTGCCTGCCAATGATATTATTTTATGCACAGTATTTGCCGGTGAGTTTCGATGCTGGGAAGATATCTGTTTCGAGTTTTCGTCCATGGACATGCATGCCTGTGTGATCGTGATGGTCCTGCTCAGGTCTAGAGATTCAGCAGCCAGCAACTTTAGAAGGATGACCTCGTGGCCAATGCCAAGCATGAAAAAGTCCTGCAGCATTTTCTCCAACGCAACTCCGAAGTTGCACGGCCCAGCGAGATGTCTCAGGTCGGCAACAAATTCCGCCACGTCCTGGCCCTTGGAGCGATTGTGCATATAGAAACGATACCTCGTCATGATGATGCTTTCCTTCAGTTTAACGCGGTTCCCAACCAGCGTACATAATTCATCGTAAGTCTTATCCATTGGTCAAGTTGGTGAGAGTAGATTCTTGATATGGCCATAAATTTTTGACCCACAAACGGTGAGGAGAACCGCCCTGCGCTTAATTGCATTATCGGTTCCTTCCAGTCTGTTGGCTACGAAGCACTGGTCAAGGCGATCAGTGAAATCCTCCCAGTCTTCCCCTTCCATGAATCTCTCCAAAATTCCAACTGACATGGTTGTGTGAAAGTTTGTGTTTTTAACTCGTCGCCAATTGTTAAGTATCGAATAACTCCACAAGGCTAAGTACAGTGAGCTAGTTCAGGCATGATCTTACTCCAGTTTATTTATTCTCAAAGTGAGGATTCAACATGGCTGCCAACATTATATACACAGCTTGCACATGTCTGCCAGTGACCATGAGGACTCCGACAGCCGCGCCCTCCAGTGGCAGGTAAAATCCAGTTAACATACATAACAACCGGGTCACCTGACAAGTTTTCGGTAGAGCCATCTTGTAGTCTGTATGTTTATGATGTCGTAAAGAAGATATCACATTGTCGAATGAGGATAGGATAATTGGATTCCCTAGCTGAAATTTTTGTTGGTGATTAATCCAGCCAACCAACAGAGAGACTTAGAGAGGTTCTTTATTTTGCAAAACAGCTAAAAATCCAAGGTAAATAGCAAGCATATTGTTGGCATTGTCAGAGTCCAGATGGCTGCACCTATAGGAATAAAAGAGTGCTTGGGTAAGTTTCATCATGACCGAGAGACTTTCATCAGTATGTGGAGCGGCAAGAAATGTTTTTCACTGCAAATGGTATCGTCGAAGTCCCTGATAATGAAAACCGTAACCAGATGGTGTTAGAAAGAAAACAGGCTATTTTCCTGACTGAAGTAGGGCCCGAGGTGTATGAAACCCTGAAAAATGTGCTTGTTCCTGACAAGCCCAAGGCTATGCCACTGACGGAGACTCTAATCAAGTTAGAGCAGCACTACATCCTGAGTCCCTGGAAATTGCTGAAAGTTATCGTTTTGGAATACGAGATCAATTAACTGATGAGAGTATCAGTGAGTACATTGTAGCATTAAAAAAGCTATCAATTCACTGTCATTTCGGAAACTTTCAGGACCGAGCATTGCGTGACCACTTTGTTAGAGGGATGAAAAATAAGCAATCAGAAGAAAGTTGTTGATAACCCCTAACTTGACTTTCGATTTCACTTGTCACACTGATTTGTTGATGAATATGGCCAACCAATACTCCCAATAATTTCATGCCATTTCCAATCATTAGCCAACTGAGGTGAATTGCTTGCAGGTTAGAAGTAGAATGCGGTTGGGCCCTAAGGTCTCAGCAACTGGCCAAGGTAATAGTAAATTGAAGTTGTGCTATTGGTGCCTGGGACAATATATTGCTCAAAGTTGTCCATATGTGAAGGCAAAGTGTTTCTTCTGCAAGAAAACTGGGCATCTTGCGAAAGCATGCCATCTGAAAAGTAAACTAATGAGGAGGCTCTGGAGATACATGTCATCAGGAGCACAAGAGTACCTAACAACGATTTGTGAAGTATCATCATCCAAGTAGACATTGCAGGAACCAGGAAATCGACACAGGTGCATCCGTGAGCGTAGTACCGGAATCGCTATATCTCAACAAGTTGAGTGATTTTCCGATCAAAGATAGAGCTGCGAGACTACTCAAGAGAGCAAATCCCTGTGGTAGGACGTATCACCGTACTGGTGAAATACAAAGATCAGTTTCAGAGCTTGCCTCTCTTAGTAGTGTCAGGAGACAAGCCAGCCTTAAAAGATATAAATTAGTTGGGATCACTGAAACTGGATTGGGATGAGATTTTTTGTGTTGAACTGAGATTTGCATTGAAGGATGATGTCAGTAAGCAATATCTGAAGGGGTTCCGTGGAACAGGCAGTCCGATCCAAGGCTTCAAGGCAAGTGCCAGAGTGCAGAAGGACGCTAGACCAGTTTACTGCAAGTCGCATCCAGTACCATACACACCCAAGAAGAAAGTTGAGCAAGAACTCAAAAGACTAGAAACTGAGAACATTATCTGTAAAGTAGATCAAATAATGTTGATCACAGTAAAGGTGATGCTATGTCTAGGTTGCCATCCCCATCACAAGTTACACCTAACAGGGAAGAAATGTTCTATTTTTCATACATTGATGAACTGCCAGTCACAGCTGAAGAGATTGGTAGAGCAACTAAATGTGACCCAGTATGTCAAAGGTATATGATTACATAGCAAATGGCTGGCCAAGCCAAGTATCAGAGGAAGATATTCATCAATACTTCATTCATAGGAATGAATTATCAGTGGATAAATATTGTATCATGTGGGGTACGAGTAGTTATTCCAGATAAATTCAGGTCCAAATTATTAGAAGATCTTCATGACCAGCACCTTGGAATGTGCTTGACCAAGAGTTTTACATGCAGTTACTTATGGTGGTCAGGTCTAGATAAAAATATAGAGTACATCGTTAGTCAGTGTACAACATGTCAATCAATAAGCAAGAAACCACCATCAGTACCATTACAGCTATGGGAATGGCCTCCCAGGGTGTGACAAAGGTTACATGTAGATTTTGCTGAGCTAGAAGGACAACAATTGTTCATTGTGATTGATAGCCATCCGATGCAGAAAATAACAACAAGTAAAGCAATAGACAATTAACAAAGATTGTTTTCTTCATATGGCCTCCTAGAAGAAATTGTGTCTAATAATGGGCCGCAATTTTATTCAGAAGAATTTGCACAGTTCATGAGCAGAAATGGTGTGAAACATATCAAAGTTCCACCATACCACCCTGCTTCAAATGGTGCAGCAGAGCGCAGAGTACAAATTGTAAAATGTGCTCTCATCAAGCAAATGTTGGATCCGAATCCAAGGAAATGGAGTTGTCTATGGACCACAAATTGGCAAATTTTCTAATTATTTATCATAATACTCTTCATATAACTACTGGTAGAACACCAGCAAACAATAGCCACGAACCAGGTTCTCGTTGCTATAGCCAAACTTGGCACAGTCAGTAGAAGAGAAACAATTAAGACAGAAAGAGAATCATGATAGACATAGAGTAAGAGAGAGGTGTGAAATTGAGTCAGAAGGTTAGAGGGAAGAATCATCATCATAAATGGTTAAAGTGGTTACCAGGAAGAATGGGGAAGATATGTGGTTCTCACACATATTTGGTCAAGATGTTTGATCTTGGAAAGGTTAGGCTTGTTCACATTGATCATATTTTACCTACAGATGTGGAAGGAGTTGAAAGTTGGAATGACTCAATTATTTCTGATGAGTGAGATAGTCTTGTTACAAGTAAAGTATCAGTAGCACATCCTACATCAGATGTACTACAAACAAGTCCAAGAGAAAGTCAGGATTTAAGTCTGAGTCCACATCAGGCAGACAAACAGTCTGAAGTTGTTGAGAGTCCAAATGTAGATCAAGGGTTACCCTTGGAGAAAAACTCTCCTCAGGCTCAGCCTAGAATGAGCCTAAGTTCGACACCATATTTGGAAAGTTCTGTTTGAGAGTGAAGATATCCTCTGCAAAACAAAACTAGTGGTTAAGTTTGATTTGTAAATGTGGCAAAATAGGTCCATATCTTTTGTTATGTATAATCATGCAAGTTATGTATGATGATTATTTTGTTATCATTACTTCTTCATTTCATTAAGGAGGGAGAAGTGTAATTTTGAGCTCCACTCGGTAGAGTCATCTTGTAATCAGTGTGTTTATGATGTTGTAAAGAAGATATCACAATTGGTAACCATCTGCGTAGTCACACGGCCAAAGAATAAACTGCATGAATGGATTTGTATTTTAAAAGAAAGAACTGTGAACAAGTTATTGATGTAGGTATTTTATCTATGCTTCACATCCTGAGGAATGATCTAGGACTCGCAATGAATGAAAAGTATTTTTTGAAAGTGGAAAATAACTGTACAGTCATTTTGCCTGTCACTACGTCAAAAACATGGCTTTCACATATAGTAGGGCTACTATTCTGTGTAGTTTTAACAAACTGTCAGGAATTACCAGTTGAACAATTTAATTGGAAATAGGTTTGGCATCTTACTTAATGGAAAAAAAACCATGGTTAAAACCCCAAAAACTAAAAGATTTTTCAAATTTTTTCCATCTGAATGCAAAAACAACCAACTTTTTACAGACAAAAGACAAATTAATAACAAATTGTATGAGCAGTTCAATGTGAATGAGTCAGTGTTACTCATTCCTTGCAAGCAATTTGCATTGACTTTAAACACCAGCTCTGTAGTTAAGTCTTCACTTTGCACACTCTCCCATCAAGGCAAACTTGAAGTGAGTGGAATTTGAGAGCCAATTGAATATGAACAGCCAACTTTTGCTGGACTTCCTCTCTTGTCTGGCTGTGAATTGCAGTTCTTGACAAAGTTCTGTCAGATCTGAATTTGGTAAGGATTATCAAACCTGTCTCTAGAAATTTGACAAAGGAGGAAGGCTATTTCATGTCATTTACAAACTCTGATGAATCTCCCAAGACTCAGCAGACCATAATTGAGTATTCTCAGACAATAAATTCTTTAATGGCTTGGACTGAACAATATCAATTGGTGTGAAAGGACAGAGAGGAACTCTTAACCAAATTGCCTTATGAAAATTATGTCACTTCCATTACTAACAGTGAGGGAGGTTCTTTGCACACGTTATAACTAACAGAACCTTAATTCACTTTATAAAGAATGTGGTTAGGATTTTGCTTCAAAAGGTGCCCAGAAGAAAATTTCCCAACTCTGTATGTCAGCAGTTTATTTAATGGACGTAGTTATTTGCACTTGAAAAATGCTTTGATTGGGTCTCTGTGATCACACGACCTGATTGCTGATTGCTCCCTTTGAAGGATAACACACAGCCAGCAGTCTCTCTGGAATGTGCAATTAGAACCGCCCAGCCCCAGTTCTCAGTGACTTTGCAAAGTGTAATTCGAGCTATTCTGACTGCCGACTCCAGACAGGAGAGCGGCCCCCTCCCTGCCCAAGTTCCTGCCCCCTCCCTGCCCAAGTTCCTGCCCCCTCCCTGCCCAAGTTCCTGCCCCCTCCCCGCCCAAGTTCCTGACACCCGCAGCCCAAGTTCATAAGAACATAAGAAATAGGAACAGGAGTAGGCCATATGGCCCTTCAAGCCTGCTCCATCATTTAATACGATCATGGCTGATCCGATCATGGATTCAGGTTCACTTCCCTGCCCGCTCTCCATAACCCCTTATTTGCTTATCGTTTCAGAAACTGTCTTTTTTGTCTTAAATTTATTCATTGTCCCAGCTTCCACAGCTCTCTGCCACAGCGAATTCCACAGATCCACAACCCTGTGAGAGAAGAAATTTCTCCTCATCTCAGTTTTAAATAGGCGGCCCCTTAATCTAAGATCATGCTCTCTAGTTCTAGTCTCCCCTATCAGTGGAAACATGCTCCCTGCATCCACCTTGTCAAGCCCCCTCATAATCTTATATATTTCGATAAGATCACCTCTCATTCTTCTGAATTCCAATGAGTAGAGGTCCAACCTACTCAACCTTTCTTCATAAGTCAACCCCCTCATCTCCGGAATTTGCCCACTCACTTAGCCTGTCTATGTCCTGTTGCAGATTTTTCCTCACACATTGCTTTTCCTCCCAACTTTGTATCATCAACAAACTTGGCTATGTTACACTCAGTCCCTTCCTCCAAATTGTTAATATAGATTGTAAATAGCTGGGGTCCTAGCACTGTTCACTGCGGCACTCCACTAGTTACTGATTGCCAACCAGAGAATGAACCATTTATCCCGACTCTCTGTTCTCTGTTCGTTAGCCAATCCTCTATCCATGCTAATATATTACCCCCAACCCATGAACTTTTATCTTGTGCAGTAACCTTTTATGTGGCACCTTGTCAAATGCCTTCTGGAAGTCCAAATACACATCCACTGGTTCCCCTTTATCCACCTTGTTCATTACATCCTCAAAGAATTCCAGCAAATTTGTCAAACATGACTTCCCCTTCATAAATCCATGCTGACTCTGCCTGACCGAATTTTGCTTTTCCAAATGTCCTGCTACTGCTTCTTTAATAATGGACTCCAACATCTTCCCAACCACAGATGTTAGGCTAACTGGTCTATAGTTTCCTGCTTTTTGTCTGCCTCTTTTTTTAAATCGGGGCGTTACATTTGCAGTTTTCCAATCCGCTGGGACCTCCCCAGAATCCAGGGAATTTTGGTAAATTCATCCACAATCCCTGCCGCTACTTCTCTTATGCCGTCCCCCACCCTGCCACCGCCCCCCCCCTCCCCCCCACCGCCTTCCCCCCCCAGCAGTCCAAGTTCATGTCACCCCATCCCAGCCTAAGTTCATGCCTCCCCAGCCAAGTTCCTGACCGCATCCCAACCCAAGTTCCTGACCTGAGCCCCCTCCTCACCCCCGCCCTGCCATCCCCGGCCTCATATATGGATCATTGTTTGTGGGTCACGGATTGTCAACAGAATTATTGAGTATGAAGTGAATAGTGACAGTGTCGTAACTTCCGGATTTCATCCACTCCAATGATGTCACTTTTCATGCAGGCACCGAGCCTTCCGAGAAACCGGGTATGTGTGTAAAGGGGGTGGGGTTCGAAGAACATGATCCGTCTTCTCTGAGTTCCCTCTCTCCCCTCCGATCCCATCTCCCACTTCCCCTCTCTCTCCCCCAGTCTCTCTCTCTCTGCCCCACTCTTTCTCTCTCTCCCCTAAGTCTTTCTCTCTTTCTCTCTCTCTTTTTCTCCCCCACCGCAACCCAACACAGTCTCTCTCGTTCCCTCCCCAGTCTCTCTCTCTTTCTACCCCCAGTCTCTCTCACTCTTTCTACCCACCCCAACCCCGCCCCCCCCCAGTCTCTCTCACTCTTCTCCCCAGTCTCTCTTACTCTTCTCCCCAGTCTCTCTTACTCTTCCCCCCAGTCTCTCTCACTCTCCCCGCCCCCCCACCCCCGCCATCCCACCGTCTCTCTCCCTCCCCAGTCTCTTCCTCTCCCTCCCCAGTCTCTCTCACTCTCTTCCCCACAAACTCTTTCTCCCCCCCCCTCCCTCCAGTCTCTCTCTCTCTCTTCGCACCTCTCCTGCCCGGTTTCACTCTCTCTACCACTACTTCCGATGTTTTCTCTCCCACAGAAGGCCGTGAAAATGTTCCAAATAATCCAAATAATCCAAAAACAGAGCGATTATTTGCACTAGTTTTTGTGTGCACATGCGCGCATTGGACTCTGCCCCCTTTTTCAGCATGGGACATCAATTCGGTCGCACATGCGCAGTGCGACGTACGAGAAAGCTGGAAATCGGAAGTGGGACAAACCACGAGCCATGTGGTGCTGCCACTGGGGCCGAGAGCTGCTTCTAGCTTCTGGATTATTTGGAACATTTTTGTGGCCTTCTGTGGGAGAGAAAACATTGGAGGTGGTGGGATAGAGAGAGAGAGAGTGAGAGAGAGAGACTGGGGGGGGGGGGGGGGGGTTGGGAGAGAGAGAGAAAGATTGGGGGAGAGAGAGACTGGGGCAGAGAGACAGACTGGGAAGGGAGAGAGAGCGAGAGATTGTGGGGAGAAAGAGAGAGAGAGTGAGGGAGAGAGAGAGAGTGGGGAAGGAGAGACTGGGTGTCATGTATTCAACCAGCATTGTAACCCATGTATAATCTGACCTAAGTTGTACACTGTGAGAACAATGACCACTAGGTGGTGAACTTGTGGGAGACACCCCTAACCTGGACCTTCAGATATAACAGGGGAAGCTCCACCCACTTCCTTCACTTGAGTGCTGTGGAATAAAGGACAGGTCGCAGACTGACCTTCTCTCAAGCATGGGCCTCGTGTGCATTTATACTGTATAGTAAGGACGTATCAAGGGCGACGAGAAACTGGGATTTAAACCACGCGAGCATGGCCACGAGCAGAACAGACGAGAGGTACTGTGTTAAGGAATGGTTGGGACAGAGATTCAACATTGTTAAAGCAGCACACAGTTCTCCAGGCAGACAAGGGCAATCGGGCATGCCCCAACATGTAGTCGAACCCAGAGGAGGAGTTCAACAGAGACAATGGCAAGCTGAACAGCGATTCACACCATTGCAAGGGACAATGCGGCCAGCAATGGGGCCATCAACACCTGTTAATGGCGCACTCAAGGACAATAACAGGGGCAGTCAGGGACGATCGACTGGCAAGGGACCTTTTGTTTCCAACAGCAGCTCATGTTGGAGGCATGGAGGTACACACTCAGCCGGAGTTTGCAGAGATGAGAAAAATACCTGCAGAAATTGCAGAAATGAACACTGGGGGAAATCCCTGGAAGCTGAAGTTCAGCGAGTTCATGTGGAGCACGTATACAGTTCATACACCGATAATGATGAAAGTGCTCCTCAATGGCATCCCAGTATCAATGGAGCTAGACACGAGGGCCAGCCAGTCCCTGATGGGTATCAAACAGTTCAAAAAGTTGTGGCCGTCCAAGGCCAGGAGGCCAAAATTATCGCCGATTGACGCACAGCTACGGACATACACAAAGGAGATCATTCCGGTGCTAGGCAGCGCCACGGTAGTCGTGACCCACAAAGAATCGGAGAACAGGTTGCCACTCTGGGTTGTCCCAGGGGACGGTCCCGCACTACTGGGGAGAAGTTGGCTTGCTGTCATGAACTGGAAATGGGGCGATGTCAATGCAATTTCCTCTGTGGAGCAAGTATCATGCTCACAGATCCTGGACAAATTTGACTCATTATTTCAACCCGGCATTGGCACTTTCATGGGGACCAAGGTAGTGATTCACATAAACCCGGATGCCAGGCCAGTACACCACAAGGCCAGAGCGGTGCCGTACATGATGCGGGAAAAGATAGAAGGCGAATTGGACCGCCTGCTGAGGGAAGGCATCATCTCGCCAGTCGAATTCAGTGACTGGGCAAGCCCGATTGTGCCGGTGCTCAAGGCGGATGGGTCGGTCAGGATATGTGGCGATTACAAGGCCACCATCAATCGGGTGTCACTCCAAGACCAGTACCCGCTACCAAGAGCGGAGGACCTCTTTGCGACGCTATCCGGTGGCAAACTTTTTTCAAAATTGGACCTGACCTCAGCTTACATGACCCAGGAGCTGGCGAGTGAGTCGAAGAAGCTGACCACCATTACGATACACAAGGGATTGTTTGAGTAGAACAGATGTCCGTTCTGGATTCTCTCGGCCGCCGCGATCTTCCAATGAAATATGGAAAGCCTCCTCAAGTCGATTCCAGGGACGGTGGTTTTTCAGGACGACATCCTCATCACGGGTTACAATACTGAAGAACACCTCCACAACCTGGAGGAGGTGCTACGCAGACTGGACCGGGTAGGGCTGCGACTGAAAAAGGCGAAGTGCGTCTTCCTAGCTCCAGAGGTAGAATTCCTGGGGATGAGGATAGCAGCAGATGGGATCAGCCCTACTGCGTCCAAGACGGAAGCGATCCAGAGAGCACCCAGACCCCGTAACACGATGGAGCTGCGTTCATTCCTGGGGCTCCTGAAGTATTTTGGTAACTTTCTTCCCAAATTGAGCACGCTGCTAGAGCTGTTACACGTGCTCCTATGCAAAGGTCGTGAATGGGTCTGGGGGACAGCCAGGAAAGAGCTTTTAATAGAGCACGCAATTTGTTATGTTCCAATAATCTGTTAACGCTATATGACCCATGTAAGAAACTTGTGTTAACGTGTGATGCGTCGTCCTATGGTGTCGGGTGTGTGTTGCAGCATGTCAATGCCAAGGGTCAGTTACAGCCAGTAGCTTATGCCTCCAGGAGTCTGTCCCAGGCAGAAAGGGGCTACGGGATGGTAGAAAAGGAGGCGCTCGCATGTGTATATGCGGTAAAGAAAATGCACCAGTACCTGTTTGGCAGGAAATTTGAGCTGGTGACAGATCACAAACCCCTAACGTCCCTTTTGGCCAACAACAAGGCCATAAATGCAAACGCATCGGCCCGCATACAGAGGTGGGCACTCACGTTAGCCGCCTATGACTACACAATTCGGCACAGAGCGGGCACCGAAAACTGCGCCGATGCACTCTGCAGGCTCCCACTAGCCACCACTGAGGGGGCTACTGAGCATGCTGCTGAGATGTTCATGGCTGTTGAAGCTTTCAGAAGCGAAGGCTCACCCGTGACAGCCCGTCAGATTAAAGTCTGGACAAATAAAGACCTGCTATTGTCTCTGGTCAAGAAATGTGTCCTAAATGGGGACTGGGCAGCCACGTACAGGGCATGCCCTGAGGAATTTAAACCATTTCACAGGCGCAGGGATGAACTCTCGATTGCCTACTGTAGTCATGCCCCAGATGGGCAGAGAGGTGTTCATCAGAGAACTCCACAATGAGCACCTGGGCATTGTCACGATGAAGGCAATTGCCAGGTCACACGTTTGGTGGCCAGGGATAGACGCAGATCTGGAACTTTGTGTTCGCAGGTGCAACACGTGTGCCCAGCTGGGCAATGCGCCCAGGGAAGCCCCCCTTAGCCCCTGGCCATGGCCCGCCAAGCCTTGGTCACGCATCCATGTGGACTACGCTGGTCCTTTCATGGGAAAATGTTTTTGGTTGTTGTAGATGCCTTCTCCAAATGGATCGAGTGTGACATTTTAAATTCAAGCACATCCTCTGCCACGGTAGAAAGTCTATGGTCAATGTTCGCCGCCCACGATCTACCGGACATCTTGGTCAGCGACAATGGCCCGTGCTTCACAAGCACTGAATTCCAGGACATCATGGCAGGCAATGGAATTAACCATGTCAAAACGGCACCGTTCAAGCCGGCCTCAAACGGCCAAGCAGAACGAGCAGTGCAGATAATCAAACAGGGGATGCTCAGAATCCAAGGGGGTTCCCCACAATGCCACTTATCACGCCTCCTGTTGGCCTACAGATCCCGACCACACTCGCTCACAGGGGTTCCACCCGCAGAGCTGCTAATGAAAAGGACGCTCAAAACCCGCTTATCCCTTATACACCCCACCATGAAAGAAATTGTCGAGAGCAGGCGCCAGCCACAATATGACTACCATGACAGGAATGCGAGGGCGCTGTTTTTGTCCTCAACTACGCTGCAGGGCCCAAATGGCTCGCAGGCACTGTGATTGCCAAAGAGGGAAATAGGATTCTGGTAGTTAAACTTACCAAAGGACAAATCTGCCGCAAACATGTGGATCAAACAAAAAGGAGGTTCAGCAACCCCATAGAAGAAGCAGAGGAAGAACACAATATAGAGTTCACTCCTCCATAGGTGACCGAACACAGGAACCAAAGGGAGGAGAGCCCAGTCACTGTGGGCAGTCCGGACAGGCCTGAGGCACCGCAAACAGCAGACACTCAAGCCAGCGCCCAACAACCGGAGCCCCAACTCAGGCGCTCTACAAGAGAGCGTAAACCACCAGAGAGATTCAACCTGTGATCCCAATAAGACTTTGGGGGGGGGAGGTGATGTCATGTATTCAACCAGCATTGTAACCCATGTATAATCTGACCTAAGTTGTACACTGCGAGAACAATGACCACTAGGTGGTGAACTTGTGGGAGACACTCCTAACCTGGACCTTCAGATATAAAAGGGGAAGTTCCACCCACTTCCTGCACTTGAGTGCTGTGGAATAAAGGACAGGTCACAGACTGACCTTCTCTCAAGCATGGGCCTTGTGTGCATTTATACTGTATAGTAAGGACGTATCACTGGGGATGAAGAGAGAGCGAGAGATTTGGGAGACAGAGAGAGAGAGAGAGACTGGGGTGCGCGGAGAGAGAGAGTGGGGGAGAAAGAGAGACTGGGGAGGGAGAGAGAGAGAGACTGGGAGGGAGAGAGAGAGAGAGAGAGAGAGAGAGAGAGAGAGAGAGAGAGAGAGAGAGAGAGAGACTGGGGGAGAATGAGAGTGACTGGGGGGGTGAGAGAGTGAGAGAGGTTGGGGAGAGAGCGAGAAAGACTGGGGGAGAGTGAGAGAGACTGGGGAGGGAGTGAGAGAGAGAGACTAGGGGGAGAGAAACAGAGACTAGGGGGAGAGAGAGGGGAAGCTTGAGAGGGAATCGGAGGGGAGAGAGGGAACTCAGGGAAGACGGATCACGTTCTTCCAACCCCACCCCCTTTACTCCCACAAACCGATTTCTTGGAAAGCTCGGTGCGTGTGTGACAAGGGACATCATTGGAATGGATGAAATCCGGATGCCATGACACTGTCACTATTCACTTCATACTCAATAAACCTGCTAACAATCTGCGACCCACACACAATGCCCCATATATGGGGCTGGGGAGGAGGGGTAAGGTCAGGAACTTGGGCTGGGATGGGGCAGGGATTTGGGCTGGGATGGGGCAGGGACTTGGACTGGGACAGCATGAACTTGGGCTGGTGGGGGAGCATGAACTTGGGCTGGGGTGGTCATGAACTTGGGCTGGGGGTGGCATGAACTTGGGCTGGAGGTGCATGAACTTAGGCTGGGGTTATCAGGAACTTGGGTGGGTATGGGGCAGGAACTTGGGCTGGGAGAGGGCAGCCCTCCTGTCTGGCATCAGCAGCCAGAATGGCTCAAATTACACTTTGCAAAATCACTGAGAACTTGGGCTGGGCGGTTCTAATTACACATCCCAGAGAAACTGTTGGGTGTGTCTTATCCTCCAAGGAGACTAATCAGCAATCAGGTCATGTGATCACAGAGACCCAATCAGAGCATTTTTCTAGTGCAAATAACTATGTCCTTATTTAATAACTAGAAAATTTAATTCGCTTTGCATCCAATTTCCACTCTTCCCGCATCGTCACATGGTCCATCTCCAACTCTTCCCTTCCCTTCCTTGACTTCTCTGTTTCCATTTCTGGGGATAGTCTATTGACAAACATTCACTATAAGCCCACTAACTCCCACAGTTACGTGGACTACACTTCCTCGCACCCCGCATCCTGTAAGGACTACATTCCATTCTCCCAGTTTCTCCGACTCCGTCGCATCTGTCCTGACGTTGCCACCTTCCACACTAGTGCCTCTGATATGTCTTCCTTTTTCCTCAACCGAGGATTCCCCTCTGACGTGGTTAAAATGGCCCTCGACCATGTCCATTCTATTTCCCGCACTTCTGCTCTCACCCCTTCCCCTCCCTCGCAGAACCACAACAGGGTTCCCCTTGTCCTCACCTTTCACCCCACCAGTCTCCACGTTCAACGGATCATCTATCCGCTGCCTCCAGCGTTACCCCACCACCAATCACATCTTCCCCTCCCTTCCCCTCTCAGCATTCCAAAGGGACCGCTCCCTCCATGACAACCTGGTCCATTCTGCAGTCACCCCCAGCAACCCCTCCCCTCCCCACGGCACCTTCCGTGCAAGCACTGGAGATGCAACACCTGCCCTTTTACCTCCTCCCTTCCCACTGTCCAGGGCCCTAAACACTTCTCACAGGTGAAACAGCAATTTACTTGTATTTTTTTCAATTTAGTATACTGTATTCACTGCTTATGAGTTCAACAATTTCAGACCATAACCTCTGCCCATATTTTGTTCCCTTTCCTCACTTTTTTTTTTACAAACCCCTCCCTTTTTATTTTTAGTTTTTTTCTCTGTTTCTCACAGCAGCTGGTAATTATTCCACCATTCACACCCTATCTCGACTCATCTTTTGTTTCATAACTTGTGCGAATACCATTTCAATTTGGCTCATCGTCGCTTTTGACTCTCAAATCTCTCCTGCCTTCCACCCTATCACAGACCTTCCCCTTTGTTCTATCCTCCCCATCCGCTTTCAAGGCCCCAGCATTTCCTTAAGAATCCGTTACATTTTGAACTTTTGCCAGTTCTGATGAAGGGTCATCGACCTGAAATGTTAACTCTGTTTCTCTCCATAGATGCTGCCTGACCTGCTGAGATTTTCAGCATTTTCTGTTTTTATTTCAGATTCCAGCATCCACAATATTTTGCTTTTGTATTATTGCTGAGAAAGTTGGTGTTGTGGTTGCTGCTGGTATGTCTGGTACTGCTGGTGTTG
The DNA here is from genome assembly GCF_044704955.1 of Pristiophorus japonicus. Taxonomy (NCBI): domain Eukaryota; kingdom Metazoa; phylum Chordata; class Chondrichthyes; family Pristiophoridae; genus Pristiophorus; species Pristiophorus japonicus. The sequence goes on from NC_091978.1 coordinate 280,321,978, forward strand.
AGGCTTATCGTGATCCAATTCTGAGAACCAAGTTGAGACAGTATAAATGGCACCCATGCTGATGGAATATATGGCAGCTCAAGTAGAGATCAGAGGAGCAAGCTGTCAATGGTGTGATAGGTTATAAAAATGAGGTGAGACTGAATGGCAACTTTGCTGGAAGTACTTGCAGCCTGTAGAAAGCTAAATCTGTGCTGGGAATGCAGTCAGCAACAGATTCTGCCTGAGGAAAGTGATCAGCTGTGAGTTGGGAGGATTTATAATACATTTCATGCTGTCAACGAATCAACTGGAGCAATGGTCGTCACGGAACTTTCGTCTCAGGCTGACAGATGTCATTCCCGAGCTGCATGAATCCCGTGGGCAGCCAGGGAAATTCAAAATCTAGGCTGTAAAAGGCTCTAATGGCTCGAATTAGGTCACCTGCCTCTGCCGGTCGGGTTGCTGCAAACGCGCCCAAGGGAAAGGCATGTAGGGGCGGGGTGACAGCCAGCGGTTTCTGACCCGCTCCAACTTATTTCAAATGTCCTACCCGACCCGCCTCCAATCGCACCCGCACGGACCCCAGAAAATTCCGGCCCTGGTGTCTAACTGGCTAGCTTTATAAGCACCTGGCCTTGTTGTAGTTGCTCATAGGCTGGCAACACACTTTAGCAGTGGAAAGTAGTGCATGGTACAAAGGAACAGAGAGAAGACAGTCAGGCTGCTGGCAAATTCAGGCACCTGGTTAGAAGCAGCTGCAATGGCCACACAATGTTTGCTGTGAAAGCTTTCACTTACTGGAGCAGCGCTGCTGCTTCACCGCATTGCAGCTAAAGCCCAGCCCAGCTTCTACATTCACTCTGCCTGCCTCTTTGCTGCATTCCACCTGCAGAGGCCTCACACTGCACCAGTGAGGTGCGCCCCATAGTTTGGGAGCAAGCGACTCAGCTGATTAAGCAGGTGGTCCCAGATTTGATCTCTGATTTGTGCTGAGTTAGCCAGGATAGCAGTGAAGTGAACTTGGAGAGGAAGGTCGTTGAGAATTTCAGCTTCTGACTGCTATCCTTCTACACTCACTAAAAATGTGCGTAGAGATGTCAGCGAGTAAAGGATTGTGCTCGGCTATGCAATGCACCCTGGTTAAATAAGCTGCTGGCATTCACTGTCAAGGCTCACACTTGAAAGCCATGATTTGACACATGGATTCCACCTGATTTTGTGCAGATCTGTGATGGGAAATCAACCAGGGATCTCTTCCACTGCTGATTACTGCCATTTCGAGGAACATCTGCTGAAAGTGATGTGGCCATTGAATTGTATGTCCAAATATGGGCGGGGCCTATTCAAATTGTGCAGCAATGATGGAGTGATGTCAGGTGTCACATTTTCTGTCCTTACTGCCATAGAAATACTGGACACAAAGGGACCGAAATTCCCCTGTTGTGCGCCTCCCGTTAGCGCCTCTGGGGCTCCCGCAAAATTTAGCGGGAATTAGCAGAGGCGCTGACACGGTAGCGCTGTGCTGCACGCATCAACCCCTTAGCGCCCTGCGGCAGAAATTGGCCAGCGCCCCTCGAGGCTGCCATGAGTGGTGTCAGCGCCAGCCCTCACGAGTCACGAACCGGGCCGACATCTGCTCGTGGGCGGAAGTTAAAGGGGAGGTGCACTGCGCCATGCGCCGCCATTTACCTGTTTTAACAGAATCACCAGTTAGCCTGCATGGAGTCTCCGTTGCATGGTCTGGGCTGCCATCGTGCAGTCCAGCACTCTGTTTGGGTGCCGGGCTGCAGCCTCGGCACCACGCTGCCCTAGTGGCCCAGTGGAGGCCATCAGAGGCCCAACAGAGTGCCCCTGAACCTGCCACAACAGGAAGTGGAGCGCTTGACATTGCTCTCCAGTTCCTGTGAGGGGCAGTAACCACAATTTCACGGCTGGGGCGGGACTTCCGGGCGCAGAAAGCCCCGCCCTAATTCTGTTGCCGCCCCCAAGTAACACGAAACTATTCCTACCATCCAGGATTTTAAAAGAAAGAAAGACTTGCATTTATATAGCACCTTTCACCACCTCAGGATGTCCCACAGTGCTTTACAGCCAATGAAGTACTTTTAAAGTGCAGTCACTGTTGTAATGCAGGAAACGCAGCAACCAATTTGCACACAGCGAGCTCCCACAAACAGCAGTGTGAATCAACTGATACTGCACAGGACAGAGGGCATCAGCGTAGGGCTGCACCACGTTGGAGGCAATATCCCCAACACAGGGTATAAATATCCCCAACACAGGATATACAGGCAGAGGATGAGCTTCCTCAACATGGCAGTGCCAAAGGAGGCTCAAGTCATCGCAGACATTTGCAGATTGCTCGAGCAAGACCTGAAACCCAGAGGAGCAGGTGGGCACACCTTACCAGTGGCTGTCAAAGTCACCAGCACCCTCAACGTTTTTGCCTCAGGCTCTATCCAGGGATCTGTAGCAGACATTTGCAGCATCTCACAGTCGATCCACCCACAGATGTATCACACAGGCGGGCGCTTGGCTTTGCCACTCTGGCTGGCTTTCTATGGGTGCAGGGCGTCATTGACTGCACACGTGGTCATCAGGGCACCCCATCATCACCCAGGTATGTCTGTCAACCACAACGGCTTCCATTCCCTCAACGTCCAACTAGTCTGCAACCATAAGAAGATCATTATGCATTTATGCCAACTTCCCTGGCAGCTGCCATGCCTCTTTCGTCCTTCGCCAGTCCACCCTCCCTCAGCTCTTCGCTCCTCCAAACAGATTTTCGGGCTGGCTGCTTGGAGACAAGAGCTATCCACTGAAGACTTGGCTCATGACACCTTTGAGGAGGCTAAGCAATGAGGCCCAGGAGAGATACAATGAAAGCCACATTTCCACCAGATGTGTCATAGAGCAGACAACAGGCATGCTGAAAATGCACTTCAGATGCCTTGACAGATCTGGAGGAGCCCTTCAGTATACACCAGCCAGGATCTCCAGAATTGTTGTGGTCTTCTGCACCCTGCACAACATAGTGCAGCAATTAGGATTAGTGCTGCATGAGGAGCAAGGCTCTGAGTGCTTAGCTTCTTCAGAGGAGGAGGGAAGCTGGAAGACGAGGAGGAACTGGAGGAACCTGATTCCAGATCCCACCAGCACTCGAGCTCATTGCTGCCGGGGAGGCCAGGGATGGGCTCATCATGGCCAGATTTATTTAACTTTATGCAGTGTACACATATGGCTGCCAAATGATGGCCAGCCATATGTGCAAAACTCCACAGCAATAGTATAAAGGATCCCTACAATGACCAAGCCATTCCTTTCACACTGACCACCATTGCTGGAGGTAATGTTATGTCTCACCATTCACTCCAGCTCACTAAGCCACTTCCAAATGTGCACACAAATATGTCCAAGACGGTAAAATGGTGCAAATAAAGATTTTAATGGTTGACAATACATTAATGGAATCTTGACATTAACAGTGACTAAAACACCCAAGTGCCTCTGTGACTGCATAGACACTCTTGGTTGACGTCTTCTGGGATTTTGGAGCCTCTGATGGCCCTGCCAAGGTCTGCTCTTCCAGCGACTGTGCAGGGGCAGGCACAGCCATCGTGATCCAAGGAGCCATCTGGGGCTCTGACTGAAGTGGTGACAATGGGAGAGAAGTGTAAGTGCATTGAGAGGAGCCCACACTTCCATCTCCCCTCTCACTGTCATCCCTCTCATGGGCCATCCGCATTTCCCTGTTGGAGAGCACCTTGCTGCACAGCAGTGGGGCCATGAGGACCCACGTCTACCCTGACATCCCTCCTAGACAAGAAGTTTATGAGCCTCTGCCATCTATTCTCCACAATGACCATGAGCTCCTGTGAGTGGCGCATTAGCTGCTGCAAGTAGTTGACCATCCTCGCCATCGCCATGCTCATGTTGGAGATGGACTCCTCCATTCTCTGAACATTTGCAGACATCGCGGTCACAAAACCTGTCAGAGCCCCTTGCACTTCTTCCTGCACCTCCAGGAACACCCTCTTTCTGGTTGGCCCCTGAGGCTCAGTGTCTGCATGCAACTGAGCAGAGCTGGGAGTGTCCTGCGCCCTCCGGCGAGGAGTTTCCACTGCTATCCTTGTCTCCACCATCGACTCTGGCTCACTTGTGACTTATGATGGAACCGGTGACAACACTACTCTATCTCACGTGCGACCTACCGAGGTGTGCATCTCTGCACTGGTGCTGGGTGTGCTCACGTCTGGCGACGCTATGCCCTCAGAAGCTGGAGGCTCCTCTGAGAAGTCGTCTTCCTCTTCCTCCTGGACAGTGGGGGGGGGAGGAGTGAAAGGGCTCTTGATGGACCTGTGGGAAAGTAAAGAGATGAGTTAGATGTGCCATATGAAGAATGGGTACAGATACCATTATGCACATTCACTGGCTAATGACATCAGTCCCCATATGAGTGACTGCTGTATGCCATGTAGTTGTATGATATGTAGTTCTGTCACATGGTTGCTAGGATGTCCTCCTCTCTCCGTCTCCCCCCTCCAGCTGCTCGGCCACTCCGAAATTTCCACTACGTCCTTTACTGTTGTGAGGGTCGCAAATGATGGAGGCCCACCTCCAGTTCTCTCCCTCTCCTTATTGTGTGCTCTCTTCTCCTGCAAGGAGGGAAAAAAGAGAAGGTTGAGTGAGAGTGATGGCATGAGTGTAAGGAATGGATGGGTTACATCTATAGAAGGAGACTATCATATCTCCTGGGCAGGTGTCTTTCGCCGATTGAAAGAGACTAAGATCTCCCTGCGTGCTCTAACTCCATCCACAAGCATATGGAGGGAGTCATCAGAGAACCTGGGTGCAGCCCTCTGCCTCTGTGCAGCTATCTCTCCGACTGTTTGGAGCAATGAAAACCTCCAGTGTGCTGCCTGCACACTCCTGGATGAACCTTCAAATCCAATGTGACCATGGCCCCTTTAAATATCCCGGCTGAAAACGCGTCACTAATGACATCATCAGGCCTGCACCATTTATTCGGTCGGGTAACGCACAGAGCGGGCATAATAGGTTCCACTAGCACAAAGTCGATTTCTGCAGCGGGATGGAAGCAACAACGGGGTCGTGACCCGCCACACCAACCGCCTGCACTCGACCCGCCCAGGTACAGAAAATTCCGGCCTAGGTCTCCAGAAGCAGCCTTAGTCAGGGCCTGTCTTGGTGCGGGAGTCTAAACTTGCAGCGAAGGAGAATGACCCAACCCGGACCCTGAGGAAAGAGCGTGCTGAGCCTGAGGAGAGCAACCAAGAATCCCAAGTTCCACAGGTTGCTGCTAAGAACAAATTATTGGTGGCATCTGCCAGGTGGATTAAACGGTCCAAATTCTTGCAATGCTTTCTGTCGACAAAAAGTTGATTATTTTTCTGTCCAAAAGGAATACAAGTGCAAAATCTTCTAGCCTTCACCTAGAAAAGGGCTGCGATTCCTCCCTGGGCTCCACTTCCTTTAGGACTGATATAAAACCATTCCCTGAAAATGTTTGAACTGAGTTGTCAGAGAAGCTGCAAAGGTTGTTTTTGACAGAAACCTTTGTTACGTTTTTGAAAGTTGAAATATTTGCCAATCCACAGTTCTACCAGCAGGGGGCAAGCTCAGTGCAACTGAGAACAAGTTGACAATTACAGTTCCAGTTGAACTCCGAAATGGCCTAAATGGGTAAAGATATTATGGCTTCTCTTTAAAGAAAGAGCATACCATATAAGGTTCCACGGTACAAAGAAGGATTTGCTTTCAAGCTAGCTGTTCCAGCAGTGTTGTTCTACACGTGCAGTCCACTAACTTGATTCAATAACAAAAAGTCAATGATCCAGTTAGGAGTCGGTAATGAAAACTAATTTTCAATCATTTTAAATGATAGCCACACGACAATTACACAAACAGAAACAGGACTACTAATAAAGGAGAGAAAGAAAAAAGCTTCATCGAAAGTGCCCTGAAAAAAACATATGAATGCACTACAAAGACACAATGATTGAAGAAACTAATATTAATATTTTCAGTTCAGTAATAACTGATGTATGGTTGTGGTACACTGGCATATGGGGGCTGTGTTATAAATGGGCATGTTTCATGATTCAAAAACCTTAAAGCGCAATTAAACTCCAATAGGATATTACGCCAGAGACAGCCCATTTTAGGAACTCTTTCATGACTGAAAGATCCATCAGTCAGGAGCACTATGGGTTCAGGTCTATTATACAGGTACAACATCCAAAATCTGGAATCCTCGGGATGGAATCCGTTCCGGTTTTTGGATTTTTCAGGATTTCAGACACGAAAATCAATAGTCTAAAATCCGGAATCTTCGACTGAATCCGTTCCGGATTTGGGGATTTGTCTCAAAATGTCCGGTTTTCGGACAATAATTCCGGATTCCGGACAACTCCATCAGCTATGCGCAAAATGTCTGGTTTTTGCACAGTTCCAGTTTTCAGAGTTCCGGATGCGGGACGTTGCACCTGCAGCAATCGTTGGTGCATGTGAAGGAATGCCAATAATGTTCATTCACTACTGCAATAAGTTCTTTATTCCATGGTTTCATTATGTTTAGATTTTAAACCCTATCTTGCAGAATAAATTATTGAATGATAAATTCATTTCAAAAAATAGAAAAATACAAGTGGGAGAGGCTGAGGTCAGTATTTAAAAAAAATGTTCAAGCAGCTTGAGCTCATAAACTAGACCGACTCTCCAGTTAAGTGCTGCATTGCGAGAGTTGCCATTCTTCGAATGAGAAGTTAAACCAAGGGTTTGGGCTAGCCAAACTGGAAGCAATACGGTGGAGGAGGATTTCCTGGAGTGCATAAGGGATGGTTTTCTAGACCAATATGTTGAGGAACCAACTAGGGGGGAGGCCATCTTAGACTGGGTGTTGTGTAATGAGAGAGGATTAATTAGCAATCTCATTGTGCGAGGCCCCTTGGGGAAGAGTGACCATAATATGGTGGAATTCTGCATTAGGATGGAGAATGAAACAGTTAATTCAGAGACCATGGTCCAGAACTTAAAGAAGGGTAACTTTAAAGGTATGAGGCGTGAATTGGCTAGGATAGATTGGCAAATGATACTTAGGGGGTTGACTGTGGATGGGCAATGGCAGACATTTAGAGACCGCATGGATGAATTACAACAATTGTACATTCCTGTCTGGCGTAAAAATAAAAAAGGGAAGGTGGCTCAACCGTGTCTATCTAGGGAAATCAGGGATAGTATTAAAGCCAAGGAAGTGGCATACAAATTGGCCAGAAATAGCAGCGAACCTGGGGACTGGGAGAAATTTAGAACTCAGCAGAGGAGGACAAAGGGTTTGATTAGGGCAGGGAAAATGGAGTACGAGAAGAAGCTTGCAGTGAACATTAAGGTGGATTGCAAAAATTTCTATAGGTATGTAAAGAGAAAAAGGTTAGTAAAGACAAACGTAGGTCCCCTGCAGTCAGAATCAGGGGAAGTCATAACGGGGAACAAAGAAATGGCAGACCAATTGAACAAGTACTTTGGTTCGGTATTCACTAAGGAGGATACAAACAACCTTCCGGATATAAAAGGGGTCAGAGGGTCTAGTAAGGAGGGGGAACTGAGGGAAATCTTTATTAGTCGGGAAATTGTGTTGGGGAAATTGATGGGATTGAAGGCCAATAAATCCCCAGGGCCTGATGGACTGCATCCCAGAGTACTTAAGGAGGTGGCCTTGGAAATAGCGGATGCATTGACAGTCATTTTCCAACATTCCATTGACTCTGGATCAGTTCCTATGGAGTGGAGGGTAGCCAATGTAACCCCACTTTTTAAAAAAGGAGGGAGAGAGAAAACAAGGAATTATAGACCGGTCAGCCTGACCTCAGTAGTGGGTAAAATGATGGAATCAATTATTAAGGATGTCATAGCAGTGCATCTGGAAAATGGTGACATGATAGGTCCAAGTCAGCATGGATTTGTGAAAGGGAAATCATGCTTGACAAATCTTCTGGAATTTTTTGAGGATGTTTCCAGTAAAGTGGACAAAGGAGAACCAGTTGATGTGGTATATTTGGACTTTCAGAAGGCTTTCGACAAGGTCCCACACAAGAGATTAATGTGCAAAGTTAAAGCACATGGGATTGGGGGTAGTGTGCTGACGTGGATTGAGAACTGGTTGTCAGACAGGAAGCAAAGAGTAGGAGTAAACGGGTACTTTTCAGAATGGCAGGCAGTGACTAGTGGGGTGCCGCAAGGTTCTGTGCTGGGGCCCCAGCTGTTTACATTGTACATTAATGATTTAGACGAGGGGATTAAATGCAGTATCTCCAAATTTGCGGATGACACTAAGTTGGGTGGCAGTGTGAGCTGCGAGGAGGATGCTATTAGGCTGCAGAGTGACTTGGATAGGTTAGGTGAGTGGGCAAATGCATGGCAGATGAAGTATAATGTGGATAAATGTGAGGTTATCCACTTTGGTGGTAAAAACAGAGAGACAGACTATTATCTGAATGGTGACAGATTAGGAAAAGGGAAGGTGCAACGAGACCTGGGTGTCATGGTACATCAGTCATTGAAGGTTAGCATGCAGGTACAGCAGGCGGTTAAGAAAGCAAATGGCATGTTGGCCTTCATAGCGAGGGGATTTGAATACAGGGGCAGGGAGGTGTTGCTACAGTTGTACAGGGCCTTGGTGAGGCCACACCTGGAGTATTGTGTACAGTTTTGGTCTCCTAACTTGAGGAAGGACATTCTTGCTATTGAGGGAGTGCAGCGAAGATTCACCAGACTGATTCCCGGGATGGCGGGACTGACCTATCAAGAAAGACTGGATCAACTGGGCTTGTATTCACTGGAGTTCAGAAGAATGAGAGGGGACCTCATAGAAACGTTTAAAATTCTGACGGGTTTAGACAGGTTAGATGCAGGAAGAATGTTCCCAATGTTGGGGAAGTCCAGAACCAGGGGTCACAGTCTGAGGATAAGGGGTAAGCCATTTAGGACCGAGATGAGGAGAAACTTCTTCACCCAGAGAGTGGTGAACCTGTGGAATTCTCTACCACAGAAAGTAGTTGAGGCCAATTCACTAAATATATTCAAAACGGAGTTAGATGAAGTCCTTACTACTCGGGGGATCAAGGGTTATGGCGAGAAAGCAGGAAGGGGGTACTGAAGTTTCATGTTCAGCCATGAACTCATTGAATGGCGGTGCAGGCTAGAAGGGCTGAATGGCCTGCTCCTGCACCTATTTTCTATGTTTCTATGTTTCTATGCCTCTGCCTGCTCTGCTGGTTCAGGTGTACATTAAGCTCTCGAATTCTCTCTTTCCGCCTCTATCCTGAGCACGCAATGATCCTGGCCCAGTTTCCTGAGTCAGGGCCCGTTAATTATTCATTGCAAGCTGCCAATGGGATTCCCGCCAACTGCTTGGAGCTCACCAGTGGCCCTGAGCAAAATACTGACAGTTCTGCAGCGGGACCGCCATTACAGCACTGTCAGAGGCAGGTGTCGCATTAAAGAAGCACAAGAGCCCCAAAGACTGCAACAAATCTTCCACTGAAGGCCCCGGCTGAGACCAAGGCTTTCAGTGGATAAGTGCTGTGGATGAAATGGAGGGAGAACAGGCTGCAACATCTTTTGCTCCATCAAGGGACTTTGAGGCATTCCCACTACTACTCCAGAGGCTATTATCAGGCAGTCTGTAGGGAAATAGCTTGGAAATCTTTGTCTTACAACCAGCTGGGAATTGAGGATTTCTGACTCAACTAGACAGAAGGCCAAGCCAGGAGCCACACAGACTTGCTGGCCCAATCTGGAGGTCAAAGATATTCTTGGGAGCAAAATGGAGGTGTTCCTCCAAAGCCACGTTGGGCAACCTCAAAATGATTGGGAGAATCATGACCCACCCCCCCCCCCCCCCCAAACCCCCACTGGCTCTACCACTGTCAGGTCATCCAAGGAGGAATCAGCCTCATCATCCATGAATACACTGGGCGAGAAATTGGGCTCAGTAGTGCCCATCTCTTGGGCGCTATGAGTGCCATTAAGGATCCAAAATTGCATCTATGGCACATGCACACACTTCTGTCACAAAACGTGATGGACGTCATCTTGGTGAAGGCATTAGCGCGCGCAGTTAACATCCGGCATGCAACGCTGATTTGACACCAGTGCTGCCATTTTCGATCTTAATGCTGGAGCTAACATCCTCTCTTAACCTCGCACAGCTGAACACGTGTTAAGTAGCAGGAAGGACCCATCACTAGCGCTATTTAAAGAAATCATCAACAGCTTAAAGGTTAGATGTTGGTTGATTCTTCTGCCAGTTGCTACGATTCTACAAGTGTTTGGTGCTTTCTAGAGTTGTTTCAAATTGCAAAAGTCTACAGAGAGTGGTGTGGCAGCTGCTGAAGTACTTTTTGTTGACCTCAAGGTTTGCAGACATGGGTGCACTAGTCGGCCTTCCTCTTGGAACAGCATGACTGGGAGAATGAGCACTGGCCACACAGAGCAGGACAAGCTTCTAGAATAGGGAGGATGAGGGGGTGGAGAAGGGGTCTCAGCAGGATGCCATGGAAGACGTCTGCGCTTCACTAAGGACGTCCTCACTGAAATCTGCCAGCTGCTGCAGGCACAATTCTAACCTCAAAACAGAGCAAGGACCGCATTGCCAATGGCTATGATGGTGACCATGGTGATGAACCTTTATACATCTCCTTCTAGGCTGGAGCTGGAGATATTAGCAACATCTCTCAGTTTGAAGTCCACTGTTGCATAAGGAAGGTCACTGAGTTACTCTATTCAAAGAGAGCTGACTACATTTAATTCTCTCTTGCCAGAGAAAAGCAGGCGGAGAAAGCACTAGGGTTTGCTAGGATTGCATGCTTCCCCACGGTGCAAGGTGCCATTGGCTGCACGCACATTGTCTTGCGGGTACCGCATATCAACTCTGCCATGTAACGGTACCTAAAGGGATTCCACACGCTCAACGTCCAGCTAGTGTGTGACCATCGGCAGTAAATCATACAGGTCAATGTCCGGTATCCTGGCAGCAGTCATGATGTGTTCATTCTGCGGCAGTCCGCTGTGTCAGCTGCATCTCAGCTACCATAGAAAACCAAGCGAGGCTACTGGGTGAGAAAGGCTATCCACTGGCGACATGGCTCATCACTCCAGTTTGCAACCCACGCACACGTGCACAGCATGCATACAATGAGAGCCATTTTGCCACAAGAAATGTGATAGAGCAGACCATTGGTGAGCTGAAGCAATGATTCCGCTACCTGGACCACACTGGAGGAGCCCTGCAGTACTCAGCTGAGCGGGTCTCAGGATTTGTGATTGTCTGCTGCATGCTGCACAACCTCGTCATCATGAGGGAACAGCCCTTGCCACCACCTATCAGACGAGAAGCTGAGGAGCAGGAAGCGGAAGAGGAAGAGGTGGAAGAGGAAGTGATGCTGCAACCTAGACAGTCCCGTTCTGCCCAGGCTGTACGTGAAGAACTAATTCAAGCGTGATACCAGTAACCTCAACCCCAATTCCCCATTCATCAACAGTCCAACACTCCTTACCTCCCCTCTGTCACTAACCATCACATCGTCCTCTTGGCCACAATACCAAAATAAAAGCCACCACAAAATAAACATTCCAAACAAAATTAAAAAATGAAATCACACCATATTGCATACAAACGTAAACAAATCAATTTGTAAGCCATTGAATAAGATCATGGCTGATTTTCGACACCAACTCCACTTTCCCACTCGATCCACATATCCCTTGATTCCCCACGAGTCGAAAAATCTATCGATCTCAACCTTGAATATACTCCATGGGCTCAATTTTCCCCAATGCCGTTTTTTGGCGTACTTGAAGAGTTACGCCCATTTTTTGGGGGCCCATCTAGGCAAAAAAAAATCATTACCCCGTTTGAATTGTTGATTTTGGCACCGCATAGCCTGTCCTTTAGCTTTGGAGGTGGAGCCTAAGATCTGCGCCAAAAAGATCGGGTTGCCAGGGTAACGAGGGACACACTACGGGCTGAGGCTGGAAAGTGAAACAGTCAACACATTCTGGCCAGCAACCTGCACAAGCACCTTGCACGTTGCAGCAGCTTACCAGCATTAAATTATTATAGAGTTTATGCCAAAGTCTATCCCCTCCTCCTCCCCACCCTCAAGGTGCCCGGTCCCGCTCCTAACCCTGGCCGAAAGGTCTCCCTCCTAACTCCTTCTGGTGCTGGTTGCCCGGGCTAGCCCGGGCCGAAAGACCTCCTTCCCCACTCCCGGTGCCTTGTCCCGCTCCTAACCCTGGTCAAAAGGATTCCCTCCTCCTGGTGCCGGTTGCCGCTGCTAGCCTTGACCGAAAGGCCTCCCTTCTCCTGGTGCTGATTGCTGCTGCTAGCCCTGGCTGAAAGGCCTCTCCCCCTCTCCCCTCTCTCCTCTCCGCCCCCCGCCCCCCCACCCTCCCAGCGCCCCATTCCTCTCCCCCTCTCTCTCCTTCTCTGCTGCTGCTATCCGGGACATGGAACTGCATCTGCTGTGCTGATTCTCTTACCTGCGCCGATATTGTTAACTGCCCAGGTTTCTCCAGAGTGGTCAATAAGCCGCCCTAAGAAAAATTGGAGTAAATTGGAGCTGGCCAAACTTGTTTAAATGGCCAGAATTAGCATGGGTGGCAGGTTACGCACCTAATGAGGTAAAAAAAAATTGTAGCCTCAAAAAATCCTAACTAAATGAATTACGCTAGCGCAGAAACTTTGGGGAAACTTGGAGATTTGAATTTATTCCAAAAAATACGGTGCTCACCAAAAAAACAGCGCACATAATTGGGAAAAATTGAGCCCAATGATTCAGCATCCATAGTTCTTTTGGGGTAGAGAATTCCAAAGATTCACAACCTCTATGTGAAGAAATTCTTCCACATCTCTGTCTTAAATGGCCGACCCCTTATCCAGAGATGATAGCCCCTAGTTCTAGACACTCCAGCTAGGGGAAACAACCTCTCAGCATCTATCCTCTACATCCCCCTCAGAATCTTATATGTTTCAATGACATCACATCTCATTCTTCTAAACTCCAAAGAGTATAGGCTCAATCTACTCAATCTCTCCTCAAAGGACAACCCTCTCATCCCAAGGGTCAATGTAGTGAACCTTCATTGCACTGCCTCTAAGGCATGTATGTCCTTTCTCAGATAAGGAGACCAAAACTGTGCACAATACTCCAGGTGTGGTCTCATCAAAACCCTGTACAATTGTAGCAAGACTTCCTTACGTTTGTACTCCAACCCCCTTGTAATTAAGGCCAACATGCCATTTGCCTCTTAATTGCTTGCTGTACCTGCATGTACTGTAATGGCAGTCCTGATACCACCTGGAAAAAGTTTGTATCCTTGTCTGCAAAATTCGGCAAAAAATTAGGTTCCATGATTAAGGGAGCAAAATCAGGCGTTACACAAGGAAGATTTTGCTCCCCAGCTGAAAATCGAGGCGTTAAATAAGTCAGAATAATGTTCAGGACAAGGTTGTGCAGATGCCCTGATTTTTGTTGATTACGCTTGTAAATAGTTTCCTTGATTTAATGCACATCATTGTTGTTCAGTGCCCTGAAACATAACTTTGTCTATTGTATGGTTTTCTTTTAGTGGGGGGAGTTTTTGTTATTTTGTTGCAGTAAAATGTCTGTTTGATCCTTTGCCATTGGTGTCTTGTATCATTCCAACGTTCACCGGAGATGTGCGTTTATGGGGGCATATAGCTTGTCCAGTATCAGCTCTGATATGTGCTTACTATACAGTATAAATGCACACGAGGCCCATACTTGAGAGAAGCTCACTCTGTGACCAGTTATCTTTATTACCAAGACCTCAAGTGATGAAGGTGGGTGGAGCTTCCCCTTTTGTACCTGAAAGTCCAGGTTAGGAGTGTCTCCCACAAGTTCACCCCCTTGTGGTCAATGTTCTCAAGGTGTACAACTTAGGTCAGCTTATACATGGGTTGCAATGATAGTTGAATACATGACATCAACTCCCCCCCCAAAGTCTTATTGGGATCACAGGTTAAGTCTCTCTGGTGGTTTATGCTCCCTTGTAGAGCGCCTGAGTTGGGGCTCCGGTGGTTGGGCGCTGGCCTGAGTGTCTGCTGTTTGCGGTGCCTCAGGCCTGTCTGGACTGCACACAGTGACTGGGCTCTCCTCCACTTGGTTCCGGTGTTCGGTCACCTGTGGTGGAGTAAACTCTACGTCATGTTCTTCCTCTGCTTCTTCTATGGGGTTGCTGAACCTCCTTTTAGTTTGATTCACGTGTTTGCGACAGATTTGTCCATTGGTAAGTTTAACTACCAAATCCCTATTCCCCTCTTTGGCAATCACAGTGCCTGCAAGCCTTTTGGGCCCTGCAGCGTAATTAAGCGTAATTAAAAAACAGGGTCATTGACATCAATACATCGCGCCCTCGCATTCCTGTCATGGTAGTCACATTGTGACTGACGCCTGCTCTCAACAATTTTTTTCATAGTAGGGTGTATAGGGATAACCGGGTTTTGAGCGTCCTTTTCATTAGTAGCCCTGCGGGTGGAATCCCTGTGAGCGAGTGTGGTCGGGATCTATTTGCCAACTGGAGGCGTGATAAGCGGCTTTGTAGGGAACCCCCTTGGATTCTGAGCATCCCCTGTTTGATTATCTGCACTGCTCGTTCCGCCTGGCCGTTTGAGGCCGGCTTGAACGGTGCTGTTCTGACATGATTGATTCCATTGCCTGCCATGTAGTCTTGGAATTCAGTGCTTGTGAAGCATGGGCCATTGTCGCTGACCAAGACATCCGGTAGACCATGGGCGGTGAACATTGCCCATAGACTTTCTACCGTGGCAGAGGATGTGCTTGAATTTAAAATGGCACACTCAATCCATTTGAAGTAGGCGTCTACTACAACCAAAAACAATTTTCCCATGAAAGGACCTGCGTAGTCCACATGGATGCGTGACCATGGCTTGGTGGGCCAGGACCAGGGGCTAAGGGGGGCTTCCCTGGGCGCGCTGCCCAGCTGAGCACACATGTTGCACCTGCGAACACAAAGTTCCAGGTCAGCATCTATCCCTGGCCACCAAACGTGTGACCTGGCAATTGCCTTCATCATGACAATGCCCAGGTGCTCATTGTGAAGTTCTCTGATGAACACCTCTCTGCCCCACAATAGGCAATCGGCCTGAATTGAGAGTTCATCCTTGCGCCTATGAAATGCTTTAAATTCCTCAGGGCATGCTCCGTACGTGGCTGCCCAGTCCCCATTCAAAACATATTTCTTAACTAAAGACAGTAGCGGGTCTTTATTTGTCCAGACTTTAATCTGATGGGCTGTCACAGGTGAGCCTTCGCTTTCGAAAGCTTCAACAGCCATGACCATCTCAGCAGCATGCTCAGTTGCTCCCTCAGTGGAGGCTAGTGGGAGCCTGTTGAGTGCATCGGCACAGTTTTCAGTGCCCGGTCTGTGCCGAATTGTGTAGTCATAGGCAGCTAACGTAAGTGCCCACCTCTGTATGCGGGCCGATGCATTCGCATTTATGGCCTTGTTGTCAGCCAAAAGGGACGTTAGGGGTTTGTGATCTGTCTCTAGCTCAAATTTCCTGCCAAACTGGTGCATTTTTTTTACTGCATCTACACATGCGAGGGCTTCCTTTTCTACCATCCCGTAGCCCCTTTCTGCCTGGGACAGACTTCTGGAGGCATAAGCTACCGGCTGTAACTGACCATTGGCATTCACATGCTGCAACACACACCCGACCCCATAGGATGACGTATCACACGTTAGAACAAGTTTCTTACACGGGTCATATAACGTTAACAGTTTGTTGGAGCATAACAAGTTGCGTGCTCTATCAAAAGCCCTTTCCAGACCCAATCACGACCTTTGCATAGGAGCATGTGTAGCGGCTCTAACAGCGTGTTCAAT
Organism: Pristiophorus japonicus; assembly: GCF_044704955.1. Taxonomy (NCBI): domain Eukaryota; kingdom Metazoa; phylum Chordata; class Chondrichthyes; family Pristiophoridae; genus Pristiophorus; species Pristiophorus japonicus. Next base: position 280,337,911 of record NC_091978.1, read on the forward strand.
TTGGGAAGAAAGTTACCAAAACAGTTCAGGAGCCCCAGGAATGAACGCAGCTCCATCGTGTTACGGGGTCTGGGTGCTCTCTGGGTCGCTTCTGTTTTGGATGCAGTAGGTCTGATCCCGTCTGCTGCTATCCTCCTCCCCAGGAATTCTACCGCTGGAGTTAAGAAGACACATTTCGCCTTTTTCAGTCGCTGCCCTTCCCGGTCCATTCTGCAGAGCACCTCCTCCAGGTTGTGGAGGTGTTCTTCAGTATCGTGACCCATGATGCGGATGTTGTCTTGAAAAACCACCGTCCTTGGAATCGACTTGAGGAGGCTTTCTATATTTCGCTGAAAGATCACGGCGGCCAAACGAATCTCGAACGGACATCTGCTCAACTCAAACAACCCCTTGTGTGTCATGATGGTAGTCAGCTTCTTCGACTCACTCGCCAGCTCCTGGGTCATGTAAGCTGAGGTCAGGTCCAATTTTGAAAAAAGTTTGCCACTGGATAGCATCGCAAAGAGATCCTCCGCTCTCGGTAGCGGGTACTGGTCTTGGAGTGACACCCGATTTATGGTGGCCTTGTAATCGCCACATATCCTGACCGACCCATCCGCCTTGAGCACCGGCACAATCGGGCTCGCCCAGTCACTGAATTTGACTGGCGAGATGATGCCTTCCCTCAAGAGGTGGTCCAATTCGCATTCTATCTTTTCCCACATCACGTACGGCACCGCTCTGACCTTGTGGTGTACTGGCCTGGCATCCGGGTTTATGTGAATCACTACCTTGGCCCCCATGAAAGTGCCGATGCTGGGTTGAAATAATGAGTCAAATTTGTCCAGGACCTGTGAGCATGATACTCGCTCCACAGAAGAAATTGCATTGACATCGGCCCATTTCCAGTTCATGACAGCAAGCCAACTCCTCCCCAGTAGTGCGGGACCATCCCCCGGGACAATCCAGGGTGGCAACCTGTTCTCAGAATCTTTGTGTGTCACGACTACCGTGGCTCTGCCTAGCACCGGAATGATCTCCTTTGTATATGTCCATAGCTGTGCGTCAATTGGCAATAATTTTGGCCTCCTGGCCTTGGACACCCACAACCTTTCAAACTGTTTGATACTCATCAGGTACTGGCTGGCCCCCGTGTCTAGCTCCATTGATACTGGGATGCCATTGAGGAGCACTTTTATCATTATCGGTGGCGTCCTGGTATATGAACTGTATATGTGCTCCACATGAACTCGCTGAACTTCAGCTTCCAGCGATTTCCCTCAGTATTCATTTGGCCTCGTAGGGCTTACATCGGGCCCGTCCTCCTTGTACATCAACCTGGCTACAGGCTTCCTGCAGATACACGCCAAGTGACCGCTGACGTTGCAGTTTCTGCAGGTCTATTGCTGATACCCGCAAGCTCTGGCTGAGTGTTTGCCTCCACACCTCCAGCATGAGCTGGAGGTCCCGTTGTTGGAAACAAAAGGTCCATTACCAGTCGATCGTCTCTGACTGTCTCTGTAACTGTCCTTAAGCGCACCATTAACAGGTGTTGATGGCCCCATTACTGGCCGCATTGTCCCTTGCGATGGCATTAATCGCCGTTCAGCTAGCCATTGTCTCTGTTGAATTCCCCTTTTGGGTTTGACTACATGCTGGGACATGTCCGATTGCCCTTGTCCACCTAAAGAACTGTGTGCCGCGTTACCAATGTTGACTCCCTGGTCGTTTGCCACATTTGAGCCAAGATTTTTGTCATGCATCATTCTGGTCTCTTCCTCCCCTGAGATAAATGTCTGGGCTATCAGAGCCGCCGCTTCCAAGGTCAAGTCTTTGGTCTCAATCAGTTTCCTGAAAACAGCAGCATGCCCGATGCCCTCAATAAAAAAGTCTCGCAGCATCTCCGCTCTGCATGCATCTGGGAACTTACATAGGCTCGTCAGTCGCCGGTGATCTGCCACGACATCAGAAACGCTTTGCCCTTCTTGCCGCCAGTGCGTGTAAAAACGGTATCTCGCCATGTGCATGCTGCTCGCCAGTTTAAGTGTTCCCCGATCAACTTACTGAGCTCTTTGAACGTCTTGTCAGGGAGTACGTTCTGGATCCACAAACCGTCAGGAGATGAGCCCTGCGTTTGTCGGCCAAATCCTGTCCCAACCATTCCTTAGTGACAAAACTTTGCTGTAGTCTCTCAATAAAGTCATCTCAATCGTCACCAACACAGTACCTCTCTTCTGTGCTGCTAGTGGCCATGCTCGCGTGGTTTAAATCTCAGTTTCTCGTCGCCAATAATGTGTTCTTACTATACAGTATAAATGCACACGAGGCCCATACTTGAGAGAAGGTCACTCTGTGACCAGTTACCTTTATTACCAAGACCTCAAGTGATGAAGGTGGGTGGAGTTTCCCCTTTTATACCTGAAAGTCCAGGTTCGGAGTGTCTCCCACAAGTTTGCCCCTTGTGGTCAATGTTCTCAAGGTGTACAACTTAGGTCAGCTTATACATGGGTTACAATGATAGTTGAATACATGACAAGCTCCATCCCTCAGTTTCCTCCATTTTGGAGAACCGGTCCGTTATGAGCTTGCGACGTGTGACTCTTGGTCCGGCAGCATCGCTGCACTGCCTCCCCCGTGGGTGGTGTGGCTATCCAATGGGGGCCTCGCCAGGTTCCTCTTCATCGTCCTCCTCCTCCTGAGGTGGGCCTGTAATCCCCCTCTTCATAATGGCCAAGTTGTGCAACATGCAACACACCACAATGAATTTGGAAACCTTTTGATGGGAATATTGAAGGCTGCCTCCAGAGTGGTGCAGGCATTGGGCTGCCTGTAGGAGATGGCATATCTCTGTCAGCACTTCCTTCCGGAAGCACAGCCTTCTCACACACTGCTCAGCAAAGAGCATTGGTGCCTGTAAACCCGTGGGGGTAAGCCCTCCTCCTCAGATGTCTTTAGCCTCTCCTCATCCGTAGGCTGACATGGTCAAGAGCCATTCTTCTATCTTGACATCGCCTGGCAATAGCATACAGCATGATGCATTGGCGAACTAGTAATGCCTCCATTAAATTCTGTCACTGACCTTGTAAGGACACTGAAATGGCAGATAAAACTACCACTTTCAAGTCGGAGCTTCACACAGCGTGATGTACGCAAAGGTTGCAAACAATGTGACCTGCGATGTTGGATCCTCCTCCTTCGATTTAAAACTGCAGCCAAGACCGCCTGGGAATACCTGGTTTTTCAGATGTTTCCTGGGACAGGAATTTAATGAGGGTGTTAGGTCCGAATTTTGCATCCGGAATGCTAGCAAAGCATTGCATGACAATTGACGTTATGATCTCAGTGAAACTGAAGGCTGGGACGGTAAGGTTTTGCGCCCCTGCAAACCATGGGCTGAATTTGTCGGCTGGGCAGTAAAAGCTGGACGCCCTCTGTAATGTCTAGAAACACCCTTTACCTGCGTGTGGTTAAAGAGATGAGAAGGCTCATCCAAGAATGTTATGCATGCAATAAAGGTACAAACTGAGTACTGTTTAATTGAGCAAGGTACAACCTTGGTTCTGTTTTGTTATGGCCCAAAAGTGCCTGACTCACAAAATGGCTGGCCTTTTATACCAGAGCAGTACCATGTGCGTGCTGCTCAGTGGCCTCCAACAATGACATCATCTGGTGGCGACAAACAGCATGTACATACATGACAATACCCTCCTCTGAGATCTTATCACAGTCTTGCACAGATTGAGACGGTCCGGTGCTTTACGCTCCCGGGTTGACCGTCTCAGTTCGATTCCGGCCTTGGGTGAATGTGCGGAGTCTGTAGTGACTGGTGGCTGGATGGCTGACTTGTTGGGGGTGGCAGTGGCCATGTCAGGAATTGCAAGGCCATTTTTATTGAACAAGTCCGTGATGGAAATTCTGGGTTCACTGATGATCCTTGAGTCCACCGAAGGCTGTTGGTAGGTTGGTTGGTCGTCGACGGTTTCTTCGTCCGACTGCTCTGGCTCGTCTGTGTGCCTCAGCTTTGTTTGATCTATGTGTTTCCTGCAAGTTTGCCCATTCTTGAGCTTAATAACAAATACTCTGTTACCCACCTTGGCCATGACCGTACCAGCGATCCATTTGGGACCCTGACCATAATTCAACACATATACAGGATCATTAACCGAAATCTCGCGTGACACAGTTGCGCGATCGTCGTACCCTTGTTGACTCTGTCTTCTGTATTCAACATGATTACTTAAATCTGAGTGTACAAGAGATAACTTGGTCTTCAGACCTCTTTTCATCATGAGTTCAGCAGGCGAGACCCCTGTGAGTATGTGGGGTCTTGTCCTGTAACTCAGCAGTATGCAAGACAAGCGGGTCTGCAGTGACCCTTAGGTTACTCTCCTCATGCTTTGCTTGATAATTTGTACTGCATGTTCTGCTTGCCCATTGGATGCAGGCTTGAACGGTGCTGACCTTACATGTTTTATGCCGTTAAGTTTTACAAACTCCTGAAACTCCTGACTGGTGAAACACGACCCATTGTCGCTCACCACTATGTCAGGCAGACCATGTGTCGCGAACATGACATTGAGATTCTCTCTGGTTGCCATGAACGTACTGGATGACATGATTATGCATTCTATCTACTTTGAATAAGCATCCACCACAACTAAAAACATCTTGCCCAAGAAGGGACCTCCAAAATCTACATGGATCCTGGACCAAGGTTTGGATGGCCATGACCACAGACTCAGTGGCGATTCCGCTGGTGCTTTGCTGAGCTGCATGCAGGTGTTGCACTGATACACGCATGCTTCCAGCTCAGAATCAATTCCTGGCCACCATACGTGGGACCTGGCGATGGCCTTCACCATCATTATACCAGGATGTGTGCTGTGTAACTCACGCACAAACTTCTTTCTCCCTTTCTTAGGCACTACAACTCAATTGCCCCACAATATGCAATCTGCTTGAATAGACAGTTCATCCTTGCGACGAATGTACGGTTTGGCCTGCTCGCACATTTGCTTAGGTATGGCAGACCAATCCCCTTTGAGGATGCAACCCTTTACCACTGAAATTATCAGGTCCTGGCTGGTCCAGGTCTTAACTTGTTGAGTCGTGACAGGGGTGCCTTCACTGTCAAAAGCATCCATGATAAACATTACATCTGCTGGTTGTGGCGTTTCCACCTCTGGTGTGGGCAACGGCAACCGGCTCAAAGCATCGGCACAATTACCTGTGCCAGGTCTGTGGCGAATGACATAATCATAGGCAGATAATGTCAGCGCCCACCTTTGGATGCGGGATGAAGCATTGATACCTTTGCTCTCGGAAAACAACAAAATAAGCGGCTTGTGATCGGTCTCTAATACAAACCTCAGACCAAACAGGTATTGATGCATCTTTTTAACACTGTACACACACGCTAAAGCTTCTTTTTCTACCATACTGTAGTCTCTTTCTGTTTTAGACAAACTTTTGAATGCACACGCGACAGGTTGAAGTTTCCCCGACTCATTGGCTTGTTGTAACACGCAATCAATTCCATATGACGATGTGTCACAGGCCAAAACTAAACGTTTACATGGGTCATAATGTACCAGCAGCTTGTTCGAGCAAAGCAGATTAGTGGCTTTCTCGACACCTAGTTGTTGCCTTTTCTCAATAGCATGTGCAGTTCAAGTAAGGTGCTCAATTTAGGTAAGAAGTTACCAAAGTAGTTGAGTAGACCCAGGAACGAACGCAGCTCCATCATGTTCTGCGGCTTGGGTGTATTCTTGATGGCTTTGGTTTTCACGTCAGTAGGTATGATGCCATCAGCGGCGATTTTCCTCCCGAGGAATTCGGCCTCCGGTGCCATGAAGACGCACTTCGAGCGTTTAAGTCTGAGTCCCACTCTGTCCAAACGCAGTTGAACCTCTTCCAGGTTGTTCAGATGTTCCTTGGAGTCACGACCGGTGATCAGGATGTCATCTTGGAACATGACGGTTCTGGGAACGGACTTCAGTAGACTTTCCATATTCCTCTGGAATATTGCTGCAGCCGAGCGAATTCCAAATGGGCACCTGTGGTAAATAAACAGTCCTTTGTGCGTGTTAATGCACATAAGTCTCTTTGACGTCTCGACCAACTCCTGTGTCATATAGGCCGACGTCAAGTCCAGTTTTGTGAACGACTTCCCTCCAGCTAGCATCGCAAACAAGTCATCAACCTTCGGTAACGGGTACTGATCTTGTTTCGAAACCCTGTTGTCTCCACAGATTCTGACTGTGCCATCACTTTTCAGCACAGGAACAATGGGGCTGGCCCATTCATTAAATTCGACCGGTGATATGATCCCTTCACGCTGGAGTCTGTCCAGTTCAATTTCGACCTTCTCCCTCATCATGTATGGCACTGCCCGAGCTTTATGATGGACGGGTTTTGCATCTGAATCCACGTGGATCTGCACCTTGGCTCCCGTGAAGTTGCCGATACCCGGTTCGAACAGCGAGGGGAACTTGCTCAATACTTGGGCACATATATCTTCCTCCAACAACAACGCCTTTATGTCGTTGAGTTGCATCTGATTTTCTCCAACCAGCTCCTGCCGAGTAGCATTGTGCCATTGCCTGGAACAATCCACAATGATAATTTGTGAACCGCACCATTATACGACACATTAATTTGTGCACTGCCAATCACCTTTATCAGTTCTTTGATGTACGTGCGTAGCTTGGCATTAACAGGGCTCAGCCTGGGCCTCACAGTCTTAGTATCCCACAGCTTATTAATTGCCCTCTTGTTCATGATCGATTGACTTGCCCCTGTGTCCAGTTCCATCGATACCGGTATCCCGTTAAACTTCACATTAATCAAAATTGATTTACTCTTGGTTATGAAAGAGTACAGTCCATACACTTCCTCCTCTGGCATCTCGGATTGCGTATCTGGATCCGCGCTAGTCTGACTCACATCCTCCACATGATGTGTCGCAGTTCGCTTGCTCATCTGCAGACAGTTGCGCTGGAGATGCCCCACTCTCAAACAGCCTTTGCAACTATATTGCTTAAATCGGCACTGCTGGTGCCGATGATTTTCCCCATAACGCCAACATGGAGAAGTCGGATACATTCCCACTGGCGGACTTTGGGCAGCCACAGGTTTCGCGAACATAGATGACCTGGAAGAGTTTACAATATACATAGATGACCTGGAAGAGGGGACAGAGTGTAGTGTAACAACATTTGCAGATGACACAAAGATTAGTGGGAAAAAGGTTGTGTAGAGGACACAAAGGGGCTGCAAAGAGATTTAGATAGGTTAAGCGAATGGGCTAAGGTTTGGCAGATGGAATACAATGTCGGAAAGTGTGAGGTCATCCACCTTGGGAAAAAAAACAGTAAAAGGGAATATTATTTGAATGGGGAGAAATTATAACATGCTGCGGTGCAGAGGGACCTGGGGGTCCTTATGCATGAATCCCAAAAAGTTAGTTTGCAGGTGCAGCAGGTAATCAGGAAGGCGAATGGAATGTTGGCCTTCATTGCGAGAGGGATGGAGTACAAAAGCAGGAAGGTCCTTCTGCAACTGTACAGGGTATTGGTGAGGCCGCACCTGGAGTACTGCATGCAGTTCTGGTCACCTTACTTAAGGAAGGATATACTAGCTTTGGAGGGGGTACAGAGACAATTCACTAGGCTGATACCGGAGATGAGGGGGGTTACCTTATGATGATAGATTGAGTAGACTGGGTCTTTACTCGTTGGAGTTCAGAAGGATGAGGGGTGATCTTATAGAAACATTTAAAATAATGAAAGGGATAGACAAGATAGAGGCAGAAAGGTTGTTTCCTCTGGTCGGGGAGACTAGAACTAGGGGGCACAGCCTCAAAATACGGGGGAGCCAGTTTAAAACCGAGTTGAGAAGGAATCTCTTCCCCCAGAGGGTTGTGAATCTGTGGAATTCTCTGCCCAAGGAAGCAGTTGAGGCTAGCTCAATGAATGTATTCAAGTCACAGATAGATAGATTTTTAACCAATAAGGGAATTAAGCGTTACGGGGAGCGGGCGGGTAAGTGGAGCTGAGTCCACGGCCAGATCAGCCATGATCTTGTTGAATGGCGGAGCAGGCTCGAGGGGCTAGATGGCCTACTCCTGTTCCTAATTCTTATGTTCTTATGAATGCAGCCGGATTGGTCCTGCCATGTGCCGCTCTGCCGAACGCCGAATCAATCGCATTTACAGTACTTGCCGAGATTCGGTTCTTCACCGATATTTACTTTAGACACCTGTCCGTCATCATACATGATTGAGCGATCTGGATGGCCCTTTTTAAATCCAACTCCTCCACTGCCAGAAGTTTGCGCAGGATCACCTCGTGGTTGATACCGATAACAAAGAAATCCCGCAACACATCTGCTAACACCGTCCCGAACTCGCACGGTCCCGCTAGACGTCTCAGGTCGGCAACGAATTCCGCCGCGCTCTGGCCCTCCGATCGAACATGTGTATAAAACCTGTATCTCGAGATGATGATGCCGTCGTCTGGCTTGAGATGCTCCCGTACCAATGTACACAACTCCTCGTACTTTTTCTCTGTTGGATCGCTCGGCATGAGCAGATTCTTTATCAGACCGTAGATCTTTGAACTGCACACAGTGAGGAACACTGCCCAGCGCTGATCTGCATCATCGACCCCCTTCATTTTGTTGGCCACGAAGTACTGGTTCAAATGGCTTACAAAGTCTGCCCAATCTTCTCCCTCCATGAATCGCTCTAAAAATCTAATCATGCTCATTTTGCAAACAAAGGTTTTTGTATTCTCGTCGCCAAATGTTATGTACGCAATAAAGGTACAAACTGAGTACTGTTTAACTGAACAAGGTACAACCTTGGCTCTGCTTTATTACGGCCCAAAAGTGCCTGACTCACAAAATGGCTGGCCTTTTATACCAGAGCAGCACCATGTGCGTGTTGCTCAGTGGCCTCCAACAATTACACCATCTGGTGGCTACAAACAGCATGTACATACATGACAAAGAAGGAATTAAATAGCTGCTGTAAAGGAACGGAAAAGACGAGAATTTAGTACCATTAATACCATCCATTCCATGGGTCCTGGCAAATTATGACTGCAGGATTTGGATACTGCAGCAGCTAATTAACAAAATGCATTCCTCTTGCAGGAGAAGATAACACACAATGCCAAGAAATGCCAGGCCACTGGGGGAGAAGAAGCACAAATCTGGCAGTTAACAGCATATGAAGAGGAAGCAATGACAATAATTGGCTTCAACTCTGGTCTGGTAATTAGGGATGGAAATGTGGGAGACTTTGTGCCTTCAATTGGTTTGGAAAAGTGTATACCTTTTCTTATTTAATGTGTCTATGTATTCTTCAATCTCTCCACCAGCTGCCACTTACCTCATAAGAGATTACAAAATAGTTGATTAAGATAGAATTCTGTTCAAGCAGACCAAAGTTAATCGTCTTTCAAGTCGTTCCCAGCATAAATTCACGTGAATTCACGTGCAAGAGCTTTGCCTATTCTTGCAAATGACCTGCACATTTAGGAAATGGGAGCCTTTGCAGTTCATATAAATATGGGTCCATTTGGGATACACAATGTGACAAGTGTAGAATCAATAAACCCACAACCCTGGGAAAAGCAGTAATTTTGAAAGATTTGATGGCCTCTACGTCATCTAAGAACATAAGAATTAGGAGCAGAAGTCGGCCATTTGGCCCCTTGAGCCTGCTCCTCCATTCAATAAGATTATGGCTGATCATCGATCTCAACTCCACTTTCCCGCCTTGAAAATACGCAAAGACTCAGCATCCACAGCCGTCTGGGGCAGAGAATTCCAAAGATTCACAACTCCCTGAGTTCCTCCTCATCTCGGTCTTAAACGGCCTCCCCCTTATCCTGAGATGATGCCTCCTAGTTCTAGACACACCAGCCAGGGGAAACAACCTCTCAGCATCTACCCTGTCAATCCCCTCCAGAATCCTGTGTGTTTCAATGAGATCACCTCTCATTCTTCTCGACTCCAGAGAGTATAGGCCCATTCTACACAATCTGTCATCACAGCCCTCTCATCCTAGGACTCAATCTAGTGAACCTTTGTTGTACCGCCTCCAAGGCAAGTATATCTTTCCCTAGATAAGGAGACCAAAACTGTGCACAGTACTCCAGGTGTAGTCTCACCAAGGTCCTGTACAATTGTAGCATGACTTCCTTACTCTTATACTTCAACCCCCTTGCAATAAAGGCCAACATGCCATTTGCCTTCCTTATTGCTTGCTGTACCTGCATGCTAGTTTTCTGTGTATCTTGCACGAGGACACCCAAATCTCTCTGAACACCAACATTTAAAAGTTTCTCACCAGTTAAAAATATTCTGTTTTTTTATTCTTTCTACCATTTCCTTTTATTATACAACATCTGCCACCTTACTGCCCACTCGCTTAGTCTATCTATATCCCTTTGCAGACTCTTTGTGTTCTCTTTACAGCTTACTGTCCCACATAGCTTTGTATTGTCAGCAAACTTGGATACATTATACTCGATCCCTTCATCTAGGTAATTAATATAGATTGTACATAGCTGAGGCCCCAGCACTAATCCTTGCAGCACTCCATTAGTTACAGTCTGCCAACATGAAAAAGAGACATCTGTTTTCTGTCCATTAACCAATCCTTTATCCATATCACCCCCAACCCCATGAGCCCCTACCTTGTGTAATAACCTTTTATTTGGCACCTTATCAAATGCCTTTTGGAAATCCAAATATACTATATCCACTGGTTTCCCTTTAACTATCCTGCTCATTACAATCTATCTGAGAGCACTGTACAATTGTATAAACTGAGCTGCCCAGCCTGGGGCAATCCTTGTGTTTTAGGCAAAGCATCACCAGGCAGTGTACATGTCCAGCATAGTGATTGAACTTGCAATCTTAGCGTTATTAGCACCATGCTCTAACCAATTGAGCTAACCAGTCCCAACAATGAGAACATTGGTAATTTGCCTTATAGCGGAACTTTGGTGGTTTTGTTTTTGGCAAAGTAGATAAATTTCTTTGATTAATAGACCTGAATGGGAGGCATGTGAGTTGATGGTAATAGGCTAATATTTCTAGATGAATACATCTTTGTAGTGGGAATGGGAGAGATGTAGTCAGGAATTTTCATGCAGTGGGCTGAATTGATATTCTTGACAAGGCCTCCTTTATCAGATTGGTGCAAATATCTACACAGCCAGTAACGAGTTGTCCTCTGCAACCTCATTATGCTGCTGCTGCTCACCTACCTAATGGCATTTCTGCCCTTGGAAGCCTTTCTCTTCTTCAGATGCTGTGTAGCCCAGAATATTAAAGAAGTGAGAGAGTAACAGAAGGATTAACTGTCATGTATGTAACCACCATGTAACACCACTGTATTACTGTATACACTCAACCTAGATGCACACCTTGACCTCAAGGGGTGAACTTGTGGGAGACACTCCTTACCTGATCACACAGGTATAAAAAGGGAGGTCCCTCGCAGGGTCATCGTCTTTGGAGTTCTGTAAATAAAGAGTTAAGGTCACAGAGTGACCTAGTCCCCAGAATGAGCCTCGTGTGGTTTCATACTGTAGAGTAAGGACTTTGCACTAACCATGATTTTTCAACATTTATTTGAGATTTGGACTGTGCCAAAGGATGGGCGTACTAAAATGTTACATCTCTGCTCAAAACGGGGAAAGGGATTAGACAGACAATTACTGACCACTTAGTCTTTTTTCAGTAGCTGGAAAATTACTAAAGACCATAATTAGGCATAACATAAATAAATACTTAGGCCTAGAAATTGGCCTTCTTAGCGCCTCCCGTTATCACCTCAAAGGGTGATAACGTGGCGCTAACAACTTACCGACCAGGCACGGCGAGATGAACGACTCCTGCTAACATTGGCGAGGGGTTTGTGGCGGCGGTAAGATGTTGCGTACTGATCTCCTGTGCCCGGAGATTGTGATGTCATTGCCATGCGCTTTGCCCCAGTAGCACCCCAGACCCGAACTTCTGTTCCGCCCCCTGCAGCATCGCTGGGCAAAAACACCGCCAACTGCAGGAAGCGTTGATCGGGAGGCCGGGCGCTTTGGGGGCGAAAGTTAAAAGGGAGGCTGCTGAGGTAAGTGGAAAAATTGTTAAAATGATTATTCTCCATTTTTTTGATTCATCTTCGGCTGCGATCGATCAGCCCTGCACTATCCATAGAAACATAGAAACATAGAAAATAGGTGCAGGAGTAGGCCATTCGGCCCTTCGAGCCTGCACCACCATTCAATAAGATCATGGCTGATCATTCACCTCAGTACCCCTTTCCTGCTTTCTCTCCATACCCCTTGATCCCTTTAGCCGTATGGGCCATATCTAACTTCCTCTTGAATATATCCAATGAACTGGCATCAACAACTCTCTGCGGCAGGGAATTCCACAGGTTAACAAGTGAAGAAGTTTCTCGTCATCTCAGTCCTAAATGGCCTACCCCTTATCCTAAGACTGTGTCCCCTGGTTCTGGACTTCCACAACATCAGGAACATTCTTCCCGCATCTAACCTGTCCCGTCCCGTCAGAATCTTATACGTTTCTACGAGATCCCCTCTCATCCTTCTAAACTCCAGTGTATAAAGGCCCAGTTGATCCAGTCTCTCTTCATATGTCAGTCCAGCCAACCCTGGAATCAGTCTGGTGAACCTTCGCTGCACTCCCTCAATAGCCAGAACATCCTTCCTCAGATTAGGAGACCAAAACTGAACACAATATTCCAGGTGAGGCCTCACCAAGGCCCTGTACAATTGCAGTAAGACTTCCCTGCTCCTATACTCAAATCCCCTAGCTATGAAGGCCAACATGCCATTTGCCTTCTTCATCGCCTGCTGTACCTGCATGCCAACTTTCAATGATTGATGAACCATGACACCCAGGTCTCGTTGCACCTTCCTTTTTCCTAATCTGCCGCCATTCAGATAATATTCGGCCTTCATGTTTTTGCCATCAAAGTGGATAACCCCACATTTATCCACATTATACTGCATCTGCCATGCATTTGCCCACTCACCTAATCTGTACAAATCACCCTGCAGCCTCTTAGCGCCCTCCTCACAGCTCACACTGCCACCCAGTTTAGTGTCATCTGCAAACTTGGAGATATTACACTCAATTCCTTCATCCAAATCATTAATGTATATTGTAAAGAGCTGGGGTCCCAGCACTGAGCCCTGCGGCACTCCACTAGTCACTGCCTCCCATTCTGAAAAGGACCCGTTTATCCCAACTCTCTGCTTCCTGTCTGCCAACCAATTCTCTATCCACGCCAGTACATTACCCCCAATACCATGTGCTTTGATTTTGCACACCAATCTCTTATGTGGGACCTTATCAAAGGCCTTTTGAAAGTCCAAGTACACCACATCCACTGGTTCTCCCTTGTCCACTCTACTAGTTACATCCTCAAAAAATTCCAGAAGATTTGTCAAGCATGATTTCCCTTTCATAAATCCATGCTGACTTGGACAGATCCTGTCACTGCTTTCCAAATGCGCTGCTATTTCATCCTTAATAATTGATTCCAACATTTTCCCCACTACTGATGTCAGGATAACCGGTCTATAATTACCCATTTTCTCTCTCCTTCCTTTTTTAAAAAGTGGTGTTACATTAGCTACCCTCCAGTCCATAGGAACTGATCCAGAGTCGATAGACTGTTGGAAAATGATCACCAATGCATCCACTATTTCTAGGGCCACTTCCTTAAGTACTCTGGGATGCAGACAATCAGGCCCCAGAGATTTATCGGCCTTCAATCCCATCAATTTCTCCAACACAATTTCCCGCCTAATAAGGATATCCTTCAGTTCCTCCTTCTCACTAGACCCTCGGTCCCCTAGTACATCCGAAAGGTTATTTGTGTCTTCCTTCGTGAAGACAGAACCAAAGTATTTGTTCAATTGGTCTGCCATTTCTTTGTTCCCCATTATAAATTCACCTGAGTCTGACTGCAAGGGACCTACATTTGTCTTCACTAATCTTTTACTCTTCACATATCTATAGAAGCTTTTGCAGACAGTTTTCATGTTCCCAGCAAGCTTCCTCTTGTACTCTGTTTGCCCCCTCCTAATTAAACCCTTTGTCCTCCTCTGCAGAATTCCAAATTTCTCCCCATCCTCAGGTTTTCTGCTTTTTCTGGCCAATTTATATGCCTCTTCCTTGGATCTAACACTATCCTTAATTTCCCTTGTTCGCCACGGTTGAGCCACATTCCCTGTTTTATTTTTACTCCAGAGAGGAGTGCATGGGGCTGATCAGGCCTGATCGCAACTGCCATTGGGTACCAACTAACTGGTCCCTATGCAGAGCCTGCAGCGATGGCCCTTCCCTTTCAGGGAGCGTCGGAGCCTCGGATCGCGGCAGTGCTGCATGGGACATTGTGCAGCGCTGCACCACTACGGCCCCACCTGCGTACTTTAGTGCTCCAAGAAAAAAGTGGAGCGCTTCATTCAGCGCTCCATTTCCTTCCTGTAGCGCAAACACAGAATTTTTTTAAAGCTGGGAATCATTAGCACTTAGCGCTAATTTTCTCAGCTTTCAAAAGTTAGCGCCCCAAATTGAGCGCACACGAATTTATCTCCCTTAGATCTTAGAGTCAACCTGGAACTGTGAAGAGTCATGCTTGATTAATTTTTTCAAGAGAATAGTGGAAAGTATGGATGGTAGATGTATTTTATATGGATTTCCAGACAGCATTTGATAAAAGTCCACATAAGAAATTGGTTTAGAAAATTATGATCCATGGCATTAAAGGGAAAGTGGCAGTGTGGATAGAAAAATGCTTGAAAGGCAGAGGGTTACAGTAAATTAATGGTCCTGAATTTGCCGTCGGTGGTGTAGCTGAGGTATAGGCCACCAACATTGCAAGGAAATCCGCATTTACCTCGTGCGAACCCCGCTTCGAGAACCTGCTTTCAAACATTGCGGATTTGTGCGCAGCGTAGTGCCCCATGGAGCCCAGGAGCGCACTGTTGTGCATATGTGAATCTGGGATCATGTGGACTGGTGTTCCTTTGACTTCCTGAATCTTAGAATTTCACTTGGGGAGTATTGGATTGAATTTCACTCCCCCAAGTGAAATTCTGGGTAAAGGGCAATACAACCAGTGTGGTGTTCATTGAGCAATCTTTTTATGTTAGAAATATCACTATCATACAATGTAATCATGAAATGGTCATTTTATTTTTTAATTGGTTAACATAGAAACTCTAAGTGACAGTAACCTATGTTTAAGGCACATGGAATAAATCTGAAAAGAGTTTCCTGTGATGCAAAATATAGTAGAGATCTTTTTAAAAGTGTATGTTACTGAAATTGACTTACTTCTAAATGTAACTTTTTTGGAATTATAGATTGTTCGAATAAATCAGAAGAAAATGCCCATTTTGATGTAGGATATGGAAGTGAAAGTTTACGTACGGCCACTTGTAAAGGGATATATAACAGGGGTGCTGTAAATATTCAGAGTCAACAAACTGTAGTTTTTACACAAAGTGATGTTGAGACATTTAGGTGTAGAATAGGTAGCTCCATGGCTTAAAATAAAATCCTATCCAATGTCAGCAAGTAATTAAACATACATATTTACCTATTGTGTGGAATCAGTTATCTTTGGATTTAGTGGGATGTGAAATGGTGCTAGTTGACTGTTACTTTTATCCCCATATTCTCATTTCGTCCACTTGTCCCAATTCTCTTTTTCTTTCTTTTTATGAGGTGTGATTTTTTTGAAAAGTCACTGCCTTGGTCATCCAATATGTGTACGAAAATACCACAGTTCATTCACATGAACTAAATCAATCATAGACATTAAACTTAGGGTTAACCAAATGGGAAATTACTGTAAAAATAATGGACAAGTTGATGAAACAAGAATATCGGTTCCTTATGCTGTGCAACAGGTTTACTGCGTCTGTTTGCATCAGAATTTTAAAAATTCAGCCTATGTACCTCATCGTAAGTGGGCAATTAGCCCTACTTTTCACCGGCACGTTCATTTGAATGAGGAGGTGAAAAACACAGCCAAGCCTATGTGCAGTCAGAACTTCACAGATCGCAAGTTTGGGATTTAGCGCATATTCTTCTATTCCTTTCTTCCTCATGTGCTTATCTAGCTTCCCCTTAAATGCATTTATGTTATTTGCCTCAAGTACTCCTTGTGGTAGCATGTTCCACATCCTTACCACTCTAACCAAGGTTCTGTACAAGTTTAATATAACTTCTCTGCTTTTTAATTCTATCCCTCCAGAAATGAACCCCAGTTTCTTATGGCCTTACTAACTTATGTCACTACTTTTAGTGATTTGTGTATCTGTACTCCTAGATCTCTTTGCTCCTTTACCCCATTCAGACTCTTATTATCCAAGCAATATATGGCCCCTTATTCTTCCCACCAAAGTGCACCATCTCACACTTATCCATATTGAAATTCATTTGCCAATTACACACCCTTTCTGAAAGTTTATTAATGTCTTCCTGTATTTTTCCTTTGTATTAATTATACCTCCCAATTTGGTGTCAGTTGCAAATTTTGAAATTGTACTTCCGGTTCCTGAATCCAAATCATTAGTATAAATTGTAAACAACAATGGTCCCAGCATCAATCCCTGTGGAACACCATTTCCCACCTTTTTCCAGTCTGAGTACCTACCCTTAACCCTTACTCTGGTTTCTACTTTGTAGCCAGCTTACTATCCATCCTGCTACTTCTCCCCTGACTCTATAAATAAATGATCTAAACTTAGACATAAAGTGCCTGCATATCAAAGTTCGCTGACCATACCAAACTATGGGAAGTATATTTCCAGAAAGAATGCAGGAGGATATAAATATGATAGGAGAATTGGCAGATGTGGTTTAATAAGAAAGAAATAACTTGCATTTATATAGCATCTATTATGACCTCAGGCTGTCTCAAAGCACTACACTGTCAATTAAGTACTTTTGAATTGTAGTCACTGTTGTAATTAGGGAAATGTGATAGCCAGTTTGCGCACAGCATGGTCCCACAAATAGCAATGATATAATAACTAGATAATGGCTGTGAAATTCGGCGCCAGCCGTTAAGACTGGTTTGGATGAAAAATGGCTGCCACCTCACTTTTGACCATGCAGTGGCCGCCGTTTTGAATAGTACGGCAATGCTGCTGTTGTCTGCACTTGCTCCAGGTATGGAAATGAGTCAGATTGTGACATCAATCAGCATGCAACACTGAATTAACGCATGATCTGGTATTTTGGATGTCGCCGCTCCTTTTAACGTCCTCTCCAAAGCACATACGGCAGAACAATCATGCAGCTGTATGATGGACAGTCTACCAGCATTTCTTAAAGGGGCACATGCAACATTCAGGTAAGTTTAGATTTTTGCTTTTGTACTGGTTTCTTTATATTTTATTGGAGCAGTGACTTGGTGTAATAGATTTAAAACATTGTTAACGTATGCAGGGAGTGCAGGGAGTGCTGTTGGAAATTTGCACGGCTTTGGCTTGTAAAGGAAGGCCTCTGAGAACAACACTTGCCTCCAGTCCTGGAGACTCTAGTTGCAGTCACCCGTACGCTGTAGCATGGAGAGGGAGCAAAGGCAGCAAGCAACAACAACAATTTGTATTTATATAGTGCCTTAAATGTAGTAAAACTTCCCAAGGCGCCTCACAAGAGCGTTATAAAACAAAATTTGATAGCGAGCCACATAAGGAGATATTAGGGCAGGTGCCCAAAAGCTTGGTCAAAGAGGTAGGTTTTAAGGAGCACCTTAAAGGAGGAAAGAGAGGTAGAGAAGCAGAGAGGTTTATGGAGGGAATTCCAGAGCATAGGGCCTTGGCAGCTGAAGGCACGGCCACCAAAAGTTGAGCGATTAAAATCAGAGATGCTCAAGAGGCCAGAAGTAGAAACGCGCAGATATCTTGGAGGGTTCTGGGGCTGGAGGACATTACAGAGATCGGGAGGAGCGAGGCCATGGAGGGATTTGAAAACAAGGATAAAAGTTTTAAAATCGAGGCATTGCTTAACTGGAAGCCAATGTAGGTCAGTGAGCACAGGAGTGATAAGTGAATGGGACTTGGTGCGTTAGGATACGGCAGTTTTGAATGAGCTCAAGTTTATGGAGGGTGGAAGATGGGAGGCCGGCTGGGTGTGCATTGGAATAGTCAAATCTAGAGGTAACAGCGGCATGGATAAGGGTTTCAGTAGCAGATAAGCTGAGGCAGGGGTGGAGTCGGGCGATGTTACAGAGGTGGAAATAGACGGTCTTAGTTGTGCCGCAGATATGTGGTCAGAAGCTCATTTCGGGGTCAAATATAACACCAAGGTTGTGAACAGTCTGGTTCAGCCTCAGACAGTTGCCAGGAAAAGGGATGGAGTCGGTGGCTAGAGAAGGAAATTGTTACAGGGACCGAAGACAATGGATTCAGTCTTCCCAATATTTAACTGGAGGAAGTTTCTGCTCATCCAGTACTGGATGTTGGACAAGCAGTCTGTCAATTTAGAAACAGTGGAGGGGTTGAGAGAGGTAGTGGTGAGGTAGAGCTGGGTGTCGTCAGCATACATGTGGAAACTGATGCTGTATTTTTGGATGATGTCATGAAGGGGAAGACTAATAGGAGGGGGCCAAGGATAAATCCTTGGGGGGACACTAGAGGTAACGATATGGGAGCGGGAAGTGTAGCCACTGCAGGTGATTCTATGGCTACGATTAGATAGATAAGAATGGCGGGTGCAGTTCCACCCAGCTGGATGACAGTGGAGAGGCGTTGAAGGAGGATGGTGCAGTCAACCTTGTCACAGGCTGCAGACAGGTCGAGAAAGACGAGGAGAGATAGGTTAGCTTTTTCAAAAAGGGGAAAAGCTGCTCGCAGAGTGAGGAGGAAGAGAGAAAGGAGGAGTAGAAGAGGAAGAATCAAAAGAGAAAGAAGCAGAAGCAGAGGAAGCGGAAGATGAGGAAGCGGAAGGAAGGAGGCAACCCAGGCAGGCCCTTTCTGGCAGGGATATCCGGGAACAAATCATCCACCTGCAGTACCAGTGGCCACAGTCCCAGTTATTCTTTTAACATTTGTCCAACACCTTACCTTCCCTCTGCTACTGACCATCACAGGTGAAACAAAAGCCACCACGAAGCAAATTTTCCAATCCAATTTTATCCATATATGCATCCAATAGTACATCAAAAAATTAACTAATCAACCTTGTGCATTCCCTTAGTGACTGTCTTGCATGTGGCTTTGCCTATCTTAGTGCTGCTATGCAGTACTACCACAGTGGCTACAGCATGGCTAGTGGAAGGCTGCTGACCTTCAGTGGGAGAGACTGCAGATGGCCTTGCAGGACGACCTCGAGGAGTTGATGGCTCGGAGTGTGAAATTGAGTGACGGTGTTTCTTCTTCTTCACTCTCCTCGTCCACTTCTTGTTGACCCACTGGCTCAGCAGGCTAGATTATTTGGGTGTCTGAAATGAGAAAGGTGCAAGGGTAGGGTTGTGGTGAGGAGAGGGGGTAAAGCTGGAGGTGCATCTTTACACCATGTGCAGCTTGTAAATGAGAAGATATTGTGGAATGAGGGGTAAATGGGATGTGAGAAGGAGGATAGTGTATGAGGATACCGGCATCTTGTATTCTTTCAGTCCCGCTGCTGGTGAAGGACTCAGCCATGCTCCTGCCAAGAATGGCCTGCACCGTCTCTTCCAAGGGGGTAAGGTGAAGCTAGGAATGAGAGGTGTACCTCGTGTTTGGTAGAGATTGCTGGTAGGTGAGTGATTGGAGGCGGTGGGGGGGGGTGGGGTGGTGTCGGGTATTGAGTAGTGTATGAGACCAGTGGTACAGTTGGTAGGAGATGGCTTTTGAAGATGCATTCACTGACTTTGACCACTTGGTGAGGTCATGAAACATCTTTGGGCACTGGAGCCAGGTCCTGGGGGTGAAACTGCTGGCACTGATGGCCTCGGCTATCTGGTCCCACATCCTTCTTTCTGGAGGGCTTTCTGACTCCCTGTGGGTAGAGGACCTCTTTTCCAGTGTTCACCCCCTGCACAAAGTCGTGCTATATCTGAGACCCAAGGCACCCTTTCTCTGGCCTGTTGAGCTATTTGGATTAGTGCTGAAGCACTTTTACCATTTTTCATCAGCAGAAGGCAGCTCATTTTGAGAGGTGCAGACTGCCTTTAGGAGGCTGGCTTTAAGTAAAGGTAGCCTCGCTCGAAGCTCGGGAACTTCGGTCCCTGCTGAGTACAAAGCTTGCCAGCAGTGCATTCAGTGCTAGGCTATGCACTGCGATCATTACAATTAGCAGGCAGCACAAAGCGGACGTGCTGCCTGTACTCCTTGTGCGGGCGTGTGCATATCGCGTATCGCAGTGCTTGAGCCCATTTTTCAGCGGTATTCAATTTCACACCCAATCTGTTTCAGTGGTGTTAGTTGAGCGATACATATTGTCCAGAACATCAGGAGAAATCCCCTGCTTTTCACCAAATAGTGCCATGGATCTTTTACATCCACCGAAGAGAGCAGATGTGGTCTTGGTTTAACGTCTCATCCAAAGGATGGCACCTCCAACAGCACAGCACTCCCTCAAAGTGTCAGCGTAGATTATGTGCTCAAGTATCTGGAATGAAGCTTAAACCATGCCCTTCTGATTCAGAGACAGGAGTGATACCACTGAGTCAAGGCTGACACCTAAATAAAGATAAATGCGAGATAAAATATTCTGGGAGCAAGAAGAAAGAATGGGAATATATATATTAAAAGCTATATTTCTCAATGCAGTGGATGAACAAAGGGATCTAGATGTGCTGACACATAAATCCTTAAAAATGAGTGGTCAGGTTAAGCCAGTAAGAAGACAAATGAGATTTTGGGGTTTGCACTGAGAGGAATTGAACACAAAATTAGAGGTTATTATGGCTCTGTACAAACAATGTATAGGCCACATCTACAACAATGTGTGCACTATCTGTCTGCTTACTATGGGAGGAATATAGTAGCCCTGGGGAAAGTGCAGTGCAGGTTTACCTGGTTGATACTCGGGGTGAGGCATCTCACTTACAAGGAAACCAGAACTTTATTCTCATGAACTGCAAAGATTGATGAATGACATAATAAAGGTGTTCAAAAGGATATGTTTTAGTGCCCCTATGGAGAGGTTTAGGGAGGGAATTCCAGAGCTTAGAGCCTTGGCAATAGAAGGCACGGCTACCAATGGTTGAGCAATTATAATTAGGGATGCTCAAGAGGGCAGAATTAAAGGAGTGCAGATATCTCGGGGGGAGTTGTGGGGCTGGAGGAGATAACATAAATAGGGAGGGATTTAAAAACAAGGATGAGAATTTTGAAGTTGAGGCGTTGCTTAACCGGGAGACAATGTAGGTCAACGAGCACAGGGGTAAAGGGCGAATGGGATTTGGTGAGTTAGAATACAGGCAGCCGAGTTTTGGATGAGCTTAAGTTTGGGTAGGGTGGAATGTAGGAGGCCAGCCAGGAGTGCGTTGGAATAGTCAAGTCTAGAGGTAACAAAGGCATTGATGAGGTCTTCAGCAGCAGATGAGTTGAGGCAAGGATGGAGATTGGCAAAGTTATGGAGGTGGAATTAGGAGGTCTTAGTTGTGCCGCGAATATGTGGTCGGAAGCTTATTTCAGGGTCAAATGTGACACAACAGCGAACAGTGTGGTTCAGCCTCAGACAGATGTTAGGGAGAGGGATGGAATCAGTGGCTAGGGAACGAAGTTTGTTGACACAATGGCTTCGGTATTCCCAAAATCAAACTGGAGAAAATTTCTGCCCATCTAGAACTGGATGTCTGACAAGCAGCCTAACAATTTAGAGACAGTGGAGGGGTCAAGAAATGTGGTAGTGAGGTACAGCTGGGTGTACATGTGGAAACTGATGCTGTGCTTTCGGATGATGTCGCCAAGGGGCAACATATAGATGAGAAATAGAAAGGGGCCAAGGATAGATCCTTGGGAACACCAGAGGTAACGATGCAGGGGTGGGAAGAGAAGCCATTGCAGATGATTATCTGGTTATGATTAGATAGATACGAATGGAACCAGGCAAGTGCAGTCCCACCCAGCTGGATGACACTGGAGAGGCGTTGGAGAAGGATGGAGTGGTCAACCATGTCAAAGACTGCAGACAAGTTTACCTTTGTTCCATAGTTCCAATTCTCCATCGAATCTGGACTTTAAGGTTTTTTGGAAAAAGTTAGGTTGGTGTCTAAATCTGTTATTCAGCTGACGAAACCAAATCACTTTTCTCATAGCTTGGATTCAACATACTGGTTCCACAAGTATTGGCAGCCTCCCAGTTCGACTGAGTGACCATTCTTTATATGTGAGGATAAGCAGTGTGTGTTTCCAGGCTAGTCAACCAGAGAGAGAATTTCCCAAGGCTTATCTTATCCTCACCTGCTGTCTACATATGTATATTTTGCATCACAGATTACTGGACAGCAATCAGGCGTAGAAACCTTGGACGTTTTTCCTATCTGTAGCCCAGGAACATTGAGGATAAGTGCAACATTCTTATCACTGTCTCAGTTTAAATAAGTAATCTGCACATGGGAAAAACCTGAGCGAAACAGAATCCCGTTTTCATTGGGTCGTGTACTAACAATGGCTATACTCAGAGTCATAGTAAAAGAGTTTTTAAAGATATTCGGGCTGATTTTCTCGGCCATGGGTAAGATGTGTGCAGCACATGTCTGATGCACTGCACCTCAGATAGCAATAGAGCACCTGGATTTACTGGAGGCATTCATTTGAACGGAAAGGGCAGACGTTGTGGGCACAATTGGAGCAGACCACCCAGGTGACAGCAAGTTCAGGCACCCCTCAGGCCTACATCCACTGAGAGAACAGATGGGGCCTCAGTTTAAGGTCTCATCTGAAGGACAGCACCTCTGACCGTGCAGCGCTCCCTCAGTATTGCACTGATTGTCAGCCAAGATTTTGTGCTCAAGTCCCTGTTGTGGGCCTTAAATCCATGACCTGCTAACTCAGAGGCAAGAGTGCTACCACTGAGCCACAGCTAACACGAGTAGACTAGAGAGTATCTCTCGTGTAGTCTGACCTGACTGGGCTCCCGTCATTGGTCTGCCTCCTTGTCGTCCAAATAAGTCAGAAAGCTGCTGGGGGCAAAATATTAATTAAACAAATGCAAAGTATTGGCACAAAGGCTCGTGAGAACCTGGCATCAGGAGAAAAAAACAAACAAAAGAAGAAAAAATGGGCCAATAGTGATCTCAAAAGATCAGAATTAATATTTTTTTCTCACCCTATATATTTACTTCCAGGTACTGATTCACAGGTAGCAACCCTAAATGCACATTTATTTGAGCATCCTTTGGAAGTGCTGTAGATCTGGTGCAAAGGCTAGAAAAAGGTACAGGAGGCATCATGAACTTTGGCAGAAAAAATCAAAGAGCAAGTTATTATTTAAATGGAGAAAGATTGCAAAGTGCCGCAGTACAGCGGGACCTGGGGGTACTTGTGCATGAAACACAAAAGGATAGTAATCAGGTATAACAAGTGATCAGAAAGGCCAATGGTATCTTGGCCTTTATTGCAAAGGGGATGGAGTATAAAAGCAGGGAAGTCTTGCTACAGCTATATAAGAAACATAGAAACATAGAAAATAGGTGCAGGAGTAGGCCATTCAGCCCTTCTAGCCTGCACCGCCATTCAATGAGTTCATGACTGAACATGCAACTTCAGTACCCCCTTCCTGCTTTCTCGCCATACTCCTTGATCCCCCGAGTCGTAAGGACTTCATCTAACTCCCTTTTGAATATATTTAGTGAATTGGCCCCAACTACTTTCTGTGGTAGAGAATTCCACAGGTTCACCACTCTCTGGGTGAAGAAATTGCTCCTCACCTCGGTCCTAAATGGCTTACCCCTTATCCTTAGGCTGTGACCCCTGGTTCTGGACTTCCCCAACATTGGGAACATTCTTCCTGCATCTAACCTGTCTAAACCCGTCAGAATTTTAAACGTTTCTATGAGGTCCCCTCTCATTCTTCTGAACTCCAGTGAATACAAGCCCAGTTGATCCCATCTTTCTTGATAGGTCAGTCCCACCATCCCGGGAATCAGTCTGGTAAATCTTCGCTGCACTCCCTCAATAGCAAGAATGTCCTTCCTCAAGTTAGGAGACCAAAACTGTACACAATACTCCAGGTGTGGCCTCACCAAGGCCCTGTACAACTGTAGCAACACCTCCCTGCCCCTGTACTCAAATCCCCTCGCTATGAAGGCCAACATGCCATTTGCTTTCTTAACCGCCTGCTGTACCTGCATGCCAACCTTCAATGACTGATGCACCATGACACCCAGGTCTCGTTGCACCTTCCCTTTTCCTAATCTGTCACCATTCAGATAATAGTCTGTCTCTCTGTTTTTACCACCAAAGTGGATAACCTCACATTTATCCACATTATACTTCATCTGCCATGCATTTGCCCACTCACCTAACCTATCCAAGTCACTCTGCAGCCTCATAGCATCCTCCTCGCAGCTCACACTGCCACCCAACTTAGTGTCATCCGCAAATTTGGAGATACTACATTTAATTCCCTCGTCTAAATCATTAATGTACAATGTAAACAGCTGGGGCCCCAGCACAGAATCTTGCGGTACCCCGCTAGTCACTGCCTGCCATTCTGAAAAGTACCCATTTACTCCTACTCTTTGCTTCCTGTCTGACAACCAGTTCTCAATCCACGTCAGCACACTACCCCCAATCCCATGTGCTTTAACTTTGCACATTAATCTCTTGTGTGGGACCTTGTCGAAAGCCTTCTGAAAGTCCAAATATACCACATCAACTGGTTCTC
The DNA here is from genome assembly GCF_044704955.1 of Pristiophorus japonicus. Classification (NCBI taxonomy): domain Eukaryota; kingdom Metazoa; phylum Chordata; class Chondrichthyes; family Pristiophoridae; genus Pristiophorus; species Pristiophorus japonicus. The sequence goes on from NC_091978.1 coordinate 280,362,772, forward strand.
CTTTGTCCACTTTACTGGAAACATCCTCAAAAAATTCCAGAAGATTTGTCAAGCATGATTTCCCTTTCACAAATCCATGCTGACTTGGACCTATCATGTCACCATTTTCCAAATGCGCTGCTATGATATCCTTAATAATTGATTCCATCATTTTACCCACTACTGAGGTCAGGCTGACTGGTCTATAATTCCCTGTTTTCTCTCTCCCTCCTTTTTTAAAAAGTGGGGTTACATTGGCTACCCTCCACTCGATAGGAACTGATCCAGAGTCAATGGAATGTTGGAAAATGACTGTCAATGCATCCGCTATTTCCAAGGCCACCTCCTTAAGTACTCTGGGATGCAGTCCATCAGGCCCTGGGGATTTATCGGCCTTCAATCCCATCAATTTCCCCAACACAATTTCCCGACTAATAAAGATTTCCCTCAGTTCCTCCTCCTTACTAGACCCTCTGACCCCTTTTATATCCGGAAGGTTCTTTGTGTCCTCCTTAGTGAATACCGAACCAAAGTACTTGTTCAATTGGTCTGCCATTTCTTTGTTCCCCGTTATGACTTCCCCTGATTCTGACTGCAGGGGACCTACGTTTGTCTTTACTAACCTTTTTCTCTTTACATACCTATAGAAACTTTTGCAATCCGCCTTAATGTTCCCTGCAAGCTTCTTCTCGTACTCCATTTTCCCTGCCCTAATCAAACCCTTTGTCCTCCTCTGCTGAGTTCTAAATTTCTCCCAGTCCCCGGGTTCGCTGCTATTTCTGGCCAATTTGTATGCCACTTCCTTGGCTTTAATACTATCCCTGATTTCCCGAGATAGCCATGGTTGAGCCACCTTCCCTTTTTTATTTTTACGCCAGACAGGAATGTACAATTTCTGTAGTTCATCCATGCGGTCTCTAAATGTCTGCCATTGCCCATCCACAGTCAACCCCTTAAGTATCATTCGCCAATCTATCCTAGCCAATTCACGCCTCATACCTTCAAAGTTACCCTTCTTTAAGTTCTGGACCATGGTCTCTGAATTAACTGTTTCATTCTCCATCCTAATGCAGAATTCCACCATATTATGGTCACTCTTCCCCAAGGGGCCTCGCACAATGAGATTGCTAATTAATCCTCTCTCATTACACAACACCCAGTCTAAGATGGCCTCCTCCCTAGTTGGTTCCTCGACATATTGGTCCAGAAAACCATCCCTTATGCACTCCAGGAAATCCTCCTCCACCGTATTGCTTCCAGTTTGGCTAGCCCAATCTATGTGCATATTAAAGTCACCCATTATAACTGCTGCACCTTTATTGCATGCACCCCTAATTTCCTGTTTGATGCCTCCCCAACATCACTACTACTGTTTGGAGGTCTGTACACAACTCCCACTAATGTGTTTTGCCCTTTGGTGTTCTGCAGCTCTACCCATATAGATTCCACATCATCCAAGCTAATGTCCTTCCTAACTATTGCATTAATCTCCTCTTTAACCAGCAATGCTACCCCATCTCCTTTTCCTTTTATTCTATCCTTCCTGAATGTTGAATACCCCTGGATGTTGAGTTCCCAGCCCTGATCATCCTGGAGCCACGTCTCCGTAATCCCAATCACAACATATTTGTTAACATCTATTTGCACAGTTAATTCATCCACCTTATTGCGGATACTCCTTGCATTAAGACACAAAGCCTTCAGGCTTGTTTTTTAACATCCTTTGTCCTTTTAGAATTTTGCTGTACAATGGCCCTTTTTGTTCTTTGCTTTGGGTTTCTCTGCCCTCCACTTTTCCTCATCTCCTTTCTATCTTTTGCTTTTGCCTCCTTTTTGTCTCCCTCTGTCTCCCTGCATTGGTTCCCATCCCCCTGCCATATTAGTTTAACTCCTCCCCAACAGCACTAGCAAACACTCCCCCTAGGACATTGGTTCCGGTCCTGCCCAGGTGCAGACCGTCCGGTTTGTACTGGTCCCACCTCCCCCAGAACCGGTTCCAATGCCCCAGGAATTTGAATCCCTCCCTGCTGCACCACTGCTCAAGCCACATATTCATCTGCGCTATCTTGCGATTCCTACTCTGACTAGCACATGGCACTAGTAGCAATCCCGAGATTACTACTTTTGAGGTCCTACTTTTTAATTTAGCTCCTAGCTCCTTAAATTTGTTTCGTAGGACCTCATCCCTTTTTTTACCTATGTCGTTGGTACCAATGTGCACCACGACAACTGGCTGTTCTCCCTCCCTTTTCAGAATGTCCTGCACCCGCTCCGAGACATCCTTGACCCTTGCACCAGGGAGGCAACATACCATCCTGGAGTCTCGGTTGCGGCCGCAGAAACACCTATCTATTCCCCTCACCATTGAATCCCCTATCACTATCGCTCTCCCACTCTTTTTCCTGCCCTCCTGTGCAGCAGAGCCACCCACGGTGCCATGAACTTGGCTGCTGCTGCCCTCCCCTGATGAGTCATCCCCCCCAACAGTACTGGTGTTGGTGAGGCCACTCCTGGAATACTGCGTGCAGTTTTGGTTTCCATATTTACGAAAGGATATACTTGCTTTGGAGGCAGTTCAGAGAAGGTTCACTAGGTTGATTCCAGGGATGAGGGGGTTGACTTATGAGGAAAGGTTGAGTAGGTTGGGCCTCTACTCATTCGAGTTCAGAAGAATGAGAGGTGATCTTATCGAGACGTATAACATTATGAGGGGGCTTGACAGGGTGGATGCAGAGAAGATGTTTCCACTGATGGGGGAGACTAGAACTTGAGGGTACAATCTTAGAATAAGGGGCCGCCCATTTAAAACAGAGATGAGGAGAAATTTCTTCTCTCAGAGGGTTGTAAATCTGTAGAATTCGCCGCCTCAGAGAGCTGTGGAAGCTGGGACATTGAATAAATTTAAGACAGAAATAGATGGTTTCTTAATCGATAAGGGGATAAGGGATTATGGGGAGCGGGCAGTGAAGTGGAGCTGAGTCCATGATCAGATCAGCCATGATCTTATTGAATGGCGGAGCAGGCTCAAGGGGCCGTATGGCCTACTCCTGTTCCTGTTTCTTATGTTCTTACGTTCTTATAATGGCACTCCTGCATTACTCGCATATGATGATGAAGCCTTCTCCAATCCTTAGAAATGTCCCCTTTGCCAGTTCACAAGTTGCACAGTTGGGCTATTACAACAAGGAAAATCAGACCCAGTGTGTTTTCTGGGATTGGACACAATCATGTATTGTGTCTATAACAGTAACAAAAAGCAGTTTGCGCATAGGAATATTGCAACCATCCTTGACTGTGACAGTTAAAATTTGGTGCTTTTAATTGCTTTTATATTTTATGTGAAAACTGTCAATATGTTTCAATCGATAAAGAAATTAATATTAGATCAGAAATTACATTAGGAATGAGCACACAAAGTATATCCAGCTGACCCATAAAGGAAGGTCCCAGATTCAATCCCTTGTCTGCACTAAGCTAACTGATCTCAGACTGGATGGTGCTAGGAATGCTACAGCTGGCCTCCAGCCCCTGGAATGGGGAGGGAGGAAATCAATTCGGGTTCAGTAACAAAATGTGTGGCTCAGGCTTGGCTTAAAGCTCCCCTTTATTTGAGTAGCCTGTTAACACTCATTGTGAAGACGCATACGTAAATTATAGCATTACAGGATAAGATGTCAGAGGGTAGCACCTATGCTATGGAACCATATCCCAGCAAAAATACAATGATTGAAGATTGAAGAGGGGAAAGGAACAAGTGGCAAAGAAAAATAAATGATTTTTCTTCCTTCCATTTTTAGAACAGTATCTTAACTTGCCTTCAAATCCTATCTCAAGATTCTGTTTATGTTGCTATAGAATGATAACCATTGCCATCAGGCTTAAATGTAAGATCAGTTTTACCTCTTTAGTTCCTCATATAGTTCCTACAAAAACTGAAGGGTGCTGCTTTTGTTTAATAAGATATTTTTTTAGCTTTATTTTGACATACATAATTGTGTGAGGTTCAATTAGTTCCAGAACAAAAAATACATAGCACAATGGCTGTCATTCAAACCTATGCCTGTTACAAGCGGAATATTATAAGAGCTTAAAGAAGAGCACAGTGATTTCACTATGAGTTATTGTAATGACACTCTTTAATTAAATCGTTCTGAATCTATAGATTGAGGTATTAACATAATAACAAAAACTTGAATTTTTACAGTACTTTTAATGCAACAATACATCACAAAGTGCTTCTCAGAGATGAAAATAATTGGACATAGATGAAGACAAAGGGCCTGAAATCACGCTCCCTACGGGTGTGTACAAGGTGCACACGCACCCTTGGGGTCCCCGCAAGTTCCGGGTTTAGGTATGTGAAGCCCATGCGCCTAAACCCGGAACCTGTGATCTGTCAAGAAATCTCTTGACAGATTCACCGCATCCAAAACTAAAGGGGCTCCCCGGCCGGAGAGTTAGGCTATTTGCCCAACGCTTGCCCAGCAAATGTCCTTCAAATTCTTACAACTGAAAAAAGCAGACGTAAGGCCTGCGTTTATCTACGTAAGACTTGTAATACATTTTTTAAAATAATTTAAACATTTGAAATCCTGTTAAATAAAGTAAGTTTATTTTTAGACCCTTTAAAATATGTAAATTTATTTTTCAAAAAATGTAATGTTTGTTTTAAATAATTAATTAAATTAAATTTTTATTAATTTGAAATATGTGATGGGTTTTTTAAAGTTATTTTCAGTGTTTGTGTTTTTGGGGGTATTCCCATTCATACTTATACGGAACTCACATAAGTATGAATGGGGAACCCCCTACTCTGATAGGTTGGGCCAGCCCACGTGATCCCATTGATGCATACGAAACCCTTACGTTCCTGGAATATGTGTGCTCTTATGAAGGCTTTCACATAGAGACCCAGGACCGCAAGTCTCCGAACTTCCGGGACTACCAGGTAGTTTTGTAAAAATTTTTGCAATCGAAGGCATCCGCCCACGGGAAGCCTCTGGCCGCAATTTCTGGGCCAAAGAGTTTGAAATTGATGCATTTTCTGAGGACAGATATAATGAGAAGGATGCAGGTGGGGAAGTTCTGTATGAGTTGCAATTTGTGTAAGGTAAAACATGGGAGGTCAGCAAAGGGAGAGTTAAAATAATTGAGTGTGGAGCTGAGGGGTTCAGTGGCATTTAGAGGTGTGATTCTGGTACAGGTGGATAATGTGATGCAGGTGGATACAGTTAAATGATATTAATAATTATATTATATAGAGGACCTCTCAATAGCTCATTGAGTTTGTTCATGAATGACAATATAATATAATAATACAGATAAAGTAGGTTCCAGGTTTCATTTCCAATCTGTGCTAAGTTAGCTGATCTCAGCTAGGGTGATGATAGGGTTGTTATAGTTAGCCTCAATGCTCCAGGCTAGGGAGGAGAAATGAATTCTGCTAGGTTTCTTTCTTTTCTCCTCTCCTCTCCTCTCCTGAAGACGCAAACTTATCTTGGGAATAGTTCCATAGGCATTGGCTATTCTCTGGTAGCTCGCTCAAATAGGCATTTGAAAAAAAGTGGGTTTTTTCTGCTGATTTTCTCCCTTCCTTTCCTGAAGATATTGACCCCTTGCTAGGACAACAGTATTACAGGCACCAGGTGCCCTGCACCCACTAAATGATTATTAATAATGTGTCAGTAAGCCAGTTGTAGCACACTCATGGTCACCTGGCTGAGCTTAATTAATTCAGCACAGAGCAGGAGTCGAACATGTTCTGGCTTAGTACCACACCAGAGGTTCATTTACCCACTGACCCATCAGAGGAACTTACACTTATTTTGTTTAATACAATTACACATAAACATAGACATGGACAGTAAAATTACACGAGTCTTGATAGAGATGAAGTACAATAAGTACATAACTTGCTTGCTAAGAAATGTTGAGCTTGTAGCAGGGTCATTACAACATAAAGAATAAAAATAGTTTAATTCCAAAACTCTGTAATAGTCCAATTAACACACATTCAAGAATTCAATCCAAAGACTAAAAAGCTTCACAAAATATACTTTCCACAAAATTTGTCAGACTTTTAAAATGTGCTGCTGGTTCCATGTGATATTTACCTATGGAGTGACTTCTTACGGTGAGTGTTGAGAACTGGTTTCAGGTAACTGGGGAACATCTTACATCTTGATCTGGTTTGACATCATGTTTGGATCAAATATTCTGTACAGTAAGAGAAAATGGGAAGCTCATTAGTACATAGGAATTGTATATATAAATTCTCTTGAAGTTCCATGCGTTTACCTTACACTGTAAACAATACTACAGCAGTTTCATTTTCAGGCCAGTTATGTGCAACTTTTTTGTCTAACCAAACTTATCAAGTTCTATTACATAGAACATACAGCACAGAAATAGGCCATTCAGCCCAACCAGTCATTGCCGGCATTTATGCTACACGCGAGCCTTGACTCGTCTTTCCTCATCTAACTCTATCAGCATAACCCTCCAGGAAATAGTGGGGATGTATAAAAAGGGAACAGCAATAATCATGGATGATTTTAATCTCCATATTGATTGGACAAATCAAATTGGTCAGTAGCCTTGAGGAGGAGTTCATCGAGTGCGTAAGCGACGGGTTCCTTGAGCAGTATGTAACGGAACCAACCAGGGGGCAGGCTATCTTAGATCTGGTCCTGTGTAATGAGACAGGATTAATAAACAATCCCCTCGGAATGACTGATCACAGCATGATTGAATTTCAAATTCAGATGGAGGGTGAGAAAGTTGGATCTCAAACCAGTGTACAAAGCTTAAATAAAGGAGACTATAAAGGTATGAGGGCAGAGTTGGGTAAAGTGGACTGGGAAAATAGATTAAAGTGTAGGACGGTTGATGAACAGTGGAGTACATTTAAGGAGATATTTCACAACTCTCAAGAAAAATATATTCCAGTGAGGAGGAAAGGTTGTAAGAGAAAACATAGCCATCTGTGGCTAACTAAAGAAATAAAAGACGGTATCCAATTAAAAACAAGGGCATACAAAGTGGCCAAAACTAGTGGGAGGACAGAAGGCTGGGAAGCTTTTAAAAGACAGCAAAAAATAACTAAAAAAATGATTAAGAAAGGGAAGATAAACTATGAAAGTAAACTAGCACAAAATATAAAAACAGATAGCAAGCGTTTCTATAGATATATGAAAAGGAAAAGGGTGGCTAAAGTAAATGTTGGTCCCTTAGAGGACGAGACCGGGGAATTAGTAATGGGGAACATGGAGATGGTAGAAACTCTGAACAAATATTTTGTATCAGTCTTTACAGTAGAGGACACTAACAATATTCCAACAGTGGATAGTCTAGGGACTATGGGGAGGGGGGGCAGTGCGGAACTTAACACAATCACAATCACTAAGGAGGTGGTACTCAGTAAGATAATGGGACTAAAGGCGGATAAATCCCTTGGACCTGGTGGCTTGCATCCTAGAGTCTTAAGAAAAGTAGCGACAGGGATTGTGGATGCATTGGTTGTAATTTACCAAAATTCCCTGGATTCTGGGAAGATCCCAGCAGATTGGAAAACTGCAAATGTAACACCCCTATTTAAAAAAGGAGGCAAACAAAAAGCAGGAAACTATAGACCAATTAGCCAAACATCTGTGGTTGGGAAAATGTTGGAGTCCATTATCAAAGAAGCAGTAGCAGGATATTTGGAAAAGCAAAATTCGGTCAGGCAGAGTCAGCATGGATTTATGAAGGGGAAGTTTGACAAATTTGCTGGAATTCTTTGAAGATGTAATGAACAGGGTGGATAAAGGGGAACCAGTGGATGTGGTGTATTTGGACTTCCAAAAGGCATTTAACAAGATCCCACATAAAAGGTTACTGCACAAGATAAAAGTTCACGGGGTTGGGGGTAATATATTAAGCTCGGGAGAGCTATAGTGGTAGGGGATTCTATTGTAAGGGGAATAGATAGACGTTTCTGCGGCCACAATAGAGACTCCAGGATGGTATGCTGCCTCCCTGGTACAAGGGTCAAGAATGTCTCAGAGCGGCTGCAGGATATTTTGGAGGGGGGGTGGGGGTGAACAGCCAGTTGTCATGATGCATATAGGTACCAATGATATAGGTAAAAAATGGGATGAGGTCCTACAAGGTTAATTTAGGGAGCTAGGAGTTAAATTAAAAAGTAGGACCTCAAGGGTAATAATCTTAGGATTGCTACCAGACAAATACGTGGCTTGAGGAGTGGTGCAGAAGGGAGGGATTCAAATTCCTGGGACATTGGAACCGGTTCTGGGGGAGGTGGGACCAGTACAAACTGGGCGGTCTGCACCTAGGCAGGACCGGAACCAATGTCCTAGGTGTAGTGTTTGCTAGTGCTGTTGGGGAGGGGTTAAACTAATATGGTAGGGAGATGGGAACCTATGCGGGGAGATAGAGGGAAGTAGAATTGGGGCAGAAGCAAAAGATAGAAAGAAGAAAAGTAAAAGTGGAGGGCAGAGAAACCGAAGGCAAAAATCAAAAAGGGGCACATTACGGCAAAATTCTAAAGGGGCAAAGTGTGTTAAAAAGACAAGCCTGAAGGCTCTGTGCCTCAATGGAGGAATATCCGTAATAAGGTGGACAAATTAACTGCACAGGCAGCAATTAATGAATATGATATAATTGGCATCAAGGAGACATGGCTCCAGGGTGACCAAGGCTGGGAACTCAACATCCAGGGGTATTCAACATTCAGGAAGGATAGACAGAAAGGAAAAGGAGGTGGGGTAGCGTTGCTGGTTAAAGAGGAAATGAATGCAATAGTAAGAAAGGACATTAGCTTGGATGATGTGGAATCTGTATGGGTGGAACTGCAGAATATCAACGGGCAGAAAGTGCTAGTGGGAGTTGTGTACAGACCACCAAACAGTCGTAGTGAGATTGGAGACAGCATCAAACAAGAAATTAGGGATGCATGCAATAAAAGTACAGCAGTTATCATGGGCGACTTTAATCTACATATAGATTGGGCGAACCAAACTGGTAGCAATACGGTGGAGGAGGATATCCTGGTGTATTCGGGATGGTTTTCTAGACCAATATATCGAGGAACCAACTGGAAGGCTGGCCATCCTAGACTGGGTGATGTGTAATGAGAAAGGATTAATTAACAATCTTGTTGTGCGAGGCCCCTTGGGGAAGAGTGACCATAATATGGCAGAATTCTTTATTAAAATGGAGAGTGACACAATTAATTCAGAGAGTAGCGTCGTGAACTTAAGGAAAGGTAACTTCGATGGTATGAGACGTGAATTGGCTAGAATAGACTGGCAAATGATACTTAAAGGGTTGACAGTGGATAGGCAATGACAAACATTTAATGATCACATGGATGAACTTCAACAATTGTACATCTCTGTTTGGAGTAAAAAATAAAACGGGGAAGGTGGCTCAACCGTGGCCAACAAGGGAAATTAAGGATATTGCTAAAACCAAGGAAGAGGCATATAAAGTGGCCAGAAAAAGCAGCAAACCTGAGGACTGGGAGAAATTTACAATTCAGCAGAGGAGGACAAAAGGTTTAATTAGGAGAGGGAAAATAGAGTATGAGAGGAAGCTTGCCAGGAACATAAAAACTGACTGCAAAAGCTTCTATAGATATGTGAAGAGAAAAAGATAAGTGAAGACAAACGTAGGTCCCCTGCAGTCAGATTCAGGTGAATTTATATTGGGGAACAAAGAAATGGTAGACCAGTTGAACAAATACTTTGGTTCTGTCTTCACGAAGGAAGACACAAATAACCTCCCGGAAATACTAGGGGGCCGAGGGTCTAGTGAAAAGGAGGAACTGAAGGAAATCCTTATCATAGGAAATTGTGTTAGGGAAATTGATACGGTTCAAGGCCGATAAATCCCCGAAGCCTGATAGTCTGCATCCCAGAGTGCTTAAGGAAGTGGCCCTAGAAATAGTGGATGCATTGGTGATCATTTTCCAACAGTCTGTCGACTGTGGATCAGTTCCTATGGACTGGAGGGTAGCTAATGTAACACCACTTTTTAAAAAAGGAGGGAGGGAGAAAATGGGTAATTATAGACCGGTTAGCCTGACATCAGTAGTGGGGAAAATGTTGGAATCAATTATTAAAGATGAACTTGCGCGCATTTGGAAAGCAGTGACAGGATCTGTCCAAGTCAGCATGGATTTATGAAAGGGAAATCATGCTTGACAAATCTTCTGGAATATTTTGAGGATGTGACTAGTAGAGTGGACAAGGGAGAACCAGTGGATGCGGTGTATTTGGACTTTCAAAAGGCTTTTGACAAGGTCCCACACAAGAGATTGGTGTGCAAAATTAAAGCACTTGGTATTGCGGGTAATATACTGATGTGGATAGAGAACTGGTTGGCAGACAGGAAGCAGAGAGTCGGGATAAACGGGTCCTTTTCAGAATGGCAGGCAATGACTAGCGGGGTGCTGCAGGGCTCAGTGCTGGGACCCCAGCTATTTACAATATATATTAATGATTTAGATGAAGGAATGAGTGTAATATCTCCAAGTTTGCAGATGACACTAAGCTGGGTGGCGGTGTGAGCTGTGAGGAGGATGCTAAAAGCTGCAGGGTGACTTGGACAGGTTAGGTGAGTGGGCAAATGCATGGCAGATGCAGTATAATGTGGGTAAATGTGAGTTTATCCACATTGGGGGCAAAAACATGAAGGCAGAATATTATCTGAATGGCGGCAGATTAGGAAAAGGGGAGGTGCAACGAGTCCTGGGTGTCATGGTACATCAGTCATTGAAAGTTGGCATGCAGCTACAGTAGGCAGTGAAGAAGGCAAATGGTATGTGGGCCTTCATAGCGAGGGGATTTGAGTATAACAGCAGAGAGGTCTTACTGCAGTTGTACAGGGCCTTGGTGAGGCCTCACCTGGAATATTGTGTTCAGTTTTGGTCTCCTAATCTGAGGAAGGACGTTCTTGCTATTGAGGGAGTGCAGCGAAGATTCACCAGACTGATTCCCAGGATGGCAGGACTGACATTTGAGGAGAGATTGGGCCTGTATTCACTGGAGTTTAGAAGGATGAGAGCGGATCTCATAGAAACATATAAAATTCTGACGGGACTGGACAGGTTAGATACGGGAAGAATGTTCCCAATGTTGGGGAAGTCCAGAACCAGGGGACACAGTCTAAGGATAAGGGGTAAGCCATTTTGGACTGAGATGAGGAGAAACTTCTTCACTCAGAGAGTTGTTAACCTGTGGAATTCCCTACAGCAGAGAGTTTTTGATGACAGTTCATTGGATATATTCAAGAGGGAGTTAGATATGGCCCTTATGGCTAAAGGGATCAAAGGGTATGGAGAGAAAGCGGGAAAGGGGTACTGAGGTGAATGATCAGCCATGATCTTATTGAATGTTGGTGTAGGCTCGAAGAGCCGAATGGCCTACTCCTGCACCTATTTTCTATGTTTCCATGTTTCGATTAGTATGGATAGAGAATTGGCTAACTAACAGAGAACAGAGAGTCGGGATAAATGGTTCATTCTCTGGTTAGCAACCGGTAACTAGTGGGGTGCCGCAGGCATCAGTGCTGGGACCCCAACTATTTACAATCTATATTAACAACTTGGAAGAAGGGACTGAATGTAAATAGCAGAATATCTGTATTCATAAGTAAAATTAAAATTATGTTGACATATTGCAAGGTACTTGAGGGTTGGTAATTAAGGTGTTTTATCAGTTAATTATGGAAAAAGTTAACAGAGCCAAAGCTCAGATTTTAAAGAAATACAAAGATGGGAGGAAAAGCAATGTGTGAAGAGGACACAAAAATCTGCAAAAGGACATCGACAGGATAAGTGAGTGAGCAAAAATTTGGCAGATGGAGTATAATGTTGGAAAGTGTGCCGTCATGCACTTCGGCAGAAAAAAATCAAAGAGCAAGTTATTATTTAAATGGAGAAAGATTGCAAAGTGCTGCAGTACAGCGGGACCTGGGGGTGCTTGTGCATGAAACACAAAAGGATATTATGCAGCTACAGCAAGTGATCAGGAAGGCTAATGGTATCTTGGCCTTTATTGCAAAGGGGATGGAGTATAAAAGCAGGGAAGTCTTGCTACAGTTATACAGAGTATTGGTGAGGCCACCACTGCGTACAGTTTTGGTTTCCATGTTTATGAAAGGATATACTTGCTTTAGAGGCAGTTCAGAGAAGGTTCACTAGGTTGATTCCGGGGATGAGGGAGTTGACTTATAAGGAAAGGTTGAGTAGGTTGGGCCTCTACTCATTGGAATTCAGAGAATGAAAGTTGATCTTGACATAGCATTAATAGCACAGAAGCAGGCCATTCGGCCCAACGTGTCTATGCCAGTGTTTATGCTCCACACGAGCCTCTGCCCAACCTTACTTCATCTCACCCCATCGCCATATCCTGAAAAGAGCTTTTGCGAGCAGTTTATTGGTGAGTGGTGGTGCTACCAAGCTGTTCCGTGCCATCCTCAGGAATTTCTCCAATTGGTTTCCAACATGGAGGAGCACTGCTTCAGTAAGTGGCAACCAGCAGGCAGTTTCCTTGGCCTTGCCTGACCCGAAGACAAGAAAAACTTGCATTTATTTAGCGTCTTTCACGACCACCAGCCATCTCAAAGCCATTGAAGTACTTTTGAAATGTAGTCACTGCTGCAATGTGGAAAACGCAGCAGCCAATTTGCGCACAGCAAGCGCCCACAAACAGTAATGTGATAATGATCAGATAATCTGTTTTTTTGTTATGTTGATTGAGGGATAAATATTGGTCAGGATACCGGGAATAACTCCCCTGCTCTTCTCCAAAATAGAGCCATGGGATCTTTTATGTCCACCCGAGAGAGTCGACAGGGCCTCGGTTTAACATCTCATCTGAAAGACAGCACCTCTGACAGTGCAGTGCAGTGCTTCCTCAGCACTGCACTGGGGTGTCAGCCAAGATTTTTGTGCTCAAGTCTCTGGAGTGGGACTTGAACCCACAACCTTCTGACTCAGAGGTAAGCATGCTGCCCACTGAGCCACAGCTGACAATTAGAAACACCATGGGTTGTGGAGTCAATGTTGAAGGAATCCTAGGTCCGCTCCCTCCTGACAGTATACCACTAAGCCCCACCTTTGGGAGATCTATACTGCCGTTGGGATCATCATAACCAGGGATTGTGACCATGTTGATTGAGGGATAAATATTGACCAGGACACCAGGGGATAACTCCCCTGCTCTTCTTCGAAATAGTGCCATGGGATCTTTCACATCCACCCGAGAGGGCAGACTGGGCCTCGGTTTAACGTCTCATCCAAAAGACGGCACCTCCGACAGTGCAGCACCCCCATCAGCATTGCATTGGAGTGTCAGCCTGGATTATGTGCTCAAGTCTCTGGAGTGGGACTTGAACCCGCAACCTTCTATAATTATTTTATAAATATAGTTAGTAACACTATATTTCTAAGAAGAACACGTTAATCATAACTGCTCGCGTAGAAAATAAAGACACAATGAATGAAAATGCCCAACTTGAACAAGAAGAAAATGGGCACAAGAGCAGATTAATGGAAGAAACTGCGCTGAGAAAGTGGATAGGTCATTGGACGCCCATTACTGCAATACGTTATAGAATCAATACACCATTAAAAGCCATGAAGAGTATTTACTGCTACCTGTGCACACGACATACCCCGGTGGAATAATGATACAGCCCACCTCGGGAACCCAAAGCACAGCTGTATGTTTACAGTGACGATGCTTCATTCAGTCAATTAACCAGTTTGCAGCGATAGATATATGGGGCTCAAAATTGGCCCCTGCCGATTTTTGCCGCACTCGCCCATGGTGCACCGCTACTGTCCGCCTCCAAGCGTGCCGAAAATCTTCCTCCCGACTTTGGCCGCTTTCCGGCCTCTCCTCGGTGGTGGCGAAGCGTGGCCAATGGATTGGGGTCGGAGCCAGCGTCCCGGCGCTGAAAACAGTGCCGGGACATCTGCACATGCGTGTTAGAGTGTGTGCGCATGCGCAGTAGCTCCTCACCCCCAGCGCGCCCTGCAGCCAGCGAGAGGGACCCGATGCTCGCAATTGCCATCCCTATCCCTGGCCTAGTGGTCAGATGAAGATTGGACTTCTATTTTTTATTTGTTTTTGATTGCTTATTACTTTTTGTGCTTTGTTTAGTGCTTTGTAAGTCTTGGTGCTTTAGAATGTACTTACCTGCGATGATTTCTTAACTCTCTGCAAGGGTTTTCTGAAGTGGCCACATACACTGGCATAAGTAGATTTGGAGTAACTATTAGCTGGCCAAAGTGGCCTAAATGGCCAAAACTGGCGTAGGTGGCTGGTAATGCCCCTTCTGACAGAAAAAAAACTAAACTAAAAAAATCCTAACTAACTCACTTACACCGGCGCAAATTGAATGTGCAAAATGGGGATTTTTAAAGACACTCCAGAAAAATCAAGTTGCTCCAAAAAAAACGGAGCTAATCCTGGCCAATTTTGAGCCCATAGTGACTAAAATGTGTACTACACACTTGGAGCTATATGCACTCTAGACTCCCTGCTGCAATAGGACAGTCTTGCGGGGTGTCATATCCCCAAGCAGCTCTGTAACACAGGACTCTGTGCTCTGCAGACCATTCCCAGGGACGCACACCGAGACAGACATCATCTGCTGCTGAAGAGCCATCAACTTGGTGAAAGATGCACTTTGGTCTTTCCGAAACTTGCTGGTCTTCCAGAGCAAGGAGATGTCCATGGTCGAGTTGCAGACTGGCACAATCCAAGGTCCAGGAGTACGTGCTGAGGGATGCACTAAATATTGGTGCAGTCGGCGCAAAGGCACGAAGAGCCACAGTTTAAGGCCCTTCCGCCACGGTAAACCCAGGGGATGGAATCAGACCCCCCTCGGGCTGTACTTGTTAATCTGCTTGTATACACAGAGCACCATGTACTGCAAAACACCTGTGTTGTGCCACGTATAATGAAAGTCTCTGCACGGTTTAGTAACTTGTAAAGAAATGTAAATGTATTCTCATCCGTTCCGTGTCTTATCGAAATGTATAAGATTATGAGGGGGCTTGACAAGGTGGATGCAGAGATGTTTCCACTGATGGGGTGACTAGAACTAGACGGCATGATCTTAGAATAAGGGGTCGCCCATTTAAAATAGAGATGACGAGAAATTTCTTCTCTCAGAGGGTTGTGAATCTGTGGAATTCACTGCCTCAGAGAGCTGTGGAAGCTGGGACATTGAATAAATTTAAGACAGAAATAGACAGTTTCTTAAACGATAAGGGTATAAGGGGTTATGCGGAGCAGGCTGGGAAGTGGGGCTGAGTCCATGATCAGATCAGCCATGATATTAAATGGAGGAGTAGGCTCGAGAGGCCGTATGGCCTACTCCTGTTCCTATTTCTTATGTTCTTATGTTCTTATTCCCTTCTCCCTCAGATGCTTATCTAGGCTTCCCTTAAATGCATCTATACTATTCATCTCAACCTCCCCCTGCAGTAGCGGATTCCACATTCTCTTCTGGGTAAAGAAATTTCTTATGAATTCCCAATTTGATTTATTGACCCCATTGCCACTAAACTACTGACCACCCAACTTCTTTTTCTGGCTCCCATGTTAACTGACATTGTTAACGGTTCTCTCTCATCAGATACTGTCTGCCTCTCCCTCAAATCTGCCGTCATCACCCCTCTCCTCAAATAACCAACCCTCGATCCCTCCATCCTTGCAAACTACCACCCCTTTCCCCTCTACAGTCCTTGATCTTGTTGTCGCCTCCCAAATCCGTGCCCATCTTTCCCGCAATTCCATGTTTGAATCCCTGCAATCCGGTTTCCGCGCCTGCCACAGTATCGAAACAGCTCTCATCACAGTCACAAATTACATCCTTTGTGACTGTGACAAAGGTAAGCTATTCCTCCTCGTCCTTCTTGACTTGTCTGCAGCCTTTGACACAGTTGACCACTTTATCGTTCTCCAACACCTCTCCACCATCATCCAGTTGGGTGGGACTGCATTCGCCTGGTTCCATTCTTATCTATCTAATCGTAGCCAGAGAATCACCTGCAACTCTTCCCATCCCTGCATTGTTACTTCTGGTGTCCCCCCAAGGATATATCCTTGGCCCCCTCCTATTTTTCATCTACATGTTGCCCCTTGGCGACATCATCCGAAAACACAGCGTCAGTTTCCACATGTACGCTGATGACACCCAGCTCTACCTCACTACCACTTCTCTTGACCCCTCCATGGTCTCCAAATTGTCAGACTGCTTGTCCAACAGCCAGTTCTGAACCACACTGTTCACAACCTTGGTGTCATATTTAACCCTGAAATTAACTTTCAACCACATATCCGCAGCATAACTAAGACCGCCTATTTCCACCTCCATAAAATCGCCCATCTCTGCTCTTGCCTCAGCTCATCCATGAATGAAGTCCTCATCCATGCCTTTGTTATCTGTAGACTTGGCTATTCCAACGCACTCCTGGCTGGCCTCCCACATTCTACCTTACGTAAACTAGAGGTGTTTCAAAACTCGGGTGCCTGTATCCTATCTCGCACCAAGTCCCACTCACCCATCACCTTTGTGCTCGCTGACCTGCAATGGCTCCAGGTTAAGCAACACCTCGATTTCAAAATTCTCATCCTTGTTTTCAAATCCCTCCATGTCCTCACCCCTCCCTATCTCTGTAATCTCCTCCAGCCTCACAACACCCCCTCCCCCAGCCCCGCCCCCCCGAGATGTCTGCGTTCCTCCAATTCTGCCCTCTTGAGCATCCCTGATTATAATCGCTCAACCATTGGTGGCCATGCCTTCTGTTGCCTAGGCCCTAAGCTCTCGAATTCCCTGCCTAAACCTCTATACCTCTCTTTCTTCCTTCAAGACGATCCTTAAAACCTACCTCTTTGACCAAACCTTTGGTCACCTGCCTTAATTTCTCCTCATGCGGCTCGGTGTCAATTTTATTTGTCTCAATACTCCTGAGAAGTGCCTTGGGATGTTTCACTACGTTAAAAGGCACTATATTAATACAAATTGTTGATGTTATTGGTGACTATCTTACATTGATGGCCTCTAGTTTTCCTCTTCCCCACAAGTTATGCTCTTCCCCACTCCATGTCTACTCTATCAAAACCTTTTATCATTTTAAAGAATTATCAGGTCACCCCTCAGCAATAAGAACATAAGAACATAAGAAATAGGAGCAGGAGTAGGTCATACAGCCCCTCGAGCCTGCTCTGCCGTTCAATAAGATCATGGCTGATCTGATCATGGCCTCAGCTCCACTTCCCCGCCCGCTTCCCATTACACCTTATCGTTCAAGAAACTGTCTATTTACATTTATTCAATGTCCCAGCTTCCACAGCTCTCCGAGGCAGCAAATTCCATAGATTTACAACCCTCTGAGAGAAGAAATTCTTCCTCATCTCAGTTTTAAATGGGCAGCCCCTTATTCTAAGATCATGCCCTCTATTTCTAGTCTCCCCTATCAGTGAAAACATCCTCTCTGCATCCACCTTGTCAAGCCCCCTCACAGGGCCCAAGTTTCCACATGATTTGCGCCTGATTTTTAGGAGCAACTGGTGGAGAACGGACTATCTTAGAAATCGCAATTCTCCACATTTTTGTTTCTGCAGTTCTAGTCAGTTAGAACAGTTTCACTTTGGAACAGAATTTTTTCTTCAAAAGGGGGCGTGTCCGGCCACTGACGCCTGATTTCAAAGTTTCCACAGTGAAAACGTACTCCAAACTAACTGAGAATGAAGCAAGTAAAGATTTTTGTAGAACTGAAAAAACCTTGTCTACACATTAAAAAATCAGGCGCAGGTTACAAATTAGGCGTCCAGAACGAGGTGAGGGTGGGGAGGGGGGGGGAAGGGAAGTCATTAAATTCTATAATAAATCCTTATTTATACTTATACAAATATTATACAAATAAATCCAACCTGAATAAAAATTTATAAGCAAAGAAAAGATTAAATAAACCATCTGTGTGAAAGTGCTTCAGTCAGGGAAAATGCTGCAGGAAGCCTCACAAGTTGAGGCAGCCGTTCGTTCCCGCGGGGGGGGGGGGGAGGGGGAAGGAAGAAGCCATTCGTTCCCGCGGGGGGGGTGGGGGGGAAGGAAGCAGCCATTCGTTCCCGTGGGGGGGGGGGGAGGAAGCTGTTCGTTCCCGCGGGGGGGGCGGGGGAAGGAGGCAGCCGTTCATTCCACGGGGGGGGGGGGGAAGGAGGCAGCCGTTCGTTCCCGCGGGGGGGGTGGGGGGGAAGGAAGCAGCTATTCGTTCCCGTGGGGGGGGGGGGAGGAAGCTGTTCGTTCCCGCGGGGGGGGCGGGGGAAGGAGGCAGCCGTTCATTCCGCGGGGGGGGGGGGAAGGAGGCAGCCGTTCATTCCGCGGGGGGGGGGGGGAAGGAGGCAGCCGTTCGTTCCCGCGGGGGGGGGGGGAAGGAGGAAGCCGTTCGTTCCCACGGGGGGGGGGGGAGGGGGAGGGAGCCGTTCATTCCGGCGGGGGGGGGGGAGGAAGCCGTTCCTGATGGCGGGCGGGGGGGGGGGAGGGAAACGGCTGCCTCAACTTTCTGAGGCTTCCTGCACCTTCTCACTGCTGCAAGAAGCCTCAGTGCTGATGTGCTGATGGCAATGTGCTTTTATTAAAAAATGTTCAAAAATTAAACAGCTACAAAGAACTACAAAAATGGCCGAGTGCCAATGTTTCCTTCACACTGCGCGTGCGCGAACGCTCCAACGCGCACGCGCAGGGTTGCCGGCAGGAAAAAAACTAATTTAAATGGTACCCGCCCCCTCCCACTTACAAAATCGGCGCGAGTGGTAGGCTCCGCCCCCCTGGGCGCCGCGCCAAGCAGACATGGAGCTGCAGGGCGCTCCAGAATCGCGCGTCGGAGGGGCGCCCGTTTTTTATCGTGTGAAAACTTGGGGCCATAATCTTATACATTTCGATAAGATCACCTCTCATTCTTCTGAACTCGAATGAGTAGATGCCCAACCTACTCAACCTTTCCTCATAAGTCAATCCTCTCATCCCTGGAATCAATCTAGTGAACCTTCTCTGAACTGCCTCCAAAGCAATGTTCCCTTTACACTGCGCGGCCGCACAGTACTCTACTGCTCCCGCGCAGCTGGCTCACTGGCTTTTAAATAGGATAAACCCTGCACATATGCTATTTTGAATGGGCCGCGCATCCAAAAAAAAATGAAAGGAAACATTGCCCCTTAGCTTTCTCTTTTCAAGAGAAAAAAGACCCAGTTTGTTTATCCTTTCCTGATTAGGTATAACCTTACATTTCTGGTATCACCCTTGTAATTTTTTTTTTGTCCCTCTCCAGTCCCTCTATATCCTTTTTATAATATGGCAACCAGAATTGTACACAGTACTCTAAGTATGGTCTAACCAAGGTTTGATACAAGTTTAGCATAACTTCTCTACTTTTCAATTCTATCTCTCTAGAAATTAACCCTAGTGCTTGTTTTTTTTTATGGCCTTATTAACCTGCATTGCTACTTTAAGTGATTTGTGTTTTGTACTACCAGATCCCTTTGCTCCTCTACCCCACTGAGATTCTTATTTTCCAAGTAATATGTGACCTCTCGTATTTTTCTTACCAAAATGTACCAAATCATATTTATTGGTGTTGAAATTCATTTGCCAATTATATTCACATTTTGCAAGTTTATTATTGTCTTCTTGTAATTTGTTGCAGTCCTCTTTAGGACTATCTGCCCTAATTTGGTGTTATCCACAAATTTAGAAATTGTGTTTTTGATTGCAAAGTCTAAATCGTTATTATAAATTGTGGCATAACATTGGTTCGAGCACTGATCCCATTTCCCATTTGCTCCCTCTGAAGCATTCCAGCAGAGATGAACCACTCCAAAACTTTTGCCAATGTGACCTGATAACCAGTTACCCAGGGGGTCGGGTAATTTGCACTGTGATTTTTCTTCTCCCTTTTTAGGAAATCACCTCTCCTTCATAGCACAGCTCACAATAATAGTTAATTAACTGTGGCAGGAAATCATTGGTGAAAATGTGAACTTTACCATTTTGTGGGACAGTATGTTGGAACGCCTTGGTATGGCCCTATCAGATTCAAATTTGGAAAAATGTTTATTTTTGGAAACACAAAATTCCAGCGCACTGTTTAAATATTTCCTATTATACAGAATTCCTGGTCCAAACACAACATTTCCCACATCCCTCCTACAGGGATCATTTTTAGTACAGAATTTTAACTATTTAAAAGCCCATCATAGATATAAGAAAAAAAAATATTTTAACAAAGAAAAGAAGTGTATATTCTGATATACTTGCAGGATGGTGGTCACAGGTAATTGCTCCCATGTTTCGATGGCCTTCACTACTGTGCTCTGGATCTATCAGACATTAGCAAAGAAGTACCAACCAGTGAGAGCAAGTGATGGCAATATTGATAGAGGTGTACATGGAATGTCACTATAATTATATTTTTACAAACTGTTAATTAACTCTATAGAATTAGCATACCCACTATTTATGTACAGTAGTGTGAGGTATGCTGCTTGAACACTAAGATGCCACAGAGAGAAGCTATTGTACACTATTTTATCTGTATGAAACCCCACTGAATTTGTCTGATTTAAATTTCCTTGTGTGCTTATAGTGAAGTGTTGCATTTTTCTCTGGTTGACAACACAAGATTATCTACTTTAAGCATCTCCCAGATGTTTCAGAGTCATTTGAGGTTATTCTGATTGGCACCAGCAGCACCAAGATAATTGTTTTGAAAAAAATGTGAGCAAAGGGAAAATTTTAAAGTTAATTTTCATTTGAATGAACAGTAGTTTTTCTAATGAAAAAGAAAACAGCTGGTTATAATTTGCATACATTGTAGATGCATTGTGGGCCAGGGGCAATGGGGCAGCACGGGCCAGCCCACACTGCGATACGTGTGCGCACTAGATCCATGCAGCAGAGCTGGTCTCCAGTCGTCTTGTTTAACCCTTGCTGCTGGACCAAGACCCAGCTCTGTCAAGCCCGTGCGGTGGCTGGTGTGCAACGGCCACCCCACATTAAAAAAATGCCGCACAGGCATCTTCCACCCTTCAGGATGTAGTTCGGGATCCGGAATATTAGGTTCTTCATTGAAACACCTGATAACTCATCCTTTTTTTGGCGTGGAAGCAAGTCATCCTCGTTTCGAGGGACCACCTATGATGATGACATTGTAGATGAAAAAGTACCTCAAATTAATACTCTCTTGATTCCCAATCGAAAGATCAGTAAATTAAGGCCAAGGGCCTTGATTGCTTAAAATTCACTTATCTCTGCTGGGTGAGTTCCTTAATTTTTCACTTGAACAGTTAGAATGTCAGAAGAATTTAAAGTGTCCAATGTAGGGTTATTTCACAGAAGCTTACATCCGAAGCAGTTTAGTATCTACAATACTTTCACTATGAATTGTTAACTCGAAGTTCAGAGTTTGAATTACAATGCCAGTAGATATTCACAATTGAGTTTCCTCATAATCGGAGGTTGGGGGAGGGGGAAACGGCGAGCTGGAGCAATCTTGGTCTTATGGTCTCCTGTTTTCTTTTCATGGAGGTCCCTCACTGAACCCAGGTGGAAGGCTGGAACTATCCAGCCCATGGCGTTCTCCATGTCATCAGTGATCGTCCGAGATCAGACAGCAGGCAGTTGTTCAGAAAGGGGGCCCTTCCCAAATCATTCCTTAAGTTATCATCAATGTTTCTTCATCACTACTTGTCAGGAGATAGCCATATATCTAAGTTAACATTGATCCTCACAGTTTTCCTCATTAATATGCTCCTTTAGTGACTCAGCACAGAACTATTAAAAACATCCTCCATAAATACGTCGACTATGTCCTGGAGTTCAGCTTCTGAATGTGCGCAGACGCAGGTATCGTCCGCGTACTGTAGTTCAGAGGCTGAACTCCAGGACATAGTCGACAAATATACTGGGGCGTATGAAAGCATGGGCCTTAAGCTAAACATCCGTAAGACAAAAGTCCTGTCCTTGCCGCACAGCACTGCCCCCCAGTCATCAAGATCCACAGCGCGGCCCTGGACAACGTGAACCATTTCCCATACTTCGGGAGTCTTCGGCCACCTGAGGAAAAGAGTGTTCGAAGGCCAGGCTCTCAAATCTACCAACAAGCTCATGGTCTACAGGGCTGTAGTAATACCCGCCCTCCTGTATGGTTCAGAGACATGGACCATGTACAGTGGACACCTCAAGTCACTGGAGAAATACCACCAACGATGTCTCCGCAAGATCCTGCAAATCCCCTGGGAGGACAGATGCACCAACATTAGCATCCTCGGCCAGGCCAACATCCTCAGCATTGAAGCACTGACCACACTCGATCAGCTCCGCTTGGCAGGCCACATTGTTCGCATGCTTGACACAAGACTCCCAAAGCAAGCGCTCTACTCGGAACTCCTTCATGGCAAACAAGCCAAAGGTGGACAGAGGAAACGTTACAAGGACACCCTCAAAGCCTCCCTGATAAAGTGCAACATTCCCACTGATACCTGGGAGTCCCTGGCCAAAGACCGCCCTAAGTGGAGGAAGTGCATCCGGGAGGGCGCTGAGCACCTTAAATCTCATCGCCGAGTGCATGCAGAAAACAAGCGCAGGCAGTGGAAAGAGCGTGCGGCAAACCTGTCCCACCCACCCCTTCCCTCAACGACTATCTGTCCCACCTGTGACAGGGACAGTGGTTCTCGTATTGGACTGTTCAGAACCAGGGGTCACAGTCTAAGGATAAGGGGTAAGCCATTTAGGAGAAACTTCTTCACTCAGAGAGTTGTTAACCTGTGGAATTCTCTACCACACAGAGTTGTTGATGCCAGTTTGTTAGATATATTCAAGAGAGAGTTAGAGGGCTAAAGGGATCAAGGAGTATGGAGAGAAAGCAGGAAAGGGGTACTGAGGTGAATGATCAGCCATGATCTTGTTGAATGGTGGTGCAGGCGCGAAGGGCCGAATGGCCTACTCTTGCACCTATTTTCTATGTTTCTATTTTTCTATCTTTCTAAGGACTCATTCTAAGAGTGGAAGCAAGTCTTCCTCGATTCTAAGGGACTGCCTATGATGATGATAATTAAAAACATCCAATCATGTCGGCTGAATTTGGCTGTTTCTAAAATTTTTGCATGTGATTGTTTTGTTCTCCTCAAGGAAGGGATCCCAATACTGGAAACTTTAACCTGTTCCATCCAGTTTCAGGATAAAGCACTCCAAGAGTAGATACATTCTCAAGGCCTGTCTCCCGTTAACACAAATGTTTCAACAGTATCATCCAATTTTACCAGAATGACAATTTAATTTGGCACACAAAATATCCTTGAGGATGAATTAGGAACAATTTTGTACTCTGAATTTGCATCCAATAAAGACTTTACAATATCAGTTCCGATGAAGAAAACTCTTCAGCCCATTTAATCTCATCCTTCCAGAATGCCAAGCCTACCATCTTCCCATTAAAGCTTTTAAAGCAGCCAGAGAGGACCTTTATTTCAAAATCTCATTTGAGGGGAGGTAGCCCTGACAATACATCACCCAGAGCGATAAACTAGCTTATGTAGTCAATCCTTGGTTTGGGGCTTGAACCCACCACCTTCAGATCCAAAAGTAAGAGTGCTACCAACTAAACTAAGCTGACACCCACACTTAATCAAGACTAATTCACAAGACACTTGTCGGCATTGCAACAAGAGGATCTTCATGTTATCAGTCACGATTTATTGAATGCAAAGCTGAAAGACAGTGTACCAAACAACATTGACACCCAATCCAAGTCTTTGGATGGGATACATGAATTATAGTGTCCAAATGATAGAGCTAAGATGAAGTCAACCTTAAATCAAATCCTATTATAACAAATGAAGCAGTTGGTATTATTTTTTATACAGATTTTTCCCAGGGTAGATACAAAAAGCACAGTAATAAAATATAAAACTATAGATACCTTGTAAGCTTACTGGGTGTTCAATTTCAATTGTTTAAAATGTTAAACAGGGGCTAAATATTTTGATGTAGAGCAAAAATAGCCTTCTTGATAGAGGGGAATGATATGAGCTCTCATCCATAATTTTCCACATGACAAGTTCTAATCTCTGGGGTACTTGCTCCAAGAAGACATTGACAAGCTGTTTTCACAAATAATGGGAGAGGTGATTCAACTCTTGGTGTTCTTGTTCACTGCCGACCAGCCTGTTCCAAGAGTGGAGGTCAACTGTCATCTTCTCAGTCAGAAGGAAACTGAAGAGAAAAACAAAATACTATACATATATAGTGGGTGTTTTGGTGAGAGAGAAAAGAATGATTTATATAGTACCTTCCACGACCTCAGAACAGCCAAAGAAGTACTTTTGTAGAGTAGTCACTGTTGTAATGTGATACACTCATAATAAAGGGTGAAACTGAGTACTGTGTGCAATGAGCAAGTATGACATTCGCTCCTTTAATAAGATTCCAGAGTTAAGGTACCTCGTGGGTGGCCTGCTTATATACTGTGCTCCCAAGGGATGCTGGGATCTCTTGGGAATCCAACAGGTGGGCCCTCTGGTGGTCAGGTGTCATGCAGGTTACAAAGGGTTAAATACACAACATCACTACCCCGTGAAGTCAACAGTACACTTATTTACAAGGTGAGACGATCTGGGGCTTTACGCTCCCTTGTCGATCGTCTCGGTACAAATGCAGATGTGGGTGGGTTGGTCAGTTCTTCACTGGGCTGTTGGACAGCCGGCCTTGCCGGGCTGCTGGGGATAATGAGTTTGGTTTCGTGGTCAACCATGATGTCAGTTGCCACTTGTGTGTATGTTGGAGGGGAAAAGTTGGTGGTGTCCTCTTCGGGTTGTTCGTAGCTGTTGGTGTACCACAATTTGATTTGGTTCAAATGTTTTCTGTGTGTACGTCCATTGGCCAATTTGACCTGAAACACCCTACTCCCCTCTTTGGCTGTGACCGTGCCAGCAAGCCATTTGGGACCATGTCCATAATGAGCACAAACACAGGATCATTGATCTCAATATCGCGTGACAAATTTGCGCGGTCATGGTACACACTTTGTTGATGCCGCTTGCCCTCCACGTGATCATGGAGATCAGTGTGTACCAGAGAGAGCCTTGTTTTAAGCGCCCTTTTCATGAGCAACTCGGCTGGGGGAACCCCGGTGAGTGAGTGGGGTCTGGTGCGGTAGCTGAGCAGCACTCAGGACAGTCGGGTCTGCAGGAAGCCTTCCGACACTCGTTTCAAGCTTTGCTTGATAGTCTGAACTGCCCGTTCTGCCTAGCTGTTGGATGCGGGCTTGAATGGAGCAGATGTGACATGTTTGATCCCATTGCGAGTCATGAATTCCTTGAATTCAGCACTGGTGAAGCACGGCCCATTGTCGCTGCCGAGGCCATCAGGCAAGCAGTGCGTGGCAAACATGGCTCGTAGGCTTTCAATGGTGGCCTTGGATGTGCTTACAGACATTATTGCAATTCAGTCCACGACAACCAAAAACATTTTGCCTAGGAATGGGCCCGCATAGTCTACATGGATTCTCGACCATGGTTTGGAGGGCCACGACCACAAATTTAGCGGTGCCTCTCTGGGTGCATTGCTCAGCTGAGAGCAAGTGTTGCACTGGCGCACGCATGACTCTAAATCTGAGTCGATGCCGGGCCACCACACATGGGGTCTGGCTATGACTTTCATCGTTACGATGCCTGGGAGGATGCTGTGCAGTTCACATATGAATGTGTCTTTGCCTTTCTTGGGCAAGACCACGATATTGCCCCACAATTGTCCTGCAGGGACAACTCGTCTTTGCATCTGTGGAACGGCTTAATTGCCTCCTGCATCTCCACTGGGACACCGGACCAGCTCCCATGGAGGACATAGTTTTTTTACCAAGGACAGTAAAGAATCCTGGCTGTTCCAGGTCCTGATCTGGCGGGCCATGACGGGGACTTCTCATTCTCGAATGCCTCCATGACCATGAGCAAGTCCGCTGGCTGTGCCATTTTCACCCCAGTGGTGGGCAATTGCAGCCGACTGAGAGCATCTGCGCAGTTCTTTGTGCCCGGTCTGTGGCGGATAACATAGTTGTATACTGACAGCGTGAGCGCCCATCTTTGGATGTAGGCAGAGGCATTGGTATTAATCCCTTTGCTCTCAGAGAACAGCAATATGAGCGGCTTGTGGTCAGTTTCAAGCTCAAACTGCTGCATTTTTTTAACTCCGTAAACGCACACCAGAGCTTCTTTTTCAACAATGCTGTAGGTCCTTTCGGCCTTGGACAAACTCCTGGACTCATAAGCGACCGGTTGCAAAATCCCCGATTCGTTAGCCTGTTGTGGCACACGCCCGACCCCGTATGACGACGCATCGCAAGCTAGCACTAATCTTTTACAAGGGTTATACAGGACAAGCAGTTTGTTCGAACACAACAGATTTCTGGCTTTCTTAAAGGCAGTCTCTTGTGAATTCCCCCATACTCAGTCGTCTCCCTTGCGCAGTAGCACATGTAGGGGTTCTAGCAGGGTGCTTAACCCAGGTAAGAAATTACCGAAATAGTTAAGGAGTCCCGGCGCATTCTTGATGGCCTCTGTCTTGGCTTCGGTGGGCCTGATGCCGTCTGCTGCAATTCTCCTTCCCAAGAATTCGAGGAAAATACATCGAGCGTTTTAACCTGAGCCCCACACAATCCAATCGACTAAGAACCTCCTCCTGATTCTTCAGGTGCTCCATGGTGTCCCAACCTGTAACCAATATGTCCTCCTGGAAGATCGCTGTGCATGGAACCGACTTTAGCAGGCTCTCCATGTTCCGCTGGAAGATCGCCGTGGCTGACCGAATCCCGAACAGGCACCGGTTGTAGATAAACAGACCTTTGTGCGTGTTGATGCAGGTGAGGCCTTTCAAAGACTCCTCCAGCTCCTGCGTCATATAGGCCAAGGTCAGGTCCAGCTTGGTGAACGTCTTCCCTCCAGCCAGGGTTGCAAATAGGTCATCTGCCTTGGGTAGCGGGTACTGGTCCTGCAGCGAAAAACAATTAATCGTTACTTTATAGTCCCCACAAATTCTAACCGTGCCGTCCTCTTTAAGTACGGGGACAATCGGACTGGCCCAGTCATTGAATTCCACCGGTGCGATGGTGCCTTCACGTTGTAGCCTGTCCAGCTCAATTTCTACTTTTTCACGCATCATGTACGGTACCACCCAAGCCTTGTGGTGAATGGGTCGCGTACCGGGAACCAAATGGATTTGCAGTTTCGCCCCCGAGAAGCTTCCAATGCCTGGCTCGAACAACGATGGCAACTTGCTCAGAATGAGGCGTCGTCGACGGACGAAAGCGCTCGGATGTCATCCCAGTTTCAGCCGATTTTTCCCAGCCAGCTTCTGCCAAACAACGTGGGGCCATCTCCTGGTACAAACCACAGCGGAAGTTCATGTACTGCTCCGTCATAGAGACTTTGACTTCTGCACTGCCAATTATAGGGATTAGTTCCTTGGTGTAAGTCCTTAATTTGGTGAGAATGAGGCTGAGCTTGGGCCTGTGTGCCTTTTTGCTCCACAGCCTGTCAAAGGCCTTTTTACTCATAATGGACTGACCTGGCCCCGTGTGCAGCTCCATAGATACTAGAATGCCGTTCAGTTCAACTTTCAACATTATTGGTGGACATTTCGTGGTGAATGTGTGTACCCCGTACACTTCTGCCTCCTCAGTACGTGTCTCCAATTCAGCCTGATCCACTGTAGATCGATCTTCCTCTGCAACCTGGTGGTTTGCAGGGTTTGCAGCTTGCCTGCACATTCATCGGAGGTGTCCCATTGTTCTCCAACCATTGCACGCATAGTGCTTAAAGCAACATTGATGGGGCCGATGATCACCTCTGCAGCACCAACAGGGTGTTAACTGCTTTGTATTAATGATTGATGGCGGATTCTGGGTTATCTGAAGTCGGGCCGCAGCAGCCAGCGTGTATGTTCTGCCATGTACATTTCTGCTCGAAACCGACGTTATTTTATGCACAGTACTGGCCGAAACTTCTTTACTCTGCGAAATCTGTTTGAT
This sequence comes from Pristiophorus japonicus, assembly GCF_044704955.1. Lineage (NCBI taxonomy): Eukaryota > Metazoa > Chordata > Chondrichthyes > Pristiophoridae > Pristiophorus > Pristiophorus japonicus. The sequence goes on from NC_091978.1 coordinate 280,390,847, forward strand.
GTTGTCGCTGGTGGACATAAATGCCTGGGCTATCGTTATGACTTTACTTAGATTCAGAGTTTCAACAGTCAACAGTTTGCAAAGGATTGTCTCATTGAAAGCATATTTCATTGTGTGGCTGTTTCTGGGGCATTCCTTTTTATGTTAAACATTTCAAATAATTCTTGCAATCTCAGAAACTTTTGTTTCATACGATGTTTAAAGTTAGGCTGTCCCATTACCAAACAGTGTATTTTGAAATGGCCCGTGGAGTGCATACTTTGCTGTTAACACCTCTCCAGCGGGAAATCTGATGGCCCTATTAAGGACTTTAGCCAGTCCATGGCTGTCTCATGGGCTTCCCTGAACAGATCTTTATAGAGAATGTAAGCTAATTTGCAACACATTAACCTCAACATATTTAATAAACATTGCTCACATTTACTTAACCATAACAGAATATAGCACCTCCAATAGATCTGTCCAAGTGGCTGACATCTCCAAACAATAACTCGAAAGTTTATAGCACCGATAGTACAACAAAACAACTCAAAGAGCTTCACAGAGCGGAAATTAGCCAGAAACCGAGATTTGGTGGGAGAAGGATCTGGGATGGTGACCAAAGGCATAATGAAAGAAGAGGTTTTTGAAGTAGAAAAGAGAGGTAGCAAAGTAGATAAGTATAGGAAGAGCATCAAGTATGTGAGGTCGAGACAGCGGAGAGCTCTGCAGCCAGAGGTGGAGCAGAAGAAGGCAGAACCGAAAGGTAAAATTTGGAAAAGTAGAAAGTGTGTGCTGAAACATAAGGCTGAAGGGGTTTAGAGGTAGGAGTTTTGATTCAAAGAGTAGGCATTACAAGAGATGTGCTCTCTGTTGCGAATAATAAGAGTGGAATTAACCAAAAGGCGCTTTTCCTGCTAGTCCAAGTACTATTAAATGAGATTGCCCGAGTTTGTGGAAGATGCTGAATGAAAAAGAGGGATTACTTACTTTGTAGCATCTTCCACAGTCTTTAATAAATGCATTCCTTAAGACCTTTCAGGGAAAATAATAATAATTGCTTCACATGCATATAAGAACATAAGAACGTAAGAAATAGGAGCAGGAGTAGGCCAGATGACCCTTCAAGCCTGCTTCGCCTTTTAATACGATCATGGCTGATCCGATCATGGACTCAGGTCCACTTCCCTGCCCAATCCCCAAAACCCCTTATTCCCTTATCGTTTAAGAAACTGTCTATTTCTGTCTTAAATTTATTTAATGTCCCAGCTTCCACAGCTCTCTGAGGCAGCGAATTCCACAGACTTACAATCCTCTGAGAGAAGAAGTTCTCAGCTTTAAATGGGTGGCCCCTTACTCCAAGATTATGCCCTCTAGTTCTAGTCTCACCTATCAGTGGAAACATCCTCTCTGCATCCACCTTGTCAAGCCCCTTCATAATCTTATACGTTTCGATAAGATCACCTCTCATTCTTCTGAATTCCAATGAGTAGAGGCCCAACCAACTCAACCTTTCCTCATAAGACAACCGCCTCATCTGCAGAATCAACCTAGCGTACCTTCTCTGAACTGCCTCCAAAGCAGGTATATCCTTTTGTAAATATGGAAACCAAAACTGCACGCAGTATTCCATATATATATGAATATATGATTTAGCCTTGCACTGTTCTATCACAGTTTACCTTAATTAGCTAGTGGAAAACAAACTACTGCTCCAGCTAATGCCCAGTCTCAATCATGGAGGGGACCACATGGTGTCCATGCCCTGACATCACCTATCATCATACCATAAACCTCATTTAGGAAATTCACATCAAAGGAAAGTTTTAATCATTTCTGGAAGAATTTTTTCTGCGAAAAAGTGTTAATTGGAATCTAATAAATGATTCTAAAAGACAACTATATAAACAGCTGTAGGAACAATAATTATATAAACTTAGCTAGAATGTACCTTTTGGAGAAGAACAGGAATGGTGACATAGTGGTTATGCTACTGGACTAGTAATGTAGAGGCCTGGACTAACGATTCAGAGACATGAGTTCAAATCCAACCACAAAATGACCACTCTCGAATCTGCTAAGTTCAGCAAGTAAAGAGTTTATTCGAGTAAATGCAAAGGAGTGATCCTCCGTTGCCTGAGATACCACACTCAACAATACAGCGTTTGTAGCATGCATTTATAATACACAAGTTACTATAATTAGGGTTGTTTTGCGACAATCATAAATCAGTACACACTGTTTCAACACTTATTACATGAGGTTCACAACCCAGTTAATCAATGGAGTTTTTCAATCCAACTAGTGTCTCCAGTTATCTTAACTCCTACTAGCCTGGGCCTCCTGTTCCCATGGCAACCCTGTCTGGCCTTCATTTGCCTTATCTTCTTGATCTGAACATAACAATGATTAATTTTTTTCCAAGCCTCTAAATAACACTTTATTTTCCCAAGCTTCTAAATGAGCTGACTTTCTCTAAAGATACCTGTGGTCAAGTATCCCAGCATCCCTAGCAGAAGAACCATTACCATCTACAGTGTTTATTTCAAAGATACACTTTATCAACAATTCAAGCATTGCTATTAGAATGTTAGCCTAGCCCCACTTCAGTCCTTCCTTCTGGGTCTCTGGTCAGGCCCCCTGACCCAGGCGGGACACCACCATGATCCTTTACCCATCAATTACTCCAGGAATCTTTCTGGAGTTCAGTGCATTTCAGATACTTCAATTTGGTTTGACTTTAAAGTTCCCTTATGGCTTCACCGAGATCCTAATGATCTAGGCTGGTCCTGGAACCGCCTTTTCTTTAGATAGCAAAATCATCATATACATTTCCCAATTTCCCCTTCCCTTGGGGGTTCTTGGTTGTGGTAGATACCGGTGTGTACCATTTATTAGCTAGCATTACCATCTACACCACCTGTGATACCATCAGTCCCTGGCAGCAACATATAGAGATTGACCAACAGGACCGCTATAGATGCAACGGCCGCTGCCATCCTCCTTACTTCCCACCAGTTATATTGCATTCTTTTCACTCTGTCTCGGTTACTAGCAGAGTCCTCCACTACTCTAGCCACCCCTGTGGTTAGATTCACCTGTATCCTTCCCCTCATGATTGCTTGATGGCTCTGTTCAATGAACCCTCTAGTAGTGGCAAGGGCCCTTTCTACCGCCACCCGGGCCACCCTTCCATGGTGAAATGTGTTATGTCTTTAGATGCTCTGATAATGACTCCACGAGGCAATGTGTTGTAGTTGAACTGTAGTGACCTTAGTTCTTTATTGATAACACCAGAGTGCGGATCACACCTGGTGGCCTGCCTTTTATACTAGGCCTGGCACACCTGTACAAGTAATCTATAAGTCTCCCACTGCGGTGCCCTCTGGTGGCACACCTTGTAATAGTACAAGCAGTAACCATGTAAGATACATGACAGAATGTACCATTCCACCATGGACGAGGAGCAACCTCTGACCCCTTACTCAAATTTAATTCTGGTGTTCCAATTCCACCCCTTCTGGTGTATCCTCTGTTTCTTGAACTCTTTCCTGATTTTACCCCACCTGGGGTCTCCTCTACGTTGCTTACTTGAGGCAGAGGAATCCTTTCCGACTGCTCATTTTATCATGATATTGGCTAGCACTCTTAATCTGGATTAGCAGTATACCCAGATCAATTCACTACCTCCGATATCCATATATTTCATGACACTAACTTTGTCCTTTCTGAATATTGGTATGATTTTGACTTATGTATCAAAGTCTTGTTACTTGGGTATATATTTATCAAATACACTATCATTACAAGTTGGAGAACTACCAGAGCATGTGAAATAATACGAACCTAAGGGTGTGCTGAAATATTGTGCCACATAATTGTGCAGCTTATAAGTATCTCATTTACTGTTGGTTTCACTTGAGCATGGTTTTGAGACAGGTGCTGTTAGACTGATAAAGCATGGTATAGGGGGCACCACCAAAATCCCCTCATTCTGGATTCGTACTGGCTTTTCCCACGCTCTGTTACCTACAAAACACAATTACAGTTAACGTTATTATTCAGTCTCACAATCACTAGTACATCAACTAAGAACATACATTTTGAGTGGCACTGATGCAGACAAAGAAAACAGACATTGTAAAGAAAGCTGAAGTTTAACATCTAAACAGCAAGTCATGGACTTAAAAGATTCTCCAGATCTCACTTTTCCTCGTATCCATCTTGTGGATTATTCTTGCTAAATTTATTTCCCCCTAGCCTTCAATTTTCCCCAATCCAAATCCCATGTAACTCTCCACTTCAACTTCAACTTCAATCCCTCCAGCAGGTACCACTGCGTTTAACTCTTGTCTAATTGTTTCATTAATTAGATTTCTTCTCAAAAGAGTATGTGTCAATGCTTAACTTTGTCTCACTTCCTGAGCCATATTAACCATTTCATGTCTTGTTGTTGTCAAATAACTGAGCATGTCTGAGATCTGTTCTTCAGTGCAGATTCACCATGCATTGCTTCATATACTACAAATCACATCTGCACTTTTACACCGGTATCTCGATGCCATCCAACACAAGCCATCTCAGGCTTTCGGCTGATCTTATCAAAAGATTGTAGTCGTCTGCAGAGTTTTGCTTATATCCCACTGCATAGGTAGTGGCCAGGCTATCAAATTCAGTTTTCTTAAAATGTACATAGGCAAGGACATCAATGTCTCCAAGGGAAAGCTATCGGTTTACAAATCGTAACTACACGTTCCTGACTTTCACTAGAATGTTAGAAAAGGTCCTATTTGGTAGTGTGCTTTCCCTATTTCTATCTTGCATCTTAAGTGGGGCATCCCATTAATTACTATTCATGTCTCATGAGCTCTGGGGTAGCCTTACTGTCCAATGCAATATTAAAGAGAAAACATAGATCAAACGTTCCCACTTGGTTCAAGTTATTAAAAAAAATTTTTATTCTTTATAACCAGCTATATTGTTTCACTCTTATCACAAATCCAAACATCAGTATTGTCTTGCACTGACAGATTTTGTCCATGTTCAACTTTATTTACCCTAAACTTCAGTTAGATTTACCTTCTTCGAGTGTTTGAATTTGTAGGGGGTGGTGTATGGGTCAGCTTGCCTTCCTGACGAGAGCGGTTTTGAGTCGCTCCCACTCCCTGGTTCTCGACCTTAATCAGGGTATGATAAAGTACAGCAGACAACTGTTTTGTACAAAGAAGGTTTGGGTTTTATTCAAGAAAGCAAATAACACAAATACACTCCAATAAAACTGTAAAATCTTACAAAAAGGTTCTAAACAATGGGGAATACTTTATTACAGGTAATAAACACAACAGAAATACCTCCCACCTCCCACTTACTCTCTAACTAGGTCAAACTCTAGGGCTCCAGGGATTTATGCTCACCAGATGCTTCCTTTGACAGCTAGGGCTGTTTCGCGGTTTTGGGGTTCTTTGGTTATAGCTGGTTTGCCTTGCCGTACACTGGACGTGGTAGAAGATCTCTGCTGCATATTGAAGCCAGTTCGGATGAGTCCGCTGATACGGTTAGACGCGTTTTGGATTTATCTCTGGTGAGTACCCAATTTTCTTTGTTATCAATTGGGTTTTAAGTTCTTTAGGTAATTTTTACCCGCTGGATAACCTAGGCACAAATTGTAGAGTGGAAAACTTGCGTGGACCCCGGTTTTCTTGGTGGTTGATTTTCCTGGTTGGGTTCGTCGGTCGCGGTGGTCCGGTTGATGGCTGTTACCAAGTCAGTTGGTATTGATGTTCCACTGATTGGTTTTTGAAGTTCTTTTCTCCGATGTCGCAATGTTTCTTCCTGTGTTTTCTCGCCGTGTGCTCTCGATCTTGATCTTGTTGCTCCGAAGTGATGGTCAGAATCTTTCTCTTGGTACGATAGGCCCTCAGTTATACTCTGAGAGGCTGCTTAACCTTCGTGCCAAATCTAACATTTCTTTCGTTTGAGTTTTGCTGCTCATTGATTTTAAGTGGTCTTCTTTGTTTAAGTTTTGGCGGGCTAGCTAATTGAAACTTGATTAAATGTTTTAATCTGGCGTTGATAGACTTTGGGATCACGGTACTCCTTATTTATGAGCTGATAAGCTCTTGTCCATTGTAGTATCACTGCTTTGGGTTCGGGAAGTCTGGGCTGAGCCAGATATTTCCATGCATGTCGAAAAGGTGTTGGAATATGTATGTACTATTTGGGTCCTGTGGGTGGGATGGATAATGTTTCTTCCGTGGTCAATTGTTTAAATGCTAATGTTTTCTGGGAGCCTGACTATGGTTAAACAGCTCCCCCAGACAAACTGATTAGCTGCAATATCCAAATTCTAAAGGTAAAGGTTGATCTCACCTCTCTGTCTCTGCAGCTTTTCCCCACAGGCCCAAACATGCCTTTTAAAATCCCAAATTTGGTCAAGACTCGTAGATTTCTTCCGTATGCATTTAGGATCCCAAACTTTCTGTTTAATAGGCCCAAATCAAATTTCCTTTTCAGTGAGTCCAAACACTGGGGGGTTTCCATGAATTTTGGAATCTTACAAATTGTAGCTCTACTTAAGAGCTCAAGGAGTTAATTTGTCACATCATAATTCCTTCTGCCCCATGGGGCAAATATTCACTTAAAATTAAGAAACTTTTGTTTAATAATGTTCAATATCTTTAAAATGTTATTCAGCAATTCAAAATTGGTTCCTTGCTGAATTATGAAAAAAGACACGTCAGCGGAAAAGGTTAACTTCTTTCTAGGTTTATAAGAAGGCAGAGAAAAACATTGTCTGACATCATGACATTCCTTCACGTAATTTCTTTTTTCCCTAAAAAAAACATTTCCCGGTATTTTTTTCCAAGTCTTTTACCTTCAAAACTTCCTCTCTCGATCTTACACATTAATTTCAATGTCAAAAACAAGTGATAGTTCAGAAAGTGTCTTTAACACAAGCTCTCGCAATTCAAGTGCTCATAATTCATTTACAAGGCTACTTCCATATATTATCTCGTCTCTCCCAAATGGCATTTCTGTCTCGAGAAAACAGCATGTCTCAAAATTCCAATTAAAATACTGCCAATCTTTTTATTTAAATCTCTTTTACTGAACTGGAAGCTTTCATGTAATTTAAAATACAATTTTCCAAACAGCCAAATGACAACTTTTATTTGTTTTCCTAGCAAAAACCTTTATCGACATTTCATTTTTTTTAAAGTCTCATGTCCAAAACTAGGGACATCACACTTTGAGATAACCAGAATTTCACTGTGGCCACAATGAAAGTCAGGTTTTCATAGATTAATTAATCTCAATAATTCCAATCAAATTCAGACCAATCTCTTTTTTTTATATAGCCAATATGTTATTAACTAAACGCAGACAAAAATAAAACAAAATAACACAGTAAGTTACATCAATTTCCATATTCTTCTTTGTTCTTTCCAATTGACCGTAAAAATACTGAATATAACTGGAGAAACATTAGTTTTTGTATTTAATAAACATTCTACACAAAAGGAAAAGAGGGCAAAGGTTCTCTTAGCTTCAAGAAATTCATGCAGGCTTTTTTTTTAAAAAAGGTATTACACTGAAAGGGACAGGATCACTCCCTTCTCTTTTCTTTATCTCATTCATAAATCCACACCTGCGTTTCAAACTTAAAATGTAATTCAATTCTAGGTGCACAATATACATTTTTAACACTCAATTTATTCAAACTTTCATAAAACTTCCCACATCCATGATAAAAGGGTTAAAAAAAAACTTCCGCTCTCTGTCTGAAAAGGTGGGGAGAGCTAAAACTAACATACAGACACACTTTTTCTTTTAAAAGACAGGTTTTCAGACAAATGAAAAATTCTTTAACTCCCCAAACATTCACAGTCAGGAAAACTTCCTTTCATACAAACTGAAAACTTTTAAACAACATTCTTCTTTCAGCAACTTATTTATTTCATATACCCTACCCTTGAGAATTTCTTACCTTTGAGAGCAATTTTTCTCAAGGGATTTTCACCCTGAGAGCAATCTTTATTCAAGGAAGTTTACTTGGAGAACAATCTTTACCCAAGGAACTTCTTACCCTTGAGAGCAATCTTTACCCAAGGAGCCGTGACTTATCTCTACCTAACAGCCGTTCTTTAGTTGCTTTACCCACAGACCCGTATCCTGGTTCAGATCCTTGAATTGGCCCGCCGGTTTCCCAACCCAAACTTCGACCTCCCTATCTAGTGGGTGGTAAAGTAAACATACTCACCCGTTCTTTGATGTCAGCGTTTGATTCGGTACCAGTTTTCGGGCCTCGGGAATCCTGCCGATTACGCCAATTGTTGTGGTAAAAATGACCACTCTCGAATCTGCTAAGTTCAGAAAGTACAGCGTTTATTCGAGCAAATGCAAGGAAGTGATCCTCAATACAGCGTTTGCAGCATACATTTATAATAGACAAGTTACTGTAAGTTGGGTTGATTTGCGACAGTCATAAATTAGTATACACTGTTTCAACACTTATCACATGAGGTTCACAATCCAGTTAATCAATGGAGTTTAGTCAAGTCCAGCAGGTGTCTCCTGTTATCTTAACTCCTACTAGCTTGGGCCTCCCATTCCCATGGCAACCCTTTCTGGTCTTCACTTTCCTTATCTTCTTGTTCTGAACATAACAATGAGTAATTTTTTTCCGAAGCTTCTAAGGATACCTGTGGTCAATATTCCAGCATCCTTAGCTGAAGAATCATTACCATCTGCAGCATTTATTTCAAAGATACACTTTACTAACAATTCAAGCATTGCTATTAGAATGTTAGTCTAGTCCCACTTGAGTAGCTGTGGAATTTAAATTAAATTAAATAAATCTGGAATAAAAAGCTAGTATCAGTAATGGTGACCGTGAAGCTACTGGATTGTTGAAAAAAACAATCCTTCAGGGAAGTATGCAGGTACAGCAAGTAATCAGGAAGGCAAATGGAATGTTGGTCTTTATTGCAAAAAGGATAGAATATAAAAGCAGAGAAGTCCTGCTACAACTGTACAGGGTATTGGTGAGGCCACAGCTAGAGTACTGCGTACAGTTTTGATCTCCGTATTTAATGAAGGATATACTTGCATTGGAGGCTGTTCAGAGAAGGTTCATGAGGTTTATTCCGGAGATGAGGGGGTTGACTTATGAAGATAGATTGAGTAGATTGGGCCTATACTCATTGGAGTTCAGGTGATCTTATCGAAATATATAAGATAATGAGAGGGCTCGACAAGGTGGATGCAGAGATGATATTTCCACTCATCGGGGAAACTAAAACTAGGGGGCATAGTCTCAGAATAAGGGGCCACCCATTTAAAATAGAGATGAAGAGACATTTCTTCTCTCAGAGGGTTGTAAATCTGTGGAATTCTCTGTCCCAGAGAGCTGTGGAGGCTGGGTCATTGAATATATTTAAGGTGGAGATAGACAGATTTTTGAGCGATAGGGGAATAAAGGGTTATGGGGAGCAGGCAGGGAAGTGGAGCTGAGTCCATGATCAGATCAGCCATGATCTTAAATGGTGGAGCAGGCTCGAGGGGCCAGGTGGCCTACTCTGCTCCTATTTTTTATGTTCTTATGAAGGAAACCTGCCGTATGTGACTCCAGACCCACAGCAATGTGGTTAACTCTTTACTGCCCTCTGAAATGGCCTAGTAAGTCACTTAGTCCTCAAGGCTCACCACCATCTTGGAGCAGATTCTGTCGTTGTAGGATTTATGATATCACAAACAATTCTAACAGGTGTCATCATGTGGCATCACAAGCATATCTAGCAAGCATGGTCCATCTTGTGGTTTTCCCAGAATTTGATCCAAGCCTTCTAACAGATGCTGAATGAAGAATATGCATGTGTGAATCATCATTTGGCAGTTACTACACCATTCTAGAATTAATTCAAACATTGCCTGAAATTCCAGTTATAATTCTGTCCCATAAAACGAATCAAGAGACTATCTCTACTTTGATGCAGGCTTTTTTCTAAAATCGCATCCTCCACACACCACATGTTCCCGGTCGAAAACACATAAAATAATCTCTTTGAAAACATTTCGTAACATTGTGATGTTCTGATATTGGAGGTGTCTCCTGTGTGACTCCTTAGTCATATTTCTATTCCAATTGTGAAAGAGCTCTGGTACGATGACTGATGAGAAGCGCTCCATATCTTGAATACGACAGATTACTTTTGTGGCCAATCCAAACAAGGATCTATTACTGTAGCCAAAGGTGTTTATGTTGTATGGATTTAATGTTATATAAATTGAGGTGAGTTACAAATTACATATTGCCAATGTATTATTTTTTGGCCAAAACTAAGCATCAAAGTAATAATCCTCTTTCTTTGCCAGGTCAACATGTTGGAGAAACAGTAACCCTTAACCTGCCTGTAGTTGTAAAATGGTCACTTGATTGCATAGGTTTAATATGGACATCCAAACAAGACAGCAATAAAAATCCACTGTGACATTTTTGACTTTGACCATGTAATTGAGTTTCTAATCTGAATTCACATACCTATTCCCAGGTTAAGATATTGCTGGCTACTCTTGACTTGATGGAAATGGGAAGGCTCACCTTATTCCTAATAATGAACACATCAGTGTTTAGTGGCTACAGCATGTCAAAAATCTGACCAACTGTAGCCTTCAGCTGCTGTGTCCCACTTTTGAGAAAAAAAAATATTCTCTTGTTTTACAGAATGGAGCTTTCAAAGTTTGAGTTAGAAAGGCTACAGCATCAATTACCTTTAATAAGAATTACACTTTGGGTATTTACTGGAATGAGGTAAAATAAACAATCAATTCCGTGGACGATTTCCCATTCCTATTTGTCACAAAATTATAAGCACTTTCTTCATACACACATTTACAATTTTGCTACAAATAACAGAGGAAATCTTCCCCCAGTTTGTTTTCTCCATTGTTAGCTATTAAGGTGATGCGAGGAGGCCAGAAGCATAAACAAGAGTTATGTCTGACAGTTACACTATCATTCAAGCACACTGTTAACTTAACAACTTATTCTATTGTAATCATGGTAGGTATTTCAAAATTTAGATAGTATACGTTGAAATTCATCATATAATGAAAAACTGGAGAATACTGTTTTTCTCTGTAACTAATCGAGTAAAATTGCAGGCATCCATGATGTCGAAATGTGGGATTTCTGATTATACAATTTCAATGGCAGATTGTTAACAGCTGGGAAAAAAAGTGCCCAGAAATTGGGCTACTTACCACCACACATTAACACTGGAATCCTGGTGGAAAATGGCTGTCGCCACTCTAATGACCTCTGACTCGAAGGGGAAAAAGTACGAACAGTAACAAGGCATCCCAAAATTGGCAAGAAAAACAGGACCTGGAAATTACAACCTGCTAGACCCATTTTGATATTGGGGGATTCTAACCTCTCTCAGGTAAAAGGTTGTCCAAATTCAAACACACAAATTGACAGCTTTCCAGGAGCTAAATTTATCTATATGGTCCTAGAATGGTCCCTTGTCGAGAAATGCAAAAAGTGGTGCTTTCAATTGGCATTGACCACTGGAACCAAATAGTGCTTGGTGCTTGTACGTCTAGTCTGGTTTGTCCTTTCTCTCTGTGGCAGGGGTTGGTGTGTGACTATGGTCTCCAGTGCGACGGCTTCAAGGAGAGCGACTGGGTGATGTCATCAAAACCCAGGTCGCTGTTTGGAGCGTGGACAGGAATATTGCAAAGCCCAGGTACAGAGGAGGAGCGGGAAGGTCACGACGGATGAGCAGCAAGAGATTAAGACAGAAATGCGGCGGATGATTGGGATGGAGGAGCAGTGAGGGATCGTGGCTAAGATTCGGCGAGTGATTGTGGTGGAGGTGCGGCAAATGTTTGGTGCGGAGGTGTGGTGAGAATTGTGGCAGTGATGCGACGAATGTGTTGTGGTGAAGGAGCAACGAGAGATGGGGGTACGGGGCCCAGAAGAGCCAAGGGCCCAGGGGCAGCACAGGCCAGAACACACTGCGATATGTGTGCACACTAGGTCCGTGCAGCACAGCAGGTCTCCAATCGTCCTGGTTAACCCTTGCCACTGGATAAAGGCCTAGCTCTGTCAAGCCTGTGTGGTGGCTGATGTGCAACGGTCACCACACGTTAAAAATATCCACGCACAGGATCTTCCACCCTTGGAGTTCAGGAATGAAATATTGGGTCTTTCATTGAAACATCTGCGAACTCATTCCTTTTGGTGTGGAAGCAAGTCATCCTCGTTTGAGGGACCACCTATGATGATGTTGATGACCTTCTCTGATGGGGGACTCGGCGGCCGCCATTTTGATGAGGGCCTTAGAACTGCCGATAGCAGCGCTGGCCCTGGAGTTGCAAATGGAGAGAGCGTGATGTCAGTTATGCTCTGCAAACTTGAACTTTAGTACTGAGTTTAGGACTGTGTCCTAAACTCGCTCTGAAAAGCGAGTGTGCATTAGACTGAATGAGAAGCTGTCAGCACTTCTTAAAAGGAGACGCACATTTTTCAGGTACGTATCCATTTAAGCTTTTGGACTAGATGTTTTTTAAATTTTATTGAAGTAGTGGCTTGGTGCAATACATGTTAAAAGTTTTTTTTAAGTATGCAGGGAGTATAGATGGACACTTGCAAGACCCCAGATGGTAAAGGAAGGCATCTGAGAAGACAGAAATTGCTGGAAATTTTCAGCTGTATCTCTCCTTCTTTCTGGAGGGTCTCCTAGCCGCTGTATCCCAGTGGAGATGACAATTCAGCTGTAAGTGCTGAAGACACCTGTTATATATGTAAACCTGTAAATACCCTGTTTAACCACCAGAGGGCTCATCCCCTGGAGTCCCAAGGGATCCCACAATCCCTTGGAAGCACCTGTACATAAGGAAGTCTCACAGGCTGGAGAGACACCCTGGAGACATGAATAAAGGACTACGGTCACACGTTACTTTGAGCTCACAGTATCTGGTCAGATACCTTATGCAAGATATAACTGCCGATGAGATACAGATAATGAACCCCACCTCAACAATGCAGAGAACTGTGAGTATCCTGGAGAAATTTTCGGAGGGAGATGATTAGGAAACCTTCGTGGAGTGACTCGACCAATACTTCATGGCCAACGAGCTGGAAGGAGAAGTGAACGCTGCCAAATGAAGGACGATCATCCTCACCGTTTGCGGGGCACCAACGTATAGAAACATAGAAACATAGAAACATAGAAAATAGGTGCAGGAGTAGGCCATTCGGCCTTTCGAGCCTGCACCACCATTCAATATGATCATGGCTGATCATTCACCTCAGTAACCCTTTCCTGCTTTCTCTCCATACCCCTTGATCCCTTTAGCCGTAAGGCCATATCTGACTCCATCTTGAATATATCCAATGAACTGGCATCAACGACTCTCTGCGGCAGGGAATTGCACAGGTTAACAACTCTGAGTGAAGAAGTTCCTCCTCATCTCAGTCCTAAATGGCCTCCTCCTTATTCTAAGACTGTGTCCCCTGTTTCTGGACTTCCCCAACATCGGGAACATTCTTCCTGCATCTAACCTGTCCCGTCCCATCAGAATCTTATACATATCTATGAGATCCCCTCTCATCCTTCTAAACTCCAGTGCATAAAGGTCCAGTTGATCCAGTCTCTCCTCATTTGACAGTCCAGCCATCCCTGGAATCAGTCTGGTGAACCTTCGCTGCACTCCCTCAATAGCAAGAACGTCCTTCCTCAGATTAGGAGACCAAATCTGAACACAATATTCCAGGTGAGGCCTCACCAAGGCCCTGTACAATTGCAGTAAGACCTCCCTGCTCCTATACTCAAATCCCCTAGCTATGAAGGCCAACATACCATTTGCCTTCTTCACCGCCTGCTGTACGTGCATGCCAACTTTCAATGACTGATGAACCATGACACCCAGGTCTCGTTGCACCTCTCCTTTTCCTAATCTGCCACCATTCAGATAATACTCTGCCCTCATGTTTCTGCCACCAAAGTGGATAACCTCACATTTACCCAAATTATACTGCATCTGCCATACATTTGCCTACTCACCCAACCTGTCCAAATCACCCTGCAGCCTCTTAGCATCCTCCTCACAGCTCACACCACCACCCAGTTCAGTGTCATCTGCAAACTTGGAGATATTACACTCAATTCCTTCATCCAAATCATTAATGTATAATGTAAAGAGCTGGGGTCCCAGCACTGAGCCCTGTGGCACTCCATTAGTCACTGTCTTCCATTCTGAAAAGGACCCATTTATCCCGACTCTCTGCTTCCTGTCTGCCAACCAATTCTCTATCCACGCCAGTACATCACCCCCAATACCATGTGCTTTGATTTTGCACACCAATCTCTTATGTGGGACCTTGTCAAATGCCTTTTGAAAATCCAAATACACCACTGGTTCTCCCTTGTCCACTCTGCTAGTTACATCCTCAAAAAATTCCAGAAGATTTGTCAAGCATGATTTCCCTTTCACAAATCCATGCTGACTTGGACCGATCCTGTCACTGCTCTCCAATTGCGCTGTTATTTTATCCTTAATAATTGATTCCCCACATTTTCCCCACTACTGATGTCAGACTAACCAGTCTATAATTACCCGTTTTCTCTCTCCCTCCTTTTTTAAAAAGGGGTGTTATATTTGCTACCCTCCAGTCCATAGGAACTGATCCCGACTCGATAGACTGTTGGAAAATGATCACTAATACATCCACTATTTCTAGGGCCACCTCCTTAAGTACTCTGGGATGAAGACAATCAGGCCCCAGGGATTTATCAGCCTTCAATCCCATCAATTTGCCCAACACAATTTCCCGCCTAATCAGGATATCCATCAGTTCCTCCTTCTCACTTGACCCTCGGTCCCCTAGTACATCCGGAAGGTCATTTGTGTCTTCCTTCGTGAAGACAGAACTAAAGTATTTGTTCAATTGGTTTGGCCTCATGAAAAATCTGCTTGCTCCAGCGAAACCCACAGAGAAGTCATACAATGATTTGTGCACACTGGACCGGGAGCATCTAAATCTGAAGGAAAGTGTTCTGATGGCAAGGTACTGATTCTACACGTAAAAGAGGTCTGAAGGCCTAGAAGTGGTGAGCTACGTCACCGAGCTAAGACGCCTTGCAGGACATTACGAATTTGAAGGACACTTGGAGCACATGCTCAGGGACTTCTTTGTACTTGGCATTGGCCATGAAGTAATACTTCTCAAACTGTAGAGACCCCAGCCTTGAGTAAAGCCATAGCAATAGCCCAGGTGTTCATCGCCACCAGTGACAATACCAAACAAATCTCTCAGCACACGAGTGCTGTTGCAAGTACTGTGAACAAGGTAATGTTGTTTTCGAATCGTAACATACGGGGCAGGGCTCACATGCCTGCAGCTGCACATCCACAGATGTCTCAGAGTCCACCATCAAGGGTGGTGAATGGAAGGCCGTTAACACCTTGTTGGCGCTGCGGAGGTGTTCATCGCTTCCATTCATGCCGCTTCAAAGGATACGTTTGCAAGGGCTGTGGAACAATGGGACACCTTCAATGTATGTGCAGGCGAGCTGCAAACCCTGCTAATCCGGCAAACCACCATGTTGCAGAGGAGGACAGATTCACGAGGGATCAAGACGAACCAGAGCCTCAGACTGAGGAGGCAGAGGTATAAGGGGTGCACACAAAGCGTCCCCCGATAATGCTGAAGGTTGAAATAAATGGACTGCCCGTGTTAATGGAGCTGAACACGGGCACAAGCCAGTCCATAATGAGCAAAAAGACTTTCGATAAATTGTGGTGCAGCAAGGCCTCAAGGCCAGTCCTAATTCCCATTCGTACTAAACTGAGAACGTATACAAAGGAACTGATTCCCGTAATCGGTAGTGCGACCATAAAGGTCTCCTACGATGGAGCGGTGCACAAATTACCACTCTGGGTGGTACCGGGCGATGGCCCCACGCTGTTCGGTAAGAGCTGGCTGGGAAAAATACGCTGCAACTGGGACGATGTCTGAGCGCTCTCGTCCGTCGACGACACTTCATGTGCCCAGGTCTTAAACAAGTTTCCCTCGCTGTTCGAACCGGGTATCGGGAAGTTCCAAGGAGCAATAGTGAAATCCATTTGATTCCGGCGCGACCCATCCATCACAAGGTGAGAGCTGTACCGTACATGATGAGAGAGAGGGTGGAGATCGAGCTGGACAGGCTGCAACGAGAGGGCATCATTTCGCCGATTGAATTCAACGATTGGGCCAGTCCGGTTGTTCCTGTCCTCAAGGAAGACGGCACCATCAGAATCTGTGGTGATTACAAAGTAACTATCAATCGTTTCTCCCTGTAGGATCAATACCCGTTACCAAAGGCAGACGACCTATTTGCGACATTGGCGGGAGGAAAAACGTTCACGAAGCTGGACTTGACCTCGGCCTACATGATGCAGGAGCTGGAGGAATCATCAAAGGGCCTCACCTGCATCAACAGGCACAAAGATCTCTTCATTTACAACAAATGCCCGTTTGGGATTCAATCAGCCGCGGCAATATTCCAGAGGAACATGGAAAGATTGCTGAAGTCGGTCCCGCGCACCATGGTCTTCCAGGACGACATCTTGGTTACAGGTCGGGACACCGTCGAGCACCTGCAGAACCTGGAGGAGGTTCTTAGTCGACTTAATCGTGTGGGGCTCAGGTTAAAACGCTCGAAGTGTGTTTTCCTAGCGCCTGAAGTGGGGTTCCTGGGGAGAAGAATCGCGGCGGACAGCATCAGGCCCACCGATTCGAAGACAGAGGCAATCAAGAACGCACCAAGACCACAGAGCATGACGGAGCTGCGGTTGTTTCTAGGACTCCTGAACTACTTTGGTAACTTCTTACCGAGTTTTAGCACACTGGTAGAACCATTGCATGTCTTACTGTATAAAGGAGAGGAATGGGTATGAGGTAAAAGCCAAGAAAATGCCTTTGAGAAAGCTAGAAAACTGTTATGCTCAAACAAATTGCTTGTGTTGTATGATCCATGTAAGCGTTTGGTATTAGCATGTGATGCGTCGTCGTACGGTGTCAGGTGTGTATTGCAACAAGCTAATGAATTTTGGAAATTGCAACCGGTTGCTTATGCATCCAGAAGTCTGTCTAAGGCTGAGAGGGCCTACAGCATGATCGAAAAAGAAGCCTTAGCGTATGTTTATGGGGTAAAGAAAATGCATCAATATCTGTTTGGGCTCAAATTTGAATTGGAAACCGACCATAAGCCACTTATATCTCTCTTTTCTGAAAGTAAGGGGATAAATACGAATGCATCGGCCCGCATCCAGAGATGGGCACTCACGTTGTCCGCATACAACTACGCCATCCGCCACAGGTCAGGCACAGAAAACTGTGTCGATGCTCTCAGTAGGCTGCCATTGCCCACCACAGGGGTAGAGATGGCACAGCCCGCAGATCTAATTATGGAAATGGAAGCATTCGAGAGTGAGCAATCACCTGTTACCACCCGACAGATTAGAACCTGGATGATCCAGACCTCTTAGTAAAAAAACAGTGTGTTCCACGGGAGTTGGTCTAGTGTCCCGTTAGAGATGCAGGAAGAAATAAAGGCGTACCAGCGGCGCAGAGATGAAATGTCCATACAGGCAGACTGCCTCCTATGGGGTAATCGGGTAGTGGTGCCAAAAAAGGGCAGGGACACTTTCATTAGTGACCTCCACAGTACCCACCCAGGCATTGTAATGATGAAAGCGATAGCCAGATCCCACGTGTGGTGGCCCGGTATCGATGCAGACTTAGAGTCCTGCGTGCACAAATGTAACACATGTTCACAGTTAAGCAATGCACCCAGGGAGGCGCTACTAAGTTTATGGTCTTGGCCCTCCAAACCATGGTCCAGGGTCTATGCAGGCCCATTCTTGGGAAAAATGTTCCTTGTGGTTGTAGATGCATACTCCAAATGGATTGAATGTGAGATAATGTCGGCAAGCACATCCGCTGCCACCATTGAAAGCCTGCGGGCCATGTTTGCCACGCACGGCCTGCCCGATGTCCTTGTGAGTGACAATGGGCCGTGCTTCACCAGTGCCGAGTTCAAAGAGTTCATGACCCGCAATGGGATCAAACATGTCACTTCTGCCCCGTTCAAACCAGCGTTCAATGGTCAGGCAGAGAGAGCAGTGCAAACAATAAAGCAGAGCTTGAAGAGGGTAACTGAAGGCTCACTGCAGACTCGTCTATCCCGAGTCCTGCTTAGTTACCGCACAAGACCCCACTTGCCCACTGGGGTGCCCCCCGCTGAACTACTCATGAAAGGCTCTCGTTAGTCCACCCTGATCTACATGAACAAGTAGAGAGCAGGCGGCTTCAACAAAGTACATATCATGATAGCGCAAATGTGTCACGCGAATTCGAGATTAATGAACCTGTATTTGTGTTAAACTGTGGACAAGGTCCCAAGTGGCTTCCCAGCACTGTCGTGGTCAAAGAGGGGAGTAGGGTGTTTCAGGTCAAACTTTCAAATGTACTCACCTGCAGGAAACACTTGGACCAAGCCAAACTCAGATTCACGGACTATCCAGAACAACCCACAATAGACTCTACCTTTTTCGACCCGCCAACACACACACATGTGGCAACAAACCCTGTGGTTGACCATGAAGCAGAACCCATCAGCTGCAACAGCCCAGCAGGACTCATCACACCCAGCAGCCCGGCAAGGCCAGCTGCGCAGCTGCCCAGCGAGGGCCCAACAAATGACTCACCAAAACCAGCATTTGCACCGAGATGATCAACCAGGGAAAGGAAGGCCCCAGATCGACTCACATTGTAAATAGTTACACTATTAACTTTGGCGGGGAGTGTTGTTATATATGTAAACCTGTAAATACCTTGTTTAACCACCAGAGGGCTCATCCCCTGGAGTCCCAAAGGATCCCACAATCCCTTGGGAACACCTGTACATAAGGAGGCCTCACAGGCTGGAGAGGCACTCTGTCGACCTGAATAAAGGACTACTGCCACATGTTACTTTGAGCTCACAGTATCTGGTCAGATTCCTTATGCAAGATATAACAACACCCATTTGGGAATTCTTTTTAATAATTTTTTTAGTTAGAGGCAGTAAGAGATGTAAGGGCTAAAAACTGCCTAATTTTACATGGTTTTAATTTTTTCCCACTTCAGAAGGTAATTCCCCTTTAAGGGACTAAACTACTTTCTGAAATGACATTCTTAGTTTAAGAGAAGGCTGTTCTTGCTGCAATAATGCCACAGGCAAGCTACATTGAGGTTATCCACTTTGGTATGAAAAATAAAAAAGCAAATTACTATTTAAATGGGAAGAGATTACAAAATGCTGCAGTACAGAGGGATCTGGGGGTTCTTGTACATGAAACACAAAAATTTAGCATGCAGGTACAACAAGTAATCAAGAAGGCAAATGGAATGTTGGTCTTTATTGCAAGAGGGATGGAATATAAAAGCAGGGAAGTCCTGCTCCAACTGTACAGTATATTGGTAAGACCACACCTAGAGTACTGCGTACAGTTTTGATCTCCTTATTTGAGGAGGGATATACTTGCATTGGAGGCAGTTCAGAGAAGATTCACAAGGTTGATTCCCGAGACAAAGGTGTTCTCATATGAAGAAAGGTTGAGCAGGTTGGGCCTATCCTCAATGGAGTTTAGAAGAATGACAGGTGATCTTATTGAAATGCACAAGATTCTGAGGGGTCTTGACAGGGTAGATACAGAGAGGATGTTTCCCTCATGAGTGAATCTAGAACTAGGGGCATAGTCTCAGAATAAGGGGTCGTCCATTTAAGACCGAAATGAGGAGAAATTTCTTCTCTCAGAGGGTATTAAATCTTTTGGAATTCTCTACCCCAGGGAGCTGTGGAGACTGGGTCTTTGAATATATTTAAGGTGGAGATAGTCAGCTTTTTTAATGATAAGGGGGCCAAGGGTTATGGGGAGTGGGCGGGGAAGTGGAATTGAGGCCAAGGTCAGATCAGCCATAATCTTATTGAATGGCAAAGCAGGCTCGAGGGGCCATATGGACTACTCCTGCTCCTATTTCTTATGTTCTTATGTTCATCCCAGTTCAGGTGGAGCCCGTCCCATTGGTACAGCTCCTTCCTGTCCAAGAACTGGTGCCAGTGTCCAATGAAAAGGAACCCCTCTTTCCCACACCAACCCTTTAGCTACGTGTTAATTCTCCTGATCTGTCTGCTTCTATGCCAATTTGCACGTGGTTCGGACAATAATCCAGAGATTAGAACCCTCGAGCTCCTGCTTTTTAATTTAGAGCCTAACTCTTGATACTTTTTCAGCAGGATTTCTTCCCTGTTCCTACCTATTTCGCTTGTTCCAAAATGGATCATGATAACTGGATTTACACACTCCCTTTCCAACAATTTTGGTCTCCTTACCTAAGAAAGGATATACTTGCCATAGAGGGAATGCAGCGAAGGTTCACCAGACTGTTCCCTGGGATGGCAGGACTGTTGTATGAGGAGAGATTGGATCGACTCGGCCTGTATTCACGAGAGTTTAGAAGAATGAGAGGGGATCTCATTGAAATGTATAAAATTCTGACTGGGTTGGATAGGCTGGATGCGGGGAGGATGTTTCGCCTGGCTGGGAAGTCTAGAACAAGGGGTCACAGTCTCAGGATACGGGGTAGAAAATTTAGGACCGCGATGAGGAGAAATGTTTTCACTCAGAGGGTGGCGAACCTGTGGAATTCTCTATCACAGAAGGCTGTGGAGGCCAAGTCACTGAATATATTTAAGAGGGAGATAGATAGATTTATAGAAACAAAAGGCATCAAGGGGTATGGGGAAAAAGTGGGAATATGGTGTTGAAATAGAGGATAAGCCATGATTATATTAAATCACGGTGCAGGCTCAAAGAGCTGAATGGCCTACTACTGCTCCTATTTTCTATGTTTCTACAGCCTTTGGGATTCTTTTTCTTGGCTGCAGAGGATGCTATCTATCCTCTCAATTAGAATTTTGGCTATGAGGAAACATTGGAGATGCTGTGTCTGTTTTCTTTGGAACAGAGGAGGCCGATGGGAGACCTGATTGAGGTGTATAAAATTATGAGTATCCTGGATAGAGTGGATAAGAAGGACCTGTTTCCCTTGGCAGAGGGGTCAACAACCAGGGGGCATAGATTTAAAGTAATTGGGGTGAGGTTTAGAGGAGATATGAGGGGAAATTTCTTCACCCAGAGTGTGGTGGGGGTCTGGAACTCACTGTCTGAAAGGGTGGTAGAGGCAGAAACCCTCACCACATTTAAAAAGTACTTGGACGCGCATTCTAAGTGCTGTAACCTATATGGCTACGGACCAAGAGCTGGAAAGTGGGATTAGGCTGGATAGCTCTTGGTCGGCCGGTGCAGACACGATGGACTGAAATGGCCTCCTTCCGTGCTGTATATTTCTATGGTTCTATTCTATGATTCTAATAACTAGATGAAGCGAGCGAGTGTAATGTATCCAAGTTTGTTAATGATAGGTAGGTAGGAAGGTAAACTATGAGGAGGACACAAAGAGATATAGACATGTTAAGTGAATGGGCAATAACTTGGCAGATGGATTATAATGTGGAGAAATATGAGGTTATTCACTTTGGTTGGAAGAACAGAAAAACAGAATATATTTTAAATGGTGAGAAACTATTAAATGTTGGGGTTCAGAGAGATTTAGGTGACCTCGTCCAGGAAACACAGAGAGCTAGCATGCAGCTACAGCAAGGAATTAGGAAGACAAATGGCATGTTGGCCTTTATTGCAAGGGTTTGGAGTACAAGAGTAATGAAGGCTTGCTACAATTGTACAGGGCTTTAGTGAGACCACACCTGGAGTAGTGTGCACAGTTTTGGTATCTTTATGTAAATGTTGGTCCCCTGGAGGATGAGACTGGGGAATTAATAATGGAGAACAGGGAAATGGCAGAGATGTTGAACAAATATTTTGTATCGGTCTTCACAGTGGAAGACACTAAAAACATCACCATAGTGGATAATCAAGCGGCTATAGGTAGGGAGGAACTTAATGCAATCACTATCACTAATGAAGTAGTACTTGGTAAAATAATGGGACTAAAGGTGGCCAAGTCCCCTGGGCCTGATGCCTTAAATCCTAGGGTCTTAAGAGAAGTGGCTGCAGAGATAGTGGATGCATTGGTTGTAATCTACCAAAATTGCCTGGATTCTGGACAGGTCCCAGCAGATTGGATAACCGCAAATGTATTGCCCCTATTTAAGAAAGGAGACAGAAAGCAGGAAACTATAGAGCAGTATGCCTAACATCTGTCATTAGGAAAATGCTGGAGTCCATTGTTAAGGAAGTAGTAGCAGCACATTTAGAAAAGCATAATACAGTTAAGCAGAATCAGCATGGTTTTATGAAAGGGAAATCATGTTTGACAAATTTGCTGGAGTCCTTCAAGGATGTAACAAGCAGGGTGGATAAAGGGAAACCAGTAAATGGTCGTGTATCTGGATTTCCAGAAGGCATTCGATAAGGTGCCATATAAAAGGTTACTGCACAAGATAAGAGCTCACAGGATTGGGGGTAATATATTTGCATGGATAGTGGATTGGCTAACTAACAGAAAAAAAGGAGTTGGGATAAATGGGTCATTTTCAGGTTGGCAAACTGTAACTAGTGGGGTGCCACAGGGATCAGTGCTGGGCCTCAACTATTTACAATTTATATTAATGACTTGGTTGAAGGGACTGAGTGTAATGGAGCCAAATTTGTTGATGACACAAAGATAAGTGGGAAAGCAAGTTGTGAGGAGGATGCAAAGAATCTGCAAAGGGATATAGATAGGCTTAGTGAGTGGGCAAAAATTTGGCAGATGGAGTATAAGATGGGAAAATGTGAGATTATCTACTTTGGCAGGAAAAATAAAAAAGCAATTTATTACTTAAATCGGGAGGGATTACAAAATGGTGTGGTACAGAGGGATCTGGGGGTTCTTGTACATAGAATCATGGAAGTTTACAGCACGGAAGGAAGCCATTTCAGCCCATCGTATCCACGCCGGCCGACCAAGAGTTATCCAACCTAATTCCACTTTTCAGCTTTATCCGTAGTGCTGTAAGTTATGGCACTTTAAGTGCACATCCAAGTTCCTGTTTCTACCACCCTTTAAGGCAGTGAGTTTCAGACCCCCTACCACTCTCTGGGTGAAGAAATTTCCCCTTATATCTCCTCTAAACCTCCCCCCAATTACTTAAAATCTATGCCCCCTGCTTGCTGACCCCTCTGCCAAGGAACACAAGCCCTTCCTATCCACTCTATCCAGGCCCCTCATAATTTTATACACGTCAATCAGGTCTCCTCTCAGCCTCCTCTATTCCAAAGAAAACAGACCCAGCATCTCCAATCTTTCTTCATAACCAAAATTCTCCAGTCCTGGTGACAATCTTGTAAATCTTCTCTGCACCCTTTCCAATGCAATCACATCTTTCCTGCAACGTGGTGACCAGAACTGCCCACAGTACTCCAGCTGCGGCCTAACCAGTGTTTTATACAGTTCAAGCATAACCTCCTTGCTCTTGTATTCCATGCCTCGACTTATAAAGGGAAGTATTCCATATGCCTTCTTATCCACCTTATCTACCTGGCCTGCTACCTTCAGGGATCTGTGGACATGCATTTCAAGGTCCCTTTGTTCCTCTACACTTTTCAGTGTCGCACCATATAATGCGTATTCCCTTGCCTTCTTAGCCCTCCCCAAGTGCATTATCTTACACTTATCCGATTGAATTCCATTTGCCACTGTTCTGCCCATCCGACCAGTACATTGATAACTTCCTGCAGTCCGCAGCTTTCTTCTTCATTATCAACAACACAGCATATTTTAGTGTCATCTGCAAATTTCTTAATCATTCCCCCTACATTCAAGTCCAAGTTATCGATATATACCACAAAAAGCAAGGGACCCAGCACTGAGCCCTGTGGGACCCCACTGGAAACAGCCTTCCAGTCACAAAAACATCTATCACCCATTGCTTCCTGCCTCCGAGCCAATTTTGGATCCAACTTGCCATTTGCCCTGGATCCCATGGGCTATTACTTTCATGATCAGTCTGCCATGTGGGAACTTATCAAAAGCTTTGCTAAAATCCATATACACTATATCATGCACACTGTCCTCATCGATTCTCCTGGTTACCTCCTCGAAAAATTCAATCAAGTTAGATAGACACGACCTTCCCTTGACAAATCCATGCTGACTGTCCTTGATTAATCCATGTCTTTCCAAATGAAAATTTATCCTGTCCCTCAGGATTTTTCCAATAATTTTCTCACCGCCAAGGTTAGGCTGACTGCCCTGTAATTACTCTGTCTATTCCTTTCTCCCTTTTTAAACAAAGGTATAACATTAGCAGTCCTCTAGTCCTCTGGCACTGCACCTGTAGCCAGAGAGGATTGGAAAATGATGGCCAGAGCCTCTGCTATTTCCTCTGTTGCTTCCCTTAACAGCCTGGGATACATTTCATCCGGGCCTGGGGATTTATCCACTTTCAAAGATTTTTGATGCAACACAGAAAGTTAGCATGCAGGTTCAAGTAATTAGGAAGGCAAATGGAATGTTGGCCTTTATTGCAAGGGGAATGTAGTATAAAAGTAGAGAAGTCCCGCTACAACTGTACAGGACATTGGTGAGACTACACATGGAGTACTGCCTACAGTTTTTGGTCTTATTTAAGGAGGGATATACTTGCATTGGAGATAGTTCAAAGAAGATTCACAAGGTTGATTCCTGAGATGAAGGGGTTGCCTTATGAAGAAAGGTTGAGCAGGTTGGGCCTCTCCTCATTGGAGTTCAGAAGAATGAGAGGTGATCTTATTGAAACGTATAAGATTCTGAGAGGGCTTGACAGGGTAGATGCAGAGAGGATGTTTTCCCTTGTGTGAGAATCTAGAACTAGGGGGCATAGTTTCAGAATAAGGGGTCACCCATTTAGAACTGAGATGAGGAGGAATTTCTTATTTCAGAGGGTCGTGAATCTTTGGAATTCTCTACCCCAGAGAGCTGTGGAGGCTGGGTCATTGAATATATTTAAGGTGGAGCTAGACAGATTTTTGAATGATAAGGGAGTCAAGGGTTATGGGAAGTGGGCAGGGAAGTGGAGTTGAGGCCAAGATCAGATCAGCCATGATCTTATTAAATGGTGAAGCAGGCTCGAGGGGCCCAGATGGCCTACTCCTGCTCCTATTTCTTACGTATGTTCTTAATTAGTGTAGGCTAATCATTTTTCATCCTTTAAGAAAAAAGACTTGCATTAATACAAAGCCTTATTTTGTCTCTCAGGAATGTTTTTATAATCCTTTGCATATATTAAATCCCCATTGGAATGCAATTACTGTTGTAATGTATGCAAACTCATCAGCCATTTGGACATAGTGGACAAAATGTTTAAGTTTGGTGCATGCATAAAATGTGTGGTAGTGCATCGGCCAACTGTTATGCACTCTGCCCAATTTTCTTTTTCATTGACTTCAATTAGGCGGGGTGTATAATGGTCGGCCTGATCTGATCTTGCCTGCTTTACGCCCCTGAAGTTGAAAGTTCTGGCGAGTAAGTTATCACAAACAACAACGTGAATGATCAGTTCAATCTCTTTTTGGTGGTTTGGTTGAACATGTTGATGAGGACATCAGAAAAAATTGATGCTCTTCTTTGAATAATGCCATGTGATCTTTAAAGTCGCAGGATCAGGCAGATGGGATATTGGTTTCACATCTCATCGAAAAGACGTACTTTTAACAGTGCAGCACCGCCTCAGTGCTACACTGGAGTATCGCCCTAGATTATTTGCTCAAGTCTTGAAGTGGAGTTGACTCAGCTGTGAGTGTTCTAATAATTGAGCCAAGCTAACACTTGGGAGGAACAAAATCATACAGTACTATAAATATTGTGATCAGATTATTGTCACTCAATGAACAAGAAATGAAAATGACACAATGTTAATCCTTCACACAGATGTCATCATTCATCATGATACTGGGTGTAATGTATTTAACCCTTGGAAACCTTATCACACCACCACCACCAGAGGGCCTATCTGTTGGAATCCCAAGGGATCCCATCATCTTTTGGGAGCGCTGTATATAAGCAGGCCTCCCACGCTGTACCGGCACTCTGGAGTCTAATTAAAGAAGCTAAGGCCACACTTTACTCATTGCATACAGTACTCAGTTTCATCCTTTATTATGAGCATAATAATTGGCGATGAGGTAATGAACAATCGCGCAAAAATGCAAAGAACTGTTGATATCCTGGAGAAGTTCTCAGAAGGGGATGATTGGGAGTCTTTCATGGAGAGACTCGACCAATACTTTGTGGCCAACGAGCTGGAAGGGGACGAGAACACTGCCAAATGAAGGGCAATCCTCCTTACCGTCTGTGGAGCAACAACCTACAGCCTCATGAAGAATCTTCTAGCTCCGGTAAAACCAACAACTAAATCTTATGAAGAATTGTGTACCCTGGTCCGGGAGCACCTAAATCCGACGGAAAGCGTTTTGATGGCGAGGTATCAGTTCTACATATGTCAATGGTCAGAGGGCCAGGAAGTGGCGAGCTATGTCGCCGAACTAAGGCGCCTTGCAGGACATTGCGAATTTGATGATTCCTTGAACAAATGCGAAGAGACTTCTTTGTGCTTGGCATTGGCCATGAGGTTATCCATCGCACACTATTGACTGTTGAAACACCGAATCTGAGCAAAGCTATAACGATAGCCCAGGCATTTATGTCCACCAGCGATTACACCAAACAAATTTTGCAGCATAAAGAGGTCTTGGCTCGTACTGTGCACAAAGTAATGTCATTTTCGAGCAGGAATATACCTGGCAGAACATACACGCCAGCTGCTGTACGACCTCAGATGACCCAGAGTCCGCCATCAATCGTTAATGCAAGGCAGTTAACACCTTGTTGGCATTGTGGATCATCAGGCCCATCAATGCCGCTTCAAGCACGATGCGTGCAACGGCTGCAGAACAATGGGAGACCTCTAGCGAATGTGCAGGCGAGCTGCAAACCCTGCAAACCACCACGTTGCAGAGGAAGATCAATCCATGGTGGATCAGGCTGAACTATAGACTCGAACTGGGAAGGCAGAAGTGTACGGGGTACACACCTTCACCACGAAATGTCCATCGAAAATGTTAAAAGTTGAACTGAAGGGAATTACAGTATCCATGGAACTGGACACAGGTGCGAGTCAGTCCATAATGAGCAAAAAGGCCTTCGACAGGCTGTGGTGCAACAAGGCACACAGGCCCAAGCTCAGCCCCATTCACACCAAACTAAGAACTTATACCAAAGAACTGATCCCTATAATTGGCAGTGTCTCCTATATTGGAGCTGTGCACAAACTCCCACTATGGATCATGCCAGGGGATGGCCCCACACTGTTTGGCAGAAGCTGGCTGGGAAAAATCCGTTGGAACTGGGACGACATCCGAACGCTTTCGTCCATCGACAACGCCTTATGTGCCCAGGTTCTGAGCAGATTTCCATCGTTGTTCGAGCCAGGCATTGGAAGTTTCTCGGAGGCGAAAGTACAGATCCATTTGGTTCCCGGTACGCGACCCATCCACCACAAGGCACGGGTGGTACCATATATGAAGCGAGAGAAAGTGGAAATTGAGCTGAACAGGCTGCAACGAGAAGGCATCATCGCGCCGGTGGAATTCAACGAGTGGGCCAGTCTGATTGTCCCGGTACTCAAAGGTGACGGCACAGTCAGAATTTGTGGGAACTATAAAGTAACGATTAACCGTTTTTCGCTATAGGACCAGTACCCGCTACCCAAGGGAGACGACCTATTTGCGACCCTGGCTGGAGAAAAGACATTCACCAAGTTGGACCTGACCTCGGCCTACATGATGCAGGAGCAGGAGGAATCTTCGAAAGGCTTCACCTGCATCAACACGCACAAAGGTCTGTTCATCTACAACAGATGCCTGTTCGGGATTCATTCGGCCGCGGCAATTTTCCAACGGAACATGGAGAGCCTGCGAAAGTCGGTTCCACGCACCATGGTTTTCCAGGATGACATACTGGTCGGGAGACCATTGAACACTTGAAGAATCTGGAAGAGGTTCTAAGTTGGCTAGATCGCGTGGGACTCAGATTGAAACGCTCGAAGTGTGTTTTCCTGGCACCAGAGGTTGAGTTCTTGAGAAGGAGAATCGCAGCAGACGGCATCAGACCCACCGACGCCAAGACGGAGGCCATCAAGAACACACCGAGACCACAGAACGTGACAGAGCTGCGGTCGTTCCTGGGACTCCTCAACTATTTCGGTAATTTCCTACCTGGGTTAAGCACCCTGCGAGAACCTCTACATGTGCTATTGCGCAAGGGAGACGACTGGGTATGGGGGAATTCACAAGAGGCTGCCTTTGAGAAAGCCTGAAATCTGTTATGTTCAAACACACTGCTTATTCTGTATAACCCATGTAAATAATTAGTGCTAGCTTGCGATGCGTCGTCATATGGGGTCGGGTGTGTGTTACAACAGGCTAACGAATCAGGGATTTTACAACTGGTCACCTCTGCGTCCAGGAGTCTGTCCAAGGCCGAAAGGGCCTACAGCATGATTGAAAAAGAAGCTCTGGTGCTCATTTACCGGGAGAAAAAAATGCACCAGTATTTGTTTGGTCTCAAATTTGAGCTAGAAACTGACCATAAGCCGTTCATATCGCTATTGTCAGAGAGCAAAGGGATTAATACCAATGCCTCTGCCCGCATCCAAAGATGGGCACTCACACTGTCGGCATGTAACTATGTAATCCGCCACATACCGGGCACAGAGAACTGCGCTGATGCTCTCAGTCGGCTACCATTGCCCACCACCGGGGTGGAAATGGCGCAGGCTGCAGACTTGCTCATGGTGATGGATGCATTTGAAAACGAAAAGTCACCCGTTACAGCCCGCCAGCTCAGGACCTGGACCAGCCAGGATCCTTTACTGTCCCTGGTAAAAAAACTTTTTCCTCCATGGGAGCTGGTCCAGCATCCCAGCGGAGATGCAGGAAAAGATTAAACCGTTCCACAGGCGCAAAGACGAAATGTCCTTACAGGCGGACTGCCTGTTGTGGGGTAATCGCGTGGTCTTGCCCAAGAAAGGCAGAAAAACATTCATACGCGACCTACACAGCATCCATCCAGGCATTGTAATGATGAAAGCCATAGCCAGATCCCATGTGTGGTGGCCCGGCATCGACTCAGATTTAGAGTCATGCGTGCGCCAGTGCAACACTTGCTCTCAACTGAACAATGCACCCAGAGAGGCACCGCTAAGTTTGTGGTCGTGGCCCTCCAAACCGTGGTGTAGGATCCATGTTGACTATGCGGGCCCATTTCTAGGCAAAATGTTCTTGGTTGTTGTGGATGCTTATTCAAAATGGGTTGAATGTGTAATAATGTCTGTAAGCACGTCCACTGCCACCAGCGAAAGCCTACGAGCCATGTTTGCCACACACAGCCTGCCTGATGTCCTAGTCAGCGATAATGGGCCGTGTTTCACCAGTGCTGAATTCAAGGAATTCATGACCCGCAATGGGATCAAGCACGTCACATCTGCCCCATTCAAGCCCACATCCAACAGCCAGGCAGAAGGGGCAGTTCAAACCATCAAGCAAAGTTGAAACGCGTGTTGGAAGGCTCTCTGCAGACCCGACTGTCCCGAGTGCTGCTCAGCTACCGCACCAGACCCCACTCGCTCACCGGGGTTCCCCCAGCTGAGCTACTCATGAAAAGGGTGCTCAAAACAAGGCTCTCTCTTGTCCACCCTGACCTCCATGATCACGTCGAGGGCAGGCGGCATCAACAAAGCATGTACCATGATTGCGCAAACTTGTCATGTGATATTGAGGTCAATGACCCTGAGTATGTACTCAATTGTGGACATGGTCCCAAATGACTCGCTGGCACGGTCATAGCCAAAGAAGGGAGTAGGGTGTTTCAGGTCAAATTGACCAATGGGCTAACGTGCTGAAAGCATTTGGGCCAAACCAAATTACGGTTCACTAACAGCTACGAGCAACGCGAAGAGGACATCACCAACTTCGACCCTCCAACACACACACAAGTGGCAACCGACATAACGGTTGACCACGAAGCCGAACTTACCATCCCAGCAGCCCGGCAAGGCCAGCTGCCCAGCAGCCCAGTGAAGAACCAAGCAACTCACCCACACCTGCAATCGTACCGAGACGATCGACAAGGGAGCGAAAAGCTCCAGATCGTCTCACCCTGTAAATCAGTGTACTATTGACTTTACGAGTGAGTGATGTTATGTATTTAACTCTTGGAAACCTGTATCACACCACCACCAGAGGGCCTATCTGTTGGAGTCCCAAGGGATCCCATCATCCCTTGGGAGCACTGTATATAAGCAGGTCTCCCATGCTGTACCGGCATTCTGGAGTTTAATTAAAGAAGTTAAGGTCACACTTATTCATTGCATACAGTACTCAGTTTCATCCTTTATTGTGAGCATAATACTGGTTGCACAAGCAGGCAACACTAGTTGCTGCACCCAATACCAGGAAACAAAAGGACTCAAAATGACATAACTGCACAGTGTATAATAAAAATAATAGATATCTGGAATGATTTCAAGATAGTAATCTCATTTTGAAATGTTCTTCTGGTTATGATGTCTTCTGAGCATCTCACTCAGATTACAGAAATCTGATGGGGACACAAGAAATAGGAGCAGGACTTGGTCATTTCACCGCTCAAACCTACTCGGTCATTTAATAAGATCATGGCTGATCTGATCATGCACTCAATTCCACTTCCCTGCCCGCTCCCCATAACCCTTTATTCCTTTATCTGTCTAACTCCGCCTTAAATATATTCAAAGACCCAGCCTCCACAGCTCTCTGGGGCAGTGAATTCATAAGAACATAAGAACATAAGAATTAGGAACAGGAGTAGGCCATCTAGCCCCTCGAGCCTGCTCTGCCATTCAACAAGATCATGGCTGATCTGGCCATGGACTCAGCTCCACTTACCCGCCTGCTCCCCATAACCCTTAATTCCAATATTGATTAAAAATCTATCTATCTGTGATTTGAATACATTCAAAGAGCTAGCCTCAACTGCTTCCTTGGGCAGAGAATTCCATAGATTCACAACCCTCTGGGAGAAGAAATTCCTTCTCAACTCGGTTTTAAATTGAATGTCCCGTATTTTGAGGCTGTGCCCCCTAGTTCTAGTCGCCCCGACCAGTGGAAACAACCTCTCTGCCTCTATCTTGTCTATCCCTTTCATTATTTTAAATGTTTCTATAAAATCACCCCTCATCCTTCTGAACTCCAACGAGTAAAGACCCAGTCTACTCAATCTATCATCATAACGTAACCCCCTCATCTCCGGAATCAGCCGAGTGAATCGTCTCTGTACCCCCTCCAAAGCTAGTATATCCTTCCTTAAGTAAGGTGACCAAAACTGCATGCAGTACTCTAGGTGCGGCCTCACCAATACCCTGTACAGTTGCAGCAGGACCGCCCTGCTTTATACTCCATCCCTCTCGCAATGAAGGCCAACATTCCATTCGCCTTCCTGATTACCTGCTGCACCTGCAAACTAACTTTTTGGGATTCATGCACAAGGAGGCATGGCCAAGGGTGCCATCAGCCGGTCCAGGCAGCGGGCGGTCGAGGGGGTCGTTCAACCTGACTGCCTGCCTCTCTTCCGCTCTTACATCCGGTCCAGGGTGTCCTTGGAGATGGAGCACGCGGTGTCCACCGGTACGCTCGCGGCCTTCCGCGAGAGGTGGGCACCGGAGGGACTGGAGTGCATCATCATGCCCGGCAACCAAATTTTAATTTGATTTTACGTTTTAAAGTGTAATTTGTTTTAATTTCCGGTGCTTTTAGTGTCCCCCTCCCCTTTTATAGGGGGCACTGGAAAAGAAAGAAAAAAACACAAAAAAAAACACAAAAAAAAGAAGAAAAAAAAGGGCCTGGTAAATGTTTGGTGCGTCCCCCAGATCGGGGGGCCACGGTTTAATGTTTTTGTTTTTCAGGTAAACTCCAAAGAGTTTCATGCACAAGGACCCCCAGGTCCCTCTGCACTGCAGCATGTTGTAATTTCTCCCCATTCAAATAATATTCCCTTTTACTGTTTTTTTTCAAGGTGGATGACCTCACATTTTCCGACATTGAATTCCATCTGCCAAACCTTAGCCCATTCGCTTAACCTATCTAAATCTCTTTGTAGCCTCTCTGTGTCCTCTACACAACCCACTTTCCCACTAATCTTTGTGTCATCTGCAAATTTTGTTACACTACACTCTGTCCCCTCTTCCAGGTCATCTATGTACATTGTAAACAGTTGTGGTCCCAGCACCGATCCCTTTGGCACACCAATAACCACCGATTTCCAACCCGAAAAGGACCCATTTATCCCGACTCTCTGCTTTTTGTTAGCCAGCCAATTCTCTATCCATGCTAATACATTTCCTCTGACTCCGCGTACCTTTATCTTCTGCAGTAACCTTTTGTGTGGCACCTTATCGAATGCCTTTTGGAAATCTAAATACACCACACCCATCGGTACACCTCTATCCACCATGCTCGTTATATCCTCAAAGAATTCCAGTAAATTAGTTGCGTCTGCTTGATTGCACTATTCCTATCTAGATGTCCCGCTATTTCTTCCTTAATGATAGTTTCAAGCATTTTCCCCACTACAGATGTTAAACTAACCAGCCTATAGTTACCTGCCTTTTGTCTGCCCCCTTTTTTAAACAGAGGCGGTACATTAGCTGCTTTCCAATCTGATGGTACCTCCCAGAGTCCAGAGAATTTTGGTAGATTATAACGAATGCATCTGCTATAACTTCCGCCATCTCTTTTAATACCCTGGGATGCATTTCATCAGGACCAGGGGACTTGTCTACCTTGAATCCCATTAGCCTGTCCAGCACTACCCCCCGAGTGATAGTGATTATCTCAAGGACCTCCCTTCCAACATTCCCGTGACCAGCAATTTTTGGCATGGTTTTTGTGTCTTCCACTGTGAAGACTGAAGCAAAATAATTGTTTAAGGTCTCAGCCATTTCCACATTTCCCATTATTAAATCCCCCTTCTCATCTTCTAAGGGACCAACATTTACTTTAGTCACTCTTTTCCGTTTTATATATCGGTAAAAGCTTTTACTATCCGTTTTTATGTTTTGTGCAAGTTTACTTTTGTAATCTATCTTTCCTTTCTTTATTGCTTTCTTAGTCATTCTTCGCTGTCGTTTAAAATTTTCCCAATCTTCTAGTTTCCCACTAACCTTGGCCACCTTATATGCATTGGTTTTTAATTTGATACTTTCCTTTATTTCCTTGGTTATCCATGGCTGGTTATCCCTTCTCTTACCGTCCTTCTTTTTCACTGCAATATATTTTTGTTGAGCACTATGAAAGAGTTCCTTAAAAGTCCTCCACTGTTCCTCAATTGTGCCACCGTTTAGTCTATGTTTCCAGTCTACTTTAGCCAACTCTGCCCTCATCCCACTGTAGTCCCCTTTGTTTAAGCATAGTACGCTCGTTTGAGATACTACTTCCTCACCCTCAATCTGTATTACAAATTCAACCATACTGTGATCACTCATTCCGAGAGGATCTTTTACTAGGAGATCGTTTATTATTCCTGTCTCATTACACAGGACCAGATCTAAGATAGCTTGCTCCCTTGTAGGTTCTGTAACATACTGTTCTAAGAAACAATCCCGTATGCATTCTATGAATTCCTCCTCAAGGATACCCCATGCGATTTGATTTGACCAATTGATATGTAGGTTAACCATGATTACTGCCGTTCTTTTTTCACATGCCTCCATTATTCCCTTGATTATTGTCCGCCCACCGTGAAGTTACTATTTGGGGGCCTATAAACTACGCCCACCAGTGACTTTTTCCCCTTACTATCTCTAATCTCCACCCACAATAATTCAACATTTTGTTCATTAGAGCCAATATCGTCTCTCACAACTACCCTGATATCATCCTTTATTAACAGAGCTACCCCACCTCCTTTCCCTTCTTGTCTGTCTTTCCGAATTGTCAGATACCCCTGTATGTTTAATTCCCAGTCTTGGCCACCCTGCAACCACGTTTCTGTAATGGCCACCAAATCATACCCATTTGTAATGATTTGTGCCGTCAACTCATTTACTTTATTTCGAATGCTGCGTGCGTTTCGGTAGAGTGTTTTAATACTAATTTTTAAACCATAATTTTTAGTTTTGACCTCTCCGACAGCCCCTTTATATTCATACATATTTTCCCTTCCTACCACCTTGTGGTTTACACTTACCCCAGTGCTACTCTGCTCTGTTGCTTCCTGCCTTTTGCATTCTTTCTTGGGGTCCTGTTCATCTGAGCTCTCCCCACTCTAACTAGCTCAGAGGCCTCTCCTGGGTTCCGAATACTCCTCGCATTGAGACACCGAGCTTTCAGGCTTGCCTTTTCATTGCACTTTGACCCTTTAGAATTTTGCTGTACAATGGCCCTTTTTGTTTTTTGCCTTGGGTTGCTCTGCCCTCCACTTTTACTCATCTCCTTTCTGTCTTTTGCTTCTGTCTCTATTTTGTCTCCCTCTATCTCCCTGCATTGGTTCTCATCCCCCTGCCATATTAGTTTAACTCCTCCCCAACAGCACTAGCAAACACTCCCCCTAGGACATTGGTTCCGGTCCTGCCCAGGTGCAGACCGTCCGGTTGGACTGGTCTCACCTCCCCCAGAACCGGTTCCAATGCCCCCCAGGAATTTGAATCCCTCCCTGCTGCACCACTGCTCAAGCCACGTATTCATCTGAGCTATCCTGCGATTCCCACTCTGACTAGCACGTGGCACTGGTAGCAATCCTGAGATTACTACTTTTGCGGTCCTACGTTTTAATTTATCTCCTAGCTCCTTAAATTCATCTCGTAGGACCTTATCCTTTTTTTACCTATATTGTTGGTACCAATGTGCACCACAACAACTGGCTGTTCACCCTCCCTTTTCAGAATGTCCTGCACCCGCTCCGAGACATCCTTGACCCTTGCACCAGGGAGGCAACATACCATCCTGGAGTCTCGGTTGCGGCTGCAGAAACACCTATCTATTCTCCTTACAATTGAATCCCCTATCACTATCGCTCTCCCACTCTTTTTCCTGCTCTCCTGTGCAG
Organism: Pristiophorus japonicus; assembly: GCF_044704955.1. Lineage (NCBI taxonomy): Eukaryota > Metazoa > Chordata > Chondrichthyes > Pristiophoridae > Pristiophorus > Pristiophorus japonicus. The sequence goes on from NC_091978.1 coordinate 280,426,044, forward strand.
CAGAGCCAGCCACGGTGCCATGAACTTGGCTGCTGTTGCCCTCCCCCTCAACAGTACCCAAAGCGGTATATCTGTTTTGCAGGGGGATGACCGCAGGGGACCCCTGCACTACCTTCCTTGCACTGCTCTTCCTGCTGGTCTTCCATTCCCTAGCTGGCTGTGGACCTTTCACCTGCGGTAAGACCAACTCGCTACACGTGCTACTCACGTCATTCTCAGCATCGTGGATGCACCAGAGTGAATCCACCCTCAGCTCCAATTTCGCAACGCGGACCGTCAGGAGCTGGAGGCGGACACACTTCCTGCATAGATTTACAACCCTCAGAGAAGAAATTCCTCCTCATCTCAGTTTTAAATGGGCGGCCAAATGGAAATATAATCTCTGCATCCATCTTGTCCAGCCCTCTCATTATCTTATATGTTTCAATAAGATCACCTCTCATTCTTCTGAACTCCAATGAGTATAGACCCAACCTACTCAACCTACTTTCATAAGTCAATCCTCTCATCTCCCGAATCAACCTAGTGAACCTTCTCTGTACAGCCTCCAATGCAAATATATCCTTCCTTAAATACGGAGACCAAAACTCCAGATGTGGCCTCACCAATACCCTGTAGAGTTGTAGCAGGACTTCTCTGCTTGTATACTCTATCCCCCTTGCAAAAAAGGCCAACATTCCATTTGCCTTCCTGATTACTTCCTGTACCTGCATACTAACTTTTTGTCCTTCTGTACTGAAGCACTTTGCAATTTTTCTCCATTAAAATTATCTTCTTTTCTATTTTTTCTGCCAAAGTGGATAACCTCACATTTTCCTACATTATACTCCATCTGTCAAATTTTTGCCCACTCACTTAGCCTGTCTATATACCTTTGCAGATTTTTTGTGTCCTCCTAACAATTTGCTTTCCCACCCATCTTTGTGTCTTCAGCAAACTTGGTTGCATTACACTTGGTCCCTTCATCCAAGTCATTAATATAGATTATAAATAGCTGAGGCCCCAATACTGATCCCTGCAGCACCCCACTAGTTACTGTTTGCCAACCGGAAAATGACCCATTTATCCTGACTCTCTGTTTTCTATTAGTTAGCCAATCCTCAACCCATGCTAATATATTACCCCCAACGTTGTGAACGTTTATCTTGTGCAATAAGCTTTTATGTGGCACCTTATCAAATACATTCTGGAAATCCAAATACACCATATCCACTGGTTCCCCCTTATCCACCCTGCTCGTTACACTCTCAAAGAACTCCAGAAAATTTGTCAAACTTGATTTTCTTTTCTTAAAACCATGCTGACTCTGCTTGATTGAATTCTGCTTTTCCAAATATCCTGCTACTGCTTCCTTAATAATGGACTCCAGCATTTTCCCAACGACAGATTTTAGGCTAACCTGTCTATAGTTTCCTGCTTTCTGTCTGCCTCCTTTTTTTAAATAGGCACGTTACATTTGCGGTTTTCCAATCTGCTGGGACCTCCCCAGAATCCAGGGAATTTTGATAGATTACAACCAATGCATCCACTATCTCTGTAGCCACTTTTTTAAGGACCCTAGGCTGCAAGCCATCAGGTCCAGAGGACTTATCCGCTTTTAATCCCATTATTTTACCGAGTACTGCTTCTTTAGTGATAGTGATTGTATTAAGTTCCTCCCTCCCTAAAGCCCCTTGATTATCCACTATTGGGATGTTTTTAGTGTCTTCTACCGTGAAGACGAATGCAAAACATTTGTTCAAAGTCTCTGCCATTTCCCTATTTCCCATTATTAATTCCCCAGTCTCATCCTCCAGGAGACCAACATTTACTTTTTGTGCTAGTTTAGTTTCATAATCTGTCTTCCCTCTCTTTATTTGTTTTTAGTCGTTCTTTGCTGGCTTTTAAAAGTTTCCCAATCCTCTGGCCTCCCACTAGTCTTGGCCATATTGTATGCCCTTGTTTTCAATTTGATACCATCACTTATTTCCTTAGTTAGCCACGGATGGTTATCCCTTCTCTTATGGCCTTTCCTCCTCATTGGGATATATTTTTGTTGAGAGTTATGAAATATCTCCTTAAATGTCTGCCAATGCTCATCAACCGGCCCACTCTGTAATCTATTTTCGCAATCCACTTTAGCCAACTCTGCCTTCATACCTTTGTAGTCTCCTTTATTTAAGCTTTGGACACTGGTTAGAGATCCAACTTTCAAGACACAACAACTGGCGATGAGATACAAATGACGAACCCCACCGCAACAATGCAGAGAACCGTGGGCATCCTGGAGAAATTTTCAGAGGGAGATGATTGGGAAACCTTCATGGAGCGACTCAACCAATACTTCGTGGCCAATGAGCTGGAAGGAGAAGCGAACGCTGCCAAACAAAGGGCGATCCTCCTCTTCATTTGCGGGGCACCAACGTATGGTCTCATGAAAAATCTGCTCGCTCTAGCGAAACCCACAGACAAGTCGTATGATGAGTTGTGCACACTGGTCCGGGAGCATCTAAACCTGAAGGAAAGCGTTCTGATGGCGAGGTATCGGTTCTACGCGTACAAGTGGCCTTAAGGCCAGGAAGTGGCGAGCTACGTCGCCGTGCTAAGGCACCTATCACGACATTGCAAATATGAAGGACACTTGGAGCACATGCTCAGGGACTTCTTTGTACTTGGCACTGGCCATGAAGTAATACTTTGCAAACTTTTGACTGTAGAGACCCCAACCTTGAGTAAAGCCATAGCGATAGCCCAGGCGTTTATCGCCACCAGTGACAATATCAAACAAATTTCTCAGCACACGAGTGCTGCTGCAAGTACTGTGAACAAAGTAATGTTGTTTTCGAATCGAAATGATGTGCAGGGTAGGACTTACATGCCTGCAGCTGCACGTCCGCAGATGACTCAGAGTCTACCATCAAGGGTGGTGAATACAAGACCATTAACACCTTGTTGGTGCTGTGTGGGTGATAGAAACATAGAAACATAGAAAATAGGTGCAGGAGTAGGCCATTCGGCCCTTCGAGCCTGCACCACCATTCAATGAGTTCATGGCTGAACATGCAACTTCAGTACCCCATTCCTGCTTTCTCGCCATACCCCTTGATCCCCCTAGTAGTAAGACTACATCTAACTCCTTTTTGAATATATTTAGTGAATTGGCCTCAACAACTTTCTGTGGTAGAGAATTCCACAGGTTCACCACTCTCTGGGTGAAGAGGTTTCTCCTCATCGCGGTCCTAAATGGCTTACCCCTTATCCTTAGACTGTGACCCCTGGTTCTGGACTTCCCCAACATTGGGAACATTCTTCCTGCATCTAACCTGTCTAAACGCATCAGAATTTTAAACGTTTCTATGAGATCCCCTCTCATTCTTCTGAACTCCTGTGAATACAAGCCCAGCTGATCCAGTCTTTCTTGATATGTCATTCTCGCCATCCCAGGAATCAGTCTGATGAACCTTCGCTGCACTCCCTCAATAGCAAGAATGTCCTTCCTCAAGTTAGGAGACCAAAACTGTACACAATACTCCAGATGTGGCCTCACCTGTACAACTGTAGTAACACCTCCCTGCCCGTGTACTCAAATCCCCTTGCTATGAAGGCCATTTGCTTTCTTAACCACCTGCTGTAACTGCATGCCAACCTTCAATGACTGATGCACCATGACACCCAGGTCTCGTTGCACCTCCCCTTTTCCTAATCTGTCACCATTCAGATAATAGTCTGTCTCTCTGTTTTTACCACCAAAGTGGATAACCTCACATTTATCCACATTATGCTTCATCTGCCATGCATTTGCCCACTCACCTAGCCTATCCAAGTCACTCTGCAGCCTCATAGCATCTTCCTCGCAACTCACACTGCCACCCAACTTAGTGTCATCTGCAAATTTGGAGATACTACATTTAATCCCCTCGTCTAAATCATTAATGTACAATGTAAACAGCTGGGGTCCCAGCACAGAACCTTGCGGCACCCCACTAGTCACTGCCTGCCATTCTGAAAAGTACCCATTTACTCCTACTCTTTGCTTCCTGTCTGCCAACCAGTTCTCAATCCACATCAGCACACTACCCCCAATCTCATGTACGTTTGCAAGGGCTGTGGAACAATGGGACACCTCCAACGTATGTGCAAGTGAGTTGCAAACCCTGCTAATCCTGCAAAGCACCATGTTGCAGAGGAGGAGAGATCAACGGTGGATCACGACGAACCAGAGCCTTAACCGAGGAGGCAGAGGTATATAGGGTGCACCCATTTACCACAAAGTGTCTCCCGATAACGCTGCAGGTTGAATTAAATGGACTCCCGGTGTCCAATGAGCAAAACGACTTTCGATAAAGTGTGGTGCAGCAAGGCCTCAAGGCCAGTCTTAACTCCCATTCATACTAAACTGAGAACGTACACAAAGGTACTGATTTCGTAATCGGCAGTGCTACCGTAAAGGTCTCCTATGTTGGAGTGGTGCACGAGTTACCACTCTGGGTGGTACCGGGCGATGGCCCCACACTGTTTGGCATGAACTGGCTGGGAAAGATACGCTGGAACTGGGACGACGTCCGAGCGTTCTCGTCTGTCGACGACACCTCATGTGCCCAGGTCCTAAACAAGTTCCCCTCGCTGTTCGAACCAGGCATCGGGAAGTTCCAAGGAGCAAAAGTGCAGATCCATTTGATTCCAGGGGCGCGACCCATCCATCACAAGGCGAGAATGGTACCTTACATGATGAGAGAGAGGGTGGAGATCGAACTGGACAGGCTGCATCGAGAAGGCATCATTTCGCCGATCGAATTTATGAGTGGGCCAGTCCGATTGTTCCAGTCCTCAAGGGAGACAGCACCGTCAGAATCTGCGGTGATTATAAAGTAACTATCAATCATTTCTCACTGCAGGATCAATACCCGCTACCGAAAGCAGACGACCTATTTGCGACACTGGCGGGAGGGAAAACATTCATGAAGCTGGACTTGACCTCGGCCTACATGACGCAGGAGCTGGAGGAATCATCGAAAGGCCTCACCTGCATCAACATGCACAAAGGTCTCTTCATTTACAACAGATGCCCGCTGGGATTTGATCGGCCGCTTGCTGAAGTCAGTTCCGCGCATCATGGCCTTCCAGGACGACATCTTGATTACAGGTCGATACACCGTCGAGCACCTGTAGAACCTGGAGGAGGTTCTTAGTCGGCTTAATCATGTGGAGCTCAGGCTAAAACGCTCGAAGTGCGTTTTCCTGGTGCTTGAAGTGGAGTTCCTGGGGAGAAGAATCGCGGTGGATGGCATCAGGCCCACCGATTCGAAGGCGGAGGCAATCAAGAATGCACTGAGACCACAGAACGTGATGGAGCTGCGGTCGTTTCTAGGTCTCCTGAACTATTTTGGTAACTTCTTACCGGGTCTTAGAACATTGTTAGAACCCGTGCACTCTTTACTGCGTAAAGGAGATGAAAGGATATGGGGTAAAAGCCAAGAAAATGCCTTTGAGAAACTAGGAAGCTGTTATGTTCAAACAAATTGCTTGTGTTGTATGATCCATGTAAACATTTGGTACTAGCATGTGATGCGTCGTCGTATGGGGTTGGGTGTGTATTGCAACAAGCTAATGAATTTGGGAAATTGCAACCGGTTGCTTATGCATCCAGAAGTCTGTCTAAGGCCGAGAGGGCCTATAGTATGATCGAAAAAGAAGCCTTAGCGTGTGTTTACGGGGTCAAGAAAATGCATCAATATCTGTTCGGGCTCAAAATTTAAATTGGAAACCGACCATAAGCCGCGCTTATCCCTCTGTTTTTGAAAGCAAGGGGATAAATATGAATGCATCAGCCTGCATCCAGAGATGGGCGCTCATGTTGTCCGCATACAACTACGCCATCCGCCACACACAGAAAACTGTGCCGATGCTCTCAGTAGACTGCCATTGCCTACCACAGGGGTAGAGATGGCACAGCCTGCAGATTTAGTCATGGTAATGGAAGCATTCGAGAGTGAGCAATCACCTGTTAACGCCCGACAGATTAGAACCTGGATGAGCCAGGACCCCTTATTGTCCTTAGTAAAAAACTATGTCCTCCACGGGAGTTGGTCTAGTGTCCCGTTAGAGATGCAGGAGGAAATAAAGTCGTACCGGCGGCGCAAAGATGAAATGTCTATTCAGGCAGACTGCCTCCTATGGGGTAATCGGGTAGTGGTGCCAAAAAAGGGCAGGGACACTTTCATCAGTGATCCGCAGCACCCACCCAGGCATCGTAATGATGAAAGCGATAGCCAGATCCCACGTGTGGTGGCCCGGTATCGATGCAGACTTACAGTGCTGTATGCACAAATTTAATACACGTTTACAGTTAAGCAATGCACCCAGGGAGGCGCTACTAAGTTTAAGGTCCTGACCCTCCAAACCGTGGTCCAGGGTCCATGTCGACTATGCAGCCTGTTCTTGGGAAAAATTTTGTTAGTGGCTGTAGATGCGTACTTCAAATGGATTGAATGCGTGACAATGTCGGCAAGAACGTCCGCTGCCACTATTGAAAGCCTATGGGCCATGTTTGCCACGCACGACCTGCCTGATGTCCTTGCAAGTGACAATGGGCCGTGCTTTACCAGTGCCAAGTTCAAGGAGTTCATGACCCGCAATGGGATCAAACATATCACATCTGCCCCATTTAAACCAGTGTCCAACGGCCAGGCAGAACGAGCAGTTCAAACAATCAAGCAGAGCTTGAAAATGGTAACTGAAGGCTCACTGCAGACTCGCTTATCCCGAGTCCTGCTTAGTTATCGCACAAGTCCCCACTCGCTCACTGGGGTCCCTCCCACTGAAATGCTCATGAAAAGGGCACTTAAGACAAGGCTCTCATTGGTACACCCTGATCTACATGAACAGGTAGAGAGTAGGCGGCTTCAACAGAATACATGTGATCGCGCTAATGTGTCACGCGAAATTGAGATAAATGATCCTGTATTTGTGTTGAACTATGGACAAGGTCCCAAGTGGCTTCCTGGCACTGTTTTGGCCAAAGAAGGGAGTACTGTGTTTGTGGTCAGACTCTCAAATGGACTCACCTGCAGGAAATACATGGACCAAACCAAACTCAGATTTACAGACTATCCAGAATAACCCACAATAGACTCCACCTTTTTCGACCCTCCAATACACACACAAGTGGCAACCGACCCAGAGGTTGACCACGAAGCAGAACCCATCACCCACAGCAGCCCAGCAAGGCTAGCTGCGCAGCAGCCCAGCGAGGGCCAAACAAACGACTCACCAAAACCAGCATTTGCACCGAGACAATCAACCAGGGAAAGGAAGGCCCCAGATCGACTCACATTGTAAATAGTTACACTGTTGACTTTGCGGGGGTGGGGGGGGCGGGAGTGTTGTTATGTATGTAAACCTGTAACTACCATGTCTAACCACCAGAGGGCTTATTCCCTGGAGTCCCAAGAGATCCCACAATCCCTTGGCAGCATCTGTATACAAGGAGGCCTCACAAGCTGGAGAGGCACTCTGAGATCTGTAATAAAGGACCAAAGTAAGGTCACACCTTACTTTGAGCTTGCAGTATCTTGCCTGACTCATTATTCAAGACACAACAGGGAAGTTATTTTTAGTTGTTGTGGATGCACATTCGAAGTGGATAGAGTGTATAATCATGTCATGCAGCACATCCACAGCTACTATTGAGAATCTCAGTGTCATGTTCGGGACACATGGTCTGCCTGACATCGTTGTTAGCAACAACAGATCAAGCAACAGTCAGGAGTTCATGAAACTCAATGGTATCAAACATGTAAGGTCAGCACTGTTCAAACCTGCATCCAATGGGCAAGCAGAATGTGCTGTCCAAATCATAAAGCAGAGTATGAAGCAAGTAACCGAAGGGTCACTGCAGACCCGCCTGTCATGCATCTTGCTGAGTTACAGGACAAGACCACACACACTTACTGGGGTCTCGCCTGCTGAACTCTGACGTTAAATAGTACTCAGTCTAACAGTTCTTAACCACCTTATCTACCTGGCCTACTACCTTCTGTGGACATGCATTCCAAGGTCCCTTTGTTCCTCTACAGTTCTCAGTGTCCTCCCATTTAATGTGTATTCCCTTTCCTTGTTAGCCCTCCCCAAATTAATTACCTGACACTTCTCCGGATTGAATTCCATTTGCCATTGTTCTGCCCACCTGACCAGTTGATTGATATCTTCCTACAGTCTCCAGCTTTCTTCTTCATTATCAACCACACAGCCAATTTTAGTATCATTTGCAAACTTCTTAATCATACCCCCAAATTCAAGTCTAGATCGTTGATGTATACCACAAAAAGCAAGGGACCTAGTACTGAGCCTTGCGGAACTCCACGGGAAACAGCCTTCCAGTCACAAAAACAAAAACACCCCTCAACCATTACCCTCTGCTTCCTGTCTTTGAACCAATTTTGGATCCAACTTGCCACTTTGCCCTGGATCCCATGGGCTTTTACTTTTGTGATCAGTCTGCCATGTGGGACCTATCAAAAGCCTTGCTAAAATCCATATACACTACATCAAAAGCATTACCCTCATAGAACCTCTTGTTACCTCCTCAAAAAATTCAATCAGACATGACCTTCCCTTAACAAATCCGTGCTGACTGTCCTTGATTGATCTGTGTCTTTCTAAATGAAGATTTATCCTGTCCTTCAGAATTCTTTCCAATAACTTTCCCACCATCGAGATTAGGCTGACTGGCCTGTAATTACTCGGTCTATTCTTTTCTCCCTTCTTAAACAAAGATACCACATTAGCATTCCTCCAGCACCACACCTGAAGCAAGAGAAGATTGGAAAATGATGTTCAGAGCCTCTGATATTTCTTCTTTTGCTTCTCAACAGCCTGGGATACATTTCATCTGGGTCTGGGGACTTAACCACTTTTAAAGCTGCTAATCCCCTTAATACCTCCTCTCTCACTATGTTTATTTCATCTAATATTTCACAACCCTCCTCCCTGATAGCAATGTCGACATTGTTCCTCTCTTTTGTGAAAACAGACGCAAGTATTCATTGAGAACCATACTCTTGTCTCCCATCTCCACACATCAATTACCCTCATGGGCCCCGAAATTCACGGTAATGGGAAGGACCATTACTGCCCGTTGGCGGTGGCCATTCATCAAAATTGAATGGCCGCCGCTTTTGGCTCAACTGGCTGCCCCGACATCGATTCGGCCCGGGAGGTCTTGCAACGTTGTGGGCCACCGCCAACTCTTGTGGCCATGTGGGGCTTGCAGCAGTAGTGACGTACTAAAGGTGCGCACCGCTGCCGCTCCGCCCCCGGACCCATTTTCAGCGTGAAGAAGCCGGCCCTTTAGCTGACGGTGTCCCCGACAACTTTTAGGGCCAGTGCAGAGTGACAGAGATCTCGGAGCCATGGGAGCAGAGAGAGACAAGAAGGTAAAATCCAAACCTGAGAATGTTCAGCACAGAATCCGCACTCAAGGAGAGAGAGGGTGAAAGAGGGAGAGGGAAAGTGAGGGTGAGAGAGAGAGGGAGAAAGAGAGCGGGAAGGGAGCAAAAGAGAAAGGCGAGATAGAAGTGATGAAAAGGGAATGTGCAACAGAATGAGAAAATTTGACTGGGAGAGAGAGAAATAGAGAAATAAGAATAAAGAGAAAAAGGGGGAAAAAAACTAGAGAGAGAAATATAGATCCTGAGATTCACAGAGAGAAAACTGAAATCTCAATCTAGGGTCTGAGACTGGATTACGGCACTGGAGCTGTGGGTGGATTCACTCTGGAGCATCCACGATGCTGAGAATGACATGAATAGCACGGTTAGTGAGTTGGTCTTAACGCAGGTAAAGGTTACACAGCCAGATAGGGGATGGGTGACCAACAGAAAGAGCAGTGGAAGGAAGGTAGTGCACAGTCCCCTGCGGTCATCCCCCTGCAAAACAGATACATCGCTTTGGGTACTGTTGAGGGGGATGACTCATCAGGGGAGGGCAGCAGCAGCCAAGTCCATGTCACCGTGGTTGGCTCTGCTGCACAGGAGGGCAGGAAAAAAAGTGGGAGAGCTATAGTGATAGGGGATTCTATTGTAAGAGGAATAGATAGACGTTTCTGCGGCCGCAACCAAGACTCCAGGATGGTATGTTGCCTCCCTGGTGCAAGGGTCAAGGATGTCTCGGAGCTGCATATAAGTACCAACGATATAGGTACAAAACGGGATGAGGTCCAACAAGATGAATTTAGGGAGCTAGGAGCTAAATTAAAAAGTAGTAATCTCAGGATTGCTACCAGTGCCATGTGCTAGTCAGAATAGGAATCGCAGGATAGCTCAGATGAATATGTGGCTTGAGGAGTGGTGCAGAAGGGAGGGATTCAAATTCCTGGGACATTGGAACCGGTTCTGGGGGAGGTGAGACCAGTACAAACCGGACGGTCTGCACCTGGGCAGGACCGGAACCAATGTCCTAGGGGGAGTGTTTGCTACTGCTGTTGGGGAGGTGTGCCAGTGCAGCCTTCGGTCGCCTGAGGAAGAGAATTTTTGAAGACCAGGACCTCAAATCTGGCACCAAGCTTATGGTCTACAGGACAATAGTGATACCCGCCCTCCTATATGGCTCAGAGACATGGACTATTTCCAGTTGACACCTCAAAGCACTGGAGAAGTACCACCAATACTGCCTCCGCAAGATCCTGCAAATCCATTGGGAGGACAGATGCACCAATGTCAGTGTTCTCGCTCAGGCTAACATCCCCATCATCGAAGCACTGACCACGCTCGATCAGCTCCGCTGGGCATGCCATATCATCTGCATGCCTGACACGAAACTCCCAAAGCAAGCACTCTTCTTGGATCTTTGACACGGCAAGCAAGTGCCAGGTGGGCAGAGGAAACGCTTCAAGAACACCCTCAAAGCCTCCTTGATGAAGTGCAACAGCCCCACTGGCACCTGGGAATCCCTGGCCCAAGACCGTCCAAAGTGGTGGTAGAGCATCCGGGAGGGTGCTGAGCACCTCAAGTCTCGTCGCCGAGAGCATGCAGAAACCAAGCGCATACAGTGGAAGGAGCGTGCGGCAACCCAGGTTCCCCAACCACCCTTTCCTTCAACCAGTGTCTGCCCCACCTGTGACAGAGACTGTAGGTCCCACATTGGACTGTTCAGCCACCTGACAACTCACTTTTAAGAACGGAAGGAAGTCATCCTCGACTTCGAGGTACTGCCTATGATGATCTTATGCCTAACTTGCAACTTCGTCTCAGTGTCTCCCCTGTGGCTGCCTCGTGGGTCTGGGAAGGCTGCTGTATTCCCTGTGTGGAAGCTGCAGATGTTCTTCTAGGACGCGCTCGAGCAACTTTGGACCTGGAAGAGCTGGCTGTAGACTGGTCAACACCCTCCTGGGAGGGTTCAGTCTTAACTAAAAGGTAGCACATTAAAGAAAGAACTCCCAACGTATTTTACAACCAACGGGTTGCTTTTAAAGTGCAGTTATTGTTGTCTGAGGGCAAACACAGCAGCCAGCTTGTGCCAGCAAGGGCCCACACATTTATGCAAAATTGTTCTGTTACCATGTAAGAACACCTGTAACTAATCTGTTACTAATGCAATACCAACTCTGTTCAGTTTATGTTCTTCCTCCTCCCCTGCATATATTTTTCTGTGAAAACAACTTAGGCAGGCAAGCCAGAAATGAGGATGCTCATTCACTAGCCATCCTGTTAGAAATGTCAGTCTGTATGAGGTTTGCATCTTCCCAAATGTCGATAGGAAAAGCTCAACAAGCCTTCACCTTTTCTTGAAGGAGGGAGGAGGAAGGTCTCTTCGAACACTCCTCAGTTTACTGAGGTTGTACACACTCATTGTACAATATAATAAATGATACACCACAGGGAGCTCCTATAATAGATTAATTGGTTAAGGAAGTGTGCAACAGGTCCAAACAGGCCAGAAAGGTCACAGTTTCAATCTTTGCGAGGTGAGAAAGCTGATCTTAGTTAGGGTATAGATGGGAGTGCTATAATTCAGTATCCTGGGAGAGTGAAGAGAAAAATTGATCACAACCCCCGCTGGGAATGTATGTGTGTGGTTATTGGGTGAGAACATGATCGAGCTTGCTTGTGATTCCCAAAAGCCTGCTAACATTCACTATTTAAGCACACACATGAAGACTGGCAAGGTAGATAACTCGGTGCCATCCTGGAATTGAAAATATCGAACAACCTTACCAACCAAGTGGTTGGTCAGTACGTTATCTTCTTTGTCAGTCTCAGGCTTGCAGTCACTTTCTTGAAGAAGAGTAATCTACAGAGTAGTTTTTTCTGGTTTGCTGTGGTCGGTGGTGAGGGGCAACAATGTCAACTATGAGTTCTTGGTTGGGGGAGTTAATGGACTCAAATCCTCTGCCATGGCTTGTTCCTCCCCTGGGAATGTGAATTCAGGAATTGGTGGGAGTGTACTGATGGTGCTGCAATGTGAAGATTGGAGGTTTATAGGAACAAAATGAGAACAAAGTGAGTAGGTGCACAAATGTGTTGTTAAAACATGTTTGGAAAGTAATAGATTAAAAAGGCATGAATTGAAAAACCATGGCATTGTTTATGGCATTACAATATCTTACTGATGTTTAAGTTGATATTGTGTAGAACAACACCTTTTCATATTGAACAGTATTTTACTCAAAAATGGCAGTTTAACTATTTATTCATCTGTTGTTGAAGCTGTCTGATAACATTGTCAAAATAAATTTCTTCTGGAGATAATTGTTAATCATTGTGTTAATTTTTTCAGTTAGCTTTTGTATGATAGATTTGCAAAGCACTTTGATTTCATAACTTATTAAAAATTCACCTATACATTTTAAATGTGGTCAACAATGATTTGAAAATGGGAATAATGTGTCAATGAAAAACAGTCCTACAAAATGGGGATAAAATTATGCAAACGGATCTAGAAAGGCAAGTTGATAACTTACTACCTAGGCTGTTGTTTATTTCTTAATGCTATTTATGATATATATTAATAACTTGGACTTGGGTATACAGGGCATAATTTCAAAGTTTGCAGATAACATGGAACTCAGAAATGTAGTAAACAATGCAAAGGATGGTAACAGACTTCAGGAGGTCAACAACAGACTGTTGAAATCAGCAGACACATGGAAGATGCAATTTAACAGAGAGAAGTATGAAGTGATGTATTTTGGAAGCTAGAATGAAGAAAGGCAATATAAATTAAATGATAAAATTTAAAAGGAGGTGCAGGAATAGAGAAACCTGGGGGTACACAAATCTTTGAAGGTGGCAGGACAAGTTCAGGAGGCTGTTAAAAAAGCATCAGGATCCTTGGTTTTACAAACAGAGGCATTGAGTACAAAAGCAAGGAAGTTATGCTAAATCTTTATAAATCACTGGGGAGGCCCCAGCTGGATAAATAGCCCTGATTTTGTGGGAAGTGACGAATAAACGATGCCAGCTGTTCATTATACTTACACTTGCCCAGAGACTTTCTATGGGCTTTTGCACTGGAACTTGCAGTGATTAGAAATTCATTTTGGCAGAGTGCCCTCTACATGGGATCTGGGTCCTGTGGGAACAGGGCAAGCAATTGTGTATCTCCTCAACCAATCAGATTAAAGAATTCTTAATGGAAAGTGCAGAGTCTGAACTAGGATGTGCAAGTTAGAACATTTAAATCAATGCCAAATCACATACAGAAAGCAAAATAAAGAGAGGGGGGCAAGATTGGATAAGAGAGAGAGATAAGAGACAGGAAGAAAAAAGTTTTTTAAAAAAATTAAATATTTATATTTTTTTAAATCTTCAACAATAATTAAAATCTTACGGATGAGACTCCATGCTTGTAAAACGTAATTTTCAGTGCCAGAGAGGTTGTTCAGCAGTAATTAAGACTAAACACCCCGTTTAAAAATTTACTTACACTGGACAGGACAAACCCTCACCTTTTCTGGTGAGATTAGTGGATATCTATCACGTAATTACTGCAAATTCATGCCGTTCCATATATTTCAATACCGAGTCTCTCACCGAGAAGCAGGGCAACTCAGAAATCAACTGCCTGATTTCCATGTTTAACTGTGCACGTGTGGTCGCCAGAAGCTGCTGTCCAATTTAGTCTTTAACAGCAGTGAGTGCTGATAACTTCACAGCTATTTTTGATGCAAAATCAGGGCCCTGTGTTCAATTCTGGGGACCACACTTTCGGAAGAATGGCAAGGCTTTAGAGAGGGTGTAGAGGAGCTTTACTAGAATGGTACCTGGAATGAGGGACATCAGTTATGTGGGGAGACTGGAGAAGCTGGGGTTGTTTTAAGTCTCTGCCATTTCCTTATTCCCCATGATCATTTCACCTATCTCGGCCTCAATGCTTACCGTTGCTACTCTCTCTCTCTCTCTCCCTTTTTACCTACTTGTAGAAGCTCTTGAAATCTGTTTATTTCTTGCTTGTTTACTCTTTCTATTTTCTCCCTTTTTAAAAATTTTTTTGGTCATCCTTTGCTGGTTTCTAAAGCTCTCCCAATCCTTAGGCTTACTACCATTCTTCGCAGCATTATAAGCTTCCTTTAACCTAATGCTATCCTGAACGTCGTTAGCCACGGATGGATTGCTTTGCCCACTATTGAAGGAGGGAGAGAGAAAGCAGGGACTTGCAGGCCAGTTAGCCTGACATTAAAGGGGTACTGAGGGAATGATCAGCCATGATCTTATTGAATGGTGGTGCAGGCTCGAAGGGCCGAATGGCCTACTCCTGCATCTATTTTCTATGTTTCTATGTTCTATTTAGAGCAGAGAAGGTAGATTTATTAGGTGTTCAAAATCTTGAACGGTTTGGATAGAGAAAATTAGGAGAAACTGTTTCCAGTGGCAGTAGTGTCTGTAATCTTAGACTGGGTGTTGTGTAATGAGAGAGGATTAATTAGCAATCTCATTGTGCGAGGCCCCTTGGGAAAGAGTGACCATAATATGGTGGAATTCTGCATTAGGATAGAGAATGAAACAGTTAATTCAGAGACCATGGTCCAGAACTTAAAGAAGGGTAACTTTGAAGGTATGAGGCGTGAATTGGCTAGGATAGATTGGCGAATGATACTTAGGGGGTTGACTGTGGATGGGCAATGGCAGACATTTAGAGACCACATGGATGAATTACAACAATTGTACATTCCTGTCTGGCGTAAAAATAAAAAAGGGAAGGTGGCTCAACCGTGTCTATCTAGGGAAATCAGGGATAGTATTAAAGCCAAGGAAGTGGCATACAAATTGGCCAGAAATAGCAGCGAACCCGGGGACTGGGAGAAATTTAGAACTCAGCAGAGGAGGACAAAGGGCTTGATTAGGGCAGGGAAAATGGAGTACGAGAAGAAGCTTGCAGGGAACATTAAGGCGGATTGCAAAAGTTTCTATAGGTATGTAAAGAGAAAAAGGTTAGTAAAGACAAACGTAGGTCCCCTGCAGTCAGAATCAGGGGAAGTCATAACGGGGAACAAAGAAATGGCAGACCAATTGAACAAGTACTTTGGTTCGGTATTCACTAAGGAGGACACAAAGAACCTTCCGGATATAAAAGGGGTCAGAGGGTCTAGTAAGGAGGGGGAACTGAGGGAAATCTTTATTAGTCGGGAAATTGTGTTGGGAAAATTGATGGGATTGAAGACCGATAAATCCCCAGGGCCTGATGGACTGCATCCCAGAGTACTTAAGGAGGTGGCCTTGGAAATAGCGGATGCATTGACAGCCATTTTCCAACATTCCATTGACTCTGGATCAGTTCCTATCGAGTGGAGGGTAGCCAATGTAACCCCACTTTTTAAAAAAGGAGGGAGAGAGAAAACAGGGAATTATAGACCGGTCAGCCTGACCTCAGTAGTGGGTAAAATGATGGAATCAATTATTAAGGATGTCATAGCAGCGCATTTGGAAAATGGTGACATGATAGGTCCAAGTCAGCATGGATTTGTGAAAGGGAAATCATGCTTGACAAATCTTCTGCAATTTTTTGAGGATGTTTCCAGTAAAGTGGACAAAGGAGAACCAGTTGATGTGGTATATTTGGACTTTCAGAAGGCTTTTGACAAGGTCCCACACAAGAGATTAATGTGCAAAGTTAAAGCACATGGGATTGGGGGTAGTGTGCTGACGTGGATTGAGAACTGGTTGTCAGACAGGAAGCAAAGAGTAGGAGTAAACGGGTACTTTTCAGAATGGCAGGCAGTGACTAGTGGGGTGCCGCAAGGTTCTATGCTGGGGCCCCAGCTGTTTACATTGTACATTAATGATTTAGACGAGGGGATTAAATGTAGTATCTCCAAATTTGCGGATGACACTAAGTTGGGTGGCAGTGTGAGCTGCGAGGAGGATGCTATTAGGCTGCAGAGTGACTTGGATAGGTTAGGTGAGTGGGCAAATGCATGGCAGATGAAGTATAATGTGGATAAATGTGAGGTTATCCACTTTGGTGGTAAAAACAGAGAGACAGACTATTATCTGAATGGTGACAGATTAGGAAAAGGGAAGGTGCAACGAGACCTGGGTGTCATGGTACATCAGTCATTGAAGGTTGGCATGCAGATACAGCAGGCGGTTAAGAAAGCAAATGGCATGTTGGCCTTCATAGCGAGGGGATTTGAGTACAGGGGCAGGGAGGTGTTGCTACGGTTGTACAGGGCCTTGGTGAGGCCACACCTGGAGTATTGTGTACAGTTTTGGTCTCCTAACTTGAGGAAGGACATTCTTGCTATTGAGGGAGTGCAGCGAAGATTCACCAGACTGATTCCCGGGATGGTGGGACTGACCTATCAAGAAAGACTGGATCAACTGGGCTTGTATTCACTGGAGTTCAGAAGAATGAGAGGGGACCGCATGGAAACGTTTAAAATTCTGACGGGTTTAGACAGGTTAGATGCAGGAAGAATGTTCCCAATGTTGGGGAAGTCCAGAACCAGGGGGTCACAGTCTGAGGATAAGGGGTAAGCCATTTAGGACCGAGATGAGGAGAAACTTCTTCACCCAGAGAGTGGTGAACCTGTGGAATTCTCTACCACAGAAAGTAGTTGAGGTCAATTCACTAAATATATTCAAAAGGGAGTTAGATGAAGTCCTTACTACTCGGGGGATCAAGGGTTATGGCGAGAAAGCAGGAATGGGGTACTGAAGTTTCATGTTCAGCCATGAACTCATTGAATGGCGGTGCAGGCTAGAAGGGCTGAATGGCCTGCTCTTGCACCTATTTTCTATGTTTCTATGTTAACCAGAGGACACAGATTTAAGCTAATTGGCAAAAGAACCAGAGGGAGAGATAAGGAGAATTTTCTTTACGCAGCGAGTTGTTTGTTTTGGAATGCACTACCTTAAAGGGTGGTGGGAGAAAATTCAATAATAACTTTCAAAAGAGAATTGGATAAATACTTGAAGGGGAAATATTTGCAGGGCGAAGGGAAAAGTACAGGGGAATGGGACTAATTGGATAGCTCTTTCAAAGAGCCAATACAGGCACGTTGGGCTGAACAGCCTTCTTCTATGCTGTATCATTCTATTCTGTAACCCACTTGTCCCTCCTCCTGCTACAGAGCGCACCTTTGGAAAATGTGACCTGATGTCTCAGAGGACAGTAATCAAATTGGATGGCTTTGATAAAGTCCATCTGCTGAGATGATGTTTGGCTTCCGAATGCCACTGACGACAGGTCATGGTGTGGCAGAGATGAACTTACCAATACCTGTCAATGTCATTTTGGGAATCCACCCTTTTCCCTCAGTGCCAGTCAAACTTCTCTTTTTGCACGATACCTCTCTATTGTCCAGTTATGGCCGCTTCTGAAGCCTGCTTGTTCCTTAGGTATGGTTGGCTCAATGATGGGGGCTAGTAGCCTCTCCAGCACTTTATAACTTGTGCAAAGTAAGGAGATTGGGCGGTAGCTGGAGGCTTCACAAGCATTCTTCCCCTGCTTCAGGAGGGCAATTATTTTAGTCTCCCTTCAAATAGGTGGAATTTTACCAATTGCCAGTACCTCAGAGAAGGAGATCAACCATCTCTTTGCTTTGAGTTCCAGTGCTTTTAACAATTCTGGGTTAACACCATCTGGACCAGCACCTTTTCCAGATTTGATTGTCGACAGGGTTGGATTTAGTTCATCCAAGGTGAATGGATCAGACATAGTTGACTATCTTGGTGCCGCCATCAAGCTTGTCAAAAGCTGCTGCTTCATCTGCCGTTGAAATTCTTTGTTCACCGGAACCCTTAATGTCTGTATCAAGTGGGATGCAATGGCGTCTGCTCTGATGGTCATCCTGTGTTTATAGGCAGGGTGTGCCCCACCAAATTGACGGAGCAAGGCCCATACTTTCCTGCTGGTGTGAGTGAAGTTTGTCTTATCCACAAGGCTCCTCCATCTTTCACCTGGATATTTGACTTTGTCCTGAATATCTGACTCAGATATCGACGTTTGATTTGCTTTGCTACTACCATATGAAAGAAGAAGATTGTCCAGTACTGAGACGTCTTGCAATGGTAGGTGTTGAGATAAAGACAATGTAGTAGAGTATCTTAACCAGTTCATCTTGATCCAAATTATTGGAGCAACAACCAGATCATATGCTTCAATATCAACAGGTACTAAAATTAATTTCTGGACTTTGCCAGTCAGGGAAGACTTCATGACCCTTGATCTGGCAGGCAGAAACACAGTCTACCCTGTTGTGTCCTTAGATGCTCTTAACAATGATTCCACAAGGCAGTGTGTTGTACTTGAACTGTAGTGGCCTTAGTCCTTTATTAGTTAACTCCAGAGGATCACACCTGATGGCCTGCCTTTTATACTAGGCCAGGCACACCTGTACAGGTAACCTACGAGTCTCCCACTGCTGTGCCCTCTGGTGGCACACCTTAAGATAGTACCAACAGTGGCCATGTAAGATACATGACATCACTCCCCCCTGAACCCTCAGTGCAAATCGCCTCTGCATTGACTGGTCTTGGCTTAGCTCTATGTGGGTTTTGTCTGGTTGACCTCTGGTGGGCCAGCTCAACCTTGGGTGGGTAGTTGGTGCAGTAGCGTGCTGGTGGTTGCTGTTTGTGTGTGTGTGTTCCTGATCACTCCATTCTCCTCCCCTCCCACATTGATATGGCGGGGGCTCCTGACATTCATATACATTCAAGTTCAGGTAAGTGGGTTTTGCAGGTTTTTTTTGTTGTGGTTCCGTGCTGCGACAAGTACGTTAGATGCCTTGTCGATGCAGTGACTGGTGCGTGAGGACAAGCTAGTTTCAGAGCTGCTGGGTTGTATCCCTGCAGTCTGGTGGCGGCTCAGTGCCTGGTGCCGGCAGTGGGAACCCGGTTGGCTCGCGTAGCCTGCTCTCGGGGCTGTTGCCGTGTCCCTAGCGTCGGGCGGGTGCACAGATGTCTGTGACATCCCTGTCCTTTCTTTACGCCCTGGGTCACAGCTGCTCCCTGAGGAGCTGTCATCTAGCAGTGCACAGGGAACTGCTGACTCGCTGACCTGAGCGTCGTTTGGTTTGGAATCCTGGCTGGTGCTTGTTTCCTCTGGGGGAACAGTGGCGGGTGACCCTACATTTAGGGGTATGGCCTTGGTGCAGTCTGCTCCTTCAGGCCGTGGCAGTTGGTGCCATTAGTTGCCTGAAAGATGAACCGACCTAGGGCATGGTATCAATACCGTTGCTGTTGTCCTGCTGAGGTCACTTGCTTCGCAGCTCGTGTGTGATGGCTGCTTGTGGCCACACTTCATGGTGCATGACTCTGGTCCCCGAGACGCAGACTACAGCATTGGGTAGCTCGCTAGACCTGTGTGCACCCGATGGGTGTCTGTCCGCCGCATTGGCTGCGTGCTATGGGAATCCTGCATCGCACAGCTTTTCCTTACTTATGATGGACACTCTAGGGCTCCGATCACGATCGCGCAATTTTTTCCTCGCTGGTTGCATGTATACAATTCCGATTATCAGTTACACATTTTACATGATCAGTTACACACTTTGCATAATCCGTTACACCTTTTGTCTCTAACTTACAATTACTGTTACATTGCTTAAATGTGTGGAACTGTCCCTTTGATTGTAGTGGGTTGCAGGCCTCCTTTAAGAGAGCCTTGCTTGCTTTACCCCAATCCGCTTCTCCATTTGGTACCACGTGTTGCTCCATCAGCTCTGCACCTCGTCATCTGGCTGCAGCCATCTTTGTCTTCAGCGCATCACCTCATGGTTCAGGCGCCATCTTTCCTTCGCCCACGATGTCGACTGTGGTGATTCTCTTCTCCCCGAGTTCTGCCTCCGCAGTTGGGAAGCCGCTTCTGGATCCGATTTTCTTCCTCTGGAATCCTGCATTGTAAAGGTAACCTACAAATCTCCCACTGCTGTGCCCTCTGGTTGCACACCTTGAGATAGTTCCAACAGTAGCCATGTAGAATACATGACATACCCTAACCACCACTGGCCTGAATCGGTGCCACCCCATATCTTGTCTTGCTGCTTGCTTCATTCTTTGGACTTTGACTCTGGTGGCTGATTGGCATTGTCTTCTTTCACTCATATCGTCCCATACCTGGTGCACCAGGAGCTTCTGGGAAGAGGCCATCAGTCCCGCTGGTATGCCTCTGCTTTCTTGGAGCAGATTCTGGCCTGTTAAACTGGTTTTCGTCATTCTATAATGTCCAATTCTACAGCAGTTTTGCTGAGTAAACCACCTTTATCTCTTAGAGCTACTTCAGGTGCTTCACTTGCTTCTAATTGCAGCTACAACTAATAAAGAAGATTAATGCTTTTCTCTTTCCTTTGGCTGGCTCACTGTATGGGCATTATAGGGCACATTTTAGCTCAGACTGAAAATGAAAAATCGAGTCTATTGCCAAAAACCTTTACGAACCCATAAATATTGCAGCAATAGCGATTTCTAGGCTAAAATCTCACTTAAAAAAAATGTCACCAATGATGCTTATCCTTCCAAGAATAGACTACATGTTCTGAATGAGTGCTGCATGAAGCAGTGGCTTCTAACATCTTAATGAGCTGCTTCACGGATACCCAGGCCACATGTGTCTTCTGCGGACAGGACGAAACTGTTCATCACATTAACCTGGAGCGTGAAAGGTTGCAGCCCTTATTTCCCTTTTTAAGGTAGCTGCTCCTAAACCTCTGCTTAAAGTTCATTCCTACTCTCCTGATCTTTGGGCACCCAGAATGTGGGGGAGCAGGTAGACTGGATCTGCCATGCTCCAGGGCTTGACCAAAATGATTACTCACAGGTCCATGATTCATACGATCCATGGAATATTTCCAGTTCAAATAGAGAACAAGGAAAGGGTGATGTGTGCCAAATAGTAAAACTGGAAGCAGTTAAACACTTTACAGTAATAAAAATCCCAACCGTGCCATGCAAGAGTACAAACTCATTAAAGTTTAGCAACAACCAATCTGAGATCTCTACTTGTAATAAGTTTTGGTTTGGATACCAGAAGTCTTGCAAGGATACCAGATGAATTAATTTGATTTGCATTTAAAAGCTTAAAATTTGTGTTAGTAAACTGCTGCTTAAGTAGTATAACTGCCATTCCTCCACTTCCTTGAATAGCATAATGTTGTCTACCTTTCATCATCTCCATGCCTTTCCTCACCAATCTGTAAATAAAACAATTAGTCTGGAAATACCATCATCCTTACATCAAAATTTCATGTGATGTTGAACTCCTCCTGCAATCCTCAGAGACTGAAGACATGAACAGCACATAATTTACTACCAAATAGTTGGAGTTTCAAGTCCTATGGCATCCTGCCTGCTTGTGAGCTATGACTGCAATGAATTTGTCAGCTCTTCACCAGTCTTCACAGTAGAGCATTCCACCTTAAAAGGAGAAAAATCTGACATGTCCATATAAGACCATTCATAGTCATTGAGGAGTCTATTGCCTTGGACACCACCACCTTCTTGCTGAAGAAGATTGAGTGATGACAAGAAAAGACCTGCCAATCTTATTTTTTCATGTGAACGAACCTCTAACAGAGAAGGTTGGTAATTGATTAATTATTGTTATATAAATCAAGTTGTAACGTGTGACTAAAGTTTGTCTTGCTGTGTCAGGCTAGGTAGTGCAATCTTATTTAATTCATAGAATAAGGAAAATTTTAACAAATTAATTACTTTATTAGCGATTTTTTAAAGAATCGAATGTGCACATACATAGCATATTTAAAGTGAATTACTTTCACACATCAAAACATTTCACTGTTTTGTGGTGCTGACACAAATTCAGTCAACTATGGCTTGGAGCTTTCCATGTTCTTATATTGGATGAATCCATTCTTCTGCAGACTAAAACAATTTCAAAGCAAAATCTTATTAATAATTTGACATGCTTTCCTTAACCGAGACAAAATAAATTCTACTAGTGCTTAGGTTCTCTCCAATAAAAATCCTCTTTCCTGCGCCATAATTCTTACAATCCTTTCCAACTCTTCAATAATATTCAGTTAACTCATTGCATGGGAGAAAACTAGTGGAATGGCAGAAACTGTTTCACTGATTGCACAATGAGCTTTTTCAGACAGTAGCTGATCTTTATAGGCCATGATCTCTGATTCACTACTGATTTCAGCCAATGGAACTATATGGCTGCCACAATTAGTCTCAGTGCCCCTGAGTTCGTCAAGGGAAAACCATGCAAGGTCCCACTCCTGATTATTATGCAGTAACCACTGTTGGAAAGGCACATGTGGATGTTGGTTGAGGTGAATACAAGACAGGACTCAGCTGTGATATCCCAATGTTTAAACAGCCTGTTAACATTCATGCTAAAGCTCACATTTGAACAATGGCCTCTTGGGGAGATAACAGAGGGCACCAAGTGCCTGTGAACAAGAACCCCTAGAAGGAATCAATGCATTTAGGAGGCAAGGAAAGAAAATGAACGTGAAAAGAAAAGAATCTTTAGACTCCAAGCAGTTTTACTTTCAACCCGACACAAGATTTAGTGGGTATTTGGATTACTTGGGGTCTTTCCCAAAAGTAATTCCATTCTCTTATTTATGTTGAAAGCACATTTCAACACTTGTCACATGGACATACTGGCTTAGAAATGAATTAGCGTCCTGTTTGGGGGTTGTAACATCCGGGAGGTGGGGCATTTTTCTCCAGATACAGAAGCCCTGCCCTGCTCGCTAAATTCAGGTTACCACCCCCAGAAAGAAGTGGAGCGCTCGGGGCTGGGGTGGTAATGGGGCTCACGCCTCAGCAGCGCTACGCACACTGCCGCGTACAAGGGGTTCTTCCCTCAATTAAAGGGAAGGGCACAAGCTGCATACTCGGCCAAAGTGGACCATTGGGGAGCTGGGATGCCGCGCGATCAGCCGCGCATTCAAGCAGAGTGCCGGGCTGAGCGATCGCAGCACTGACCCTGCGAACAAACTGCGACCGGAGCGGCAACAAAAAAGGGTAGATTTTTTTTCAAAGCAGCCAGCCACCTCCCCTTTAATTTTCGTCCTGGTAGCGGCCGGCACGCGTCTCCTGAAGCAGTTGCTGGTATCGCCCCACGCTGCTTCAGGGGGCGAAACCCAATTTAGGGGCTAATGGGGCGACGCGCACGGCGATGACGTCACGATCTCCGGGATTGGAGTGCAATGCCATAGCGCTGCCGCTAAGCTCTCACCGAATTTAGCAGGAGTCGCAACGGCGCCGCACCCGGTCACAAATTCATAAGCACCTCGTTAGCGCCCGGGGGTGCAAACGGGAGGTGCAAATGCACCCAATTTCTCCCCCACGGTCTATGTTTCTTCTGCCATTGACACAACAGCTGTTTTGTTTTTGTAGCCCACTACTCAATACTTTAACTCCTTTCACAGTGACAGTGTCAGGATCGGTCCAAGTCAGCATAGATTTATGAAAGGGAAATCATGCTTGACAAATCTTCTGGAATTTTTTGAGGATGTAACTAGTAGAGTGGACAAGGGAGAACCAGTGGATGTGGTGTATTTGGACTTTCAAAAGGCTTTTGACAAGGTCCCACACAAAAGATTGGTGTGCAAAATCAAAGCACATGGTATTGGGGGTAATGTACTGATGTGGATAGAGAATTGGTTGGCAGACAGGAAGCAGAGAGTCGGGATAAACGGGTCCTTTTCAGAATGGCAGGCAGTGACTAGTGGATTGCCGCAGGGCTCAGTGCTGGGACCCCAGCTCTTTACTATATACATTAATGATTTAGATGAAGGAATTGAGTGTAGTACCTCCAAGTTTGCAGATGACACTAAACTGGGTGGCGGTGTGAGCTGTGAGGAGAACGCTAAAAGGCTGCAGGGTGAATCGGACAGGTTAAGTGAGTGGGCAAATGCATGGCAGATGCAGTATAATGTGGATAAATGTGAGGTTATCCACTTTGGGGGCACAAACACAAAGGCAGAGGTGTACCGATGGATGTGGTGTATTTAGATTTCCAAAAGGCATTCAATAAGGTGCCACACAAAAGGTTACTGCAGAAGATAAAGGTACGCGGAGTCAGAGGAAATGTATTAACATGGATCGAGAATTGGCTGGCTAATAGAAAGCAGAGAGTCGGGATAAATGGGTCCTTTTCGGGTTGGAAATTGGTGGTTAGTGGTGTGCCACAGGGATCGGTGCTGGGACCACAACTGTTTACAATATACATAGATGACCTGGAAGAAGGGACAGAGTGTAGTGTAACAAAATTTGCAGATGACACAAAGATTAGTGGGAAAGCGGGTTGTGTAGAGGACACAGAGAGGCTGCAAAGGGATTTAGATAGGTTAAGCGAATGGGCTAAGGTTTGGCAGATGGAATACAATGTCGGAAAATGTGAGGTCATCTACCTTGGAAAAAAAAACAGTAAAAGGAAATATTATTTGAATGGGGAGAAATTACAACATGCTGCGGTGCAGAGGGACCTGGGGGTCCTTGTGCATGAATCCCAAAAAGTTAGTTGGCAGGTGCAGCAGGTAATCAGGAAGGCGAATGGAATGTTGGCCTTCATTGCGAGAGGGATGGAGCACAAAAGCAGGGAGGTCCTGCTGCAACTGTACAGGTATTGGTGAGGCTGCACCTGGAGTACTGCGTGCAGTTTTGGTCACCTTACTTAAGGAAGGATATACTAGCCTTGGAGGGGGTACAGAGACGATTCACGAGGCTGATTCCGGAGATGAGGGGGTTACCTTATGATGATAGATTGAGTAGACTGGGTCTTTACTCGTTGGAGTTCAGAAGGATGAGGGGTGATCTTATAGAAACATTCAAAATAATGAAAGGGATAGACATAGAGGCAGAGAGGTTGTTCCCACTGGTCGGGGAGACTAGAACTAGAGGGCACAGCCTCAAAATACGGGACATTCAATTTAAAACCGAATTGAGAAGGAATTTCTTCTCCCAGAGGGTTGTGAATCTGTGTAATTCTCTGCCCAAGGAAGCAGTTAAGGCTAGCTCATTGAATGTATTCAAATCACAGATAGATTTTTAACCAATAAGGGAATTAAGGGTTATGGGGAGCGGGCGGGTAAGTGGAGCTGAGTCCACGGCCAGATCAGCCATGATCTTTTTGAATGGCGGAGCAGGCTCGAGGGGCTAGATGGTCTACTCCTGTTCCTAATTCTTATGTTCTTATCTTCTTATATCTGAATGGCGGCAGACTAGGAAAAAAATTTGCAACGAGACCTGGGTGTCATGGTTCATCAGTCATTGAAAGTTGGCATGCAGGTACAGCAGGCGGTGAAGAAAGCAAATGGTATGTTGGCCTTCATCGCTAGGGGATTTGAGTATAGGAGCAGGGAGGTCTTACTGCAGTTGTACAGGGCCTTGGTGAGGCCTCACCTGGAATATTGTGTTCAGTTTTGGTCTCCTAATCTGAGGAAGGGCATTCTTGCTATTGAGGGAGTGCAGCAAAGGTTCACCAGACTGATTCCCGGGATGGCGGACTGACATATGAGGAGAGACTGGATCAACTGGGCCTTTATTCACTGGAGTTTAGAAGGATGAAAGAAACATATAGATTCTGACGGGACTGGACAGGTTAGATGCGGGAAGAATGTTCCCGATGTTGGGAAGTCCAGAACCAGGGGACACAGTCTTAGGATAAGAGGTAGGCCATTTAGGACTGAGATGAGGAGAAACTTCTTCACTCAGAGAGTTGTTAACCTGTGGAATTCCCTGCCGCAGAGAGTTATTGATGCCAGTTCATTGGATATATTCAAGAGGGAAAGCAGGAAAGGGGTACTGAGGGAATGATCAACCATGATCTTATTGAATGGTGGTGCAGGCTCGAAGGGCCGAACGGCCTACTATTTTCTATGTTTCTGTGTTTGACTCAGTTTTGACTTCTGGTCAGTTATGCATTTTACAAAAAAATATGCCTCTTTTTAATACATTAAAAAAATTAGCCCATTTTTATGTATTTTGCCCTTTCAAGACAAATACTACCTATATGCTTATATATAGTTTTCTTACCAAGTCATTGTCCTTTGAATCTGCTCACATCCTAACTCGCACTAAGTTCCGTTCACTCATCACCCCTGCACTCGCTGATGTACATTGGTTCCTGGTCCAGCAATGACTCGATTCTAAAATTCCTACATGGCCTCGTCGCTCTCCATCATTGTAATCTCCTCCAGCCCTACAACCTTCCAAAATCTCTACGTTCCCCCAGTTCTGGCTTCTTGAGCATCCCCAATTTTCATGACTCCACCATTGCCTTTAGGTACCTAGGTCCTAAGCTCTGGAATTCTCTCCCTAAATCTCTCTGTCTCTCAACCTCTCTCTCTGCCTTTAAGACGCTCCTTAAAACCAGCTTCCTGTCCTAACACATCCTTATGTGGCTCGGTGTCAAAACTTGATAATGCTCCTGCGAGGTTTAACTACATTAAAGGCGCAACTTGTTGCCGCAGTAGTGAGTTTAGCAGCTATATAGAGTTGCAATGTAATCAGTAATGATGAATAATGGACAGTCATAAAGAACCTAGATCACTAGGCTTAGGAGCCATATGCCCCTTCACCTGTGACTCTTCGCATATGTGCTTTTGGGCATCCATTAGCAGCCTGATCAACTATGAGATGCTCAGTGAGGGGCAATTTCATGCTGTTCCCGCTGCTTTTCTTGCTCTCTATGAAAAGAGGTGTCGAAGATACCGATTCAAGATAATACTCTTAATACAAGCAGACCGTCAGATTGTTAGTTTATTTTTACTTGTATACAAGGGGCGAGTGCCCTCATCAAAGGCTTAGGGTACCAACTCCGCAATCCAAAGAAATTGGAACTTATTTATACACCCAAGTAAACAAGTCCCATAGAATTACGTGTAATGGTTCCTCTTTTTTGTACTAGTGCAGAGTCTGCAAGATTCAACAGTCTCTCTACAGCAGTGTAATTAATTACCTCATCAGTGTTATCCAATGGATACTTGTCTTAGCTACCTTTTCCTTATTTGGGCTAACCTTTTCCTTGCCCCCTGTACACTCCCTGGTTTTTGGTTATTACATCCTCATTGTGGTTATAATTAAAGAGAAAAGACAGATGACCTCAGTTGCTGCAAGGTAATGCAACCCGTGGTTTCAACTGCTGACAGCTTGTTCTAATTCTTGGGTGGACCAAATATAATGTCCCAGCAAGCCTTGCAATCTATGGTTGCTCTTTTTCTATCTTTCCACAGAGGGCAATGGAATGCTAAATGGAAGCAGGGTGAATGATCAGCCATGATCTTATTGAATGGTGGTGCAGGCTCGAAGGGCCGAATCACCTACTCCTGCACCTATTTTCTATTTTTCTATGTACCAGTTAAAATAGAGATATTGGGCTCAATTTTGTACAGGAATTGCTCCGTTTTTTTTGGAGTAACTTGGTTTTTCTGGCGTAACTTAAAAATCCCCATTTTGCACATTCAATTTGCACTAGTGTAAGTGAGTTAGTTATTATTTTTTTAGTTTCGTTTTTTTTCTCAAAAGGGGGCGTTACCAGCCACCTACGCCAGTTCTGTCCATTTAGGCAACTTTGGCCAGCTAATAGTTACTCCAAATCTACTTAGGCCAGTGTATGTGGCCACTTCAGAAACCCTTGCGGAGAGTTAAGAGATCAGCGCAGGTAGGTACATCGGAGGCCATTCGACCTGGGATAGGGGCGGGAAGGAAAGTGGAGAGGACATGCACCTAAAGCACCAAGATTTACAAAGCACTAAACCTTGGAAACAAAAAGTAATAAGCATTCAATAACAAATAAAAAATTGAAGTAAGTTCATCTTAAAACTCAGCCTGGGAAGGCAGCGGGCCGGCCCGGTGCGGGAGGCCACTCGGCCTGGGCTAGCGGTGGGACACACAGAGCAGCTGCAGCAATCAAAATCACCGGAGAGGTTGCAGCAAGCAAATGGAGAGGCTGGGGGCAAGAAGCGATTAAACTGGCCAACACCGGGCACACAGAGCGGCTGCAGCAAGTAAAATCACCGAAGAGGCTGCAGCAAGCAAACGGAGAGGCTGGAGGGGGGGCGGGGCGTGGAGAGAGAGGGAGAGAGGTCACAAGACTCAAGGGGGGTGGGAGGAGGAGGGAGTGAGAGGTCCCAATACTCAAGTGAGGGAGGGGGAGAGGAGAGGACAAAAGACCTTTGGGTGTGGTCCATATACAGAACTTGCGGGGGGTGGTGGGAGAAAGAGAGAGAGAGAGAGAGAAAACTGCAAACCTGTGCTGCCTGCTTTCATGGCATTTTGACCTTCTTTGAAAGTTTAACTTTAAGTATGGGGACAATACTGTCTGCCATACCTTTTGCGAGCGTTCTGTATCATTGTGCTACATAGGAGACAATTGATTAGAGTTCATCACAGCAGGAACATCAGAACCTGTAGGCTGCTGGGCAGGAGGCCTTACCCACCTCGGCAATTTCGAGTCAGACGTTCGTACGTGGACCTGAGTGATGCAGATTGTGTCAAAAGGTTGCGTTTCCGCAGAGAAATTGTCCGTGAGATCTGTGAGTTGCTGAGACTAGACCTACAGCCGAGAAGTGGCAAGTGGACTGCTTTGTCAGTTGAAGTGAAGGTTACAGCTGCATTTTCCTTCTAAGCCTCAGGATCTTTCCAAGCTTCAACTGGAGATGTGTGCGCCATTTCTCAACATGCCTCCATTCGCCAGGTCACGGCTGCACTGTATGCGCGGAGGAATGACTTCATCAAGTTCCCAATGACCGCCCAAGCAATCCATGACAGGGCTGTGGGGTTCTCAAGGATTGCTGGCTTCCCAAAGGTACATTGATTGTACCCACATCGCCTTGCGAGCATCTTTGAAGGATGCCAAGTTGTTCAGGAACAGAAAAGGCTTCCATTTCGTGAATGTGCAGCTTGTGTGTGACAACATGCATCGCATCATGTCAGTAGATGCAAGATACCCTGGCAGCACCAATGATGCCTTCATCCTACGCAACAGCGTTGTGATATAAATCTACCATGATATAAAGCAGCCAGAAGAGCAGAACTGGCTACCGGGAGACAAAGGGTATGGCCTCACCACCTGGCTCATGACTCCCCTACACGTAACCCAGACGGAAGCTGACCATCAATATAACATGTCGCGTATTATGACGCGCAGCATCATAGAGAGGACCATTAGCATCTTGAAACAGCGTTTCCAATGCCTGGACCATTCCAGAGGCTACTTGCAATACTTCCCTGAGATTGTCTTTCAGTTCACTGTTGTGTGCTGCATGCTGCATAACTTAGCCATCGTGAGGCAGCAGCAGCTGATAGTGGAAGAAGAAGACCCACCTGCAGCTGATGATAATGATTTGGAAGATTCAGGTGACGAGCAGGAGGATAATGACGAGGATGAGGAAACCATGCAAGTGCCTGAGGCCAGAGCACGACGTCGTAGGAGGGCGGGCCATCGTACTCCTTTAACGATTGCTCGAGCCTTGCGTCAGCCTCATCCATGAACGCTTTACGGATGCCTGAGGGCTCAGCGACAACTATTCCGCATGGACATGTTTATTTTTTGGAGCTGTTCTGTAATGTTGTGTTGTGTTAATGGAACATGATTCAGTTTTAATGTAAAATATATTTTATTCAAAAGTTTACAATGTACTTAACTTTAGTGCAATAAAATTATTCTAGTATCAAACTTTACTTTAATGACTCTTTAAGATCACTTATAAAGTTGTAAAGTTACATAACTTACAAAAAACTTTCAATTTGAAAACACTTGCACTCTAAGATCACTTAAAAACTTTAAGATCACTTATAAAGTTGTAAATTTGCATAACTTACAAAATACTTTCAATGTGAGAACATTTACACTAAGATCACTTAAACTTAAAGATCACTTATAAAGTTGTAAATTTACATAACTTACAAAAAACTTTCAATTTGAAAACAGTTACAACAGCAACATCAATAACAACAACAGCAGCAAAAAAAAGGCTGCACCCTTCTCTCATCCCTTTTAGTCTAACACCGCCCGCCGCGCTTGGTTTTGGACTCTCCACCACCCCTGCCCGCAGTGTATTTGGGCTTGGTACGTTTAGTCCTTGTAACATCTCGGTGAATGTGCACTTCTTTATGAGTGGTGGGGGGGTAGGGTCAGGTGTTAATGTGGAGGGCCCGGCTTGGGTCTCTTCAGAGGCTAGTGTGGGGATTGCAGTGGGAATGGCAGTTGATTCTGTCAATGGGCGCATGGTCTGGGTGTGTTCCCTTATTGCAGCTGCTAACTCTCACATGCCCTCCCTCATGGCCTGTGTCATTGCCAGTGTCGTCCTTTCCACTACCTCCGACATTCCCTCCCTCATGGCCACTGTCGTCCTTTCTATTACCTCTGACATTCCCTCCCTCATGAACACTATTCCCTCACTGATGTTCCCAGACATCGTTTCCATTTCCTGTGCCTTTACTGTTACTTCTCCCGACAGTCCCGCTACCTCATCACTCACCCCACTGATGGTGTCCACGAGTGATTTGGTAAGGTCAATGCTCTCCCCACTCAATGCCATGATCTGAACCACATCTGTTGCATCCTGCATCTCAGGAGAACGTGGTCAATTACTCCTTCCCTCACCCTGGGTCTGCCTCGATGCACCCCAGTGGGAAGCGCAGGCTCGGACGGTGGGGCCCTGAGTGTCCCATGCTACATCCCACCACCACTGGGACCCACAACCTCGGACGGTGGGGCCCTGGGTGTTCCATGCTGCATTCCACCACCACTGGGACCCGCAACCTCGGACGGTGGGAAACCATGGAATGTCGCATCAGAACTCAAACCACTAATCATGGACTGACTGAAACCAAGGAATGTCGCACCAGAACTCAAACCACTAGTCACGGAAGGGGCTCCCAACGCCAACTCCGTTAACACGACCTCAAGATTCAGTAGAACAGTGTCCCCATCATCCATCTCCATCCCCTCCCCCCCGTGTTGATCTGGAGTGTTGGCTTAGAAGATGTTCTCATGCTCAGGCTCATCCGCGTCTGAATCTTCTTCTGGATCTTCAGGATTGGCATCAAGTTCTGCAAAATATAATAGAACAGTCAATAGTTAGCAGCAGTGGAGGGGGCAGGATGGGTGGCATGAGTAGGCTCACACATAGCAGGCCAGGCAGCAGCTTGATTTGAAGGGCCACGGTGCAGATTTGGCGGGCCTCTTCCTGTTTGATTTCTTTCCCTTTTGTTGTGGGACAATTTCTTCTGCAAAGATGAATATGCAACTTTTTAGAGAGGGTGTCTTTCTGCTGGGTGGGACATATACAGCTGGTCACATTTACAATTGCAATTGCATTGAATAAATTAAAATATTACTTAAACTAACTACTTGGCCAAGTTCCTGCCATTTCTTTTTACACTGGCTTCCAGATCTCTTGGAGTTCACCAATGCGCAGAAATCTTCTGCAACTTGGTTCCAGTGCTTCTTCATTTCTTTGGGTGGCATTTTTGTGTGACCTTCTGTTGGTATCCAGCTCCTGGCATCTGTTCTCAATGACATTAATTAGTATCTCCACTTTGTCATACAAGAAATTCTTCGTTTTTGGTCCACGTTGCTGCATTGCTGTATTGCTGCAGCTGCTCTGAGACACTCACAGCACTTTTCCAATGCTCTTAGACACACAGTGATTTTTCCAAACACACATTCCTTATTTTGCATGCTGCAATAATTTTCAGAAATACAGCACTCCTTCTGGCACTTTTGCAGGCATGCAGCACAGATATTAACAGAGCACTGTTTCTTGAATTCAGCAGTTGATTTTAGTTCCACAGCACTCCTTCTGGCACCAAAATACGAGCAGCTACATGTCTCTTTAAAAATGGCCGATTGCCAACTTTCAGCGCTACTGTGCATGCGTGGACATCGGCACCGGACTCCACTGCGTACGTGCAGACGTCCCAGTACTGTTTTCAGTGCAGGACGCTGGCTCCACCCCCGACTCGACTGGCCCCGCTGCGCGACCACAGGGAGGAGGCTGGACTGCGGCCAAAGTGGGAAGGAATTTTTTCGGCGCACTTCTGAACGGAGAAATGAGGCACATCTCCGGTAAGTGCTTCGAAAAACGGGCTGGGCCAAAAGTGAGCCCCTGCTTCTATCATTTTTTCTTTTTCTGTGGGAAGTGCTTAAGTGCCATTTGACAATTGGCCACAGTGGTCTGATTGAAATCAGGAGTTCACTGCACGGGAAATTGTAAGACCCATGTCCAATCACTCCATTTCTGAGAGTGGTCCTCGAGCATGATGTTGGTTGAGATTCTGGCCCTTGACAAAAGGTTAGTGTGCAACACTGTCTTAAAACTAAGTCATCAAAATTGAACTTCAAAACAGAGATTTAAATTAATTGCATGTACAATGCAAAGTTACTGCAGTTAAAGTGCCGATTTATGTGATTTACAGGTCTGTTATTGTGAAATATGTATATGCAAAAGTAATTGAGAGATAATGGCAATTGTTACTCACTGGTTCTGAAATACCTCAACATTATTTATAGAGAATCTTTGCCATCAGATCTCCATATTTCACTTGATGAGATAAATCACTTCTACTGATTGAGAGAGTATGTATATGTACTGATTAGATGTGCATCATGCGACATTGTTTATGTTAGTACAACAGAGGGAGCAAGTTTAAGTATCATTGCTTTTCAACAATGTATTACATTTTATTTATGCAGAACAGAGTTCTCCTGCTACACCCATGTGATCATCATTACATACGAACAGTGATAACAGCAATATGTATTAACATTGCTTGTCAAGAGTCATCTTTTTTGGTACAATAAAAAGAAATACTTACATTTATATAGCACCTTTCATGACCACCGGACGTCCCAAAGCGTTTTACAGCCAATTAAGTACTTTTTGAAGTGTAGGCACTGTTGTAATGCTTACGCACCGACCTACACATGTTTCTTTTAAATAGGTGCCATATAACAAACCTCAAAAGTTTAAATGGCTCTATTGATTGAACCCTTCGTACCACATCAGTTTATAAACCAAGAACTTCATCTACCATTTTTAAAACTGCAATAGTATTTTGATGTTTGCACAGAATGTATATTTGTGGGGTGGGAGCGGGGAAGATCAGAACTTATTTAATGGGACAGTTTAAAATCATTTTTTTTTAAACTGGAATTATGTTTATTGTTATTTGACCTAGGATTTCTAGATCATAACTACATCAAAATTAACAAAATGTGTAACTTCGCTATTCTAAGTCACAACATACATTTATGAAACATTATTTTCTGCTATGGCAGTAATGAAGACAAGGTACAGGTCCCGTCAGGAAGTGGAGAATGATTTACAAATGTCATTATTAAACATCGCACCAATAATAGACAGATTCTGCAGTGAGAAGCAGGCGTGCCCATCTCACTGATGTCTCTACGTAAGTACCTGTTTTCTCAAAAGCATTATTAAAACACTCTTTGCATGCAGCACTTTCATATTATGAGTATTATAAAGTATTATAATTCAGATGGGGATCTGAATATCGTCCTGAAATGTGTCTTATAGGGCAGTGGTTCTCAAGCATTTTTGGTTGAAGGACCCCTTTTCAAATGGATTAGTAACCGTCGACCTCCATCTGAATTATAATACTATATAATACTCATAATATGGAAGTGCTGCGTGCAAAGAATGTTTTAATAATGCTTTTGAGAAAACAGGTACTTAGGTAGAGACATCAGTGTGATGGGCACGCCTGCTTCTCACTGCAGAATCTGTCTATTCTTGGTGCGATGTTTGATGATGACATTTGTAAATCATTCTCCACTTCCAGACGGGACCTGCACCTTGTCTTCATTACTGCCATAGCAGAAAATAATGTTTCATAAATGTATGTTGTTGGGAAAGGTAACAACACTTTGTTTCTTTTACCAATTATGAGTACTCTGCAGCAACAGATGGCCAAAACTGGGAAGCTGTTTGTTCCTGCAACTTTATTTTTAGTGAGCAGTCACAGGACAGTAACACCAGCTTCTCTTCTGTTTTTCCAATTAGGTAATAAGATGACGTTGCAAACATTGAAAATAGATCTCAAACCCAATTGTACCTATATGTGTTTATATTTTCAAAATAAACTCTGAAGTACTCTGTCAACATTGCAAGATGAGCAATGATCCTTTCCTTTGCACACTCAACTATCATTGTGTTTGCATGCAGAAACTTGGTCAGTAGCAGGAACATATCTGAAACTCCATTGCTCGGACCAGTTTTCCAAATCTCAATTTTCTTTCTAAATGTTGCAATACTTAAAGTATGATTGTATAGCATCTTGCATTGATAGATTCGGTGTATCTGACAGGTTAAAAATGTCAGCAAGATATGCAAGTTTTGTTATCCATAATTCGTTAAGAAGTTTTCAGCAGGATTGTGCACAGAAAGAAAAGCCAGCAGCTCTTTACGAAGCTCAAAGTCTTTTTCTAGGACTCTGCTATGAGATAACCAATGTACTTCAGTGTGAAACTGTATTTTTTTCAAATCCTGCACCCATTTCTGAACACAGCTTTGCAAACAGATGTGAATTCGCATGTCTGGATTTCTCAAAATTCACAGCTGTCAAAGCTGCATTTAACACTGCATGTAATTCGAGTTCCATTCTTTTTGAAGCAAGGACTTGGCAATGTAACATACAATGTGTCACAATAACCTATGGGTTTACGGCTCTTATTCTCGCAAAATCACACCTATTTCCTGTTATTGCGGCAGCAAACAGCAGCACAGTTCTGCCACTTAGGCAATTCTGATTCCATGAAATTATCCAGTAACTTGAATATTTCCTCACCCATTGCTTGTTCTGGTAACGCATGACAAAAAGAGAAACTCTTCTAAAATTTACCACAAGCATAGCGAATGTAAACTAATGATTGCAACAACACCAGCAGGAGCAGGGGCAGCCTTTTCCTCGCCGACCTGCCGCTCCACAGGAAAGGGGATGGGCATGAGAGTGCAGCTCGCAAGAGGCGATACCTGCAACACAGGTTATTTAGGCAGAGGATCAGCTTCCGGGACATGACTGAACACCAGTGCCTCAGGAAGCTTAGGCTATCACGTCAGTTCGTTACAGACATTTGTAGCCTGCTGGGAGAAGACCTGCTGCCAAGTGGACCTGGTGGACACGTATTACCAATAGCTGTCAAAGTGACCATTGCCCTCAACTTCTTCACATCAGACTCCTTCCAGGGACCTGCAGGTGATATTTGCAGGATTTCGCAGTCGGCTGCCCACAAATGCATCATCTAGGTGACCAATCCCGTGTTTGCCAGAGCAGGCACTTATGTGCATTTTGCCGCCGCTGAAGTCAGTCAGAATGAGTGGCCGCTTGGGTTTGCGGCTCTGGCTGGCTTCCCACAGATGCAGAGTATCATCGACTGCACACGTGGCGATCAAGGCACCCTAGATCACCCAGGAGTGTTTGTTAACTGTAAAGGCTTTCACTCCATCAATGTGCAGCTTGTCTGCAACCACAAAAAGATCATCATTCATGTGTGTGCCAGATTCCCAGGGAGCTGTCATGATTCATTCGTGCTGTGCCAGTCCACCCTTCCTCCATCAGCTCTTTGGACCTCCAACCAAACTTACTGACTGGCTGCTTGGAGACAAGGCGTATCCACTGAAGACATGGCCGATGACACCCTTGAGGAGGCCAGGCAATGAGGCCGAAGAGCGCTACAATCAAAGCCAATTGACAATGAGATATGGAATAGAGCAATCAGGATGCTAAAGATGCACTTCAGATGCATGGACAGATCTGGAGGAGCCCTTTAATACGCACCAGCCAGGGGCTCCAGAATGATCGTGGTATGCTGCGCTCTGCACACCACTGGACTGGAGCTGAAGGAGGGCAAGGCCAGAGCCTCTTTGTAGGAGGAACTTGATGTGGACATGGCACTAGCAGCGGCGCACAATACTGCCCAGGATGGCCTCATAATGGCATGATTTAGTTAGGTTGTACCAGTGCACCCATCTGCTGAACCTACTTCTCCTTCCTGCCAACCACAAAGCAGACACAGTGACCAAATCAGACCTTTCACAGACACCCATTCCTTGCAGTTAAGTCATGTCTTACCTTTGATTACAACTGAAAAGACCACTTGTTGGGCAGCAGGCAGAAATGGGTAAGACGGGAAAGTAGTGCAAAGAAATAATTTCATGTGCATCCAAATTTCAACATAACCTTCACAGTGCAAAATTGCCTAACACACCCATGTGCATCTCGAATTCTTTCATCCTCATCTTCCTACCCTTTCTACGTCATGCAACCCCTGTGGCTTCAGCAGGGGTAGAGGCAGTCTGCTCACTTCCCTGCTCCCACTGCTGAAATGCTTTTGGCCAATGTCCTCTGGGTTTTGGAGCCGTGACGGCCCCAACAAAGACTGCTCCTTCTGTACCTGTGCAGCGGCAGGCTCGGCCATCGGGATATGAGGTAGCATGTGGGCCACTGACTGTGGGGGGAGGGGGGTTCACAACGGGTGAGAAGTGGTCGTGCTTTGAGCAGAGTCCCCACGTCTATGTCTCCTTTTTTCATCATCCCTCTCATGGCCCACCCACACTTCCCTGATGGCAATGAGCTGCAGAGCACCCTGCTGCACATCAGTGGGATAATGAACGGCCAAGTCGAGGTTTTTATCTATCCTGGTTAAGGTGGCATTCAGAGTGTGAAAGATATTGGTGAGGGCATGCATACACTCAATGAATGCCTCGTTTGATGCCCCATGCAGGTGGCCACCCTTTCCATGGATGAACACATCATAGCCATGGCAACATCATGCCAGTCATGCTACAATTGGACTCTTTTTCTCTCTGCAAGCAAGCACATCGTGGTTGGAAATCCTGCCAGAGCCTCATGCATTTTTGCTGCTTTGAGACATCAGGTGACAACACTACTATCTGATTTAATGGTCCCACCAACGTGTGTGTATCTGCGCTGGTGCTTGGTGTGCATGCGTCCTGTGATGGTGCACCCACAGAGTTAGCGACCTCGGAGGAGGAGGCTTCTTCCTCCTCTGGCTCCACTGGCTGTTGGACACTTGATGGGCCTGTGGGAGAGTAAAGACATGAACTAAAACTGTCATGGTAAGAATGTTTTAAGTGATCATTATGCACACGATCATATTTCACTGGCTGCTGACACCAAGTCAACATGCATTACTGTTGTATGCCGTGTGGCTGCGTGCTATTTAATTCTGATACCAGATAGCTGGGAGCTCCCTGTCTCTCAATCTCCCACCGCCATCGATGCCGATACTTCAGTTACCTCCAGTGCCGCCTCCTCTACACCAGCCAGTGTTGCTATGACTGGAGGACCACCTCCAGTTCTCTGCCTCTCCCAGGTGTTCTGTGCTCTATTCTCTTGCAAGGATGGAAACAAGAGACCTTTGAGTGAGAGTCATGAAATGAGTGGAACGGATGGATGGGCAACACCTGTAGAGGGTGACTATGAGGGAGAGGCGTTACATTGCATTAAAATGAGGGTGAGTGTCAGTGGATAGTCAGATTGGGATGTGTCGAAGTGCATAGACAGAGAAATGTGTCCAGTTGAACTCTTTGGTCTGTTTTCATGCAGATTGTTAGTAATCTGGCAAGAATGCTGGAGAAGGGACAGATGAGACAGTTTTGGCTCAGGCTGACTGCACATGTGTCTAATTCAGCCTGACCCTTCAAAGGATTAATGAAATGGCCATTGACAGGCAGGATTAATGGCTTAATCAGAGATGGCTCCTGTTATAACAGGGCTATATCATGACTCAGCACGCAGAGGTACAACACCATCTCCACCTCCATCCCTTGAGGTCCTCAATGAAGAACAGCAACCTGCCACCATAGTTGCTTCTCCCATTCATGGAACACTTAAATGTAGCACTATTCGGAAGTCAGAAAAGCACACCTTAAAGACTCCTAAAGGGAAAGCACTATGTAGGATTTTTAAACACTTTAACAAGTAAATATCAATTAGTAATTTTGGAGCAGTTCATTTCTCGTTAGTGCAGAGTGTTGTCTTTTGGGAAGCACCATGTTAAGGTATCAGCTGATAGCAGGATGGTGTAAGATGGTAGTAAGCAGACGGTATTTTTTCTGACTATGCTGTGGATGTTTCATTCAACAACAACAACTTGCAGTTACATAGCATCTTTAACATAGGAAAATATCCCAAGGCACTTCACAGAAGCAAAGACAAAAGCCAAAGAAGGAAATAGGAGAGAGAGGTGTAGAGGCAGGGGGGTTTAGGAAAGGATTTTCAGAGCTTAGGGCCTAGATGGCTGAAGGCGCAGCTGTCGATGGAGGGACAAAGGGAGTGGGTGCTGCATAAGAGGCCAGGGTTGTAGGAACACAAGAGTTCTTGGAAGTGTGAAGGACTGGAGGAGATTACAGAGATAGGGAAGGGCGAGACCATGGAGGGATTTGATCATGAGGATGAGAATTTTTAATTTTAGGAAATGGTGGATCAGGAGCCAATGTAGGTCAGCAAGCATAGGGGCGATGGATGAGTGGGACTTGGTGCGAGGTAGGATACGGACAGCAGAGTTTTGGATCAGCTCGTTTATGAAGGTGGAGGATGGGAGGTTGGCCAGGCGAGATTTAAAATAGTTGAGTCTGGAAGTAACAAAAGCATGGATGAATGTTTAAAGAGAAATGGGCTGAGGCAGGGGCCGAGATGGGTGATGATACGGAGGTGGAAGTAGCCGGTCTTTTTGATGTAAGGATGAGGTTGGAATCTCAGCTTTGGGTGAACTAGGACACTGAAGTTGTGAACAATCTGGTTCAGCCTGAGACACTGGCCGGGGAGGGTGATGGAATTGGGGGCAGAGGCCAGATCTGGCAATTACTGGAAGCACCAAACTGCACCCAGTTCCGACATTTTCTCCTGTTCCATGTCGCCCTCCTCTGCAACATGATCCTCCTTCTTCTCATTCTGCATGGTCACATATTTGTATTGCAAAGTTATGCAAAATGCAACAGACTAGGATTATCTTGAAGACCTTTGCTGGGCTATGGAGGATTACCCCATCTGACCAGTCCAAACAACCGAGTTTTTGTTTCAGCATGAAAAGGGTATGTTCTAATTCTAGCTGTATCACTGTTATGCTGTTGTTTGGGGTTTCTATGTGGGGTTAGTGACCATGGCTGCAAAGAATAGCCTTGGTCCCCCAGCAGCCATGCACCCATTTTTGTAAGCCTTCATATAACATGGACACTGCGGACTGCCGCATAATTAACGCACCATGAATGCTTCCCGAATAACAGGCATTCTCATACATAATGGGCTAGACTTTCCACTCAGATCGCCATCGTTCAAAAAATGGGCAATGTTCTGGCCTTAGCGTTTTTTTTATTTTTCAGGATCACTGTTAGATCGCTCATTTTTTTGATCGCTACTTTTGGCTTTTTATTTTGGACGATAGCCTTAGCGATGTGGAATGGGACTTAGCGATATGGAAGGCTGGCATCCATAGCAACGGCCTTTCTGCGCATGCATGTTTTTTTTTGCAAGAAGTTTTCCCATGATTCGGGAGGTCAGAGGTCATCTGCGCATGCGCAGAAGGCAAAGGGAGAGAGAGAGAAAGAAAGCTGTTCAATTTTGGTGTGAGAAGTTTGTCTGATAACTTTAAGATGTCCCTGCAAGAATCTGGAAAGAGTGGGCAGGATGTGGAAGGGAGAAGGAGGGCAAAACCTTTCTCCGACGAGGCCAATGAGTCCCTCATTAATGAGGTGCACAGTCGGTGGGGTCAACTAACCCTGGGCATATCGCAAAATTTTGGGCGAGATTGCCAACACTGTGTCCTTGGCATCCCACGAGCCAAGGGGATCGGACCAGTGCCGCAAGAGGTGGGAACAGCTTGGTTGCTTTGGTAAGAGTAAGTATTAAATAGATTTTAAATTGTAATGATCCACAGAATATGTAAATCTGCAGGATTGAAATTAAGCTGGTTATTCTAATCTATTCTAAATCTAATTTTGGCACCATCTCCTTTTGGGTTACATTGGTGAATGGGGCATGACTGAGCACTGAGGGGTCCGGTCACCTTTACCCAAACCGTGTCAATCCTGCTGGCTGCTGTCACTTACACACTGACCCAGCCTGGACTGGGGAAGAGCTGCCCTGGCTCACTGTTTGCCCTGGGACACGTTGGGACATTACCTCCGGTCATTGCCGAGCTCACTAGCGGTCCCACTTCCACTGCCCCCCCCGGGGGAACCTCCATCAGGTCAAATAAACCGCCTACTTCCCCTCAGGCGCCTGTGGATGAGGTCCTTCCTGGAGATTGTACGCGAGATGTTTGGTGTCAAGCATTAGTTCCTAAACACGATCTTATTAAATATTTTCTCTGACCGTAGATTCTATAACCATGCATCCATTGTGGATACAAACCGTATTAGCATATAAAGTTAGCATTTGTTTGTATTGGTGGATAGGCAATGGCAAACATTTAAAGATCACATTGATGAACTTCAACACTTGTACATCCCTGTCTGGAGTAAAAATAAAACGGGAAAGGTGGCTCAACCGTGGCTAACAAGGGAAATTAAGAATAGTGTTAAATCCAAGGAAGAGGCATATAAATTGGCCAGAAAAAGCAGCAAAGCTGAGGAACTGAGAGAAATTTAGAATCCAGCACAGGAGGAGATAGTGTTTAATTAGGAGGGGGAAAAGAGAGTATATGAGAGGAAGCTTGCTGGGAACATAATAACTGACTGCAAAAGCTTCTATAGATATGTGAAGAGAAAAAGATTAGTGAAGACAAACGTAGGTCCTTTGCAGTCAGATTCAGGTGACTTTATAATGGGGAACAAAGAAATGGCAGACCAGTTGAATAAATACTTTGGTTCTGTCTTCACGAAGGAAGACACAAATAACCTTCCGGAAATACTAGGGGACTGAGGGTCTAGTGAGAAGGAGGAACTTGAAGGAAATCCTTATTAGGCGGGAAATTGTGTTAGGGAAATTGATGGGATTGAAGGCCGATAAATCCCTGGGGCCTGATAGTCTGCATCCCAGAGTACTTAAGGAATTGGCCCTAGAAATAGTGAATGCATTGGTGATCATTTTCCAACAGTCTATCGACTCTGGATCAGTTCCTATGGACTGGAGGGTAGCTAATGTAACACCACTTTTTTAAAAAGCAGGGAGAGAGAAAACAGGTAATTATAGACCGGTTAGCCTGACATCAGTAGTTGGGAAAATGTTGGAATTAATTATTAAAGATGAAATAGCAGTGCATTTGGAATGCAGTGACAGGATTGGTCCAAGTCAGCATGGATTTATGAAAGGGAAATCATGCTTGACAAATCTTCTAGAATTTTTTGAGGATGAAACTAGTAAAGTGGACAAGGGAGAACCAGTGGATGTGATGTATTTGGACTTTCAAAAGGCTTTTGACAAGGTCCCACACAAGAGATTGGTGTGCAAAATTAAAGCACATGGTATTGGGGGTAATGTACTGATGTGGATAGAGAACTGGTGGGCAGACAGGAAGCAGAGAGTCAGGATTAACGGGTCCTTTTCAGAATGGCAGGCAGTGACTAGTGGGGTGCTGCAGGGCTCAGTGCTGGGACCCCAGCTCTTTACAATATACATCAATGATTTGGATGAAGGAATTGAGTGTAATATCTCCAAGTTTGCAGATGAC
This sequence comes from Pristiophorus japonicus, assembly GCF_044704955.1. Classification (NCBI taxonomy): domain Eukaryota; kingdom Metazoa; phylum Chordata; class Chondrichthyes; family Pristiophoridae; genus Pristiophorus; species Pristiophorus japonicus. Next base: position 280,468,101 of record NC_091978.1, read on the forward strand.
ACTAAGCTGGGTGGCGGTGTGAGCTGTGAGGAGGATGCCAAGAGGCTGCAGGGTGAATTGGACAGGTTAGGTGAGTGGGCAAATGCATAGCAGATGCAGTATAATGTGGGTAAATGTGAGGTTATCCACTTTGGGGGCAAAAACACGAAGGCAGAATATTATCTGAATGGCGGCAGATTAAGAAAAGGGGAGGTACAACGAGACTTGGGTGCCATGGTACATCAGTCATTGAAAGTTGGCACGCAGGTCCAGCAGGCGGTGAAGGCGGAAAATGGTATGTTGGCCTTCATAGCTAGGGGATTTGAATATAGGAGCAGGGAGGTCTTACTGCAGTTGTACAGGGCCTTGGTGAGGCCTCACCTGGAATATTATGCTCAGTTTTGGTCTCCTAATCTGAGGAAGGACGTCTTGCTATTGAGGGAGTGCAGCGAAGGGTCACCAGACTGATTCCCGGGATGGCAGGACTGATATATGAGGAGAGACTGGATCGACTGGGCCTGTATTCACTGGAGTTTAGAAGGATGAGAGGGGATCTCATAGAAACATATAAAATTCTGACGGGAGTGGACAGATTAGATGCAGGAAAAATTTTACCGATGTTGGGGAAGTCCAGAATCAGGGGACACAGTCTAAGGATAAGGGGTAAGCCATTTAGGACTGAGATGAGGAGAAACTTCTTCACTCAGAGAGTTGTTAACCTGTGGAATTCTCTACCGCAGAGAGTTGTTGATGCCAGTTCACTGGATATATTCAAGAGGGAGTTAGATATGGCCCTTACGGCTAAAGGGATCAAGGGGTATGGAGAGAAAGCAGGAAAGGGGTACTGAGGTGAATGATCAGCCATGATCTTATTGAAAGGTGGTGCAGGCTCGAAGGGCCAAATGGCCTACTCCTGCACCTATTTTCTCTGTTTTTCCGTAATAGTACCTAGTCAATTAGCTTATGTCATGCTCTTGTCACGTTTGCAGAGGAAAATATCTAAGAATCGGGCGGAGCAGAGGTGCACCGGAGGAGGCCCTGCTCAGACAGTCATGCTCAATGGTTTGGAGGAACGTGCTGCAGCACTAGTGGGCAGCCACAGTCGCTCTGCCACCCGTGGTGGTGCAGATCCCGCTGTTGCGCCACGTGAGTAATGTGTAAAGCAGTGGTAATTCAAAGTAATGTAATGGCTTTTCATTATAAGATATGAATGATTTCATGTTATCCATGCAGCTTCTGTACTACTCTCAGGTTAACAACATAACATAAGAAATAGGAGCAGGAGTCAGCCATTTGGCCCCTCAAGCCTGCTCCGCCATTTAATAAGATCATTGCTGATCTGATCATGGACTCAGCTCCACTTCCCTGCCCGCTCCCCATAACCCTTTACTTCCTTATCATTCAGAAATCTGTCTATCTCCACCTCAAATATATTCACTGATCCAGCCTCCACAGTTCTCTGGGGCAGTGAATTCCATAGATGTACAACCATATGATGTAATCATATATGTAATGGCTCTCGTTCACATTTATTGCAGTAGTGTCACTCCTCCTACGTATGTCAGCGCAGCACAAGCAATCTCATGTCTACCCTTCTGTTCTAATAAGCTCAATTATGTTTTGAAGGTCCCCAGACTCCCGAGCCGCAAAGGGAGGCTGCACCTGTCCCCTTACAAGTGGTCACCACCATGGGTGGAGAGGACAGCACTGAAGGAGAGGAGGAGGAGTTGGATGGTGATCCTATCATGTCATCTGTTGTATCTGCTGCCCCGTCGCCATCGACAGATGAAGTAGCGGGGCCAAACGGCTTGCATCAGGCGATTCCAAGGTTTACAGTTCCCACACCGACCCCATGGAGGTTGATTCAGCGAGGTAGGCACGCGCTGCGACAGGCAGATTCCAATGAGGACATGGTCGCACTGTCCAAGGAGAGTGTCGATATTGGTCGAGAGCTCCTCCAGGCGATTGGTGGGTTGACCGGAAACATTGCCGCAATGTCCAGTCGAATAATGGAGGGCATGGAGCGCATAGTTGTGGCAATGAGCCAAACGACCAACGCCGTCCATGCCTTGCGGCATGCGATAGTGTCGGGTGATGGCACTGTACCCCAATGTACAGATGCGAGTCAGGAGGCAGGAGGAAGAACTTCCTTCTGGCTCGGAAGATGTTTCTTTTAAAACGTCTTCTCCTCCAGTCACTGAGGGAATGCTGCCAACGTCACCCCACCCCCCCTCCCCCACCCCCAACAGCAGCAGGCCTTGATGTCCCCTGCTGCAAGATGTCCTGGTCCGATTACTCGGCGATTAAAACGCGGAGTTACGACAAGGGGGTGGTAAAGGATCTGGAGGGAAGCATGGCCGCAGGTGGGGTAGTTTGTTACTTGTTGTTAATCATGTTATTGTTGTGTTGTGTTGTTTTAAAAATATTGTTGAATGTTCGGGGTGGGGGGGGGGGGGGTGTTATATATGTTTGTTCTCAAAAGTTTCAAATTTCTATTGTCATTTTAAATTATTTAATTAAAATTTACAATTGTCCTGAAGTGTCTTCTAATAACGTAAGGTAAAAAACATCAATGCAACGGTTGGAAACAATGGCCATGGCCAGGCCAGCAGAGGCAATGAAACGTAACGTAACTGTAACTGTCATCAATGTAAGTTCACACAAAGCATTCATTTATGAGCTGCTGATGCAAGAGTTTTGCAACTGCGTAACTACCAGTCTTGTGGGAGGGGGGGCTGGGCGCGTGGAGGCATGGGTTCATCATCAAGCTGGTTATCCTCCCAGAGGTTCTCGTCATCCTCCTCCTCGTCTTCCTCTTTCGTCTCCCCTTTCTCCTGAGGTGGACCGGTGGTCCCATCTGGCAACTGTTGTCCTCTCCTCATAGCTAGGTTATGCAACAAGCAGCACACCACAATAAACTCAGCAACCTGATCAGGGTGATATTGTAGGTTGCCTCCTGAGTAGTCCAGGCATCTGAAGCGCTGCTTAAGAACTCAGATGGTCTTTTCCACGACATTGCATGTAGTTATATGGCTTTCATTGTAGCGCTTCTCGGTTTCCGTCTGGGGATTATGCAGGGGGGCGGGTTCATGAGCCAGCTGGCAGGGTCATATCCTTTATCCCCCAGCATCCAACCGTGATCTTATGACTGACTCTTAAACAGGTCAGAGACAGTGCTCTCACGCAAGATGTGTGCATCATGGATGCTGCCTGGAAAATTTGCATTTACTGCCATGATTATTTGCTTGTGGTTGACAACAAGCTGCACATTCAAAGAGTGGAATCCCTTTCGGTTCAGAAACACCTCCGCATCCTGTAAAGGTGCTCGCAAGGTGATGTGCGTACAGTCTATTGCTCCCTGCACCTTGGGGAAGTTTGATATTCACGAGAAACCCAAAGACCCTCTCAGTCTGTGCTTCCCTGGTTATAGGGAAGCTTATAAAGTCCATTCTGCGTGTATAAAGGGCTTCAGTCACCTGTCGAATGGAGCAATGTGTGGCGTGCTGAGAGATATCGCAAATGTCGCTAGCTGAGGCCTGAAAGGGGCCCAATGCGTAGAAGCAAAGTGCCACAATAACCTTAACCTCAACGGGCAGTGCGATCCTGATGGTGCTGGTAGACTGCAGATCTCCCTTAATGAGCTGGCATATCTCACGGATGACCTCCTTTCAGAAGCACAGCCTTCCATGGCACGTGTTATCAGACAAGTTCAGGTATGATCACTTTTCCCTATAAATACATTTGGTGTGAGGTATCCTCCTCCGCAGCAGTCTGCCATCTCTTTGATTGGGCACATAATGCTCTTCAATATACCTTCTCCCATCTTCAGTCTGCAGCATGTGATTAGTGACCAATACTGGTAGAGAAATTATAGACCCCATCACTATAAATTTGTCCTCAACAGGTACAAATGTGATTAGATGATTGGCAACAGTCAAAAAGGCCCTTAAAATCACTCACAAATTGATTCTCCTCATAAGCACTTGTTGAAGCAGCCTTTCAGATCCTCAGACATTCAAAATGCCGTCCGTAGTGTCGACTACTGCCGAGTAGTGCCAACGTAAGATCAGGTGAGTGCAGCTTTTCTCCAGCGATCTTTTCGGCGAGCGATCAGCTCAGCGATCTGTGGGCAATATGACGAAAGTTGCGGTCGGCGATCGTCTCGGCGATAGCCTTATGCTGGGCGATGCAGCACATTCATGTGTGCCAAAAGTTGTGCCGGCGATGAATGGGCAATGTTCCTGCCTTACTTTCCACTTTTGAGCAAAAATGAGAGTTAAATGAGATAGATGGGTGATCAGGAGTAGAAAGTCCAGCCCAATGATTTTTCTATGCTCAGACCTACTTGAACATTCAACGGATGGAATCCCTGTTAGTTGATGTAAGCGATGTGGCTGTCTTGGTGTCCACAAAGGTGCCATCTATGGTACCCTGGATTCTTGGGAACTCTGGAAAATTCTGTGCCTGGTCAAGCTGATGCCTTCTTCCTACATTGTAAATGCCTCTTACAAACACTGCATTTGTCACTTCTTCATAATTTATACAGTGCAGACCGGCTGTTCTGACTGATGTCTCTTGTTTTGGCTTGGAAAGGTCCTGTAGCATAACATTCAATGCTGTCGTAATATTCGCTTTTATAGGATAACTATTGTTTAAATGTTGTCTGCAGGTCAGCCTGCGGAAGATGGCATAACTCTCGTGAAGTGGAGGTAGCAAAGACAAGTCTTTTCTGACTGTGTCCAAGTCCATAAATCCAGGTGCTGGTGTAGTGACAAGTGCATACAGAACAGTTCAAGTGCCATTCCGTCAACATTTATCGTCCCCTCGTCTAGATCATGCAGCACTATTGGAAGCCCTAAAGTTAAATCCAATCCTCATCACTTTGCTACGAGTTGAAAAGCAGCAGCAATGCAATATAAAAGTATTATCAACATAATATATATTTTTTTAAATCAAAATTGCCTCATGCAACAAAAACTACTGCAGGGAGCAAAAGGCAACTAAATAACCATGCAAAAGGGGGAAAAAAAACAAGCGGCTTGCAGTTTCAGTAGGCAAAGGGCAATGGATTCATCTTATGTCCATTTTAAATCGGTGCCCTCAGTATTCGGGATGCTGTATACCCAGAACACATGAAGTCCAGCATGTATATATCATTCATAGGTGGTCCCTCTGTCATGTATATAGACAATGTATATTAACTGTATAGTCACATAAGGTGTGCCACCAGAGGGCACTGCGGTGGGTGCAAACGACCTGGTAGGCTATGATCTGGCCCCGCTGGCAGATAAGCGCAGAGCTATCCTGTTGACCAGTTGTGGGCCCGCGGTCTACGGCCTCGTCAGGGATTTGCTTGCACCAGAGAAAACAACGACCAAGTCATATGAGGAGCTGAAAGTGCTAATTCGGGATCAACTTAAACCGAATGAGAGCATCCTCACTGTCAGGCATCGATTTTATACACACTGCCGCCCCGAGGGCCAGGAAATCGCGAAGTACGTTGCCGACCTCAGGAGGCTGGCAGGACCATGTGAATTCGGCGCATCCCTCGCCGATGCGTTGTGGGACGTCTTCGTAATTGGCATCGGTCATGAGGCCCTTCTTCACAGGCTATTATCTGCCAAAACCACCGTCACTCTGCAGAAGGCCAGGCGTTCATGACCTCAAGCTGCAGCTCCAAGCAGATGATGACTCACTCTCAGGATTCAAACCCGGCAAGTGCTACAAATAGAATGGCACCTTTCACAGGCAGAACTTTTGAACATGAATCTGGCCAGAGCAGAGCGTACAGGCCCCCGAGTCCTTTAACTTAGAGTCCACCAAGGGGTGTAAACGTAATTCGAGTAACACCATGCTGGCGTTGCAGAGGTAATCATAGGGCTCATCAGTGTTGGTTCAGAGACTATGTGTGCAAAGGCTACAGCATAAAGGGCCACCTCCAGCAAATGTGCAAAAGAGCTGTGACTCGCCACGTGGAAGAGGAGTCAGCAGATGGCTGTGAATCCAGCGCGGATTACAAGGAGATGGCTAGAGAGGCAGCTCAGTCCCAGGACGAAGTGTATGGAGTATATACCTGCACCACAGATTGTCCTCCAGTGATAATGGAAGTCAAGATAAATGGTGTTCCAGTCTTCATGAAAGTGGACACGCGAGTCAGTCAGTAATGAGCCAGGAAGCCTTTGAGAGGCTATGGAACGACCAAGCTGGTCCCGGTTCAGGCAGAGCTGCGCACATACATCAAGGAACTGATATCAGTTGTTGGTTGTGCGGATGTAAGTGTATCCCATGATGGTGCGGTGCACAATTTACCATTGTGGATTGTTTCAGGTGATGGACCAACGCTACTTGGAAGAAGATGGATGGGGGAGATTCATTGGAACTGGGAAGACGTCATCCCTCCGGCGATCGACGTCCTCCGTGCTCAGAGCAGAGCAAGCCCCCACTTCGGTTGGACCAGACACCGGAGAGCAGATCCGCGCAGCCCTTGAGGCACAGACCGCTCATCACGACTGCGTGGTGATGATCCGGCCGAGATGATCCAAACGCATCTTCCCGGTTTCTTTGGCAGGACTCCTGAGGAGGAAGATTGGATCCAAGGGCGCCTTCCCAGCTTCAATGGCAGAATCCCTGGGAAAGAAGATCGCGACAGTCGACATCATGGACAGGGAAAAGATGGCGTCCAAACCAGCGCTAATGCAGCAACGACACGCGGTTCCACGCAAGGAAGATGATTGGGGTAAAAGTAGTAAGGCCATTTTAAAGGAGGCCAGCAACGCGCCATTTTTGAATGAACTACTTGAAATTGGTAACCAATGTAAAAGTCCAGCTGTAACGAGCAAAATGTTGTTGAGCGATGTCGGGTGCAAATTGCAATCAGCCAATGTAGCAGGCGAACGTCCAACGGTCGTATATAGGTCCAGCGGGCTACCCAATGCTGTACCCTGCTTCCCCGGGACCAGAACGATGTATCATAAAGTGTCCCCACAGCTGACAGAAGTAGACAAGCCGCAGAGTAAACGATTCCCGGAGAGCAGAGGCACCGGTAGCGGTACCCTGCCTCAGATCGGTTTAACATTGCAGCCACCTGATGGCATGAACCGCCACGAGTCAGAAACAGTAAACTGTGTCTATGCTCGCAGTCGGCTACTGTCACCCACCACACAGGTGGAAAAGGCGCAGCTCACAAACCCACTCGCCACCACGGCAATGCCCAAGAGCGAAGGGTCACCCGCAGTGGCTCCTCCGAACAGGACCTGGACCAGCAAGGATCCCAAACTAGAGAGTGCTCACAATGATGCCCTCAAGGAAAGTGAGTCAGCAGTCCCCTGTGAACTGCTAGACAAGACAAGGCAGCCACACCATCGCTTAGACGAAATGCTCACTCGCTCAGACCGCTTCGCAGGGAGCAGCAGCGACACTGTGCAAACGAAAAAGACAGGGAGGTCACAGACACATCAGCTGTCTTTGGGCCTGCCCGACATTAGGAGTAACAGCAAGAGCCCTGAGCTCCGGCAACTCGAGCAAAATGAGCTCACCTCACCCACAGACCCACTAGCATGGGGCGCTGCGCCACCACCAGACGACCCGGATCTCATCCGGCCGTGCTGGAACTAGACTGTCCTTGTGGACCTGTACTGATATACCTGCACTGATCATGTAAATGTACCACACAAAAAGAAACGCAACTGTCATCCACCTAACAAATGTACCAAGATGTAAATGTAAAACCCATGTGATGAACTTGAATGCAACTTGCATATAACGGGCCATTAGCATGATCTCTGTGTGGGGGGGGGAGAATGGATAGTCATGGACTCACAACCAGAAACCACGGGATCTCCACTGGCAACAAATCTCACTACCAACCCACCCAAGCTAGAAACGACTCTCCAATGGTCAACCAGGAAGAGCAAAGCCCAGGCCACCGTCAATGTACGCGTCAATTTGCATTAAAGACTTGGGTGGAAGTGATGTCATGTATGTAGACCATGTATACTAACTTTATAGTCACATCAGGTGTGCCACCAGGGGGCACTGCGGTGGGAGATCTGAGGGTCACCTGCATAGGTGTGCAGGGCTCAGTATAAAAGGCTGCCCACCATGCTTCTGCCTCACTCTGGAGTTATAATAAATGGGACTAAGGTCACAACAGCTCAAGTACAATACTAGACCTCGTGGAGTCATTCATAAGAGTATTAAAGACATAACACCCTCGAACGAGGATGACTTGCTTCCACATGAGTTCACAGATGTTTCAATGAAGGACCTGGTGTTCCAGTCCTGAACTCCAATTGAGGGGGTGGAAGATGCTTGTGCGTGGATTTTTTAAACGTGTGGTGACTGTTGCACATCAGCCACAACACGGGCTCGACAGAACTAGGCCTTTATCCAGTGGCAAGGGTTAACCAGGACGACTGGAGACCTGCTCTGCTGCACACACATATCGCAGTGTGGGTATATATGTAATATATGTATATATATTTTACATCGTTTTCAAGCTTTTACTGAGACTTCGCCTGGGCTGCAGTATAGCCTCTTCCATTATCAGAAATGTCTTTGCTGTAGAATGCAACACGACTGCTCCTCAGACATGCTGAGCTGATTTTACAAGGTCAATGCACCCCAGCGAGGCTCCATGCTAGGAATAGAGCCCTCTAAAGTCTACTTTAAAAAAATATTTTTCCCCATTTCTATGTCTCATGAAATAGAATCATGGACTATTACAGCACAAAAACAAACCAACCACTCAGCCCAGCAAATCTGTGCAGATGTTTCTCTCCATGAGTCATCTAGTCTAATCCCCCACTCCTGCTCATTCTCCATACTCTTTTATTTTCCTCTTTTACAAGAAACTATCAAAATCCTTTTTAAATGTACTTCTGGGTTCTGCTTCAGTTACAATTTGTGGCAGAGATTTCCATATTCTAACCATCATCTGTTTAAATGATTTTTTTTCTGAGCTCCCCTTAAATGCTTTTTGTGACTATCTTCATTTTTTGACCTCTTGTTACTATCTTGCTGACCAATGAAAACAATATAAATACTTACCCTATCATAACACTTTATAATTTATCATGTCACTCCTCCATCTTCGCAATTCCATTGTTAGTGTTAATGTTAGAAACTCTTTAATGAATAATGCTATATTCTTTACTTAGTGATTTTTTTTTACTTTTTCAAAAAATTTTATAACCTAGAAATATTGCAAGAAGGGAAAAGTGCACTTGGACGAATAGTGGAACTGGCAGAAACATGTCAAAAGATTTATCAGAGGAGCAAAGAGAGAGCCAGCAAAACAACATAGCTGCAGAGGCAAAACATAAAAATTATTTCAGTGTTACAATCAGAGAAGCAATGAGGATATTAAAAGATGCAAACAGTCTTTAAACTGAGGAGGAACATAAAATAGTTAATAGTTAATATTCTGAATGATTAATTCATCACAGTACTCACAAGGGAACATACAAAAAACATGCCCTACTCTCCCACCCCCCTAAAAAAAGAGTACTGAAGCAAAACTCAGGACTTCAGTTTAAATAAAATGGAAGTTTTGGATAAGCTGAAAGGGTTAAAACAAATAAATCCATAGAGTGAGATGATATTTATCCCTGGGTGTTGAGAGAGACTGGGAAGAAAAGTAGTAAGTCACTGGATAAAGGGACGGTACAAAGAAATCATGCATTTATATAGTTCCTTCAACACAGTAAAACGCTTCACAGGCGTGTTACCAGATAAAATTTGACACCGAGCCACATAGAAGATACTCGGCCAGAAGACAAATAGCTTGGTCAAAGAGGTAGGTTTTAAGGAGCGTCTTAATGGAGGCAAGAGAGATAGAGATGCAGAGAGGTTTAGGGAGGAAATTTCAGGGATTGGGGCCTAGACAGCTGAAGTCATAGACACACAAGATCTGGAATGCACAAAAGGCCAGGATTGGAGGAATGCAGAGATCTTGGAGGGCTGTAGAAGGATACAGAGATAGGGAGGGCGAGGTCATGGAGAGAATTGAATACAGAGAAGAGTGGTATGCACAGAGTGGTCTTAAACAGAGTGCTTCTAAATGGAATGTTTAAGTTGAGAATTTGGAGGGAGTGGAAGTCTCTGGTAAGTACTAGGTAAGTACTAGTTGTAAAAAGTGAAATTTAGTTTAACATTTTGAACTAAATTTAGGACATTATAAACTGTAGTTAATACAAACTGCCTGTCAGTGGCAGTTAACTGACAGCCAACTGTAAGTGTTTGTCTTGAAAAGGTGCTAATTACTGTCAGCAGGGAGCCGAGTCAGCAATAGTAACTTCCTTTGTCCTTAGAGATGGAGCAGGCGATGTCCACCTACGATACGCTCGCGGCCTTCCGTGAGAGGTGGGCGCCGGAGGGACTGGAGTGCATCATCACCCCCGGCAACCAAATTTTAATTTGATTTTATGTTTTAAAGTTTAATTTGTTTTAATTGCCGGGGATTTTAGTGTCCCCCTCCCCTTTTATAGGGGCCACTGGTAAAATATGGAATTTTAATGCCCTGAAAAAAAACACAAAACAAACCTACAAAAATAAACCCAAAAAACAAAAAAAAAAGGGCCTTGCAAAATATTTGGAGTGTCTCCCAGATCGGGGGGCACTTGACCTCATGTTTATTTGTTTACTCTAAAAGAGTTGTAACTTCCTTCGTCCTTAGAGATGGAGCAGGCGGTGTCCACCTACGGTACGCTCGCGGCCTTCCGTGAGAGGTGGGTGCCGGAGGGACTGGAGTGCATCATCCTCCCCGGCAACCAAATTTTAATTTGATTTTATATGTTTTAAAGTTTAATTTGTTTTAATTGCAGGGTTTTTAGTGTCCCCCTCCCCTTTTATAGGGGGCACTTGTAAATTATGGTTTTAGAGCCCAAAAAAAACCACAAAAAAAACTACAAAAATACAAAAAAGCCCCGCAAAAAAACAAAAAAGGGCCTTGGGAAATGTTTGGTGTGTCCCCCAGATCGAGGGGCATGAATTAATGTTTAATATTGTTGACTCCAAAAGAGTTGTAACTTCCTTCGTCCTTAGAAATGGAGCAGGCGGTGTCCACCTACGGTACGCTTGCGGCCTTCCTTGAGAGGTGGGCATCAGAGGGACTAGAGTGCATCATCACCTCCGGCAACCAAATTTTAATTTGATTTTATATGTTTTAAAGTTTAATTTGTTTTAATTGCCGGTTTTAGTGTTCCCCCCACCCCTGCTTTTATAGGGGGCACTTGTAAAAATTATGATTTTAGTGCCCAAAAACCCCCGCCAAAAAACTACAAAAAAAACCAAAAAAGGGCCTTGAAAAATGTTTGGAGTGTCCCCCAGATTGAGGGGCACTTGACTTAACTGGTTAATTTTGTCTCCTATAAAAAGAGCTGTAACTTCCTTCGGGGCCGACCAAGAGGCGGGATGCCAGGGTGGGGTGCCTGGAGAAGGAGGTGCTTGACCTGGAAGCCCTTCTGGGTCAAGTCGTCGAGGACCCGGCCCTGCGGATAGTGTGCGAAATGAAGAAGGCCGCGGTCAAGGACCTGCAGCTTGTCAGGTCCCGAGGCGCGTTCATGAGGTCGCGGATCCAGTTCCTTCAGGACCTGGACCATGGCTCCCCTTTCTTCTATTCGCTGGTTCCATAAGGAGCTCTTGACGCTGCTGGCCGACGACGGATCCCTGGTCTCGGATCCGGAGGACATCAGTAATAGGGCCCGAGACTATTACGGGGCTCTGTTCTCTCCGGATGCGTCCAGCGAGGAAGCGTGTAGTTTTGTGGGAGGACTTGCCGAAGATCGGCCCGGAAGGCGCGGAAAATCTGGACGCTCCGCTAAGCCTGGCAGAGCTGACCGGCGCCCTCGACCGGCTCTCGAGGGGAAAAGCCCCGGGGCTGGACGGGCTGACCGTGGAGTTCCACAGGGCGTTCTGGGATGTCCTGGGGGGCGACTACGCGCGGGTCCTGGGGGAAAGTCTGCCGACCGAGGAGATGCCCTCTCTTGGCGCAGAGCAGTTATAGTCCTGCTGCCTAAGAAGGGTGATCTCCGCCTACTTAAGAACTGGCGCCCGGTCTCCCTCCTCAGCACGGACTACAAAATCTTTGCCAGGGTGATTGCTGCTCGCCTTGGCACCGTGCTGGACCACATAAAAACATAGCAAATAGGTGCAGGAGTAGGCCATTCGTCCCTTCGAGCCTGCACCGCCATTCAATGAGTTCATGGCTGAACATGCAACCTCAGTACCCCATTCCTGCTTTCTCGCCATACCCCTTGATCGCCCTAGTAGTAAGGACTACATCTAACTCCTTTTTGAATAACTCCATCCCGACCAGTCATACACGGTCCCGGGCCGGACAATCCACGATAACATCCATCTGGTCCGGGACCTCATCCATCATTCCCAGGAGGCTGGTCTGTAGGTCGCCTTCATATCCCTCGACCAAGAGAAGGCATTCGACAGGGTGGACCACGACTATCTGTTCGGAACTCTGTGCGCTTTCGGGTTCGGGACGCATTTCGTCGCCCGGATCCGACTTTTGTACACCGCCGCCGTAGAGTGTTTGATTAAGGTTAACGCGTCCTTGATGGCGCCCCTTCACTTTAGGAGAGGGGTGCGCCAGGGATACCCCATGTCCGGCCAGTTATATGCCATCTGCGTGGAGCCTTTTCTGCGCCTCTTGCGGACAAGGTTGACGGGACTTGCTCTGCAAGGGCCAGGCGTGGAGGTCATCCTCTCGGCTTACGCCGATGACGTGCTCCTCACGGTAGAGGAGCAGCTGTCTTTTACAAGGAACTCACCAGGGTCTGGAACAATGTCTCCACCAAGCGCAGCTCTCCATCGGCTGGAGTGGCGGCTGTCCTGCAGGAGCTGCTGCTCGGGAATCCGTACCTCCACGACCGAGGTTTTAGGTGGCAGTCGGATGAGAGGGCTGTGGCTGGAGAGGTGACCAGAGTCACCTACTCGATGGCGGAGGAGCGGGCTGGATAGCGCCAGGCATGCTGGCACGGCGCCTAAATTCGGCTGACGTCCGCCGCGCGGCCGATGCCATCGAGTCGCTAAAAACAGCTCTGGGCCCTGACTCCGTTAGGTGTGTCGAGGAGGCTCAAGCACGTGGGGAGATCCCGTCTGAACTGACCCCCGTCCAGACGGAATTCCTCATCGGCGCCAAACCCCAGACCCTCCCTCGGGAGCCGGCGCCTCACAACTTGAGCCGCCTCGGAGAAATCCCCTCCGTGCCTTTCAGTTCTGTGCGGAGGGGTTTCCCGTATGGGCTGCTCCTGCACACTCTCAACCTTGCCATCCTCGTCTGCCGTCCAGACACGCCATGGTGTACCATATTGCCATCCGGAGGAGATGGGGGTCCCCGATGGAATGCACTCTATGCGGGAGTCCTCCCATTATTTATCGGGGACTTGGCCTGGGGGGTGGTGCATGGAGCAGTCCCGTGCAATAAATTTTTAAGCCGGTTCACGGACTCCCAGGCCGCCTGAAATTTCTGCGGTCTGGAAGAGTCCGTGTTCCATGTTTTTATTGAATGCGCGAGGTTGCAGCCCCTGTTCAATTATTTAAAGGGGCTGCTCCTCAATTTCTGGCTGCACTTCAGTCACACACTCCTGATCTTTGGGCACCCTGTGCGGAGGGGAGCGGGTAGGTCCGAGGGCCTCCTCGTAGGACTGCTCCTGGGCACGGCCAAGCGTGCCATCAGCCGGTCCAGGCAGCGGGCGGTCGAGGGGGTCATTCAGCCTGACTGCCTGCCTCTCTTCCGTGCTTACATCCGGGCCAGGGTGTCCCTAGAGATGGAGCAGGCGGTGTCCACCTACGGTACGCTCGCAGCCTTCCGTGAGAGGTGGGCGCCGGAGGGACTGGAGTGCATCATCACTCCCGGCAACCAAATTTTAATTTGATTTTATATGTTTTAAAGTTTAATTTATTTTAATTGCCGGGTTTTTAGTGTCCCCCTCCCCTTTTATAGGGGGCACTTGTAAATTATGGTTTTAGAGCCCAAAAAAAACACACAAAAAAAACTACAAAAATACAAAAAAAAACAAAAAAGGGCCTGGGGAAATGTTTGGAGTGTCCCCCAGATTGGGGGGCACGATTTAATGTTTAATATTGTTTACTCTAAAAGAGTTGTAACTTCCTTCGTCCTTAGAGATGGAGCACGCGGTGTCCACCTACGGTACGCTCTCGGCTTTCCGTGAGAGGTGGGCACCGGAGGGACTGGAGTGCATCATCACCCCCGGCAACCAAATTTTAATTTGATTTTATATGTTTTAAAGTTTAATTTGTTTTAATTGCCGGGTTTTTAGTGTCCTCCTCCCCTTTTGTAGGGGGCACTTGTAAATTATGGTTTTAGAGCCAAAACAAAAACACAAAAAAAACTACAAAAATACAAAAAAAACACAAAAAAAAACAAAAAAGGGCCTTGGGAAATGTGGGGCATGATTTAATGTTTAATATTGTTTACTCCAAAAGTCTTTAGAGATGGAGCAGGCGGTGTCCACCTACGGTATGCTTGCCGGCCTTCCGTGAGAGGTGGGCACCGGAGGGACTGGAGTGCATCATCACCCTGGCAACCAAATTTGATTTTATATGTTTTAAAGTTTAATCTGTTTTAATTGCCGGGTTTTAGTGTCCCCCTCCCCTTTTATAGGGGGCACTTCGAGCCTGCACCGCCATTCAATAAGAGCATGGCTGATCATTCCTTCCTGCTTTCTCTCCATACCCCTTGATCCCCTTAACCTTAAGGGCCATATCTAACTCCCTCTTGAATATATCCAATGAACTGGCATCAACAACTCTCTGCGGCAGGGAATTCCACAGATTAACAACTCTCTGAGTGAAGAAGTTTCTCCTCATCTCAGTCCTAAATGGCCTGCCCCCCCTTATCCTAAGACTGTGTCCCCTGGTTCTGGACTTCCCTAACATCGGGAACATTCTTCCTGCATCTAGCCTGTCTAGTCCAGTCAGAATCCCCTCTCATCCTTCTAAACTCCAGTGAATAAAGGCCCAGTTGATCGAATCTCTCCTCATATGACAGCCCAGCCATCACTGGAATTTATCTGGTGAACCTTCGCTGCACTCCCTCAATAGCCAGAACGTCCTTTCTCAGATTAGGAGACCAAAACTGAACACAATATTCCAGGTGTGGTCTCACCAAGGTCCTGTACAACTGCACCAAGACTTCCCTGCTCCTATACTCAAATCCCCTTGCTATGAAGGCCAACATGCCATTTACCTTCTTCACCGCCTGCTGTACCTGCATGCCAACTTTCAATGACTGATGAACCATGACACCCAGGTCTCGCTGCACCTCCCTTTTTCCTAATCTTCCACCATTCAGATAATATTCTGCCTTCGTGTTTTTGCTCCCAAAGTTGATAATCTCACATTTATCCACATTATACTGCATCTGCCATGTATTTGCCCACTCGCCTAACCTGTCCAAGTCACCCTGCAGCCTCTTAGTGTCTTCCTCACAGATCACACTGCCACCAAGTTTAGTGTCATCTGCAAACTTGGAGATATTACACTCAATTCCATCATCTAAATCATTAATATATATTGTAAAGAGCTGGGGTCCCAGCACTGAGCCCTGGGGCACTCAACTAGACATTGCCTGCCATTCTGAAAAGGACCCGTTAATCCCGACTCTCTGCTTCCTGTCTGCCAACCAGTTCTCTATTCACGTCAGTACATTACCCCCAATACCATGTGCTTTGATTTTGCACACCAATCTCTTGTGTGGGACCTTGTCAAAAGCCTTTTGAAAGTGCAAATACACCACATCCACTGGTTCTCCCTTGTCCTCAAAAAATTCCAGAAGATTTGTCAAGCATGATTTCCCTTTCATAAATCCATGCTGACTTGGAACAATCCTATCACTGCTCTCCAAATGCGCTGCTATTTCATCCTTAATGATCGATTCCAACATTTTCCCCACCACCGATGTCAGGCTAACTGGTCTGTAATTACCTGTTTTCTCTCTCCCTCCTTTTTTAAAAAGTGGTGTTACATTAGCAACCCTCCAGTCCATAGGAACTGATCCAGAGTCGATAGATCACCAATGCATCCACTTCCTTAAGTACCTGGGATGTAGACTATCAGGTCCTGAGGATTTATCGGCCTTCAACCCCGTCAATTTCCCTCACACAATTTCCCGCCTAATAAGGATATCCTTCAGTTCCTCCTTCTCACTAGTCCTTCGGACCCCTAGTACATCGGGAAGGCTATTTGTGTCTTCCTTCCTTTGTGAAGACAGAACCAAAGTACTTGTTCAATTGGTCTGCCATTTCTTTGTTCCCCATTATAAATTCACCCGAATCCGACTGCAAGGGACCAACGCTGGTCTTCACTAATCTTTTTCTCATCACATACCTATAGAAGCTTTTGCAGTAATTTTTTATGTTTCTGGTACGCTTCCTCTCGTACTCTATTTCCCCCCTCTTAATTAAATCCTTTGTCCTTCTCTGCTGTATTCTAAATTTCTCCCAGTCCTCCGGTTTGTTACTTTTTCTGGCAAATTTTTATGCCTCTTCCTTGGATTTAACACTATCCTTAATTTCCCTTGTTAGCCATGGTTGAGGCACCTTCCCCGTTTTATTTTTACTCCAGACACGGATGTACAATTGTTGAAGTTCGTGCATATGATCTTTAAAGGTTTGCCATTGCCTATCCATCGTCAACCCTTTAAGTATCATTTGCCAGTCTAATCTAGCCAATTCGCGCCTCATACCATCAAAGTTACCTTTCCTTAAGTTCAGGACCCTAGTTTCTGAATTAACTTTGTCACTCTCCATCTTAATAAAGAATTCTACCATATTATGGTCACTCTTCCCCAAGGTTCCTCGCACAACAAGATTGCTAATTAGTCCCTTCTCATGACACATCACTCAGTCCAGGGTGGCCAGCTCTCTGGTTGGTTCCTCGACATATTGGTCCAGAAATCCATCACTAGTACACTCCAGGAAATCCTCCTCCACCGCATTGCTACCAGTTAGATTAGCCCAATCAATATGTAGATTAAAGTCACCCATGATTACGGCTGTACCTTTATTGCACACATCCCTTATTTGTTATTTGATGATGTCCCCAACCTCACTACTACTATGTGGTGGCCTGTACACAACTCCCATTAGTGTTTTCTGCCCTTTGGTATTCCGTAGCTCCACCCATACCAATTCCACATCATCCAAGCTAATGTCCTTCCTTACAATTGCATTAATTTCTTTTTTAACCAGCAACGCCACACCGCCTCCTTTTCCTTTCTGTCTATCCTTCCTAAATGCTGAATACCCCTGGATGTTAGGTTCCCAGCCTTGGTCACCCTGGAGCCATGTCTCCGTGATGCCAATCACATCATACCCATTAACTGCTATCTGCGCAGTTAATTCGTCCACCTTATTCCGAATACTCCTAGCATTGAAGGACAGGGCTTTCAGGCTTGTCTTATTAACTCACTTTGACCCTTTAGAATTGTACTGTAAAGTGGCTCTTTTTGTTTTTTGCCTTGGGTTTCTCTGCCCTCCACTTTTACTATTCTCCTTTCTATCTTTTGCTTCTGTCTCCATTTTATTCCCCTCTGTCTCCTTGCATAGGTTCCCATCCCCCTGACATATTAGTTTAACTCCTCCCAAACAGCACTAGCAAACACTCCCCCAAGGACATTTTTGTTCTTTGCCTTGGGTTTCTCTGCCCTCCACTTTTCCTCATCTCCTTTGTCTTTTGCTTTTGCCTCCTTTTTGTCTCCCTCTGTCTCCCTGCATTGGTTCCCATCCCCCTGCCATATTAGTTGAACTCCTCCCCAACAGCACTAGCAAACACTCCCTCTAGGACATTGGTTCCGGTCCTGCCCAGGTGCAGACCGTCCGGTTTGTACTGGTCCCACCTCCCCCAGAACCGGTTCCAATGCCCCAGGAATTTGAATCCCTCCCTGCTGCACCACTGCTCAAGCCACGTATTCATCTGCGCTATCCTGCGATTCCTACTCTGACTAGCACGTGGCACTGGTAGCAATCCCGAGATTACTACTTTTGAGGTCCTACTTTTTAATTTAGCTCCTAGCTCCTTAAATTCGTTTCGTAGGACCTCATCCCTTTTTTTACCTATGTCGTTGGTACCAATGTGCACCACGACAACTGGCTGTTCTCCCTCCCATTTCAGAATGTCCTGCACCCGCTCCGAGACATCCTTGACCCTTGCACCAGGGAGGCAACATACCATCCTGGAGTCTCGGTTGCGGCCGCAGAAACGCCTATCTATTCCTATCACAATTGAATCCCCTATCACTATCGCGCTCCCACTCTTTTTCTTGCCCTCCTGTGCAGCAGCGCCAGCCACGGTGCCATGAACTTGTCTGCTGCTGCCCTCCCCGATGAGTCATCCCCCCCAACAGTACTCAAAACGGTGTATCTGTTTTGCAGGGGGATGACCACAGGGGACCCCTGCACTACCTTCCTTGCACTGCTCTTCCTGCTGGTCTTCCATTCCCTATCTGGCTGTGGACCCTTCTCCTGCGGTAAGACCAACTCACTAAATGTGCTATTCACATCATTCTCAGCATCGTGCATGCTCCAGAGTGAATCCACCCGCAGCTCCAGTTCCGCAACCATGGCGTACCATCTTGCCATCCGGAGGAGGCAGGGATCCCCGATGGAGTGCACTCTACGCGGGAGTCCTCCCACTATTTATCGGGGACTTGGCCTGGTGGGTGGTGTACGGAGCAGTCCCGTGCAATAAAATTTTAAGCCGGTTCACGGGCTCCCAGGCTGCCTGCAATTTCTGCGGTCTGGAGGAGTCCGTGTTCCATGTTTTTATTGAATGCACGAGGTTGCAGCCCCTGTTCCATTATTTAAAGGGGCTGCTCCTCAATTTCTGGTGGCACTTCAGTCCCACACTCCTGATCTTTGGGCACCCTGTACGGAGGGGAGCGGGTAGGTCCGAAGGCCTCTTTGTAGGACTGCTCCTGGGCATGGCCAAGGGGGCCATCAGCCGGTCCGGGCAGCGGACGGTCGAGGGGGTGGTTCAGCCCGACTGCTTGCCTCTCTTCTGTGATTACATCCGAGCCAGCATGTCCCTGGAGATGGAGCACGCGGTGTCCACCAGTACGCTTGCGGCCTTCCATGAGAGGTGGGCACCGGAGTGACTGGAGTGCATCATCACCCCCGGCAACCAAATTTTAATTTGATATTTTTTGTCTAAAGTTTAATTCGTTTATTGTGCCGGTTTTAGTGCCCCCCCTCCTTTTAGCTCGGAGCCATTTGTATAATTTGTGTGTTGGTGCCCTAAAAAAAACGCAAAATACCAAAAAAAACAAGGGGGCACCTAAAAAGTTTTTGAAGTGTGCCTCCCCTTTAATCAGGGGGCACGTGTTTATTGTCTTACAACAAAATAGTTGTAACTTCCTTCGGGTGCCTGCGCCTCACAACTTGAGCCGTATGTGGTAATCCCTTCTGTGCCTTTTCATTCTGCACAGAGGGGATTCCTGTACGGGCTGCTCTTGCACACCCTCCATTTTGTCATCCTTGTCTGTCGTCTGGACACGCCTTGGCATACCATTTTGCCGTCAGGAGGAGGAGGGTGTCCCCAATGCAGGGCCCTCTACGCAGCAGTCCTCCCTTTACCCATTGGGAAATTTTCCTGGAGGGTGTTGCACAGGGCAGTTTGGTGCAATAAAGATTTAAGTTGGTTCCCTGACTCCCAGGCAGCCTGCAATTTCTGCGGACTGGAGGCGTCCGTGTTCCATATATACACTGAGTGTGAGAAGTTGCAGCCCCTCTTCCAGTATTTGAAGGGGCTGCTCTTCGATTTTTGGTTGCCCTTCAGTCTCACACTTCTGATCTTTCGGCACCCGGTACAGGGGGGAGCGGGCAAGTCGGAAGGCCTCCTTGTAGGACTGCTCCTGGGCTTGGCCAAAGTGGCCATTAGAGTAAGTGGTTGAGGGGGTCGTTTGGCCCAACTGCCTGCCTCTCTTCTGTGGCTATGTTCGCGCCCGGGTGTCCCTGGAGATGGAGCACGTGGTGTCTGTTGGCATGCTTGAAGTCTTCCGCAACCGGTGGGCACCAGAGGGATTGGAGTGTATCATCACCCACGGAAACCAAATATTAATTTGATTGGTTACGTTTCAGTTAAAATTTGTTAATTTACCGTTTTTATTGGTTATGCCCCTTTAAAAAGCGGGCACATGGTTGACTTTTAATTTAAAAAAAAAAGTCAGCACTTGTAACTTCCCTTGGGAGCTGGCACCTCACAACTTGAGCTGTCTCCGGGAAATCCCCTCTGTATCTTTTCATTCTGCATGGAGAGGATTCCAGTATGGGGTGCTCTTGCACACCCTCCATTTTGTCATCCTCATCTGCCATTCAGACAAACCTTGGCGTACTATCTTGCCGTCCGGAGGAGGCGGGGGTCCCCAATGCAGGGCTCTCTACGCGACAGTCCTCGCTTTATCTATTGGGGACTTGGCCTGGAGGGTGTTGCACGGGACAGTCCCATGCCATAAGGTTTTAAATCAGTTCACGGACTTTCAAGCCACCTGCATTTTCTGTGGCCTGGAGGAGTCTGTGTTCCACATATGTCAAATGTGAAAAGTTGCAGCCCTTCTTCCATTATTTGAAGGGGCTGCTCCTCAATTTTTGGTTGTACTTCAGTCCCACATTTCTGATCTTTGAGCACCCAGTGTGGAAGTGGGAGCGGGCAAGTCAGAAGAACCTACTCGTAGGACTGTTCCTGGGCCTGGCTAAGGTGGCCATTAACAGGTCCAGGCAGTTGAAAGGGTCGTTCGGCCCGACTGCCTGCCTTTCTTCCGTGGCTACGTTTGCGCCCGGATGTTCCTGGAGATGGAGCAGCGGTATCCACCAGCACTCTTGAGTTCCTGCCATGATCGGTGGGCACCGGAGGGACTGGAGTGCATCATCACAACTGGGAACAAATGTTAAATTTGATTTATTAAGGCTCCTTTTAATTTGATTTTAATTTACAGTCGTTATTTGTTGTGCCCCTTTAAAAATGTGGCACATGGTTATAATTTTAAAATCGGCAATTAGCTTAAAATGAAAAAGTCAGCACTTGTCACTTAATGTAGCAGGAGCAGGTTATGTTTCTGCTGCCTCGACAGAGGAGAAAGTCTCTGCAGCTTCTGCTTGCTGCTCCAGAGGAGAGAAAGTCTCTCTGTGAGAGGAAGAGGAAGAGGTCTCTCTACTGGTTTTGCTTCTATGACTAGAGGAGAGAGTCTCTCTGAGAGAGAGGAAGAAGAGGTCCCGCCACTACTAATGTTGCTGTTGAGGTGCCTGGCGAGAGGAGAGCTCAAGAAACACCAGAGGGGAGCAATTCAACCACTGCCTCCATTAATTGCTCTCCATTTTGGGAGAGGGAGAGAGGAGAAGGAACTACAACACAATAGAAACAATATTATCTGTTTGGAAGGTGAGAGAGCCAAAATCTACAACAACAGGTGGGTGTTTTGGTGCACTCAAACAAGAGACCTTTACTTGTCGGTGGGGAGAGGAAAGAAGAAAAGGCCTGAACATTGTGGTGTGTGTGTGTGTGTGTGGCTCTTGTTAGTAACTAGACCACACACACCACTAATAAACACCCCTCCCCTATTGCCTGATCTGGGACAGCTGGAGCTGCCTGGGTCAAGTCTCTTTTCATTTTCCCATTAACAAGACCTGGTGAAGGACTGTGACTGGGTGTTTCCAGCTGTCCCAAGTGAAGACATCTTCTCCCCCCACCAGAAGATCATAACAAGAATTTGTAAATTCCATCGGAGTGCAGCCCTGCAAACACCCACCTAAACTGTGAGTGGTGACCCTGAACCTGCGATCTTTCCCCGCACCACCCTCGTTCCCGTCCGCACGTCAGGACCAGTGGATGCGCAGGCGACGTCGGAGGCCAATACCATCATGGCCTCTGGCGGGAGGGGAGGGGGGCAGAGAGAGCATCCGAGCAGAAGGAAGGAGGGGAGGAAAATGAAACACCTAGAGGCAAGTCCCCTCGAGAACTCAAATGGCCCCATAACCATGCTCGGTCCGAATAACAAGCTGGCAACTGTGAGTGCGAGTTCCTATGCCCGAGCCTATTACCGCACCCACAGAGAATTGGGCCCGAAAAAGAGAGAGCGGGGGCAGAGGCCTCAGTAGACATGGAGATCTCCCTACCTCTGCGTCCCTCTGGATTAAAAGGAAGGCGCTGGAAGTGGCGGAGGACCGAGAGGAGGGAGGTCCCTCTGTGCGAGAGGGGTCGGTGCCCGGCGTGGGCATCGCGTCTTCCCCCCCCCCCCCCACCCAATTATCACCACATGCCATCGGAGCGAGTTGCTCATCCCTTATGAGGGTGAGACAGATACGTCTATCCAGCCTATGCCTCCCGGGGATGGGGAAGAAACTCTGTCCATGTTGGGGGTCGCCAGAGCCGGCTAATGTTTCCGTACCACAACTGTTACTCGTCGCCGGGTCGAGCGTCCTGGGGGCTGAGGGGGGGCGAGGCCAATGAGGCTGAACCCACCCAGTCACACCTGGTGGAAGATTTTGATAAAAACATCCCACCCGCTGGGTCGGTGGGTGGTGGCAGGAAGGGGGAAGCCCCCCCCTATCTCCGTCTGACATTGGTGCTGGGTGTATTGGAGAAACTAGGAATGGTTTTCTCCCTGGTTTTTCCACACAGCCTGGTGCCTGAGGCAGAGGGAGACCCTGATCCACTGCCGCCTCCTGGTCGGCACCCCTGGAGGAGCCCAGGGAGGACTCTTCTGTTATCAATCCTGGGGGTGGGATCGTGACAGAGGAAGGGCCTGCTGATGCGGCAGAGCTGTTCGTTGTATCCTGTGTGCTGGACGGATCGGCTGCTGACGACGACCTCCCGGAGAAGGATGGCGATTCAATGGAGGCCACTGGGGACGACTTGGGAATCCATTGCCCTTGTGACCTCTCATTCCCGTTGTGGAACTCCGTGAATATTTGATGGAATGCCTGGGTCATCGCGATAAGGTCCAGCTGGCCCTCGACAGGTGGTTGGAGCTGGTGCTGCTCATCAGGTCCATCCGTGCTGCTATCAAGACCATGGGCGTGGACAAGAATGTGAGCCATCGCAAGCTGCACCTGCTCAAGTCGTTCCTCGCTGGGCTGCTGAGGGAGTGGAGGATAATGCACGACTCCACTCTCTCTCCACAGGAATGTTAAGTTGAGGTTGCACTGTGCTTTTGCCATTAAGATAACCATAGTCAGCCTCAACATCAACGGCAGCAGAGAGGCACACTGCAGATTTAATAACTTCTCAATCCTTAAGGGAAGTATGCATTGTGCTTCCTGCAAGAAACCCAACACCGTTCCGGGAGATGAGGCCACGTGCCTCTAGGAATGGCAAGGAGAGGTCCGCATGAGCCACCTCACCACCACTTCTTGCAGGGTAGCAATCTTGATGGCCCCACATTTTCAGCCGGTGATCTTGGGGATCAAGGAGCCTGCGCCAGGCTGCTTGCACAATGTCACTGTTCGCCTGGGGGAGGTGCCGCTCCATCTAGTGAACGTGTATGCCCCCCAGAGCGGTGCACAGCAAGTGTGCTTCTTTGAAGAAGTGTCTGCTCTTTTAGGCTCCATCGACAACTGCATTATCCTCGGTGGAGGGGGGGGGGGGGATTTCAACTGCACCCTCGAGGCGAGGGACCTCACCGGTGGCCCCGCAAAGTGTGGCGGCGATAGAGAGGTTGAGGGGCCTGGTCAAGTCCTTCAACTTGGTGGACATCTGGCGAAAGCTCCATCCCGACACCAGCGCTTTCACTTCGGTGGGGTCTGGAGGAGGAAGAATCGACTGCCTTTACATTTCCCGGACATATGGTCTCCTGCATTCCACCGGCTTCCATGCGGCTGGTGCCTTGCTCGGACCACCACATGGGGTGGGGGGGGGGCGGGTGGGGTCTGCGTACTGGCATTTTAACAACCCGCTGCTGGAAGACGAGCGGTTCCGGAATTCGTTCCACCGGTTCTGGGCCGACTGGAGAAGGAAGCAGGGGGGCTTTTGCTCCTTGAGGCTACGGTGGGACATGGGCACATCGTCTCTTCAGTCAGGAGTACGCGAAGGGGTCGACCAAGAGGTGGGAGGCCAGGGTGGGATGCCTGGAGAAGGAGGTGCTCGACCTGGAGTCCCGTCTCAGTCAAGTCGTCGAGAACCTGACTCTATGGATGGTGTACGAAGAGAAGAAGGGCGCGCTGAAGGACCTGCAGCTCGTCGGGTCCCGAGGAGTGTATGCGAAGTCGCGTATCCGGCTCCTCCAGGACCTGGACCACGACTCCCTCTTCTATTCGTTGGAAAAGAGGCAGAGGATCCGGAAGCAGCTCTTGGGCTGCTGGCCGACGACGGATTTCTGGTCTCGGATCTGGAGGGCATCAGTGCCAGAGCCCAAAACTACTACGAGGCTCTGTTCTCTCCGGATCTGTCCAGCGAGGAAGCATGCCAGGTTTTGTGGGAGGACCTGCTGAAAGTCGGCCCGAAGGATGCCGAACAGCTGGATGCTCCACTGAGGCTGGCGGAGCTGACCGGTGCCCTCGGCTAGCTCTCGAGGGGAAAATCCCCAGGGCTGGAGGGGCTGACTGTGGAGTTCCACAGGGCTTTCTGGGATGTCCGGGGGGGGCGACTACACACGGGTTCTGGGGGAAAGTCTGGCGACTGGGGAGATGCCCTTCTCTTGGCACAGATGGTCATCGTCCTGCTACTTAAGAACTGGCGTCTGGTCTCCCTTCTCAGCATGGCTACAAGATATTTGCCAGGGCCATGTCTACTTGTCTTGGCACCGTGCTGGCCCACATGATCCACCCTGACCAGTCCTACACGGTCCCGGGTCGGATCATCCACGACAACATCCAATTGGTTCAGGACCTGGTCCACCATTCCCAGAGGGCCAGTCTGTCGCTCACCTTCCTTTCCCTGGATCAGAAGGCGTCCGACAGGTGGATCATGAATACCTCTTCTGGAACCTGAGCGCTTTCGGGTTCGGGATGCATTTTGTCACCCAGATCAGACTTCTGTATGCCGCTGTGGAGTGTCTGATTAAGGTTAATGGATCTTTGATAGCGCCCCTTCGCTTCAGGAGAGGGATGAGTCAGGGATGCCCCATGTCCGGCGAGTTATATGCTATATGCGTGGAGCCTTTCCTGCACCTCTTGCGGAAGAGGTTGATGGGACTGGCTCTGCAAGAGCCGGGCATGGAGATGGTCCTCTCGGCTTACGCCGATGACGTGCTCCTCATGGTCATGGATCCCGTTGACTTGCGGAGGATGCCTGAGTGCCAGCAGGTCTACTCGGCCGCGTCCTCTGCCAGGATCAACTAGATTCCTGTGGGTCAGGTGAACTTCCTAATGGAGGAGTTCAAAGCTTTTGCCTGGAGTACTACTCCTCATCTCTACCTGGGAATCTACCTTAGCCCTGCTGGGGAAGCCTGGCTGGCAAACTGGCAAGAGCTGGAGTCCAAAGTCATCGCTTGCCTAGGGCGCTGGACAGGACTGCTCAGAGTATAATGTGGGAAAATGTGAGGTTATCCACTTTGCGAAAAATAATAGAAAAGCAAATTATAATTTACATGGTGAAAAATTGTAAAGTGCTGCAGTACAGAGAGACCTGGGGGCCCTTGTGCATGAAACACAAAAAGTTAGTATGCTGGTACATCAGGTAATCAGGAAGGCAAATGGAATGTTGGTCTTCATTTCAAGGGAGATAGAGTATAAAAGCAGAGAAGTCTTGCTACAACTGTACAGGGTATTGGTGAGGCCACACCTGGAGTAGTGCGTACAGCTTTGGTCTCCGTATTTAAGGAAGGATATACTTGCATTGGAGGCTGTCCAGAGAAGGTTCACTACGTTGATTCTGGAGATGACGGGGTTGACTTATGAGGATAGGTTGAGTAGGTTGGGCCTATACACATTGGAGTTCAGAAGAATGGGTGGTGATCTTATTGAAACATATAAGATAATGAGGGGGTTCGACAAGGTGGCTGCAGAGAGGATATTTCCACTCATAGGGGAAACTAAAACTAGGGGACATAGTCTTAGAATAAGGGACTGCCCATTTAAAAAGGATGAGGAGAAATTTCTTCTCTCCGAGGGTTGTAAATCTCCACAACAACCTAGTCAATTCCGCAGTCACCCCCTTCCCTTCCCACGGCACTTTCCGTGCAAGCGCAGGAGATGCAACACCTGCCCTTTTATCTCCTCCCTTCCCATTATCCAGGGCCCCAAATACTCCTTCCAGGTGAAACAGCGATTTACTTGTACTTCTTTCAATTTAGTATACTGTATTTGCTGCTCACGATGTGGTCTCTTCTACACTGGGGAGACCAAGCGTAGATTGGGTGGCCGCTTTTCGGAGCACCTCCGTTCAGTCTGCAAGTGTGACCACGAGCTTCCAGTTGCCTGTCACTTTATTTCTCCACTGCATTCCCACTCTTATCTCTCTGTCCTTGATCTCCTGCACTGTTCCAACAAAGCTCCATGCAAGCTCGAGGAACAGCACCTCATCTTTCATTTAGGCACTTTACAGCCTTCTGAACTCAACGTCGAGTTCAAAATTTTCAGAGTATGACGCTGACAATCTTTTGCTCCCTTTCTCCCCTGCCCCCCCCGCCCACCACAGAGCCTCTTGCTTTCTTTCTATTTTTCGCCTTGTCTCTAATGGCAGTTGGTCATTATCCCATCATTCACACCCTATCTTGACGAATGTTTTTATAACTCCTGGCATTATCATTTGAATTTGGGCCATCATCCCTTTTGTCTCTCTAATCTCTCTCGCCTTCCAACCTATCACAGACCTTCCCTTTTGTTCTTTCTTCCCCTCCCCCTTTCAGTGCTTGTTAAGAATCTGCTCTTTTCGAACACTCTCCAGTTCTGAAGGGTCATCGACCCGAAACGTTAACTCTACTTCCTCTCCACAGATGCTACCTCACCTGCTGAGATTTCCAGCATTTTGTTTTTATTCCAGATTCCAACATCCACAGTATTTTGCTTTTATGCCAAGGTTAAGGATATCTCCTCGCGACTGGAGAAGAATTTGGAATGGGAGTAGGAGGATCCAATTGTTGTGGTTCACATAGGAACCAATGACATAGATAGAACTAGGAATGAGGTTCTGCTGAGAAGGTTTGAGGAGTTAGGGTCAAAATTAAAAAGCAGATCCTCAAAGGTAATAATCTCTGGATTGTGAACTGAGCCATGCGCAAATTGGCATAGGGACAGGCAGATCAGAGAGTTAAATGCATGGCTCAAAGAGTGGTGTGGGAGGAAGGGGTTTCAATTCATGGGGTACTGGCACCAGTACTGGGGAAAGAGAGAGCTGTTCCATTGGGATGGGTTCCTCTTAAACCGGGCTGGGACCAGTGTCCTGGCGAATCGAATAATTCGAACACAAGAACATGAGAATTAGGTACAGGAGGAGGCCAATTGTCCTTTGAGTCTGCTCCGCTATTCAATAATATCATGGCTGATCTTCAACCTCAATTCCACTTTCCCGCCCGATCCCCATATTCCTTGAGATAGGGCTTTAAACAAAAAAGGGGAGGGAGAGGTCAGGTGAGAGGGAAATCCAAAGAGAAAAATCAAAGCATTAGAGCAGTGTAGTGATTTGGGTAAAGATAAGCAGATAGTGACATAGGGCCAGATTTTCTGTTATTTTTGCATGCATACCGCCCACTTAATGTCCATTTTAACGCTGAAATGAGGTGTAAAGCACATATATCGCCCATTTAGCCACAAAATGGAAACTGATGCCCATTTCTCGGTCACTTATCATCGAGCGTTACTTTCGGCATGTACGTAACGCCGAGAAAAAATAATATCGCCTGCCCACTTTTTTGGGGCGGAATCAGCAGAATGGGCAAACCCAACGCCCACAATATCATCCAGCGTTACTTTCGGGACGTCATTAACGCCGAGAATCAATAATAGCAAACACCCATTTTTTTTTTGTCGTAAACATCACATTTGCCGAAACTAACACCCAGTATATCGCCCAGCGTCACTTTCAGCATCTCGCACACATATCGCCCACAATCTCGCTCGCCAAAAAAAACGCTGTGAAAAAGTTGAAATGATCTGAACTAATCACTGCTGTGTGGATGCCATTTTGTAAATTGCACGTCGCTTCATTGAAAAGGCTGCTTCAACTTCGGGGGAGTTTGGATGTACTCTGGAGTTCTTTTCAGGTGATGTGACCATCTGAACAGACATCTTATCATATTGTGGACAATTGGATTTTAATTTAGGTGTCTTAGCGGGGAAATTTATTGCTTGTGAACAATCGGCATTATACTTATAGTTATTGGAATGGGGCCAGCCTTGATGACAACGCAGATACTGCAGAGTGCACAGCATTATGTGCCCAATCTAAGACGTGCCAGACTGATGAGGAGGACCAGACCATACACCCACTGTACTTATAAGGAGAAGCAGTCTTACTTCGACTTATCCGAGGACACCTGCCTTTCCACAAAGTGGTTATCAGTGAGATATGCCAGCTCATCAGGGCAGATCTGCAGCTTGCCAGCACCTTCAGGACCTCATTGTCTGTTGTGGTCAAGGTCACCGTGGCACTGTCGTTCTACCCGTCCAGTCCCTTTCAGGCCTCCGTGGTTGACATTTGCACTATGTCTCAGCATGCCACACATTGCTGCATTAGACAGGTCCCTGAAGCCCTGTTCGCACGTAGGATGGACTTTATCAGCTTCCCTATGTCCACGGAGGCTCAGACTGATGGGGCTCTAGGATTCTACCGAATGCTAACTTCCCCAAGGTGCAGGGAGCAATACACTGTACGCACATCGCCATGCGGGCACCTTCTCAGGACGCAGAGGTTTTTCACAACCAAAACGAATTTCATTCCCTAAAGGTCCAACTCGTTGTCGACCGCAAACAGACAATTATGGCAGTGAATGCTAAGTTTCCAGGCAGCATCGATGAGGCTCACATCCTGTGTGAGAGCACTGTATCTGACATGTTTACCAGTCAGCCAAAGATCAATGCTGGATGCTTGGTGACAAATGATGTGGCCTCACCACCTGGCTGATGACCCCCCTGCGTGACACCCACACCAAAGCTGAGAAGCGATACGACAGCCACAGAGCCACACACAATGTGGTCTAGAAAATCATAGGTGTGCTTAAGCAGCGCTTTAGATGCCTGGAGCACTCAGGAGGGGAGCTACAATACAACCCTGATCAGGTAACTCAATTTGTGGTTGTGTGCTCCATGCTGCACAACTTGGCTATCAGGAGTGGCAAGAATTGCCTGAAGGTGTTGATGGTCCACCTCAGGAGAGGAAGAGGAGGACGAGGAGGTGACCTCGGGCCAGACAATCAGGCTGACTTTGTAACCATGCCCACGCCCCCCTCCAGACTACAGGAAAGGGCCCATGGTGGCTACATAGCTGCAAGACTCTTACGTCAGCAGCTCATAAATGAACGTTTTGCCTGAAAGAACGTTGCTGTTATAGACAAAGCTGACACACTGCTGTGTGTGCAGCTCAGACATCAATGGTGGGCATCACCTTGGTGCCAGTTAAAGTTTAAGTTGATTCAAGTTAAGTTTAATTATACCCTTTCATGATAAGGAATCACCAGTGTGCAACAGTCCAGCTATTTGAGACAATGCGCAACAGGGTTATGTTAAATAAAAAAGATTTAATCTGACCATTGGTCTGAAATTATAAGCATAATGGTCAAAAACACCCCACGCCCACAACACATTTTAGAACATTGACATCAATCAAATGGTCAACATTTCCAGCAACACAGAACACAAATGCAAACGAAAAGGTGGCCCCTCCCTCCATACCTTACAACAAATTGCATACACAGAGATGGAAATATAACAATGCCATTACCTGCCGACATGTAACTCACTTTCCTTCTTCTCCCCACCTCTATCTCTTCCCCTCCTGACTCCACGTTGCCTGGCCGAGGCGCTCCTCAGGCGGTGCCTCATTGGGGGCTGATGAAGGCAGAGGTGGTGGTTGCACGGATACGGGAGCGGGGGGTGCCGAGGTAGGAACATTCTCGGATCCAGAAGCAAGATCTTGCTCCTGCCTCGCATGTGACGTTGGCACTGGGGGTGCGGAACCTAGGGGTGCAGTGCCGCGCTTTGGGACCACTGGGAAGCCTGTGCCACCAGTGTTCTTGGCTATTGCCTCCAGGGCCTCCACCATCCACGGAACGTACTCCGTCATGGTGCCCGAGGTGCTGGCCAGCTGTCAGGATATGCCCCCCCAATGCCTGGAGGATCTGATGACCTATATCAACAGTCCTCCTGGACAACTCTATCATGTCGCCGCTCTCATCTGGCGCTCGTGGAGCAGACCTGCCGCGTCTAAGAAACCTCCGCGGGGTTGGCGCCGTCCTGGGGACAACTGAGGTGACTTGTGGCGAGGTGCTTGTGCCCAGTATCTCCAGAATGGACGTGGGAATGGCCAGAGGAGGACTAGATGGCCTCGGGGTCGAATGCCTTCTTGAGCCTGGTGATGCAGGCTCCTCAAAGTCTGCGCTGTCATCCATAGAAAACGGACCCAGCAGATTGACGGGCGAGAATCGGTGCTCCTCAGAACCAGATGTAGGATCGTCCGACGAGTCCAGCCCCGCGCCCCCACCTTCTGGGCTCGGTGGTCTTGCCTGGGGACACGCTGGTGACTGAGCTGCAAAACACAAATGAGGTTATTAGAGGAGAAGGGGGTGCTAGGGTCACAAGTTAAGTCCAGCGCTTCACACAGCATATGCACGACAAAAGCACCACCGCTATCAAAATCATCACAGACATCACATTCATGACCATCAACACATTCTGCATTGCAATAATTCTCATGAGGCCAGCATTATTTAGAGGATACTTTTAGCAATCATTGATCATATATTATTGTTCGAATATGAGTGGATGTGGCATCTACTGACTTTACATCACGCAATGGTGTATACTTTACTCGAGTGGCATCACTTCAGGTTCTGCAGCTGCCTGCGTGGCTGACCCGGGGTGGATCCCCATGAGTGCGAGCCCCCGCTCTTTGATGTCAGTGAGGTCAATGATGATTGGTGGCCCCCCCACCTATTCGCCTCTGCTCGGCCCTATTCCTCGAAAGCTTCTTCCGTAAAAGGTAACAACAGGATGACATGGCATGAGATCATTGCATGATATCATTGCTAGGTACTGTCACAGAGACTTATACAACACATAACCGACAGATGTAATCATGATTGTAATGAAAATGATTATTTACCTAAAGACATACACCGTGGCCGCAGGCTTTGAGTACAACATTCCTGGTAAAAGTGAAAGACCTCACATTTGATTTTAATCACTCATGACACTTACAAATCAAATTATATAAATAAGAACATGTAAATAAATGTAATACTTACTCTGGCGGATCCGACAACGTCGTTCCATCGTTGCGGCGTTAGTTACCCTCACGCACCTCGTTGGTCACTGATGAGACCACCTCGGCTATCTCGGCCCATATCTTTTGGTAGGCCTTTGGGGTGGGCTTCCCATGCCCTCCTTATGTCAATTGACCCCAGCGTGACTCGACCTCCTGCATGAGGGAGGCTTTTGCCTCGTCCGAGAACCTCCTCGTTCTCTTTCGTACTCCCATTTGTTCCTCTCCCAGCTCACTGATCTTGCCAGTGTCAGTCTCCACAGCGTGCTGTGTCGCCTCCTCCACTCCCTCCATTATAGGCACCAAATTAGACAAAATATCTGGCTGGTAACAGCTAACTTTTTTCTCACAATTTTGTATAAAGCTCGAAACTCTCCCTCCTACCTCCCAAAGCAGCCAAACATGCACCCACACCACACCCACACACGTCTTCATTCCCTCTCTGCTCCCTCTCTCTCGGTCTCCTCTTATGTGCATGTAATGATGACCCCCGACCTCCATTTCAGATCGCTCGTGGTAATGCTCATTTAAAAAAAATGGAAACTAGTGGGTTTGAAAATGGGCGATAATCTGGTGATCTGAAAACCACCCATTTTTGGGCGAACTGCACAAAAGTGGAAAATCTAGCCCATATAGAGTTTAACGGTCATAGTGCATCAGTGAATAAGGTGAAAGTAGGGAATAATGGTTAAAAAGTTTAAGTAGGGGCTTTATCTGAATACATGGATAATGAGAGCATAGGAAAGACTAAACTAACAGAGGACATCGATGGCCAGGGAATAAAGAGAGTTGTAGAACAGGAGTGTAAAAAGATGGTTAAAAATAGTGAGAGGAACTGCGATTAAAAATGAGTTAAACTGTCTGTCAGCAATGCTCATAGTGTCCGTAATAAAACAGGGGAACTGGAGGCATTGGCTCTGAAATTCCGGTCGGAGGCTTCTATCAGACGAACGCCTCCGACCCAAGAATTTTTACGAAATTACCTGGTGGTCCTGGAGGAGTCTCCCGTCCTCCAGGTTCCAACGGAGAAGATGCAGTCAGGTACAGTAGTCTCATTAATAGCTCTCATTGCTATTAATGAGAAAAAAAAACAAACACACTAAACACAGCATAAAAAATAAAAAACAAACCTCATAATTAAAATTAATTGAAATTAAAGTTAATAAATGTCTTAGAAATTTTTTTTCCCCCAATTTTTAAAAAAGTTTTATAATTATGGTTTCATATAAACTTACCTTAGTGAGCAGGAGTTTTTTTTACGTAAAAATGAGTTTTTAAATTTTATTTTTATACATTTTTATATGTTTTAAAATGCTTACGTTGGTAAAAGTAGGCTATGCACCTGCTTTCACCAGGCGCAAGAGTTTTAAGGACATTCGCTGGGCAAGAGATGGGCAAATACCGCAATCTTGCCCATGTGAATGTCCTTGCTGCCGAGATGCCAGAACTTGACAGATTGGAAAAGCCGGTTTTCCGCGCATACGCATTGCGTGCCAAAAACTGGCTTTTGCGATACCTTCCCGGGTTCGTACACACTCCATACGGACCCGTGGAGGCCAGAATTTCAGGGCCAATAATACGTTGCGAGGACTTC
The DNA here is from genome assembly GCF_044704955.1 of Pristiophorus japonicus. NCBI lineage: Eukaryota > Metazoa > Chordata > Chondrichthyes > Pristiophoridae > Pristiophorus > Pristiophorus japonicus. Next base: position 280,501,054 of record NC_091978.1, read on the forward strand.
CACTTGTGGGGAAGAGTAAAACTTGGTTATCAACATAAGATAGTCACCAAGAAATCAAATAGAGAATTCAGAAGAAACTTCTTTACCCAGAGAGTGGTGAGAATGTGGAACTCGCTACCACAGGGAGTGTTTGAAGCGAATAGTATAGACGCATTTAAGGGGAGGCTATATAAGCATATGAAGGAAAAGGGAATAGAGGGCTATGCTGATAGATTTAGATGAGGAAAGACGGGAGGAGGCTTGAGTGGAGCATAAACGCTGGCATGGACTGGTTGGACTGAATGGCCTGTTTCTGTGCTGTATATCCCATGCAATCCTATGTAATTTTAAATTTGAGGCATTGCTGGACCAGCAGCCAATGTAGGTCAGCGAGCGGGTGATAGGAAAATGGGACTCGGTGTGAATTAGGATACAGGCAACAAAGTTTTGAATGAGCTCAAGTTTATGGAGGGTGAAAGATGGAATAGCCAAATCTGAAGGTGACAAAGGCATGGTTGAGGGTTTTATCAGCATATGGACTGAAGCTGGGGTGGAGACAGGCGATATTCTTTTCTTTTTAGGCAGTCCCCCGGAGTCAAGGATGAGTTGCTTCCACACTAAAGTGAATTCTAAGGTGACTGATGAGACCAATGCGGGATCTACAATCTCTGTCACAGGTGGGACAGATGGTGGTTGGAGGGACTGGTGGGTGGGGTGCTTGATTTGATGTACGCTCCTTCTACTGTTTGTACTTGGCTTCTGTGTGCTCCCGGTGAAGAGACTCGACGTGTTCGGCATCTTCTCGGATGCTTTTCCTCCACTTTGAGTGGTCTTGGGACAGGGATTCCCAAGAGTCAGTGAGGATGTTACATTTTTTCAAGGAGGTTTTGAGGGTGTCCTTGAAGCGCTATCTCTGCCCTCCTGGTGCTCCCCTGCCCTGACGTAGCTCGGAGTAGAGTGCTTGTTTCCGGAGTCTAGTGTCGGGCATGCGGACAATGTGGCCTATCCATCGGAGCTCATCGAGTGTGGTCAATGCCTCGATGCTGGGGATATTTGCCTGAGAGAGAACACTGACGTTAGTGCGCCTATCCTACCAATGAATTTGCAGGATTTTGCGGAGGCAGCGTTGGTGGAATCACCGCCGAAGTACCAAAGCATGGCGGAGAAGTACTCTTGGCGCGAATCCATGACTGCATCTCTCTTATTCGGAAGGAGGAGAGCATGCCAGAGGATCTCAGAGATGCCGTAATCGTGACCATCTTCAAGAAAGGTGACAAGTCCGACTGCGGTAATTACAGAGGAGTTTCCCTGCTGTCTGCCACAGGGAAAATCATCGCAAGAATCCTCCTCAACCATCTCCTCCCAGAGGCTGAAGAGCTCCTCCCAGAGTCGTAATGTGGATTCCGCCCACTACGGGGCACAATGGACATAATCTTCACCGTGCGGCAAATTCAAGAAAAATGTAGGAAGCAGCATCAACCTCTATATATGGCTTTTATCGTCCTCACAAAGGCCTTCGACTCTGTCAACTGTGAGGGATTATGGAGTGTCCTTCTCAAATTTGGCTGTCCTCAAAAATTCGTCACCATCCACCGCCTGTTTCACGATGACATCCAAGCCATGATTCTTACCAACGGATCCACCATAGTGCAGACCGGGATCAAGCAAGGTTGAGTCATCGCAACAAAGCTCTTCTCAATCTACCTCACTTCAATGCTTCATCTCACCTTTAACAAACTCCCCGCTGGAGTGTAGTTAATCTATAGGACAAGCGGTAAATTGTTCAACCTCCGACGCCTCCAGTCCAGATCCAAGGTTGTTCTAACCTCTGTCACTGAATTACAATATGCAGATGACGCTTGTGTTTGTGCACACTCGGAGGCCGAACTACAAACCATTGTTGACACCTTCACACGAGAGTCTGGACCTTACATTAAACATCAGTAAGACAAAGGTTCTCTACCAACCTGCCCCCGCCACACAGTACTGCTCCCCGATTATCAAGATCCATGATGAGACCTTAGACAATGTGGAGCACTTCCCATACCTTTGGAGCCTACTGTTAGCAAGGACAGACATCGATGACGAAGTCCAATTCTGCCTTCAGTGTGCCAGCACAGCCTTCGGCCACCTGAGGAAAAGAGCGTTCGAAGACCAGGATCTCAAACCCGGCACCAAGCTCATGGTCTACCCGCCCTCCTATATGCTTCAGAGACATGGACTGTGTACAGTAGGCACCTCAAAGCACTGGAGAAGTATCACCAATAGGTGATATTATGGAGGTAGAAATAGGCAGTCTTGGTGATGGAGAGGATATGGGGTCGGAAGCTCAGCTGAGGGTCAAATAGGATGCTAGGGTTGAAAACAACCTGATTCAGCCTCAGACAGTGGCCATGGAGGGGCTGGAATCGGGGGCTAGGGAGGGGCGAGGGCCAAAGACAATGGCTTCGCTCTTCCCAATATTTAATAGTAAGACATTTCTGCTCATCCAATACTGGATGTCGAACAAGCAGTATGACAAATCATAGGTAGTGGAGGAGTTGAGAGAGGTGGTGGTGAGGTACAGCTAGGTGTCGCCAGCATACATGTAGAATCTGATGTGCTTTTGGATGATGTCGCCAAGGGGCAGCATACAGATGAGAAATAAATTGCTCTAGAGGCAAGGGTGCAGGAGCAGGAAGAGAAGGCATTCTAGATCTCTGGCTATGACTGGATAGTTAAGAATTGAACCAGGCGAGGACAGTTCCACTCAGCTGAACAACAGAGGAGAGGCATTAGAGGAGGATGGCGTGGTCAACAGTGTCAAAAGCTGCAAACCGGTTGAGAAGGAGGAGGTGGGAGAGTGCACCACGGTGCATTAGATAGGTACCATTAGATTGGAAACAGGATAATGTGTAGCCCATATTCAAAAAGGGTGACAAAACGGACACAAGAAACTATAGACCTTTTAGTCTTATTTCAAAACTGTGTAAAATAATGGAATTGATTATCAAGAATAAATTTGAGGATTAGCTGTACAACAACCACATCATGGATTTACAAGTGAAAAATCCTGCTTGGACAAATTCCTTAATTTTTTTGAGGATGTGACAGCCCAAGTGGACTGTGGTAAACTCTACAATGTTGTGTACTTGAATATCCAAAAGGAAGTTGATAAAGTTCCACACAAAAGGGTACGAGTTAAAATGAAAGCTGTGGGATTCAGGGCAAAACTTAGGAATTAATTTTTTTAAATTGCTGAAGATAGAAAACAATGGGCACTGATTTGAGGAGTAATGTCAGGGTGGGAGGAAGTACTGAGTTAGGTGCCCCAGGCTCAATGTTGGGATCACCGCTGTTTCTAATTTACATCAATGGCTTGGATGTAGAAAATCACTGCTAATTGGTTAATTTTGCAGATGACACCAAACTATGAGAGCAAACAGAATCAAAGGGGCAGTCCAGAAAATAGAGAATGAGTTAAACAAAATATGAGTGAGTCAAACAATGGCAGGGAACATTTAATGCAGACAAATGGAAAGTATTGCACATAGGAAGGAAAAAATGGGTGACATATGTACTCAATGAATGGTGTTGGAATGTCTGAGGAGGATGTTGAAATAGACCTAAGAATCTTGGTAGACTCGATGTTCAACCAATACAGACTAGAAATCAAGCAAGCCAATAGAATGTTGAGCTACATTGCTAAAACAGTAGAATACAATTCAAAGGAAGTTGAAATCAACCCGTACAGTGCTCTGGTCAGACTGCAACCCGAGTACTCTGTCCTAGCTTTGCTGCTGCCCCCATGCTGCTGAATGATCTGTTTTACTGCTATCCCCTTTCTTCCTATGGCTGCTGACACTGTTCTGCTGCAGTCATCCTTCAGAATTCTTCCATCACCTTTCACTGGACTGGGTTAGACCAGGCCCTGAAGCTCTTGCAACTACTCTCGACATTGTGTGCTGCTTGCCACCCCACAGCTGTTCCTCAGATCAGGTCCCGCATCTGAACAGACCCTGTAACAGGTTTATCCCTCATCCTCCTCTGGCTCCCCGGTCTATACTGCTCTTGTTCCTTGAGTTTCACTCCCACGGCTCCTCACTCCTATGCACTGCTAAAACCTGAGACCATAACACACCTCCACTACCCAAGGACCAACTTCTGCTGGCTTGTGAACAACTCTGCGCTCCTTCTGATCTCTCCGGTTCTGGACACCCCTGCTGATACTCTCTCACTCTCTCTCATATGGCTCCTGGACTCTTTAGTTGGTGGACATTCCAAACTGATGGCACACTGTCGAAATGTCAACTTTATCCCACAAGTTACTCAGGCTTTAAATGTGGGCTATTTCATATTGTCTCCTCCCTGTCCACGGCAATGTGTTGCCTAATCTCTGCCATGCATATACAACCTCAATTCCTTCTATGGCCATTCATGGACACATTTTTGCTGCCATTACAGACTTGAGCATGTTATTTTTATCTCACTTTTTATTTCTTGGCCCCTCTCAAGTCTTCTTCTCTTATTGCAACGCAACCTCTCATTCTCTGCACTCAAGTGCTTTGCTCCTCCCCCCAATCCCTATCCAGACCTATCACAATTCCTCTCCCTTCCTACTCTCTTGCTGCCATTCTAGGCTTTAATCCTCCATGATTAAGCACACAGATATCACTGTGCTTTTCTCTGGATTCTTTGAAGTGCCCACAAATGCACTTGAGGTTGCCTCCATACAAACAGCAACCCTAACAACCCTACTGTCATCTCTTGTTGACCTTGGTGCCCAATTTGCCCACAGAGTGCTAACTTCACCAAAATCTTTCCCATCCCACTCACCCCACCTATCACTGTCCTATTGAACTCTACCGACAAATGAACTACCATTGCCCTCTCCACATTTTGCTCCAGTGCTGGCATGTTCCTTAGTGCCATATCATTCCTTGGTCTCTCCCCCACTCTTCTGGCACCTTCTACTTCGAGCACCTCACCCTGTTCCAACTCCTCTCACTTCTCCTTTAAAATCATTGTTGTCTACCATTCCCCCAAGCCCCACCATATGTTTATCCCCAAGATATTGTTTTTTCTTTCCTCTCTCAATTTCTGCAGAGGAAGTTGTCAACCTCAGTAATTTCAATCTCCATACCAGCTCCATTTGTCTGCTCTCCCCTCAATTCATCTCCCTCCAATACTCCCTTTAAACTTCTCCCTCCATATAAATTCTGCTACATATATTCATGACTACCCCCTTGGTCTAGCCATTTCCCATGGCCTCTCTGCTCTCATGGTAACTATTGCTAACAAGGTCACCTCCTACCGCTTCCTTATATCTCCAACACACTTCCTACCCCATATTCCTTCTGCACTGCGCTGGAAAAAATTCTCCCGAAGTCATTACAACTGCACTTTCGAACTCCCAATTGTCTAGCCTTTGGCCCTTCTTTCACCTCAATACCTCTGATGCTGGTGTTTGCTCAACAACTCCCTCATCTCCAACTTTGATGCTCCTGTCTAACAAATGCGAGGAGCTCATGGATCTTTTTTCCCTCCTGCCTCTTGCCTCCCCACAGCCCTGAAATCCCGTATCTCTTGTCACTTTCCCATGCCCTCTCCAAATTCATCTTGTCCATGACACACCTGCTAGTTCTTCAATCCAAACAAAAGTCATTTACATTATCTGTGACCGTGATCACAGCGCATTACCCCTCAATGTGGTCAATCACATCGTTCTTCTTTATTCCCTCACTTCCATTGTACTGCTCATGCCCTTGCTTGGTTCCACTCACCTAGTCACGTAGCCAAAGAATCTCGATCAATGGTTTCTCTTCCCACCCCTGCACGGCCACCTCGGGTCTCCTCCAACGATCCATCCTTAGCCCCCTCCTCTTCCTCATCTACATGTTGCTCTTCAATGACATCATATGTAGACATGGGTGGGGGTCACCTTCTACATGTATGGAATGTTTGGATAGGAGGTCTATTTAACTCTACCTCTCTTGCTCCCCCGCTGGCTCTGTGCTGTCAGATTGCTTGCCCAGCATCCAATCTTGGATAAGTGATAATTTCCTCCAGTTAAACATTGGGAAGACCAAAGCCATCATCTTCAGCCCCTGCAACAAACTCCGCCAACAACTGCAACTCCTTCTCTGGCCACTGCCTCAGCCCGAACCAGATTGTTCACACCCTTGGCGTCCTATTGGACCCTGATCTGAGCTTACAATCCCATATCATATCCATCACAAAGACTTCCTACTTCTACCTCCATAACATTGCCTGCCATTGCCCCAACCACATCCATGTCTTTCTCACCTCCATACTCGATTCCTCCAATATTCTTCTGGCCTGCCTCCACCATCTGTAGACTTCGCTCATCCAAAACTCTACTGTACATATTCTATTCCACACCAAATCGTGCTCACTCATCACCCCTATCCTCACTGACCTACATTGGTTCTTGTTCCTTAATGGCTCAAATTTAAAATTCTCATTGTTATGTTTAAAACCCTTCATGGCCTTGCCCACACTATCTTGCTAATCTTCTCCATACTATTATCCCCTAAAACACTTAATCCCTTTGACTCTGGCCTCTTTCCATTCCCATCCTCCCTTTTCCGCATCATTTGCGGCTGTGCCTTCAGCCACCTCGGCCTCATACTCAAACTTGTGCACTAAAACCCCCTGCCTCTTCACCTCCTTTAAGACTCGACTTAAAACTCACCTCTTTCCCTTCCTAATATCCCCTCCTTTGGTGCAGTGTCCATTTTTCCCTTACACCTGTGAAGCACCTTGGGATGCTTTTCTATATTAAAGATTTGATAAAATGCAGTTCTAGTCACCAAGAAACAAAGGAGACACTGGAGCACTGGAAGTAGAGCAGAGAAGAGCCACACGGCTGATCCCGCATGTCAGAGATCTGAGTTATGAGGAAAAATGAGAGAGTTTGGATTTTTTCTTCTGGAAATGAGACAACTGAAAGGCCACCATGGGTGAAATAGTCTTTCTCATCTGTAAATATCTTGTGTTCCCAGTTATGCTACAATTATTGCTGTTGGTTTCCCAATTTTTCCTTATGCTTTCTGCAATAATGCACATACATTTTAGCTTTTTCTAGTTGCGATGAGGAACCTTCACTATTTTTTCACAACTTTACTTTTTGTTTGTTCCCTCGAAGGTCAGGCTCACTGATCCTTCCTAACACCTATGTTATCTGGTATGTGTTATTTTCCCCTTCCCCTCCGCTACTCATGAAGCCTCCTGAATAAAGTTATCATCTTGCAAGTGTAATCAATCAGCAATTTCCTACTTATTGGTCTGCCTTACCAGTCTTTTAAATGTAAATCCTTTGCCACCATCAAAATAATCTCTGCAAGGATACGGGTGCCATTTTGGTTCATATGCTTTATGTACAGTTTTCACATTTTCCAGAATTAGTTCCAATGGACAATAAAACTGAAACCCTCGCTTCGCATTAAGTGTTGCAATGAATTTTAATCAGCAGCAAAATCAAAACCCGTTAAAACTCAATCCGATTCCACTCCTACCTGATATTAGGCTTTGAACTTGACAAAAAAAAGTGACAACCAATCACTGAAAGTTACTCAGTACTTCCCCCACCCCGAGAGCTTGAGCATCTCCATGGTTTCCCCTCCCTCCTCTGACGCAGCTGGTCAGTGACTGCCTGAGTGGGGTGATGTCATTTCCCCGCGCCGCGTGTACGGTGGGGCTCTCTTCCCCGCCCCCCTCCCCATGCCCCGCCTCCTCTCTCTGATTCTGAAGTTCAGTGGAAGCGACGAGAACAGAACGTCCGACTCGTGCGCTCGCTCGAGACAGAGAGCGCGGGCTGAGAACGCCCGCTCGCTCGCTCACTCACCCGCCCCGCATTGAGTCAGGCCGCGGGAAGCCACCCCTCACCCCCTCCATAACACACAGCGGCAACAAGCCATGATGTGAGACACTCAGCCAGCGTGAGACAGAGACAGACAGACAGAGAGAGGCGGGGAGGAGGAGGAGGGGGGCACAGAGCGGGGAAAGTTTATAGACTGCCCCGGCTCTGTGGCAGGGAGGCCGCGGACAGCCGCTTCAGGGTTTGTGGTACAAAGAAGCCGCGGACTCTGCTCCAGTGTGTGTGAGCGGGGCCCCGGGGGGGTTGGAACTGGGATCGCCCCGGACTAAAAGAGCGGAGAGAGTCCGTGCCACTTGTAAAACTGCCGAGCACCAGCCCCGCCCGCTATCCCCTGACTAAAGTACTGAAATTGACCGGGCCCCCACCCCAGCCCCCCTTCCCATCCCCGACTTCGGGGGGGTGGTGAGTCGGGGCGGCTGGAGGTGGAGGTGCTCCGGAGCCGGTGTGAGCTGCACTTCATCTGGAGTCAGAAAGCGTGTCTCATCCTCCCGCTCGGGTGAGTTACTCATTCACACACATTGTGCTGTTAGTTACAGAGGAGACCGAGAGAAAAGGGGGGACCCTCTGTGAATTGGAGTGGAAAGGAGGAGATCAGTTAATGATGAACAACAGGGGCATAAAAACCCATACACACATCCTATCCTCATCCTTCTCCATTCAGAGGGTGGGCGCCTCAGCGATCCCATTAGAAGTTAATCTACATGATTGTCAAGTTCAGATAAAGAGGTCAATTGATGCCTTTTTTAAGTCAAAATTGAATTTGTTCGTATTAAAACGCCCGTATACCGTTAGAAAAGTCATTAACGTCTATCTAACAATCCAATAGCCCAAATATAACCGTTTCAATTCATTTGTGTGGTGTTTCAACCGCCTTTTAATGTATCCAGTTAAAGTGTGAGCAGGTTTGTTTCCAAGCACCGATGCAAAGTGAGAAGGTTTCCAATATCGTGTTTATCGCCGCGTTTGATGCCAAAACGATCTAAACTCAGCTTATTCTTCTGTTTAAAGTTCAATTTTTAAAAGGTTGTATTGAATTGTTATCTGAACTTGACAAACGATCAGTTAGATTCATTTCTAATAGAATCACAAGTGCGAATCAACCATCTGAAATGATAAGGATGAGGACAGGATTTGAATTTGTGTTGTCTTGGGTAATGGTATATTAGGGGTTACATTGATAGTTGCAGTGAATGTCTTCGAGTTCAGTAAGTACTGAAGGCAGTTTGAGTGATATCCTTGATGTGGCTTGGGATCTTGCTTTTATGTTTTTTGAAGTTTTAACCTGTTGTATTGCACACCTTGTCAGTGGAAAGTGGTTTCATGTTGAACTGATTGGACAATTTATAGATTACATTTTACCTGTGCCAGTCATTGATGCCCATTGAGAGCCCAAGTGCACAAGGTGCTTTGATTGGCTTTATGTTTGTAGTATGAAGTTGCATTTTTAAATTTTAACAACTGCTTACAACACATGTTTTAGTCGGCCCTTCCTTCGTTTCACTAGTAGTTGAAGGCTATAACACAGACAGCATGTATATGTAAAGCAGTACTTGGCTTGATGATTGTAAGGAGACAACTTAACTCTGTCTGTTTCACGACCTCAAAATTTGTACTTGTCTCATGGGTACCTTCAGCATTTTGGCAGTATAAAGTTATTGGCTGTAAACTTAGATTTCTTTGGAAACTAGATTCAACTGAACTTAGCTGCTTTAGAGCAAAGTGGACCAACATGTAAATGTCGTCATATATCAAGTTTACTAGTGAGGATCATTGCTCATCAGAAATTTCATCTTGCAAAAACAGTATTCTTACTAGGTATTTTATATTTAATTGAATGAAGCTGTTCCAAACTACTTGTTTGATGTGAGAACTTTTATTCCTAAGGGAAGAATGAAAATGCAAATAAATGCATCCTAAAATATTAGCTGTGTTGACCATAAACAGTGTATCTGCTACGGTGCTGGAAAAAAGTGCAAGTGTGGTGAAGTGATGTCGGGCACATAGCTGTTTTGGATGGCATTTACTGTTATACCTTGGTGGTGTGCTTTAATTTGAAACCTTTTCTAATCATTGTCACAGTTGAGTGAAAGCTTCAAAGAAGAAAGTATAAAATGGGAGAAGGCCTTTCAGCCCCTCTAGCATGTTCCACTGGTAATTTAGATCATGGCTGATCTGTATCTTGACTCCATCTTGCATGCCTTGGTTCCATATCCCTTAATACCCTTGCAATACAAAACTTTATCATTCTCAATTGATCTTGCCTCAACAGTTTTTTGGGAAAAATGTGTTCCAGATTTCCACTACCCTTTGTATGAAGTGCTTTCTGACATCTCTCCTGAATTGCCTCGTTCTAATTTTAAGGTTTTATCTCCCTATTCTGGACACACTCACCAGAGGGAATAGTTTCTCTCTGTCTACCTTATCAAATCCCTAATTATCTTAAACACCTCAATTAGATCGCCCCTTAATCTATACTCAAGAGAATACAAGTCAAATCTATGCAACCTGTGCTCAAAATTTAACCCTTTTAGCACTGGTATTCTGGTGAATTTGTGCTGCAACTCCTCCAAATCCAATATAACTATACTTACCATTCCTATCCAGTTTATTTAGATTTTTACGTTCCACTAAAGGGGTGGTAACTTATTTAACTACTGAAGGTCATTGCTATCCATCTCGTCAGTAATTGTAACTCAGTTGCAACTAATAGTTCTTGTATTACAACACCCTCCGTTGAGCGAACAATTCCTGCACAATGTTCAGGCAGTAATGTGCAAGATGTCTGTGTATATAAATATTGGTTTTATCATGCTACTTATTGTTTGTGCTTTGCCTTATGCTGCCAAAACAGTAGTTTGTGGTTAAAATCACTGATGCATGCATTTTGTTCATTTTGAATATGAAATCCATGCCTATGTACTAACTGTATCTAGCCACAGATTTAAATTATTTTAAACTGAGCTTAAACCAATAATTTGAATGCAGGGGAATTAATTAGTTGTGAAATCACCTTTGGTGAGTATACCGGAATTTACATTGTGTAAAAATCCATGCCTAACAATTTAATTGTAGAAGAATTTAGCTAAGGAGTGGGAGTTTGTGAGCATTAATCATGCTTAAATTATTCTGATTATTAAAATTATTCCTTAAATTTTAATCCTGCATTTATGCTGCTGCTACCAGATTGAGACCGGTTACACAGCACTATACTTTGTTTCCATTGACTGGCTCGAACGTCCAATTTTTTTGCCCAGCAGGCAGCTCTGTTACTTGCATATGCTAAATTGTCCTCCGAGCAGTTAAAATTTAAATGTTGAAAGTGCAAACAGATTGCAGAGATAGGGAGGTGCAAGGCCATGGAGGGCTTTGAAAACAAGGATGAGAATTTTGAAATCGATGTTTTGCTTACCTGGGAGCCAATATAGGTCAGTGAGCACGGGTGATGGGTGAGCGGAACTTGGTGCGAGTTAGGACGCGGGTAGCCGAGTTTTGGATGACCAAGTTTAGTAGGGTAGAATGTGGGAGGCTCGCCAGGAGTGCGTTGGAATAGTCAAATCTAGAGGTAACAAAGGCATGGATGAGGGTTTCAGCAGCAGATGAGCTGAGGCAAGGGCGGAGTAGGACGATGTTACGGAGGTGGAAATGGGCGGACTTGGTTGTGCTGCGGATATGTGGTTGGAAGCTCATTTCGGGGTCAAATATGACACCAAGTTGTGAACAGTGTGGTTCAGCCTCAGACATGTTAAGGAGGGTTGGAGTTTGTGGCGGCGACCAAAGACAATGTCTTTGGTCTTCACAATGATTAGCTGGAGGATTAGACTTGATTATGAGATCACCTGCACCAGGATATTGCAATACTTCTCTCTATATTATACTACATTTCTAGCATGGTTGCAAAGAGAAAACTGCTACGCACGACATTAAAGTTGCAATTATATATGAACTTAGTTAACCACATGTTATTTGAAAATAATGTTTATTTGATGCTTTGCAGCATAATGTACATTTTTTTGATTCTTGATCAATGAAGTTAGAAATTGTTTATTAAATGTTACAGTAAGTAATGGCACTGTTTGACATACAGTGGCCCTCTGCTAATTGGTACTTTCCAGGTGGTGGCTGATTAGTGAGAGCTGTTAATTGAAAGTAGTAACACATTGAGAAGAAAATTCTTGGGTAGGAAAACAATTGTCATTCCTATTGTACCATAAACCTCTTAACCAAAAAAAAATGTGCAGTACAAAATTGTGACAAATCTTGTGTATCATCTTGGATAGAGAAACGTTTGCTATTTAGTGATTTTCATGCGTTACCTAAAAGGAGAATCATGGTGTTTGTCTTGTGAAGTCACATCTTAGTTGAGATATAGTTTTGTTGATTTTGTTGTATTTCTTGTGTATCTTCAGTAATACAAGAAAATCCTGTCATGTGCCAGACCCTCTAACGTGAGAGAGAGAGAGAGCGAGACTCTGCATGGGTGAGGGAGCAGTTTACAGCAGGGCGGGGGGCGGTGGGTGGATGGAACTTAGAACAATCACTAAAGTACTAGGCAAACTAATGGGATTAAAGGTGGACAAGTCCCTTGGACCTAATGGCATGCACCCTAGGGTCTTTAAAATAAGTGGCTGCAGAGATAGTGGATGCATTGGTTGTAATCTACCAAAATTCCCTGAATTCTGGAGAGATCAAGCAAGAAACTATAGACCAGTTAGCCTAACAACTGTCATTGGGGAAAATACTAGAGTCTATCATTAAGGAAGTAGTACCAGGACATTTAGAAAATCATAAATGCGGTCAAGCAGAGTCAGCGTGGATTTATGAAGGGGAAGTCATGTTTGACAAATTTGCTGGCGTTCTTTGAGGATGTAACGAGCAGGATGGATAAAGGAGAACCAATTGATGCTGTATATTTGAATTTCCAGAAAGCATTCGATAAGGTGCCACACAAAAGGTTACTGCACAAGATACGAGCTCATGGGGCTGGGGATAATATATTAGTGTGATGAGTGTTTCTGCCTCTACCATCCTTTCAAGACTCCCACCACCCTCTTGGTGAAGAAATGTTTCCTCATCTTCCCTCTAATCCTTCTACCAACTACTTTAAATCTATGCCCCCTGATTATTGACCCCTCTGCTGAGGGAAATAGGTCTTTCCTATTCACTAGATAGTGGTGGGGGTCTGGAACACACTGCCTGAAAGGGTAATCGAGGCAGAAAGCCTCACCACATTAAAAAAAAAACTTGGATGGGCACTTGAAGTGCCGTAACCTACAGGGCTATGGACCAAGAGCTGGAAAGTGGGATTGGGCTGGATAGCTCTTGGTCGGCTGGCACAGACATGATGGGCCGAAATGGCCTCCTGTGCTGTAAATTTCTATGATTCTAAAGTTTTCCTGCCCTGGCAACATCCTTGTAAATCTCCTCTGCACCCTATCTAGTGCAATCACATCCTTCCTGTAATGTGGTGACCAGAATTGCACGCAGTACTTAAGCTGTGGCCTAACCAATGTTTTATACAGTTCTAGCTTAACTTCTCTGCTCTTATATTCTATACCTTGGCTAATAAAGGAAAGTATTCCTTATATCTTTTTAAACTTACTTTATCAACCTGTCCTACATAAGAACATAAGAATTAGGAACAGGAGTAGGCCATCTAGCCCCTCGAGCCTGCTCTGCCATTCAACAAGATCATGGCTGATCTGGCCGTGGACTCAGCTTCACTTACCGGCCCGCTCCCTATAACCCTTAATTCCCTTATTGGTTAAAAATCTATCTATCTGTGATTTGAATACATTCAATGAGCTAGCCTCAACTGCTTCCTTGGGTAGAGAATTCCACAGATTCACAACCCTCTGGGAGAAGAAATTCCTTCTCAACTCGGTTTTAAATTGGCTCCCCTGTATTTTGAGGCTGTGCCCCCTAGTTCTAGTCTCCCTGACCAGTGGAAACAACCTCTCTGCCTCTATCTTGTCTATCCCTTTCATTATTTTAAATGTTTCTATAAGATCACCCCTCATCCTTCTGAACTCCAACGAGTAAAGACCCAGTCTACTCAATCTATCATCATAAGGTAACCCCCTCATCTCCGGAATCAGCCTAGTGAATCGTCTCTGTACCCCCTCCAAAGCTAGTATAGCCTTCCTTAAGTAAGGTGACCAAAACTGCACGCAGTACTCCAGGTGCAGCCTCACCAATATCCTGTACAGTTGCAGGAGGAGCTCCCTGCTTTTGTACTCCATCCCTCTCGCAATGAAGGCCAACATTCCATTCGCCTTCCTGATTACCTGCTGCACCTGCAAACTAACTTTTTGTGATTCATGCACAAGGACCCCCAGGTCCCTCTGCTCCGCAGCATGTTGTAATTTCTCCCCATTCAAATAATATTCCCTTTTACTGTTTTTCTTTCCAAGGTGGATGACCTCACACTTTCCGACAGTTTCATGCACAAGGACCCCCAGGTCCCTCTGCTCCGCAGCATGTTGTAATTTCTCCCCATTCAAATAATATTCCCTTTTACTGTTTTTCTTTCCAAGGTGGATGACCTCACACTTTTCGACATTGTATTCCATCTGCCAAACCTTAGCCCATTCGCTTAACCTATCTAAATCTCTTTGCAGCCTTTCTGTGTCCTCTACACAGCCTGCTTTCCCACTAATCTTTGTGACATCTGCAAATTTTGTTACACTACACTCTGTCCCCTCTTCCAGGTCCTCTATGTATATTGTAAACAGTTGTGGTCCCAGCACCGATCCCTGTGGCACACCACTAATCACTGATTTCCAACCCGAAAAGGACCCATTTATCCCGACTCTCTGCTTTGTGTTAGCCAACCAATTCTCGATCCATGCTAATACATTTCCTCTGACTCCGCGTACCTTTATCTTCTGCAGTAACCTTTTGTGTGGCACATTGTCGAATGCCTTTTGGAAATCTAAATACACCACATCCATCGGTACACCTCTATCCACCATGCTCGTTATATCCTCAAAGAATTCCAGTAAATTAGTTAAACATGATTTCCCCTTCATGAATCCATGTAGCGTCTGCTTGATTGCACTATTCCTATCTAGATGTCCCGCTATTTCTTCCTTAATGATAGCTTCAAGCATTTTCCCCACTACAGATGTTAAACTAACCGGCCTATTAAGTTACCTGCCTTTTGTCTGCCCCCTTTTTTAAACAGAGGCGTTACATTAGCTGCTTTTCAATCCGCTGGTACCTCCCCAGAGTCCAGAGAATTTTGGTAGATTATAACGAATGCATCTGCTATAACTTCCGCCATCTCTTTTAATACCCTGGGATGCATTTCATCAGGGCCAGGGGACTTGTCGACCTTGAGTCCCATTAGCCTGTCCAGCACTATCCCCCTAGTGATGGTGATTATCTCAAGGTCCTCCCTTCCCACATTCCCGTGACCAGCAATTTGTGGCTTGGTTTTCGTGTCTTCCACTGTGAAGACTGAAGCAAAATAATTGTTTAAGGTCTCAGCCATTTCCACATTTCCCATTATTAAATCCCCCTTCTCATCTTCTAAGGGGCTAACATTTACTTTACTTTTCCGTTTTATATATCGGTAAAAGCTTTTACTATCTGTTTTTATGTTTTGTGCAATTTTACTTTCGTAATCTAACTTTCCTTTCTTTATTGCTTTCTTAGTCATTCTTTGCTGTCGTTTAAAATTTTCCCAATCTTCTAGTTTCCCACTTACCTTGGCCACCTTATATGCATTGGTTTTTAATTTGATACTTTCCTTTATATCCTTGGTTATCCATGGCTGGTTATCCCTTCTCTTACCGCCCTTCTTTTTCACTGCAATATATTTTTGTTGAGCACTATGAAAGAGTTCCTTAAAAGTCCTCCACTATTCCTCAATTGTGCCACCGTTTAGTCTGTGTTTCCAGTCTACTTTAGCCAACTCTGCCCTCATCCCACTGTAGTCCCCTTTGTTTAAGCATAGTATGCTCGCTTGAGACACTACTTCCTCACCCTCAATCTGTATTATAAATTCAACCATACTGTGATCACTCATTCCGAGAGGATCTTTTACTAGGAGATTGTTTATTATTCCTGTCTCATTACACAGGACCAGATCTAAGATAGCTTGCTCCCTTGTAGGTCCTGTAACATACTGTTCTAAGAAACAATCCCGTATGCATTCTATGAGTTCCTCCTCAAGGCTACCCCGTGCGATTTGATTTGACCAATCGATATGTAGGTTAAAATCCCCCATGATTACTGCCGTTCCTTTTTCACATGCCTCCATTATTCCCTTGATTATTGCCCGCCCCACCATGAAGTTATTATTTGGGGGCCTATAAACTACGCCCACCAGTGACCCTTTTCCTCTTACTATCTCTAATCTCCACCCACAATGATTCAACATTTTGTTCATTAGAGCCAATATCATCTCTCACAACTGCCCTGATATCATCCTTTATTAACAAAGCTACCCCACCTCCTTTCCCTTCTTGTCTATCTTTCCGAATTGTAAGATACCTCTGTAGGCCACCCTGCAACCATGTTTCTGTAATGGCCACCAAATCATACCCATTTGTAATGATTTGTGCCATCAACTCATTTACTTTATTTCCAATGCTGCATGCGTTTACGGATCTGTCAACATATACTCCAAGGTCCCTCTGTTCCTCCAAACCACTCATTATCCTCCCATTTATTGTGTATTCCCTTGCCTTGTTGCCTCTCCCCAAATGCATTACCTAATTTTTTCGGATTGAATTCCATTTGCCACTTTTCTGCCCAACTGACCAGTTCATTGATATCTTTCTGCAGTCTAAAGCTCTCCTCACTGTCAATCACACTGCCAATTTTTGTACCATCTACAAATTTCTTTATCATTTCCCCTGCATTTGTCTAAATCATTAATATATACTACAAAAAGTAAGGGACCGAATACTGAGCCCTGTGGAACCACACTGGAGACAGCCTTCCAGTTGCAAAAACTCCCCTCAACCATTACCCTTTGCTTCCTACCACTCAGCCAATTTTGGATCCAATTTGCCACTCTCCCATGGATCCCATGGGCTTTTACATTTTTGATCAGCCTACCATGTGGGACCTTGTCAAAAGCCTTTCTAAAATGAAGTGATAAAAGAAAATTTACTATCTCTCGTAGTTTCTAAAACACTGGATATTCCGCTCATATTGAAACAGAATGCATTAATATCATAAAATTCAAACTAATCAGCCACCTTGATTCTTCCTCTCTTATTCCAGATTGTTTAAAGTCACTGTATAGATGCTCAACTCCTGGCTTCATAGCCCTGAGCTGAAGTTCAAATTTATTCCTATTCCTAGGGCTTGAAATTGTACTTGATTTTTAGCAGTGCTAAGATTTTTTTTAAAACTCCACAACTTGCAAGTAATGTTAACATAGTTCTCCAATTTGAGTATTTGAAGGTTTATTTAATGTCTTTTTTTGTATTTTTTTTCAGTGGCTGTGAACCTTCGTACTCCACTGTTCAAAGGTGTATTTGGTGTGTGATATTTTCAATTTCTTTATAGGAATGTGAACCTGACAATCATAGAATAGAATCATAGATGTTTACAGCACAGAAGGAGGCTATTTCGCCCATTGTGTCTGCCGGCCAAAAAAGAGCTATCCAATCTAATCCCACTTTCCAGCTCGTGGTCCGTAGCCTTGTAGATTACTGCACCTCAAGTGCATATTCATGTACTTTTTAAATGTGATGAGGGTTTCTGCCTCAACAATGAGTTTCAGACCCCATCACCCTCTGGGTGAATAAAATTCTCCTCGACTCCCCTCTAAGCCTTCTACCAATTACTTTAAATCTATGCCCCTTAGTTATTGACCACTCTGCTAAGGGAAATAGGTCCTTCCTCTCCACTCTATCTAGGCTCCTCCTAATGTTATATACCTCAATTAAGACTCCCCTCCACCACCTCTAGGCCAAAGAAAACAACCCCAGCCTATCCAATCTTGCCTCATAGCTAAAATTCTCAGTCCATGCAACATCCTCGTAAATCTCCTCTGTACCCTCTCTAGTGCAATCACATCTTTCCTGTAATGTGACTGGAACTGTGTGCTGTGGCCTAATTAGTATTTTACACAGTTAAAGCATAACCTCCTTGCTCTTGGCTAATAAAGGAAAGTACGCCTTTTTAATCACCTTCTGTACTTGCCCTGTTACCTTCAGGGATCTGTGGACTTGCACTCCAAGGTCCCTTTGTACCTCTGCACTTCACTGTCCTACCATTTATTGTGTATTCTCTTGTTAGCCCTCCCCAAATGCATTACCTCGCACAAAAGCAAAATATTGCGGATGCTGAAATCTGAAATAAAAACAGAAAAAGCTAGAAATCTCGGGTTAAGCAGCATCTGAAGAGAGAGAGAGTGTTAACGGGGGGAAAATTGCGGTCGGAGGCTTCCTGCGTACGAATGCCTCCGACCCGACAAAAAATCTACGGAAGTACCTTCTGGTCCTGGAGGAACGTAGAATTCTGGTCGGAGGCCTAGCTTCGCTGCGCAGCGTACGGGGAGATGTCTTCCATGTACTGCTGGAGTCATGTTGGCCTGGACTACCAATCAATGGGGTTAAAAATAAACTTACCTTAATGGACAGGGTTTTAAGTATAAAAATGAGGTTTAAAGTAGACTATACACCTGTTTTTACCAGGCATGAAAGTTTGAAGTATATTTGTTGGGCAAATAGCCCAATCTCTACCACGCGGATGTCCTTCTCTTGGTGATGTGTAGATTCTTTCAGAAGAAATCTTGACAGATTGGAAAATTTTTGGCCCAATGTTTCAGGTCAGTGACGAAGGATTATAGACCTGAAAGGTTAACTCTCTTTCTTGCCACAGATGCTGCTTGACGGTGCTGATTTGCAGCTTTTTCTATTTTTATTTCATTACCTCACACTTCTCCAGATTGAATTCCATTTGCTACTTTTCTGCCCACCTGACCAGTCCATTGATATCTTCCTGCAGTCTACAGCTTTCTTCCTCACTATCAACCACAAGCCAATTTTTGTATCAGACTTGAGTTATCCTGCCTTCTCTGCCGTTTCTCCCCTTCCACTCAATTTTTGAGAAGGGATTAATTTGCTGGCAGAAGTGGACATTATTCAAATGTGAATTCATGCCATCAATATTTTGGCTTCAGTCAATCTTGCTAGTTGAAAATCTTCAATCTTGTTTTTTTGTTTGAATGTCCTTGTTAATTTTCTCCACTTCCTTTTTCTTGAAGGATTTGCTGATGTACAGACCTCTGGGTGTTAACTGTGTTCTGGCACTTCCCTGAAAGTGGGCAGTTAATAATGTGTGTGCCTTGACATTCAATGCTGTCAGTGAACCATGAGGGTGCATCACATTTCAACCATGAGGTGCATCACAGCCAAGCCCGATCCAATCCACACCGGCCGTCCATAGAGACACACTTCCAGCAGGTGTTGCTAGATAGCAATCAAGAGTGAAAGCCATAGTTGATCTTTTCCTCCTTCCCCAACCCAGGAGAGCTAAGGCCAATTTTGGTATTTGTCAGAGCTGAGGCCTATTGTATGACTCCTAACAACTAACTCAGCACAGACATGGGATCAAATCTGGCACCTTCCAGTCTGTATGGCTCAATAATAAATTTGTTAGTACATCAAGGGAGCCATTTTATTTGGTGAAAGCAGCTCAGCTACTTTGAAATAACCTAAACTCAATAGCTGAAGCTTATTCTTTTCAAACCAAACCTACAATCTGTGCCTGTTTCCTATAATTATCTTTCTGAAAGGTATCAATGTGTATAATGCTCTGGTCTTTGAGTTAATCTGGTAATCCCGTCACACTTGTTTTGCAACATTTTTATAATGGCTGGATTGTCACGAATGTTGCCCGCTTATATATTTTTTTAATGACCTCTTTATTTGGAACATTACAACAAATACATTAGCGATTCTACCACTAATACTCATTGGATGTCTCTCTGTTGAAATATCTCAAAGGTTCAAGTCACCTCTTTTTAGTGCTGAAAGTAGCCTGAAATGCCAGTGAGCTAGAAACTGACTTGTGTGCAACATACAAAAATAATTTTCTGTGCATACCAGTATGTCTGACCAGATATGCAGAGCTGCTGTAATTTTTTCAGTAAGAGTGAGTTTGCAATCATTTGCAGTGGGTTATTTTAATGCTGTTTCATGCACCGAGCATAACTTAGAATAAGGCTGTAAATCAAGATGATCAGGACTAGTACACTAGTCTTTCTGCCTGCTGTACTTCAATATCTGTAGGTAGAAATACTGATGCCAGTAAGAAAGTTTGCCTCTCTGACTTGGCTTCTGCAACTTTCTCTCCATTAAGTTTGATTTTACTAGTTAATGCTTTGTTAGATGTCTTGAATGAGAACAGATTCAGTTATACATGCTCTAGAATTGAGTCAAAAATGTGTTGTCTGAAAGACTTGAAACTAAGTAAGCATGTTTGGAATTTCTGTGACTTTAAGGATTGAGGCATGTTTTAAAGTTGCAAGCAATTTGGAATTGTGCCACAGCTAATTATGGGAGGCTAGCATGCTGGATTACTGTGGTTTATAATCCAAAAGATATGTATTTTACTACCATAATTTGTACATGATCAATTTTTCTTGAGTTAGAAGTTTTGAATTTCATTTTGAAATACTCCATCCAGAGCATGTATGTGCCGTGACATGTCTACACTTTGTTTTTAAAATTTGTTCCAAACTACTTTCTTCACTGGAGTAGCTCCAGAATCAATGAAAGTGAGTGAATTCACTACACTGCCAGTACTGGGGGCGAGTGGAAGACTTCAGGCCTTTATGGTGCAAAAGACTGAATATTATTTTGTAAATCTTACTTGAACCACTGTATTTCTGCTCTCGTTGCTAATTGAAATTCTGAAACTCTAAATTCAGTTTTTTTTTTTATTGAGGCTATATTAAAGTGAAAATGTTTATTTTAAAGTAAACTACTTGGACGCTTGACTACTGGTGAATGTATGTTCATGTACAATTGCTTTGACTGTTCTTAATTAGACGTTTTTAGTCACATTTGTAAAGGGAGGAGGGATAGTGTGTAGGTACACTCTTTAAAATTAAGTCTTGTACTTGTGAGAATGATCCTTGAGCAAATGATTGCTTTAATTGTAGTTCCTGGCCAAAATTTGTTGAGTGCCCTTGTACCAAGTGCCAAAATAATACCACTCCTTTAATGGGAGTTTCATTGTATAAAGTTTCACTTGTGACATCAAAAGGCAGAGGTTAATTTCAATTGACTTTTAATCTGTTCACTGTTCTACCAAATATTCTATATTTACCAACTATTTTTGAATCCTCAGTTATTCATCTACAGTAATCAGGCAGGTTATAAAGTGGAGGTCGAGATGATTACAAAGCTCTGATTCAATCATACATGCAATGTCAGCCATGGCTCAGTAGGTAGCACTCTCGCCTTTGAGTCAGAAGATTGTGGGTTCAAGTCTCACTCCAGATACTTGACTACACAGTGCAGCATTCCTTCAGTTCTGCACTGATCAGGTGATTAGCCAAAAATTCCGGCCTTGCCAGGTCAGTACGAAGTGCGCATGGACCCGGCGAGGCCTCGCAAAAGCTGGTATTCAGGGTGAGAAGCGCATACGCCGAAAACTTGCTTTTCCAATCTGTCTATTTCTCTTGACAGATCCTCGGCATCCCTGGAAGAAGGACATTCGCGTGGGAGAGATTGGACTATTTACCCAACTCATGCCCTGCGAACGCCCTTCAAACTTTTACGGCTGGTAAAAGCAAGCGCATAGCTTACTTTTACCAGCGTAAAACATGAGGCTCAATTTTCCCAGGTCATTTGCCGTGCGCTGTTTTTTCTGGCGTAATTATTTAATTCAAAGTTTTCCCCTGAAATCTGCGCCGGCATAACTGGTTTAGTTACGATTTTTCTATGTTGGTTTTTGTTTTGAAGACATAGTACCCTCATGTCTACGCCATTTTTTGCAGATTGCCCAAATTTTTTTTATCCTAGGTCGGCGTATAAGAACATAAATAGGAACAGGAGTAGGCCATAGCCTGCTCCGCCATTTAATACGATCATGGCTGATCTGATCATGGACTCGGGTCCACTTTCCTGCCCGCTCCCCATAACTCCTTACTCCTATATCGGTTAAGAAACTGTCTCTCTCTGTCTTAAATTTATTCAATGACCCAATTTCCACAGTTCTGAGGCTGCGAATTCCACAGATTTACAACACTCAGAAGAAATTCCTCCTCATCTCTGTTTTAAATGGGCGGCCCCTTATTCTAAGATTATGCCCCCTAGTTCTAGTCTCCTTTATCAGTGGAAACATCCTCTCTGCATCCACCTTGTCAAGCCCTCTCATAATCTTATACGTTTCGATAAGATCAGCTCTCATTCTTCTGAATTCCAATGAGTAGAGGCCCAACCTCCGCAACCTTTCCTCATAAGTCAACCCCCTCATCTCTGGAATCAACCTAGTGAACCTTCTCTGAACTGTCTCCAAAGCAAGTATATCCTTTCTTAAATATGGAAACCAAAACTACGCAGTATTCCAGGTGTGGCCTCAGCAATACCTTGTATAACTGTAGCAGGACTTCCCTTGTCCTTTGTCCTTCCTGATCATTTGCTGTACCTGCATACTACCTGTTATATTTAAGGAGGCCTCACAGGCTGGAGAGGCACTAAAAGACTAAAAGGTAATAAAAGACTAAGGTCACACTTTACTTTGAGCTCACAGTATCTGGTCAGACTCTTCATTCATACATAACACTAACCTTTTGTGTTTCATGCACCAGGACCCCCAGGTAGCGCTGTACTGCAGCACTTTGCAATTTTTCTCCATTTAAATAATAACTTGCTCTTCGATTTTTTTTTTCTGTCAAAGTGCATAACCTCACACATTCCAAGATTGTACTCCATTTGCCAAATGTTTTCCCACTCACTTAGCCTGTATATGTTCTTTTGCAGGTTTTTTTGTGTCCTCCTCACACATTACTTTTCCTCCCATCTTTGTATCATCAGCAAACTTAGCTACTTTACACTCGGTCACTTCATCCAAGTCGTTAATATAGATTGTAAATAGTTGGGGTCCCAGCACTAGTTACTGATTGCCAACCCGAGAATGAACCATTTATCCCGACTCTGTTTTCTGTTAGCCAATCCTCTATCCATGCTAATATATTTCCCCCAAATCTGGCCACTCCCGAAAAACCTTCTGGTGAGTTAACAGAAAGCAGTGCACATTGAGAAATCGGCGCTGAAAGACGCCATTGTTTTTCATCGAAGTTTTTGGAGGGAGTCTCTAACACTTGAAATATCCATAATAACGTTTAACATTTTTTACCTTTCTACGGAGTACATGGATTTCTTGGATTTCTGAAGTTTTCATTTTTTTTTGCTGACATGCCACCACCGAAAGTTTTCAAGCAAGGCTGGAGGGAGGGGGGAACAAGCCCGGGTGGGGGAGGGTGGTGGCGATCGGAAGGCTGCTGCACTAGCACAAGACTGCGAGGAGGAGGAGGACACAAGGCCTGGGTGTGGTCCATCCATACAGACCTGGGGGGAAAGAGAGCAAAGAACCTGTCCTTCCTGCTGTTTTGAGCTTCCTGCAAAGGTAAAATTTAACCATGGGGGCAATACTGACAATGCCATACCTTGTGCGAGCCTTTTGCATGATGGTGCTATGTAGGAGACAATTGATTAGACGTCATCGCATGAGGAACATCAGAGCCCATAGGGTGCTGGGCAGGAGGCCTTGCGCACCTCTGGTATATCGAGACAAGTGTTCTTACCTGCACCTGAGTGATGTAGACTATGTCAGAAGGCTGTGTTTTCACAAAGAAGTTGTAACTGAGATCTGAGAGTTTGTGAAAGCAGACCTGCAACCTAGAAGTGTCCGGAGAACTGCTTTGTCAGTTGAAGTGAAGATTACAGCTGCACTTTCATTCTATTCCTCCGGATCGTTTCAAGCTACAACTGGGGATGTATGTACCATCTCTTAATATGCAACACATGTTTGCATTCGGCAGGTGACAGCTGCAATATATGCATGGAGGAATGACAACATAAAGTTCCCCATGACCACCCAAGCAATGCGTGACAGGACTGTGGGCTTCTCTGGGGTTGCTGGTTTCCCAAAGATATGGGGCTGCATTGATTGTACCCACATCGCTCTGTGAGCACCTTTTTGGAGGATTTCAAGATGTGCAGGAACAGAAAATGCTTCCACTCCATTAATGTACAGCTTGTATGTAACGACATGCATCGCATCATGTCAGTTGATGCAAGATACCCTGGGATCACCGATGATGCGTTCATCCTACGTGAGAGTGTTATATCCGCCATGTTTCAGCAGCAGCCAGAAGGGCAGAGCTGGCTACTGAGAGACACTGGGTACGACCTCGCCACCTGCCTCATGACGCCCCTACACGGAAGCTGATCGGGAATATAACATGTCGCACATTGCGACGTGCAGCATCATAGAGAGGACCATTGGCATCTTGAAACAGTGTTTCTGATGCCTGGACCGTTCCGGAGGCAACTTGTTGTACTCTCCTGCGATTGTCGGTCACTTCATTGTTGTGTGCTGCATGCTGCATAACATAGCCATCATGAGGCAGCAGCAGCTGGTAAGAGAAGACCCATCTGCGCTGAGAGTGTCTGATGATGATGTTGATGAGGAAGATGCAGATGATTAGCACGAGGAAGCCATGCAAGTTCTTGAACCCGAAGCATGATGGCGGAGGAGGGAGGGCCATCGTGCCCCTTTAAAGATTGCTCGCCTTGCACCTGCAGCTCATCCGTGAACGCTTTGCTGCCTGAAGGCTCAGTGACAACTATTCCACATGGACCATGTTTACTGTTTGGACCTGTTCCATAATGTTATGTTGTGTTGATGGAACAAATGATGGAAATGATTCTTGTTTACTTCAAAAGTTGTTAATAATGGAACAAATAATGTAAATGATTCCAATTTAAAGTGACATATATTATTCAAAAGTTTAACTGTTCTTTGTACTTAACTTTTAATAAAATTATTCTTGTATCAAACTTTAAAGTTTTCAGTTACGGTTACTTACAAACTCTTAAGATCACTTATAAACTTTAAGATCACTTACTAACTTTTAAACTTGTAAATTTACATAATGTACAAAAATCTTTTAATTTCAGAACAGTTACAACAGTAACAATAACAGCAGCAGCAAAGAAAGGCTGCACCCATCTCTCATCCCCCTTATGCAGGCGGTGGTGCATTGTTTCTGGGGTTGGTACCAAGCTTATTCTTTAAGATCTCTGGTAGTGCGCACCTGTTGTGGTGGTGGGGGTTGGCTGGCAATGTGGAGGGCCCGGCTTGGGATTCCTCAGAGGCTGGTGTGGGAATTGAAGTGGGAGTGATAGTTGATTCTGTCAATGGGCGTGGGGTCTGGGCGTATTCCCTTATTGCAGCAGCTAACTCTAACATGCTGTCCCTCATGCGCCCTGACAATGTCTCAACGACCTGCAACGTTCCCTCCCTCATGTTCAGTGACAGTGTGTGCACCATCTCTGACATTCCCTCCTTCATGGTCTCTGACCTCGTTCCCATTTCTCGTGAGATTGCTGTCACTTCTCCTGACAGTCCTGCTACCTCATCACCCACCCCACTGATGTGTCCAGGAGTGATCGCGTAAGGTAAGTGCTCTCCCCACTCATTGCCTTAATCTGAACCGCATTTGTTAGATCCTGCACCTCAGGAGAGCGCGATCGAGCTCTCCTTCCTCTCCTCCCCACAGGTATGGCTCGCACCCCACCACTGGGACCCGCAGCCTCGGAAGGTGGGGCCCTGGGTGCGCCTTGCTGCATCACATCACTGGAATCCGCAGCCTCGGAAGGTGGGGCCCTGGGTGTGCCTCGCTGCACCCCACCATTGGGACCCGCAGCCTCGGATGTTAGGAAACCATACAATATCCCACCAACATTCAAACCACTAGTCACGGAAGGGGCTGGCACCTCAATGGGCGGCACCTGCACCTCCACCAAAGTCAGTAAAACAGTGGGGGCTTCATCCATCTCAATCCCCTTCTCCCCCCCCCCCCCCCGCGCCCCCCATGCACTTGGTCTGGAGGGTGGGATTGGAGGATGTTCTCTTCAGGCTCGTCGTCGTCTGAATCATCATCTGCATAGTCAGGGTTGGTCTCAAGTTCTGCAAAATATAGCCGAACACAGACCAATGGTTAGCAGCAGAGGAGGGGGCAGATGGGTGGCATGTATAGACTCACAGTGTAGGCAGTAGGCTGATTTGAAGGACCACGATGAATGATAGCACATTGCATTAACCGAAGCGTAGCTGACTGAGACATCTCCATGAACTGAAGCATGGCTAGCCTGCGCAGTACTTAACGTTTAGCAAAGCCAGACTGTGGAATTTGCTGGACTTACCCTCTCCCTCGAGTGTGGGTCCTGCTTGTGCAGTGGTGGTTGCTTTTCTCCAGGCAGGACCCATCAAAGCAGCGACCTTCTCTTCCAAGAGTGTCAGTGGCTGCAAATTTGCCGGGCCTCATCCTGTTCGAGTTCTTTCCCTTTTTATTATGTGCCACCTTCCTCTGCAAAGATGAAAATGCAACTTTTTAGAGAGGGTGTCTTTCTGCTGGGTGGGACATATACAGCTGTTCACATTTACAATGGCAATTCCATTGAATAAATGAAAATATTACTTACACTAACTACTTGACCAAGGTCCTGCCACTTCTTTCTATACTGGTCTTCCAATCTCGTGGTGGTCACCATTGCGCAGTAATCTTCTGCAACTTGGTTCCAGCGTTTCATTTCTTTGGGTGGTACTTTTGTGACCTCTGCTGGTGTCCAGCTCCTGCCATCTGGCCTCAATTACAGTAACCAGTGACTCCACTTTATCCTGTAAGAAATTCTTGGTCCTTGCACCGCATTGCATCTTGTAGTGCGGCAGATCTGATTTTTCCAATGCTCTCACGCAGCACTTCTTCTCACACAACTGGCTCTTTAAAAATGGCCGATTGCCAGCCCAGAGCTGTGCTGTGCATGCGTGTCCATTGATATAACGTCAAAAACGTCACTTTTTTTTGTTGCGCATGCGCAGAAGATGCTGAATCGTTTTTTTTCCGGTCAGACAGCAGGCTCTATTCTGCCCCCCCCCCCCCGAGGCAACTGGACTCACTGCGTGGCGGCAAATTTGAAATATACATTGAGGAAACTTTGGCAAAATATTTCTGGCCTTGAAAAATGGGCGTAACTCTGGCAATACGCCAGAAAACGGGCTTGGGCAAAATTGATTCCATAAAAATTTAATTTAATCACTCATTTTTATTTTTTTTTTAAAACCCTGTCCATTGAGGTAAGTTTATTTTTAACCCTATTAGAACACATTAAAAAAAATCCAAAAAATATATATTTTTTCTAACATTTTTTGAATGAGTTTTTAAAAATGTATTATGTTGTGTTTCTTGTTTTAGGAGGGTTTTCTCATTGATAGTAATGGGGGTCTGTACAAACGGAGATCCAATTTTTTATCTGAGAATGCTACCTAGTGATGATGGTCCAAGCCCACGTAACTCCAGCATTTCCGTACGTAGGGGAGTCATCTCCTTGCGCTGAACATCGAATGAAAGCCTCCGATCGGAATCTAAGGTGCCTACGTGATCACCAGGCATTTCCCTAATTTTTTGGAGGGTCGGAGGCGTTCGTCCAAAGGAAGCCTCTGACTGCAATTTCCCCCCTGCCCCCCCGATGTCTTTCAGATGAGACATTCAGCCAAGGTGAACTGTTCTCAGCTGAACATAAAAGATCCCATGGCACTATTTTGAATAAGAGCAGGGGAGTTATCCCCAGTGTCCTGGCCAATATTTATCCGTCGATCAACATCACAAACAGATTATCTGGCCATTATCACATTGCTGTTTGTGGGAGCTTGCTGTGTGCAAATTGGCTGGCGCAATTCCAACATTACAACAGCGACTACAAAAATGTACTTTGGCTGTAAAGTGCTTTGAGACATCTGGTGGTTGTGAAAAGTTATATAGAAATGCAAGTCTTTTTCTTTAATCTTATATTGCAGAACTACTTCCAGTGGTGGTTCGGGATAGTTGAGGGGGAGGAGACCTAGTGCTGTAGAAACAACTGTTCATTGTGGAGCAGTTTTTACAGCAGCCTGTTTGACTTGTACAAACTTCGCTCATGCAGTTTTTATCGGTAAAGGCCAGCATTGGCAAAACAGATGTGCTGACCTGTGTGTTAAACACAACTGCTATAGCTACATCTGCCCGCTGGCAGTCAAAACAAATGGCCATCTCTTCCGAAAACTCTGTTTATGTCATGATTCGATCCAAAGCTGCCACCAAGAGGCATTGCCAGAAAAAGTACATCTTTTGATAGTTTGCAATGCCTCTGCAGCCGTGAGCTGCACCCTTCATATTGAAAGGATGATGAGTGGCGGTGTCGTCGTCGTCGGTCCCTCGAAGTGAGGATGACTTGCTTCTATGCCAAAAAGGGATGAGTTCACAGGTGTTTCAATGAAGGACCTGATATTTCAGATCCCGGACTACATGTTGAAGGGTGGAAGATGCCTGTGCGTGGACTATTTAAACGGGTGGTGACCGTTGCACACCGCAATATAATTACAGTAATAGCGTTTGGCAGCTTTTCAGTTATACACAGTGAAACTTGTTTTTGAGACCATGTGAATTATGTACGCTTTGCCTCAACCATCTGAAATGTCAGTTTCAGCGTACGAGGGACAACTATCCAACCATTTCCTTGAACGTGTTGAACAGATTATGTTGATCCCTGGCAATTGTCTCTTGTATCTCCATGCTGATATGTTTTATTGTAAACTTGGAGAATGAAAGGAGTGGGGGGGAGGGAATTCTGAACATGCTTTTTGTGAAAGCTATTTATCATGGTTACTGTTTTTGAATCCTGCATGAAATCAAGAAACTGCATTATTCAGTGATGTTTTGCATGCCCCCACAAAAAATTATTTCTAATTAGATACATTAAGAGGAACTACTGAACAGCTGTTGTATGCTCGTGGCCAGGAAGCTGTTTCCACTGAAGAGAGAAGTAATTATTGATGTATTGGCTACATTTGCATTTTGGTCTGGAACTTTATTTTTTATCTTCAATTTTCTACCTTGCAGGAGGTGTTTGGTGTCATCAAGCCTCTTTCTTCCTCTGGAAAGCTAGCTAGTACGGGCTGTGGGCATTTTCATGGCTGCTTAATGATTTTCTGGCAGGGGGTGTGCTTGTATTTTGGGCAAGTGGTCTCTGCCTTTTTTTTTAAATATGTCGTCGTCTTCCGCTTTAAAGCTTACTTATACATTTTGTTTATACCTAAAATATTTAAGGCTTGGTTAACCATGCTTTTTTTAATGTGAAGATTTGGTGATGGCCAGAAACTGGCTTGGGTCAGGAGAAAATTTAAGAAAAAATTATTCTTTGGGTGTGGGCAGCAGTGACAAAGCTAGCATTTACTGCCCAACCCTAGTTTCCCTTGAGAAGGTGGTGGTGAGTCACCGCCTTGACCCGCTGCAGTCTGTGTGGTACTCAGACTGTGCTGTTGGGGAGGGAGTTCCAGGATTTTGACCCAATGACGATGAAGGAACGGCGATATATGTCCAAGTAGTGATGGTGTGTGATGTAGAGGGGAACTTGGAAGTGATGGTGTTCCTATGCACCTGCTGTCCTTGTCCTTCTAGGTGGTGGAGGTCGCGGATTTGGCGAGTTTGTGCAGTGCATCTTGTAGATGGCACACACTCCAGCCACTGTCAGTGATGGAGGGAGTGGATATTTAAGGTAGTGGATGGGCTGTCTAACACTTGGGCTGCTTTGTCCTGGATGGTATCGAGCTGCTTGTGTGTTGCAGATTCATCCATCAAGGTAAATGGAGAGAATTCCATCTCGCTCCCTAGCATTTGTCTGAAGGTGAATCAGACTGTCTGCAACTTTGATATATTTGACCCTGAAATGAGCTTCTGACCACACATCTGTGACACAACTAAGGC
Source organism: Pristiophorus japonicus (assembly GCF_044704955.1). Classification (NCBI taxonomy): domain Eukaryota; kingdom Metazoa; phylum Chordata; class Chondrichthyes; family Pristiophoridae; genus Pristiophorus; species Pristiophorus japonicus. Next base: position 280,530,912 of record NC_091978.1, read on the forward strand.
CGCCTATTTTCACCCTGTGCTTGCTGCATTGGCTCCCGGTTAAGCAACGCTTCGATTTTAAAATTCTCATCCTTATTTTCAAATACCTCCATTGCCTCGCCCTCCCTATCTCTGTAATCTCCTCCAACCCCACAACCCCCCCCCACCCCCCCCCCCCCAATATATATGTGGTCCTCTAATTCTGGCCCTCTTGAGCATCCCTGATTATAATCATTGAACCATTTGTGGCTGCACCTTCAGCTCTGGAATTCCCCTCCCTAAACCTCTCCGCCTCTGCACCTCTCTTTCCTCCTTTAAAATACTCCTTAAAACCTACCTCTCTCCTGCCCTACTTTCTCCTTCTGTGGTTTGGCGTCACATTGCATTTTATAACACTCCTGTCAAGCGCCTTGGGATGTTTTACTACATTTAAAGACGCTACATAAAAACAAGTTATCACACTCCTGACTTGTGCATTGTCGATGGTGGAGAGGCTTTGGGGAGTCGGAATGTGAGCCACTAGCTGCAGAATACCCAGCCTCTGACCTGCTCTCTGATGTATTGTGCATATTTAGTATTTAAAAGTAGTCACTGTTTTTATCCTTCTTGATTTATTCACATTCTTTCCATAAAATGTTCTATTCAGCTGCAAGGGTAAGATGGTCTGGGCCACAGATTTCTGTAACAGCCCATGTCAGTGATACTTGATGCCAACTGATGGGAAACATACTTTATAAGGAAAGAAAAGCCTGCATTTATATGGTGACTTTCATGACCTCAGGACATTCCAAAGTGCTTTACAGCCAATAAAGTACTTTTGAAGTGTAGTCACTGTTGTAAGGTAGGAAACGAGGCAGCCAATTTGCGCACAGCAAGCTCCCACAAACAGCTTTGTGATAACCAAATATTCTATTTGTGATGTTCATTGGGGGATAATTATTGGCCAGGGCAAGGGGGATAACTCCTGCTCTGCTTCGAAATAGTGCCATGAGATTTTTTTTACGTCCACCTGAGAGCAGACGTCTCATCCAAAAGGCGCGTAGTGCAAGTTTCATTTATATAATCCCCCCCCCCCCCACCCCCAGGGAAAAAATGTATCCAGAGTTGTAACACTCCACCAATATGCGAATTGTCACACTATCATGTCTTTTTAATGATTGATAATGAAGTTCTTATTGAAGTATAAGAGGAGAAAATTGAGTGCCATTGAAAGGGTGGTGTTCGAGACTCCCGAGAGACAACTCTTATCTTGGTGTAGTAGAGTTGAATAAATTGTTCTCCCCTTCAGTAGCTTTTGCCCCTCAAGTGTATTTCAGCTGAGAGGATAGAAGCTACAAAATTGCCTAAATTAACTAATGCTGCAATATTTTTAGCTCTCTAAGCCTTTATTTAGAAATATATTGTGCTTAATGTATTTAAGAATGTAATTTTGTAATCTGATACATATATTCAATGTTGTACACATTCCTGTATATAGATAGTGTGCAAGCACCTTTTGATAAATCGGTGTTGTATGATCTCTTTCCCCGCGTGCATTCTCTAAGTGCAGAATGATTCTCCATGTGTAATACGAGTGCACAATTATTTCCTTACTTTAAAAAAAAAAGAAATTGTAAGTAATAACCATACTTGTGTTGTGGTTTTTTAAGATCGTGATCTTCTGGTGCATTCATACTACAAACTTAGCATTGTTGCAAATTTATTTCTGCTTTACAGCGTCACTAAACTTCTGGATGTAAATTGGGTATCAAAGTTCTTATTGACTGAAGCAAAGTGAAGTGGAGTCTCCTGCAGGACTCACTCCTCTTCCCTCTGGTCAGGCCTTGATTTCAGTTAGACTGCATTTACACATTAACCATAAGTGTTGGTGCAAGGCCAAAGTGTTTCTCACTGACTTTATAGCTATAATCTGAATGCATCATTAAACAGCAACTGGGGATCAAGAAGGAAGTTGTGATAAACAAATGGTTGAAATTAATGATCCATTAAAGGGCTTTAGTTCAAAAAAACAACTAAAAACTTATTTGTGATGGAGAATTGCTGGCAATTTGATCCGCTGCTATAATGTAATATGTACTTGTGATGTATGCGATGTTGGCAAAGCTGCATTTTGTTCCCTCAGAATGCGATTTGTCCTTGTCCTTGAAATAATGTAATACTGAGTCTGAAATGTTATCTGGTTCATTTATTGTGTAAGAAGTGTACCCTAACTTTTTTGTCTCAACTGGTAAGGCAGTGAGTGAGTGAGTAGCTGATTCATATATATATATACCAGGACGGTCCCAGGTTTGATCCATGGCCTGTGCTGATTTCAGCTTGAGAGCATAGAGCTGCTACAATAGTTGTGGGTTAGGGAGGGCAAAATTGATTCTGGTTCCCATTCCCAGTCCTTATCCAGAAACCCTGCTAGAACTGATTTTATGGATGTTGGGTGAGGACAGGATTTGGCTTGCTTGTGATATTTCCCACAGATGATTAATGGCACTGCAGGGTACATGTTGTCTATGGAACTGTACCCCAACAGAGAATTCATGCCATTAGGAGAAAGAGTGATGAAATTGGACAGAATTAGGAAGAGATTGCCCTCCTAAGGATGTTTCATGAAAGGGAATGAAGGAGGCAGAGGAGAAGTAATTTATTATAATGCACTCCTATATTGACAGGAAATTATATAGTTGTATTGTCAACTTAAGTCAGTATAGTACTAAATGTGCACTGCTATTTTAAAATTTGTTCCGATTCCCAGATTGCACAATTCTTGCCTATAACCTTCAATTTTGCTTCCACAAAAATGATGTGCGCTAATGCCCGCAGAGTAAATTTGAACACTGGTTCTTGTGGATTTCACTGAGGAAAATTAGGATTATCACTTGTATGTAGGTCCTTTTCTTTCTTATTACACTCTATACCTCAGACTCTACCTGCCTATCTTTCTGTTTGCTTAAGAATAACTTACAAACCAAGAATCAAAAAGGTAAGGTGTAAGAGAAATAAGATGGAAAAAGAAAATGTAAAATGGAGACAGAAAAACAAATAAATGAAACATGAATTAGAGGAAGTAAGGATGGAGAGAGAAGACCAGGCTAGAAAAAATAAATTCCATGTCTCAAGTGGTACTCTCTAAACTTTTGTTACTTGGGAGATAACCTAAGTACAGAGAACAAATTTGAGCCCTAATTTTTCACTTTTGTCATTATGCTAATTGCTTACATTTCGATACTGATATACTTTTGTATGCTTACTGTACTTTTATCGAAAGTTTATTTCCGTTGTGATCGGCACAATTGTATAATTTTTTTGAAAACTATCTATTTTCTCAACAGCAATAAATTAAGGATTGTTCCCTTTTTTTGTTTTGAAGACTCTTTGCTATTAATTTAACTTGAACCTTACTTATCTCACCATAAGCAAAAAATGAACAAGACATAGGTTAACTACATGTTTACAATACTGAAGGATGTTGGGGAGGAGATAGTGGAGGCCAAAATAATTTTCCAGAAATGTTTTGGCAACTGTTACACCAAAGAAAAGGGAAATTGATAATTGGGCTATAATTTCCCTAATCAGTCTTGAATTATGTTCATCCATAATGTGGATGACATTAGTAAACGTTGAAGAAAGCTTGGGCTAATCAAGGATAGCTTTCATGGTTATGCTTGACTAATTGAATTGTTTTGAAGAAATCAAAGTAAGCAAATGTGGTGGATATATTGTGTATGTTGTCAGAAGGCATGGACAAATTGCCATATAAGCATCTTGGGAAGTTAAGGCTGATGGTATCCATGTGAATAGTGAGAAAGAAAAGAGGAGGGGATAAATGGGTATATTTTGGATTAGTGGGATATAGATAGTGGGCTGCCCCAGGGATCTATATTGGAGCCTTTTCTTTTTGTTTTCCATTTGTATATGAAGGGTTTAGGCACAGGCATAAGAGGAATGTTATCCTCATGCTGCGACTAAATAGCCAGTATTGAAACTGAAGGCTGCAGGAGAACATAGATAGTTCAGCAGAGTGAGCATTTAAGTGGCAGATGCAGTTCAATGCAAATATGAAATAGATTTGAGGGAGAAGGAATAGAGGAGGAGAAGTACATCCTAAATGGTAAGGAGCTTAACAGAATAGAGACCTACTGATGGAGATGCATAGATCTTTAAAGGTTGGAGTGCATATAGAAAAGGCCATAAGGCAAATTAGATTTTGGGCTCTACATTGGGGCACTGGATATAAAAGTATGGAAGTGAATGGATTTTTACAAGATGTTTGTTAAACCACATTTTGACATTCTGGGCATTTATGAAGGGTATTAAACCAAGGAAAAGATAGTGAAGGTTCACCAGGGATAACGGTTTATAGTTATGAAGAAAGGTTTGAAAAATTGGCTCTCTTTCACTGGAGGAGATAGTAGGAATCTAGGAGACATTTTCAAGATTATACAAGGTTTTGAGAAGATAAATAGTGAAAGATTGTTTCCACTGGTTGGTAAATGAAGAACTCGCCACGCCTCTAAGCCAAGCTGTTCCAGTACAGCTACAACACTGGTATCTGTCCGACAATGTGGAAAACTGCCCAGGTATGTCCTGTCCACACAAAGCTGGACAACTCCAATCTGTCCAATTACCACCTGATCAGTCTACTCTCAATCATCTGCAAAGTGATGGAAGGTGTCGTTGAAGGTGCTATCAAACGGCACTTACTCACCAGTAACCTGCTCACCGGTGCTCAATTTGGGTTCTGCCAGGACCGCTCGGCTCCAGACCTTATTACAACATTGGTCCAAACATAGACAAAAGAGCTGATTTCCAGAGGTGAGGTGAGAGTGACTGCCCTTGACATCAAAGCAGCATTTGACAGAGTGTGACATCAAGAAGCCCTAGTAAAACTGAAGTCCATTGGAATCTGGAGGAAAACCCTCCACTGGTTGGAGTCATATCGAACACAAAGGAAGGTGGTTGTGGTTATTGGAGGGCAATCTTCACAGCTCCAGGACTTCGCTGCAGGAGTTCTCAGGGCAGTGTCATCAATGACCTTCCCTCCATCATAAGGTCAGAAGTAGGGATGTTTGCTGATTGCACAGTGTTCAGTGCCATTTGAAACTCCTTGGATAATTAAGCAATTTGTGCCTGCATGCAGCAAGACCTGGATGACATTCAGGCTTGGGATGATAAGTGGCAAGTAACATTTGTGCCATTCAAGTGTCGGGCAATGACTATCTCCAACAAAAGAGAGTCTAACCACAGCCCCTTGACATTCAATGGCATTACAAGTGCAGAATCCCCCATCAACATTCTGGGGTAACCATTGACCAGAAATTTATGTGGATCAACCACATAAATACTGTGGCAACAACAGTAGGTCAAGAGGCTGGGTATTCTGTGGCAAGTGTCTCATCTCCTGACTTCCCAAAGCCTTTCCACCATCTACAAGGCACAAGTCAGGAGTTTGATCGAATACGCTCCACATACTTGGATGAGTGCAGCTCCAACAACACAAGAAACTCGACACCATCCAGGACAAAGCAGCCCGGTTGATTGACACCCCATTCACCACCTTCATCATTCACACCCTCCACCACTAGCGCACCGTGGCTGCAGTGTGTACCATCTACAAGATGCACTGCAGTAACTTGCCAAGGTTTCTTGAGCAGCACTGTCCTCTACCACCTGGAAGGACAAGGGCAGCAGGCGCATGGGAACACCGTCACCTGCAAGTTCCCCTCCAAGTCACACACCATCCTGACTTGGAGATATATTGCCGTTCCTTCATCGTCGCTGAGTTTAAAATCCTGGAACTCCATAACAGCACTGTGGAAGTACCTTCACCACAGGAACTTTTTAAAAAAGGAGGGAGAGAAAACAGGGAATTATAGACCAGTTAGCCTGACATCAGTAGTGGGGAAAATGTTGAAATCAATTATTAAAGATGAAATAGCAGTGCATTTGGAAAGCAGTGACAGGATCGGTCCAAGTCAGCATGGATTTATGAAAGGGAAATCATGCTTGACAAATCTTCTAGAACTTTGAGGATGTAACTAGTAGTGGACAAAGGAGAACCAGTGGATGTGGTGTATTTGGACTTTCAAAAGTCTTTTGAAAAGGTCCCACACGATGTGTGCAAAATTAAAGCACATGGTATTGGGGGTAATGTACTGACATGGATAGAGAACAGGTTGGCAGACAGGAAGCAGAGAGTAGGGATAAAATTGGTCCTTCTCAGAATGACAGGCAGTGACTAGTGGAGTACCGCAGGACTCAGTGCTGGGACCCCAGCTCTTTACAATATACATTAATGATTTAGACAAAGGAATTGAATGTAATTTCTCCAAGTTTGCAGATGAGACTAAGCTGGGTGGTGGTGTGAGGAGGACGCTAAAAGGCTGCAGGGTGACTTGGACAGGTTAGGTGAGTGGGCAAATGCCTGGCAGATGCAGCATAATGTGGATAAATGTGAGGTTATCCACTTTGGTAGCAAAAACATGAAGGCAGAATATTATCTGAATGGCGGAAGATTAGGAAAAGGGGAGGTGCAAAGAGACCTGGGTGTCATTGTACATCGGTCATTGAAAGTTGGCATGCAGGCTCAGGTGGTGAAGACACATAGCATGTTGGCCTTCATGGCTAGGGGATTTGAGTATAGAGTAGGGAGGTCTTAATGCAATTGTACAGGGCCTTGGTGAGGCCTCACCTGGAATATTGTGTTCCTAATCTGAGGAAGGACGTTCTTGCTATTGAGGGAGTGCAGCAAAGGTTCACCAGACTGATTCCCGGGATGGCAGGATTGACGTATGAGGAGAGACTGGAATGACTGGTTCTGTATTCACTGGAGTTTAGAAGAATGAGAGGCTTTCTCATAGAAACATATAAAATTCTGACGGGACTGGACAGGTTAGATGCAGGAAGAATGCTCCCGATGTTGGAAGTCCAGAACCAGGGGTGACAGTCTAAGGATAAGGGGTAAGCCATTTAGGACCGAGATGAGGAGAAACTTCTTCACTGAGTTGTTAACCTCTGGAATTCCTACCGCAGAGAGTTGTTGATGCCAATTCGTTCGATATATTCAAGAGGGAGTTAGATATGGCCCTGATGGCTAAAGGGATCAAGAGGTATGGAGAAAAAGCAGGAAAGGAGTACTGAGGTGAATGAACAGCCATGATCTTATTGAATGGTGGTGCAGGCTCGAAGGGCTGAATGGCCTACTTCTGCACCTATTTTCTGTCAAACTGCAGCAGTTCAAGGTGGTTCACCACCACCACCTCGAGGGCAATTGGAGATGGGCAATAAATGCTGGCCTTGCCAGTGATGCACACATCCCATGAACGAATAAAAAAATAACTGAGGTAAAAGGGTGCAACTGAATAGAATGCATGATGTGGAACTGTTTGTGTCATTCCAGCCCCCATACCAGTTGATTATTATTACTGAAGAGTCCAATGTAATTATCTTTGAAAATACATTTTTGTCTTTCCGTTTTCTCCCAGCCTCTTAAAAGCTATGATTCATACACAGCTGCATGGGTGGTGGCAACCCTCCAGCACTTTGTCCGAATAAATGTGTGAGCGTTGGCAAAGATATTTGACTATAGGGGAGGGGTTAATATAGTTGCAGTTATCACTGCTGCGTTTTACAAAATCCATTCATTTTTCCAACAAAATTCACTGAGTGATCTTTTCTTGATACAATGTCAATTGTGGTGCTAGGGCACTCCTGATGTGGGAAAATGTGAGGTTATCCACTTTGCGAAAAATAATAGAAAAGTAAATTATAATTTAAATGGAGAAAAATTGCAAAGTGCTGCAGTAGAGAGACCTGGGGGTCCTTGTGCATGAAACACAAAAAAGTTAGCATACAGGTACAGCAAGTAATCAGGAAGGCAAATGGAATGTTGGCCTTTATTGCAAGAGGGATAGAGTATAAAAGCAGAGAAATCCTGATACAACTGTACAGGGTATTGGTGAGGCCACACCTGGAGTACTGGGTACAGTTTTGGTCTCCTTATTCAAGGAAGGATATACTTCATTGGAGGCGGTTCAGAGCAGGTTCTCTAGGTTGATTCCGGAGATGTGAGGGTTGACTTATGCAGATAGGTTGAGTAGGTTGGGCCTATACACATTGGAGTTCAGAAGAATGAGAGGTGATCTTATTGAAACATATAAGATAATGAGAGGGCTCGACAAGGTGGATGCAGAGGATATTTCCACTCCGAGGAAACTAAAACTAGGGGGCATCGTCTTAGAATAAGGGGCCGCCCATTTAAAACTGAGATGAGGAGGAATTTTTTCTTGGAGGGTTGTAAATCTGTGGAATTCTCTGCCCCAGGGAGTTGTGGAGGCTGAGTCATTGAATATATTTAAGGCGGAAATAGACAGATTTTTGAGTGATAACTGAGTAGAGGGTTATGTGGAGCGGGCAGGGAAGTGGAGCTGAGTCCACGATCAGATCAACCATGATCTTATTGAATGGCGGAGCAGGCTTGAGGTGTCAAATGGCCTACTCCTGCTCCTATGTCTTATGTTCTTATGATTGCAATCAGATGACTCAGCACAGACATGTGTTGAACCTGAAGCCTTAAATAGGACCTGTATTGATGGCTTACTGAGCAAATGCACCATTGTGATACTAAGCCACTCTTGACCAGAAGTCCCAGATTTGTTTTCCAGTTTGTGCTGAGTTAGCTAATCTCATTCAAAGTGGAAGAAGGAGTTACTACAATTGGTCTGGTGTCCTTGGAATAGAAAATGGTCAAAAACAATCAGGCTTCCCACTCATTGCTATCCAATCATTTCTACTAGCTAGCGATGACAAATGGGAAATCTTGGTTGCATTTCTCTCTATATTTTGATAGTTTTGTATAGAAGATTGGCATTTATTTTAAACATTACTGCTATCTACTTCCTCAGACTGTAAAATATATGCATTATAGTCTGATATGCAAAAAGTCATTTCAAAGGCTTTGATATATTTACTATGACAGTTGTTCCTAGATTATCAGGCGGGCCGCCACACGCTGCTCCCTCAAGACCATCAGCAGGCCGTGGCCATTAGAGGGGGCAGTGTGTGGCGGCATGCCACTTCAGGGAGCAGTGCGTGCTGCTGCAGGAGGGCGACGGCTGATTGCAGGACGGGCAGGAGCTCAGAGGTTGGGGCGAAGGAGCGGCAAGAGTTCATAGAGGGATGTGATCGGGGCCCAGGAGAGGCGAGAGTTTGGGACCCAGATGAGGCGGGGACCCAGATGAGGCGAGGGCCCAGGGGCAGCACGGGCCAGCCCACATGGCAATATATGTGCGCACTAGGTCCATGCAGCAGAGCTGGTCTCCAGTCGTCTTGGTTAATCCTTGCCACTGGACCAAGATCTCACTGTCAAGTCCATGTGGTGGCTGGAGTGCAACGGCCACCACACGTTTATATATAAAAAAAAAAAAAAAATTCACGCACAGGCATCTTCCACCATTCAAGATGTAGTACGGGATCTGGAATATTAGGTCCTTCATTGAAACACCTGTGAACTCATCCCTTTTCGGCGTGGAAGCAAGTCATCCTCGTTTTGAGGGACTGCCTATGATGATCCTAGATGAAGCATCGGGCACGGAATGCAAAGGAAGAGGGCTCCAGCCAATGCTGACCTGTCACTAAGTATTCTGCTGGACGGAGGTTTGTCACTTTGGAAAAGCCTCATAAGTAGTGAAATTTTGCATTTGTTGATGACTGTGCCTTGTACAAGGCATTGGATTTAGATGTCTAGAACATTGAGCTAGCTGACGCACTACAAGATGCCCTATGTAGGTCCTTTCACCACACTGAAGGTATTATTGCTGCTGTTGCAGTTGATGAGGAAAATCTGAAACTTGAGATGACAGATGCTGGAACGCAATACCTGAAAATAAGGTATGTTCAAGGTTTGGCACTTGCCATAATTGGGTTGCAGAAAGATTAAACACATGCTGCTAAAGCTCTACACCTTTTAACTGGGACCAGGAAAATAGTGGCAATGCAGTCACATTTTATGGTAACACGCTGCTTACCATGCCGCTCATGAGGAATCCTTGGTGATAAAGTTCTTCCTAATGACAAACTATTGATTCTTGGGATGGGACAGGAAAGTGAGCAGCATCTTGACGTTAAGGTGACTCAAAGATGTCATGCTTGTGATAGTTTGGAATTAAATCAGCCTTGTATAGAAAGTTCTAAGTTTGATTCCAAGATACTGCAATTTAGCTTAACTCAGCCATTGCCAAAGTAGCCTGAAAAGCCATGAGTTGTGCAGAGAAAATGGGCTAGGGTGTTAATTGTATTCAGGTGGTGGGTATTAATTGGGGACTCTCCATGTATATGGGAGTATGCTCAGGAAGTGAGGAAGCTTATCTTGAGGGCGTACAGTATGCACTGTGTGTCTCTGAATAAAGGCTTCTAAAAACTAGGTGTTCGTATTCACACTGACTCTACTGTGGGGAGAAGTGGAGCAATTTACTTGCTCGCTTATTGGCTCTCCATATTGAGAGGGAGCGTGAGGGACAACAACTATAACTTCTACAACAACTGGAAGAAAATAACATCTACTTGGAAGGAGGGAGACTACTAGCAACTAAAAATCAACATAACAAGGGTGTTGGTACACTTTCTCCATGACTATTACCTGCAGGTGGGAGAAAGAAAGAAGATTAAGGCTGAAAGATTGTGAGGTGTGTGTGTGCTCTCTTAAAATCAACTAGACCGCACACATTTACAACCATTGCCCCCCCCCGGCCATACACCCCATTGCCTGCGATGGGGCAGCTGGAGCTGCTGGGTGAAGTTGTTCTTTCTATTCCCATTAAAAAAGACTTGGTGGAGGACTGTGCCTGGACAGTTCCAGCTGTCCCAGGTGAAGACATCATCGCCACCTACTAGGAAGATCCTAAAGACTTGTATTTATCATCTAGAAAGTGCAACACATCCACTCACTCATCGAGTCCTGTTTTGAGTGGTAACTCCACCTCTGCTCCCTCCTTCCCTGCATCAGGAGAAGGCATTCGAAAGGGTGGATCACGAATACCTCTCTGGCACACTGCACATTTGTCGCCTGGATCCAACTTTTGTATACCACTATGGAGTGTCTGATTAAGGTTAACAGATCTTTGGCACCCATTTGCTTCAGGAGAGAGGTGTCAGGAATGTCCCATGTATGACATCTATGTGGAGCCTTTCCTGGCCTCTTGTGGAAGAGGTTGATGAGACTATTCTGTTTGGGCTGGGCATGGAGATTGTCCTCTTAGCTTACGCCAATGATGTGTTGCTCATGGTCACGGATCCCGTTAACTTGCGGAGGATACGTGAGTGCCAGCAGGTCTACTCTGCCGTGCTTTCTGCGAGGATCAACTGTTCTCTGGTGGGTCAATGGCAGGTGCACTCCTTGCCTTTTACCGTAGCCCTGTTGAGGAAGCCTGGTTGGCGAACTGGCAAGAGCTGAAGTCCAGTCACTGCTCGCCAAAAATACAGAAGAAGCTTGCTGACTTCTTCCGGGACAAAAGGAAGCATTGGTTCTTGCGGTTTTGAGTCTCCCGCTTAGGGAGGGTGGTCAAGCGCTAGTGTGCGTGCATACCCAGGCTGCGACTTTCCACCTTCAGACCCTGCAGAGATACCTATATGTTGATGATCCTCACAAATGGTGTGCGCTGGCAACCTATTCCGCCAGCTGCACAGTCTCAATTATGACACAATTCCTGTTTATAAAACTGGGGTGGAGCTGTGCCGCCTCGCAGGAACTGCCTGTCTTACCAGGACCTGGAATATGGTCGCCTCCATCCAAAGTTCTCTCCCATCGGGAGTGGCGATCCTGCGGGAGCTGCTGCTCAGGAATTCACAGCTCATGACCTCTGTTTCAGATGACTGGCAGAGGAGAGGGCCCTGGTTGGCGAGGTGAACCGAGTCAGGGACGTACTGGATGGCAGAGGAGCAGGCTGGACGTTGCCAGTGGACCTGGCATAGTATGTCTTGGCATAGCATGCAGTTCGCAGCCAAAGCCATCGAGATGCTAAAAGGCACTGGGCCCAACTCCACGAGGTGTGTCAAACGCTCGAGCATGTGGAGTGATCCCTGTTCAGGTGGAATTTCTCATTGGCGTCAGGCCCCAAAGCCTCCCTCAGGAGTTGGCACCTCACAGTTTGAGCCATCTCTGAGATCCTTTCTGTGCTTTTCCACTCTGCACGGAGGAGTTTCCTTCATGGGCTGCTCTTGCGCACTCTCCACTTTGTCTTCCTCATCTGCTGTCCAGACCATTTTACCATCAGGAGGCGAGGTCCCCAGTGGAGGGCTCTCTACGCGGGAGTCCTCCTAATGCGGGTTTTGCATGGAGCAGTCCCCATGCAACTAATTTTTAAGTAGATTCACAGACTCCCAGGCCGCCTGCAATTTCTGAAGCCTGTATACAGTGAGAGAGAGGTTGCAGCCACTCTTTCAATTTTTGAAGAGGCTGGTCCTCAATTTTTGGTTGCTGTTCAGTTCCACGCTCCTGATCCTTGGGCATCCGGTGTGGAGGGGAACAGGCAGATCGGATCTCCTTGTTCGACTGCTTCTGGGCCTGGCCAAGGTAGCCATGCACAGGTCCAGACAGCGGGCGGTCGTTCGGCTCGACTTCCTGTCTCTTTTCCGTGGCTATGTTCACACCATGGTTTCCCTGGAGATGGAGGATGCGGTGTCTGTCAGTACGCTTGTGGCCTTCAGTGGGCACCGGAAAGACTGGCGTGTTTAATCACCAGAAAAAAAATTCTGATTTGCTTTAAGTCTCATTTAAATGCGGTTTAATTTACAATTTATTGGTTGTGTCCTTTTTTTTTTAAAAAGGGAGTACTTGCTTCATTTTTTTTATTGGTGATGGCATGAGCCATCAATCACTGAAATCAACATATAAAAGGTATAAGTGACTGAAGATTAGGCTCTAGTATTCTACCCATCACCACCTGGCCTAGCCAACATTTACATAGTGTTCACATTCCTGATTGCTCTCCAGCAACCTGAAATGGAAGTCTGGGTGTGAGGTAAAGACTGTATTGGCCTTGGATCTGACATCACAAGCAAGGCTGTGTCATCGCACCAACGCTGCTCCTCTTCCTCGCTGCAATGCTTCATCTCGCCTCTAACAAGCTCCCCGCTGGAGTGAAGTTAATCAACAGGACAAGCAGGAAATTGTTCAACCTCTGTCTCCTCCAGTCCAGTTCCAATCTCGGTCATTGAATTACAGTATGCAGACGACGCTTGCATTTGTGCACACTTGGAGGCCGAACTCCAAACCATCGTCGACACCTTCACTGAAGTGTACGAGAGTCTGGGCCTCACATTAAACATCCGTAAGACAGAGATTCTCTACTAACCTGTCCACGCCACACAGTACTGCTCCCCAGTTATCAAGATCCTCGATGAGACTTTGGACAATGTGGACCACTTCCCATACCTTGGGAGCCTACTATCAGTAAGGGCAGACATCGACGACTAAGTCTAACCCCGCCTTCAGTGTGCCAGTGCCGACTTTGGTTGCCTGAGGAGAAAAGTGTTTGAAGACCAGGATCTCAAACCCGGCATCATCATCATATGCAGTCCCTCGGAATCGAGGAAGACTTGCTTCCATTCCCTAAGTGAGTTCTTTGATGGCTGAACAGTCCGATACGAGAGCCACAGACCCTGTTACAGGTGGGACAGACATTTGTCGGGGGAAGGGGTCGGTAGGGCTGGTTTGCCGCATGCTCCTGCCACTGCCTGCGCCTGGCCTGTTCGTGCTCCTTGCGTCGAGCCTCAAAGAGCTCAACGCTCTCCCGGATGTACTTTCTCCACCTCTGGCAGTCTTCGGCCAGGGTCTCCCAGGTGTCAGTGGTGATATTGCACTTTACCAGGGAGGCTTTGAGGGTGTCCTTATAATGTTTCCGCTGTCCTCCTTTGGCTTGTTTACCATGAAGGAGCTCCGCATAAAGCATTTGCTTCGGGAATCTCGTATCTGGCATGCGAACTATGTGGCCTACTCAGGGAAGCTGATAGAGTGTGGTCAGTGCTTCAATACTGGGGATGTTAGCCTGGTCAAGGACACTGATGTTGGTGCGCCTGTCCTCCCAAAGGATTTGCAGGATCTTGCGGAGATATCGTTGGTGATATATCTCCAGCGACTTGAGGTGCCTTCTGTACATTGTCCATGCCTCAGACCCTTACAGGAGGGCGGGTATTACTACAGCCCTGTAGACCATGAGTTTGGTGGTAGATTTTTGAGAAGAGATTCCTCTTAATCTTCCTCGCTGCCATGCTCCACCTCACAATCAACAAGCTCTCCGCTGGAGTGGAATTAAACTACAGAACCAGTGGGAAGCTGTTTAACCTACGCCACCTCCAGGCCAGGTCCAAGATTACTATTGATCTGGATATAGGTGTTGGCACAATCTGCAAATTTGCAGATGATCCCAAGATCTGTGCGAGTATTAGGACTGTAGATGACGCCCCATGTGTTGAGACATTGGGCTCATGATTGGAAAATGATGTATAACTTGGGTAAGTGCAGTATTATGCATGTGGGCAGGGCAAATGTTCAGCATTCATACACCCTCCAACGAAAAACATTAAAGAAGGTGGCGATAGAAATTTGGGCATTCTAATGCATACATCCTTAGCAATGCCGTGAAGCGATAGCTAGGGCAAATAGGGTGTTGGGGTGTATCCATAGGACAATTGAGTACAAGACAGGACACACTGTTTTGCCTTTGACCAATACCTTAGTCAGGCCACACTTGGAATACTGTGTCCAGTTTTGGTCATCTCACATAGTGGGTAATATTGAGGCTTTGCAAAGGATGCAGATGAGGACCACTAGACTAATTCCCAGTTTATAGCATCTTATCAAGGTTAAGAGTTGGGACTCTACACTTTAGAGAAGCGAAGACTTAGAGGTGATCTGATTGAGGTTTCTAAGATAATAAAGGGAATAGATTGTGTTCCAGTTGACAGTTTGTTTCAATTAAATAGATTAGAATCATAGAAACATAGAAATTTACAGCACAGAAAGAAGGAGGCCATTTCGACCCATTGTGTGCTCGCCGTCCGATCAAGAGTTATCTAGTCTAATCCCACTTTCCAGCTCTTGGTCCGTAGCCCTGTAGGTTATGGCACTTTACGTGCACATCCAAGTATTTTTTAAATGTGATGAGGCTTTCTGCCTCTATCACCCATTTCAGGCAGAGAGTTCCAGACACCCACCACCCTCAGGGTAAATACATTTCCCCTCGTATCTCCTATACCTCCCACCAATTACTTTAAATCTATGCCCCCTGGTTGTTGACCCCTCTGCCAAGAGAAACAGGTCCTTCCTATCCACTCAATCCAGGTCCCTCATAATTTTTTAATCCTCAATCAGGTCTCCCCTCAACAACTTCTATTCCAAAGAAAACAGACCCAGCATCCCCAATCTTTCCTCATAGCCAAAATTCTCCAGTCCAGGCAACATTTTTGAAAATCTCCTCTGCACCCTTTCCAGTGCAATCACATCTTTCCTGTAATGTGGTGACCAGAACTGCCCACAGTACTCCAGCTGCGGCCTAATCAGTGTTACATAGAAACATAGAAAATAGGTGCAGAAGTAGGCCCTTCGAGCCTGCACCACCATTCAATATGATCATGGCTGATCATTTTTGCATCTTTAGTACCCCATTCCTGTTTTCTCCCCATACCCCTTGATCCCTTTAGCCGTAAGGGCCACATCTAACTCCCTTTTGAATATATCTAACAAACTGGCCTCAACAACTTTGCGGTAGAGAATTCCACAGGTTCACAATTCCCTGAGTGAAGAAGTTTCTCCTCATCTCGGTCCTAAATGGCTTACCCTTATCCTTAAACTGTGACCCCCTGGTTCTGGACTTCCCCCAACATCGGGAACATTCTTCCTGCATCTAACCTGTCCAATCCCATCAGAACTTTGTTTCTATGAGATCCCCTCATTCTTCTAAATTCCAGTGAATATAAGCCTAGTCGATCCAGTCTTTCTTCATGCGTCAGTCCTGCCATCCCGGGAATCTGGTGAACCTTCGCTGCACTCCCTCAATAGCAAGAATGTCCTTCCTCAGATTACGAGACCAAAACTGTACACAATATTCAAGGTATGGCCTCACCAAGGCCCTGTACAACTGCAGTAAGACCTACCTGCTCCTACCCTGGTTGCAGGGTGGCCAAGACTGGGAATTAAACATACAGGGGTATCTGACAATTCGGAAAGATAGACAAGAAGGGAAAGGAGGTGGGGTAGCTCTGTTAATAAAGGATGATATCAGTGCAGTTGTGAGATGATATTGGCTCGAAGGAACAAAATGTTGAATCATTGTAGGTGGAGATTAGAGATAGTAAAGGGAAAAAGTCATTGGTGGGCGTAGTTTATAGGCTCCCAAATAATAACTTCACGGTGGGGCGGACAATAATCAAGGGAATAATGGAGGCATGTGAAAAAGGAATGGCAGTAATCATGGGGGATTTTAACCTACATATCGATTGGTCAAATCAAATCGCACGGGGTAGCCTTGAGGAATTCATAGAATGCATACGGGATTGTTTCTTAGAACAGTATGTAACAGAACCTACAAGGGAGCAAGCTATCTTAGATCTGGTCCTGTGTAATGAGACAGGAATAATAAACGATCTCCCAGTAAAAGATCCTCTAGGAATGAGTGATCACAGTATGGTTGAATTTGTAATACAGATTGAGGGTGGTGAGGAAGTAGTGTCTCAAATGAGCGTACTATGCTTTAACAAAGGGGACTACAGTGGGATGAGGGCAGAGTTAGCTAAAGTAGACTGGGAACACAGACTAAATGGTGGCTCAATTGAGGAACAGTGGAGGACTTTTAAGGAACTCTTTCATAGTGCTCAACAAAAATGTATTCCAGTGAAAAAGAAGGGTGGTAAGAGAAGGGATAACCAGCCGTGGATAACTAAGGAAATAAAGGAGAGTATCAAATTAAAAACCAATGCGTATAAGGTGGCCAAGGTTAGTGAGAAACTAGAAGATTGGGAAAATTTTAAATGGCAGCAAGAATGACTAAGAAAGCAATAAAGAAAGGAAAGATAGATTACAAAAGTAAATTTGCGCAAAACATAAAAACAGATAGTAAAAGCTTTTACCGATGTATAAAACGGAAGAGTGACTAAAGTAAATGTTGGTCCCTTAGAAGATGAGAAGGGGGATTTAATCATGGTTAATATGGAAATGGCTGAGACCTTAAACAATTATTTTGCTTCGGTCTTCACAGTGGAAGACATGAAAACCAAGCCACAAATTGCTGGTCACGGGAATGTGGGAAGGGAAGACCTTGAGAAATCACTATCACTAGGGGGGTAGTGCTGGACAGGCTAATGGATCTCAAGGTAGACAAGTCCCCTGGTCCTGATGAAATGCATCTCAGGGTATTAAAAGAGTTGGCGGAGGTTATAGCAGATGCATTCGTTATAATCTACCAAAATTCTCTGGACTCTGGGGAGGTACCATCAGTTTGGAAAGCAGCTAATGTAATGCCTCTGTTTTTTTTTAAAAAGGGGGCAGTCAAAAGGCAGATGACTACAGGCCGGTTAGTTTAACATCTGTAGTGGGGAAAATGCTTGAAGCTATCATTAAGGAAGAAATAGCGGGACATCTAGATAGGAATAGTGCAATCAAGCAGACGCAACATGGATTCATGAAGAGGAAATCATGTGTAACTAATTTACTGGAATTCTTTGAAGATATAACGAGCATGGTGGATAGAGGTGTATTTAGATTTCCAAAAGGCATTCGATAAGGTGCCACACAAAAGGTTACTGCAGAAGATAAAGGTACGCGGAGTCAGAGGAAATGTATTAGCATGGATCGAGAATTGGCTGGCTAACACAAAGCAGAGAGTCGGGATAAATGGGTCGTTTTCGAGTTGGAAATCGGTGATTAGTGATGTGCCACAGGAATCGGTGCTGGGACCACAACTGTTACAATATACATAGATGACCTGGAAGAGGGGACAGAGTGTAGTGTAACAAAATTTGCAGATGACACAAAGATTAGTGGGAAAGCGGGTTGTGTAGAGGACGCAGAGAGGCTGCAAAGAGATTTAGATAGGTTAAGCGAATGGGCTAAGGTTTGGCAGATGTAATACAATGTCGGAAAATGTGAGGCCATCCATCTTTGGGGTGGAAAAAACCAGTAAAAGGGAATATTATTTGAATGGGGAGAAATTACAACATGCTGCGGTGCAGAGGGATCTGGGGGTCCTTGTTCATGAATCCCAAAAAGTTAGTTTGCAGGTGCAGCAGGTAATCAGGAAGGCGAATGCAATGTTGGCCTTCATTGCGAGAGGGATGGAGTACAAAAGTAGGAAGGTCCTGCTGCAACTGTACAAGGTATTGGTGAGGCCGCACCTGGAGTACTGCATGCAGTTTTGGTCACCTTACTTAAAGAAGGATATACTAGCTTTGGAGGGAGTACAGAGACGATTCAATAGGCTGATTCTGGAGATGAGGGGGTTACCTTATGATGATAGATTGAGTAGACTGGGTCTTTACTCGGAGTTCAGAAGGATGAGGGGTGATCTTATAGAAACATTTAAAATAATGAAAGGGATAGACAAGATAGAGGCAGAGAGGTTGTTTCCACTGGTCGGGAAGACTAGAGCTAGGGGGCACAGCCTCAAAATACGGGACAGCCAATTTTAAACCGAGTTGAGAAGGAATTTCTTCTCCCAGAGGGTTGTGAATCTGTGGAGTTCTCTGCCCAAGGAAGCAGTTGAGGCTAGCTCATTGAATGTATTCAAATCACATAGATTTTTAACCAATAAGGGAATTAAGGGTTATGGGGAGCGGACGGGTAAGTGGAGCTGAGTCCACGGCCAGATCAGCCATGATCTTGTCGAGTGGCGGAGCAGGCTCGAGGGGCTAGATGGCCTACTCCTGTTCCTAATTCTTATGTTATATTATACTCGAATCCTCTCGCTATGAAGGTCAACATTGCCAAATGCCAAACCTCTCATATTTATCTACGTTATACTGCATCTGCCATGCATTTGCCCAATCACCTAACCTGTCCAAGTCACCCTGCAGCCTCTTAGCATCCTCCTCACAGCTCACACCACCATCCAGTTCAGTGTTATCTGCAAACTTGGAGATATTGCATTTAATTCTTTCATCTAAATCATTAATGTATATTGTAAACAGCTGGGATCCCAGCACTGAACCTTGCGGAACCCCACGAGTCACTGCCTGCCATTCTGAAAAGGACCCGCTTATTCCTACTTTGCTTCCTGTCTGCTAATCAGTTCTCAATCCACATCAATACATTACCCCCAATACCATGTGTTTAATTTTGCACACTAATCTCTTGTGTGGGACCTTGTCAAAAGCCTTTTGAAAGTCCAAATACACCACATCCATTGATTCTCCCTTGTCCACGCTAATAGTTACATCCTCAAAATTCTAGAAGATTTGTCAAGCATGATTTCCCTTTCATAATCCATGCTGACTTGGACCGATCCTGTCACTGCTTTCCAAATGCGCTGCTATTACATCTTTAATAATTGATTTCAACATTTTCCCCACTACTGATGTCAGGCTAACCGGTCTATAATTTCCTGTTTTCTCTCTCCCTCATTTTTTTTTTTAAACAGTGGGTTACATTAGCTACCCTCTGATCTATAGGAACTGATCCAGTCTATAGAATGTTGGAAAATGACCACCAATGCATCCACTATTTCTAGGACCACTTCCTTAAGTACTTCGGAATGCAGACTATCAAGCCCTGGGGATTTATTGGCCTTCAGTCCCATCAATTTCCCTAACACCATTTCCTGACGAATAAGGACTTCCTTCAGTGCCTAGCTCCTCGGTTCCCTACTCCGGAAATACTCCGGAAGGTTATTTGTGTCCTCCTTAGTGAAGACAGAACCAAATTATTTGTTCCATTTCTTTGTTCCCCATTATAAATTCACCTGATTCGGACTGCAAGACATTTGTCTTCACTAATCTTTTTCTCTTCACATATCTATAGAAGCTTTTGCAGTCAGTTTTTGTTTCCTGCAAGCTTACTCACATACTCTATTTTCCCCCTCCTAATTAAACCCTTTGTCCTCCTCTGCTGAATTCTAAATTTCTCCCAGCCCTCAGGTTTGCTGCTTTTTCTGGCCAATTTATATGCCACTTTCTTGGATTTAACACTCTCCTTAATTTCCCTTGTTCGCCATGGTTGAGCTACCTTCCCCATTTTATTTTTATGCCCGACAGGGATGTACAGTTATTGAAGCTCATCCATGTGATCTTTAAATATTTGTCTGCCATTGCCTATTCACCGTCAACCCTTTACGTATCATTGGCCAGTCTATCCTAGCCAATTCACGTCTCATACCATCGAAGTTACCCATCTTTAAGTTCAGGACTCGAGTCTCTGAATTAACTGTGTCACTCTCCATCTTAATGATGAATTCTACCATATTATGGTCACACTTCCCCAAGCGGCCTCGCACAACAAGATTGCTAATTAATCCTCTCATTACACAACACCCAGTCTAGGACGGCCAGCTCTCTAGTTGGTTCCTCGACGTATTGGTCAAGAAAACCATCCCATATACACTCCAGGAAATCCTCCTCCACCATATTGCTACCAGTTTGGTTAGCCCAATCAATATGTAGATTAAAATCACCCATGATAACTGCTGTACCTTTTATTGCACGCATCCCTAATTTCCTGTTTGATGCCAACCCCAACCTCACCACTACTGTTTGGTGGTCTGTACACAACTTCCACTAGCGTTTTCTGCCCTTTGGTGTTCCACAGCTCTATCCATACAGATTCCACATCATCCAAGCTAATGTCTTTCCTTACTGTTGTGTTAATCTCTTCTTTAACCAGCAACGCTACCCACCTCCTTTTCCTTTCTGTCTATCCTTCCTGAATATTGAATACCCCTGGATGTTGAGTTCCCAGCCTTCGTCATCCTGGAGCCATGTCTCCGTAATCCCAATTACATCATATATGTTAACAGCTATCTGCGCAGTTAATTCATCCACCTTATTACGAATGCTCCTCGCATTGAGACAGAGCCTTCAGGCTTGTTTTTTTTAACACTTTTTGTCCTTTTAGAATTATGTTGTAATGTGACCCATTTTGATTTTTGCCTTTAATTTCTCTGCCCTCCACTTTTCCTTATTCCCTTTCTACCTTTTGTTTCTGCCCCCATTTTATTTCCCTCTATCTCCCTGCATAGATTCCCATCCCCCTGTCATATTAGTTTAAACCCTCCCTCTTCCGGTCCTGCCCAGGTGCAGACCATCTGGTTTGTATTGGTCTCACCTCCCCCAGAACCGGTTCCAATGTCCCAGGAATTTGAATCCCTCCCTTTTGCACCATTCCTCTTAAATATTCATCTTAACTATCCTGCTATTTCTACTCTGACTCGCACGTGGCACTGGTAGCAATCCTGAGATTACTACCTTTTTGAGGTTCTACTTTTTAATTTAACTCCTAGCTCCCTAAATTCAGCTTGTAGGACCTCATCCTGTTTTTTTTTTTACCTATATCGTTGGTACTTATTTGCACCACAACAACTGTTGACTGCCCCCCCCGGCCCCCATTTTATACAGTTCAAGCATAACGTCCTTGCTTTTGTGTTCCATGCCTTGACTAATAAAGGCAAGTATTCCATATGCCTCCTTAACCACTTTATCTACCTGGCCTGCCATCTTCGGGGATCTGTGGACATGCACTCCAAGGTTCCTTTGTTTCCTTTACACTTTTCAGTGTCATACCATTTAATTTCGGGAGGACCAAGGATCACAAATTTAAGTTGTATCGGGTTGGATCAAGGTTAGATGTCAGGAGATTCTTTTCCATAGAATAGTGGACCTCTGGAGCAGGTTGCCTTCTCGTGCAGTGGATGCTAATTTGCTGAATTCCTTCGAACAAGAGCTGTCATGGTTCATCAGTCACAAAGTGGGCACGCAGGTACAGCAGGCGGTAAAGAAGGCAAATGGTATGTTGGCCTTCATAGCTAGGGGATTTGAACATGTGAGCAGGGAGGTCTTACTGCAGTTGTACAGGGCCTCAGTGGAATATTGTGTTCAGTTTTGGTCTCCTAGTCTGAGGAAGGATGTTCTTGCTATTGAGGGAGTGCAGCGAAGGTTCACCAGACTGATTCCAGAGATGGCTGGGCTGTCCTATGAGGAGAGACTAGATCAACTGGGCCTTTATTCACTGGCATTTAGAAGGATGAGAGGGGATCTCATAGAAACATACAAGATTCTGACGGGACTGGATAGGTTAGATGCATTAAGAATGTTCCTGATGTTGGGGAAGTCCAGAACCAGGGGACATAGTCTTAGGATAAGGGGTAGGCCATTTAGGACTCAGATGAGGAAAAACTTCTTCACTCAGAGAGTTGTTGACATGTGGTATTCCCTGCCGCAGAGAGTTGTTGATGCCAGTTCATTGGATATATTCAAGAGGGAGTTTGAAATGGTCCTTATGGTTATGGAGAGAAAGCAGGAAAGGGGTACTGAAGGAATGATCAGCCATGATCTTATTGAATGGCGGTGCAAGCTCGAAGGGCCGAATTGCCTACTCCTGCACCTATTTTCTATGTTTCTATGACTTGCTTCCATGCCAAAAAGGAATGAGTTCACAGGTGTATCAATGAAGGACCTAATATTCCAGATCCCAAACTACATCTTGGAGGGTGGAAGGTGCCTGTGCTTGAATTTTTTTAACGTGTGGTGGCCGTTGCATACCAGGCACCACACGGGCTTCATAGAGCTAGGTCTTGGTCCAGTGGCAAGAATTACCCAAGACGACTGGAGACCAGCTCTGCTGCACGGACCGAGCGCGCGCACATATAGCAGTGTGGACTGGCTCGTGCTGCCCCTGAGCCCTTGTCTTTTCTGGGCTTCAGAATCATGCCTCTCCTGGGCCCCAGTCACTTCCTTCTACAAACTTTTGCTGCCCCTTCGCCCCTCCTGCTGTACCTGCCCGCATTGCAATCAGCGACCTGACTTCGCAGCCGTCGCCCTCCTGCAGTGGTATGCTGCTGCCGCACATTGCTCCCTCTGATGGCCCAGGCCTGCTGATGGTCTTGCAGGCTGGGACCGTGCTGATTTCCGGCCGGGCCGCTGCACGCTGCTCCTTCTAATGCAGCCTTTCTAAAAGACTTTGGGTTGACAAATTAATGGAATGGACTGACAGGTGGTTGATGTAATTTAATGTGGCTAAGTATGTGGTCGTACATTTTGGGAGGAAAAACTAGAAATGGGCATATATATGCAATAACAAGGCACTGGTGTGTGGATGAATAGAGCGACCTTGGGGTTTAAATACATAATTTCCTGAAAGTGCAAGTGCAGGTAGATAAAGCAATAAAAATGTAGAAATTTTGTTTATAAATTGAATTGTAGAGTAAGACTAAAGAAGTAATGACAAATTTATACACAATTAGTTCTGCCACAGTTACAGCAGTGTGCAGGTTTGAGTACCTAATTATAGAAAGGGCATTAAAGCCATGGAGAGTATTTAGTGTAGATTGACTGACTGGATTATGTCATGGATGGGAAACTATAGTTATAACGAGAGACTTGATATCTGGACTATTTTTACTGGAGCAGAGCAGGCTTAGAAGAGATTAACTTGAGATTTTTGATATGAAGAGTTTTGATAGTGAAAAGAAAAATACTATTTTGTCTGGTTGGGGAGGGGCGGGGTCAGTCATGAAATTCATCGATTTAAAGTCATCGAGAGTGAGGAGGGAAGGTTATTGGAAGATGGAGTGTCAGAGTGGTTGAGGCCGAGACTGCTGCTTTTAAGGGAAAATTGGATGAACATTTGAGATACCAAAGGATATGAGGCTATAGGGACAGGGCAGTGAACAAGTTTTCAATTGCTCCAGCAAAGAGCCAGCATAGACACAATGGGCAAAATGATCAACTTCTATGGTTCTATGGGTTAAGTCATGGCAGGAGAGCTCGGTCGGGTGTTATGCTCCTCCTGTACCATGTGGGAACACGGACACTTCCGGTGTCCCTGACGACTACGTGTGCGGGAAGTGTATCCGCCTCGAGCTCCTGACGGTCCGCGTTGTGGAGTTGGAGCTGAGGGTGGATTCACTCTGGAGCATCCACGATGCTGAGAGTGACGTGAGTAGCACCTGTAGCGAGTTGATCTTACCGCAGGAGAAGGGTCCACAGCCAGATAGGGAATGGAAGACCAGCAGGAAGAGTAGTGCAAGAAAGGTAGTGCAGGGGTCCCCTGTGGTCATCTCCCTGCAAAACAGATACACCGCTTTGAGTACTGTTGGGGGGGATGACTCATCAGGGGAGGGCAGCAGCAGCCAAGTTCATGGCACCGTGGCTGGCTCTGTTGCACAGAAGGGCAGGAAAAAGAGTGGGAGAGCGATAGTGATAGGGGATTCAATGGTGAGGGGAATAGATAGGCGTTTCTGCGGCCGCAACCGAGACTCCAGGATGGTATGTTGCCTCCCTGGTGCAAGGGTCAAGGATGTCTCGGAGCGGGTGAAGGACATTCTGAAAAGGGAGGGAGAACAGCCAGTTGTCGTGGTGCACATTGGTACCAACGACATAGGTAAAAAAAGGGATGAGGTCCTACGAAGCGAATTTAAGGAGCTAGGAGCTAAATTAAAAAGTAGGACCTCAAAAGTAGTAATCTCTGGATTGCTACCAGTGCCACGTGCTAGTCAGAGTAGGAATCACAGGATAGCGCAGATGAATACGTGGCTTGAGCAGTGGTGCAGCAGGGAGGGATTCAAATTCCTGGGGCATTGGAACCGGTTCTGGGGGAGGTGGGACCAGTACAAACCGGACGGTCTGCACCCGGGCAGGACCGGAACCAATGTCCTAGGGGGAGTGTTTACTAGTGCTGTTGGGGAGGAGTTAAACTAATATGGCAGGGGGATGGGAACCAATGCAGGGAGACAGAGGGAGACAAAAAGGAGGCAAAAGCAAAAGACAAAGGAGATGAGGAAAAGTGGAGGGCAGAGAAACCCAAGGCAAAGAACATAAAGGGCCACTGTACAGCAAAATTCTAAAAGGACAAAGGGTGTTAAAAAAAAAACAAGCCTGAAGGCTTTGTGTCTTAATGCAAGGAGTATCCGCAATAAAGTGGATGAATTAATTGTGCAAATAGATGTTAACAAATATGATGTGATTGGGATTACGGAGACGTGGCTCCAGGATGATCAGGGCTGGGAACTCAACATCCAGGGGTATTCAACATTCAGGAAGGATAGAATAAAAGGAAAAGGAGGTGGGGTAGCATTGCTGGTTAAAGAGGAGATTAATGCAATAGTTCGGAAGGACATTAGCTTGGATGATGTGGAATCTATATGGGTAGAGCTGCAGAACACCAAAGGGCAAAAAACGTTAGTGGGAGTTGTGTACAGATCTCCAAACAGTAGTAGTGATGTTGGGGAGAGTATCAAACAGGAAATTAGGGATGCATGCAATAAAGGTGCAGCAGTTATAATGGGTGACTTTAATATGCACATAGATTGGGCGAGCCAAACTGGAAGCAATACGGTGGAGGAGGATTTCCTGGAGTGCATAGGGGATGGTTTTCTAGACCAATATGTCAAGGAACCAACTAGGGGGGAGGCCATCTTAGACTGGGTGTTGTGTAATGAGAGGATTAATTAGCAATCTCATTGTGCGAGGCCCCTTGGGGAAGAGTGACCTAAAGCAAGTGAAAATGCGTGATGTTCTGCTGAGACCATAGCTTCCGTACTGTGTGGAATTGTGGTCCCCGAGATCCAAGGGAGATCTTAAAGCCAGTGAAATGTGATTTATTAAACCTGAAATATTGTCCCCCTGTTGGATTGTGTGTGTATGACAGCACAGTTCCACACGAGTTTGATGGAATTCTGCATTAGGATGGAGAATGAAACAGTTAATTCAGAGACCATGGTCCAGAACTTAAAGAAGGGTAACTTTGAAGGTATGAGGCGTGAATTGGCTAGGATAGATTGGCGAATGATACTTAAGGGGTTGACTGTGGATGGGCAATGGCAGACATTTAGAGGGGATGAACTACAACAATTGTACATTCCTGTCTGGCGTAAAAATAAAAAAGGGAAGGTGGCTCAACCGTGGCTATCAAGGGAAATCGGGGATAGTATTAAAGTCAAGGAAGTGGCATACAAATTGGCCAGAAATAGCAGCGAACCCGGGGACTGGGAGAAATTTAGAACTCAGCAGAGGAGGACAAAGGGTTTGATTAGAGCAGGGAAAATGGAGTACGAGAAGAAGCTTGCAGGGAACATTAAGGCGGATTGCAAAAGTTTCTATAGGTATGTAAAGAGAAAAAGGTTAGAAAAGACAAACATAGGTCCCCTGCAGTCAGAATCAGGGGAAGTCATAACGGGGAACAAAGAAATGGCAGACCAATTGAACAAGTACTTTGGTTCGGTATTCACTGAGGAGGACACAAACAACCTTCCGGATATAAAAGGGGTCAGAAGGTCTAGTAAGGAGGAGGAACTGAGGGAAATCTTTATTAGTCGGGAAATTGTGTTGGGGAAATTGATGGGATTGAAGGCCGATAAATCCCCAGGGCCTGATGGACTGCATCCCAGAGTACTTAAGGAGGTGGCCTTGGAAATAGCGGATGCATTGACAGTCATTTTCCAACATTCCATTGACTCTGGATCAGTTCCTATCGAGTGGAGGGTAGCCAATGTAACCCCACTTTTTTAAAAAAGGAGGGAAGAGAGAAAACAGGGAATTATAGACCGGTCAGCCTGACCTCAGTAGTGGTTAAAATGATGGAATCAATTATTAAGGATGTTATAGCAGTGCATTTGGAAAATGGTGACATGATAGGTCCAAGTCAGCATGGATTTGTGAAAGGGAAATCATGCTTGACAAACCTTCTGGAATTTTTTGAGTGGACAAGGGAGAACCAGTTGATGTGGTATATTTGGACTTTCAGAAGGCTTTCGACAAGGTCCCACACAAGAGATATTAATGTGCAAAGTTAAAGCACATGGGATTGGGGGTAGTGTGCTGACATGGATTGAGAACTGGTTGTCAGACAGGAAGCAAAGAGTAGGAGTAAATGGGTACTTTTCAGAATGGCAGGCAGTGACTCGTGGGGTACCGCAAGGTTCTGTGCTGGGGCCCCAGCTGTTTACATTGTACATTAATGATTTAGACGAGGGGATTAAATGTAGTATCTCCAAATTTGCGGATGACACTAAGTTGGGTGGCAATGTGAGCTGCGAGGAGGATGCTATGAGGCTGCAGAGTGACTTGGATAGGTTAGGTGAGTGTGCAAATGCATGGCAGATGAAGTATAATGTGGATAAATGTGAGGTTATCCACTTTGGTGGTAAAAACAGAGAGACAGACTATTATCTGAATGGTGACAGATTAGGAAAAGGGGAGGTGCAACGAGACCTGGGTGTCATGGTACATCAGTCATTGAAGGTTGGCATGCAGGTACAGCAGGCGGTTAAGTAAGCAAATGGCATGTTGGCCTTCATAGCGAGGGGATTTGAGTACAGGGGCAGGGAGGTGTTGCTACAGTTGTACAGGGCCTTGGTGAGGCCACACCTGGAGTATTGTGTACAGTTTTGGTCTCCTAACTTGAGGAAGGACATTCTTGCTATTGAGGGAGTGCAGCGAAGATTCACCAGACTGATTCCCGGGATGGTGGGACTGACCTATCAAGAAAGACTGGATCAACTGGGCTTGTATTCACTGGAGTTCAGAAGAATGAGAGGGGACCTCATAGAAACATTTAAAATTCTGACGGGGTTAGACAGGTTAGATGCAGGAAGAATGTTCCCAATGTTGGGGAAGTCCACAGGTCACAGTCTAAGGATAAGGGGTAAGCCATTTAGGACCGAGATGAGGAGAAACTTCTTCACCCAGAGAGTGGTGAACCTGTGGAATTTTCTACCACAGAAAGTAGTTGAGGCCAATTCCCGAAATATATTCAAAAGGGAGTTAGATGAAGTCCTTACTACTCGGGGGATCAAGGGGTATGGCGAGAAAACAGGAAGGGGGTACTGAAGTTGCATGTTCAGCCATGAACTCATTGAATGGCGGTGTAGGCTGGAGGGGCTGAATGGCCTACTCCTACACCTATTTTCTATGTTTCTATGTTAGTAGCCACTTGCATTACTCTGATTAAAAATGTAGAAATTGATGAATAATTGTGTTGAGTAAATTCAAAATTACTGGACTGTTCCATTTTAATGGATACATTTTAAGAATGTTATTAATGGGCGTTTTAATGAAAAAAAACAATTCAGTGACTAAGTTTCATTGAATATATTCTGCCTTATAGCTCACAGCACAATAACTGGACTGATTGTTTATACAGTATGGTTAGTAAACTCAAGCTGTTTCATAACCTGGCTTTACTGTGATGAAAGTGAGACAAGTGTAATGGTAACGTTGAATATATGGCTCTTTGAGCTCAGTGGAATCGTTTCTAAAATTTGACAATTTGCTAAAATTAGGTTGTATGAAGTAAGGTGTGCAAATAGAATTCATATTAGCTATGCAAAGCAATCATAAAATGCCCAAAAATGTAATTGCCATATTTAATTGTAGTGTCAAATATCTCCTAAATAACAAAAAAGTGAAATTGTAAAGTGTATATATAATGGTTGGGCAAATGTGTAGGATAATTGTCTATTATTGGTTAACTTATTAATTGAGTGAATGACATTTGCATTCTGAAAAATTTAAGCAGGTAAATGTGAAGATGGTATTTTTATGGAATGCTTATAGAAAATAATGCATATGATATCTGCCATAGGAACATAGGAATTGCTGATGAAAAAAGACCAAGGTCCATCTGATTTGCTTTCTACCTTCCTGGGTAATGGAGTTGTTGTCTAATAATAGCGATCAATCTCCATTAATTAATCCACAGACCCAGAAATGAAGTGTGGAAAGCTTTGGGAACCATAGATCCAAAGTCGTTTGTTCTTCCCAAGCGTGCTACACTTGCCATATGTCTCAAATTACTTGTATTGTAACCCAAAATATAATTTTCTTAAAGAAATCTATCTAATTTAAATTTGAATGAATCAATACTATCTGCTTCCAATATTTTCCAAGGGAGCCTCTTCCATAGATTGACCAATAATGTTTCCGTAGCTCAGTTTTGAATTTACACCCCTTCAAGCACAGATCATGTGCTCTGGTTCTAATGTCTGGACAAGATTAAATCGCTTGCCATGGTCTACATTATCTAGTTCATTTAGAATCCTAAAAATAGCCATCATGTCATCTCTCGACCTTTTCCAGTGAGAACATGCCCAATTTACATAATCATTCCTCATAATCCAATTCCTCCATTCCCTCAATCATGCTGGTTGCACTCTTCTGTATCCTTTCAATAGCTGCAATATCCTTTTTGTACTGTAGCAACCAGAACTGTACACAGTATTCCAAGTGCGGTCGCACCAATAAAGTGGCGGGATTGCCTCACTATTTCCGCTCAGTATTGACATTTTAATACATTCCAACATCTGTTTGTTTTACTTGCTGTCTCTGAGCATATCGCTTCTCGGCTTGACCCATCCACCTCCACGGAGGTGTGTGGGGGACCTGACCCATCCACCTCCATGGCACGAACCTGGTATTGCAGTACTTCCAGGAACGGTGCAGTGGCTCTAGGCCTTTTGGCTAAGAGCATTGGCGCAGAGTGATCCTTGGCGTGTGCAAGGTGACCTCTGGCGTTTGTGATTTGACAAAGAATTGGAACGATTGGCTACGAATTTCCCCCCAAAAAAAAAATATCGCTTCTCGGCCTTTTGGCTAAGATCATGCGTAACTGACCTGACCAGCCACCATGACCTCCGGGTGGTTCTCCCTGGATCAGGAAGGTATATGCTTGCTTTTTTTGGAAACAGGAGGTGGGTGGGGTGGCTTGACCCATCCACCTCCACGGAGGTGTGTGGGGGACCTGACCCATCCACCTCCATGGCATGAACCTGGTATTGCAGTACTTCCAGGAACGGTGCAGTGGCTCTAGGCCTTTTGGCTAAGAGCATTGGCGCAGAGTGATCCTTGGCGTGTGCAAGGTGACCTCTGGCGTTTGTGATTTGACAAAGAATTGGAACGATTGGCTACGAATTTCAAAAAAAAAAAAAATTATTGCAATAACTTCCGCCTTTTGGCTAAGATCATGCGTAACTGACCTGACTGGAGTAGCCACCATGACCTCCGGGTGGTTCTCCCTGGATCAGGAAGGTATATGCTTGCGTTTTTGGAAACAGGAGGTGGGTGGGGTGGCTTGACCCATCCACCTCCACGGAGGTGTGTGGGGGACCTGACCCATCCACCTCCATGGCACGAACCTGGTATTGCAGTACTTCCAGGAACGGTGCAGTGGCTCTAGGCCTTTTGGCTAAGAGCATTGGCGCAGAGTGATCCTTGGCGTGTGCAAGGTGACCTCTGGCGTTTGTGATTTGACAAAGAATTGGAACGATTGGCTACGAATTTCAAAAAAAAAAAAAATTATTGCAATAACTTCAATTTATTGTTGATCAGGGCTGCCCGCTCTTTAATTTTCTATGCATTATTTTCTTTCCATTAAGTAGTAGTCCCTAGCTGCCATAGAACATAAATACAAATCTTTAGTAAACCATTTATTCTCAAAGCCTGGTTGTTACACAATCACAGTCCATTCATTTAAAAGGAAGATATTCTTTTAACCATGTGACCGTCGCTGCTTGTGACCTATTTTTGTGCCCCCAAATTCTGTCTTTAGTTTGTTCTTTTACATTTGATGTAATTATACTTAAGTAAAAGTAGCAGTGTGCTGTCTGTGGTTTTAAAATCCATTTGGGCGAGCTATATTCCTGCATAAAAAGTGACCTTTTTTAAACTGAGAATGCTGGAAATCCACAGACCAGTCCGCATCTCTTTCGAATGTTGTAGATCCAAGCTCCAATGCAGTGGCTTGATTTTTTTGCTCCATGTGGCATTAGCACACCCAGTTTGTTTGCATACTGATTGCATTTGTATAAATATAACTTGGTTATCCTTCACAATTCTGTTTTTCTAGTCATGTTTTTCTAGTCAGGATTTCCTTAGCCAGTGGCCTGCTCTGCTGTTGTCTTTCCCCCGGCCCCCCCTTTTTACCCCCAGCACCTCACCCCACCCAATTCACTATTTCAAGCCTTTCTCACTGCTCTATATATCCTGCTCACTATGATAGGTTTCTGCATAAACCATGTCCTCTGGCTGCTTACACTGCCTTTTCAGAATCTTTTCCACCCACTTGTTTATTCTCTGACCTTGGCATCTGGAAAGCAGCTTACCATTTGGGACTCCCAGACCCACAGCTGAAGAGGTTTTCTATTTTCCCCTAACATTCCTGTTTTGCCACTTTCACTGTTCCCTTTTGGATAACCACTTGTTGCCATGTTTTTTTCTCCTGGCAGTTTTTCCCCAGACTGCTGAATAATTCTGCCACAGGGCTTCCTGCTCCTCTTTTTTTTTCTTAGCCCCTTGAGCCTGCTCTGCTATTCAATATCATGGCGGATCTGGGTCTCAACTCCACTTCCCCACCAGCTCCCTGTAACCCTTGACTACCTTATCATACAAAAATCTGTTTATCTCCACCTTAAATATATTCAAAGACCTGCTCTCCACAGCTCTCTGGGGTAGAGAATTCCAAAGATTCACGACCCTCAGAGAAGGTATCCTCCTCATTTCTGTTTTAAATGGGCGACCACTTATTCTGAAAATATGCCCCCTAGCCTTAGGGGAAACCAGTGGATGTGGTGTATTTGGACTTCCAGAAGGCATTTGACAAGGTGTCACATAAAAGGTTACTGCACAAGATAAAAGTTCACGGGGTTGGGCGTAAAATATTAGCATGGATAGAGGATTGGCTGAGAACAGAGTGTCGGGATAAATTGTTCATTCTCTGGTTGGCAACCAGTAACTAGTGGGGTGCCGCCGGGATCAGTGCTGGAACCCCAACTATTTACAATCTATATTAACGACTTGGAAGAAAGGACTGAGTGTAACGTAGCCAAGTTTGCTGACGATACAAAGATGGGAGGAAAAGCAATGTGTGAGGAGGACACAAAAAATCTGCAAACGGACATAGACAGGATAAGTGGACAAAAGTTTGGCAGATGGAGTATAATGGTGGAAAGTGTGAGGTCATGCACTTCGGCAGAAAAAAATCAAAGAACAAGTTATTATTTAAATAGAGAAAGATTGATAAGTGCCACAATACAGCGGGCGCTGGGGCTACTTGTGCAGGTACAGCAAATGATCAGGAAGGCCTTTGTTGCAAAAGGGATGGAGTATAAAAGCAGGGAAGTCGTGCTACAGCTATACAAGGTTTTGGTGAGGCCACACCTGGAATAGTGTGCAGTTTTGGTTTCCATATTTATGAAAGGATGTACTTGCTTTGGAGGCAGTTCAGAGAAGGTTCACTAGGTTGATTCTGGGGATGACGGGGTTGACTTATGAGGAAAGATTGAGTAGCTTGGGCCTCTACTCATTGGAGTTCAGAAGAATGAGAGGTGATCTCATCGAAACGTGTAAGATTATGAGGGGGCTTGACAAGATGGATGCAGAGAGGATATTTCCACTGATGGGGGAGACTAAAACTAGAGGGCATGATCTTAAAATAAGGGACCACCCATTTAAAACACAGATGAGAAATTTCTTCTGAGGATTGTAAATCTGTGGAGTTCGCTGACTCAAAGCTGTGGAAGCTGGAACATTGAATAAATTTAAGACAGAAATAGACAGTTTCTTAAACGATAAGGGAGTAAGGGGTTATGGGGAGCGGGCGGGAAGTGGAGCTGAATCTATGATCGGATCAGCCATGATCTGATTGAATGATGGCGCAGGCTCGAGGGGCCGTATGACCTACTCCTGTTCCTATTTCTTATATTCTTATTGCCCCCAGGAGGTGAAACATCTACCCTGTTGAGCCCCCTCAGAATCTAATGTTTCAATAAGATCACCTCTCATTCTTCCAAACTCCAAGGAGTATAGGCCCAACCTTTCTTCATATGACAACCCCTTCATCTCAGGAATCAACCTCATGAACCTTCTCTGAACTGCCTCCAATGTAAGTATATCCTTCCTTAAATAAGGGGACTAAAACTGTACGCAGTACTCTAGGTGTGGTCTTACCCATGCACTGTACAGTTTGAGCAGGACTTCCCTACTTTTATACTCTATTCCCCTTGCAATAAAGGCCAGCATTCCATTTGCCTTGCTGATTACTTGCTGTACCTGCGTGCAACTTTTTGCATTTTCATGTATAAGAACCCCCAGATCCCTCTGTACTACAGCATTTTGTAATCTCTCCATTTAATAAATAATTTGCTTTTTTATTTATCCTACCAAAATGGATAACGTCACATTTTCCCACATTATAGTCCATCTGTCATTTTTGCCCACTCACTGAGCCTATCTTTTCGCTTTGTAGACTCTTTGCGTCCTCCTCACAATTTGCTATCTTTGTATCATCAGCAAATTTGATACATTACACTTGGTCCCTTCATCCAAGTCATTAGCACTGATCCCTGTGGCACCCCACTAGTTAGTTTGCCAACCTGAAAATGACCCATATATCCCGTCTCTGTTTTCTGTTAGTTAGCCAATCCTCTCTTCACAATAATATATTACCCCCAACCCCATGAGCTCTTATCTTGTGCAATAACCTTTTGTGTGGCACCTTATCGAATGCTTTCTGGAAATCCAAATATACAGCATCAATTGGTTCTCCTTTATCCATCCTGCTCGTTACATCCTCAAAGAACGCCAGCAAATTTGTCAAACATGACTTCCCCTTCATAAATCCACGCTGACTCTGCTTGACCGCATTTATGATTTTCTAAATGTCCTGCTACTACTTCCTTAATGATAGACTCTAGCATTTTCCCAATGACAGATGTTAGGCTAACTGGTCTATAGTTTCCTGCTTGCTGTCTCCCTCCTTTATTAAATAGGGGTGTTACATTTGTGGTTTACCAGTCCACTGGGACCTCCAGAATTCAGGGAATTTTGGTAGATTGCAACCAATACATCCACTATCTCTGTAGCCACTTCTTTTAAGGCCCTAGGCTGCATGCCATCAGGTCCAGGGGACTTGTCCACCTTTAGCCTCATTAGTTTGCCTGGTACTTTATCTCTAGTGATTGTTTTAAGTCTCTCTTTCCCCCCCCCCCCCCCCCCCCCCCCACCAATAGCTCCTTGATTATCAATTGTTGGGATGCTTTTACTGTCTTCTACCGTGAAGCCTGAAAGAAAATATTTGTTCAATGTCTCTGTCATTTCCCTGTTTCCCATTATTAGTTCTCCAGTCTTGTCCTCTAAGGGATCAATATTTACTTTAGCTACTCGTTTCCTTTTTATGTACCTGTAGAAGCTTTTGCTGTCTTTTTATATTTCTTGCTAGTTTACTGTCATGCTATCTTCTGTCTTTATCATTTTTTTTAGTCGTCCTTTGCTGGTTTCTAAAAATGTTAAACCCTCCAGCCTTCCACTGTGCTTAGCAATATTGTATGCCTTTGTTTTCAATTTGATACCAGCCTTCACTTCCTTAGTTAGCCAGGGGTGGTTCATTCTTCTCTTAGCATCTTTATCACTGGAATAAATCTTTGCTGAGAATTATGAAATATCTCCTTAAATGTTTGCCACTGTTTCTACAGTCTTAACCTTTAATATGTAATTTCCCAGTCCACTTTAACCGACTCTGCCTTCATACCTTTGCAATTATCTAAGTTCAGGACACTAGTTTGAGACCTAGCTTTCTCACCCTCAAACTGAATTTGCAATTCTACAATATTATGATCACTTGTCCCAAGAGGACCCTTCACAACAAGATCATTCATTAATCCAGATTCGTTATACATTACCAAATTTAAAATAGTTTGCTCCCTGGTTGGTTCCACAATGTATTGTTACAAGAAACCATCCCACATACACTCTATATACTCTTCCTCAAGGTTACCATTGTCAATTTGATTTGTCCAATCAATATGAAGATTAAAATTGCCCATGATTATTGCTGTAACTTTCTTACAAGCCTCCATTATTTCTTGATTTATACTCTGTGGCTATTGTTTGGGGGCCTGTAGACCACTCCCACCAGTGACGACTTTTCCTTATTACTACTTTTCTCCACCCAAACTGATTCTACATCTTGATCCTCTGAGCCATCATTTCTTACTACTGCACTGATCTCATCCTTTATTAACAGAGCTATCCCACCTCCTTTTCCTTTCTGCCTATCATTACGAAATGGCAAATACCCCATAATATTTAGTTCCCAGCCTTGGTTACCTTGCAACCATGTCTCTGTAATGGCAATCAGATCATACCCATTTATTTCTATTTGTGCCATCAACTTATCTAATTACGAATGCTTTGTGTGTTCAGATATAGAGTTTTTAATGTTGTCTTATGTGTATACTCTCTATCCCTACTTGTCGCACTCTGGTTATCATTACCCCTATTGCTACCCTGCACTTTTGCCTTGTCCTTTCGCTTTGACTTTTTAAATTTCCGCTCATCAGATCCCTCCCTTTCCCCCCCTCTCCCCCACCATTTAGTTTAAAGCCTTAACAACCCTAGTTATTCGATTCGCCAGGGCACTGGTCCCAGCCTGGTTCAAGTGAAGTCTGTCCTGATTGAACAGCTCCCTCTTATCCGAGTACTGATGCTCGTTCCCCATGAATTGAAACCCATTCCTCCTACACCAATCTTTCAGCCACGCGTTCATCTCTCTTGTCTATCCTGTGTGTTTATCCATTTCTTCTTATCTGTTACAGTATCACTTGGCTGACCGCCTCAAGGAAACTATCTGAAAGATATCTATCTTCCTTCCGTAGTTTGGTTTGCTTTTTTTGTAGTTTGGTTTGCTTATATGCAAGCTCAGCATGCCTCAGCTTATGCATGTATACTGTGTGGCTGAATCGTGGCCCACGTCCTAACCCTTGCTAGTTCCAACTTCAGTCGTAGTGACCTTGCCTCACTCTTAGAAAATCTCACTTTACTCAGCAGTTGAGCAAAGCAAGTTCTTAAGAACAAGGCAAGAAAAGGCTTGCATCAGACATTTAACCAACGAGCCCATCCTAATTTACATCCAACAGTTTTTACAGCTTAACTATTAAACAACTACTGGACTAAATGACTATCGTTACCTTGTAACTTATCCTGGACTGCAAAGGAGTTTTTAAAAAAAAGAATAGCTAGTTGGCATGTACGAACGAGTACCATGTACTTATTACAGTATTGAGTTACATCAAAAAGAAACAAACTCTTTTCTAACAAAAGGCATCTCAGAATTTTACACTTCTGGTTTAATATTTTACAGGTAGGAGAGGCTCCTTCTCTTTCTTACTGGATCCAATATATCGACAACACCCCAGGTGGAATATCTGGGTTTGGGTCTTGTCTGCTCCTCTCTCTCACTCCAGATCAGATAATGTGCCGATGAGAGCCCATTTTGCACATGTAACCCTTAAGCCGATGAGCATTTTTCTTTCCATCAGACACAGTATTGCCAACGTGAGAGTTGCGATTTCGCAGTGAAATAAAGCTTCACTTGTGATCTCACGATGGAACGTCTACATCTGAGATTTTAAAAATCCCGAGATTTGCGCTTGCATGGGAACCACATTTGTGTACGCGCGACCCCCCACGGCCAGCGATTTGCCGGAAAAAAACGCAATTTGCGAGAAAAAAACACGAGGTGTGCTGATGACTTTAGGCTGCTTGTTGTACCATGTTCATCAACTACCTATGGATTCCTTAGTAGTCTTGAGGTACAAGCTAATTATAGCAAATCCTTCTATATTAAAATCAAAACACACACAGCCACCTGTCTCGAGCATAAGTGCTCCCTCGGAATCGAGGAGGACTTGCTTCCACTCCCAAAGTGAGTTCTTTGATGGCTGAACAGTCTGATACGAGAGCCACAGACCCTGTTACAGGTGGGACAGACATTCGTCGGGGGAAGGGGTTGGTAGGGCTGGTTTGCTGCATGCTCCTTCCGCTGCCTGCGCATGGCCTCTTCATGCTCTTTGCGTCGAGGCTCGAAGAGCTCAACGCCCTCCTGGATGTACTTTCTCCACCTCTGGCGTTCTTCGGCCAGGGTCTCCCAGGTGTCAGTGGTGCTGTCGCACTTTACCAGGGAGGCTTTGAGGGTGTCCTTAACGTTTCTGCTGTCCTCCTTTGACTCGTTTACCATGAAGGAGCTCCGCATAAAGCATTTGCTTAGGGAGGCTCGTATCTGGTATGCGAACTATGTGGCCTACCCAGTGAAGCTGATCGAGTGTGGTCAGTGCTTCAATACTGGGGATGTTAGCCTGGTCAAGGACACTGATGTTGGTGCGCCTGTTCTCCCAGGGGATTTGCAAGATCTTGCGGAGACATCGTTGGTGATATATCTCCAGCGACTTGAGGTGCCTTCTATACATCGTGCATGCCTCAGCTCCATACAGGGGGGCGGGTATTACTATAGCCCTGTAGACCATGAGCTTGGTGGTCGACGTGAGGCCCTGGTCTTCAAACACTCTTTTCCTCAGGCGGCCGAAGGATGCACTGGAGGCGATGCTGAATCTCTGCATCGATGTCTGCCTTTGTTAAGAGGCTCCCGAGATATGGGAAATGATCCATGTTGTCCAGGGCCGCGCCGTGGATCTTGATTGGAGGGATGTACTGTGCAGCGGTGACAGGCTGCTGGAGGACCTTTGTCTTATGGATGTTAAGCGCAAGGCCCATGCTTTCATATGCCTCAGTGAGTACATTGACTATATCCTGAAGTTCAGCCTCTGAATGTGCACAGACGCAGACGTCGTCCACATACTGCAACTCAACGACAGAGGTTGGGGTGATCTTGCACCTGGCCTGGAGTCGGTGTAGGTTAAACAGCTTCCCACTGGTTCTGCAGTTTAGTTCCACTCTAGCAGGGAGCTTGTTGATTGTGAGGTGGAGCATGGAGGTAAGTAAGATTGAGAAGAGGGTTGGAGCGATGACGCAGCCCTGTTTGACCCCAGTCCAGACGTGGATTGGGTCTGTAATGGATCCGTTGGTAAGGATCATGGCCTGCATGTCATCGTGAAGCAGGCGAAGGATGTTGATAAACTTTTGGGTGCATCTGAAATGGAGGAGGACGCTCCATAGACCCTCACGGTTGACCGTGTCAAAGGCCTTAGTAAGATCGAAAAAGACCACGTATAATGGCCCCATCTACATACAAGGAATTGCTCTGATACAGATGGCATCAAATTAAATAGAAAGGAAAGTGCATGAAATAATTTATGTTCAAAGTTCGTTCTTCTCTTTCCCTCCCCCAATCTTCATGGGAGAAATAATAAGGATACAAATAAATACCATCAAATTTCTCAGTTGAATGAGAACCTCCATTTCTGGCCAATTGCAGAGCTGGGCCATGTTCGAAAAATGGTTGCAATTGTTCACAGGATATAAGTTCCAGCCCCAATGAACAAGAACTTCTCTCTCAGCCCAGATTTGATGGGGGAGAGGTGTCCCAGTTCGCTCTCCTGTGCCACCTGTCTAAATCTGCGCATTCTCTTCCTCTGGTGTGCTCTTTCTGGCTCTGTCCAGTACATGCCCGATAGGTGAGATTGGGGACCCGTTGTCTGGGGTTCATTGGCCATGGACATGTGTCAAAACAAATCAGTGATCCCTCCGTACCCCAGTGGACATGGTACAATGCTTCACCATTAATGCCAATTCTCGTGAATTAATCGTGAGTGATTTTTAATGAAAATTTACCCCAACTTGCAAAGGGTAGGATTTAAAAAAAATTTTGTACAGCATTTTTCATTGCAGTAATATAGTTTTTGTGAAGAGCTGTGACCTGTTGGAGATTAAATAAAGCCATTAATGAGATTTATAAACTCAAAAATATGATCCCTTACCAAATCTCATGATTTTTAAGAGTTTGTCTTGAGGTTGGCATTACTGCAGACATGTGACCTAGTGAGTGCACCAAGCCACTGGCAACCAACCATAAGTGTTTATATTCAAAGATTTTCACGTTGACCAACCTGTGAAAGACCCCCTCAAGTTATTATGACACTTGTTAGACACTCTGTGAATGAATTTTTAAAGTATGGATATCACTGGGAAAGCCATCCCTTGAGAATGTGATGGTGAGCCGCCGACTTGAACCCCAGCAATATCTATTTGTAGCAGTTTGGTATAACTGAGTGGCTTGCTAGGCAGAGGGCAATTAAGAGTCAACCATATTGCTGTGGGTCTGGAGTCACATACATGCCAGACCCGGGTAAGGGCAGCAGATTTCCTTCCCTAAAGGACATTAGTGAACCAGATAGGTTTTTACAACAATCCAGTAGCCACAATTACTGATGCTAGCTTTTCATTCTTGATTTATTTAGTTAACTGAATTTAAATTCCACAGTTGCTGCAGTGGGATTTGAACTCGTGTCTCTGGAACATTAGTCCAAGCCTCTGGATTACTTGTCCAGTAAGATAACTACTATGCTGCTTTTCCCTGGTTCTTTGATGAAGCAACCGAGAGGGTTGATGGTAGTGCAGTTGACGCTGTGTATATGTACGTTCAGGTCAAGTACCACATAATAGACTTGTTAGCAAAATTGATGCCTATGAGATTAAAGGGACAATGGCTGCATATATAAGAATTTGGTTAAGGTACAGAAAGCAGAGTGTTGTGGTGAACGACTGACTTTCAGACTGGGGAAGTATATAGTGGTGTTCCCTAGAGGTTGGCATTTGGACCACTGCTCTTATTGATATATAATGCTACAGAATTTGTGGTCAGTATGACGGTGTACTCTGAGTATGCCATCGTACCGCCTTTTGAAATGGACAACAAGTTCAAGATTTCCGCATGTGCTAAATCCCGAACTTGCAATCTGTCAAGTTCCGACTTGACAAATCTTCTGCTCCGATATTGAATACCTAATTGCTGGCTGCAGAGTTGGGCTAATTGCCCACCAACTGCCCAGCAATTGCATTAGAAAACTTTACGGCTGGTGGAAACAAATGCAGGGCTACAGTGTAAAGGGATACCTGAATCTTTCTGATGCTTTATTACGGTATTGGAATTTTTAAAAATGCCTTTATTTAATTAGATGACATCCAGGAACATATAAAGTTGTCATCATCATAGGCAGTCCCTTGGAATCGAGGAAGACTTGCTTCCACTCCTGAAGTGAGTTCTTTGGTGGCTGAACAGTCCAATACGAGAGCCACAGACTCTGTCACAGGTCGGACAGATAGTCGTTGACCGAAGGGGTGGGTAGGACTGGTTTGCCGCACGCTCTTTCTGCTGCCTGCACTTGATTTCTGCACGTTCTCGGCGTTGAGACTCGAGACTCGAGGTGCTCAGCGCCCTCTCGCATGCACTTCCTCTACTTAGGGCGGTCTTGGGCCAGGGACTCCCAGGTGTCAGTGGGGATGTCGCACTTTATCAGGGAGGTTTTGAGTGTCCTTGTAGCGTTTCCAATGCCCAACTTTGGCTCGTTTGCCACGAAGGAGCTCCGAGTAGAGCACTTGCTTTGGGAATCTCATGTCTGGCATGCGAACTATGTGGCGTGCCCAGCGGAGCTGATCGAGTGTGGTCAGTGCTTCAATGCTGGGGATGTTAGCTTGGACGAGGACGCTGATGGTGTGCCTGTCCTCCCAGAGGATTTGTAGGATCTTGCGGAGACATTGTTGGTGATATTTCTCCAGCAACTTGAGGCGTCTGCTGTACATGGTCCATGTCTCTGAGCCATACAGGAGGGCGCGGGTATTACTACAGCCCTGTAGACCATGAGCTTGCTGGCAGTCTTTTCCTCGGGTGGCCGAAGGCTGCACTAGCGCACTGGAGGCGATGTTGGATCTCGTCGTCGCTGCCTGCTCTTGTTGATAGGCTCCCGAGATATGGGAAGTGGTCCATGGTGTCCAGGGCCGTGCCATAGATTCTGATGACTGGGGGACAGTGCTGTGCGGTGAGGACAGGCTGGTGGAACCTTTGTCTTACGGATGTTTAGCGTAAGGCCCATGCTTTCGTACGCCTCAGTAAACACATCGACTATGTCCTGGAGTTCAGCCTCTGTACACAGACGCAGGTGGCGTCTGCGTACTGCAGATCGACGACAGTGCTTGGGGTGGCCTTGGACCTGGCCTGGAGACGGCACAGGTTGAACTGGTTTTCACTGGTTCTGTAGTTTAGTTCGACTCCAGCGGGGAGCTTGATGACTGAGGTGGAGCATGGCAATGAGAAAGACTGAGACGCGGGTTGGGGCGATGATGCAGCCCTGTTTGACCCCAGTCCGGACGTGGATTGGGTCTGTGATGGATCCGTTGGTAAGGATCGCGGCCTGCATATCATCGTGGAGTAGGCGGAGGATGGTGACGAACGTTTGGGGACATCCGAAACTGAGGAGGACGCTCCATCGACCCTCGTGATTGACGGTGTCAAAGGGCTTTGTAAGGTCGAAGAAGGCCATGTATAAGGGCTGGCACTGTTCCCTGCATTTTTCCTGTAGCTGTCACGCTGCAAAAATCATGTCCATTGTGCCCCGTAGGGGATGAAATCTGCACTGTGACTCCGGGAGGTGCTCCTCGACCACAGAACGAAGACGGTTGAGGAGGAATCTAGCGACGACTTTCCCAGTGGCTGATAGCAGGGAGATTCCTCTGTAGTTGCCACAGTCAGACTTCAGCGACCCCCGGAGGCGACGTCCTCGACCTGGACCTGGCTATCGGGCCTCTCCTCCACGAGAGTCTGGGTCACAACGACGGCTGGACCTCCCCTGGTGACAGACGACCTATAAAGTTGTAGAACCAGAGTGTTTCATTTGGGGTGGCACCGGGAGAAAATAACAGGCATACACAGAATCATCTAATAACTTTTACAGTGGATGTTAAATTTGTGTTAAGTTAAAATAAATGGGAATGTAGAAGATGTTTAATTTAACTGACTTCTACCCTGATTCTCTTGAGTGCCATTAAACTTCTGGAATCTGCCTCTTTTCCTTGGATTTATTCTTTTCCTGTTTTTATTTCCTTTTATTCTTTGAGAAAGCTTATAAGATCAATTCTCTAAATACATGTTGCTTTTGTTTCCTGATTGGAGCACCAGCCCACACGATCCCAGGTACGCTTCCGCACATGCTGTGCACCTGGGATCCATGGGCCATTTCGCTGCCCTCCAGTACGCAGCGTCTGCCTGCAAGTGAAGGAGGGCCCCCATCAGGTTCACATTCTGTTCGGACACTGGCGGCTTAGTCCATAGGTATGCCGCTGACTGCAAAATCCAAGCCATTAACTACCTGGACTTCGGTATAATTTCAAAGTTTGCAGATGACCTAAAACTCAATGTAGTAAACAGTGAGGAGGATAGTAACTGATTTCAAGAGCACGTAGACAGATGGCAGATATAATTTAAAACAAGTTTGAACTGATCCATTTTAAAAGGAAGAATGAGGAGAGGCAATATAAACAAAATGCTACAATTTTAAAGGCGGTGCAGGAACAGAACCTGGGGGTTTATGTACATGCATCTTCGAAGGTAACAGGACAAGTTGATATGGCTGTTAGAAAG
Organism: Pristiophorus japonicus; assembly: GCF_044704955.1. Lineage (NCBI taxonomy): Eukaryota > Metazoa > Chordata > Chondrichthyes > Pristiophoridae > Pristiophorus > Pristiophorus japonicus. The sequence goes on from NC_091978.1 coordinate 280,573,435, forward strand.
CATATGGGATCCATGGCTTTATAAATGGAGGCACAGAGGACAAGTGTGAGGTAATTATGCTGAAGCTTTATAAATCACTGGTTAGGCCCCAGCTGGAATATTGTGTACAATTCTGGGAACCACACTTCAGGAAGGATGTCGAGGCTTTAGAGGGTGTAAAAAAAATTTACTGGAAGGGTACTGTGGTGAAAGACTTCAGTTATGTGGTGAGACTAGACAAGCTGATTTTGTTCTCTTTAGAACAGTGAAGGTTATTTTTTAGAGCAGCAACGATTTAATAAAGGATCTCAACATTTTGGGGAGTTTTGATGAGTACATAGAAGAGAAACTGTTTGCACTGGCAAGAGGGTCGGTAATCAGAGGACATGGATTTAAGGTAATTGGCAAAAGAACAGGAGGCAACATGAGGAAAACATTTTTACACCGAGTTATGATCTGTAATGCACTGCCTGAAAGGGTGGTAGAATCAGATTCAGTAATAAATTTCAAAAGAAAATTGGATAAATACTTGAATAGGAAACATTTACAGGTCTATGGGAAAAGAGCAGGGGAATGGGCCAAATGGTATCCTTCTGTGCTGTGATTGTTTCACTTCCATGAAATCGGCATGGTTAGACAGTGATATTTATTTTAAATATTTTTAAAATCCTAACCTTGAAAACAGCACTCAAACAAATTGTTTTTTGGTTTTGTTGTAAAGGTTATGTGCATTTTTGTATGTGGAAGGAATAATTAGGATCATAGAAATTTACAGCACGATAGGAGGCCATTTCGGCCCATTGTATCTGCGCCGGCCGACAAAGAGCTATCGAGTCGAATCCCACATTTCAGCTCTTGGTCTGTAGCCCTGTAGGTTACGGCACTTCAAGTGCACATCCAAGTACTTTTTAAAATGTGGTGAGGGTTACTGCCTCTACTACCCTTTCAGGCTGTGCGTTACAGACCCCCACCACCGTTGAGTGAAGAAATTTCCCCTCAAATCTCTAAACCTCCTACCAATTACTTTCAATCTATGTCCCCTGGTTGTTGACCCCTCTGCTAAGGGAAATAGGTACTTCGAATCCACTCTATCTGGGCCCCTCAATTTTATACACCTCAATAAGATCTCCGCCTCCTTTCTTCCAAAGAGAACCTATTCAATCTTTCCTAATAGCTAAAATTCTCCAGTCCAGGCAACATCCTCGTAAATCTCCTCTGTACCATCTGTCATGCAATCACATCTTTCCTGTAATGTGGTGACTGGAACTGTATGCTGTGGCACAGTACTCTAGCTGTGGCCTAACTAGTGTTTTATACAGTTCAGGCATAATCTCCCAGCTCTTGTATTCTATGACTTGGCTAATAAAGGCAAGTATTCTGTATGCCACCTTAACTACCTTATCTAATTGGCCTGCTACTTTCAGGGATCTGTGAACATGCATTCCAAGGTTCCTTTGTTCCTGTACATTTCTCAGTGTTTTATCATTTATTGTGTATTCCCTTGCCTTGTTAACCCTCCCCAAATGCATTACCTTACTTATCTGGATTTAATTTCATTTGCCACTATTCTGCCCACCTGACTAGTTCATTGATATCTTCCTGCAGTCTACAGCTTTCTTCTTCATTATCAACCACACAGCCTATTTTAGTATCATCTGCAAACTACTTAATCATACCCCCTACATTCAAGTCTAAATCATTGATGTATACCACAAAAAGCAAGGGACCTAGTACTGAACACTGGTACACCACTGGAAACAGCCTTCCAGTCGCAAAAACACACGTCAATCATTACCCTTTGCTTCCAGCCTCTGAGCCAATTTTGGATCCAACTTGCCACTTTGCCCTGGATCCCATTGGCTTTTAATTTTGTGACCAGTTTGACATGTGGGACCTTATCAAATGCTTTGCTAAAATCCATATACACTGCATCAAATGCACTACCCTCATTGACCCTCCTTGTTACCTCGAAAAATTCAATCAAGTTAGTCAGACACGACCTTGCCTGAACAAATCCATGCTGCCTGTCCTTAATTAGAAACATAGAAAATAGGTGCAGGAGTTAGGCCATTCGGCCATTCGAGCCTGCACCGCCATTCAGTAAGATCATGGCTGATCCTTCCCTCGGTACCCCTTTCCTGCTTTCTCTCCATACCCCTTGATCCCCTTCATCCGTGTCTTTCTAAAATGAAGATTTATCCTGTCCCTCAGAATTGTTTCCAATAATTTTACCACCACCAAGTTTAGGCTGACTGGCCTGTAATTACTCAGTCTATCCCTTTCTCTCTTTTTTTAAAACAAAGTTACCATGTTAGCAGTCCTCCACCAGCACACCTGTAGCCAGAGAGGATTGGAAAAAGATGGTCAGAGCCTCTGCTATTTCCTCTTGTGCTTCTCTTAACAGCCTGGGATACATTTCATCCAGGCCTGGGGATTTATCCACTTGCAAAGCTGCTTAATCCCTTAATACTTCCCCTCCTCACTGTTTATTTCATCTAATATTTCACACACCACCTCCCTGATTGCAATGTCTGCATCGCCCCTCTCTTGTGCAAACAGACGCAAAGTATTTATTAAGAACCATACCCATGTCTACCGCATCCACACACAAGATTACCTTTATGGTCTGTGGTAGGTCCTACTCTTTAGTTATCCTCTTGCTGTTAATGTATTTATAAAACATCTTTGGGTTTTCCTTGATTTTTATTTGTCAAAATTTTTTCATGATCCTTGCTATCCGAATTTTCTTTTTAATTGCACCCCTGCACTTTCTATACTCTACAGATTCTGTAGTACTTAGCCCTCGGTATTTGTCATAAGCTTCCCTTTTTTTTCTTTATCCTATCTTGTATGTCCCTTGACATCCAAGGGGCTCTAGATTTGTTAGTCCCACCCTTTTTCTTTAAGGGAACATACTTGCTCTGAACCCTCGGGATCTCCTTGAACGCCTACCACTGCTCTGACACTGATTTACCTTCAAGTAGCTGTGTCCAGTCAACTATGGCTAAATCCCATCACAGCTTAGCAAAATTGGCTTTTCCCCAATTGATAACTTTTATTCCTGGTCTATCTTTGTCCTTTTCTATAACTACCCTAAATGTAACTGAATTATGATCTCTAGCATCAAAATGCTCTTCCACCTGCCCAGCTAAGTCCAGAACTGCCTCCTCCCTTGTTCGGCTTGCTACATACCGGCTTAAAAAAAATTCTCCTGAATGCAGTTTAGGAACTCCACACCCTGTTGGTTAAAATTCGGCAAACTCAGTTTGTCCCAAAGCGTATGCCTAAAATCGCATCAATTCTTTTTCATCTAATCACTGTCAACTCATCACTGGACATAGAAACATAGAAAATAGGTGCAGGAGTAGGCCATTCAGCCCTTCGAGCCTGCACCACCATTCGATAAGATCATGGTTGATCATTCCCTCAGTACCCCTTTCCTGTTTTCTCTCCATACCCCTTGATCCCTTTAGCCGTAAGGGCCATATCTAAGTCCCTCTTGAATATATCCAATGAACTGGCATCAAGAACTCTCTGTGGCAGGGAATTCCACAGGTTAACAACTCTGAGTGAAGAAGTTTCTCCTCATCTCAGTCCTAAATGACCTACCCCTTATCCTTAGACTGTGTCCCTTGGTTCTGGACTTCCCCAACATCGGGAACAACCTGCCTGCATCTAACCTGTTCCGTCACATCAGAATCTTGTATGTTTCTATGAGATCCTCTCTCATTCTTCTAAACTCCAATGTATAAAGGCCCAGTTGATCCAGTCTCTCCTCATATGTCAATCTGGCCATCCGGGAATCAGTCTGGTGAACCTTCGCTGCACTCCCTCAATAGCAAGAAAGTCCTTCCTCAGATTAGGAGACCAAAACTGAATGCAATATTCCAGATGAGACCTCACCAAGGCCCTATACAACTGCAGTAAGAGCTCCCTGCTCCTATACTCAAATCCCCTAGCTATGAAGGCCGACATACCATTTGCCGCCTTCACCGCCTGCGGTACCTGCATGCCAACTTTCAATGACTGATGAACCATGGCACCCAGGTCTCGTTGCACCTCCCCTTTTCCTAATCTGCCACCATTCAGATAATATTCTGTTTTCGTGTTTTTGCCCCCAAAGTGGATAACCTCGCATTGATCCACATTATACTGCATCTGCCATGCATTTGCCCACTCACCTAACTTGTCCAAATCACCCTGCAGCTTCTTAGTGTCCCCCTCACAGCTTACACCGCCACCCAGTTTAGTGTCATCTGCACACTTGAAGATATTACACTAAATTCCTTCATCCAAATCATTGATGTATATTGTAAGTAACTGGGATCCCAGCACTGAGCCCTGCGGCACCCCACTAGTCACGGCCTGCCATTCTGAAAAGGACCCGTTTATCCCGACTCTCTGCTTCCTGTCTGCCAACCAGTTCTCTATCCACGTCAGTATATTACCCCCAATACCATGTGCTTTGATTTTGCACACCAATCTCTTGTGTGGGACCTTGTCAAAAGCCTTTTGAAAGTCCAAATACTTCCAGGTACAGGCTAGATACAGCCAGTCCTTCGAGTAAAGAAAAGCTTCAATCCTTTCAGAGTGAATAGAAGCAGCTGGGCACTTGGTGCAATAAAGTACATTTGCAAATGTTTCTGTAGATGTGAATGAGTTAATCACTTTTATGCAGATGGTGGGTGGGGTGGAATAGTACAGTTACTTACAGATTTAACCATTTAAGTTTACACATTAGTGTAAGCTTTAAAGATGAGGACAGAAAAATTACTCTTTCTTAGCCTCCCTCTTGCCATGTACAGTTCTGTGACTAGTAAGTTAGGGTAGTGTTATGTTCCAGGGCCTGTGCTGGTACTGAGTTTCTGAGCAGACTGTTGGGAGGTGCACCCTGGGGTAACTGCTCCTTCTTTCCTTCCCCACGTCTTAGCACTAATATTGTAGCACATGTACAAGTTGACATTATTAAGCATGTAATATTTCTTGGAAGTGAAGGTTATTATGCATTACTACACATGTTCTGTCTATGTTGCCTGGAGACTTTTTTATTTAATTTAATATTTTGTTCATTTATGTTGGAATGACAATTACTGTTTGTCATTGTCAGTTTCAGTAGTACGGCATTGTCCTATTTGAGTTATTTATTTTGTACTGTTATCATTTTTAAGCATTCCAAATATCTGTCTAGAAATAACATTTTTGGAAACATTCAGCAGGTCAGGCAGCAGCTGTGGGGAGAGAAACAGTGTTGACGTTTCAGGTCAATGGCCTTTTATCAAACTAGAAGATGTTAGAGATGTAACAGATTTTAAGCAAATACAGAGTCAGCAAAAATTATCTGACTAGTGTGGGCAAATTAAACTGGGGCAGGCTGAGATTTATTGCCTACTGTGTGCTTTTGTTATTTTATCAAGCTTTCAAATCAAGTTATTTGTCGTTTGTAACATCTGGGATAGTCAAGTAATTTGTTTCAATGATTTGTTCCAATGTTAGCAAGATGCGCTTGCTTTTCTAAATGTTGTACCTTTTCATTTGACTTTGTGTGTGGTGTTAGCTTAATTGTTTTAAGGGCCTTCTGTAATTTTCTAACCGAGCTCTTTTATATACACTGGTGCAACGCTGCTCATAAGTACTTTGGGAAGAGGCCGATTCGCTGTTTAGTCTCCTAGAGTAAATATTTTCAGATTTCAATTTTTGTTTAGTGGTATACACTTAATGATTCCCATACATAAATGGGACACTAGCACCAGTACTGGGGTAAGAGGGAGTTGTTCCATCGGGATGGGCTCCACTTAGACCGTGCTGGGACTTGGTCTTGGCAAATCGAATAATTAGGGCTTTAAACTAATTTAGTGGGGGCAGGAGGATTCAGGTGAGTGGAATTTTAAAACGTCAAAGAATGAGAAGGCAATAGAGCAGGGTAGTACTGGGGGAAACGAAAACCACAGCGTGACAGGAAGGGACAGAATGTATAAACATAAAGGGGAATCAAAAAGTGGGGTCAAAGCAGGAAAAATGGTTTTAAAAAAAAAAAATTTTAAAGCTCTTTATCTGAATGTACGAAGCATTCGTAACAAAATAGATGAGTTGACGACACACACAGATACAAATGGGTATGATCTGATAGCCATTACAGAGACGTAGTTGCAAGGTTACCAAGGCTGGGAACTAAATATTCAGTGGTATTTGACAATTCTGAAGGACAGACAAAGGAAAAGGAAGTGGGATAGCTCTGTTAATAAAGAATTAGATCAGTGCAGTTGTGAGAAATGATATTGGCTCAGAAGATCAAGATGTAGAATCAGTTTGGGTGGAGATAAGAAATAATAAGGGAAAGAAGTCACTGGTGAGCATTGGCTATAGAGCATAAGAAATAGGAGCAGCAGTAGGCCATACGGCCCCTCGAGCCTGCTCCACCATTCGATACGATCATGACTGATCCGATCATGGACTCGGGTCCACTTCCCTGTCTGCTCCCCATAACCCCCCATTCCCCTATCGGCCAAGAAACTGTCTATCTGTCTTAAGTTTATTCAATGACCCAGCTTCCACAGTTCTCTGAGGTAGTGAATTCTACGGATTTACAACCCTCAGGGAAGAAATTTCTCCTCATCTCAGTATTAAATGGGTGCCCCTTATTCTAAGATTATGCCCCCTAGTTCTAGTCTGCCCTATCAGTAGAAAAATCCCCTCTGCATCCACCTTGTCAAGTCCCTTCATAATCTTATGTTTCGATAAGATCACACCTCATAATTCCAATGAGAGGTCCAACCTACTCAACATGTCCTCATAAGTCAACCCCCTCATCTCCGGAATCAACCTAGTGAATGTTCTCTTAACTGCCTCCAAAGCAAGTATATTCTTTTTGTAAATATGGAAACCAAAACTGTACGCAGTATTCCAGGTTTGGCCTCACCAATACCCTGTATAACTGTAGGAAGACTTCCTTGCTTTTATACTCTATCCCCTTTTGCAATTAAGGCCAAGATTCCATTGGTCTTCCTGATCACTTGCTGTACCTGCATACTAACCTTTTGTGTTTCATGCTCCAGGACCCCCAGGTCCTGCTGTACTGCAGCACTTTGCAATTCTTCTCCATTTAAATAATAACTTGCTGTTTGATTTTTTTTTTCTGCCAAAGTGCATGACCTCACACTTTCCAACATTATGCTCCTTCTGCCAAATTTTTGCCCACTCACTTAGCCTGTCTGTCCTTCTGCAGATTTTGTGTCTTCCTCACACATTGCTTTTCCTCCCATCTTTGTATCGTCAGCAAACTTGGCTACGTTAACTCGGTCCCTGTTTCCAAGTCATTAATATAAATTGTAAATAGTTGGGGTCCTAGCACTGATCCCTGCAGCACCCCACTAGTTACTGATTGCCAACCCGAGAATGAACCATTTATCCTGACTCTCTTTTCTGTTAGCCAATCCTCTATCATGCTAATATATTACTACCAACCCCGTGAACTTTTATCTTGTGTAGTAACCTTTTTATGTGGCACCTTATCAAATGCCTTCTAGAAGTCCAAATACACCACATCCACTGGTTCCCCTTTATCCACCCTGTTTGCTACATCCTCAAAGAACTCCAAATTTGTCAAACATGATTTCCCCTTCATAAATCCATGCTGACTCTGCCTGACTGAATTATGTTTTTCCAAATGTCCTGCTACTGCTTCTTTAATAATGGACTCCAACATTTTCCCCATAGATCCTCTAACAGTAGCTACACTGTTGGACAGAGTATAAATCAATAAATAATGGAGGCTTGTAAGACAGGTGCGGCAATAATCATGGGCGATTTTAATCTTATTGATTGGACAAAGCAAATTAGCCAGGGTAGCCTTGAGGAAGAGTTAATAGTGTGTATCCGGGATAGTTTCCTTGAACAGTACGTTGTAGAACCAACCTAGGAGCAGGATGTCTTGGATCTGGTACTGTGTAATGAGACAGGATTAATAAATGATCTCCTAGTAAAAGATCCTCTCGGAAAGAGTGATCATAGCATGGTTGAATTTCAAATTCAGTTGGAGTGAGAAAGTTGGATCTCAGACCAGTGTCATAAGCTCAAAGGAGACTCCAAAGGTATGAAGGCAGAGTTAGCTGAAGTGGACTGGGAAAATAAATTAGAGTGGGACAGTTGATGAGCAGTGGCAGACATTGAAGGAGATATTTCATAACTCTCAACAAAAATATATTCCAATGAGAAAGAAAGACTAAGAGAAGGGGTAACCATCCGTATCTGACTAAGGAAATAAGGGATGGTATCAAATTGAAAACAAGGGCATACAATATGGCCAAGACTAGTGGGAGGCCAGAGGATTGGGAAACATTTAAAAGCCAGCAAAGAACGACTAAAAAAAAATAAAAGCAGGAAGATAGATTATGAAAGCAAACTAGCATGAAATATAAGAACATATAAGAGTTTCTACAGGTATGTGAAAAGGAAAAGTGTGGCTAAAGTAAATGTTGGTCCCTTAGAGGATGAGACTGGGGAACAGGGAAATGGCAGGGACGCAACAAATATTTTATCGGTCTTCACGGTAGAAGACACTAAAAAATCCCAATAATGGATAATCAAGGGGCTATAGGGGGAGAGGGACTTAATACAATTACTATCACTAAAGAAGCAGTACTTGGTATAATGGGACTAAAGAGGGACACGTCCCCTGGACCTGATGGCTTGCATCCTAGGGTTTTAAAGGAAGTGCCTGCGGAGATAGTGGATGCATTGGTTGTAATCTACCAAAATTCCCTGGATTCTGGCGAGGTCCCAGCAGATTACAAAACCTCAAATGTAACAGCCCTATTATTTAAAAAAAATGAGGCAGACCAGTTAGCCTAACATCTGTTAGGAAAATGCTGGAGTCTGTTATTAAGGAAGCAGTAGCAGGACATTTTGAATTCAATTAAGCAGAGTCAACATGGTTTTATGAAAGGGAAGTCATGTTTGACATATTTGCTGGAATTCTTTGAGAATTCTCTAACGAGCAGGGTGGATAAGGAGAAACCAGTGGATGTGGTGTATTTGGATTTCCAGAGGCATTTGATAAGGTGCCACATAAAAGGTTACTGCACAAGATAAAAGTTCACGGGCTGGGGGTAATATATTAGCATGGATAGAGGATTGGTTAACTAACAGAAAACAGAGTTAACCAATCGAGTCGGGATAAATGGGTCATTTTCCGGTTGGCAAACAGTAACTAGTGGGGTGCCGCAGGGATCGGTGCTGGGGCCTCATCTCTTTACAATCTATATTAAAGACTTGGTAAAGGGATTGAGTGTAATGTAACCAAGTTTGCTGATACACAGATGGGTGGGAGAGCGAATTGTGAGGAGGACACACAATGCTAAGTGAGTGGGCAAAAATTTGCCCAATGGAGTATAGTGGGAAAATGTGAGGAGGTCCACTTTGGCAGAAAAAAATCAAAGCAAATTATAATTTAAATGGAGAAAAATTGCAAAGTGCTGCAGCACAGAGAGACCTGGGGTCCTTGTGCATGAAACAGTTAGTATGCAGGTACAGCAAGTAATCAGGAAGGCAAATGGAATGTTGGCCTTTATTGCAAGGGGGATAGAGTATAAAAGCAGAGAAGTCCTGCTACAACTGTACAGGATATTGGTGAGGCCACACATGGAGTGCTGCGTTCAGTTTTATTCTCCGTATTTAAGGAAGGATATATTTGCATTGGAGGCTATTCAGAGAAGTTTCATTCGGTTGATTCCGGAGATGAGGGGGTTGACTTATGAAGAGAGGTTGAGTAGGTTGTGCCAATACTTATTGGAGTTCAGAAGAATGAGAGGCGATCTTAGCGAAACATATAAGATAATGAGGGGGCTCGACAATGTGGATGCAGAGTGTGTCATGTTTGTAACCTTCACATAACTGTATCACTTATGTAACAACACTGTACACTGTATACACCTGAGTAATGCACACCTTGACCACAGGGGGTGAACTTGTGGGAGACACTCCTCACCTGGTCATCCAGATATATAAAGGGAGGTCCACGCAGGCACAGCACTTCTTGGTCCTGGGAATAAAGGTTCAGGTCACGTAGTGACTTTGTCTGCAGTACATGCCTCGTGTGATTCTGTAGTAAGGTGTAAGGACACCACAGAGAGGATATTTCCACTCATCGGGGAAACTAAAACTAGGGGCCATAGTCTCAGAATAAGGGGTCGCCCATTTAAAACTGAGATGAGGAGGAACTTCTGAGGGTTGTAAATCTGTGGAATTCTCTGCCCCAGAGAGCTGCGGAGGCTGGGTCATTGAATATAATTAAGGTGGAGATAGACAGATTTTTGAGCGATAAGGGAATGAAGGGTTATGGGGAGCGGGCAGGGAAGTGGAGCTGAGTCCATGATCAGATCAGCCATGATCTTATTAAATGGTGGAGTAGGCTCGAGGGGCTAAAAGGCCTACTCCCCCTCCTATTTTTTCTGTTCTTGTGTTCTTAAGTCACTTGCTGTGTAACTGAATGTGGTGATGCCTGTTCTTCTGAAATCCCAACCTGCTTTATAGCAAAAATGAAAAGTAATCTTCTCTCCCTAAGTAGAGGAAGCTCTTCCATTGATAAAGGAAACTGGAACTTCCAGCAAAAAACATTTGGTCTGTACACTCTTAACTGCACAATTTAAAAAAGTTATGCCAGTTCAGCGGTCACTAAGGATGACAATGTAAGTGTGTACTCAGACCAAAACTTGAATTACCGTCATCAGGCTGCAAACTTGATATGAAGCGGTCTAAGATTTTAATGTTGGTGTGTACAAAATTAAGATAACACTTGAATGTTTTTTTTAAAAACCTTTGGAGTTTAGCATAGTCTGAGTTGCCACATTCTTGAAGATCTAGACAGGCATTTTTTTCCACAATATAGAAGGATGCCCATGATTGACCCTAGTCAGTCAATCAGTCAGGCTGGGTATTCACCACCATACACCACCTTAAACATTTACTCTCCACGACTGGCACGGTGTGGCTGCAGTGTGTACCATCTACAAGTTGCACTGCAGCAACTTACCAAGGCTTAGTCACCAGCACCTACCAACAACAACTTATATTTATATAGCACCTTTTTAATGTAGTAAAACATCGCAAGGTGCTTCACAGGAGTGTTATATAAAAAAAATTTGATGCCGAGCCACGAGAAATTAGGGTGATGACCAAAAAGCTTGGTCAAAGAGGTAGGATTTAAGGAACATCTTAAAGGAGGAAAGAGAGGCGGAGAGGTTCAGGGAGGGAATTCTAAAGCTTGGGGCCTAGGCAACAGAAGGCACAGCGTCCAATGGCTGAGCGGGTATAATCAGGGATGCTTGACGACAGAATTAGGGGAGCACAGATATCTTGTGTTGGGGGGGATGGGGGGTTGTGTGGCTGGATGAGATTAGATAGGGAGGGGCGAGGCCATGTAGAGATTTGAAAACTGAGAATTTTAAAATTGAGGAGTTGCTTAACTGGGAGCTAATGTAGTTCAGTGAGCACATGGGTGATGGTTGAATGGGACTTGTTGCGAGTTAGGACTCGGGCAGCCGAGTTTTGGATGAACTCAAGTTTGCGTAGGGTAGAAAATGAAAGGCTAGTGTTGGAATAGTTAAGTCTAGAGGTAATGTTGCAATAGTCAAATCTAGAGGTAACAAAGGCATGGATGAGGGTTTCAGCAGTGGATGAGCTGAGGCAGGGGCAGAGACTGGCAATGTTACGGAGGTGGAAATAGGCGGTCTTGGTTCTGCCGCAGATATGTGGTTGAAGCTCATTTTGGGGTCAGATATGACACTAAGATTGTGAACATTGTGGTTCACATATATGTTAGGGAGAGGGATGGAGTCAGTGGCTAGAGAGCAGAGTTTGTTACAGGGACTGAAAACAATGGCTTCCGTCTTCCCAATATTTAATTGGAGAACATTTCTACTCATCGGATAAGCAGTCTGACAATTTAGAAACCTTGGAGCATTCGAGAGAAGTGGTGGTGAGGCAGAGCTGGGAGTTGTCAGCGTACATGTGTAAACTGATGCTGTGTGCTGATAGTCTTGCCAATGTGCAGCATGTAGATGAGCAATAGGATGGGGCAAGGATAGATCCTTGGGGGTCACCAGAGGTTATGATGAGAGAGCCATTGCAGGTGATCAACCCTTGACCCCAGTGTTGCCTGCAAGCTACCGCTCCATCTCCAACTTCCCTTTCCTCTCAAGTCCTTGAACATGTTGTCGCCTCCGAAATCCGTGCCCATCTTTCCCGCAACTCCATGTTTGAATCCCTTCAATCTGTTTTCTGCCCCTGCCACAGAACCGAAAAGCCTCTCATCAAAGTCACAAATTACATCCTTTATGATTGTGACAAAGATAAACTACCCCTCCTCGTCCTCCTTGACCTGTCTGCAGCCTTTGACACGGTTGACTACTCCAACCTCCTCCAATGCCTCTCCACCACTGTCCAGTTGGGTGTGACTGCACTCGCCTGGTTCCATTCTTATCTATCTAATCATAGCCAGAAAATCACCTGCAATGGCTTCTCTTTCCACTCCCGCATCATTACTTCTGGTGTCCCCCAAGGATCTATCCTTGCCCCCTCCTATTTCTCATCTTAATGCTGCCCCTTGGCAATATCATCCGAAAACATGGTGTCCGTTTCCATATGAACGCTGACAACACCCAGCTCTACCTCACCACCACTCCATGGTGTCTCAATTATCAGACAGCTTGTCCGACACCTGTGCTGGATGAGCAGAAATTTTCTCCAATTGATTATTTGTCTTTAGTCCCCACCACAAACTGCGTTCCCTAGCCACCGACTCCATCCCTCTCCCTAGCATTTGTCTGAGGCTGAACCAGACTGTTTGCAACCTAGATATCATATTTGACCCTGAAATGAGCTTCTGGCAACATATCCGCGGCATAACTAAAATCACCTATTTCCACCTCCCGTAACATTGCCTGTCTCCGCTCCTGCCTCAGCTCATCGACTGAAACACTCATCCATGCTTTTGTTACCTCTAGACTTGACTACTCCAATGCACTCCTGGCTGGCCTCCCACATTCTACCCTACATAAACTTGAGGGCATCCAAAACTCGCCAGCCCGTGTCCTAACTCTCTCCAAGTCCTGCTCACCCATCACCCCTGGTGCTCGCCGATCTACATTGGCTCCTATTTAAGCAACGCCTCGTTTTCAAAATTCTCATCCTTTGTTTACAAATCCCTCCATGGCCTTGCACCATCTTATCTCTCTAATATCCTTCAACCTCACAACCCTCAGATGTCTGCACTGCTCAAATTCTAGACTCTTGAGCATACCTGATTCTAACTGCGCAACCATTGGTGGCTGTGCCTTCAACTGCCTCGGCCCCAAGCTCTGGAACTCCCTCCTTAAACCTCTCCGCCACTCTACCTCCCTTTCCTCCTTTAAGACACTCCTTAAAACCTAATTCTTTGACCAAGCTTTTGGTCATATGCTGTAATTTCTTGTAGCTTGGTGTCATATTTATTTGTTTTGTCTTAAAACATTCCTGCGAAGCGCAGTGGGATGTTTTACTACACTAAAGGCGCTATAAAAATGCAAATTGTTGATTTTCTCTGGCTATGATTAGATAAGAATGGAACCAGGTGCGTGCAGTCCCACCCAGCTGGATGACCGTGGAGAGGCGTTGGAGGAGGATGAAGTGGTCGACCGTATCACAGGCTGTAGACAAGTAGAGAAGGACGAAGAGGGATAGTGTGTCTTTGTCACAGTCACAACTTTGAGCTGTTTCGGTACTTGGCAGGGAGTACTTTATGTTTGAATCCCTCCAATCAGGTAAGTTGCGGGAAAGCTGGGCACAGATTTGGGAGGCGATAACACGTTCAAGGAGTTTAGAGAGGAAAGGGAAATTGGAGATGGGGCGGTAGTTTGCAAGAGTGGAGGGGTCATGGTTTTTTTTTTTGAGGGGACGGACAGTACCTGAGGAGAGAACCGTTAACAATGTCAGCTAATGGGAGCCAGAAACAGAAGTTGGGTGGTCAGCAGTTTGGTGGGAATAGGATCTAGGGAGGAGGAAGTGGGTCACATGGACAAGATGAGCTGAGAGAGCTCATGTGGGGAAAATCCTGGAAAAAGATGCAAGTTCAGGGCTCAGGCAGGGGAGATCCTTAGAGGAAGTATAGCCCAGTGGACTTGGGGAAGGAAGGGAAGTGGCAGCTGAATGGATGGTCTCAATTTTGGAGACAAAGAAATCCATGAGTCCCCACTGTTGTTCTCAGGGGTGAGGGTGGAGGAGACAGGGAAGAGGGGTTTAAGAAAATGGCTAGCAGTAGAGAATAGAAGCCGGGATTTATCTTTGCATTCCAGAATGATTTTGGAATAGTCAGCAGTTTTGGCAGACGAGCAGAACCCATAATGTTTTGTGGTTCAGCCAGAACTGGCGGTGAATGGCTAAACCAGTTGTCCGTCATATTCATTCACGTCTATGTCCCTTGGATTTAAGGGAGCTAAGATGAGGGCTGTACCGGGGGAACAACCAGGGTGAGAGAGAGCAATTGTTTTAACAGGAACTAGGGCATCAAATGTGGTGGTGAGGGTGTGGTTGAGCAGCTGCAGGAATGTTGTGAATGGAGGACCAACGGCTGGGCAGTTTGGGATTTCGTAAGTGCAGTTGGGAGAGTTTTTTTTCCAGGGACGACCACAAAAGGAAGTAGGGTTTGGGTGGGTGTGGGAAAGGGGGATGTGTGTGGAGAGTGATACGAGAAAGTGGTGAGATGGCCTTATCTGTGATTGACACGATAGGAGTAGCAAAGCCAAGAGAGATGGCAAGGTCGAGGGGGTGGTCATGAATATGGGTTGGGGAGAGATTAAGGTAGGATAGGGTAGTGAACTCAAAGGGGATAGAACATGATGAATTGAGATGGCGGTTGAAATCACAGGAGGAGAAGTTGCTTGGTGTAGTGGCTGAGGGAGGAAAGCAGTGAAGATATCTCGGTAATAACATTTTTATGGGTGGTAGAAAACGAGGATTTTAAATGAGGTGAGAGGGGTGGAATAAGGGGAGGTGCTAAAAGGAGGAGGCAGTACCAGAGGAGTAGGGGAACAGACCAGGGTGTGATTTGGTGATGAGTCACACCACCCCCACGGGGGTCTGGGCGGGGCAAGTGGCGGAAGATATAGCCAGGCAGGGAGGCTTCATTTAAAGAGTAAGGCATCATCACCCCTCAGCCAAGTTTGCGTCAGGGTTGCGATGTCGATGCCATCATCCACGAAAAGCTCATGGGTGGCAAGGGCCTTGTTTGCAAGTGAATAGACATTATTTAAGGAGATGCGCAGAGGATTGGTGATGGCTGAACTGCTGCCGGCGTCCACAAGATCAGTGTTTGAAAGGTTGAGTTGGACAAGGAGGAGATTAGCAAGATTAGCCCCCAGCAGGTGCATTGGGCAGGAAGGTTGCGAGAATGTAGGATGGGGCGGTAGGGTTTGCTGCTTGTGAGAAGGCAGTGACAAGTGCCACGGTGGGCCTTTTGGAGGACGGCAAAAAAGGCATCGAGGGAATCTGTAGGCTTATCTAAGGGGGACTCAAGCCTGGGACAGCGGCAGGAGAGTAATGAAGGATTGGGGTAGGGATTTGGGAGGGCAGAATATCCAAGAAAGTTGAGATGAAAGGATGCCCGACGACCGGAGAGCGCGGTCAGGGAGGGATAGAGGGGGGGGGAGAAGAGGGAGAGAGAGGAGAGAAAAAGTAGAATTAAAAGTAAAGTACTTTGATCTGAACCGGCAGCCAAAGTCTGCATGCAAATGGACATAGGCCTGGTTATGTAGTAATTAATGGGAAACCCGTGACTGTTACCACCTAGAAGAACAAGGACAACAGTCGCATAGGAACACCATCACCTCCAATTACACACCATCTTGACTTAGAAATATGTCGCCGTTCCTTTGTAGTTGCTGGGTCAAAATCCTGGAACACCCTTCTTAACAGCATTACGAGAGTACCTTCACTTCGTGGACTGCAGTGGTTCAAGAAGGCGGCTTACCACCATCTTCTCAAAGGCTATGAGGGATGGGCAATAAATGCTGGCCTTGCCAACAATGCCCACATCTCAGGAATTAATAGTTTAAAAAAAAAATCAATTGCTATTCAATCAAATTAAGGATTTTCTTCCCCTTTTTTTTCTCCCCACCCCTTGGCGAACCAATTGTTACACCCATTAAGTTGCCATGGCTGAGATAAGCCAATTCTGGACTCGGGTTGGAAATAGGGACTTTCTGATCTGTATGGTTAAGTACTATACCACATGAGAAGACATAACTATCCCAGCTTACCTAGTACAATGGAATTAATACCATAAGTGTAATTCATTGGCCTGTAATTTGCAGTTATATTTATAATGACGCTGTCAGTGTTTACCGTCATTACCTTGTGAAACCAACAGCAAATTCTTCTGCACATGCGCAGTTAAACGCAGAAATCCAGAAGTTGCTGTCAGTGATTTCCCCACTCCTCCACAGGGTATGATGTTTAAGTCCTCACAGATAGAAATCTTACAAATCACTTGAATTGACATGAACCTCCACTTTTGCACTCTAATCTTGCTGTTAAAAACCCCAGAAAATGTTGAGCCTTGTTGAGAGGTGTAACCAAGTCATAATTACTGCTGAACAATTTCTGTGGCCCTGAAGAACTAATTTTATATTTGTGGATTGTTGAAGTTATCCTTTGATACAAATTCCCATAGATTTTTAAAACAATAAAAAAAAAGTTTTATATTTCAGCTCCTACCTTGATCCCAATCTTTATTTCGCTGAATCTAAAATGATTAAAAAGTGAAGGATGATCAGTGCTTTTTACTTCCTGGTTTGCTTTATTTGAGAATTCTTCAATGTGATTGGCTGCTTATCTTGCTGACATCACTGGATGCTGGAGATCCGCTATACATGATGCCAGAAATAAATTACTGTCAATCTGGAAACCACGCCACAAAGATTGCTAGATCTTTGTGGGCAGCTTTCTTTGAGGTCTGCAGCGACTGTCGTCACTTGCTGCTGACTGCAAAATCTGGGCTAATGTCTTTTTTTTTTCCTAGCCAGTTGTATTCTAGAATTCATGTTACCACTAAGGAGTGTGTACACCACAACTGCATAAAGAATAACTCCTATTCTCCTTGTCTGCCAACTTTGGTGTTTGATCCAGAAGCTACAGTTATTCACAAGAATAATAGAAAACAAATAAATACCAGATTCTAATTTGGGAGTCATGCATTGTAGAATTGTGGCATATGTACCTTTTTAGATGGCTCACTAACAATTCTGTTCGAACTAAGATTGCATTGGAGGATTAGAGGGGTTTTGACCTTGGGCAAGTAAGGCAGATATTAATGGACTTGAAAACTGTTGAAAATGTTGCAAAATACATCTGGTCAATAAATGATTTTATTATACATCTGACTCCGGGGAGAGTGTTTGCACTGAACCAAGGTGCCAGTGGTAGCACTCTCGCCTCTTGAGTCAAAAGGTGATGGGTTCAAGCCAGAGACTTGAATGCATAATCTAGGCTGACACTTCAGTGCAGTACTAAGAGAGTGCAGCACTGTTGGACACATTGGCCCCAAGTTTCCACATGATTTGCTCCTGATTTTTAGGAGCAACTGGTGTAGAATGGAGTATCTTAGAAATCGGAATTCTCCACATTTAGTTTGCTCCAGTTACATAGAAACATAGAAAATAGGTGCAGGAGTAGGCCATTCGGCCCTTCTAGCCTGCACCGCCATTCAATGAGTTCATGGCTGAACATGCAACTTCAGTACCCCATTTCTGCTTTCTCACCATACCCCTTGATTTCCTTAGTAGTAAGGACTTCATCTAACTCCTTTTTGAATATATTTAGTGAATTGGCCTCAACAACTTTCTGTGGTAGAGAGTTCCACAGGTTAACCACTCTCTGGGTGAAGAAATTCCTCCTCATCTCGGTCCTAAATGGCTTCCCCCTTATCCTTAGACTGTGTCCCCTGGTTCTGGACTTCCCCAACATTGGGAACATTCTTCCTGCATCTAACCTGTCTAACCCCGTCAGAATTTTAAACGTTTCTATGAGGTCCCCTCTCATTCTTCTGAACTCCAGTGAATACAAGCCCAGTTGATCCAGTCTTTCTTGATATGTCAGTCCTGCCATCCCGGGAATCAGTCTGGTGAACTTTGGCTGCACTCCCTCAATAGCAAGAATGTCCTTCCTCAGGTTAGGAGACCAAAACTGTACACAATACTCCAGGTGTGGCCTCACCAAGGCCCTGTACAATTGTAGCAACACCTCCCTGCCCTTGTACTCAAATCCCCTCGCTATGAAGGCCAACATGCCATTTGCTTTCTTAACCGCCTGCTGTACCTGCATGCCAACCTTCAATGACTGATGTACCATGACACCCAGGTCTCTTTGCACCTGCCCTTTTCCTAATCTATCACCATTCAGATAATAGTCTGTCTCTCTGTTTTTACCACCAAAGTGGATAACCTCACATTTATCCACATTATAATTCATCTGCCATGCATTTGGCAAGTCGCTCTGCAGCCTCATAGAATCCTCCTTGCAGCTCACACTGCCACCCAACTTAGTGTCATCCGCAAATTTGGAGATACTACATTTAATCCCCTCGTCTAAATCATTAATGTACAGTGTAAACAGCTGGGGCCCCAGCACAGAACCTTGCGGTACCCCACTAGTCACTGCCTGCCATTCTGAAAAGTCCCCATTTTCTCCTACTCTTTGCTTCCTGTCTGACAACCAGTTCTCAATCCATGTCAGCACACTACCCCCAATCCCATGTGCTTTAACTTTGCACATTAATCTCTTGTGTGGGATCTTGTCGAAAGCCTTCTGAAAGTCCAAATATACCACATCAACTGGTTCTCCCTTGTCCACTCTACTGGAAACATCCTCAAAAAATTCCAGAAGATTTGTCAAGCATGATTTCCCTTTCAAAAATCCATGCTGACTTGGACCTATCATATTACCTCTTTCCAAATGCACTGCTATGACATCCTTAATAATTGATTCCATCATTTTACCCACTACCGATGTCAGGCTGACCGGTCTGTAATTCCCTGTTTTCTCTCTCCCTCCTTTTTTAAAAAGTGGGGTTACATTGGCTACCCTCCACTCGATAGGAACTGATCCAGAGTCAATGGAATGTTGGAAAATGACTGTCAATGCATCCACTATTTCCAAGGCCACCTCCTTAAGTACTCTGGGATGCAGTCCATCAGGCCCTGGGGATTTATCGGCCTTCAATCCCATCAATTTCCCCAACACAATTTCCCGACTAATAAGGATTTCCCTCAGTTCCTCCTCCTTACTCGACCCTCCGACCTCTTTTATATCCGGAAGGTTGTTTGTGTCCTCCTCAGTGAATACCGAACCAAAGTACTTGTTCAATTGGTCCGCCATTTCTTTGTTCCCCGTTATGACTTCCCCTGATTCTGACTGCAGGGGACCTACGTTTGTCTTTACTAACCTTTTTCTCTTTACATATCTATCGAAACTTTTGCAATCCGTCTTAATGTTCCCTGCAAGCTTCTTCTCGTACAACATTTTCCCTGCCCTAATCAAACCCTTTGTCCTCCTCTGCTGAGTTCTAAATTGCTCCCAGTCCCCGGGTTCTGGCCAATTTGTATGCCACTTCCTTGGCTTTAATGCTATCCCTGATTTCCCTTGATAGCCACGGTTGAGCCACCTTCCCTTTTTTATTTTTACGCCAGACAGGAATGTACAATTGTTGTAGTTCATCCATGCGGTCTCTAAATGTCTGCCATTGCCCATCCACAGTCAACCCCTTCAGTATCATTCGCCAATCTATCCTAGCCAATTCACGCCTCATACCTTCAAAGTTACCCTTCTTTAAGTTCTGGACCATGGTCTCTGAATTAACTGTTTCATTCTCCATCCTAATGCAGAATTCCACCATATTATGGTCACTCTTCCCCAAGGGGCCTCGCACAACGAGATTGCTAATTAATCCTCTCTCATTACACAACACCCAGTCTAAGATGGCCTCCCCCCTAGTTGGTTCCTCGACATATTGGTTTAAAAAACCATCCCTTATGCACTCCAGGAAATCCTCCTCTACCGTATTGCTTCCAGTTTGGTTAACCCAATCTATGTGCATATTAAAGTCACCCATTATAACTGCTGCACCTTTATTGCACGCACCCCTAATTTCATGTTTGATGCCCTCCCCAACATCACTACTACTGTTTGGAGGTCTGTACACAACTCCCACTAATGTTTTTTGTCCTTTTGATATTCTGCAGCTCTACCCATATAGATTCCACATCATCCAAGCTAATGTCCTTCCGAACTATTGCCTTAATTTGCTCCTTAACCAGCAATGCTACCCCACCTCCTTTTCCTTTTATTCTATCTTTCCTGAATGTTGAATACCCCTGGATGTTGAGTTCCCAGCCCTGATCATCCTGGAGCCACGTCTCCGTAATCCCAATCACAACATATTTGTTAACATCTATTTGCACAGTTAATTCATCCACTTTATTGCGGATACTCCTTGCATTAAGACACAAAGCCTTCAGGCTTGTTCTTTTAACACCCTTTGTCCTTTTAGAATTTTGCTGTACAGTGGCCCTTTTTGTTCTTTGCCTTGGGTTTCTCTGCCCTCCACTTTTCCTCATCTCCTTTCTGTCTTTTGCTTTTGCCTCCTTTTTGTTTCCCTCTGTCTCCCTGCATTGGTTCCCATCCCCCTGCCATATCAGTTTAAATCCGCCCCAACAGCACTAGCAAACACTCCCCCTAGGACATTGGTTCCGGTCCTGCCCAGGTGCAGACCGTCCGGTTTGTACTGGTCCCACCTCCCCCAGTACCGGTTCCAATGCCCCAGGAATTTGAATCCCTCCCTGTTGCACCACTGCTCAAGCCACGTATTCATCTGCGCTATCCTGCGATTCCTACTCTGACTATCACGTGGCACTGGTAGCAATCCCGAGATTACTACTTTTGAGGTCCTACTTTTTAATTTAGCTCCTAGCTCCTTAAATTCGTTTCGTAGGACCTCATCCCTCTTTTTACCTATGTCGTTGGTACCAATGTGCACCACGACAACTGGCTGTTCTCCCTCTCTTTTTAGAATGTCCTGCACCCGCTCCGAGACATCCTTGACCCTTGCACCAGGGAGGCAACATACCATCCTGGAGTCTCGGTTGCGGCCGCAGAAACGCCTATCTATTCCCCTCACCATTGAATCCCCAATCACTATTGCTCTCCCACTCTTTTTCCTGCCCTCCTGTGCAGCGGAGCCAGCCATGGTGCCATGAACTTGGCTGCTGCTGCCTTCCCGTGATGAGTCATCCCCCTCAACAGTACCCAAAGCAGTGTATCTGTTTTGCAGGGGGTTGACCACAGGGGACTCCTGCACTACCTTCCTTGCACTGCTCTTCCTGTTGGTCTTCCATTCCCTATCTGGCTGTGGACCCTTTCCCTGCGGTACGACCAACTCGCTACACGTGATACTCACGTCATTCTCAGCATCGTGGATGCTCCAGAGTGAATCCACCCTCTGCTCAAACTCCGCAACGCGGTCTGTCAGGAGCTGGAGGCGGATACACTTCCTGCACACGTAATCGTCAGGGACACCGGAAGTGTCCCTGAGTTCCCACATGGTACAGGAGGAGCATAACACCCGACCGAGCTCTCCTGCCATGACTTAACCCTTATATACACTTAAATTGGCAACAACAATGTTAAAAGTTACTCACTGATATAGAAGAGAAAAAAGAAAAACTACTCACCAATCACCAGCCAATCACTTACCCTCTTGGCTGTGACGTCACCTTTTGATTTCTTTCTACTTCTTTTTTGCCTTCTCCCTGTAGCTGCACAAGTCACGCCTTTTATAGGCCTCTCCACGCACCTCCTCGACGCTGCTCCCGACTGCCGCCGACGCTGGGCCCCGGACTCCCTGCTGTGCCTTTATAGGCCTCTCCACGCACCTCCTCGACGCTGCTCCCGACGACGCTGGGCCCCGGACTCCCTGCTGTGCCTTTTATAGGCCTCTCCACGCACCTCCGACGCTGCTCCCGACTGCCGCCGACGCTGGGCCCCGGACTCCCTGCTGTGCCTTTTTATAGGCCTCTCCACGCACCTCCTCGACGCTGCTCCCGACTGCCGCCGATGCTGGGCCCCGGACTCCCTGCTGTGCCTTTTTATAGGCCTCTCCACGCACCTCCTTGAAGCTGCTCCCGACTGCCGCCGACGCTGGGCCCCGGACTCCCTGCTGTGCCTTTTTATAGGCCTCTCCACGCACCTCCTCGACGCTGCTCCCGACTGCCGCCGATGCTGGGCCCCGGACTCCCTGCTGTGCCTTTTTATAGGCCTCTCCACGCACCTCCTTGAAGCTGCTCCCGACTGCCGCCGACGCTGGGCCCCGGACTCCCTGCTGTGCCTTTTATAGGCCTCTCCACTCACCTCCGACGCTGCTCCCGACTGCCGCCGACGCTCTAGTCAGTTAGAACAGTTTCACTTTGGAACAGAATTTTTTTTTCAAAAGGGGGCGTGTCCAGCCACTTACGCCTGATTTCAAAGTTTCGTGAGTGAAAACTTACTCCAAACTAACTTAGAATGGAGTAAGTGAAGATTTTTATACGCTCGAAAAAACCTTGTCTACACTTTAGAAAATCAGGTGTAGGGAACGAGGTGGGGGAGGGGGGGGGGAGAAGGGGAAGTCATTAAATTCTACAATCAATCCTTAGTTATACTTATACAAATATTATACAAAAATCCAACCTGAATAAAAATTTATAAGCAAAGATTAAATAAACCATGTTTCTACCTGTGTGAAAGTGCTTCAGGCAGGCCTTTCATGTTGGAGACAGGCAGGGGTGTGGCGTCAGTGTCTCGACGGCAGCGGCAGCAAGCTTCGAGCTGAGCTGCAGTACTTGAGGCAGGCCTTCATTCTCTTCGTGGCTGGCCGCAAAGAAGCAGCACCGGACGGACCCGAGGCCATTCGGCCATGAGATATCAGCGGCATCAGTGGCTGGCCGGCAGCCGAAGAATCAACGCAGGACACACGCAGCTCATTAAGGTTCTTGAGGCCATTCGGCCACGCTTTAGGGGCGGCGTCAGTGGCTGGCCGGCAGCCAAAGAATCAGCAGCAGACGGACGTGAGGCCATTCGGCCATAGGATATTAGCGGCGTCAGTGGCTGGCCGGCAGCCGAGGATACAGCAGAAGCCTTCGAGCTGTGAGGGGGACTGAGGCCATTTGGACAGGGAGAGGCAGCCACATTGACAGTTTTATATTTAAATTTGCAGAATGGGTGCTGCATTGTCAACACCACGTATTATTGCAAAGTTGAATTGGCACTCTTATTTCTCCAAACACACAGTCCTTAATTTGTATGCACCAATGCAGCACCAGTTCTGCAAGTTTAGCAGTGAAAAGCTGAACTCACTGATTTCAGCAGGTGATTTATTCAGCAGTGCTGCTAAAAGCACTCCCTCACACACAGAAATATCAAAAAAAATTAAATTACAAGCCTTTGCAGGGGTCCAAGAAACAAATCTTCACTTTTTCTGCAGTATTTTTAAAAATGGCCGAGTGCCAATGTTTGTGTGAGACTGCGCGCATGCTCCAACGCACACGCGCAGGGTTGCCGGCACCACGAAGGCTAATTTAAATTGTATCCGCGCGAGTGTTAGGCTCCGCCCCCTGCTGCGAAGAGCGTGCCGCGCCAAGCAGACATCGAGCTCCAAGGAGTTCGAGAATATCGGACTTTTTTTTTAGGCGCAGTTTTCGGCGCGAAAAACAGGCGCCCAGCTCGGAGGTGCACCGTTTTCGCAGCGGGACGAAACTTGGGGCCATTGTCTTTCGGATGAGAGGTTAAGCAGCATCTCGTGTGGATGCAAAAGATCCTGTCATTTTTAGACTAGGAACCTGGCGAAGATTACTGGGAACGGCAGCAAAGTGATTATGTTACTGGACTAGTAATTGAGAGACCTGGACTGAAGAGCAGGAGACATGTTTAAATCCCACCACAGCAGCTGTGGAATATTCAGTTCATTAAATAAATCTGGTGTCCCGGCCACCACTTAGCCCTCAATGAACATTAAAATAGATTATCTGGTCATTTATTTCATTACTATTTGTGGGATCCTGCTTTGTGCAAATTGGCAGCCAAGTTTCTCCATGTTATGGCAGTGACGACATTAATGTAAAGTACTACATTAACTGTACAGCGCATTGGGACATTCTTGGGTCGTAAAAAGTGTTTAAATAAAAGCAAATACCAGAGCCTCTGAAATGTCATCCTTTTTCATCAGCGGAAGATTACCGGGAATGGTAGTGGTAATATAGTGGTTATGTTACTGGACCAGTAATCGAAGAGACCTGGACTAATAATCCAGAGACATGAGTTCAAATCCTACCATGGCAGCTGTGGAATTTAAATTCAGTTCATTTAAATAAAAAGCCTGTATCAATAATGGAACTACTAGATTATTGTTTAAAAACTCCTGGTTCACTAATGTCCTTTAGGGAAGGAACTCTGCTGTCCTTACTCATTCTGACCTGTGGTTGACTCTTAATTGCCTTCTGAAATGGCCTAGCAGGCCACTCTGTTGTGTCAATCAGTAAGAAAACCAGATGGACCCTCCAGCGTCGACCTAGGCAGCTGGGGACTTGTGCCAAAATTATAAGAGCTGTCCCATAGCCTGACCTAGTCATTCTCGGCTTTCATACATTTCAGCGAATGTCCCAGACTCCTCCAACACTATCCCTGGGTATGTAGCAGTGGTATACAGTCAGGAAGGAGTGGCCCTGTGACTCAACATCGACTCTGAAGTCTCTTGGCATCAGAAAATAGGAAACCTCCCGCTGATTACCACATATCACATACTGCCCTCCCTCAGCTGATGGACCAGTAATCCTCCATGTTGACCACTATTGCCCGAAGTGGCTGAGTCCTGAAGGACATAGCTGCCAGACTGGGCCTGCGGCAGATGGTGAGAGAACCAACATGAGCTCTTCCTCACCAATCTACCTGTCACGATACACGATAGGAGTGACCAGTGCACAGTTCGTATGGAGACAAGTCCTGTCTTCACACTGAGGACACCCTCTATTCTGTTGTGTTAAATCGGATAGATTCAGAACAGATCTAGCAGTTCAAAACTGGGCATTCATGCGGTGCTGTGGGCTGTAGGCGGCAGCAGCAGAATTGTACATGACCACAATCTAACGTTATGGCCCGCCATATCCCTCAATCTACCATTACCATTAAGCTAGATGACCAACCCTGGTTCAATGAGGAGTGTATAAGAGCAGCACCCGGCGTACCTAAAAATGAGGGGTCAACCTTGTAAACCTGAAGGTGTTGTCAACAATGCTATTAAGCGGCACTTCCTCTCCAATAACCTGCTCACTAATGCTCAGTTTGGGTTCCGCCAGGACCACTTGGCTCCAGACCTCATTACAGCCTTGGTCCAAGCATGTACAAAAGAGCTAAATTCTCGATGAGGTGAGAGTGACGGCCCTTGACCTCAAGGTTAGAAGTGGGGGTGATCGCTGATGATTGCACAGTATTCAGTTCCATTCGCGAATCATCAGATATTGAAGCAGTGCCTGCGTGCAGCAAAACCTGGACAACATTCAGGTTTGGGCTGATAAGTGGCAAGTAACATTCGTGCCATGCAAGTGGCAGGCATTGACTATCACCAGCAAGAGAGTATCTAGCCAGCTCCCTATCTCATTCAATAGGATTACCATAGCTAAATTCCCCCCACCATCAACTTCTTTGGGGGGGGGGGGGGGGGGGTCACCATTGACCAGAAACTTAACTGGACCAGCCGCATAAATACTGTGGCTACAAAAGAAGGTCGGAGACTCGGTATTCTGTGGCAAGTGTCTCTCCTTCCCAAAGCCTTTCCACCATCTACAAGGCACAAGTCAGGAGTATGATGGCATACTCTCTACTTGCCTGGATGAGTACAGCTCCAAGAACACTCAAGAAGCTCGACAACATCCAGGGCAAAGCAGCCTGCTTGATTGGCACCCCATCCACCACCTTCAACATTCACTCCCTCCACTGTTGGCAGTTACAGCCACGGTGCGC
The DNA here is from genome assembly GCF_044704955.1 of Pristiophorus japonicus. Classification (NCBI taxonomy): domain Eukaryota; kingdom Metazoa; phylum Chordata; class Chondrichthyes; family Pristiophoridae; genus Pristiophorus; species Pristiophorus japonicus. The sequence goes on from NC_091978.1 coordinate 280,599,484, forward strand.
CAAGGCTTCTTCGACAGCACCTCCAACACAGTGACCCCTACCACCTAGAAGGGCATCAGGCACATGAGAACACCACCACCTGCAAGTTCCCCTCCAATTTACACACCGTCCTGACTTGGAAGTATATTGGCGCTGGGACACAATCCTGGAATTCCTTCTCTAACAGCACTGTAGGAGTACCTTCACCTCACCGACTGCAGAGGTTCAAGGCGGCGGCTCACCACCATCTTCTCTAGGGCAATTAGGGATGGGTAATAAATGCTGGCCTTGCCAGCGACGTCCACATCCCATGAATGAATAAAAAGAAATGATTCCCCTTCACCATCATTGACGGGGCCTTTGACCAAGTCAGTCTCATTTCCTGTGCTTCTGCCCACAACCCTTTCCCCTGTGTCAGCTGTGGCTCCGTTGGTAGCACTCTTGCCTCTGAGTTGGAAGGTTGTGGCTTCAAGTCCCACTCCATCGACTTGAGCACAAAAATTTAGGATGACAATGCAGTACTGAGGGAGTGCTGCACAGTCCGATGTGTCATCTTTCGGATGACACGTTTACCTGAAGCCTCGTCTGCGCTCCCGGGTGGATGTGAAAGGTCCCATGCTCTATTTCAAAGTAGAGCAGGGGAGTTACCCCCAGTGACCTGGCCAATATTTATCCCTCAATCAATGGGCTCAAAATTGCCCAGGAGTTGCTCTGTTGTTTTTGGAGCAATTTGATTTTTCTGGAGTATCTTAAAAAATCCTCATTTTGCACATTCAATTTGCGCCAGTGTAAGTGAGTTAGTTAGGATTTTTTTAGTTTAGTTTTTTTTTCAAAATACCAGCCATCTACGCTAATTTTGGCCATTTAGGCCACTTTGGACGGCTAATAGTTACTCCAAACTAACTTAGGCCAGCGTATGTGGCCGCACAGAAAACCCTTGCTGAGAGTTAAGAAATTAATGCATCGGAGGCCAGCAAAACTTAATGACTTGACTAAAGATTGTGAATAGGATCAAACAGCTATACAGGACATCATATGACATGCTTCGCAAATTTAATTCACTATATAACAGAAGCATTTATGGAAGCTTAAACCACAAAAATAAAAGGTAAAGAGACAAAACATATTTACATAATTTTTTTCAAAATATCCAAATATAAAATAGAAGTGCCTCCTGCTTGTAATGCTTATGTTCTCCCAGCCGCCTAAGCTCACCCACCATCATAGAAATATTTTATACCATATAGCCAGGAAATTTACTGTTTGTTTTATGCTTTTAAATATTTTGAAAATTTAAGCAAAGTTATTCCACCAAATCGAATGTTCAAGAATTGATTATGATGTATTTGAAAGTATTTTCTATTAACGTGGTTAGGAAAGTATTTTCATCAACAGGGTTAAGGAAAGTCTTGAGTAAGCTCATTAAAATTACTAGCTATGCAGTTATTGCCCCCCCCCCCCCCCCTCCATATCCCCGTCGCCCCGGCTTGGGCCCTGCAACAACCTGCTTGTTGTGGCCTTCTAGCCCGGGAAGGCAGCGGCCGGTCTGTGCAGAAGGCCACTCGGTCCGGGATAGGGGCGGGGCGCATTGGGTTCCACGCTGCAGCACACAGAGGCTGGGGGCAGGAACTACTGCGCATGCGCGCGCACGTGGAGAGCTGCCAGCACTGTTTCTGGTGCAGGGCCCTAGCTCCGCCCCTCAATCGACTGGCCACGCCGTGCAAAGCCCTAGGAGAGGCAATACAGCGACCAGAATTGGGGAGAGATGTTTTCGGCGCCGTTTTCAGGCCACAAAGTTGGCACATCTCTGGCGAGTGCGCTGAAAAAAGGTGTAGGCCAAATTTGAGCCCAATAACACAAACAGATTATTTGGTCATTATCACATTGCTGTTTGTGGGACCTTGCTGTGCACAAATTGGTTGCCGTATTGCCTACATTACAAGTGACTTTGCTTCAATAGCACTTCATTGGCTGTGAAGCACTTTGGGACGTCCTGAGGTTGTGAAAGGCGCTATATTAATGCAAGTTTTTTAATCTTCCCCCTCCCCCCTCCCTCTCAGATTCGTGACCGGGTCTGTTCACACCTTCAACCTACCAGCCTCTGCTTTCGACAGATCATCTTTCACCATTTCTGCCACTCCAACACAATCCCACCACCAAACACATCTTCCCCTGTCAGCATTCCCAATAGACCATTCCCTCCTAGACACCCCAGTTCACTCTTCCATCACCCCACCACCTACTCGTCTTCCCCTGGTACTTTGCCCTGCAAGCGCATGAGATGCAACATCTGTGCATTCACATAAGCCCACACCACTGTCCAGGCCCCAAACAGTCCTTCCAAGTGAGACAGTGATTTACATTTACTTCCTTAAACCTACTATGCAGTGTGGTCTCCTCTACATTGAGGAAATCAAATGTAGATTCAGTGAGCGCTTTGCTGCACACCTGCATTTTGTTCACAAGTATGACCCTGAGCTACCAGTTGCTTGCCATTTCAATTCTCTGTCCCATTCCCGATCTGACCTTTGTCTTTGGCCTTCTACACTGTTCGAATGAAACGCAGTGGAAGCTCGAGGAACATCACCTCAGCTTTCCACTACATAAGAACATAAGAAATAGGAGTAGGCCATACGGCCTCTTGAGCCTGCTCCACCATTTAATACGATCATGGCTGATCCGATCACAGACTCGGGTCCACTTCCCTGCCCGCTTCCCACAACCCCTTAATCCCTTATCGGTTAAGAAACTGTCTATCTCTGTCTCAAATTTATTCAATGTCCCGGCTTCCACAGCTCTCTGAGGCAGCGAATTCCACAGACTTACAACCCTCAGAGAAGAAATTCCTCCTCATCTCAGTTTTAAATTGGTGGCCCCTTATTCTAAGATTATGCCTCCTAGTTCCAGTCTCCCCTATCAGTGGAAACATCCTTTCTGCATCCACCTTGTCAAGCCCCCCCATAATCTTAAACTTTTCGATAAGATCACCTCTCAATCTTCTGAACTCCAATGAGTAGAGGCCCAACCTCCTCAACCTTTCCTCATGTCAACCCCCTCATCTCTGGAATCAACCTAGTGAACCTTCTCTGAACTGCCTCTAAAGCAAGTATGTCCTTTCGTAAATATGGAAATCAAAACCGTACGCAGTAATCCAGGTGTGGCCTCACCAATACCCTGTATAACTGTAGCAAGACTTCCCTGCTTTTATACTCCATCCCCTTTGCAATAAAGGCCAAGCTTCCATTGGCCTTCTTGATCACTTGCTGTACCTGCATACTAACCTTTTGTGATTCATACACAAGTATCCCCAGCTCCTGCTTGTAATGCAGCACTTTGTAATCTTTCTCCATTTAAATAATAACTTGCTCTTTGATTTTTTTTCTGCCAAAGTGCATGACCTCACACTTTCCAACATTATACTCCATCTGCCAAATTTTTGCACACTCACTTAACCTGTCTATGTCCTTTTGCAGATTTTTTGTGTCCTCCTCACACATTGCTTTTCCTCCCATCTTTGTATCGTCAGCAAACTTGGCTACATTACACTCTGTCCTTTCTTTCAAGTTGTTAATGTAGAATGTAAATAGTTGGGGTCCCAGTACTGATCCCTGCGGCACCCCACTAGTTACAGATTGCCAACCCGAGAATGAACCATTTATCCCGACTCTCTGTTCTCTGTTAGTTAGCCAATCCTCTATCCATGCTAATATATTATCCCCAACCCCATGAACCTTTATCTTGTGCAGTAACCTTTTATGTGGCACCTTGTCAAATACCTTCTGGAAGTCCAAATACACCACATCCACTGGTTTCCCTTTATCCACCCTGTTCGTTACATCAGCAAATTTGTCAAACATGACTTCCCCTTCATAAATCCATGCTGACTCTGCCTGACTAGGCACTTTGCAACCCTCTGGTCTTAACAATGACTTTAACAACTTCAGACAGTAACTAGAAGTCCAATTTTCTTTCTGGCACTGGCATTATGGGAAGGATGTGCCATTGTTTCCAGGATGGGTGGAAGGAATGGATTGGTACTTGGGGATGGGCATCTCCCATTGGAATCCTATCGGTGGCATGGTCTGTATGATTGGTGTTGACCTCCTTTCATTTTTCTTCTTACACCGGACTCTCAAGCCGCTGGAGCCGATCCTGCCTTCCAAGTTCTTCATGTTTCCTATTCTACCTATTTCCCTTAAGCTATTTACACATGGTGTGCCTCAAATATGTATTTTATTTTTTGATTTTTCTAATTCTGCTTCCTTTTAATTTCTGCTAATATCATGTCTACCAGTTCATCACCTCCTTTCCACCACCTAAGCACCTCACAAATCATTATTTTCTTTTACCCCTTTCCTGTGTTGTTCCTTTTTAAAAGCTGTTTATCTCTAATATCTGCTAGTCCTGAAGAAGGGTTTAATACTTGAAATTGACTACTGTTTTTCTACAGAGGCTGCCTGACTAGCTGAGTATTTTCAACTTTTTCTGTTTCCTTCCACAAGGTGCTGTTTCAAATAAAGGCTACTTAATGCCAAGAATGAAGGGCTCAATTTTCCCCAATTATCTACGCCGTTTTTTTGGCCTGAACCGTTTTTTGGAGTAAATTTAAAATCTCCAAGTTTCCCCAAAGTTTCTGTGCTAGTGTAATTCATTTAGGTAGGATTTCTTTAGGCTACTATAAGGGGATAAAATACGGTCACTAGAGTGGAGACAGACCGATGGTCACGAAAGTGGATACTGAAGGTAGTGAATTGATCTGCCACTTAAGCCCTTTTAATCTGGACCATTTTACCAGTATTAGGAGGTTGAGGAATCAAGAGTTCCTCTGTATTCTGGTAGGGATTGTGATTGACCGATTATATGTAAAACTCGCTTATGTATGTAAAGCACGCTTATACCCTTGCTTGAATGGGTTTTAAGAAGGGAAAGCAGCAAAGCTTGCTATGTGCAAAGATGGATGGTTAATGAACCATCCGTTGTATTAACCTTAGTACAGACAAATGGAAACTTACATATTCAGTACAGAACAAGGACAGTAAAATGTTTGTGGACATAGATTATACCAGAATGGGAACAGGATGGTATTGACTGGCAGTTTTGACTAGGGTTCTTGGGAGAGGGATAAGGAGGCACCACCCTGGAAAACAAAGTTAATCAACACGCCATGAGGAACTGAGGCAAAGTTGACACCACTGAATAACACATTCCAGAAGGGTGACACATGGGAGATGGACAGGTGGGGAAGAACCACTGAGCCAGTCTGAGCAGTAGGCTAATCGGTGGTTTTGTAGGAGGGTCGCACACCTCGAAAAACTGTACAATTGTAATTGTAAAACCTCTGATCGGGGAAGTGTTCATCGGAACCGTTCCCCTGCATGCTTGAATAAAAACTAGTTAAACCAAGGTTTCGTTTGAGTGAATCTGTGGTCGCTAAACGGACGGGCGGGTGTTGATTCCTTATATCAGGGAGTCCGCCTCGAGGAAGAGAAGTCGCCTTTTTACCCCAACAGCTATGATTTTTCTTACCTCATTGCGGGTGGCAGGTGATGCCCGCACCAATTCTGGCCATTTAAGCAAGTTTGGTCAGTTCCGATTTACTCCTGTTTTTCTTAGGATGGCATATGTGACCACTCTGGAAAAACCTTCTGGGCAGTTAACAAAATCAGCACAGGTAAGTGAATCAGCACAGCAGATGCAGTTCCACGTCCCGGACAGCAGCAGCAACCAGCATCGGGAGGAGGGAGGCTCTTCGGCCAGGGCTAGCAGTGGCAACCTGCATCGGGAGGGGTGAGGCCCTTCGGCCAGGGCTAGCAGTGGCAACCTGCATCGGGGGAGGGGGGGGCCCTTCGGCCAGGGCGAGCAGCGGCAACTGGCACCGGGAGGGAGGGTGGGAGGCCTTTCGCCCAGGTTTAGGAGCAGCACTGGCTCCGGGAGGAGGAGGAGGAGGGGGGAGGGAGGCCTTTCGGCCAGGATTAGCAGTGTCACCAGAAGTGGAGGGGCAGCCCTTCGGCCAGGGCTAGCAGGGGCAACCTGCATGGGGGGGGGGCCTAGACTTTTGGCATAAACACTTTTAATTTAGTGCTCAATTGCTGCTGCAAGGTGCTTGTGCGGGTTGCTGTGAGCTGGCCAGAATGTGTTATATGTTTCACTTTCCAGCTTCAGCCCGCAGTGTGTCCCTCGTTACCCTGGCAACCCAATCTTTTTGATGCAGATCTTAGGCTCCACCCCCAAAGCTAAAGGACAGGCTAGGCGGCGCCAAAATCAACAATTCAAACGAGGAAAGTCGGATGATTTTTTTTTTGGCGTAGTTAGACCCCAAAAAAACAGGCGTAAATCTTCAAGTATGTCAAAAAACGGCGTTGGGGAAAATTGAGCCAGTGTAACCTAATGAGTGTCTGTTCAGCCCATATAAAATTCCAACTGTGTTGGATAGACTGGATGCGGGGAAGATGTTTCCCCTGGCTGGGAAGTCTAGAACAAGGGGTCACAGACTCGGGATACGGAGAAGAAAATTTAGGACTGAGATGAGGAGAAATCTTTTCACTCAGAGGGTGGTGAACTTGTGGAATTCTCTATCACAGAAGACTGTGGAGGCCAAATCACTGAATGTATTTAAGAGGGAGATAGATAGATTTCTAGAAACAAAGGGCATCAAGGGATGTGAGGGGAAAGCGGGAATATGGTGTTGAGATAGAGGATCAGCCATGATCATATTGAATGGTGGTGCAGACTCGAAGGGCCGAACGGCCTACTACTACTATTTTCTATGTTTCTATGTCCTGCAGAAGAGTTTTTTGCAATACAGTAATATCAGTAAATCCTTTTGAAAACCCGAAGGAAAAGATACACCCTAAATATCTGTAAAGGATCTTTTTATTCTGTCTCCAGAGCCAATGTGTAGGAAGTTCTGTAATGTTTGCTTTAATAGAGCTTGTCAGATGGTGAGACAATACCGCATAAAATGAAAACAACTGCACTGCTTGTACTTAGTGTTGTCATTTTGTAACAGATGTCCTGTTGTACCAGAATCAATGCTGTATTCGCTATATATTGTTGCATGATTCACTGTGTTCTTTATAATAAAGCGCAGAATTCTTTCATATGGTTTATCTGATATTAAGGCTCCAGTTGCCTTTTCTTGCATACTATCATATTTATCACAAGAATGCAGCAAAGTGATGAAATAACTGAGGAAGTATAATTGTAGGTAATGTTCAAATGATTAAGATTTTAGCAGGGTGGCATTAACTTGATCTGTTTTTGGCTCCTTATTTGCTTTGGCTAGCTTTAACAAATGGGAGATTAGATGAATTACTATTGCGTTTATCGTAGCCAGCTTTTGTAATAATTGTTATGGATGTTGAAAGATATTGAACAGAAGAAACCTTTATTCCCTACTAATTTTATATTGACGTGCCAGAAGAGTGTGATAGTGGATTCAACTTGCTTTTTCTCTAAATGTCCGTTTCTTTTCAATACAAACTAATGGGTGTCTGTTCAACTCATCCTGTACAAGAGTTTTTGCTGTTGTTCACAGGATAAGTAACTGTCAATTAATACCTTATTCTTTTCGAATGCAGACCAATATTCCCAGCCAAGACGATGTGCAAGAGTAGCCAGGGTAACTTGCATATTGCATTGTTCCACACGAGGTCTCATTCTGTGTTGTCCCTTGAGTGCACGGTTGAGATTGGAAATCTGTATTGTGAAGAGACTAGTGTAAATGTGCCTGACCACTGAAAATAATATGGTGACTGATTTTTGTTCCTTCAGCCAGCTTGTAGTGAAGCTTTAAAAGTACCTTCCTCTGACAATTCTTTTCTAAAAAGGAAAGCTGGTTCTAATGTTGCAGTTTACAGAGCAATTTCATTGTCTATCCTTATCATATTTTTCATAAATTTCATTTTCTTGCAGTCATTACATGCAGGTTACCCCATTTGCAGTGTAACAATGTTTACAAAATTGTTGTAGCAGTCCCTGAAATTATTGCACAGTAATTATAAATGTTGCTTTGTGATGGAGTGGCACTGTTATTTTTGTTGCCTTTATGGTGGTTACCCAAGTTCTCTCAATGCTCCAAATACATATGTTAAGTAGATCAATATGCATTTTCGGTTGAGTCAAATTTGGAGATACAAAAATATTTATAAGTGGGAGAATTGGCAGAATAATTACATGTTTGTAAGGTGCCTGCAGACACCCTGTACATAAGAGTTGCCAGGATTGTAACTGGAAGGGGAGCATTCAAATGGATATATATTTCATATGAAATTCATCATAATTTTGTTACTGCTGGCATGGAGATAGGTTGGAGGAGTTCGCAGCTTTGTAGTAAATATATTCATATTTGGTATAGGTGCTTTATAGAAATCTTAGTTTTGCAAGCAGAAAGAGCTACTAGTTATTTTTGAAGATTTCACATTGATGATTAAAAAATAAATACCAGTAATTGTTCTTTCTGGTCCTGTCCCAATGTGATTTTGATTTTTTTTTTACTGTTAATCGCTTTAATAATGGCCTCCATATTCTTAAGCCAGTCTATGTGCACAGGTAATAGCTGGAATTTCAAATTCCTAAAACAAAGCTGAAATTTACATACCAATTACTGCAATGGATACTGGGTATTGTAGACTTAGACAAATTCTACAGATTAAATATTTTTTCCCTAGTGAAAGCTATGTAACAAATAGAATAGGTTACTATACACCTAGAACACTTATTATTTGCCTACAATATGGAAATCATCATTGCTCCACAGGCACTAATATCATAGTTGAGCACATGTCCCACACGTTGCTTTATCATTCGCGGGTACAGTAGCATAGCGGTTATGTTGCTGGACTAATGAATTGATGACTAATTCAGTTAATAAACCTGGAATTAAAAAACTAATATCAGTAATGGTGACTATGAAACTACCAGATTGTCGGAAAATCCTTTCTGGTTCACTAATGTCCTTTTAGGGAAGGAAATCTGCCTTCCTTATCTGGTCTGGCCTACATGCAATGTGGTTGACTATTAACTGCCCTCCGTGGTTCAAGAAGGTGGCTCACAATCATAAGGGCAATTAGGGATGAACAATAAATGCTGGCCTTGCCAGTGACGCCCACATCCCATAAACAAATCAGGCAAGTCATTGTAATTACCACCCTTACCAACGACCGGTTTCACCCTGCTTTGCTCCTCATTATACAGCTTGTTGATCATCACAAAATGCTGTCAGATGCTATCTGGGTTTAATTTGGTTGAGTTTATCGGCCAGTGGTAATACTTCTGCAGAGAGGTTGAAAGCTTTGGTTGCAATGTCACAATCCAGCAGTTTCTAGTTTTATATATGACCTGGTCTGTGGCTGGCTAGACTACAAAAGTTGTATGTAGAAGAAGACAATTATAAACATTTTTCCTTTCCCCGAAGTTAAATTTCTCACATCTGCAGATCTCTGATCTTCTGAGCATACTTGCCAAAAGTACAATTGTTTAAAACACTCATTGATCTAACATTTTACTTGCCACTCCATGTGGTAGACTAAATTTTGGGATCTTTCATCTTCAAGTAGATACAAAAGATTAAAATTCTCTGCCAAATTTCCAGTCCCAGAGACATACATGGCAAACTATTCATTTTTTTTTCCAAAGTGGGCTATTTATCCAGTGTACTGGATTGGCTATTTCAAAACTGAAGACTATGAAGAAGAGCATTTGGTTGCCGAAGACCAGAAGGGGCAATTATGTAAGACATTCTGTTACTTGTAAGACATTCTGTTACTTGGAAGACAGCTTTAAAATCATTTTGGCAATGCTAAAATTTCTGACCCATGTGAAAACAAGTTCAGTATGAATTTTCTTCCCTGCCCTCTTCCATTAATCTTCCGACACCATACAAAGGGCTCAATTTTGCCCAAAGCCATTTTTTGGCAGATTGCCAGAGTTATGCTCATTTTTCTAGGCCACAACTGCTCCAAAACTAAATGTGCCAAGTTTCCCCGCTCTTTTTTTTTTTTAAATTGGCGACGCGCAGCCTGTTCTTTGGCCGGGGGGGGGAACCAAATGTCTACGCTGAAAAAATGATGCTGCCCCTTCTGCGCGTGCGCAGGGAAAAAACAGGACATTTTTGAGGTGATTCCTATGGGCGAGCATGCGCAGTACAGCTCCCGGTCTGCAATTGGCCATTTTTAGAGCCAGTTGTGTGTGTGAGAACTTTAATTATCATTGGAAAAATTGGAGCTGCAATACAAGATGTAATGCGCGCAAGGACCAAGAATTTCTTACAGGATGAAGTGGAGGCACTAGTTACTGTGATTGAGGGCAGATGGCAGGAGCTGGACACCAGCAGAGGTCACACAAAAGTTCCACCCAAAGAAATGAAGAAACGCTGGAACCAACTTGCCAGAAGATTACTGCGCCATGATCTCCACCCCGAGGTCTGGAGGCCAGTGCAAAAAGAGGTGGCAGGATCTTGGTCAAGTAGCTAGTGTAAGTAATATTTTCATTTTTCAATGGAATTGTAAATATCACCATCTATATATGTCTCACCCAGCAGAAAGACACCTCTCTAAAAAGTTATATTTTCATCTTTGCAGAGGAAAGTGGCACACAACAAATGAGAAAGACCTCAAACAGGAGGAGGCCCCGCAAATCTGCACCCATTGACACTCTTGGAAAAGAGGGTCGCTGCTTTGATGGGTCCTGCCTGGAGAAAAGCAACCACCACTGCACAAGCTGGGCCCACACTCGAGGGAGAGGGTAAATCCTACAAATTCCACAGTCTGGCTTTGCTAAATGTTAAGTACTGTGCGGGCTAGCCATGCTTCGGTTCATGGAGATGTCTCCCTCAGCTATGCTTCGGGTGATGCAATGTGCTATCATTCATCGTGGTCCTTCAAATGAACCTGCTGCCTGCGCTGTGTGAGCCTACCCATGCCACCCACCCAGCCCCCTCCTCTGCTACTAACCATTTGTCTGTTCTGTTATATTTTGCAGAACTTGAGGCCAACTCTGACGGTGCAGAAGAAGATTCAGACGAGGATGACCCTGAAGAGGAGAACATCTTCCAGTTCCACCTTCAAGAGCATGGAGGTGAGGGGGAGGGGATGGATGACGTCCCCACTGATGTACTCACTTTGGAGGAGGTGCAGGTGCCGCCCATTGCGGTGCTAGCCCCTTCCCTGAGCAGTGCTTTGAGGGTTGGTGTGACATTCCATGGTTTCCCACCATCCGATGCTGGAGATTCCAGTGGGGTGCAGCAAGGCACACCTAGATCCCCACCATCCCAGGCTGCGGGTCCAACTGGGATGCTGTGGGCCACACCCAGGGTGAGGAGGGGAAGGAGAGCTTGACCACACTCTCTTGAGGTGCAGGATCTAACAGATGCGATTCGGATGATAGCAATGAGTGCAGAGAGCATTGACCTTACCCGATCAATCCTGGACACCATCAGTGGGTGGGTGATGAGGTAGCGGGACTGTCGGGAGAAGTAACAATACTCTCACGAGAAATGGGAACACTGTCTGGGAACATGAGGGAGGGAATATCTCAGTCAACAGAAACAATGTCGGTACACATGAGGGAGGGAATGTTGCAGGTAGCTGATGTGCTGTCAGTGAACATGGGGGAGGGAATGTTGCAGGTAGTTGACACACTTTTGCTCAACATGAGGGAGGGTAGATGAGATGCTATCGGTGAACATGAGGGAAGGAATGTTGGAGTTAGCTGCTGCAATAAGGGAACACGCCCAGACCCTGTGCCCATTGACAGAACCAACTGCCACTCCCAATCCAATCCCCAGACCAGCCTCTGAAGAGGCCCAAGCCGGGCCTTCCACATTACCTGCTGCTCCCCCCCCCCACCCCGCCCCCTTCACGAAGTGTGCATTACCCGAGATGTTCGAAAAAATAAACTTGGTACCAACCTGAGAAATGCTGTGCCACGGCCTGCAGTGGAGTCACCAAGAACAAGTGCAGCAGGTGGTCTTAGAATAAGGTGGAGGAGAGATGGGTACAGCCTTTCTTTGCTGCTGGTATTATTATTATCGTTACTGTGGTAACTGTTCTCAAATTAAATTATTTTTGTAAGTTATGTAAATTTACAAGTTAGTAAGTGATCTTAAAGTTTTTAAGTGATCTTAAGTGAAAACTTTAAAGTTTGATGCAAGAATATGTTTATTGAAGTTAAGTATAAACAAATGTAAACTTTTGAATAAAATATATTTTAAATTATTTGTTCCATTATTAACACAAATTTTGGAACTCAAGAAGAAACATTTCCATTATTTGTTCCATTAACACAACACAACGTTACGGAACAGGTCCAAACAGTAAACATGGTCCATTTGGAATAGTTGCCGCTCAGGCAGTAAAGCATTCACGAATGAGCTGCTTGGCACAAGGCTTGAGCAATCATTAAAGGGGCATGACTGCCCTTTTCCGCCGTCGTGCTCCGAGTTCAGGCTCCTCCTCCTCCGACGGCGACGACGACGATCTCCTCTCTATGGGCTCGATCTTTCCCCAAAGCATTGTTTTGGCGTACTTGAAGAGTTACACCTGATTTTTTTTGCGGCCTAAGTACGCCAAAAACATTCTAAGTTTCCCTGTTGCATTTCTTCATTTTGGCGTGGCCTAATCCGACTTTTCTTTTTGGGGGTGCAGCCTTAATGTGCTCTGAGACACTGCGATATCTCTCTCTCTCACACTCACTCACACTCTCACACACTCTCACTCTCACTCACACTCACACTCACACTCACACACACACAGTAGTCCCAGTCAGCTTCTATCTGGGTTACACGTAGGGGCATCATGAGCCAGATGGCGAGGCCGTACCCTTTGTCTCCCAGTAGCCAGTTCTGGCTGCTGCTGAAACATGGCAGATATAACGCTCACGTGAAGGATGAACGCATCATGGGTGATCCCAGGGTATCTTGCATCAACTGACATGATGTGATGCATGTCGTTACACACGAGCTGCACACTAACGGAGTGGAAGCCTTTTCTGTTCCTGTACATCTTGGAATCTCCAAAGATGCTCGCAAGGGGATGTGGGTACAATCAATGCAGCCCTGTACCTTTGGAAGCCAGCATTCCTGGAGAAGCCCACAGCCCTGACACGCATTGTCTGGGCGGTCATGGGGAACTTTATGTAATCATTCCTTCGGGCATATACTGCAGCTGTCACCTGCAAATGCAGACAGGTGTTGCATGTTGAGAAATGGCGCACACATCCGCAGTTGTAGCTTGGAACGATCTAGATGCATAGAATGAAAGTGCAGCTGTAACCTTCACTTCAACTGACAAAGCAGTCTCCTGATGCTTCCAGGTTGCAGGTCTGCTTTTACTAACTCTCAGATCTGTTACAACTTCTTTGTGGAAACGCAGCCTTCTGACACAGTCTGCATCACTCAGGTGCAGGTATGAATGCCTGTCTCAATATACCCGACGTGGGTAAGGCCTCCTTCACATCACCCTATGGGCTCTGAGGTTCCTCATGCGATGATGTCGAATCAGTTGCCTCCTCCACAGCACCATCATGCAAAAGGCTTGCACAAGGTATGACATTGTCAATATTGCCCCCATGCTTAAATTTTATCTTTGCAAGAAGCTCAAAACGGCAGGCAGGCAGGACAAGGTTCTTTGTTCTCTCTCCCCACAAGGTCTGTAGGGACCACACCCAGGTCTGAGCAGGCGCAGTGATCTGGAACCCCCTCCTTCCAACCCCCCGGGCTACATTTGATGCGTAGTGCAGGCTTCTGATGCCTTCCACAGACCCCCACTCACCCTGGCTTGATTTGATGGGTAGTGCAGGCTTCTGATGCCTTCCACAGCCCCCCACTCACCCTGGCTTGATTTGATGGGTAGTGCAGGCTTCTGATGCCTTCCACAGCCCCCCACTCACCCTGGCTTGATTTGATGGGTAGTGCAGGCTTCTGATGCCTTCCACAGCCCCCCACTCACCCTGGCTTGATTTGATGGGTAGTGCAGGCTTCTGATGCCTTCCACAGCCCCCCACTCACCCTGGCTTGATTTGATGGGTAGTGCAGGCTTCTGATGCCTTCCACAGCCCCCCACTCACCCGGACTTGATTTGATGGGTAGTGCAGGCTTCTGATGCCTTCCACAGACCCCCACCCACTCGGGTTTGATTTGATGCGTAGTGCAGGCTTCTGATGCCTTGCATATGCGTTCCACAGTCCCCCACCCCCACATCTCCCTGGGCTTCTTTTGCCTCGAGCTTATCTGTCCAGGTGCGGGACTGATTCTGCCGGCCGACGCTCCAATCCTCGAGCCCTGTTTGCAGACGTTCAGTGGTGATGTGTCAGTTGAAAAAAATTAAATCTTACAGAATTCCATCAAACTTCCATTTACTGCATTATAAGATAAAAACATGCATGTTGGGGTAAAAAGAAGACTTCTTCAAGGTGGACTCCCTCATATAAGGAATTGACACCTGCCGATATAGTGACTACGGAATAGAAACATAGAAACATAGAAACATAGAAAATAGGTGCAGGAGTAGGCCATTCGGCCCTTCTAGCCTGCACCGCCATTCAATGAGTTCATGGCTGAACATTCAACTTCAGTACCCCATTCCTGCTTTCTCGCCATACCCCTTGATCCCCCTAGCAGTAAGGACCTCATCTAACTCCTTTTTGAATATATTTAGTGAATTGGCCTCAACAACTTTCTGTGGTAGAGAATTCCACAGGTTCACCACTCTCTGGGTGAAGAAGTTCCTCCGCATCTCGGTCCTAAATGGCTTACCCCTTATCCTTAGACTGTGACCCCTGGTTCTGGACTTCCCCAACATTGGGAACATTCTTCCTGCATCTAACCTGTCTAACCCCGTCAGAATTTTATATGTTTCTATGAGGTCCCCTCTCATTCTTCTGAACTCCAGTGAATACAAGCCCAGTTGATCCAGTCTTTCTTGATAGGTCAGTCCCGCCATCCCGGGAATCAGTCTGGTGAACCTTCGCTGCACTCCCTCAATAGCAAGAATGTCCTTCCTCAGGTTAGGAGACCAAAACTGTACACAAATCTCTCAGACGAAACCTCGGTTCAACCGGTAAGCCTGCAGGGGAAGAGTTCAGGAATGAACCTTCAAAATACAAGGGTTTCTACATGCACATTTATATAGTTTTTCGAGGTGTGCGACCCTCCTATAAAACTTCTATTGGCCTGCAGCTTATCAGTGGAGCTTCATTGATTCGTAGACCCTTATCAGACTGCCTGCTGAGTGGTTTCCCAACCTTTCCATCTCCCATTATATATCACCCTTTTGGAATGTGTTGTTCAGCGGTGTCAACTTTGCCTCAGTTCCTCATGACGTGCCGATTAACCTTGTTTCCCAGGGTTTTCTATCTTGTTCTCAAGCACCTGATTTCTTATTCCTTCCCCAAGAACTTCAGTCAAAACTATCTTGTTCTTATGGGTGCAGCTGCTGCTACAATCTGTTTCCAGACTACTGACTCCCTACTGTCCTTGGTAGATGTTGTTTTGTACTGAATATGTAAGTTTCCATTTTCTATCAGTCTGTACTAAAGGTTAACATAATTGATGGTTCATTTACCATCCAGCTTTGCTGCTTAGCCTATCTCCAAAAACACATTTGTAAGCGAGTGTTGTAAGCATGCTTTACATACGTAAGCGAGTTTTGCATACAATCTGTCAATCAGCGATATATTACAATCCCTACTGTGAGATGGAGGAACTCCCGATTCCTCACAGCCTCCTAAGGCCCTATAATCTGGTGTCAGAACAATTCACTACCTTCAATATCCACTTTAGTGACCATCTGTCTGTCTACTTCCACTTTGGTGACATCTTTATCTCCTTACACTACTCTACCCCCTTACAATGCATATTTAAGTGTTCTTGACTCCCTCCAAAACTTTGCTGAGAAACAATGGTGCCTTTCTGCGCCGATTTTTCATTGCGCGCTGGTTTTTCATCAGTAGAAGGTTTTTCGGGAGTGGTCACATGACCTAGGCGAAAAGGAATTTGGGCAAACTTACATAATTGACAAAAACTGGCACAGACATCAGGTTACGCAAAAAAAAAACTCAACCTAAAAAATCGTAACTAGCTGAGTTACGCTGGCACACATTCCTTGGGAAAACTTTAATTTTTTAACTTATGCCAAAAAAAAGCAGTGCAAATCATGGGGGAAAATTGAGCCCAAAGTACTAGAATGACAGCTTGAAGTTGTGTAAGGGTGGCTGATGACATTAGTTAAGATGTACAAAATCACTACTTTGTGTGGCTGTTTTTTTAGCTACCGTATTTTTGCAGTTTTACACTGATGAAAAATGGATGGTTCAGATGTTTAAAAAAGATGCAATTTTATCCTACAGTGTGGATAATTAACTATTATGATCCATCTATATCTTGGAGAGAGAGACACTGAAATGTAGAGCTATTTATTACTAGAACTAACTTAAATAATGGAACAGTTAAGGGGGGAATTCAGTGTAGTAAGTTCACAAGGTCTGTAATAGTCACCGGTTAGTTCTGTTCGTGTTTTTCTGTTTCAGTCCATGAATACAGAACAACTTCTTTAAACCTTAACATATTTAAAGACCAAGATTTTGTGTGAATCTACTCAACTCTTGTCCAGTTAAACTTTAGGACAAATTTACAGGATCTGAACTGAATGAGACCTTGGTGTTATCATCCTATATTTAAAGTTGATCTGATCCAGTTAATATGTAAATTGGTTCTAAGTAACTGGTGCTGAAATTAGTTGCTGTGAAAATAGATACACAATCAAAACCCCATAACTATGCCAAGTAGATCTGAATCTCTTGTTTACAAACCTGAGCGATCCTGTGTTCAAGTTGGGGAGGTATTTCCAACCTAGAAGTATGATAAGTTATTGAGAATTTAATAAAATTCCTCCATTTAAATATTGGAAAGACCGAAGTCATTGCCTTTGGTCCACGCTGCAAACTTCATTCCCGAACCACCCAATCCCTCTCCCTGATCACTGTTTGAGGCTGAACCAGACTGTTTGCATCCTAATTGACCCCGACTTGAGCTTCTGACCTTATATCCTGTTCATTACCAAGACCGCCTGTTTCCACCTCCATAATGTCATCCATCGACTGCTGAAACCTTCATTCGTGTCTTTGTTCCCTCCAGACTAGATTATTCCAATGCTCTCTTGGCTGGCCTTCTATCCTTCATAAACTTAAGCTCATTCAAAACTTTGCTGACCGTATCTTACCTCATACCAACTCCTGATCACCCATCACCCTTGTGCTCGCTGACCTACAATTCTCATCCTTGTTTTCAAATCTCTCCATGACTTTGCTATCTCAAAAGCCTCCTCCATCCCTATAGCCAATGTTCTCTGTAAACTGTCCTTTGTTTTGTGTGGCCTGTTTCTTTTAATGCACAGTCCGTTTAAATTTCTGTGCACGCGCGTTATTTACAGTGTAAAGGCCGGTGAGTGGCCTGCCCAGGACCTTTCAGATTAGTGTGCAGTAGTGCATGCGTGTACCTTAGCTGGAACATTGCCTACAATCCTCCGAGAACTCAGCGTTCCTCCAATTCTGATCTCTTGCGCATCTTCATTTTCCATCGGTCCACTATTGGTGACTGTTTTTTTTAGTTGCCTAGATGCTCTAAGTTCTAGAATTCCCTCCTTAAACCTTTCTCCTCTCTCTATCTCTCCTTTTTAAGATGCTCCTTAAAACCTACCTCTTTGACCAAGCTTTTGGTCATATGTCCGAATAAAACTCGGTGTCGGATTTTGTTTGATAATGCTCCTGTGAAGCGCTTTGAGACATTTTACTAAGTTAAAGGCGCTGTATAAATGCAAGTTATTGGTGTGCAAATTAACAATTTTGTGTAGCAACTGCATCAACTTTATATTTTTTTTACCAAACTCACTACCTCAGCTATTCTTAACCTGGGATTGAATTTTTTATTACTATTTAGTACAGGTTGCACCTCCCTTATCCGGAACCCTCGAGACCTGGCGTGTTCTGGATAAGGGATTTTTACGGACGAGGTGTGGTTACGTTAAATTGAATGGTACAGATACTGAGCAAGGGGATATCGGGGCTGGGAGTGCGGCAGAGAGATCATGGTGGCGGGGGTGGGTGGGGGCGGTGGATTGCGGGGTCAAGCCAGCGATTGCGGGAGTCAGCAGCGAGGAAGGACTTCATGTCGGAGTTCTGCGCATGCGCCACCCGGTGGCGGGAATGGTTCTGGACGAGGGGTGGTTCTGGATAAGGGAGGCTCAACCTGTATTGCTATTATTTCTATTGGTTGTAAGTGAACAGCTTTCTGCTTTGTGTATGCAGGAACAAAATGAGATTGTTTGGAAGAAAATGGTCAGTAATAGTAATAAGAAAAATGTTAATACAAAAATTATAAACGGTGTGAACGATGCCAATATCGGAAAATGGTACACTTTTCCATTTCGTTCCTTGAGTATTTCTACCTCATAAAATGATCAGATGCAGAGTGAACTCTCTGTTTTACTATAGTGAATTTAGTACAACCTCACTAGCATTTGCAATGGTATCAGTTTGACATTTCTCTTCATTTGTTTAACTTTGCTTTTTACTGCCACATCTGGATCACTTTGTTTTAGAGAATGATGCCATGTTAACTGCAGTTCATTTTAATTGTGCATAACTTTAGTTTTCTTTTTGCACTATCATTGTCGAGCAGTTATTGTAATTTCAGCAAATAGTGAATTTAACTTTAGTAAATTTAAACATATCTTTTTGCTGGATCTTTCATCTTTTCAGTGACGTTTTGGTGTCCATCTTTGCCATATTTAAGATCGTTTGATTTGTATTTTCTGCATTTGTGGCGGAAGACAGTAATGTCCCCAAAACAGGCCATTGCCTGAGAATTGTCCATACTCTGGCAGTGGAATGTTTTGGTAACTTGCATCAGAAGACACAATTGGAGGTTGCTCAAGATATTGAGGAAAAATTACGAGTGGACTCAGGTTTTGTACAATTCATTAAGAATTAGTCAGTTGATGCTCTGGTATTTCCCGTGTTGTATTTCTTGTACTGTATGCACAAGTAGAAGTGTACCTCAAAAGATACTTAAACTGTTAGATTTTTGCTACAATTGCAAAAGTTCTGCAATTTTTGTAAAAGGTCAATGGAAAATTAAATGCTTTATTTACACATCCTTTAAATAAAGGTAGATGCGTCATAAAATATTCATTTTTTGTAATTTTATGGAATGTTGATATGGCCATAATTTATTCAGAAATATCCCCTTGAACCAAATGGAACTTGTTCAAGAATTGAGAGGTTGTAAAAAGGAGTTAATTCAATACCTAGCTGCTTGGAATTCAACGTCATTTCTTCAGGTTATGTGTATGCCACCAGACTCAAGTTAGATTAATAATTGGCACTGAAGTATGATCTTTAAAAGTATCAGATCAGTGAATGTATCCATACAGAATAAATGTTGAAATAGAACACTTTTTTTGTGCAATCCCTATATTCAGTTTCCTTCTGTCTATCTGGCAGTCTGTCTGAAACAATTCCTTCCATTGCATTTTAATTTGAATTGTTTTGGATAAGCTTTTGAGCATGAATATTGTAACTGGTTTTGCTAGACTTCAAGAAAAATGGCCTGTAGCATTTGTCGCCAAAACATTAATTTATTCAGTGAGGCTAATATTGATTCCAAAAACTGAGTTAAATGCAACATAAAGAAATTGCTTTTGTATCACTAAAGGTATTTTTCATTTCCTTGAATAGTTTTATTAATTGATCATATATTACCTAAACATGTTTGAACTATTAATGGTATCAATTTTTATGGTGCTGCATCTACTGAGTTCATTTTCAAAGTGGCTATGCCTATAAAGCGTTTGAATTATTTCTAAGCAGTCTATGGACAGTTGCCATTGAAGATATGATGCATCAGGCAGTCCTCCATAATATCTTGCTGCATAATCCATAAACTAATATGCTTTGCTTGCAGTGCATGGTAAAAAGGGAAATTACCTGAATCTAGTCCAAAAAGATTGACCTCCAAGTTCTATTACATTACTTGGCAGTCTACTGCAGAGATACTGAGCTGCCAAGCAGCAGGATTGTGCCGCACTCAAATATATTCTGCTCGGTTAACTCTTTGTGTACCAAATATTATCTTTGGCAGCTTTTAAGGTTCTTGCCGTTTTGGTCACAGCTGCTGCAAAGACAGTGTGTTGGCAAGCTATTTGGTCATTCAGTGCCTGCCTGATTCTGTCTCCACCTGATTCTGCCCCCACATATACACTTTCAGAAGAGATTACTGAATGTAGGAATGCTGCAATATTTGATTTTTTTTTTTCCATCTTCCCCTTCTTCCTCCAGTCTAAGGGCATAAAGAGGCAAATTTTGGCATCTCACTCCCTGCTCTAGCTGAGATTACTACAGCAGAATGTTTGTATAGAACTTCCTGGTTTGTGAGCTTCAGTACTACATTATGTGCATTTACTGAGTTATGGGTAACCTGGTTTTACTCCTGTTTTAGCAGTTTCCAGAATAAATGTGAGAATTGCAGTACAGATTGTTCCTTTAGTAAGAATCTTCATTTGAAGAAAATAATTTTATTTTCAGAATGTGTACCAACTCTCTCCAGAAAATGTTCAATTCGGGTTTAAATTAGCTGAATATCTGAATTCTAACTGTCACACATACAAAATCAGTTTGTTTTCCCCAACTCTTAAGCAAAATTATATTAATGGGCAGAGGGATGTTTTGTGTCCCTACAAACTTAATGGGCCAAAAATTGCGGCCTCGTCAGGTCCTTATGAAGTGCGCACGGACTCGGCGAGAACCGGCTTTCCCGATCTGTCAAAATTTCTAAAGACAGATCCTCCGCATCCCCGGGAGAAGGACATCCGTGCGGGAGAGATTGGGCTATTTGCCCAACTCCTGCCCAGCAAATGTCCTTCAAACTTTTACGCCTCGTAAAAGCAGGCGCATAGCCTACTTTTACCAGCGTAACACTTTTAAAACATGTAAAAAAATTAAATTTAAACACTCATTTTTATATTAAAAACCCTGTCTATTAAGATAAGTTTATTTTTAATCCTCTTAAAACACATTTAAAAAAATTCCCCAAAATACATCATTTTTTTTCTAAAACATTTAATTACATTTAATTTCATTTAATTTCAATTAATTTTAAATACGAGAGCTGTTTTACTTATTTATTATGCTGTGTTTCGGTGTTTTAGAAATTTTTCTCATTAATAGTAATGGGAACTCACACAAACGGAGTTCCCATTTTTATCAATGAGAATAATGAGAGTGATTGGTGGTCCAGGCCCACGTGACTCCAGCATTATGTACATACATGGAAGACATCTCCCCGTACGCTGCGCAGCGAATCTAGGCCTCCGATCGGAATCCTATGTTCCTCCGGGACAGCCAGGTACTTTCGTAGATTTTTTTGGGGGTCGGAGGCGTTCGTAGGAAGGAACCGCCAACTGCAATTTCCCCCCCATAAAATAATTTACCAGTCAACTGTGGGAGTAGACAAACTACTAGGTATTTAACCTGTTTAAAAAATTCAGCATTTTTACTGACGTATAATGGAATCTCCACAATCTGTGTTCCAGTTATTCACCTTCCAAATTAATGTTTACACAAGACATTATGTTGTTGGCACATGGTTGAACTTACTGAGGATTATAAGATTTTGGGATCAAATTTTGGTTAATATCTGTGCCTAAGTTACTATGTATTAAGTACAATATGGACTGGAGGGTAGCTAATGTAACACCACTTTTTAAAAAGGGAGGGAGAGAGAAAACGGGTAATTACAGACTGGTTAGCCTGACATCAGTAGTGAGGAAAATGTTGGAATCAATTATTAAGGATGAAATAGCAGCGCATTTGGAAAGCAGTGACAGAATCGGTCCAAGTCAGCATGGATTTATGAAAGGGAAATCATGCTTGACAAATCTTCTGGAATTTTTTGAGGATGTAACTAGCAGAGTGGACAAGGGAGAACCAGTGGATGTGGTGTATTTGGACTTTCAAAAGGCCTTTGACAAGGTCCCACATAAGAGATTGGTATGCAAAATCAAAGCACATTGTATTCGGGGTAATGTACTGGCGTGGATAGAGAATTGGTTGGCAGACAGGAAGCAGAGACTCGGGATGAACGGGTCCTTCTCTGAATGGGAGGCAGTGACTAGTGGAGTGCCGCAGGGCTCAGTGCTGGGACCCCATAACCCCTTATTCCCTTATCGGTTAAGAAACTGTCTATCTCTGTCTTAAATGTATTCAATGTCCCAGCTTCCACAGCTCTCTGAAGCAGCGAATTCCACAGATTTACAACCCTCTGCGAGAAGAAATTCCTCCTCATCTCAGATTTAAATGGGCGGCCCCTTATTCTAAGATTATGCCCCCTAGTTCTTGTCTCCCCTATCAGTAGAAACATCCTCTCTGCATCCACCTTGTCAAGCCCCCTCATAATCTTAAATGTTTCGATAAGATCACCTCTCATTCTTCTGAATTCCAATGAGTAGCGCCCCAACCTACTCAACCTTTCCTCAAAAGTCAACCCCCTCATCTCCGGAATCAACCCAGTGAACCTTCTCTGAACTGCCTCCAAAGCAAGTATATCCTTTCGTAAATATTGAAACCAAAACTGCACGCAGTATTCCAGGTGTGGCCTCACCAATATCTTATATAGCTGTAGCAAGACTTCCCTGCTTTTATACTCCATCCCCTTTGCAATAAAGGCCAAGATACCATTGGCCTTCCTGATCACTTGCTGTACCTGCATCCTTTTGTGTTTCATGCACAAGTACACCCAGGTCCTGCTGTACTGTGGCACTTTGCAATCATTCTCCATTTAAAGAATAACTTGCTCTTTGATTTTTTTTTTCTGCCAAAGTGCATGACCTCACACTTTCCAACATTATACTCTATCTGCCAAAGTTTTGCCCACTCACTTAACCTGTCTATGTCCTTTTGCAGATTTTTTGTGTCCGCTTCACACATTGCTTTTCCTCTCATCTTTGTATCATCAGCAAACTTGGCAACATTACACTCAGTCCCTTCTTCCAAGTCGTTTATATAGATTGTAAATAGTTGGGGTCCCAGCACTAATCCCTGCGGCACCCACTAGTTACTGTTTGCCAACCAGAGAATGAACCATTTATCCTGACTCTATTTTCTGTTCGTTAGCCAACCCTCTATCCATGCTAATATATTACCCCCAACCCCGTGATCTTTTATCTTGTGTTGTAACCTTTTATGTGGCACCTTGTCCAATGCCTTCTGAAAGTCCAAATGCACTACCCAATCACTGGATACTATAACCAGTGGGGTTCCGCAGGAATCAGTGCTGGGACCCCAACTATTTACAACCTATATTGACGACTTGGAGGAAGGGACTGAGTGTAACCTAGCCAAGTTTGCCGACGATACAAAGATGGGAGGAAAAGCAATGTGTGAGGACGACACACAAAATGTGCAAAAAGACATATATACAAGTTAAGTGAGTGAGCAAAAATTTGGCAGATGGAGTATAATGTTGGAAAGTGTGAGGTCATGCATTTTGGCTGAAAAAAATCAAAGAGCAAGTTATTATTTAAATGGAGAAAGATTGCAAAGTGCTGCAGTACAGCGGGAGCTGGGGGTACTTGTGCATGAAACACAAAAGATTAGTATGCAGGTACAGCAAGTGATCAGGAAGGCTAATGGAATCTTGGCCTTTATTGCAAAGGGGATGGAGTATAAAAGCAGGGAAGTCTTGCTACAGTTGTACAGGGTATTGGTGAGGCCACCTGGAATATTGCAGTTTTGATTTCCATATTTATGAAAGGATATACTTCCTTTGGAGGCAGTTCAGCGAAGGTTCACAAGGTTGATTCCAGACATGAGGGGTTGACTTATGAGGAAAAGTTGAGTAGGTTGGGCCTCTACTCATTGGAATTCAGAAAAATGACAGGTGATCTTATCGAAACATTTAAGATTATGAGGGGGCTTGACAAGGTGGATGCAGAGAGGATGTTTCTACTGATAGAGGAGATGAGAACTAGAAGGCATAATCTTGGAATAAGGGGCCACCCATTTCAAACTGAGATGAAGAGAAATTTCTTCTCTCAGAGGCTTATGGATCTGTGGAATTTGCTGCCTTAGAAAGCTGTGGAAGCTGGGACATTGAATAAGTTTAAGACAGAAATAGACAGTTTCTTAACCGATAAGGGAATAAGGGGTTATGGGGAGCGGGCAAGGAAGTGGACCTGAGTCCATGATCGGATCAGCCATGATCGTATTAAATGGAGGAGCAGGCTCGAGGGGCTGTATGGCCTACTCCTGCTCCTACTTCTTACCTTTTTATGTACCTGCTAACCATCACCTATGGCATTCTCTACACTTGTCATCTTTGTCACTGTAACCTCACTATGTTGAAATCAGCAACACATGCACTGTCTCCTCCACTAGTTCATTTCTTCTTTGGATTTTGAACTGTGAAACTGCTTCTGGAAAGAAAGCGTTTGAGGAAATGTATTGACTTGTGTTGGAAGAGGCTGGAGCGGAAGAGGATAATGGAGTGGTCGACGGCGCTGAAGGCAATAAAGGTGGATGTGGGCTGGAGAGGCAGTAGACTGTAGTTGCACTCTCATGATATGTCATTCATGACTTTGATTCGAGCAGTCTCATGATATGACTTGGAAGGACTTGAATATGAATTGGGTGAAAGATGTGTGTGTGTGTGTGTGTGTGCATTTGAGTAGCAATAATGTGTTCAAGGACCTAGAGAAGAAGGGAGAATTAGAGATGGGCTGTAGATTGCAAAGGCAGAGGCACTGAGTGTGCGATTTTTTTCAATAAGAGTGATGACCGTTCTGAAAAGGTGCAAATCTTGCCTGAAAGAGAGGTTGACATTATTGGCCAGGATGGGATTGAGAAGAGTAAGTTGGTTGGCAGAAGCTGGGTCAGAAGAGGCTGAACAGAGCAGGTATTGGACTTAACAAATGTGAGTCTGAGGAATGTCAAGTGTAGGGAGCAGGTCATTCAAAACTCGGCCCCAAGCTCCGTTCAACCATCACCCCTGTGCTCGCTGACTTACATTGGCGCCCAGTTAAGCAACGTCTCGATTTCAAAATTCTCATCCTTGCTTTCAAATCCCTCCATGGCCTCACCCTTCCCTATCTCTGTCACCTCCTCCAGCCTTGTAACCTTCCGAGATATCTGTGCTCCTTTAATTCTGCCTTCTTGAGCATCCCTGATTAGAACCACCCAACCATTAGTGGCCGTGCCTTCTGTTGCCAAGGCCCTAAGCTCTGGAGTTCCCTCCCATACCTCTCCGCCTCACTACCTCTTTCCTCCTTTAAGACACTCCTTAAAACCTACCCCTTTTACCAAGTTTTTGGTCATCTGCCCTAATTTCTCCTTGTGTGGCTCAGTGTCCAATTTTTGTCTTATAATATCCCTGTGAAGTGCTTTGGGATGTTTTACTACGTTATAAAGCACAGTAGAAATACAAGGTATTGTGCAGTGCAATGTGTTTTTGTGTTTTATTTTGTTACAAGGAATTTGAGGTTGCGTGGCGGGCCAGGGAAAGGAAGGGGATGGAGGCTCAGCAGATGGCTTTTTATTTTGGAAGGCATGTCCATCAGCTCCTTATCGTAGCCTCCTTGGAAAAAAATGTAACATCCCCACTGAGTCTTGGGAATCCATGGCCCAAGACAGCTCAAAGCGGAGGAGAAGCTTTCGAGAAGGCGCCGAGCACTTGGTCTCTTCGTCGGGAGCATGCGGAAGCCAAGTACAAACAGCGGAAGGAGTGTACGACAAATCAAGCACCACACCCACCCGTCTCTCCAACCACCATCTGCCCCACCTGTGACAGAGACTGTAGATCCCGCATTGATCTCATCATTCACCTTAGAACTAATTTTAGTGTGGAAGCAAGCCATCCTCGACTCCGGGGGACTACCTAAGAAGACGACTCTTTGCCTGTATTTATAAAACCAAGGATTCCATATGCTTTATTTATAGACATATCAACTTGTCCTGCCACCTTCTTGGGAATCTTTGGAATTCTGTACCCCAGAGGGCTATGGATGCTCAGTCGTTAGGTGCTCAGTCGTTGGAATATTCAAGATCGAGATTGATAGATTTTTGGATACTAAGTGAAGCAAGATATGTGAGGATAATGTGGGAAGATGGAGTTGAGGTAGCAGATCAGCCATGATCCCACGGAATGGCGAGAAATTGTGGCAGAGGTGCGGCGAATGAGGGTACGAAGCACAGAAGAGCCGAGGGCCCGGGGCAGCACGGGCCAGCGCACACGTGTGCGCACTAGGTCCGTGCAGCACAGCAGGTCTCCAGTCGTCCTGGTTAACCCTTGCCACTGGATAGAGGCCTAGCTCTGTCAAGCCTGTGTGGTGGCTGATGTGCAACGGTCACCACACGTTAAAAAAATCCACGCACAGGCATCTTCCACCCCCTCAATTGGAGTTCTGGACTGGAACATCGGGTCCTTCATTGAACTTACGTGGAAGCAAATCATCCTCATTCGAGGGACCATCTATGATGATAATCGTAGATAAATATGGAGGTTGTGGTGAAGGGAAGTGGAGAGAAGTAGTTTGTGGTGAAGAGTGATGTTCTTGCCTTCCAAGATGACTCTGAAGTAATGAGAATTTGGCTGCAGAGCAGGAGTAGCAATATTGCTTTGAGGTGTTGGAATTTGATTTGGTGATGGGCAGACGGGCCATTTGTATGTTGTAAACTGGAACAGTAGGTATTGGAGATTGCCCAGCATTTGGTGGGAATAGGGACATTTGAAATGAAGGTGAGGCAATTGAGTTGATTGATGTTCATGTGGATTGCCAATCAGAGGAGAAGTTCAAAGTTCAAGAGGGTGGTGGTTAGGGAATTAAGGGACAGTTTTCCCAGAAAGTGGGTGGATCTGTGTGCTAAGAATATAATGGCCATCATCTTGGAAGGGATGAGTCTGGCAAAGGCTTGGGAAGATGGGTGAGAAGCTGAACAGTATAGGGAGAGAGTTTGGTGGGTGGGGGTTTGGGAGGGGGTCTGGGAGTAGGCTATTGCATGTTTTATGCGCTTCACTTTTTTTGTCCTTGTACTGTTATAGCACTGAATTAATTCTGTTGCTGTTCTGTTTAGCCTCAACTATGCTTTGCTTTTTCTAGATGTCTCTGCCCTTCTGATCATTGTTTTAACATGTTTATGTATTTTCTTACATTCATTCCAGTGAACCCCGTTAGTGTGCATTTTGTTTCTTTTTGAGTTGCGACAATTTGTTTTGGTTCCAAATCACTCATGGTCTTTCTGTGCCATAAACTTCTAGGATTCTATGAATCCTATTCCCAATCCCAGCAACACTGATTTACCCAAACCCATTGTTCCTTGTCTGATTAACTTTCTATCCATGTTGCTACATTTCATTTTATACCATATGCCTGGATTTTTCTAAAAAGCTGATCAAGGCCTTCTGAAAATCCATATATACTACATCTAGTGCATTCCCATTATCTATCCAATTGGTCACTTCAAAAACATTTCCTAAATTTAAACATGACTTGCCTTTAACATTGTTTGCTGGCTGTCATTAAGCTCTGCATTTATAAATAATTTGACAACTTATAGATTTAAAGAGTTTGCTTACAACTAATGTTCGACTAACTGATCTAAAATTGCCTGTTTTGCCCTACTTTCCCTTGAACAATGGTGTTACATTGGACTAAAAACAGAGAATGCTTGAAATCTCAGCAGGTCAGGCAGTATCTGTGGAGAAGAAGCAGAGTGTTAAGGTTTCGGGTCAATGACCCTTCGTCAGAACTGGAGAGTGTTCGAAAAGAACAGATTCTTAACAAGCACTGAAAGGGGGAGGGGAGGAAAGAACAAAAGGGAAGGTCTGTGATAGGTTGGAAGACAAGAGGGATTAGAGAGACAAAAGGGATGATGACAAATTCAAAAGGTAATACCAGGTGTTAGAAAAACATTAAGTCAAGATAGGGTGTGAATGGTGGGATGGCCCTTGACTGTGTCTGTTCTATTTCCTGCACCTCTGCTCTCATCCCTTCCCCTCCCTCTCAGAAGCATGACAGCATTCCCCCTGTCCTCACCTTTCACCCCATGTTCAACGGATCATCTTCTGCCATTTCCGCCAACTCCGGCGTGATCCGACCACCAATCACATCTTCCCCTCCCTTCCCCTCAACATTCTGAAGGGACCGCTCCCTCTGCAACACCCTGGTCCATTCCGCAGTCACCCCCACCACCCCCTCCCCTTCCCACGGCACCTTTCCATGCAAGCGCAGGAGATGCAACACCTGCCCTTTTACCTCCTCCCTTCCCACTATCCAGGGCCCCAAATACTCCGTCCAGGTGAAACAGCGATTTACTTGTACTGTTAATTTCATATACTGTATTCGCTGTTCATGATGTGGTCTCCTCTACATTGGGGAGACCAAGCGTAGATTGGGTGACCGCTTTGCGGAGCACCTCCGTTCAGTCCGCAAGTGTGACCCCGAGCTTCCAGTCACCCGTCGCTTTAATTCTCCACTGCATTCCCACTCTGACCTCGGTCTCCTACACTGTTCCAACAAAGCTCAATGCAAGCACGAGGAACAGCACCTCATCTTTCATTTAGGCACTTTACAGCTTTCTGGACTCAACATCAAGTTCAAAAATTTCCGCCTCCCTCAGAGCCTGTTTCTTTCTTTCTATTTCTCTCCTTGTTTCTAATGGCAGTTGGTCATAATCACACCAATCACACCCTATCTTGACTAATGTTTTTCTAACTCCTGGCATTATCATTTGAATTTGGGCCATTATCCCTTTTGTCTCTCTAATCCCGCTTATCTTTCTAATCCCTCTTGTCTTCCAACCTATCACAGACCTTCCCCTTTTGTTCTTTCTTCCCCCTCCCCCTTTCAGTGTTTAAGAATCTGTTCTTTTCGAACACACTCCAGTTCTGACGAAGGGTCATCGACCCAAAACGTTAACTCTGCTTCCTCTCCACAGATGCTGCCTGACCTGCTGAGATTTCCAGCGTTCTCTGTTTTTAATTCCAGATTCCAACATCCGCAGTATTTTGCTTTTGTATTAGTATTACATTGGATTACTCTCCTGACCCTGGACACAATTTGCATTTTGGAGGAGGATTGTAAAATTGTGGCCAGAGCCTCTGCGCTCCCCTGGCTGACTTTCTACAGCCCAAGGTGCATGCTATCGGGAATTGGGCAGGAACAGGCTCTGTTGCAATAAATTCCATGATTATATAGTGCACTGACATTTGCGCTTCTGGCTCACGCATGGAAACGGCAATTTGATTGAGGTACTGGAGGGCTTTTGCCACGAGAGCACCCATATCCCAGCTTGAAGCTCTGCCTTTAAAAGAAGAGGGATGGAAAGGAAATTGGAGTGTGGCACAGTTACAATTGAAAATAATTTGTGGTGTTGCAACATGGCTAATCTAACCTTTCCATTTCCAACCATTGGAGATCTATTTTGAGTCTTCCCAGTATGCAGGTTGCTGCTCGTGTGATATAATCTACAGGACAATCAATGAACAAAATCCCATAGATTGACATTTGCGTTTCATCCTGGATGCTGATCAGGAGAAATGAGCCAGGAAAGGTTAGCGCCAGTAGTGTACCCAGCTGGTACTGAATTTTCTTGGCTTAGTTGCGTCTTGATTAGCTTCTAAGAATGGAGAACCATGCCAAAAAGTGGGATTTCCTGTACATTTTCTTGCTGACATTTCTGTAACTGAAGTTAGCAGAGCAGCTCTTTGTAGAGAAAAGAAATCTGGAGGGGGGGTGGGGGGGAAGGCTGAAGGAACTAATGAAAATAGGAATAAGTGTCTCAAGAGATGCTGCCCACTTAAAAAATAAAGGCTTACAAATAATTTCATGGGAGGTACTGAAAAAAATCAAAGAGCAAGTTATTATTTAAATGGAGAAAGATTGCAAAGTGCCGCAGTACAGCGGGACCTGGGGCTACTTGTGATGAAACACAAAATGATAGTATGCAGGTACAGCAAGTGATCAGGAAGGCCAATGGTATCTTGGCCTTTATTGCAAAGGGGATGGAGTATAAAGGCAAAGTCTTGTTACAGCTATATAAGGTATTGGTGAAGCCACACCTGGAATATTGCGTGCAGTTTTGGTTTCTATATCTACGAAAGGATATATTTGCTTTGGAGGCAGTTCAGAGAAGGTTCACAAGTTGATTCTGGGGATGAGGAGGTTGACTTATGAGGAAATGTTGAGTAGGTTGGGCTTCTACTCAATGGAATTCAGAAGAATGAGAGGTGATCTTATCAAAACGTAAAAGATTATGAGGGGGCTTGACAAGGTGGATGCAGAGAGGCTGTTTCCACTGATAGGGGCGACTAGAACAAGAGGGCATAATCTTAGAATAAGGGGCCGCCCATTTAAAACAGAGATGAGGAGAAATTTCTTCTGAGGATTGTAAATCTGTGGAATTCGTTGCCTCAGAGAGCTGTGGAAGCTGGGACATTGAATAAATTTAAGACAGAAATAGACAGTTTCTTAAACGATAAGAGGTTATGGGGAGCAGGTGGGAAAGTGGAGCTGAGTCCATTTTCAGATCAGCCATGATCTTATTGAATGGCAGAGCAGGCTCGAGGGGCCGTATGGCCTACTCCTGTTCCTATTTCTTATGTTACATTTTTATGTTCTTATACCAGAGGTATACACACACCTTTTGTATCCATTCCAGACAGATGCTATGTCTTTCTCAATTCCCAGTAGACAAAGGCCATACTACAAAAATGCCCATAATGCAACATGAGTTGCTCGTTGGTTGACTTCTTTCAGCAGTATTTAAGATACAATAGTTTTGTGGAAAATGGAAAGGAAGTGTGCTGCATTGAGATGCTGATTGGAGCTCGTTTACTGTACTTTTTTTGGACGGTGGACAGAACTATAAATTTCACCAGTATGTTGTTCTTAACCTGGGAATTCCTAATTCTGGTGTATACAAAAGGAAAAATGTTTTACTACCCGAGCATTGTCATTATTTATCTTGCTATACATTTACATGTACAGATGCAATATATTACATTGATGTGCTTTTTTTCCCCCCACTCTGAGATTTTCAGCATGAATTTAGCTCAATGTTATACATTTAAATCCACTTTACAACTGGCCCCTATGTGTTGTAGTTGTAACTGCATTATAATTATTGAAATGTATCCATTTGTGATTGGGTATATTCATACATACTTGCTGTGGATTTCATGGGCCCAATTTTCTCGCATCTGTTGTGCCGTTTTTTTGGCATTCGCCGTTTTTTTGAATTATTTAATTCAACATTTCCCCCTGGAATCTGCACCGGCGTAACTGCTTTAGTTATGATTTTTCTACGTTATTTTTTTGACATCATAGTTCCCTCATGTCTGTGCCAGTTTTCAACATTTTTCGCAGTTTGCCCAAACTTTTTTTATCCTAGGTTCGCGTATTTGGGCACTACCGAAAAATCTTCTGGAGTTAACAGAAAGCAGCGCACATTGAAAAATTTGCGCTGAAAGACGCCATTGTTTTTCATCGAAGTGTTTGGAGGAAGTCTCTAACACTTGAAATATCCATGATAAAGTTCAACTTTTTAACCCTTCAATGAAATATATGGAAGTTTCTTGAATTTCTGAAGTTTTCATTTTTTTTTAACTCACACACCACCACTGAACGTCTTCAAACAGGCACAAGGGGGGTTGTAGTGTCGGCCGTCAGCATCGGCCCTGCGCCCAGACAGGGGCTCGGGGCTAGGCTGGAAAACAAGCCCGGATGAGAGGTGGCGATCGGAAGGCTTCTGCACTGAACCCGGGGAGGGAGGTGGCGATCAGAAGGCTTCTGCACTGAACCCAGGGAGGGAGGTGGCGATCGGAAGGATTCTGCACTGAACCCGGGGAGGGAGGTGGCGATCGGAAGGATTCTGCACTGAACCCGGGGAGGGAGGTGGCGATCAGAAGGATTCTGCACTGAACCCGGGGAGGGAGGTGGCGATCGGAAGGCTTCTGCACTGAACCCGGGGAGGGAGATGGCGATCGGAAGGCTTCTGCACTGAACCCGGGAAGGGAGGTGGCGATCGGAAGGATTCTGCACTGAACCCGGGGAGGGAGGTGGCGATCAGAAGGATTCTGCACTGAGCCCGGGGTGGGAGGTGGCGATTGGAAGGCTTCTGCACTGAACCTGGGAGCTGCCGATCGGAAGGCTGTTGCACTGAGCCTGGGGAGGGAGCTGCTGATCGGAAGGCTGCTGCACTGAGCCTGAGATGTGGCGATTGGAAGGCTTCTGCATCGAGCCCGGGGAGGGAGGTGGCGATTAGAAGGCTGCTCCGCTAGGCACAAGACTGCAATGAGTTTGGGGGAGGGAGGGAGAAAGGGAGAAGTCACAAGACTGCAATGAGTTGGTGGGGGGGAGGGGTGTGGAAGAGAAGGGGAGAAGTCACAAGACTGCAATGAGTTGGGGGGGGGGGGGGGTGGCAGGGGAGAAGTCACAAGACCTGGATGTTTTCCATCCATACAGACCTTAGGGAGAGAGAACAAAGAACCTGTCCTCCCTGTTATGTTAAGAATGGTCTATGGAGCATCCTCCTCCGCTTTGGATGCCCCCAAAGGTTCGTCACCATCCTCCGCCTACTCCACGATGACATGCAGGCCATGATCCTTACCAACGGATCCATTACAGACCCA
Organism: Pristiophorus japonicus; assembly: GCF_044704955.1. NCBI lineage: Eukaryota > Metazoa > Chordata > Chondrichthyes > Pristiophoridae > Pristiophorus > Pristiophorus japonicus. The sequence goes on from NC_091978.1 coordinate 280,632,137, forward strand.
ATCCACGTCCGGACTGGGGTCAAACAGGGCTGCGTCATCACTCCAACCCTCTTTGCAATTTTCTTCGCTGCCATGCTCCACCTCACAGTCAACAAGCTTCCCTGCTGGAGTGGAACAAAATTACAGAACCAGTGGGAACCTGTTCAACCTTCGCCGTCTCCAGGCCAGATCCAAGACCACCCCAACCTCTGTCGCCGAGCTAGAGTACGCAGACGACGCCTGCGTCTGCACGCATACAGAGGCTGAACTCCAGGACAAAGTCGACATATTTATTGAGGCTTACGAAAGCATAGGCCTTATGCTAAATATCCGTAAGATAAAGGTCCTCCGCCAGCCTGTCCTCACCGCACAGTACTGCCCCCCAGTCATCAAGATCCACGGCACGGCCCTGGACAACGTGGACCATTTCCCATACCTCGGGAGCCTCTTATCAACAAGAGCAGACATTGACGATGAGATTCAACACCGCCTCCAGTGCAGCCTATGGCCGCCTGAGGAAAAGTGTGTTTGAAGACCAAGCCCTCAAAACTGCCACTAAGCTCATGGTCTACAGGGCTGCAGTAATACCCGCCCTCCTGTATGGCTCCGAGACATGGATCATGTACAGTAGACACCTCAAGTCGCTGGATAAATACCACCAACGATGCCTTCACAAGATCCTACCAATCCCCATGGAGGACAGACGCACCAACATTAGCGTCCTCGACCAGGCCAACATCTCCAGCATTGAAACACTGACCATACTTGATCAGCTCCGCTGGGCAGGCCACGTCGTTCGCATGCCAGACACGATACTCCCAAAGCAAGCGCACTACTCGGAACTCCTTCATGGCAAACAAGCCAAAGGTGGGCAGAGAAAATGTTGCAGGGACACCCTCAAAGCCTCCCTGAAAAAGTGCAACACTGACACTCCACTGACACCTGGGAGTCCCTGGCCCAAGACCGCCCTAAGTGGAGGAAGTGCATCCGGGAGGGCGCTGAGCACCTAGAGTCTCATCGCCGAGAGCATGCAGAAATCAAGTAATGGCAGCGGAAAGAACGTGCGGCAAACCTGTCCCACCCACCCTTTCCCTCAACCACTATCTGCCCCACCTGTGACAGGGACTGTGGTTCTCATATTGGACTGTTCAGCCACCTAAGGACTCATTTTTAGAGTGGAAGCAAGTCTTCCTCGACTCCGAGGGACTGCCTATGATGATAATGGATCAAATAATGAAAATGATTCAGATTTAATGTAAAATATATTTTTTTCAAAAGTTTAACAAACAGTTCTTTGTACTTAACTTTAATAAAATTATTCTTGTATCAAACTTTAAAGTTTTCAGTTAAGATCACTTATTAACTTTTAAACTTGTAAATTTACATAACTTACAAAAATATCTTAAATTGAGAACAACAGTAACAATAATATTAACAACAGCAGCAGCAAAGAAAGGCTGCACCCATCTCTCCTTCACCTTATTCTTGGTGACTCCACCACTCCTGCCCGTAGGCAGTGGTGCAGTGTTTCTGGGATTGGTACCAAGCTTATTCTTCTTTTTAAAATCTCAGGTAGTGCACACCTGTTGAGGGGGAGTTGCGGAGTGGGGGTGGTGGGGGAGGGGTGGCAGGCGGCAATGTGGAGGGCCCGTCTTGGGGCTCTTCAGAGACTGGTGTGGGGATTGGAGTGCGAGTGGCAGTTGGTTCTGTCAATGGGAGTGTTCCCTTATTGCAGCAGCTAACTCCAACATGCTTTCTGTCATGCACCCTGACAGTGTCTCAATGACCTGCAACATTCCCTCCCTCATGTTGAGCAAAACTGTCTCAACTGCCTGTGACATTCCCTTCCTCTTGTTCAGTGATGGTGTTTGCACGATCTCTGACATTCCCTCACTCATGGTCCCGGACATTGTTACCATTTCTCGTGAGATTACTGTTACTGCTCCCGACAGTCCAGTTACCTCATCACCCACCCCACTGATGGTGTCCAGGAGTGATCGCGTAAGGTCAATGCCCTCCCCACTCATTGCCTTCATCTGAACCACATCTGTTCGATCCTGCACCTCGGGAGAGCGTGATTGAGCTCTCTTTCCCCTCCCTCCCCATGGGTGTGGGTCGCACCCCACCACTGGGACCCACAATCTCGGAAGGTGGGGCCCTGGGTGGGCCTCGCTGCACCACACCACTGGAAGCCGCAGCCTCGGAAGGTGGGGCCCTGGGTGTGCCTCGCTGCACCACACCACTAGAAGCCGCAGCCTTGGAAGGTGGTGCCCTGGGTGTGCCTCACTGCACCCCACCACTGGAACCCGCAGCCTTGGAAGTTAGAAAACCATGGAATGTCCCACCAACACTCAAACCACTAGACACGGAAGGGGCTGGCACTTCAATGGGCAGCACCTGCACCTCCACCTAAGTCAGTAAAACAGTGGGGGCTTATCCATCTCCATCCCCTCCCCGTCAACCCCATGCTCTTGGTCTGGAGGGTGGGATTGGAAGATGTTCTCCTCTTCAGGCTCGTCTTTGCCTGAATAATCTTCTGCATCGTCAGGGTTGGCCTCAAGTTCTGCAAAATATAACAGAACACATATAAGTGGTTAGCAGCAGAGGAAGGGGCAGGGTGGGTGGCATGAGTAGGCACAGGCAGCAGGCTGATTTGAAGGACCACGATGAATGATAGCACATTGCATCAACCGAAGCGTAGCTGACGGAAACATCCTCATGAACTGAAGCATGTCTAGCCCATGCAGTACTTAACATTTAGCAAAACCAGACTGGAATTTGCAGGACTTACCCTCTCCCTCGAGTGTGGGCTCAGCTTGTGCAGTGGAGGTTGCTTTTCTCCAGGCAGGATCCATCAAAGCAGCGACCTCTCTTCCAAGAGTGTCAGTGGATAGAGATTTGCCGGGCCTCCTCCTGTTCGAATTCTTTCCCTTTTATTATGTGCCACCTTCCTCTACAAAGATGAAAATGCAACTTTTTTTTTTTTTAGAGAGGGTGTCTTTCTGCTGGGTGGGACATATACAGATGGTGACATTTACAATTGCAATTCGTGAATAAATGAAAATATTACTTACTGCCACTTCTTTTTACACTGGCCTCCAGATCTCGTGGTGGTCACCATTGCGCAGTAATCTTCTGCAACTTGGTTCCAGCGTTTCTTAATTTCTTTGGGAGGAACTGTTATGTGACCTCTGCTGGTATCTAGCTCCTGCCATCTGGTCTCAATCACAGTAACTAGTGCCTCCACTTCATCCTGTAAGAAATTCTTGGTCCTTGCACCTCGTTGCATCTTGTATTGCTGCAGATCTGATTTTTCCAATGCTCTCACACGGCACTCTTTCTCTCAGAACTGGCTCTTTAAAAATGGCCAATTGTCAACTCGGCGGTGTACTGCACATGCGCATCCATTGAAATAACGTCAAAAATTTCACTTTTTTTGTCACGCATGCGCAGAAGGTGCTGCATCCTTTTTTCGGCGCAGACAGCAGGCTTCACCCGCCCCCCCCCCGGCCCCGAGGCGACTGGACACTCTGTGTGGCGCCAAACTTGAATTATGCATCAGGGAAACTTTGGCAAAAGATTTCCGGCCTAGCAAAACGGGCATAACTCTGGTAATACGCCAGAAAACGGGCTTGGGTAAAATTGAGCCCCATGTTTTGCCTCTTCTGTCAAGACTATTTGTGAAAGCACTACATTGATCAATAGTGAATTATGGGGCTGACATGGCCAGAAACAAAGGTTTATATAACCACTTCAGCGCTGTTTGATACTCTTGCTAGTGATGTGATGCTTTAAATTGAGGTCCTGTTTATGTATGAAGAATATCTCTGTGCTGTCATTAAGGGAATACGGTAGTGGAGCTTTTTGTAAATGCTCTGAATTAGCTGGATTGCATATGAAGCATCACAGCCCTGCTCTAATGTAGTCACATGTAGCTAAAATTGCCTGAATACTTGTAAACCTCCAAATACATGTACGATTGCTGTTAATGAGCATTCACTGGGAGCTGCTGTCAGCTTGGGATACACTGTTTTTATTTTGCGTTGTACAGTGGCTGCTTGAATGTGATGTGATAGGTGTTCTGTCTCTGGGAGGTGGCTTTGCAGTAATGAAGCTTGCAAGCAGAATCATGTAAAACTAGCTATTTTCCCTCAATTTTTACATCCCAGAGCAGGTATGTATGTTTTGCTAAAATTAATTGGATCAGCAGCTAAGACAACTGATTTGTGACTGCAAATTAAGGCTTAGAATTCTGAGCAACATACAACCAGCAGACCAGCAAAAGGTTAAATAATTTTCCTCTTTACATTCACACAGTTAGTGTGGTGTTTTAAATTGATGGAGTAAAGGTGCCATTTGCAGTTTATTGAAAAGCGGCCTGAATCTTGGTTTTGGAGAGAGATATAGAAAGAGAGAGATAAAGATAGTGATGGAAACTGGCCTGAGGACAAAGTTATATATGGTTTTTAGTGATTTTGTTATTTGGGCTGGTGTTCAATAGAATGCAGTGCTTTTAAACAATATTGACCTTTAATCTGAGATGACAACTATATAAGCTTGATTACAATATCACTAAAATAACTGCATGATAGGATTTTTTGCAACAGAGCTTGAAGGAGTTCTGCATAGAGAGCACTAGTTATTTAAAATCAGGTTATCTACAGAGTAATCGGGTTAAGTGTCTGAGGCAAGCTGAAGGCTCTAGCCATTGTGAATTTCTAGGGTGGGGGTGAAAGAGCCACTTTGAACCTGAACAACATTGATTTGAGTGATCTATTCTTTACCTAAAAGCCAGTTGTATTTGGTGGGTAAGATTTTTTTCTTTAATGTGTTCACATGGATTCTGCATAGAATTAATATTGTGAGTAATATCAAAGAACTGTAAAAGTATACAAAATAAATTTAATTTGTTGCAAATTGTACCAATTTTTGATTGCACGGTAGCAAGTAAATATGTTTGGTTTACTAAAGGTTCATAATTTTTTTGATTAAACTACCAGTTGTTTCAACACAAATCCCAAGTGGGTGGAGCAGTATAATTATCTTGTCTGTGGTTCTGACTCTGATTGACAGTCGTTCAAAGGGTAGTGTCAGGAAGAGTGCATTGGCTTTGACTGGGGGAGGAGAGGGATGCATTGTGTTTTCCTGTTGCTTCAAGTACTGCAGCAGCAATTCTCCTTACGGTATTGAGCAGACTGAGGGCAGGGGACAGAGGGGCGTGGCCTACCTATGTTGAATGTTGGGAATAGCAAGAGTCCAGTGACTGAACGAACAGATTGGGTTGACTGCTGGAGGATCAGACAGCTGGTCAGGAAGCATTTATAAGGACAGTATTTATCAGCGACAGAAGCTGGAGAGAGTACTCTGACTTTCAAAGTCTTCAAATTCATTCTAGCAACAGATCCTCAGCTTTTGTTTCCTGCTGATTGCAGTGTTGGAGAGAGGAGAGAGAACCAACACCACTTTGCCTCCCCCAGCTGTGATTAGCCAACCCATCTTTACTGACAGTTAAATTGACAATGAGATTACGGCTGCTACCTTTCCAGGAACTATGGGGTTTTCTCTTTGTCAGCCGTGATTTAAGCTGGAGAGCCGTGGAACAAGGCACTTGGCCATTTTATGCGCGTGGGATGATACTGATGCTGATTTACTGAGAATATCTGGTCAGGGTTGCCTGCATGAGTAAGTCAATGTGTGGCTGTGGTTGCAGTATAATTTCTTCTCTAATGAAGAGGCTGGGACGCTCAACCTGCTGTAAAGATCTTCTGTCTTGCAGCTTTACATCAGGACAACTGGAAAGACTTTCCAATGGATTGCCCAGCCAACAAAAGGTAACTGCATGCAAGTTCATTAAATGTCCACAGTGATTTTCAATATATTCAGTGCAGGATGGAATGAAAAAGGTTTTTCAGAGATACGTTCCAGCTCTCTCTGACCTTGCTTGTAGCTATCCAATATCATATTTGGCCATGATCAGTCTGCGAGCAATGGAAATGTACTGCAGTAATTGATTTTGTAATAGGATCAGGTGATTTACTAACCTTCATCGCATGTTCTTCCTGCTGGAATTGTGCATCACCTTAATGGATTCTGTGATTTGATATTTTCATTGGTATTACTCAGATATGTGTTACATTTCTGGAAGTTGAGACATGTTTCATTTTGTGCAGCCTGCAGCATTTTCTTAACTTTGCTCTTTAATGTATGCATATGCGTATGTGCAAACAACTCGGCTGCTGTGAATGCTGTTTTTTAAGACTGAAGTGATTAAAGTAATTTTTTCTAAAAGTTCTGCAGGCAAACTTTTAATAAAGTACAGATGTTAAGATATTGGCCTGCAATTTGAGGTAAGAATAACGGTGAGGCTATCAGCACTCACCGTTATTAAGGAGTAAACCAGACAGCAACTTCCAGCATCTGCACATGCGCAGTTAAACTTGGAAATTGGGAAGTTCTTGTCTGAGATGCCCTACTCTTCCACAAGCTTCGTTGCACCGGAATCTCGCCGAGAGACTCTGCATTCAAACACGTGAGGGATGTGAAGTTATGGTACTTGCCCTCTAGACATCCACTAAACACACCAGAAAGATTTCGGGATTGTCCATTCAAGTGTATATGAATTTTTAATGGCGTGATAAGTCGTAATTACTACCAAATAACTTTGCTGGCATTGAAAATTAATTTTTGCAAGTGTGGAGTCTCATTACTTCAGATTTTAATTATTGGAGTTTTTATAAATTTATTTTTAACTTTTTCTTTCTTTCTTATCTCTCTCTTAATCCCATCTTTCTTTTCTCCTCTCTATTTCACTTTCTGTGCACTATTTTACAATGAACTAAATATTCTAACTTACACTTCCTGGTTTAAACTCTGCATGTCTCAGTAAGTATTCTTAAATCTGATTGGTTGAGACACGCTATTCTTTGCCTACGCATGCAGGTCCCAGATCCCTTTAGAGGATGCAGCACTGAAATGGCTCTCTAATTACCATAAATTGCTGCTTAAAAACTCATTAAAAGTCTGTGGGCAGCAGTAAATGTAATGAAAGCTGAGCGCCATTTGTTTGTCAGACTGTCGAGTTTTTCTTCCAAATTATTTCTATCTATTGTATATAAACTCTGATCTATCAGATTTAATCTTAACAGCAACAATGTACGTAGCAGAAATTTGGAATTCATTTAAATTAATTCATTTTCAAGTTGTGTATGTATACATGTATTTTAAAAAGGCTGTGGTAATTGCATCTTGGTCGTTAATTGCCTCTTGTGAATGTTATTGCATGTAAGGGGCTTAGAACTTGGTCACAAGCTACGACTTAATAAAATCTGGCAAAAACAGAATTAATCCCTCATGTAAAATCAATTATAAGTAATTGATATAAGCAAGTGATTCAAGGTTGCAATTGTTGATAGCTATCCATTCTTGGTTCACCATTTTTCATTCAATTCTTGACAAAAGTTATAACTGCTAGGTTGAAGAGAAAAAGTACTGGCACCTCTGGGCAGCACCTGCACCTCCACCTAGGATGCAAGCTAAATAGTAGGAGCTATTTACAATGTGATATGGGATTGGAGTGATTGGGAATGGAGTGGAGAAGTTGAGATATACAGTTTGTGGATTTTGTTCAATTTACCCACATCAAGTGTACAAAATACAGTAGCTTTTGAATCAGATAGCTGTAATTTGCCCTTTAAATTTAAAATCCTTCATGCCTCCCATTCCCCAGCTCTCAATATTTATGAGATTGAAGACCGTGCCCTCCATCGCTCTGGGGGAAAAAAGTAAGGGAACCTTCCCATCTCCATAGCATGAGCGTAAAGAGTCCAAAAATATTTGTCCCAGTAAATTTGGAGCCTTTTCATTGAGATAGCTCTGTCTACTAATAGCATTTTTGCTTAAAAAGGCAGTAGCATTGAGTTCCAACACAAGCTATGAATCACTTAATTATATGTTTTAATGTACATTGTGTGCGCTGTGGCTTTAAGTCTGACAGACTTGTTCTGATATCTACAGAATTTCTTTTTGAGATTTTGTTAGTCTGTTGATTACAGTATTAAATAATGAGCAGTCACACTTCATTATAAACAAAACCCAGTATTTAATGACCAAGCTGAATAAAGTAGCACTCCAATCAATCTATTACACCCTCCCCAAAAAGCAAAAACTTGATCATTTATGGGGGAAGGCAAATTGAACATGTCAATAGATATTGCAACTCCGAGGAGTTGAACAATAGCACTACTGCTAGAACGGGATCACGTGTACATAGGAAATGACAGAGGTATATCAAACTCCTTTGTCAAGGTTTATAATTTTACAAAAAATAGATACCATCGCATAAAATGATTCTGATGCCAGCACTGGACCTCCATGAGTAATATTTTGTATAATTGCCTTTTTGCTACTCTCGCCCTCTGTTTCTATATTTATTTTTATTTTCTGAAAACTTGTTCTGTTTGCATTTGCTGTTTGTAGAAGTGTATATGCTTTCTTCAGCTGTAGATACAAACCTTAGTGTTTTGTGCTTTAAAACGCACATGTTTTCCAAACACTTAAGATAGCTAGCTCTCAGTGATGAGTAAATAAAGCATGATGGATGGACAGGGAAATTGTGGCTCTGACTTAAGAGCAGGGTGTTGGAGTAAATGCAGAAATGGGAGAAGGGGGGACCGCGGGGGGTGGGGGAAAGAGAGAACCTGCCTGCAGCCTTAAACCCAGTGTGCCAACATGCCAAAAGGTTAGGGATGTGCTTTGGGCATTGCAATAAAAAGACAGCGGCATGCATGCCTCTGTTTTTACCATAGAGTTAAAGTTTGTGCAGTTGTGTTTTGTTACTTTGTATTCTTTACTGATAACTTTTGGAAGAAAAAAGTTACCAATTTTCTCCCTGCCCTCTCCTGGATGTACTGACTTCTTGCTGAAATTTCACTGTCCAGTATCTCACCCAAATGAGCTTTATTGGCACCCGGTCTGGCAATACAGGGTACCTCGATTTTCAAATTCTCATCCTTGTATTCAAATCGCTCCACGGCCTACCCTTCCCTATCTCTCTCATCAACTACAGCCCTGCAACCCTCCGAGATCTCCTCCAATTCTGGTATTTTGTGCATCCCTGATTTTCTTTGCTCTACCATTTGGCAGCTATGCCTTCAGCTGTCTAGGCCCTAAACTCTGGAATTCCCTCCCTAAACCTCTCCATCTCTCCTCCTTTAAGGCACTCCTTAAAATCAACCTCTTTAACCAAGTTTTTGCATACTTGTCCTGATAGCTCCTTAAGTGGTTTGATGGCAAATTTTGTTAATACTCCTGTGAAACACTCTGGGACATTTTTGATACAGAAAGGTCCTATATAAATACAAGTTGTTGTATTATTCATGTATATGCCTTGCTGTATAATCTGCTGTTGCCTGATTCCTGCAAATGTGCACCTCTCTGGATAGTGATTGAGAGGAGGATTTTTTTTACCCACTCCCTAATCTAAGATTGTTACAGCCTTTTAACCATCCCTACTCCTGCTCTGAGAGATTAGTTGACTCTGCATAGAGTAGGGGTTAAAACATGAGATTATTCCAGCTCTACAACTTAATGGAAAACATTGCTGTGCTATTCAAGGGGTTGCTAGCATTTCTATGTATACTTTGTGTATGATACTTCAATCATATTAACCTGAATGTCAAAAGTTTGGGCAGTACGCACATGGGATATAACCACAATACATAAATGAAGCACTACATGCCATTTTTATTCCACAAGTGAGGCTGACTAGCAGAGCTCTGATGTAGCAATGGCAAGTGAGTTTTAGCTGGACCCCTCGCTTGTGGAATAATAAAAATGTTGTCAGAGTATATTATGTGTACACCTACTGTGTATGTAATGTGAGATTTTTGTTCATGTACAATTTAATTGAAGTATTGTCACTGAATGTTTCACTTCTGGTAAAAATTTTGATGTAGGTATACTCCAGTGTAATGCATTTGACACATTACACAAATACAGATATAAAGAAATTAATCTATACTAGCTGTTTTTGTTTTGACATACCAATACTGTGTTGGTTGTGATCAAACAGTCACATGCACATACTTGTTTGTTCTTAGTCTTTTTTAGATCTCAGTGGAAGAGTGCTGTATTAATAAACTGAACACTTGTTATTTTTGATATAACCAAAATTAAGTTGCTCATGCAATGCAGATCAGTTAATTAAAGTACAATTGCGCATACTCGGGGATCTATGTAAATAAGGTAAATGTTCTTCCAGTGACATTAGTATATTGGAACATGTAATCTACTTTATGCCTTTTTTTTTTAAAAGAAGGATTAATTAAATCACAAAGAAATGATGAAAAGAAAACACATTATAGGTTGTGAGAATCTGCAGAATAATTGTAAAAGAAAATCAGTTTATAGCATGGTGGGATCCAATCTGTTTCTTCATACAATAAGAGCCTGCTTGAAGGGAAGTTACTTTACTTGCTCTTTTCATTCACTTTATTTCAAAAAAACTATATTCTTCTCTACCCTCCTTTTCCACACCCCGTTTTCAGACCAGCAGGATAGGAACATTGATCTAAAACCAACCACGAGGAAGTGCGCAACAGCAGCTTGAGATGACTTATTTATTTTTGTGCGAGAGTAGAGACTACCTAAGTTCTGCTTAAGACCCCACTCCTGTGCTATGCTCTGTGCTTAATTTATGGACTAGTTAGTGTTGTCCAGGATGCAGTCCATGGACCAAATGTGGCGCATGAATCTCTTCAAAAAGCTCACAACACTCCTGCTTCTTCCCTCTGCTATGTCAAAGCCAATTGAAGCCAATTTTAACCAATCAAGAAGCAGTCTTTACCAGGCCCACCAATTTTTAAATGAAAGATTTTCTACCCTGCTGCTCCCCATTCTGATTTAGAAGCTCCAGCGAGATTTATCTCACTGCCCATCTTCACCGTGGAAATGTCTTTGAAGCAGGGATAATGGCATCTTTTTGAAGATGTGCTATGACGAGAGAGAGAGACTGACACAGCCCACAAGAGGAGGGAGTGAGAGCACCAGAGGACAAACTGAGCGAGAGAATGAGAAAAAGGAGGTTGCAGAAGGAGGTATGCCAAGAATGAGAAGATTAGAGCAATAGAAACAGGCTGATGTAGGGGGAAAAGGAGGTTGGGGTCTCACGTGCTCTTGTTCTTTTGCATATGGAAATCATGCTTTTTGCATATGGGGCTTGGATTTTTGTATATGGAGGCTACATAAATACATAATCATGCGCAGCCCACTCACTGGTTTCACACGTGTATTTGGTTCCTAGCTTCAAGAGAAGGTATATAGAAATTTAGAAAATAGGTGCAGGAGCAGGCCATTCGGCCCTTCGAGCCTGCACCACCATTCAATATGATCATGGCTAATCATGCAACTTCAGTACCTCACTACTACCTTTTCTCCATACCCCCTGATCCCTTTAGCTGTAAGGCCCACATCTAACTCCCTTTTGAATATATACAATGAATGGCGGGGGAATCATGGGGTATGGTGAGAAAGCAGGAATGGGGTACTGAAGTTGCATGTTCAGCCATGAACTCATTGAATGGCGGTGCAGGCTAGAAGGGCCGAATGGCCTACTGCACCTATTTTCTATGTTTCTATGTTTCTAACTGGACTCAAAAACTTTGTGGTAGAGAGTTCCATAGGTTCACAATTCTCTGGGTGAAAAAGTTTCTCCTCATCTCGGTCATAGATGGCTCACCCCCTGATCTTTAGACTGTGACCCCTGGTTCTGGACTTCCCCAACATCGGGAACATTCTTCCTGCATCTAACCTGTTCAATCCCATCAGAATTTTATATGCTTTTATGAGGTTCCCTCTCATTCTTCTAAATTCCAGTGAATATAAGCCTAGTCGATCCAGTCTTTCTTCATATGTCAGTCCTGCCATCCTGGGAATCAGTCTGGTGAACATTCGCTGCACTCCTTCAATAGCAAGAATGCCCTTCCTCAGATTAGGAGACCAAAACTGCACACAATAATCAAGGTGTGGTCTCACCAAGGCCCTGTACAACTGCAGTAAGACCTCCCTGCTCCTATACTCAAATCCTCTTGCTATGAAGGCCAACATGCCATTTGCTTTCTTTACTGTTTGCTGTACCTGCATGCTGACTTTCAATGACTGATGTACCATGACACCCAGGTCTCGTTGCACCTCCCCTTTTACTAATCTGTCACCATTCAGATAATCTGCCGCCTTGTTTTTGCCACAAGTGGATAACCTCACATTTATCCATTTGCCCACTCACCTAACCTGTCCAAGTCACTCTGCAGCCTCTTAACATCCTCCTCACAGCTCCCACTGCCACCCAGCTTAGTGTCATCTGCAAACTTGGAAATATTACATTCAATTCCTTTGTCTAAATCACTAATATATATTGTAAATAGCTGGGGTCCCAGCACTGAACCTTGTGGTACCCCACTAGTCACTGCCTGCCATTCTGAAAATGACCCGTTTATTCCTACTCTTTGCTTCCTGTCTGCCAACCAGTTCTCTCTCCATGTCAATATATTGCCCCCAATACCATGTGCCTTAATTTTGCACATTAATCTCTTGTGTGGGACCTTGTCAAAAGCTTTTTGAAAGTCCAAATACACCACATCCACCGGTTCTCCCTTATCCACTCTACTAGTTACATCCTCAAAATATTCTATAAGATTTGTCAAGCATGACTTCCCGTTCATAAATCCATGCTGACTTGGACTGATCCTGTCACTGCTTTCCAAATTCGCTGCTATAACATCTTTAATTGATTCCAGCATTTTTCCCACTACCGATGTCGGGCTAACCGGTCTATAATTCCCTGTTTTCTCTCCCTCCTTTTTTTAAAAAGTGGGGTTACATTAGCTACCCTCCAATCCATAGGAACTGACCCAGAGTCCATGGAATGTTGGAAATGACCACCAATGCATCCACTATTTCTAGGGCCACTTCCTTAAGTACTCTGGGATGCAGACTATCAGGCCCTGGGGATTTGTCGGCCTTCAATACCATCAATTTCCCTATCAACATTTCCTGACTAAGAATTTCCCTCAGTTCCCTCGGTTCCTCCTTCTCGCTAGACTCTCAGTCCCCGAGTATTTTCGGGAGGTTATTCATGTTTTCCTTAGTGAAGACAGAACCAAAATATTTGTTCAGTTGGTCTGCCATTTCCTTGTTCCCCATTATGAATTCACCTGATTGTAACTGCAAGGGACCTACATTAGTCTTCACTAATCTTTTTCTCTTCACATATCTGTAGAAGCTTTTGCAGTCAGTTTTAATGTTCCCTCCAAGCTTTCTCTCATACTCTATTATCCCCATCCAAATTAAACCCTTAGTTATCCTCTGCTGAATTCTAAACTTCTCCCAGTCCTCAGGTTTGCTGCTTTTTCTGGCCAATTTATATGCCTCTTCCTTGGATTTAACACTATCCCTAATTGCCATTGTTAGCCACGGTTGAGCCACCTTCCCCGTTTTATTTTTACGCCCAACAGGGATGTACAATTGTTATAGTTCATCCATGTGATCTTTAAATGTCTGCCATTGCCAGTCTATCCTAGCCAATTCACTTCTCATACCATTGAAGTTACCTTTAAGTTCAGGACCCTAGTTTCCGAATTAACTGTGTCACTCTCCATCTTGATGAAGAATTCTACCATATTATGGTCACTCTTCCCCAAGGGGCCTCACACGACAAGATTGCTAATTAATCCTCTCTCATTACACAAGACCCAGTCTAGGATGGCCTTGCTCTCTAGTTGGTTCCTCGACATATTGGTCTAAAAAACCATCCCTTATACACTCCAGGAAATCCTCCTCCACGGTATTGCTACCAGTTTGGTTAGCCCAATCTATATGTAGATTAAAGTCACCCATGGTAACTGCTGTACCTTTATTGCACGCATCCCTAATTTCCTGTGTGATGCCATCCCCAACCCCACTACTACTGTTTGGTGGTCTGTACACAACTCCCACTAACGTTTTCTGCCCTTTGGTGTTTAGCAGCCCTTCCCATATAGATTCCACATGTCATTCCTTACTATTGCGCTAATCTCCTCTTTAACCCCACCTCCTTTTCCTTTCTGTCTATCCTTCCTGAATATTGAATACCGCTGGATGTTGAGTTCCCAGCCTTGGTTACCCTGGAGCCATGTCTCCGTAATCCCAATTACATCATAAAGCCCAGCGAGAGATCGAGAGCCAGCGGCAGTTGGTGAGAGGGGAGCGACCTGTCAAAAGCCCAGCGGGAGATCGAGAGCCAGCGGCAGTTGGTGAGAGGGGAGCGACCTGTCAAAAGCCCAGCGAGAGATCGAGAGCCAGCGGCAGTTGGTGAGAGGGGAGCGACCTGTCAAAAGCCCAGCGAGAGATCGAGAGCCAGCGGCAGTTGGTGAGAGGGGAGCGACCTGTCAAAAGCATACTGGTGCAGCTACAGCGGGAGAGAAAGCAAAATAGAAGTAGAAAGTAATCAAAAAGTGACGTCACAGCCAATGGGGTAAGTGATTGGCTGGTGATTGGTGAGTAGCTTTTCTTTTATTTTTTATATCAGTAAGTGAACTGTAACATTGTTATTACCAATTTAAGGGTATCTAAGGTTAAGACATGGCAGGAGAGCTCGGTCATGTGATATGCTCCTCCTGTACCATGTGGGAACTCGGGGGACACTTCCGGTGTCCCTGGGCGCTACGTGTGTAGGAAGTGTATCCGCCTCGAGCTCTTGACGGTCCGCGTTGCGGAATTGGAGCTGAGGGTGGATTCACTCTGGAGCATCCACGATGCTGAGAATGACGTGAGTATCACGTGTAGTGAGTTGGTCTTACTGCAGGAGAAGGGTCCACAGCCAGATAGGGAATGGAAGACCAACAGGAAGAGCAGTGCAAGAAAGATAGTGCAGGGGTCCCCTGTGGTCATCCCCCTGCAAAACAGATACACTGCTTTGAGTACTGTTGGGGAGGATGACTCATCAGGGGAGGGCAGCAGCAGCCAAGTTCATGGCACCGTAGGTGGCTCTGCTGCAAAGGAGGGCAGGAAAAAGAGTGGGAGCGCGATAGTGATAGGGGATTCGATGGTGAGGGGAATAGATAGGCGTTTCTGCGGACGCAACCGAGACTCCAGGATGGTATGTTTCCTCCCTGGTGCAAGGGTCAAGGATGTCTCGGAGCGGGTGCAGGACATTCTGAAATGGGAGGGAGAACAGCCAGTTGTCGTGGTGCACATTGGTACCAACGACATAGGTAAAAAAAGGGATGAGGTCCTACGAAAAGAATTTAAGGAGCTAGGAGCTAAATTAAAAAGTAGGACCTCAAAAGTAGTAATCTCGGGATTGCTACCAGTGCCACGTGCTAGTCAGAGTAGGAATCGCAGGATAGCGCAGATGAATACATGGCTTGAGCAGTGGTGCAGCAGGGAGGGATTCAAATTCTTGGGGCATTGGAACCGGTTCTGGGGGAGGTGGGACCAGTACAAACCGGACGGTCTGCACCTGGGCAGGTCCGGAACCAATGTCCTAGGGGGAGTGTTTGCTAGTGCTGTTGGGGAGGAGTTAAACTAATATTGCAGGGGGATGGGAACCTATACAGGGAGACAGAGGGAGACAAAAAGGAGGCAAAAGCAAAAGACAGAAAGGAGATGAGGAAAAGTGGAGGGCAGAGAAACCCAAGGCAAAGAACAAAAAGGGCCACTGTACAGCAAAATTCTAAAAGGACAAAGGGTGTTAAAAAAGCAAGCCTGAAGGCTTTGTGTCTTAATGCAAGGAGTATCCGCAATAAGGTGGATGAATTAATTGTGCAAATAGATGTTAACAAATATGATGTGATTGGGATTACGGAGACGTGGCTCCAGGATGATCAGGGCTGGGAACTCAACATCCAGGGGTATTCAACATTCAGGAAGGATAGAATAAAAGGAAAAGGAGGTGGGGTAGCATTGCTGGTTAAAGAGGAGATTAATGCAATAGTTAGGAAAGACATTAGCTTGGATGATGTGGAATCTATATGGGTAGAGCTGCAGAACACTAAAGGGCAAAAATCGTTAGTGGGAGTTGTGTACAGACCTCCAAACAGTAGTAGTGATGTTGGGGAGGGCATCAAACAGGAAATTAGGAGTGCATGCAATAAAGGTGCAGCAGTTATAATGGGTGACTTTAATATGCACATAGATTGGGCTAGCCAAACTGGAAGCAATACGGTGGAGGAGGATTTCCTGGAATGCATAAGGGATGGTTTTCTAGACCAATATGTCGAGGAACCAACTAGGGGGGGAGGCCATCTTAGACTGGGTGTTGTGTAATGAGAGAGGATTAATTAGCAATCTCATTGTGCGAGGCCCCTTGGGGAAGAGTGACCATAATATGGTGGAATTCTGCATTAGGATGGAGAATGAAACAGTTAATTCAGAGACCATGGTCCAGAACTTAAAGAAGGGTAACTTTGAAGGTATGAGGCATGAATTGGCTAAGATAGATTGGCTAATGATACTTAAGGGGTTGACTGTGGATGGGCAATGGCAGACATTTAGAGAACGCATGGATGAATTACAACAATTGTACATTCCTGTCTGGCGTAAAAATAAAAAAGGGAAGGTGGCTCAACCGTGGCTATCTAGGGAAATCAGGGATAGTATTAAAGCCAAGGAAGTGGCATACAAATTGGCCAGAAATAGCAGCGAACCTGGGGACTGGGAGAAATTTAGAACTCAGCAGAGGAGGACAAAGGGTTTGATTAGGGTAGGGAAAATGGAGTACGAGAAGAAGCTTGCAGGGAACATTAAGGCGGATTGCAAAAGTTTCTATAGGTATGTAAAGAGAAAGAGGTTAGTAAAGACAAACGTAGGTCCCCTGCAGTCAGAATCAGGGGAAGTCATAACGGGGAACAAAGAAATGGCAGACCAATTGAACAAGTACTTTGGTTCAGTATTCACTAAGGAGGACACAAACAACCTTCCGGATATAAAAGTGGTCAGAGGGTCTATTAAGGAGGAGGAACTGAGGGAAATCTTTATTAGTCGGGAAATTGTGTTGGGGAAATTGATGGGATTGAAGGCCGATAAATCCCCAGGGCCTGATGGACTGCATCCCAGAGTACTTAAGGAGGTGGCCTTGGAAATAGCGGATGCATTGACAGTCATTTTCCAACATTCCATTGACTCTGGATCAGTTCCTATCGAGTGGAGGGTAGCCAATGTAACCCCACTTTTTAAAAAAGGAGGGAGAGAGAAAGCAGGGAATTATAGACCGGTCAGCCTGACCTCAGTAGTGGGTAAAATGATGGAATCAATTATTAAGGATGTCATAGCAGCGCATTTGGAAAATGGTGACATGATAGGTCCAAGTCAGCATGGATTTGTGAAAGGGAGATCATGCTTGACAAATCTTCTGGAATTTTTTGAGGATGTTTCCAATAAAGTGGACAAAGGAGTACCAGTTGATGTGGTATATTTGGACTTTCAGAAGGCTTTCGACAAGGTCCCACACAGGAGATTAATGTGCAAAGTTAAAGCACATGGGATTGGGGGTAGTGTGCTGACGTGGATTGAGAACTGGTTGTCAGACAGGAAGCAAAGAGTAGGAGTAAATGGGTACTTTTCGGAATGGCAGGCAGTGACTAGTGGGGTACCGCAGGGTTCTGTGCTGGGGCCCCAGCTGTTTACATTGTACATTAATGATTTAGACGAGGGGATTAAATGTAGTATCTCCAAATTTGCGGATGACACTAAGTTGGGTGGCAGTGTGAGCTGCGAGGAGGATGCTATGAGGCTACAGAGTGACTTGGATAGGTTAGGTGAGTGGGCAAATGCGTGGCAGATGAAGTATAATGTGGATAAATGTGAGGTTATCCACTTTGGTGGTAAAAACAGAGAGACAGACTATTATCTGAATGGTGACAGATTAGGAAAAGGGAAGGTGCAACGAGACCTGGGTGTCATGGTACATCAGTCATTGAAGGTTGGCATGCAGGTACAGCAGGCGGTTAAGAAAGCAAATGGCATGTTGGCCTTCATAGCGAGGGGATTTGAGTACAGGGGCAGGGAGGTGTTGCTACAGTTGTACAGGGCCTTGGTGAGGCCACACCTGGAGTATTGTGTACAGTTTTGGTCTCCTAACTTGAGGAAGGACATACTTGCTATTGAGGGAGTGCAGCGAAGATTCACCAGACTGATTCCCGGGATGGTGGGACTGACCTATCAAGAAAGACTGGATCAACTGGGCTTGTATTCACTGGAGTTCAGAAGAGTGAGAGGGGACCTCATAGAAACGTTTAAAATTCTGACGGGTTTGGACAGGTTGGATGCAGGAAGAATGTTCCCAATGTTGGGGAAGTCCAGAACCGGGGTCACAGTCTAAGGATAAGGGGTAAGCCATTTAGGACCGAGATAAGGAGAAACTTCTTCACCCAGAGAGTGGTGAACCTGTGGAATTCTCTACCACAGGAAGTAGTTGAGGCCAATTCACTAAATATATTCAAAAGGGAGTTAGATGAAGTCCTTACTACTCGGGGGATCAAGGGGTATGGCGTGAAAGCAGGAAGTGGGTACTGAAGTTTCATGTTCAGCCATGAACTCGTTGAATGGCGGTGCAGGCTAGAAGGGCTGAATGGCCTGCTCCTGCACCTATTTTCTATGTTTCTATGTTTCTATATCCGTTAACAGCTATCTGCGCAGTTGATTCATCCACCTTATTACGAATGCTCCTCGCATTCCCATTTTAGACGCTCAAGTTGAGTTCATTTATGGTATCCTGCTTGAAACATTCATTTCTTTCTGTCTCTTGCCTCTGCATGAAATGAACACGAAACTCAATTTCGGAAACTTCCTAACTTGGGAACCTGCATACTACCACAGATATCACCATGTGAGGATAAAGGCTGCACTCTAAATTTTATGACTTTTTTTGCAGCCAACTGTTTTCTTTGAAGTGCATCCTATGTACGTTAAAACCGTATATGTAAACTTTCTACACAAGCATACTGCAGTCAATTATATTAAAATGGTGCAAAGTGAACTTAAAAGAAGTAAGCACAGTTAGAAGAAATGATATCAAACTGCCTACATTTTTACCCCGTGTGCACTGCAGGTTGAATGATAATAGGACTGAAATAGTCCGTTTTTATAAATGCCTGCTAGGTCTGGAGGTCCGCGTAGACCACTCGCTGGCTTGTCAATGGCAGAAACCGCACTTGTGCGAAAATTTGAATGGGCCGGGCAGCCACTTAAAGGCAACATGCACGAAAAATTAGAGGGAACATTGACGCCAACTCGCACAACCATTTTCCCAGACGAGAACGTTTTTTATGTCTTGAACACAGTCCCAGCTAAGTCTTTCTGTTCTTTAAAACACAAAATCATCTTCCCTGCTCCGCATTAGCCGTAACTCAGTGGTAGCACACTCGTCTCTGATTCAGAAGGCCCTGGGTTCAAGGCCCACTCCAGAGTCTTGATTTAAATAAATCTCTTTGCTGTATGTAAAAGGTCCCATGGAACTTTTCAAAGAACAGCAGAGGAGTTCTCCCAGTCTACTGCCCAATATTTATCCCTCAACCAACATCACTTTAATAAAAAAAAAATCTGGTAATTTTATCTCATTCCTGCCACTGCTGTTTGTGGCACCTTGCTGTGTGAAAATTGGCTGCCGCATCTCTATTGCAACAATGACTACACCTCAAATATCATTGTACGCATTTTGGGGCATGCTGAGATTTTGAAATGTGCTACATAAATGGAAGTTCTTTCTTAAGACTAACTACATGTGTACGAGAATAGATTAACGGGTAACATTAAGGGGAGTCCAAAAGTCTGACTTCAACATAAATCATAAAAGTATATTCGAAGGAAGGGTGGGGCAGATTAAGGACCCCAAAAAAATCATCTTGTGGAAGCAAGACTGCATGGCTGAGGTACTAAATGAGTACTTTGCATCTGTCTGTATAAAACCAGAGGATTTCACAGTTAGAAAGGCTCACCCTAGCCCCGGAACCAGTGCGCTACAGTCTTCAGCGCGTACGCCCCAACACAGGAAGTTACAGACAAGGCCAAAGAGGAGTTCTACTCCAGCCTCGAACAATTCCTGCCCCGAGTACCGATGGGCGACAAGCTGATCCTCCTGGGTAATTTTAAAGCCAGAGTTGGAAAGGAGACAGATCTCTGAGGAGGTGTGATTGACAGAAAGGGGGTAGGGAAAACCAACTCCAACAGTACCCTCCTCCTGACCTAATGCTTAGAACATGGCCTTATGACCAACACCCTGTTCTGTCAGAAAGACAAGTATAAGGCTTCTTGGCAGCACCCTCGCTCCAAGCACTGGCATCTGCATCGTCCGAGCGAAGGGCCGCAAAGACATACGCATCATCATGACAGGAGCTGATGACTGCTGGACAGACCACTGCCTAATCCGCTCTGTCATCACCATCAATGTAGCCACAAAACAGCGAGGGCATCAGAAACAATGCCGCAGGAAAATCAACGATGGAGCACTCCAAGACCCTGCTAAGAAACCCCTATTCAGCCAGTGTCTCACTGCCAACCTGACGACTCCCAGTGACCCAGAGATGCAGAATGTCCACAGCGCCTGGTCTGCCCTCAAGGTCTCCATAATTAGCACCTGTGAAGAGACGCTCTGTCACTCGACCAGGGAACACCAAGACTGGTCGCAAGCGCAAGGCATTCTTGAACTGGAAACAGCAACACAACTCGCGAGCAAGAAAGCAGCTCTATAGACATCTGAAGGCCAAGGTCCAACAAAAAACTCGCGACCTAAAGAACAGAGGGTGGGTGGAGAAAGCGCAAGAGATCCAGCAATAGTTGACCACCACGACGTGCGTGGATTCTTCAGCACAGTCAAGACCACCCACAGCCCAAGCACCCAAGGCCCTACCCCAGTGCTGACCAAAACCGGGGAGCTACTGATCAAGAACAGAGGCAGTTAGTGCCCACTGGAAGGAGCACTTCGAAGATCTCCTTAACCGACGTACGTGTCGTCTTCTCCATCCCGCAGCATACTAATCACCACTATCTGAGCACAACTCCAGCCCGGCATGAGGTAGAAAAGGCCATCCGGCAACTGAAGAACAATAAGGCCTCAGGAGCAGATGTAATCCCCACCGAAGCACTAAAACATAAGAACATAAGAAATAGGAGCAGGAGTACGCCATACGGCCCCTCGAGCCTGCTCCGCCATTTAAAAAGATCGTGGCTGATCTGATCTTGGACCCAGGTCCACTTCCCCGCTCGCTTCCCATAACCCCTTATCCCTTATCATTTAAGAAACTCTCTCTTTCTGTCTTCAATTTATTCAATGTCCCAGCTTCCATAGCTCTCTGAGGCAGCGAATTCCACAGATTTGCAACCCCCAGAAGAAATTTCTCCATCTCTGTTTTAAATGGGCGACCCCTTATTCTAAGATTATGCCCCCTAGTTCTAGTCTCTCCTATCAGTGGAAACATCCTCTCTGCATCCACTTTGTCAAGCCCCCTCAATCTTACACGTTTCGATAAGATCACCTCTCATTCTTCTGAATTCCAATGAGTAGAGGCCCAACCTACTCAACTTTTCCTCAAGTCAACCCCCTCATCCCTGGAATCAACCTATTGAACTTTCTCTGAACTGCCTCCAAAGCAAGTATATCCTTTCGTAAATATGGAAACCAAAACTGCACACAATATTCCAGGTGTGGCCTCACCAATACCTTGTATAGCTGTAACAAGACTTCCCTGCTTTTATACTCCATCCCCTTTGCAATAAAGGCCAAGATACCATTGGCCCTCCTAATCACTTCCTGTACCTGCATACTATCCTTTTTGTTTCATGCACAAGTATCCCCAGGTCCCGCTGTACTGCAGCACTTTGCAATCTTTCTCCATTTAAATAATAACTTGCTCTTTGATTTTTTTTCTGCCAAAGTGCATGACCTCACATTTTCCAATATTATACTCCATCTGCCAAATTTTTGCCCACTCACTTAACCTGTCTATGTCCTTTTGCAGATTTTTTGTGTCCTCCCACATTTCTTTTCCTCCCATCTTTGTATCATCAGCAAACTTGGCAACGTTACACTCAGTCCCTTCTTCCAAGTCGTTTGTATAGATTGTAAATAGTTGGGGTCCCTGCACTGATCCCTGCGGCACCCCACTAGTTACTGGTTGGCAATCAGAGAATGAACCATTTATCCCGACTCTCTGTTTTCTGTTAGTTAGCCAATCCTCTATCCATGCTAATATATTACCCCCAACCTCATGAACTTTTATCTTGTGCAGTAAACTTTTATGTGGCATCTTGTCAAATGCCTTTTGGAAGTCCAAATACACCACATCCACTGGTTCCCCTTTATCCACCCTGTTTGTTACATCCTCAAATAACTCCAGCAAATTTGTCAAACATGACTTTCCCTTCATAAATCCATGCTGACTCTGGCTGACCGAATTTTGCTTTTCCAAATGTCCTGCTACTGTTTCTTTAATAACGGACTCGAACATTTTCCCAACCACAGATGTTAGGCTAACTGGTCTACAGTTTCCTGCTTTTTGTCTGCTTCATGGCAGAGAAGAACTTTTGGCGTGAATACATAATCTAATTTCTCTCATTTGGAAGGAGGAGAGCATGCCAGGGGGTCTCAGACGCCTTAATTGTGACCACCTTCAAGAAAGGTGACAAGTCCGATTGCAGTAATTACAGAAGAGTTTCCCTGCTGTCTGCCACAGCGAAAGTCATCGCAAGAATCCTCCTCAATCATCTTCTCCCCCATGGCTGAAGAGCTCCTCCCAGAGTCGCAATGTGGATTCCACCTACTCAAGGGCACAATGGACATGATCTTCTCCGCGCGGCAAATCCAAGAGACATGCAGAGAACAGCACCAACCCCTGTACATAGCTTTCTTTAACCTGAAAGGTCTTCGACACTGTCAACCGTGAGGGATTATGGAGCGTCCTCCTCAAATTCGGCTGCCCTCAAAAGTTTGTCACAATCCTTCGCCTGCTTCACGATGATATGCAAGCCGTGATCCTGACCAACGGATCTACCACAGACCCAATTCACGTTCGGACAGGGGTCAAGCAAGGCTGTGTCATTGCACCAACGCTCTTGTCGATCTTCCTTGCTGCAATGCTCCATCTCTCCCTCGGTAAGCTCCCCGCTGGAGTGGAGCTAACCTACAGAACAAACGGGAAACTGTTCAACCTCCGGCGCCTCAGGTCAGATCCAAGGTCGTCCCATCCTCTGACATTGAATTACAGTACGCAGACGACATCTGCATCTGTGCGCACACGGAGACCGACCTCCAAGCCATCGTCAACACTTTCACCGAAGTGTACGAGAGCATGGGCCTTACACTAATCATCCATAAGACAAAAGTCCTCTACCAACCTGCCCCGCCACACAGCACTGCTCCCCGATCATCAAAATCCACAATGAGACCTTAGACAACGTGGATCATTTTCCATTCCTCAGGAGTCTTCTAATCAACAAGGGCAGGCGTCGATGACGAAGTCAAACACCGCATTCAGTGTGCCAGTGCAGCCTTCGGTTGCATTCAGAAGAGAGTGTTTGAAGACCAGGACCTCAAACCTGGCACCAAGCTCATGGTTGACCGAGCAGTAGTGATACCCGCCCTCCTATATGCTTCAGAGATATGGACTATGTACAGCAGGCACCTCAAAGCACTGGAGAAGTACCACCAACACTGGCTCCGCACGATCCTGCAAATTCATTGGCAGGATAGGCACACCACCATTAGTGTTCCCGCTCAGGCCAACATCCCCAGCATCGAAGTATTGACCACGCTCAATCAGCACCGTTGAGCAGGCCATGTCGTCCGCATGCCCGATACAAGACTCCCAGAACAAGCACTCTACTCTGAGCTTCGACACAGCAAGCGAGCCCCAGGTGGGCAGAGGAAACGCTTCAAGGATGCCCTTAAAGCCGCCTTGAAAAAGTGCAACATTCCCACCGACAACTGGGAATCCCTGGCCCAAGACAGCTCAAAGTGAAGGAAAAGCATCTGGGAAGGTGTCGAGCATCTCGAGTCTCTTCACCAGGAACAAGCTGAAGCCAAGCGTAAACAGCGGAAGGAGCACATGGCAACCCAAGCATCCCACCCATCCGTTCCTTCAACCACCGTCTTGCCCCACCTGTGACAGACTGTAAGTCCCGCATTGGACTCATCCATCACCTGAGAACTCATATTTTTAGTTTGCGAGCAAGTCATCCTCGACTCCGAGGGACTGCCTAAGAAGAAGAAAGGAGAATCTGGGAAATAGGATAGGATAAAAATAGATAGAGGAGACACTGAAAAGGTTTGGCAACGCTCAAAGTAGAAAAGTGTCTCATTTCGGATGGGATGCATCCTAGGTTGCTGAGGAAAGTAAGGGTGGAACACTCTTCCAATCCTCCTTGGATATGGGAGTGGTGCCAGAGGACTGGAGGATTACAAATGTTACTCCTCTGTTCAAAAAGTGCAAGGGATAAGCTTGGCAAATACAGGCCAATCAGCCTAATGTTGGTGGTGAGAAAACTTGCAACAATAGTCCGGCAGTGTTCTCTTTAAGCTGCGTGGCCGCACAGTGCTCCAGGAGTCCCGCACAGCCGATGAGCTGGCTTTTAAATGGAAAAAATGCACATGCGTGGACTTTTGAATGGGCCACCCATCCCATTAAAGGGGTTGAGTGATCCCAAAAAATTATGGGGAACATTGTAATCCGGGACAAAATTAATTGGCACATGGAAAAATATGGGTTAATAAATTAAAGCTATCATGGAGCTGTTAAAGGCAAAATTGTGTTTGACTGACATGGTTGAGTTCTTTGATGAAACAACGGAGAGGTTTGATGAGGGTAGTGCAGTTGATGTGTATATCGACTTTCAAAAGGTGTTTGATGTACTCATAATAAACTTGTTAGCAAAATTGATGCTTAAAGGGCTTGCGTGATACAAAATTGGCTAAGGGACAGAAGGCAGAGTGTAGTGGTGAACAGTTGTTTTTCGGACTGGAGGAAAGTATACAATGGTGTCTGCCGGGGATCGGTATTAGGACCACTGCCCTTTTTGATGTATATTAATGACCTAGACTTGGGTATACAAGGCATAATTTCAAAGTTTGCAGGTGACATGAAACTCGGAAATAATGTGAACAGTGAGGAGGATAGTAACAGATTTCAGGAGGACATAGACAAACTGGTGAAATGGGCAGACATATGCAGATGAAATTTAATAGAAGTGTGAAGTGATTCATTTTTGTCGGAAGAATGAAGAGAGGCAATATAAACTAACTGGTACAATTTAAAAGTGGGTACAGGAACAGAGATCTAGGGGTTTATGCGCACAAATCGTTGAAGATGGCATGACAAGTTAAAAAAGCATACTGGATTATTGGCCTTATAAATAGAGGCATAAGAGTACAAACCCAAGGAAGTTATTCCAAACCTTTTATAAATCACTGATGAGGCCCCAGCTGTAGTATTGTGGCCAAATCTGGGCATCTCACTTTAGGAAGGATGTCATTGTCATGTCCTTGGAGAGAATGCAGAGGAGATTTACTAGAAAGTAACAGGGATGGGCGACTTCAGTTATGTGGAAAAAAGAAAGACTTGCATTTATATAGCGCATTTCACAACGTTGGGTCATCCCAAAGGACTTTATAGCCAATGAAGTAACTCTTAAAGTGTAGTGTTGATGACGACGGATTTGATTTTTGCAGCGCGACAGCTGCAAGAAAAATGCAGGGAACAGCGCCAGTCCTTATACAGGGCCTTCTTCGACCGTACAAAGGCCTTTGACACTGTCAACCGCGAGGGTCTATGGAGCGGCGTCCTCCGTTTCGGATGCCCCCAAAATGTTCGTCAACATCCTCTGCCTGCTCCACGATGACATGCAGGCCATGATCCTTACCAATGGATCCATTACAGACCCAATCCTCGTCCTAACCGGGGTCAAACAGGGCTGTGTCATTGCCCCAACCTTCTCTTCAATCTTCCTCGCTGCCATGCTTCACCTCAGTCAACAAGCTCCCCGCTGGAGTGAACCAGTGGGAACCTGTTTAACCTTCGTCGTTTCCAGGCCAGGTCCAAGACCACCCCAACCTCTGTCATCGAACTACAGTACGCGGACGACGTCTGCTTCTGCGCACATAGGGGCTGAACTCCAGGACATAGTCGACGTATTTACCGAGGCATACAAAAGCATGGGCCTTACACTAAACATCCGTAAGACAAAGATCCTCCACCAGCCTGTCCTCGCCACACAGCACTGCAGCCCAGTCATCAAGATCCATGGCAGGGCCCTGGACAACGTGGACCATTTCCCATACCTCGGGAGCCTCTTATCAACAAGAGCAGACATTGACGACGAGATTCAACACTGACTCCAGTGCGCCAGTGCAGCCTTCGGCCGCCTGAGGAAAAGTGTTTGAAGACCAGGCCCTCAAAACTGCCATCAAGCTCATGGTCTACAGGGCTGTAGTAATACCTGCCCTCCTGTATGGCTTAGAGACATGGACCATGTACAGTAGACACCTCAAGTCACTGGAGAAATACCACCAACGATGCCTCCATAAGATCCTACAAATCCCCATGGAGGACAGATGCACCAACATTAGCATCCTCGGCCAGGCCAACATCCCCAGCATTGAAGCACTGACCACACTTGATCAGCTCCGCTGGGCAGGCCACATTGTCCGCATGCCAGACACGAGACTCCCAAAGCAAGCGCTCTACTCGGAACTCCTTCACGACAAACGAGCCAAAGGTGGGCAGAGGAAATGTTACAAGGACACCCTCAAAGCCTCCTTGATAAAGTGCAACATCCCCACTGACACCTGGGAGTCCTTGGTCAAAGCCCTAAGTGGAGGAAGTGCATCCGGGAGGGCGCTGAGCACCTCGGGCCTCATCGCCAAGAGCATGCAGAAATCAAGTGCAGGCAACGGAAAGAACATGCGGCAAACCTGTCCCACCCTCCCTTACCCTCAAAGACTATCTGTCCCACCTGTGACAGGGACTGTGGTTCTCATATTGGACTGTTCAGCCACCTAAGGAATTTTAAGAGTGGAAGCAAGTCTTCCTCGATTCCGAGGGACTGCCTATGATGATGAAAGTGCAGTCACTGTTGTAATGTCTGAAACGCAGCAGCCAATTTGAACACTTATAGTCCCACAAACAGCAATGTGATGATGTTTTAGTGGTGTTGGTTGAATGATAAATATTTGCAAGGCACCAAGGAGAACCGCCCCCGCTCCTCTTCAAAATAGTTCCATGGGATCTTTAATGCCGACCTGAGAGGGCAGTCAGGGCCTCGATTTCGCATCTCATCTGAAAGGCAGCACCTTCAACAGTTCAGCACTTCATCAGTACTGCACTGGGAGTGTCAGGCCTAGATTTTTGTGCTCGTGTCTCTGGAGTGGGTCTCGAACCTATGACCTTCTGACTCAAGTGCTACCCACTGAGCTACGGCTGTCACCATAAGAGACTAGAGAAGCTGGGATTATTCTCGGAGCAGAAAAGGTTAACATGAGATTTTATGATGGTGTTCACAATCATGAGCAGTTTTTATAGAGTAAATAAGGAGAAACGGTTTCCAGTGGCAGAAGGATCGGTAACCAAAGGACTCATTTAAGGGGAGTGCCAAAAGAACCAGAAGTGACATGAGGAAATAATTTATTACACAGCGAATTTGAATGCACTGCCTGAAAGAGTGGTGGAAGCAGATTCAATAGTAACTTTCAAAAGGAAATTGGGTAAATTCTTAAAGGGGAAAAATTTGCATGGCTATGGGGAAAGATCCAAGGAATGAGATTAATTGGATAGCTCTTTCAAAGAGCCGGCACAGGCATGAAGGGCTGAATAGCCTCCTATGCTATATGATTCAAAATTAAATCTTAATATTTTGGAAGAAAGTAAAATTATGGTTTTAGTCTTAGTCTAATTCTATCTTATTTGACATCAGTGTTGTCTCAGCAAGTAAGCTAAAGCTTGTTAAATATAATATTCAGAAGTATGTAGTACATGATATTTGTGCAGAATTCAAATTCTAGCTAATATATTGAGTTAACAGCAATGGTTTTGTGCAGAAAATAGGCTTGTTCTGTTTTTATAGTGGAGCTAACATTCATATTAAACGTCATCGGAATCAGTCATTCAAAAACAATTCTATTAAAAGCTGAACAATTAAATCTAGAATGATCCAACAATGAAGTACAGTAGTTAATGTGAGAAAATGTTATGCTTGGATTATGACGTGCAATTTTTGAGACCAGCAATAGTCTGTTGGAATTATGTCCTTAGATTATTTGTGCTTTTGGAGTGTGCTGAATATGTCCTATACATTGTAAACTAGCATTGATCTAAAAACTGAATCTTGTATGGATTTTAAACCAAAGTTAACTGCATAATTTAAAAGTTGCTCCACTCAAAGGCATACACCAAGTTGAACGAGTAACACCAAGTTTGAAAGAAGCTTTAATCCAAGTTGAAAAAGATGCAGTTTTTTAAACATGGTTAGAAAAGTTTCTACCTGTTCCAGGATATGAAACCCATTGAGAGGTTGACCTGAAATATCAAGTACATCGAGGTCATGAGTTTCTTTGCCTCCAAAGTAAAGACCAACCATCTAACTGCCCTTGCCACTTACTCCCTTCCTGCTTCATCCTTCCCCCAGTTTTCCACCCACTTTAGCCCGAACCCCATCTTTTTCCACCGCCTCGCCCATTTCCCTCTACCGGTGCTCTATTCAAATTCATTTCAGCTATGAGACCCACTTACTGCTCCCTTGATCTCCTTT
Organism: Pristiophorus japonicus; assembly: GCF_044704955.1. Lineage (NCBI taxonomy): Eukaryota > Metazoa > Chordata > Chondrichthyes > Pristiophoridae > Pristiophorus > Pristiophorus japonicus. The sequence continues at coordinate 280,660,880 of NC_091978.1, forward strand.
CCAGTCAATTCCTCGCCACACAACTCTTTGTGGGCCCAGGCTAACTAACATCATGGGCCCAAGTTTCCACATGATTCGCGCCTGATTTTTAGGAGCAACTGGTGGAGAACGGACTATTTTAGAAATCGCAATTCTCCACATTTTTTTTTCTGCAGTTCTAGTCAGGCAGAACAGTTCTAGTTTAGAACAGAATTTTTTCTTCAAAAGGGGGCGTGTCCGGCCACTGACGCCTGATTTGAAAGTTTCCACAGTGAAAATGTACTCCAAACTAAAGTAGAATGGAGCCAGTGAAGATTTTTGTAGAACTGAAAAAACCTGTTCTACACATTAAAAAATCAGGCGCAGGTTACAAATTAGGAGTCCAGAACGAGGAGGGGGGGGGGGGAAGGGAAGTCATTAAATTCGACAATAAATCCTTATTTATACTTCTACAAATAAATCCAACCTGAATAAACATTTATAAGCCAAGGAAAGATTAAATAAACCATCTTCCTACCTGTGTGAAAGTGCTTCAGCCAGGGAGAATTCTGCAGCCGTTCGTGAGAGAGAGAGAGAGAGATCGGGGAACAGGAGCGCGGGTCGGGTCAGTCGGGGTGGGGGGAGCGGGTCGGGGTGGGGGTGGGGGGAGTGGGTCTCGGGTCGGGGCGGGGGGAGCAGGTCGCGGGGGAGGGGGGGAGCGGGTGTCGGGTCGGGTCTGGTCGGCGGGGGGGGGAGGGAGCGGGTGTCGGGTCTGGTCAGCGGGGGGGGGGGGGGGGGGGAGCGAGTGTCGGTTCTGGTCGGGCGGGGAGCCTCATTCACGCAGCCCCAGTGAGGCCATTCAGCCAGGGCTAGGGGCTGCGTGCTTTGGACCCCTCCCAGACAGTTCGGCGCCTGGAGCTACTGCACTTGCGTGCCGACTGTAGCGTGCATGTGCAGAGGTCCCGGCACTGTTCAGCGCCGGGACCTGGCTCCGCCCCCCCCCCCCCCCCACAGCTCGTGCTGGCTGCGCCGAGGGCCAGAGGACCTGTAAATAGGTGGAGAATACCGAGGATTTTTTTAGGCGCCGTTTTAGGCGCGAAAAATGGGCGCCCAGCTCGGAGGGGCACCCGTTTTTTTTCTTGTGGAAACTTGGGCCCCATAAGTGGTTCCCTTTCCACAGACACTGTACCAAGCCATCCTTGACTCCGGGGAACTGCCTAAGACTGTATTTATAAAACCAAGGATTCCATATGCTTTATTAATAGACATATCAACTTGTACTGCCACCACCTTGGGAATCTTTGGAATTCTGTACCCCAGACCTAGTCGTTAGATGCTCAGTCGTTAGAATATTCAAGATCGAGATTGATAGATTTTTGGATACCAAGTGAAGCAAGGTGTGTGAGGATAGTGTGGGAAGATGGGGTTGAGGTAGAAGATCAGCCATGATCCTATTGAATGGCGAGAAATCGTGGCGGAGGTGAGATGAATGAAGGTACGAGGCCCAGAAGAGTCCAGGGGCAGTACAGGCCAGCCCACACTGCCATATATGTGCGCACTAGGTCCGTGCAGCACAGCAGGTCTCTAGTCGTCTTAGTTAACCGTTGCCACTGGATAAAGGCCTAGCTCTGTCAAGCCTATGTGGTGGCTGGCGTGCAACAGTCACCACATGTTAAAAAATAATTCACGCACAGGCATCTTCCACCCCCTCAATTGGAGTTCTGGACTAGAACATCAGGTCCTTCATTGAAACATCTGTGAACTCATGTGGAAGCAAGTCATCCTAGAACATAAGAACATAAGAAATAGGAGCAGGAGAAGGCCCCTCGAGCCTGCTCCGCCATTTAAAACGATCATGGCTGGACTCAGGTCCACTTCCCTGTCCGCTCTCCGTAACCCCTTATTCCCTTATCATTCAAGAAACTGTCTATTTCTGTCTTAAATTTATTGAATGTCCCAGCTTCCACGGCTCTCTGAGGCAGCGAATTCCACAGATCCACAACCCTCTGAGAAGAAATTTCTCCTCATCTCAATTTTAAATGGGCGGCCCCTTATTCTAAGATTATGTCCCCTAGTTCGAGTCTCCCCTAGTTCTAGTCTCCCCTATCAGTAGAAACATCCTCTCTGCATCCAACTTGTCAAGCCCCCTCATTGCTTTACGTTTCGATAAGATCACCTCTCATTCTTCTGAATTCCAATGAGTAGAGGCCCAAACTACTCAACCTTTCCTCATAAGTCAACCTCTTCATCTCTGGAATCAACCTTGTGAACCTTCTCTGAACTGCCTCCAAAGACAGTATATCCTTTTGTAAATATGGGAACCATAACTGCACACTGTATTCCAGGTGTGGCCTCACCAAGACCCTGTGCAACTGTAGCAAGACTTCCCTGCTTTTATACTCCATCCCCTTTGCCTTCCTGATCACTTGCTGTACCTGCATACTAACCTTTTGTGTTTCATGCACAAGTACCCCCAGGTCCCACTGTACTGCAGCACTTTGCAATCTTTCTCCATTTAAATAATAACTTGCTTTGATTTTTTTCTTCCAAAGTGCATGCCCTCACACTTTCCAACATTATACTCCATCTGCCAAATTTTTGCCCACTCACTTAGCCTGTCTGTCCTTTTGCAGATTTTGTGTGTCCTCCTCACAAATTGCTTTTCCTCCCATCTTTATATCGTTGGCATACTTGGCTATGTTACACTCAGTCCCTTTCTCCAAGTCGTTAATATAGATTGAAGGACCGCCTATGATGATGATGATGACCTCTTCCCCACTATAAGATCCCAGAGGGAATCTGGTTCCAAATGATTCGAGGTTGACCTGTATTGGGGACAGTGATTTAACTTTATTCAGCACCAAACAAGATTAATACATTAAAGTGTTCGAGCAGCAGTTTACAGAGTATAATTGAGACTAATATTACCACTTATACTCTGGGTAGAAGTCGCAACCATGAGTAAGCTGCACCCTGTGTCTCTTGTCTCGCATGTCTCTCTCTGTCTCCTGGGTGTCTCCTTGATTTGTCCTATAATTTTCTACTCATGAAATCTTCTAATCCTGAAATCTTCTACAATTTGTGGCTGTTAAGACCCCCTTCTTATCCCCTTACACTCAAAACTTCTGGAGTTGTTCTGAACCAATCACTGGCTGACACTCAAAATCCAATCGTAAAGATGCCATGTTCGTAGCACCCTGGCTTACGGAGTCTTTTAGTCTTATGGCATTCTTGCATCACCAATTTTTAACCATCAAGACTTGTATCTGGGGTAGTTATGGCAATACAAAAGGAAATATGTCTCCACAGGTCCTGCTGATGGCCTTTGGTTTTTATAATTCACTGTGGATTTTGTAACATTCCAGCACAATGATAACTACAGCTAACCTTGGTTCCCAGTCTAACTGCGGTCTAGTCGACCATGGCAATCTCTTTCTCACCCCAGGTTGAATGATTACAGTTTACTCTCAGACTTTTAAGCATAAAAAAAGGGTTACATTTTGTACGTAATTCAGGTTATACTTGCTGATGATTACAAACTTCTACATTTAATCCTTGCATACAATTATAGATCTGTTATTGATGATTATAAGATAGTAAAGCAAGTATTCTTAAAAAAAAACAACTCCATCATCATCATCATCATCATCATCATAGGCAGTCCCTTGGAATTGAGGAAGACTTGCTTCCACTCCTGAAATGAGTGCTTTGGTGGCTGAACAGTCCAATACGAGAGCCACCGACTCTGTCACAGGTGGGACAGATAGTCGTTGAGGGAAGGAGTGGGCGGGACTGGTTTGCCGCACGCTCATTCCGCTGCCTGTGCTTGATTTCTGCACGCTCTAGGCATTGAGACTCGAAGTGCTCAACACCCTCCCGGATACACACACTCCACTTAGGGCGGTCTATGGCCAGGGTCTCCCAGGTGTCCGTGGTGGTGTCGCACTTTATCAGGGAGGCTTTGAGGGTGTCCTTATCACGTTTCCGCTGCCCACCTTTGGCTCGTTTGCCGTGAAGGAGTTCCGCATAGAGTGCTTGGTTTGGGAGTCTCGTGTCTGGCATGAGAACTATGTGGCCTGCATGTAATTCATAACAATCTTATGGTTCCTGCCTCTTATCTCAGTCTCTGGAATTCGATTAATTCTCTCAACTTTTCTCTCAGACTGACTGCTTTGCTAACGAGGCTTGTTGAAGTCTGCATTTTTAATATTTGATCATGCAGGCCTCTTCCATTTTATAATCTAACCTGGTCTACCCAAGGCATATTACACTCGTTTAAAAGCATGATTATTCAAGAATTGGCGTGCATTGACTTAGTTACATAATACAAACTTAAACCTACAACTAATAATGCTTATTTCATTTCGTCCATGTTAGCTAGTGGGAATCTGAAATGGAGATTTCTTAGGATTCTTACACCAGCCTCCATCAAAACCACTGTCATCGCTCCCGTCCTCATAAAACCCATCCCAGAACCATCTGTTTTCTCATCGTCATCATCATAGGCAGTCCCCATGAATTGAGGAAGTCTTGCTTCCACTCTAAAAATGAGTCCTTGGGTGACTGAACAGTCCAATACGAGAATCATCTGTTTTCTATAATTACGCTGTCATTTCTAATTTCCCCCCCCCCCTCCCACCAAGGTCTTGAAATATGCCATTGTCCTCTATTCTGAAACCCAGTTAGATTATTTCCAGCGTTGTTCATAATCATCCCATCGTGTTCCTCTGTTGCTGAAACCCTTAAATGTGTTTTTATCACCTCCAGATTCAACAGCTCTAACACTCTACTTGCTGTCTTCCCATCGTTCATCCTCTATAAACTCCAACTTGTCCAAAGCTCTGTACATATCTGTCCTGCACTAAGTTCACTCCTATATTCCTCTAAGCCTGGACTCCTTTTGACCCACTGTGGATGGCAGAACCATCAGCTGTTTTGCTCCTACTCTTCAAAACTCCCTCCTAAATCGCTGCTTTTTAAAAACCCATCTATTCAGTCAAGCTTCATCACTCCCACCCCCAATCTCCTCGTTCTTGGCTTGGCATCGTTATTCATTGTCTATTTGCGAAGCACCTTGGGCCATTTGTTTTGTTGAAGGTTCTATATAGATGAAAGTTATTGTGTCCCTTACAAATGAACATCATACACACCTTTTCATACATACCATTTCATCAACAATTTACATGGAAAAATCTTGCATTTAATGAGTGAGGAGCTTTTCTCGCTGATGCGTTCCTGAACTTAATTGGGTTGGTGAGGGACAGTATATTCCTGAGAGGTGGGGTTGAGGGGAAAATATTGGCAATTAAACAACATATACAGTTGTACACTTCGTTGCTGGTGACCAAACAGCAGAGGCATGTAAATGAGAGCATGTTACTTACTCTTGCAGGCTGGTTTCATTATGCCCAATTTCACAGTATAATATGGTCTCAGGTGAGGGATAAATTATCAAGAGCATTTAATTGCCAAATATGTGTATCTCTAATAGTTTGAAAACAGTAATATATCCAGTATTTGAATAATGTCTCATTTGGCTCATCAAGCCTGCCCTGCCAATTTGTGTGCCATGGCAGCTTTATCTCTTTTCTTCCAATTTCCGGTTGTTTTCCATATCCTTTAAGACCCTCACATACTGACTGTATTTACTTCCCTTTTAAATGCCTCAATTGATTTTGCATGTGTAGCCTTCTTGAGCAGCACATTCGAGATCCTTGCAACCCTTTTGTGTGAAGAGGGTTTCCTGGATTTGCTTTTCATCATCTTCATTATAATGGCGGTGTGAGTTGTGAGGAGGATGCTAAGAGGCTGCAGGGTGACTTGGATAGGTTAGGCGAGTGGGCAAATGCATGGCAGATGCAGTATAATGTGGATAACTGTGAGGTTGTCATGGTACATCAGTCATTGAAAGTTGGCATGCAGGTACAGCAGGCGGTGAAGAAGGCAAATGGCATGTTGGCCTTCAAATAGCTAGGGGATTTGAGTATAGGAGCAGGGAGGTCTTACTGCAGTTGTACAGGGCCTTGGTGAGGCCTCACCTGGAATATTGTGTTCAGTTTTGGTCTCCTAATCTGAGGAAGGACGTTCTTGTTATTGAGGGAGTGCAGCGAAGGTTCACCAGACTGATTCCCGGGATGGCAGGACTGACATATGAGGAGAGACTGGATCGACTGGGCCTGTATGCACTGGAGTTTAGAAGGATGAGAGGAGATCTCATAGGAACATATAAAATTCTGACGGGACTGGACAGGTTAGATGCAGGAAGAATGTTCCTGATGTTGGGGAAGTCCAGAACCAGGGGTCACAGTCTAAGGATAAGGGGTCAGCCATTTAGGCCCGAGATGAGGAGAAACTTCTTCACTCAGAGTTGTTAACCTGTGGAATTCCCTGCCGCAGGGAGTTGTTGATGCCAGTTCGTTGAATATATTCAAGACGGAGTTGGATATGGCCCTCACGGCTAAAGGGATCAAGGGGTAAGGAGAGAAGGCAGGAATGGGGTACTGAGGTGAATGATCAGCCATGATCTTATTGAATGGTGGTGCTGGCTAGAGGAGCCGAATGGCCTATTCCTGCACCTATTTTCTATGTTTCTATGTGAAGGTTATATCCCCTTTTTCTAGATTCTCCTCCTAGAGGGAAGAGTCTCTTTTTTTTTGGCCAGTCAATTCACTATAGACCAGTTAGCCTAACATTTGTGGTTGGGAAAATGTTGGAGTCCATTATTAAAGAAGCAGTAGCAGGACATTTGGAAAATCATAATTCGGTCAGGCAGAGTCAGCATGGATTTATGAAGAGGAAGTCATGTTTGACAAATTTGCTAGAATTCTTTGAGGATGTAACGAACAAGGTGAATAAAGGGGAACGAGTGGATGTGGTGTATTTGGACTTCCAGAAGGCATTTGACATGGTGCCACATAAAAGGTTACTGCACAAGATAAAAGTTCACAGGGTTGGAGGTAATATATTAGCATAGATAGAGGATTGGCTAACTAACAGAAAACAGTCGGGATAAATGGTTCATTCTCGGGTTGGCAATCAGTAACCCTAGTGGGGTGCCGCAGGGATCAGTGCTGGGACCCCAACTATGTACAATCTATATTAACGACTTGGCAGAAAGGACCGAGTGTAACATAGCCAAATTTGCTGACGATACAAAGATGGGAAGAAAAGCAATGTGTGAGGAGGACACCCACAATCTGCAAAAGGACATCGTCAGGCTAAGTGAGTGGGCAAAAATTTGGCAGATGGAGTATAATGTTGAAAAGTGTGAGGTCATGCACTTTGGCAGAAAAAAATCAAAGAGCAAGTTATTCTTTAAATGGAGAAAGATTGCAAAGTGCTGCAGTACAGCGGGACCTGGGGGTACTTGTGCATGAAACACAAAAGGTTAGTATGCAGGTACAGCAAGTGATCAGGAAGGCCTTTATTGCAAAGTGGATGGAGTATAAAAACAGGGAAGTCTTGCTACAGTTATACAGGGTATTGGTGAGGCCATACCTGGAATACTGCGCGTAGTTTTGGTTTCCGTATTTACGAAAGGATATACTTGCTTTGGAGGCAGTTCAGAGAAGATTCACAAGGCTGATTCCGGAGATGAAGGGGTTGACTTATGAGGAAGGGTTGAGTAGGTTGGGCCTCTACTCATTGGAATTCAGAAGAATGAAAGATGATCTTATCGAAACGTATAAGATTATGAAGGGGCTTGACAAGGTGGATGCAGAGAGGATGTTTCCACTGATAGGGGAGACTAGAACTAGGGGGCATGATCTTAGAATAAGGGGCTGCCCATTTAAAGCTGAGATGAGGAGAAATGTATTTTCTCGGAGGGTTGTTAATCTGTGGAATTCGCTGCCTCAGAGAGCTATAGAAGATGGGACATTGAATAAATTTAAGACAGCGATAGACAGTTCCTTAACCGATAAGGGGTTATGGGGAGCGGGCAGGGAAATGGACCTGAGTCCATGATCGGATCAGCCATGATCGTATTAAATGGCGGAGCAGGCTCGAGGGGCCGTATGGCCTCCTACTGCTCCTATTTCTTATGTTCTTATAATCAGATTGTCCCTTAACTTTGTGTGGAGTTTTTCCAGTCTCATTATAGCTAAATGCCTTTCTCCAAGCTATCATAATGAATTGTTGATTGGAGACTCTCTAAGGCTTGTGTATCCTTCCCATGCCATTCCTCCTTCGTTCCATCCCTCCTTGATTTAGGACAGTATTGTCCAATACGTTGGCCTCGAACCACATGTGGCTAATGAGAATTCAGATGTGGCTAATTGCATTTTTGATCGGTAACTAATAAATTAGTAATAGACACTGTTGTTGGTCATGGAATCTCGATGCTTATATTTGCATGTTTTTTTTGTGCGCTTACCATGGTAAGATGAAAAATAGCGAGGAAGGACTTCAATTTGTTCATGTCGGAGTTCTGTGCATGCGCCACCCGGTGGCCGGGAATGGATCTGGATGAGGAGTGGTGCAAGCGTTGTGTGTGCTTTACCTCCTTGGTTACTGCTTACTGGTTATCTGCTAAAATTATGTGTAACAAGGGTGCAAAAGCTGGGCTTCAGCACTGTGGAAACATTAGCAAACTTGTATGGAAGGAGCAGTATAATGGCTCCATGCCAGCAGGTAGAAAAGAAAGACTTATTTATGTATGAACCTCTCTTATCTGGAACCCTCGGGACCTGGCTTGTAAGGGATTTTTCCGGATGAGAGGTGGTCGTATTAAATTGGATGGTACAGATACTGAGCAAGGGGATATCGGGGCTGGCTGGCTTGGGGCTGGGAGTGTGGCAGAGAGATCATGGGGGGGTGTAGGGGGCGGTGGATCGCGGGGTCAGGCCAGTGTTTGTGGGAGTCGGCAGCAAGGAAGGACTTCAATTTGTTCATGTTGGAATTGTGCGCATGCGCCACCCGGTGGCCAGGAATGGTTCTAGACGAGGGGTGGTTCTGGATAAGAGAGTCCCGGATAATGGAGGTTCAACCTGTCGTACCTTTCACAGCCTCAGGACATCCCAAAGTGTTGTTTAGCCAACAAAGTATTTTGGCGTGTAGTCTCTAATGTAATGTAGGAAGCACGGCAGCAATTTGTGCACAGCAAGCTCTCACAAACAGCAATGTGATAATGATCAGATACTCTGTTTGTTTTAGTGATGTTGAGTGGGGGATAAATATTGACCAGGATACCGGTGAGAACTCCTCTGCTCTTTGAAATAGTGCCATGAGATCTTTTACATCCATCTTGGTTTAACGTCTCAGCTGAATGACGAAAGAAGTGCCGGAGTTGCATTTTCCAGCTGTGCTCTAACAAAATCCACCTGCTAAATTTACATCACATTTTGCTATTTAACTTTAGGTAATTATATAAAATTGAAGTTTTATATCAAAGTATGAAGAGTATGGATAATTTTAAAATGGGGTAGCCTGATCCAAATATCTCCACTTCAAATGAAGCCTGCCCTTGGTCTTGACTTCCCATGTACAACACCACAAAGAACGACTAGAATAGAATAAAAAGCAGGGTCCCCAGATTTAATATATACTGGTAGGTCTCCCATGGTGTTGCTCATGCTGAGAGCTGAGACGGAGGATATGTTCTCTTACCTGTCTTGTGTTGCTGCTTCTACATCTGTCTTCTGTTTTCTCATTCTGTTACCTGATTCAATTGTTTTCTCTCTTGTGTTTTTGCTATCTTGTTCAGTGTTCCCTTGTTTCTCTCTCCTTTGTTATGCTCCACCCATTGTTGCCCCACCCTGCCTCATGCACACTCTTGCTCTCATTTTGTCTTTTCTGCCCCTTCTTTTGCTCCCCCCCCCCCCCCCCGACTCCTTTTTTTCTGCCGGTGCAGAGTGGCATGAAAGGGAGCCCTCGAGGGAGTTCTGTTTAATAATACAGGGTTCTCCAAATAGGAAAGTGCTTGAGGGAATCTGCTGGCCACTGCACCCCTCTCCCAGCCTTCCCCCCACACCCCACTTACAGGCTTGAGCTCCCATCTGCCACAGATTTGACCTCATTCAATGTTTTTAAAAAAAAAAATGGTGTACGTTTTTAGAAAGGGACGGCGGGTGTAATCTTTTGCTAACTGTGTATCTTCAAACACTGTATTATAAAGTCCTGCAATATAGTTTATGCTGCTTGTCAACTGCATTTAAAATTTGAGTCCCTCCTCCCTATCCATAGAATTTGTGAGAGAATTTTGCAACCTGCTCTGCAGACTCCAATCTAAAGGTCACCTCATTGCTGTTTGAGTCTTGTGCACATAATTACAGAATAATAGAAATTATATCAAATTGCACCAAATCATTTATATAAATTCACATCAAAATTGGTCACAGAACAAATCCCTGGGGCCATCTGTTTTGTAACTTTCTCTCTCTTCATGCAGTTAAATGTTGGAACATTTGCAACTCTAGTCCTTTGACGTTGCCATTTCCAAAGATTTTCTCAAAATTATGGTTGGTGCCCCTGCTATCTCCTCCCTGTTACCTTAAATATTCTGGGATGCATACCATATGAGCTTGATGGATTTTCATCTTTTCGTTCTATTAACATTTTTGCAATGCAGTTGCCTTTTGAAAATTTATCTCCAGTAGTTGCTCTTCCATATCCTTCTCAGATACTCCTTACACCTTCCTCTGTAAAAACTGAGGCAAAATATTTAAGCATTTCTGCTATTCCCTCACTCCCAAGTACATGATTCCTCAATTTCTGTACTCTCACTTCTTTGGCTATTGTTTTACTGAAGTGCTTACAAAAGTCCTTCCTATTTTATTTATATTGATTGCTAGCCTACTTTTGTACTTTAAAAAAATGTGTTCCTGTGATGTGACATCGCTGGCAAGGCCAGCATTTAATGCCCATCCCCAATTGCCCTTGAGAAGGTGGTGGTGAGCCGCCATCTTAGAACCACAACAGTCCTTGTGGTGAAGGTACTCAGTGCTGTTAGGGAGGGAGTTCCATGATTTTGACTCGGCGACGATGAAGGAACAGCGATATATTTCCAAGCCAGGATGGTATGTGACTTTGGGGGGCTTGGGGGATCTTGGAGATTATGGTGTTCCCATGTGCCTACTGCCCTTGTCCTTCTAGGTGGTAAAGCGCTTTGAGACATCTGGTGGTCATGAAATGCACAATATAAATATAAGTCTTTCTTTTGGTAGAGATTGTAGGTTTGGGAGGTGCTGTCAAAGAAGCCTTGGCTAGTTGCCACAGTGCATCTTACAGATGGTACACACTGCAGCCACAGTGCGCTGGTGGTGAAGGGAGTGAATGTTTAACTTACCATTTTATTTCCCTGCTATTCTTTTTCCTACATTATCCCCTTATATTTATTGTACTATTTTTAAACCTCACTTTTGCTCTCTTTATCCATGCACCCCAACCTATAATGCGGTCCTTTACTTCTAGTTGGAATGCAGTTAATCTGCACCATTTCCATTTCCGATTTAAATATCTCACTGTTGCTGGGCTGTTTTATCCAGCATTTTTATTCAAACCAATTAATCTGGTCTAGGTCCAATCCAACGCTGTTTAATTTTAACCCCTCTTTGTCTTTATATATTTCCAATGTGAACCAAATGACATTGTGATCACTACTGCCCTCAAGTACAGTCACATTCAGATCGCATACCTGTCTTGTTTTGCCAGGATCAGATCCAGCACTGCAGTGTGCATGCAATGCAGTGATCAAGCAAACAAAGTCCTGGATCTATTCTTAGAACTTTTCCATTGTAGCACAAACTTTTATCTTATCTTGAGATTGTTTAAAGTCCCCCATTATTGCAACTTTCTTAGTACGACAAACCTCTCAAAATCGCTATTTCTTTCTGTTATTCAGTGGTTTATAATATACTCCAAATATGGCAATAAATTCTTTATGAACACAACCCAGATAGACTCTCCGGCACCATCAGTGAAAACTTTTTTTCCCATGGCTCAATTTGTAGCCTTCAAATTCCTCTGCGTTTAAGCTGGATAGGTCAAGGAGAAAAATTGACTGGGGTATCCATAATGCGGACTTCAACTCGAATTTTTTACTGCAAGTGTTTCATAAATTTACTTAAATATAAGCAGGCTTATAATGGGGCACTAATGACATTATATGATGTGATGCCAATTATTTGCACCCTAATAATGTTGCCTGCAAGAGCTTGCTCTGCGTCTCTGGTGTCCAGCATTACTATGGACGGTGGAGGTTATAGAAACATAGAAAATAGGTGCAGAAGTAGGCCATTCGGCCCTTTGAGCCTGCACCACCATTCAATATCATGGCTGATCATTCACCTCAGTACCCCATTCCTGCCTTCTCTCCATATTCCTTGATCCCTTTAGCCATAAGGGCCATATCCAACTCCCTCTTGAATATATCTAACGAACTGGCCTCAACAACTTTCTGTGGTAGAGAATTCCACAGGTTCACAATTCTCTTCATTTCGGTCCTAAATGGCTTACCCCTTATTCTTAGACTGTGACCCCTGGTTCTGGACTTCCCCAACATCAGGAACATTCTTCCTGTCCAGTCCCGAGAGAATTTTATATGTTTCTATGAGATCCCCTCTCGTTCTTCTAAACTCCAGTGAATACAGACCCAGTCAATCCAGTCTCTCCTCATATGTCAGTCCTGCCATCCCGGGCATCAGTCTGGTGAACCTTCGCTGCACTCCCTCAATAGCAAGAAAGTCCTTCCTCAGATTAGGAGACCAAAACTGAACACAATATTCCAGGTGAGGTCTCACCAAGGCCTGTACAATTGCAGTAAGACCCCCCTACTCCTATACTCAAATCCCTGAGCTATGAAGGCTAACATGCCATTTGCCGCCTTCACCGCCTGCTGCACCTGCATGCCAACCTTCAATGACTGATGTACCATGACACCCAGGTCTCGTTGCACCTCCCCTTTTCCTAATCTGCCGCCATTCAGATAATATTCTACCATCGTGTTTTTGCCACCAAAGTGGATAACCTCACATTTATCCACATTATACTGCATCTGCCATGCATTTGCCCACTCACCTAACCTGTCCAATTCACCCTGCATCCTCTTAGCATCCTCCTCACAGCTCTCACCGCCACCCAGCTTAGTGTCATCTGAAAACTTGGAGATATTACTCTCAATTCCTTCATCTAAATCATTGATGTATATTGTAAATAGCTGGGGTCCCAGCACTGAGCCCTGCGGCACCCCACTAGTCACTGTCTGCCATTCTGAAAAGGACCCGTTTATCCTGACTCTCTGCTTCATGTCTGCCAACCAGTTCTCTATCCACGCCAGTACATTACCCCCAATACCATGTGCTTTAATTTTGCACACCAATCTCTTGTGTGGGACCTTGTCAAAAGCCTTTTGAAAGTCCAAATACATCACATCCACTGGTTCTCCCTTGTCCACTCTACTAGTTACATCCTCAAAAAATTCTAGAAGATTTGTCAAGCATGATTTCCCTTTCATAAATCCATGCTGACTTGGACCGATCTTGTCACTGCTTTCCAAATGCGCTGCAAGTTCATCTTTAATAATTGATTCCAACATTTTCCCCACTACTGATGTCAGGCTAACCGGTCTATAATTTCCCCTTTTCTCTCTCCCTCCTTTTTAAAAAAAAAAATAAGTGGTGTTACATTAGCTACACTCCAGTCCATAGGAACTGATCCAGAGTCGATAGACTGTTGGAAAATGATCACCAATGCATCCACTATTTCTAGGGCCACTTCCTTAAGTACTCTGGGATGCAGAATATCAGGCCCTGGGGATTTATCGGCCTTCAATCCCATCAATTTCCCTAACACAATTTCCTGGCTAATAAGGATTTCCTTAAGTTCCTCCTTCTCGCTAGACCCTCGGTCTCCTAGTATTTCTGGAACGTTATTTGTGTCTTCCTGAGTAAAGACAGAACCAAAGTATTTGTTCAATTGGTCTGCCATTTCTTTGTTCCCCATTATAAATTCACCTGAATCTGACTGCAAGGGACCTACGTTTGTTTTCACTAATCTTTTCCTCTTCACATATCTATAAAAGCTTTTGCAGTCAGTTTTTATGTTCCCAGCAAGTTTCCTCTCATACTCTATTTCCCTCCTCCTAATTAAACTCTTTGTCCTCCTCTGCTGAATTCTAAATTTCTCCCAGTCCTCAGGTTTGCTGCTTTTTCTGACCAATTTATATGCCTCTTCCTTGGGTTTAACACTATCCCTAATTTCCCATGTTAGCCACGGTTGAGCCACCTTCCCCGTTTTATTTTTACGCCTGACAGGGATGTCCAATTGTTGAAGTTCATCCATGTGATCTTTAAATGTTTGCCATTGCCTATCCACCGTCAACCCTTTAAGTATCTTTCGCCAGTCTATTTTAGCCAATTCACGTCTCATACCATCGAAGATACCTTTCCTTAAGTTCAGGACCCTAGTCTCTGAATTAATTGTGTCACTCTCCATCTTAATAAAGAATTCTACCATATGGTCACTCTTCCCCAAGGGGCCTCGCACAACAAGATTGCTAATTACTCCTTTCTCGTTACACATCACCCAGTCTAGGATGGCCAGCCCTCTAGTTGGTTCCTCGACATATTGGTCTAGAAAACCATCCCTAATACACTCCAGGAAATCCTCCTCCACTGTACTGCTACTAGTTTGGTTAGCCCAATCTATATGATAAACCACACTTTACAAAATGCCAAGTTCAAAAACACCAAACTTGTTTTTTTAAAAAATTACCTTCAACTGATACTGCAATTTTTCCCCCAACCCTCACTTTAGGTGGGTGCCCCAGCATGTCCATAAATTGCCTTGCCTTCAATATGATGATGGCTCTTGCTCTAGGAAATGGCTGGGGTCGGGAAGCAGATGGTTGGAAGTCCTGCTTTACTGAAGAGCTGTCTGCATGCGGGCTGGGAGAAAAATCCAGGTCTTTAGTAGGGTCACCTATCTTTTTTTTTCCCTCCTCCATCTCCTGAAAATTCTATAGCCAAGAATATTTGGCTCGCTGTCTCACCCTGGCTGAAGTCAGGAACGTGCCAAAGTTTAATTAGTGCATCTAGTTCCACGAATTTATTTCTCATGCTTGCAGATTTACACACAAACTCTGAACTCTCGTGATACATTTATATTCTTCACTTCACTTTCTTCTTTGCTAACGTTTTTAACTCCTCTTCTATCTGCCCATACCACTCCATTCCATCCCTGAGGTTACTATTTTAACAGCTTTTCTCCATCACTACTTATTCTTCACTTCCCCATATGTTCTAAGAATTGTGCCTCGGTCCTGCTATGTTATATTAAGCTTTCCACGTTGTTGTATTTACCCGCTTATGTGGATCTTTCGGGAGTCTGTTCTGTCTGTAGAGCTTCCTCTCTCCCAGAACTTGTCCTACTATCCTGTGAATCTGAAACTCACCCATTTATACCATATTTCTAGGCACCCAATGCATCTAATCCGTTTCTCACTCTCTCATCCAGTGCAAGACAATTTTAAGATTGCTACCTTTTAAGTCTAGAATGCAACGCCTTAAATTCTTTCTGGAAGGTCTCGATTTGTGATGCACCTGGAGATAACACATCATTTGGTATTCCTGGACAGGGCTTCAAAATAAGACAATCTTTCCCTCTAATTATGCAGTTCCCTTGAATTATGACCGACCTCTACTCATGAAAAGTGCTAAATTTTCTACTCAGTGATAAACCCATGCTCCAGGATACTATGGTGTTACTCCTGCATACACTCCCCTGTGTCTTACGCCATATCCTCACCATGGGTGTAGAAAGCTGTTGGCCTATTGAACAAGTTCAAACTGACCAGTTTTCCTGTACTGCTGTGTCCAGGCAGTCATTCACGTTATCTCTTCTGCATCATTGATACTCTATATCTGTGGGGTAACCACCACCTGGAATATGTCTTCCAGGAATCTTTCCTCACTACATATGTCATGGGACTGTACCCAGCAACTTTCTGCTTGGGGATTACAACAATCTCACATTTCACACGCATGAATTCCTCCTGGATATTTTGCACATCCAGGATGTCCCACATCATGTATGCCACACACATCAATAATCAAACTCTTCATCCTCCGTTTCTATGCTTTTACCTTCAGTAATACTCTGGACTTAATTAGATGTACATGCTACTTACCTGCCTACAGATTCAAACCCAATCTGTTTCCTTGTCGATATCCTGTTTCAACCACACAGTCATTTTCTCAGCAAAAACTCCCTCTCTGAATCTTTTTGGCCCCTCGCAGTTCAAGAACCTTGCATATTTGCCTACATAAGGGCGTAACATATGCTGGCATGGACTGGTTGGGCCGAATGGTCTGTTTCTGTGCTGTGTATCCTATGTAAAACATGGTATTTGATACGTGCAAGTTATTTTTTTCTAATATTTTACACTACCAGTCAATGGTGGTTAAATAGAGAAATTATAAACACCACCAATGTTATCTGTATTAGAGGTAAATGGCATAAAACCAATCAGATTCAGACCTATGCATGTTCTGGCTCATTCTTGATTGCTGAGTCTTGATTGTTCATGCACAGCAATTCTTTGTTTATAGCTGCATAAACTGAAATGGGTTTATTTATTTTAAACCATTTACAGTTTGAGTTGTACTTCATTGACTGTAAAGCACTTTGGGACGTCCTGAGATCGTGAAAAGTGCTATATAAATGTAACTTTTTTTTAACTTCACCATGGAGGAATTCTAACACAAGGATGAGGATTTTAAATTTGAGGCACAGAGGACCAGGAGCCACTGTAGGTCAGTGAGCACAGGATCGATGGGAAGAATGACTTGGTGTGGGACAGGCCATTGGAATCCTCAGGAGATGACACAGGCACATATGTTTTGGGTTCCAGCAGGCCTGAGGTAGGGACAGAGGCGGGTGATGTTACAGTGGTGGAAATAAGTGTTTTTTGAGATACAGAACATGAGTTCAGAAACTCAGCTCGGGTTTGAAAGGGACGCAGAGGTTGCGAACAGTCTGGTTCAGCCTGAGATCATGGTTGGGTGGAGGATGAAATAAGAACATAAAAATTAGGAGTAGGAGTAGGCCCCTTGAGTCTGCTCTGCCATTCAATACGATCATGGCTGATCTTCTACCTCAACTCCACTTTCCTGCACTATCCCCATATCCCTTGATTCCCTTAATATCCAAAAATCAATCGATCTCTGTCTTGAATATACTCAAAGATTGAGCCTCCACAGCCCTCTGGAGTAGAGAATTCCAAAGATTCACTACCCTCTGAGTGAAGAAGATTCTCCTCCTCTCAGTTCTAAATGGCCGACCCCCTATTCTGAGACTGTGGCCCCTGGTTCTAGATTTCCCAGCCAGAGGAAACATCCTCCCTGCATTTACCCTGTCAAGCCCTGTAAGAATTTTGTATGTTTCAATGCGATCACCTCTCATTCTTCTAAATTCTAGAGAATATAGCCTATCTCTCCTCAAAGGGCAATCCCCCATCTCAGGAATCAGTCTGGGGAACCTTTGTTGTGCTCCCTCTATCCTTCCTTACGGAAGGAGACCAAAACTATACGCACTACTCCAGGGTGCGGTCTCACCAGGGCCCTAAGATATAGTAAGATGTCTTTACTCTTATACTCAAATCCTCTTGTAATAAAAACCAACATGTCATTTGCTTTCTTAATTGCTTGCTGTACCTGCATGTTAACTTTGTGATTCATGTACAAAGACACCCAGGTCCCTCTAAACAATCTCTCTCACCATTTAAGAATCTGTGGCAAGGGGATGGAGTTTGTGGTGGGAACCAAAGACTGAAGCCATTGTTTAACTGGAGGAAATTATGGCTCATCCAAGACACTTTCAAGGCAAAAATAAGTTTAAGGTAAAAGTGATTCGGTTCCTCAAAAAGATCTATTGTTAAAATACATTTTCTGGCAAGATGTTCTTTCTGGGTTTATTTCCATCCAAAAGGCAACACAATTTATCTATGAGAGCATGTCTCTTAACAAGTCAAATTCACTCATTTCATTGGAACAAGTCACGTTGACTTAGTGTCACGGCTGTTAATAACAGAAGGCAGAGTAGTAACAGTGTATCTTTTCTTAAGTACAGTAGACCTCCGATCTACCTTGATCTCACTTTTTCTTAGATCAATCCATATAAAACACTTGCTCTGGCTTTGAAGGATTTTGATGGGGTTCTGCTGTAGTTGTACGCCCCTACTGATTGTCTCTTGCCGCTCCTGCTGTATCTGCCCACGCTCCAATCACTGACCTGGACCTTGATGACATCACTTCTGCACCAGCTCGCTCTGCTCCCTGAAGTGGCATGCCTCCATGCTGCTCCCAGGTGGAGGGATGTGATCAGGTCCCAGGAGAGGTGTGATTTCGGGGCCAAGGGCCTAGGGGCAGCACGGGCCAACCCACGCTGCGATATGTGTGCGCACTAGGTCCGTGCAGTAGAGCAGGTCTCCAGTCGTCTTGGATAACCCTTGCCACTGGACCAAGACCTAACTCTGTCAAGCCTGTGTGGTGACTGGTGTGCAACGGCCACCACACGTTTAAAAAAAATCGACGCACAGGCATCTTCCACCCTTCAATATGGAGTTTGGAACCTGGAATATTAGGTCCTTCATCAAAACACCTGTGAACTCATCCTTTTTTGGCATGGAAGCAAGGCATCCTCGTTTCGAGGGACTGCCTATGATGATGATGACTGTGTCTTGGCTATTGCATGAGCTGGTAAAACTTGATCGCCTGGAATGTCAACAACTGTCTTCTCCTTATAGATACTGAGTGACCTGCCTGAATTTCCAACAGTTTATTAATTAGGCTAAAATTGAAGTGTTTTTAAAGGTCAATTCACTGTTGTAATTTTTCTATGCAGATGAATATTAGAGAAATGCAGAAACCATAGAGAATTTAATAAATTGGTATTCTTGCAAAGAAAATGGTTTTAAACTCTCCTCCTATAGTCAAAGTCTAACAGATAGGCTTTGAAAATACTTAAACTTCTGTGGGTAATTTCATAAAAGTCGAATCATTAATGTTGACCTTGGTAGATTTATCTCATAAGTGACATTATTTGAATAGTTAAGGTCAAAAAGTATCAGGCAACCTTTTGATTGCGCTTGTGATCTGTCATGTATGTAACCACAATGTAACACCACTGTATTACTGTATACTCTCAGCTGAGATGCACACCCTGACCACAAGGGGTGAACTTGTGGGAGACACTCCTTACCTGATCACACAGGTATAAAAAGGGAGGTCCCAAGCAGGGTCATCGTCTTTGGAGTCCTGTGAATAAAGAGTTAAAGTCACAGAGTGATCTTGTCCCCAGAATGTGCCTCGTGTGGTTTCATACTGTAGAGTAAGGACTTTACATTGGCGACGAGAAACGGGAATTCACGGCCCACGAGAATAGCCACCGGTAGCACAGAGGAACGGTACTGTGTTGGGAAAGACTGGGACGATTTTGTTGAGAGGCTTCAGCAAAGCTTCGTTACGAAAGAATGGCTGGGGAATGCAGCGGCTGACAAGCGAAGGGCTCATCTCTTGACCAGCTGCGGACCAAAGACTTACGCGCTCATGAAGGACTTACTAGCACCCGAAAAGCCAGCGGACAAAACCTTTGAAGGACTTAGCAAATTGATCGGGGAGCACCTCAAACCAGCGAGTAGCATACATATGGCCCGACACAGATTCTAGACCCACTGACGTCGTTTGGCCAGCGTCTAAGTTCACAGACAGGGGGGAGATGCTAAGGGACTTCTTTAGTGAGGGCATCGGGCATGCGGGAATTTTCCGCAAATTAATTGAGACCAAGGATTTGACCTTGGAAGCGGTGGCGTTGATGGCTCAAACTTTCATGGCGGGGGAGGAAGAGACGAAAATAATATACACGCGCAATTCTGCCTCTAACGCAGCGATGGATCAGGGAATCAACATCATCAGTGTGACTCAGAGCCCCGCAGGCAGGCAGGGGCAGTCCAACACGCCGCAGGCAGCAATAGACCCCAGAGTAGGACTCCAACAGAGGCAATGGCAGGCTGAATGGACATTCATGCCATCACAGTGGACAATGCGGCCTGGGATGGGGCCATTGACACACACTAATAGGGTACTTAAGAGCAGTCAAAGGGAATGCCTGGCCATAGTCCCTTTGTTCCCAACAATGGAAACTTTAACTCATGCTGGAGGTGTGGGAGAAAACACTCAGCTAGATCTTGCAGATTTCAACAGTTTGTCTGCAGGAACTTCAATCTCAGTGGCCACTTCGCTTGAATGTGCAGGAAGTCTGCTATCAGACTAATATATAAGGCGGATGGACCAGAAGAGGGTTCTTTGAGGCAGGATGACTTTTGGGGCAAATCGATGGACGCCGAGGTTCAGCAGGAACATGTGGTGAATATTCACAGTTCATACACCAGAACGCCACCAATGATGAGGGTTTTATTAAATGGTATCCCTGTACACATGGAGCTGGACACTAGGGCCAGCCAGTCACTCATGGGCGTTCAGCAATTTGAGAAGCTATGGCCACTTAAAGCCAGTAGCCCCAAATTAGCACAGATTGCGACACAATTACGGACTTGCACTAAAGAAATCATTCTGGTGCTAGGCAGTGCAATGTTGGCTATCACACACAATGGGTTAATGAATAGGCTGCCGCTCTGGATTGTCCCGGGCAATGGTCCCGCACTGTTGGGGAGGAGCTGATTAGCCGAAATGAACTGGAAATGGGGGGATGTTCACGCAATGTCGTCTGTGGAGCGAAGTTCGTGCTCATAAGTCCTACAACAATTCGATTTACTATTCCAACCTGGCGTCGGGACTTTCAAAGGCACTAAAGTAGTGATACACATCACCCCGGATGCCAGGCCAGTGCACCACAAAGCCAGAGTGGTGCCGTATGTGATGCGGGAAAAGATCGAGAGCGACTTGGACCGTCTGTTGAGAGAGGGCATCATCTCGCCTGTTGAATTCAGTGATTGGGTAAGCCCCATCGTTCCCGTCCTAAAAGCGGATGGCTCTGTCAGGATCTGTGGCGACTACAAGGCCACCATAAATCGGATGTCCCTACAGGATCAATACCTGCTCCCGAGAGCGGAGGACCTCTTCGCCACGCTGGCAGTCGGCAAGCTGTTCACCAAGTTGGATCTCACTTCAGCCTAAATGACCCAGGAACTGGCCGACAAATCTAAACTACTGACCACCATCACCACGCACAAGGGACTGTTCGTTTATAACAGGTGCCCATTTGGCATTTGATCAGCGGCCGCGATTTTTCAACGAAACATGGAAAGCCTGCTTAAATCCATTCCTGGAACGATCGTATTCCAGGACGACATCCTCATCATGGGTCATGACACCAAGGAACACCTCCACAACCTGGAGGAGGTGATACGCCGACTGGAACGGGTAGGCCTGCGACTCAAGAAGTCGAAATGTGTGTTCTTGGCTCCTGAGGTTGAGTTTCTGGGCAGGAGGGTTGCTGCAGATGGGATTCGGCCCATCAAATCCAAAACAGAGGCGTTTCGACGAGCACCCAGGCCCTGCAGCACATCAGAGTTGCGTTCATTCCTGGGACTGTTGAACTATTTCGGGAACTTTCTGCCGAACTTGAGCACGTTGTTGGAGCTGCTACACGCGCTCCTGCGTAAGGGTTGCGATTGGTTTTGGGGGGACTGTCAGGAATGGGCTTTTGATCGGGCGCGAAACCTACTTTGTTCAAACAAGTTGTTGACCCTGTACGACCCCTGTTTTTAAAAAAAAAAATGTTTTTTAATTGGTTCTGTCATGTAATGCATCGTCCTGTGGGGTTGGGTGCATGTTGCAGCAGGGCAATGCTGAGGGTTAAAGACAACCTGTGGCTTTTGCCTCCAGGTCGTGCTCAAGCAGAATGGGGATATGGGATGGTCGAGAAGGAAGCGCTTGCATGTGTCTATGGTGTAAAAAAAATGCATCAGTACCTCTTTGGTAGGAAGTTTGAATTAGAGACGGACCACAAGCCATTAACATCCCTGTTGTCAGACAGCAAGGCTATCAATGCCAACGCATCAGCTCGCATACAGCGATGGGGTCTCAGGCTGGCTACTTATGACTACTCCATCCAGCACCGGCCCAGCACTGAAAATTGCGCTGACGCGCTCAGCAGGCTTCCACTGGCCACCACTGAGGGGGCAGTGGAGCAAAGCGCAGAGATGGTCATGGCTGTCGATGCCTTTGACAGGGCAGGCTCCCCCATCACAGCCCGCCAGATCAAAATCTGGACAAACAGAGATCCCCTCCTATCCCTGATTAAGAAATGTGGCCTGACTGGGGATTGGGCGTCCGCACACTGAGCATGCCCTGAGGAGGTCAGACCGTTCCAGATGGATGGATGAGCTCTCCATCCAAGCCGACGGCCTACTATGGGGCAGCCGGGTAGTTATGCCCCAGAAGGGCAGGGAGGCCTTCATCAGGGAACTCCACAGCGAGCACCCAGACATTGTGCTGATGAAGGCCATTTCCCGGTCACACGTTTGGTGGCCTGGAATTGATTCAGACCTGGAACATTGTGTTTGCGGGTGCACGACGTGTGCCCAGCTGGGTAATGCTCCAGGGAGGCCCCGCTCAGCCCGTGGCCCTGGTCCACCAGGCCATGGTCACGCATTCATGTTGACTATGCGGGCCGGTTCATGGGTAAGATGTTCCTTATTGTGGTAGATGCGTACTCTAAATGGATCGAGTGCATCATTCTGAATTCAGGCACGTCATCCACTACCGTGGAAAGCCTACGTGCGATCTTTGCAACCCATGGCTTGCCGGACATCCTGGTTAGTGATAATGGCCCATGTTTCACAAGCTACGAATTCCGAGAGTTTATGTCGGGCAATGGCATCAACCACGTCAGGACTGCACCGTTCAAGCCGGCCTCCAATGGCCAGGCGGAACGTGCGGTCCAAATCATTAAGCAAGGTATGCTCAGGATTCAAGGACCCTCCCTACAATGCCGCCTATGGTGTCTCCTGCTGGCCTATAGATCCCAACCGCACTCGCTCACGGGGGTCCCGCCCGCAGAGCTACTAATGAAACGGACACTCAAAACTCAGTTGTCCTTCATTCACCCAGTCCTGACAGACATAGTTGAGGGCAAGCGCAAGTCACAAAACGAGTACCATGACCGTAATTCGAGGGGGAGATGTATAGAAATAAATGATCCTGTATTCGTCCTCAATCACGCCATGGGGCCCAAATGGATTGAGGGCACTGTAATTGACAAAGAGGGGAATAGGGTCATCGTGGTAAAACTCAGCAATGGTCAGATATGCCGTAAGCATCTGGACCAAGTTTTTTTTTAAAAAAGGTTCAGCATCGACACGGAGGAGCCTGAAGACCATGAGATGGAGCTCACCACACCGCCAGTGAACGGGCAACAAGAGCAATCAGAAGAACGCACAGTCCCTGAGGTCAGCCTGGACAGGCCGGAATCACCACAGGTGACAGACACTCATGTCAGTGTCCAACAACCAGAGCCCCAACTGTGGTGCTCCACGAGGGAGCGTAGACCACCTGAAAGACTAAACCTATGATCCCAATAATACTTTGTGGGGGGGGAAGGTGATGTCCTGTATGTAACCACAATGTAACACCACTGTATTACTGTATACTCTCAACCTAGATGCACACTTGACCACAAGGGGTGAACTTGTGGGAGACACTCCTTACCTGATTACACAGGTATAAAAAGGGAGGTCCCATGCAGGGTCATCGTCTTTGGAGTCCTGTAAATAAAGAGTTAAAGTCACAGACTGACCTTGTCCCAGAATGTGCCTCGTGTGGTTTCATGCTGTAGAGTAAGGATTTTACATGATCGTTCATGAGTTACTCCAACCACTCTGTTTATGTCCTCCGTGTTTAAAATTGGCCAGGAATGTAGTGAGCAAAAGAAGAAAAATTACTCGTCAGCAAGAGAGATTGTGACCAACATGAGAACATGTGAAAAGTGGCAGAGCTCTTGGGGAATGTGACACACAGACCCTTGAAGTGATCAATTTAAATTTGGATTCTGAAATTTCTATAAACAATTTTTGTGCTGAAGCACAAATGTATGCTAAAGCAGAGAAAGCTGCTCAAATGGTGGATCCTGAGTTCCAGCAGCAGGATTACGACTTCCTCTGGCCTGTTCAGGTGTGTTTGGAATTAGCTTTTGTGGTCTGCACGTGTGAATTACTGCAAAGTAGCTCTAGCTGCTTCTGGTTAGATCTATGCTCATGTAGACTGAAAGTGACATTATGCCACTTGTAACCTTCAGAGCAGTTTTTGTCTTTCACTTTCTCCATACAGTTGTTGACTTAAGGTGATTTTCAATCTGCGAGTTGTATATTTTGTTCAGTCATACCTGTAATGCTGCATTATGGAGACTTTTATAGAATATAACCTCTATTAATCTCAAATATGACATGATCCTCCTTTTTCTATTTCTATAAGCTTTTTTCTGCCTGTTGGAAGCTATGTTATAACCAATTGCCTATTATTTTGATACCCTTTTCACCATTGGTCTGTGTTGGTTATGATCAAAAGCAAATCTCATGGTGAAACAGAGTTGAACATGTTGCAGTATATTGGATAAATGTACCCATATTGCAACAGTGATAACACTTCAAAATTACTTAATTGTCATTGTAAATGGTTTCCTCCTCTTGTGTTGTCTTCTAAGTCTATGGCCATCTTTCCCACAACTCCCTGTTGAATCTCTCCAATTACCCCTGCCACAGTATAGAAACAACCCTAATTGAAATCACAAATGACTGACTGTAGTGCATTATCCCTCCTCAACCTTTATGCAATCTTTGACACGATTGACCACCGCATCTTCTTGTCTGTTATCCAACACAATGGGACTGCACTTGTTTGGTTCCACTCTTACCTATCTGATCGTAGGCAGAACATCTCGAGCAATGGCTTCTCTTTCCATCTAATACTTATTTCTGGAGTCCCCCTAGGATCTATCCTTGCTTCCCCTCCTTCCTGATCTACATTCTGCCCCTTGGCTGCAACATCTGCAGATATGGGATGATCTACTTATTATAGGCAGTCCATCGAAATCGAGGAAGACTTGATTCCACTCAAAGTGAGTTGTTAGGTGACTGAACAGTCCAATACGGAATTACAGTTTCTGTCACAGGTGGGACAGACAGTCGTTGAAGGAAAGGGTGGGTGGGACAGGTTTGCGGCAAGCTCCTGCCACTGCTTGCGCTTGTTTTCTGCATGCTCTCGGCGACGAGACTCAATATGCTCAGCGCCCTCCCAGATGCTCTTCCTCCACTTAGGGCAGTCTTTGACCAGGGACTCCCAGGTGTCGATGGGGATGTTGCATTTTATCAAGGAGGCTTTGAGGGTGAGCTTGAAATGTTTCCTCTCCCTACCTGGGATTCACTTGCCATGTAGGAGTAGAGCGCTTGCTTTGTGAGTCTTGTGTCTGGCATGTGAACAATGTGGCCCATCCAACGGAGCTGGTCGAGTGTGGTCAGTGCTTCGATGCTGGGGATGTTGGCCTGATCGAGGACGCTAACATTGGTGCGTCTGTCCTCCCAGGGAGTTTGCAGGATCTTGCGGAGACATCGTTGGTGGTATTTCTCCAGCGATTTAAGGTGTCTACTGTATATGGTCCACGTCTCTGAGCCATACAGGAGGGCGGGTATCACTACAGCCCTGTAGACCATGAGCTTGATGACAGATTTGAGGGCCTGACCTTCGAACACTCTCTTCCTCAGGCAGCCGAAGGCTGCACTGGCGCACTGGAGGCAGTGTTGAACCTCGTCGTCAATGTCTGCCCTTGCTGATAATAGGCTCCCGAGGTATGGAAAGTCGACCGCGCCATGGATTTTGATGCAGTGCAGTGTGGCGGGGTCAGGTTGGTGGAGGACCTTTTGTCTTACGGATGTTTAGTGTAAGGCCCATGCTTTCGTATGCCTCAGTGAAGGTGTTGACTATGACTTGGAATTCAGTCTCTGTGCACAGGCGCAAGAGTCGTCTGCGTACTGTAGTTCGACGAGAGGTTGGGACGGTCTTGGATTTGGACTGTCGATGACGAAGGTTGAACAGGTTGCCACTAGGGTTCTGTAGTTTAATTCCATTCTAGCGGGAAGCTTGTTGAGTGTGCGGTGGAGCATTGCAGCAAGGAAGATAGAGAAGAGGGTTGGCGCGATGACGCAGCCCTGCTTGACCCCGATCCGGACATGGATTGGGTCTGTGATGGATCCGTTGGTCAGGATCATGGCTTGCATGTCGTCATGGAGCAGGTGAATGATGGCGACAAACTTTTGGGGGCAGCCGAAACGGAGGAGGACGCTCCATAGTCCCTCGCGGTTGACCATGTTAAAGGCCTTTGTAAGGTCAAAGAAGGCCATGTACAAGGGTTGGTGCTGTTCCCTGCATTTTTCTTGCAGTTGTCGTACCGTAAAAATCATCGCACTGTGACTCTAGGAGAAGCTCCTCAGCCACAGGGAGAAGACGGTTGAGGAGGATTCTAGCGATGACTTTCCCAGTGGCTGATAACAGGGAGATTCCTTTGCAGTTGCCGCAGTCGGACTTGTCCCCTTTTTTAAAGATGGTCATGATTACTGCAACTCTGAGATCTCCCAACATGCTCTCCTCCTTCCAGATGAGAGAGATAAGGTCATGCATTCGTGCCAACAATGCCTCTCCGCCATACTTTAGTGCCTCAGCAGGGATTCCATCCGCTCCAGTTGCCTTGTTGTTTATGCCCTTTTCTACCTTGTGCAGGGCTGGGGTTTTGCTGAGATGGTGGCGGGTAGCATGCTGCGGGATGGAGTCGAGGACACTCTAGTCAAAGGCAGAGTCTCGGTTAAGGAGATCTTCGCAGTGATCCTTCCAGCGGATTCTGACTGTCTCGGTGTCCTTGATGAGTGTCTTCCTGTTCTTAGCCAGCAGTGGGGTGGGTGCTTGGGTCGTAGGTGGCCTTGACTGCGGTGAAGAATCCTTGCACATCATGGCTGTCGGCCAGCTGCTGAATCTCCAGGGCTTTCTCCACCCACCATCTATTCTTTAGGTTGCGGGTTTTTTGTTGGACCTTGGCCTTAAGCCGTCTGTAATGCTGCTTTGCTGCTCCCGAGTTAGGTTGCTGTTTTAGGTTCAGAAATGCCCTGCGCTTGCGATTTATTAGCTCTTGGATCTCCTGATCATTCTCATCAAACCGATCCTGGTGTTTCCTGATTGAGTGACCGAGCGTGTCTTCACAGGCACTGGTTATGAAGGCCTGGAGGGCAGACCATTCTGCGTCTCGGGATTATCAAGGGTTGCCAGGTTAGTAGTGAGGCGCTGACTGTATAGGGCTCTCTTAGCTGAGTCTTTGAGTGCCCTGGCATTGATTTTTTTGCGGCACTGCTTCTGCTGCTGTCATTGCTTTGGGGCTATATTGATGTTGATGATGGAACGGATTAGGCGGTGGTCTGTCCAGCAGTCGTCAGTTCCTGTCATGGCGCGGGTGATGCGCACATCCTTGCGATCCATGGATCGAACAATGACATAGTTGAGCAGGTGCCAGTGTTTAGAACGAGGGTGTTGCCACGATGCCTTGTCCCTCTGGCGGGACAAGGTGTTAGCATTGACAAGGTCGTGTTCTAGGTATTTTGTCAGGAGCAGGGTACCGCTGGAGTTGGTTTTCCCTACTCCCTCTCTGCCAATCACGCCTCCCCAGAGGTCTGTGTCCTTGTCAACCCGGTCGTTGAAGTCGCTGAGGAGGGTCAGTTTGTCGTCCTTGGGGACACGGGACAGGGATTGTTCGAGGCTGGAGTAGAAACCCTCTTTGGTCTCAT
The DNA here is from genome assembly GCF_044704955.1 of Pristiophorus japonicus. Taxonomy (NCBI): domain Eukaryota; kingdom Metazoa; phylum Chordata; class Chondrichthyes; family Pristiophoridae; genus Pristiophorus; species Pristiophorus japonicus. The sequence continues at coordinate 280,688,613 of NC_091978.1, forward strand.
CTGTTGCATCAAGTGTTGGGGCGTACACACTGATGCCTGTGGCGCACTGGTTTCGGGATAGGGTGAGTCGTTGAGTCATGAGACGTTCGCTGAGTCTCTGAGGCGGTCTATCAGCTCATCCTTGATAGCGAAACCGACTCCGTGGAGGCAGCGCTTTTTCTCTGGTTTGCCTTTCCAGAAGGTGGTGTAACCTCCACCTTGTTCCTTGAGTTGGCCTTCCCCTGCCCGCCGGGTCTTGCTTAGGGCGGCTATGTCGACATCAAAGCGTCTTAAGTTCCCGGGCAACAATGATGATGTGGCGTTCCAATCTGTCGCTGTTGGAGTTGTCCATGAAGGTTCTGACGTTCCAGGTCCCGAACTTCATATTGAAGGGTGGAAGATGCCTGTGCTTGAGTTCTTTTAATGTGGGATGGCCGTTGCACACCGGCTACCACACGGGCTTAGCTGAGCAAGATCTTGGTCCAATGGTAAGGGGGTCCAAGATGATTGGAGACCAGGCACTTCTGTATGAGCCTAATTACCTACGAAGAGATGCGGGCCGTAAGCTCGGTGCTGAGCAGCGCCCTTCGGTGAGATGCTAAGAGAGGCCTGGTTGGGGGTCGGCATTGGGAAGATCAAAGGTCCATTTTGTGGAAGGAAGAGAGGTCAGAGTGACCACAGCCATTGTGCACACCATGTGCTCGACAGAGACTCCGCCGTTGAGTGGCGCCAGCGGCCAGGGGGAGGCCCAAGCGTCGCTGGAGTAAGAGAGGCCAGGACGTCGTTGGAAGAAGGGAGGCCCGGACATTGTCAATGGAGGAAGGGAGGCCCGGATGTCGCCGATGGATGAAGGGAGGCCCGGACGTCGCCGATGGATGAAGGGAGGCCCGGAGGGAAGGCTCGCGCGTGAGGTAGGCCCAAATCTTTTTGAAGCTGGTCAAAGACTCACCACAGCTGAGATCGCCGGGGGTCGCTGGGAGCAGCTGAGTCGTCCCTGGGGAGCGATCTTCTGCATGTGGGGATGATCTACTGCATGTATAGTGACACCCAGCTTTACCTCACTGGACTCCTCCACTGCCTCTGTGTTGTCAGAATGCATCCAATTATGGATGAGCCACAATTTCTATGTACTGAATATTGCAAAGTCATCAGTCCCTGTCATATATTCCGTACTCTTAGCATTGATTCCAATCCCAGCCACTGTCTCAGCCTGAACGAGACTGTTGCCAACCTTGGTACCCTATTTGGCCCTGGGTTGAGCTTCCAAATCCATTTTTTCTTTCTCCTCCATGGCATTACCATCTTACCCGAAAATATTTTGGTCCCACAACACCTCAAATTTACAATTGTCATCCTATGTTTTAAATCCTTTCATGGCATTGTCCCTCCCCATCTCTATAACCTCTTCCAGCCTTATACCCCGCTGAACTATCTTCTTCTGACTCTGGCTTCTTGTGCCTCCACCTCTTTAGGCCCACCATTGACAGTATTCCCTTAATTGCCTTGGCCCCATGCTGGGCAATTCCCTCTTTTAACCCTCTCCATCTCCCTCTACTTTTAAGATTTTTTTTTGACGAAGCTTTTGGTCCCCTCCTAATGTCTTTTGGCTTGGTGGCCATATTTTTGTTTATACTTCTGAAGCACCTTTTGACAGTTTTCTATGTTGAAGATGCTATATAATTGCAAGTTGTTGTGAGCAACATTGTACAATCTGCTTTCCATATTGGGTGAAATCTCTTGAGACAAATTTACTGGGTGCCGAGGTTGGTATATCACCACCCTTTTCTTTAGGTTGATGGTGTTTTCTTGTGACATGAATTCTTGTTGCAAAGCGTCTATAATATAGGCTTGATATAAAACGCAATAAATATTGACCCTGTTGGAGACGTTGCATAGTTTTGGAAAAGGCTCCTTCAGCACACTCGCGAGCATGCCATTGTAAAGTTAAACAATCTGAATATACTTTGAGCATCTAAACTTTGACATCAGTGTCTCCATCTAAGTCTACTAACTAAATGAAATTGTTTTCAGTTCAGAAAATATAGAGTCGAGATCAATGGTCTGTCCTTTATGTTCTTGTTGTATTTGACATGCCAGTATGTCAATTGTGCTTAGCTTGGCTCTGCACTTCTGGAAGTATATTGTCTACAACATTACCAAAAAGACAATTGAGAAGTCCCCTAACCCAAATTAGAAATGGACAAAGGGGTGATGCCCTGAATGTTACAGCACTCTGATCTTTTCACTTTGTGGTAACAATGAAAGCATCTTGAGTGATAATACTAGATTAAGAGTGAATGGAGTTACATTGTTAGAGCATGGTGCCCAGACATGAAATGGTATTCAAACAGGATTGAGAGCATTTTCATCTTTATCTTAATCTCCTTGAATTGCAGCATGTTCATGTTTCACGTTATTATGGACAAATTGTTCTGTTTCCTTATCCATAGCTTCATTGGTGAAGCTAGATGCTAATTTACTAGCTTAACAAAATACTCATGTTAATGTCGCCCAATAAGGCAGAGCCAGTGTAATTGGTCCCTTAACTACTTTCAGAGCATTGTGGAAGTTTTGTATGTTTAATTGTGCAGCTAGTGATTGTGTTTCTTCTGCCATTCTTTCTCACGAATGATCGATCTCCTGTTGTAAATTAGTTTGATATGTCTTTCCTAGGATGTGATTTCTTGACGACCAAAATGGCCTACATATGCTCTCTGTTTGTCACGAAGTAGTGCAGCTACTTCTGTCATGTTTTCATTAAATCGGCACTGGTGCTTTTTATTTAAAATAATGCAGTGTCAGCTGCAGCTTGGTATATAGTGTTGCATAAAATTGTTTACGCTATCTCAAGATCCATTTCATTACTTTCTGGAATCTAGTTATTGTTAGGTGTTTTGGTGATGACATTGGACATTTGGATCTGATGCTGGACATCAAGTCATTTCATTCATATGTTGCCTTTCGCAGTGCAGGTGAATGGCGAACATAAATTTGAATCTAATTATGTGACTATCCATGTCTTCTTTTTAGACAGTCCCCCGGAGTCGAGGATGACATGCTTCCACACTAAAATGAGTTCTAAGGTGACTGATGAGACCAATGCAGGATCTACAGTCTCTGTCACAGGTGGGGCAGACTGTGGTTGGAGGGACAGGGGAATGGGGTGCTTGATTTGTCGTACGCTCCTTCCACTGTTTAGTTTCCACGTGCTCCCGGCGAAGAGACTCGAAGTGTTTGGTGCCTTCTCGGATGCTCCTCCTCCACTTTGAGCGGTCTTGGGCCAAGGATTCCCAGGGGTCGGTGGGGATGTTGTATTTTTTCAAGGAGGCTTTGAAGGTATCCTTGAAGCATCTTCTCGCCCCTCCTGGGGCTCGTCTGCCATGACGTAGCTCGGAGTAGAGTGCTTGTTTCAGGAGTCTATCATCGGGCATGCGGACAATATGGCCCGCTCACCGGAGCTGGTCGAGCGTGGTCAATGCCTCAATGTTGGCCTGAGAGAGAAAGCTGACGGTGCACCTATCCTGCTAATGAATTTGCAGGATTTTGCAGAGGCAGCGTTGATACTTCTCCAGTGCTTTGAGGTGCCTATTGTACATAGTCCATGTCTCTGAAGTATATAGGAGAGTGGGTAGCACTACTACTCTGTAGACCATGAGTTTGGTGCCAGGTTTGAGATCCTGGTCTTCGAACACTCTTTTCCTCAGGTGACCGAAGGCTGCACTGGCACACTGAAGGCGGTGTTGGGACTTCGTCATCGATGTCTGCCCTTACTGATAGTAGGCTCCCAAGGTATGGGAAGTGGTCCACATTGTCCAATGTCTCATCGTGGATCTTGAAAACCGGAGAGCATACTGTGTGGCGGGGGCAGGTTGGTAGAGGACCTTTGTCTTACTGATGTTTAATGTGAGGCCCAGACTCTTGTACGCTTCAGTGAAGGTGTCAACGATGGTTTGGAGTTCGGAGTGTGCACAAACTTAAGAGTCATCTGCATATTGTAATTCACTGACAGAGGTTGGAGCAACCTTGGATCTGGACTGGAGGCAGCTGGGTGGATGAACAATTTCCCGCTTGTCCTGTAGGTTAACCCCATTCCAGCGGGTGCTTGTTAAGGATGAGATGAAGCAGTGTGGCGAGGAAGATTGAGAAGAGCGTTGGTGCGATGACACAGCCTTGCTTGACCCTGGTCTGCACTTGTATTGGGTCTCTGGTGGATCCGTTGGTAAGAATCACGGCTTGCATGTCATTGTGAAGCAGGCGGAGGATGATAAATTTTTGAGGACAGCCGAATGTGAGAAGGGCACTCTATAATCCTTCACGGTTGACAGAGTCGAAGGCCTTTGTGAGGTCAAAGAAAGTCATGTTGATGCTGCTCCCTACATATTTCTTGGATTGATGGCGTGGTGAAGATCATGTCCGTTGTGCCCCTTAGTGGGCGGGATCTGCATTGCGACTCTGGGAGGAGCTCCTCGGCCACTGGGAGGAGATGATTGAGGAGGATTCTTGTAAAGTCCTTAGTCTCAATGGCACAAAACCCACACGAGGCACATTCTATGGACAAGGTCACTCTGACCTGAACCTTTATTCACAGGACCAAGAAGTGATGACCCTGCGTGGGACCTCCCTTCATATACCTGGATGACCTGTGGTTAAGGTGTGCATTGCTTAACTATATACAGTATTGCAGTGGTGTTACATAGAGGTTATATACATGACAATTCTTGTAATGATTTTCCTTGCGGCAGACATCACGGAAACTCTCTGTAATTACCGCAGTCGGACTTGTCACCTTTCTTGAAGATGGTCACGATTAAGGCGTCTCTGTGATCCTCTGGCATGCTATCCTTCCAGATAAGAGAGATGAGGTCATGGATTCATGCCAAGAGTACTTCTCCGCCATGCTTTAGTACTTTGGCAGGGATTCCATCTCCTGAGGCCTTGTTGTTTTTCAGTTTTTGGATGGCCTTTTCAACCTCATGCCGGGCTGGGGTTGGCCCTAGGTGGTGATGGGTAGCATGCTGTGGGATGAAGTCAAGGACACATGTTAAATGACACATGTTAAACCTCTTGGTTGAGGAGATCCTCGAAGTGCTCCTTCCAGTAGGCATTGACTGCTTCTCTGTCCTTGATGAGCACCTCTCCGTTCTTGGGTTTCAGTGGAATAGGACCTTGAATGCTTCGGCTGTAGGTGGTCTTCACTGCGCTAATGAAATCATGCATGTCGTAATTGTTGGCTAGATGCAGGATCTCCTGCGCTTTTTCCACCCACCATTTGTTCTTTAGGTCACAAGTTTTTTGTTGGACCTCGGCCTTCAGTTGTCTGTAGGTCTGCTTTCTTTCACTCGAGTTATGGAGTTGTTTCCAATTCAGAAATGCCTTGCATTTGCAGTTTACTAGCTCCTGGATCTCCTGGTCATTCTCATCAAACCAGTTTTGATGTTTTCTGGTAGAGTAACAGAGCCTCTTCACAGGTGCTAATTATGATGGACTTGAGGGCAGACCAGGCACGATGGACACTCTACGGCTCCGGTTCATTGGAAGTAGTCAGGTTGGCTGTGAGGCGTTGGCTGAATAGGGCTTTCTTTGCAGGGTCTTTGAGTGCTTCAGCATTGATCTTTTTGCATCAACATTTCTGTTGCCCTCACCATTTTGTGGCTATGTTGATGGAGATAACAGAGCGGATTAGATGGTGGTCAGTCTAGCAGTCGTCAGCTCCTGTCATGGCGCGAGTGATGCGGATGTTCTTGCGATCCCTTGGACAATGACGTAGTTGAGTAGGTGCCAGTGCCTGGAGCGAAGGTGTTGGTTATGACAAGGCCATGTTCTGAGCATTTCCTCAGGAGGAGAATACCATTGGAGTTGGTTTTCCCTACCCCATCTCCGCCAATCACCCCTCTCCTGAGGTCTGTGTCCTTTCCAACTCTGGCATTAAAATTGCCAAGGAGAATCAGCTTGTTGCCCATTGAGATTGTTCAAGGTTGAAGCAGAATTCCTATTTGGCCTCATCCGTAGCTTCCGGAGTTGAGGTGTACGCACTGATGACTATAGCATATTGGTTCCAGGTTAGGGTGAACCGAAGGATCATGAGGCGTTCGTTTATCCCGTAGGGGGAATCTCTAAGATGCCAAACTAGCTCATTTTTGATGACAAAGATAACCCCATGGAGACAACATTCTTCTAGTTTGCCTTTCCAGAAGAAGGTGTATCCACCTTATGTGGATCTAATTATGCGACCGTCCATGTGCATCACGCATTACTCCATTAAGTATGCGTCCCAAAAAAATCTTATTGATAAATTTTTCTAGTCAGTGAGATGCTATTTTTTTTGAGCATGGATGCATCCAATATATCAGGTTGATGAAAAATTGTTTTAATAATTACTTTTTGTTCTTGGCACTCGCTGAGCAGTAGAATGTCACTGTGACTAATTGTTGCACACCAGTGGCGCTATCAAGATCAACTTGTATGCTGAAGTTGGCACTGCAGGAGCTTTAGTCATAGTATCTTAGAAGTTGCTGTGAAATTGTTTTTTATCATTGTCGCTGATGTAGTTTGTGCATGGGATCCGAAGATTATAGCAGAGCAGTTGCCCTGTGGTAATCACTGTTTCATGAGATGCCCTTGTTGTGAATTGCAAACCTGTGATGGCAGTTCAGTGCATTTGCCATTCCAGAAGCTGTCTCCAGCTCCAACTTTAGTCTCATAGGGCCCAAGTTTCCACATGATTTGCGCCTGATTTTTAGGAGCAACTGGTGGAGAACGGACTATCTTAGAAATCGCAATTCTCCACATTTTTTTTTCTGCAGTTCTAGTGAGGTAGAACAGTTCTACTTTGGAACAGAATTTTTTCTTCAAAAGGGGGCGTTTCCGGCCACTGACGCCTGTTTTCAAAGTTTCCACAGTGAAAACGTACTCCAAACTAAAGTAGAATGGAGCAAGTGAAGATTTTTGTAGAACTGAAAAAACCTGTTCTACACATTAAAAAATCAGGCGCAGGTTACAAATTAGGCATCCAGAACGAGGTTTTGGGGAGGGGGGGGGGGAAGGGAAGTCATTAAATTCTACAATCAATCCTTATTTATACTTCTACAAATATTATACAAATAAATCCAACCTGAATAAACATTTATAAGCAAAGAAAAGATTAAATAAACCATCTTCCTACCTGTGTGAAAGTGCTTCAGCCATCGTTCGCTGCCGCGGGGGGTGGGGAAGGAAACCGCCGTTTGCCGCTGCGGAGGGGAAGGAGACAGCGGTTTGTTGCCGCGGAGGGGAGGGAGGGGAAGGAGACAGCACTTTGTTGCCGCGGAGGGGAGGGAGGGGAAGGAGACAGCGGTTTGTTGCCGTGGAGGGGAAGGAGACAGCGGTTTGTTGCCGCAGAGGGGAGGGAGGGGAAGGAGACAGCGGTTTGTTGCCGTGGAGGGGAAGGAGACAGCGGTTTGTTGCCGCGGAGGGGAGGGAAGGGAAGGAGACAGCGGTTTGTTGCCGCGGAGGGGAAGGAGACAGCGGTTTGTTGCCGCGGAGGGGAGGGAGGGGAAGGAGACAGCGGTTTGTTGCCGTGGAGGGGACGGAGGGGAAGGAGACAGCGGTTTGTTGCCGCGGAGGGGAGGGAGGGGAAGGAGACAGCGGTTTGTTGCCGCCGCGGAGGGGAGGGAGGGGAAGGAGACAGTGGTTTGTTGCCGCGGAGGGGAGGGAGGGGAAGGAGACAGCGGTTTGTTGCCGCCGCGGAGGGGAGGGAGGGGAAGGAGACAGTGGTTTGTTGCCGCGGAGGGGAGGGAGGGGAAGGAGACAGCGGTTTGTTGCCGCCGCGGAGGGGAGGGAGGGGGAGGAAACCGCCGTTTGTTGCCGTGGAGGGTGGGGAGGGGAAGGAGACAGTGAGAAGGCTGCAAGAAGCCTTAGTGCTCGGAGGGGCGCCCGTTTTTTATCCTGTGGAAACTTGGGCCCATAGAATCTATGGGCCCAAGTTTCGGCCTCAGTTGCTCCGGATTTTTTGGAGCAACTGGTGTAGAACGGAGTATCTTAGAAATTCAAATTCTCGGCATTGAGTTTGCTCCAGTTCTAGTCAGTTAGAACAGTTTCGCTTTGGAACAGAATTTTTTTTTCAAAAGGGGGCGTGTCCGGACACTAACGCCTGTTTTCAAAGTTTCGGCAGTGAAAACTTACTCCAAACTAACTTAGAATGGAGTAAGTGAAGATTTTTGTACGCTCGAAAAAACCTTGACTACACTTTAGAAAATCAGGCGTAGGTTACAAATCAGGCGTAGGGAATGGGGGGGAGGGGGTTTAAAGGAAAGTTTACAAACATTAAACACTTCAGTTTTACAAATAAAGAGCCATCATCAATAATAATTGATAAAAAAACATCAATAAATCAACCAATAAATCAATCAAAAAAAATTAATAAATAAAACATTTTCTACTTACCGACTGCAGCACCGGGAGCCCTCCAACAGCGTGCTAGGATGCCCCCCAGTGTGTGTCTGTCAGTGTCTCTATCTCTCTGTCTGTCTGTGTCTCTCACTCTCTCTGTCAGTGTCTGTGTTTCTGACAGCAGGGGGAGGGGGAGGGGGGAGAGGAGGAGGAGGAGGAGGGGGAAAGGGGGTGTAGTGGGGGAGAGGGGGTGATGAGGGAGGGAAGGGAGGGGGGGTGAGGAGGGAGGGAGGGGGGGTGAGGAGGGAGGGAGGGCGGGTGAGAAAGGGAGGGAGGGGGGGTGAGAAAGGAGAGGGGGGGAGAGAAAGGAGGGGAGGTAGGAGAGGGGGGAGGAGAGAGGGGGAGGGGGGGTGAGAGAAGGGAGAAAGAGAAGGGAGGGGGGGGGAGAGAGAGACTGAACGGGCTGGGCCCAAGACTTCGAGCGTAGACTTACCAGATTGACAGGTAGGTGGCGTCGGGTCCGGGGGGGTCGGGAGCACAGGTCGGATGGGGGGGAGCGGAGATCGGTCGGGGAGGGGGGGGAAGGTCGGGAGCGGAGGTCTGGAGTCAAGTCGGGTCGGGTCCGGTCCAGAGGAAGCAGGAGCTGGGCATGGGAGGAGCCTTATGCATGCAGCCCCAGTGAGGACATTCGGTCAGGGCTAGGGGCTGCGTGCTTCGGGCCCCTCCCACACAGTTTTGGGCGCCTGGAGCTACTGCACATGCGCGCCCACTGCAGCACGCATGTGCAGAGGTCCTGGCACTGTTTTCAGCGCAGGGACCGAGCTCCGCTCCCTACAGCTTTTGCTGCGCCGCGCCGAGGGCCAGAGAACCTGCAGGGAGCCGGAGAATCTGGAAGGTTTTTTTAGGCGCACTTTGTGGTGCAAAAAACGGGCATCCAGGTTTGGGCTGCACCGTTCTAGGCGCGGCCCGAAACTTGGGCCCATAGAATGGTTACATCACAGAAGGAGGCCATTTGGCACGTTGAGCCTGTGCCGGCTCTGCAAGAGCACTTCAGCTAGTCCGACTCCCCCGCCCTTTCCCTGCAGCCCTGCAATTTTTTTTCCTTCAGGTACTTATCCAATTTCCTTTTGAAAGCCACAATTGAATCTGCCTCCATCACCCTTTCAGGCAGTGCATTCCAGATCCTAACCACTTGCTGCGTAAAAAAGCTTTTCCTCATGTCATCTTTGGTTCTTCTGCCTGTCACCTAAATCTGTGTCCTCTGGTTCTCAACCCTTCCGCCAATGGGAACAGTTTCTCTCTACCTACTCATGATTTTGAACACCTCTATCAAATCTCCTCTCCATCTTCTCTGCTCTTAGTACAAACCTAGCTTCTCCAGTCTATCCACGTCACTGAAGTCCCTCATCCCTGGAACTACTCTTGTAAATCTTTTCTGCACTCTCTCCAAGGCCTTCATACCCTTCCTAAAGTGGGGTGCCCAGAATTGGACATAATGCTCCAGTTGAGACCGAACCAGTGTTTTATAAAGGTGGTTCATAACTTCCTTGCTTTTGTACTCAATGCCTCTATTTATGGAGCGCAGTATCCCGTATGCTTTTTTTAACTGCTTTCTCAATCTGCAACGATTTGTGCACATATACCTCCAGGTGTCTCTGTTCATGCACCCACTTTAGAATTGTGCCCTTTAGTTTATATTTCCTCTCCTTGTTCTTTCTACCAAAATGTTTCACTTCGCGCTTTTCTACGTTAAATTTCATCCGCCACGTGTCCGCCCACTCCACCAGCCTGTATATGTCCTCTTGAAGTCTATCACTATCCTCCTCACTGTTCACTATACTTCCAAGTTTTGTGTCATCTGCAAATTTTGAAATTGTGCCCTGTACACCCAAGTCTAAGTCATTAATATATATCAAGAAAAGCAGTGATGCTAGTCCCGACCCCTGGGGACCACCACTCCAGTCCGAAAAATAACCGTTCACCAATTTGTTTGTTTTCTGTCACTTAGCTAATTTCATATCCAGGCTTTTATTCCAATTTGCATCAATTTTGCTGCCAAGGCTATTCCGTGGCTCTTTGTCGAACGCCATTTGGAAATTCATGTACACTATGTCAACATTACCCTCATCAACCCTCTCTATTACCTCATTACAAAACATCACAGATCAAGTTGGTTAAACACAATTTGTCTTCAACAAATCCATGCTTGCTTTCCTTAATTAATCCATACTTATAAGAACATAAGAATTAGGAACAGGAGTAGGCCATCTAGCCCCTCGAGCCTGCTCCGCCATTCAATAAGATCATGGCTGATCTTATCGTGGACTCAGCTCCACTTACCCGCCCTCTCCCCGTAACCCTTAATTCCCTTATTGCTTAAAAATCTATCTATCTTTGACTTGAAAACATTCAATGAGCCAGCCTCAACTGCTTCCTTGGGCAGAGAATTCCACAGATTCACAACCCTCTGGGAGAAGAAATTCTTTCTCAACTCGGTTTTAAATTGGCTTCTCCGTATTTTGAGGCTGTGCCTCCTAGTTCTAGTCTCCCCCACCAATGGAAACAACCTCTCTGCCTCTATCTTGTCTATCCCTTTCATGATTTTAAATGTTTCTATAAGATCACCCCTCATCCTTCTGAACTCCAAGGAGTAAAGACCCAGTCTACTCAATCTATCATCATAAGGTAACCCCCTCATTTCTCGAATCAGCCTAGTGAATCGTCTCTGTACCCCCTCCAAAGCTAGTATATCCTTCCTTAAGTAAGGTGACCAAAACTGTACGCAGTACTCCAGGTGCGGCCTTACCAATACCTTATACAGTTGCAGCAACACCTCCCTGCTTTTGTACTCCATCCCTCTCGCAATGAAGGCCAACATTCCATTTGCCTTCCTGATTACCTGCTGCACCTGCAAACTAACCTTTTTTGGAATTCATGCACAAGGATCCAAAAAGAGTTTCATGCACAAGGACCCCCAGGTCCCTCTGCACCACAGCATGTTGTAATTTCTCCCCATTCAAATAATATTCCCTTTTACTGTTTTTTTTCCCCAAGGTGGATGACCTCACACTTTCCGACATTGTATCCATCTGCCAAACCCTTAGCCCATTCGCTTAACCTATCCAAATCTCCTTGCAGCCTCTCTGAGTCCTCTACACAACCCCACGTTACATTAGCTGCTCTCCAATCCGCTGGTACCTCCCCAGAGTCCAGAGAATTTTGGTAGATTATAACAAATGCATCTGCTATAACTTCCGCCATCTCTTTTAATACCCTGGGATGCATTTCATCAGGACCAGGGGACTTGTCTACCTTCAGTCCCATTAGTCTGTCCAGCACTACCTCCCTAGTGATAGTGATCATCTCAAGGTCCTCCCTTCCCACATTCCTATGACCAGCAATTTTTGGCATGGTTTTTGTGTCTTCCACTGTGAAGACGGAAGCAAAATAATTGTTAAGGTCTCAGCCATTTCCACATTTCCCATTATTCAATCCCCCTTTTCATCATCTAAGGGACCAACATTTACTTTAGTCACTCTCTTCCGTTTTATTTATCTGTAAAAGCTTTTACTATCTGTTTTTATGTTTTGCGCAAGTTTACCTTCGTAATCTATCTTCCCTTTCTTTATTGCTTTTTTAGTTATTCTTTGCTGTTGCTTAAAATTTTCCCAATCCTCTAGTTTCCCACTAACCTTGGCCACCTTATAAGCATTGGTCTTTGATTTGATACTTTCCTTTATTTCCTTGGTTATCCACGGCTGGTTATCTCTTCTCTTGCCGCCCTTCTTTTTCACTGGAATATATTTTTGTGCATTATGAAAGAGCTCCTTAAAAGTCCTCCACTGTTCCTCAATTGTGCCACCGTTTAGTCCTCGTTTCCAGTCTACTTTAGCCAACTCTGCCCTCATCCCACTGTAGTCCCCTTTGTTTAAGCATAGTATGCTCGTTTCTGACACAACTTCCTCATCTTCAATCTGTATTACAAATTCAACCATATTGTGATCACTCATTCCGAGAGGATCTTTTACTAGGAGATCGTTTATTTTTCCTGTCTCATTACACAGGACCAGATCTAAGATGGCTTGCTCCCTTGTAGGTTCTGTTACATACTGTTCTAAGAAACAATCCCGTATGCATTCTATGAATTCCTCCTCCAGGCTACCCCCTGCAATTTGATTTGACCAATCGATATGTAGGTTAAAATCCCCCATAACTACTGCCATTCCTTTTTCACATGCCTCCATTATTCCCTTGATTATTGCCCGCCCCACCATGAAGTTATTATTTGGGGGCCTATAAACTACGCCGACCAGTGACTTTTACCCCTTACTATCTCTAATCTCCACCCACAATGATTCAACATTTTGTTCATTGGAGCCAATATCATCCCTCACAACTGCCCTGATATCATCCTTTATTAACAGAGCTACCCCACCTCCTTTCCCTTCTTGCCTATCTTTCTGAATCGTCAGATACCCCTGTATGTTTAATTCCCAGTCTTGGCCACCTTGCAACCATGTTTCTGTAATGGCCACCAAATCATACCCATTTGTAATGATTTGTGCCGTCAACTCATTTACTTTATTTCTAATGCTGCGTGCATTTAGGGAGAGTGTTTTCATCCTAGTTTTTAAACCATGATTTTTAGTTTTTACCCCTCCTGCAGCCCTTTTATATTCAGTGGCCCTTTTTGTTTCTTGCCTTTGGTTTCTCTGCCCTCCACTTTTACTCATCTCTTTTCTGTCTTTTGTTTTTGTCTCCTTTTTGTTTCCCTCTGTCTCCCTGTATTGGTTCCCATCCCCCTGCCATATTAGTTTAACTCCTCACCAACAGCACTAGCAAACACTCCCCCTAGGACATTGGTTCCGTTCCTGCCCAAGTGCAGACCGTCCGGTTTGTACTGGTCCCACCTCCCCCCAGAACCTGTTCCAATGCCCCATGAATTTGAATCCCTCCCTGCTGCACCACTGCTCAAGCCACGTATTCATCTGTGCTATTCTGCGATTCCTACTCCGACTAACACGTGGCACTGGTAGCAATCCCAAGATTACTACTTTTGAGGTCCTACTTTTTAATTTAACTCCTAGCTCCTTAAATTCGTCTCGTAGGACCTTATCCCTTTTTTTACCTATGTCGTTGGTACCAATGTGCACCATGACAACTGGCTGTTCTCCCTCCCTTTTCAGAATGTCCTACACTCGCTCGGAGACATCCTTGACCCTTGCACCAGGGAGGCAACATACGATCCTGGAGTCTCGATTGCGGCCGCAGAAATGCCTATCTATTCCCCTTATGATTGAATCCCCTATCACTATCGCTCTCCCACTCTTTTTTTATGCCCTCCTGTACAACAGAGCCAGCCACGGTGCCATGAACTTGGCTGCTGTTGCTCTCCCCTAATGAGTCATCTCCCTCAACAGCACTCAAAACAGTGTATCTGTTTTGCAGGGGGATGACCAGATGGGAGCCCTGCACTACCTTCTTTGTACTACTCTTCCTGCTGGTTTCCATTCCTTAGCTGGCTGTGGATCCTTCTCATGCGGTAAGACCAACTCACTACACGTGCCACTTATGTCATTCTCAGCATCGTGGATGCTCCAGAGTGAATCCACCCTCAGCTCCAATTCCGCAACGCGGTCCATCAGGAGATGGAGGCGGATACACTTCTTACACACGTAGTCGTCAGGGACACCGGAAGCGTCCCTGAGTTCCCACATGGCACAGGAGGAGCATATCACGTGACCGAGCTCTCCTGCCATGCCTTAACCCTTAGATACCCTTAAATTGGTAATAACAATGTTACAGTTTACTTACTGATAAAAATAAAAAAAAAAATCTACTCACCAATCACCAGCCAATTACTTACCCCATTGGCTGTGACGTCACCTTTTGATTCCTTTCTACTTCTTTTTTGCTTTCTCTCCCGCTGTAGCTGCACAAGTACGCCTTTTATAGGCCGCTCCGACGCTGCTCCCACCTCTCTCCAACTGCCGCTGGCTCTCGAGCTCCCGCTGGGCCTTTTATGTAAGTGACAATTTTGTCCCGGTTTATCGTTTCTAAAAGCTTCTCCACTATCCAGGTTAAATTGATTGGTCTGTAGTTGCTGGGTTTATTGTTGCACCCTTTTCTGAACATGGGTGTAAAATTGCAATTCTCCAGTCCTCTGGCACCAGCCCCGTATCCAAGGAGGATTGGAAGATTATGGCGAGTACCTCTGCAATTTCCAACTTTACTTCCCTCAGCATCTTAGGATGCATCCCATCTGGTCCTGGTAACTTATATACTTTAAGTACAGCCAGCCTTTCTAGTACCTCCTCCTTATCAATTTTTATCCCATCCAATATCTCAACTACATTCTCTTTCACTATGACTTTGGCAGCATCAGCTTCCTTGGGTAAAGATGCAAAGTACTTGTTTAGTACCTCAGCCATGCCCTCTGCCTACATGCATAGGTCTCCATTTTGGTCCCTAATCAGTCACACCCCTCTTCTTACTACCCGTTTATATTTATATACCTATAGAAGACTTTTGGATTCCCTTTTATGTTAGCTGCCAATCTATTCTCATACTCTCTCTTTTTCACTTCCCCTCTGAACTTTCTATATTCAACCTGGTTCTCACTTGTATTCGCAACCTGACATTTGTCATACAGCCCCTTTTTCTGCTTCATCTTACTCTCTATCTCTTTTGTCATCCAGGGAGCTCTGGCTTTGTTTGCCCTACCTTTCCCCCTCGTGGGAATGTACCTCGACTGTACCTGAACCATCTCCTCTTTAAAGGCAACCCATAGTCTGTTGCATTGTGATGGCAATCTGATATCACTCAGTTCAGTTGTGACCACTCCATGACAGGTAAATTCTTCAGTAATCATAGCAAGAGGGCTCTTGATGAACCTGAAGCATTCTGATGTCTGGATGCAACAGTTGTGTTCCATCCTCTGTGACTGCAATTATGATAGGAAGGGACATATTAGGGACACCCAACATGGCTCGGGTGTCCCTAATATGTCCCTTCCTATCATTTAAAAAAAAAAGAGGTCATGTCTCACAAATCTAACTGTACTTTTTTTTAAAGTTACGAAGTTGGTGGATGAGGGAAGCCCTTAGATTTCCAAAAAGCTTTTGACAAAGTACCGCATAAGAGGCTTCTAAGATCAGAGCCTCTGGTATTAGTGGAAATATATTGAGTTAGATTCAGAAATGGCTGTTCGGATGCAGGCAAAAAGTAGTTATAAATGGATTTGGATCTGTTTGGAGGCCGGTTACCAGTGGTGTCCCGCAGGGATCAGTGTTGGGACCGTTGCTTTTTACTATTTTTATTAATGATCTGGATTTTGGTGTTGGGGTCACAATTTGCAAATTTGCACCAAGATCTGTGCAAGTGTTAGAACTGTAGAAGATGCTTATCTGCTTCAGGCAGATCTTAATGTGTTGGGAGATTGGGCTCAAGGCTGGAAAATGATGTATAACTTATATAGGTGCAGTATTATGCATGTGGGCAGGGCAAATGCTCAACATTCAGAAACCCTCCAGAGAAAAGCATTTAAGATGGAGGAGTTCAAGCACTATGCGTGCAACGGTTGCAGAACAATGGGACACCTCCAGCGAATGTGCAGACGAGCTGTAAACCCTGCAAACCGCCACGTTGCAGAGGAAGATCAATCTACTGTGGATCAAGCTGAATTGAAGACTCGTACCGAGGAGGCAGAAGTGTACGGGGTACACACATTAACCACGGAATATCCACCAATAATGTTGAAAGTTGAACTGAACGGAATTCCAGTATCTATGGAACTGGACACGGGTGCGAGTCAGTCCATAATGAGTAAAAAGGCCTTCGACAGGCTGTGGTGCAACAAGGCATACAGGCCCAAGCTCAGCCCCATTCACACCAAACTAAGGACTTACACCAAAGAACTAATCCCTGTACTTGTCAGTGCAGAAGTCAAAGTCTCCAATGATGGAGCAGTACACGAACTCCCGCTGTGGATTGTGCCAGGGGATGGCCCCACACTGTTTGGCAGAAGCTGGCTGTGGAAAAATTCGCTGGAACTGGGACGACATCCGAGCGCTTTCGTCCATTGACGACGCCTCATGTGCCCAGGTTCTGAATAGATTTCCATCGATGTTCGAGCCAGGCATTGGAAGCTTCTCTGGGGAGAAAGTGCAGATCCATTTGGTTCCTGGTACGCAACCCATCCACCACAAGGCACGGGTGGTACCATATATGATTCGTGAGAAAGTGGAAATTGAGCTGGACAGGCTGCAGCGAGAAGGCATCATCACGCCGGTGGAATTCAACGAGTGGGCCAGACCGATTGTCCCGGTACTTAGAGGATGGCACGGTCAGAATTTGTGGGGTCTATAAAGTAACGATTAACCGTTTCTCGCTGCAGGACTAGTACCCGCTACCCAAGGCAGACGACCTATTTGCTCCCTTGGCTGGAGGGAAGATGTTCACCAAGTTGGACCTGACCTCGGCCTACATGATGCAGGAGCTGAAGGTGTCTTCGAAAGGCCTCGCCTGCATCAATACGCACAAAGGTCTGTTCATCTATAACAGATGCCCGTTCGGGATTGGGTCGGCCGCGGCAATCCTTCAACGGAACATGGAGAGCCTGCTAAAGTCGGTTCCTCGCACCGTGGTATTCCATTGAGCACTTGAAGAATCTGGAAGAGGTTCTTAGTCGGTTGGATCGCGTGGGACTCGGGTCGAAATGGCCGAAGTGTGTTTTCCTGGCGGCAGAGGTAGAGTTCTTGGGAAGAAGAATCGCAGCAGATGGCATCAGACCCACCAACGCCAAGCCGGAGGCCATCAAGAACGCACCGAGACCACAGAACGTGACGGAGCTGCGGTCGTTCCTGGGACTCCTTACCTATTTCGGTAATTTCCTACCTGGGTTAAGCACCCTGCTAGGACCCCTACATGTGCTGCTGCGCAAGGGAGACGACTGGATAAGGGGGAATTCACAAGAGGCTGCCTTTGAGAAAGCCAGAAATTTGTTGTGTTCAAACAAACTGCTTGTCCTGTATAACCCCTGTAAATGATTAGTGCTAGCTTGTGATGCGTCGCCATACGGGGTCAGGTGTGTGTTACAACAGGCTAATGAATCGGGGATTTTGCAACTGGTCGCTTAATCGTCCAGGAGTTTGTCCAAGGCCGAAAGGGCCGACAGCATAATTGAAAAAGAGGCTCTGGTGTGCGTTTACGGGGTAAAAAAAAATGCACCAGTACTTGTTTGGCCTCAAGTTTGAGCTTGAAACTGACCACAAGACACTCATCGCTGTTCTCTGAGAGCAAAGGGATTAACACCAATGCCTCTGCCTGCATCCAAAGATGGACGCTCACGCTGTCAACATACAGTTATGCAATCCACCAGAGACCAGGCACAGAGAACTGCGTTGATGCTCTCAGTCGGCTGCCATTGCCCACCACCGGGGTGGAAATGGCACAATCAGCGGACTTGCTCATGGTAATGGATGCATTCGAAAACGGAAAGTCACCTGTTACGGCCAGATCAGGACCTGGACCAGCCAGGATCCTTTACTGTCCTTGGTTTAAAAAAAAACTGTGTCCTCCAGGGGAGCTGGTCCAGCATCCCAGTGGAGATGCAGGAGGCGATTAAGCCGTTCCACGGGCGCAAAGACGAAATGTCCCTGCAGGCGGACTGTCTGTTGTGGGGTAATCGTGTGGTCTT
Source organism: Pristiophorus japonicus (assembly GCF_044704955.1). Taxonomy (NCBI): domain Eukaryota; kingdom Metazoa; phylum Chordata; class Chondrichthyes; family Pristiophoridae; genus Pristiophorus; species Pristiophorus japonicus. The sequence goes on from NC_091978.1 coordinate 280,706,656, forward strand.
GCCCAAGAAAGGCAGAGATACATTCATTTGTGAACTGCACAGTACCCACCCAGGCATTGTAATGATGAAAGCCATAGCCAGATCCCATGTGTGGCGGCCTGGCATCGACTCCGATTTAGAGTCATGTCTTTGCCAGTGCAACATTTGCTCTCAGCTGAACAATGCACCCGGAGAGGAACCGCTAAGTTTGTGGTCGTGGCCCTCCAAACCGTGGCCGAGGATCCACGTGGACTATGCGGGCCCATTTCTGGGCAAAATGTTCTTGGTTGTCATGAATGCTTACTCAAAATGGATTGAATGTGCAAAAATGTCTGTAAGCACGTCCACGGCCACCATTGAAAGCCTACGAGCCATGTTTGCCACGCACGGCCTGCCTGATGTCCTAGTCAGCGATAATGGGCCGTGTTTCACCAGTGCTGAATTCAAGGAATTCATGACCCGCAATGGGATCAAGCACATCACATCTGCCCCATTCAAGCCCGCATCGAACGGCCAGGCAGAGCTTGCAGTTCGGTCCATCAAGCAAAGCTTGAAACGCGTGTCGGAAGGCTCCCTACAGACCCAGTTGTCCCGAGTGCTGCTCAGCTACCGCACCAGACCCCACTCATCATCGGAGTTCCCCCAGCTGAGCTGCTCATGAAAAGGGCGCTTAAAACAAAGCTCTCTCTTGTCCACTCTGATCTCCATGATCACGTGGAGAACAGACGGCATCAACAAAGTGTGTACCATGACCGCGCAAATTTGTCACGCGATATTGAAGTCAATGATTCTGTGTTTGTACTCAATTATGGACATGGTCCCAAATGGCTCGCTGGCACGGTCATAGCCAAAGAAGGGAGTAGGGTGTTTCAGGTCAAATTGGCCAATGGAATAAAGTGCAGAAAACACTTGGACCAAAACAAATTGCGGTTCACCAACAGCTACAAACAGCCCGAAGAAGACGCCACCAACTTTGACCCTCCAATACACAAGTGGCAACCGACATCATGGTTGACCACGAAGCCGAACTCAACATCCCCAGCAGACCGGCAACCCTCAGAGGAAATTTCTCCTCATCTCAGTTTTAAATGGATGGCTCCTTATTCTAAGATTATGCCCTCTAGTTCTAACCTCCCCTCTCAGTGGAAACATCCTTTCTGCATCCATCTTGTCAAGCCCCCTCATAATCTTATACGTTTCGATAAGATCACCTCTCATTCTTCTGAATTCCAATGAGTAGAGGCCCAACCTACTCAACATTTCCTCATAAGTCAACCTCCTCATCTCCGGAATCAACTTGTGAACCTTCTCTGAACTGCCTCCAAAGCAAGTATATCCTTTCGTAAAAATGGAAACCAAAACTGCACGCAATATTCCAGGTGTGGCCTCACCAATACCTTGTATAGCTGTAGCAAGACTTCCTTGCTTTTATACTCCATCCCCTTTGTAATAAAGGCCAAGATTCCATTGGTCTGCCTGATCACTTGCTGTACCTGCATACTATCCTTTTGTGTTTCATGCACAAGTACCCCCAGGTTCCACTGTACTGCAATCTTTCTCCATTTAAATAATAATTTGCTCTTTGATTTTTTTCTGCCAAAGTGCATGACCTCACACTTTCCAACATTATACTCTATCTGTCAAATTTTTTCCCACTCACTTAGCCTGTCTATGACCCTTGGCAGATTTTTTGTGTTCTCCTCACACATCGGAATCGACACCTACCCATATTGTATAACGACCACGGAATTACTCAGATGAATCCTCGGTTAACCGGCTTATTCGAACAACTTCTTCGATCAGAGGTTTTACAATTACAGTTATACAGTTTTCTGAGGTATGTGACCCTCCTACAAAACCTCCGATTGGCCTACTGTTATCATCGAAGTTACATTGATTGGTTGGTTCTTATCAGACTAGTTCTGAGTGGTTCTTCCCCACCTGTCCATCTCTCATCACATGTCACCCTTCTGGAATGTGTTCAACTTTGCCTCAGTTTCTCATGATGTGTGAAATAACCTTGCTTCCCAGGGTTTGCTATGAGATTCAGATGCTGTTTACAATCTATGTTCCCAAACATTTGTGTCCTTGTTCTGTACTGAATATGTACGCTTCTGTTATGTATTTAACCCCTTGCAACATGTATCACACTACCACCAGAGGGCCTGCCTGTTGGAGTCCCAAAGGATCCCAGTATTCCTTGGGAGCACTGTACATAAGCAGGCCACCCACGAGGTACCTGCACTCTGGAGTCTTATTAAAGGAGCTAAGGTCACGCTTGCTCATTGTTCACAGGACTCAGTTTCATCCTTTATTATGAGTGTATCAGCTTCCATGTTCTAAGGTTAATCCGACGGATGGTTCATTACCCATCAGGTTTCGTTATTCCCCTCTTACTATCCCAATATAAGCGAGTGTATGAGGGTGCTCTACATACATAAGCGGGTTATACATAATCGGTCAATTTTACAATCCATACCGTAAGACAGAAGAACTCAGAATCTCCCTCTTAATCTGGATCATTTTACGTGTCAGATCAGTTCACTACCTTAAGTATCTCTATTCTTGACCATGGATCTGTCTCCACTCTAGTGACTGCTTTTTATCCCCTTGCAATCTCCATTAATGGCCCTTGGCTATATGCCCAAGATGGGCCATTTCCTAATTACTTCCTCATGGGTGAGCCTCCAAGTTTGTCCTTTCGCTTGGGTAGTGCTACTTCCCGAACTGCAGGACCCACCTGTTGGCTTTCCCATTCAGGTTATACTAAATAAATTCTTTCTGCCGAACTGTCTATATTCTCTTTATTCAATGTTTTAACTATAGTTCGGGCTAGGGCCTGCCTCTTACGTAAGTTACACTTTTTACAGGCTAACAATAGCAAGATGACCAAGATGATCCCTTGCACTACAACCAGTACATGTGACGCTATCTGTATTCACGGATGCACTTGCACATTGAGTCCAGCATTCCATTTTCTCAGTGTTCAAATTCTGCCCCGCCTGGGGTATCCTCTGTTTCTTCTCTCTTTCCTCCTCCTGGGGTCTTCTCTATGTTGCTTCGAATATTCTCTTTCATTGTGTCCAATTCAGTCGAGTTTTTTTCCTCATTCCGTTTGAGTATCGGTTTTCCTTGCGGCCCGATGACCTTCTCATACCCTTCTCGGATAGTGTCTATCATTGTCCCATTAATGGTTTCTTCTTTCAGTTCAGAGTTTATAACGTATTCATTTATGTGTGTCTCGTCATGCGGGGTAAAGCAGAAATCAGTATTCATGATGGTGCATGAGGTATCTCCTTTATTTGTGAACGTTATCTCAGTCGCCGTGGTGCTCAACACCATTCCCCATTTCCTCATGGAGCAGCGGTGGCTTCGTAGTCCCGTGCTGGCGGGGTGATACTCAAGGTGCACCCGTCCACTTGGTCATATCCACAGTCACCTTTGAGCCTTCGCAGTGGATCTCGACATAAAACAGCTTGGTTATTTTTAAAGCAATCATCTATGCTGAGACTCTTAGTACTGTTGTTCTCTTCAATTATATATCTGGATTGTCATGGTACCGCACACGAGTTTGATTTCTTATATCCTCTCTATTATTTGTTTGCTTTAGGGGATCTTCCTTTGTCACATCATACTGTGGTATAGATAGTACAAAACGTATTATATTTAAATGTCCAGTTACACATCTGACCTTTGGGACCCAAGCATGACTGTTTCTCTGCACCTCACAGGCATGAGTCATGTTTTTGTCCAAGGTCCAGTTGGTAAATAGATCAAGGTTATCCAATCCGGCACCTTTTGATTTTGAAGTTGCTCTAGGTTATGTTGTATACCATTGAGTAACCATGCTCCGTCTCCTGCGCATACCATTTCTGTCTGTATGATTCTACTCAAGTTTCTTTCTACGCTATTTATCGAACTTATAGTTCTGGCGTGGTCTTGCAGTGTGTGGGCCACTTGTAGTAATTCCCTTTCCGCGCCAATCCCCAGTTGTGCTTGTACCTTTTCATTAACGACTTGGAAGAAGGGACCGAGTGTAACATAGCCAAGTTTGCTGACGATACAAAGTTGGGATGAAAAGCAATGTGTGAGGAGAACACAAAAAATCTGCAAAAGGACATAGGCTAAGTGAGTGGGCAAAAATTTGGCAGATGGAGTACAATGTTGGAAAGTGTGAGGTCATGCACTTTGGCAGAAAAAAAATCAAAGAGCAAGTTATTATTTAAATGGAGAAAAATTGCAAAGTGCTGCAGTACAGCGGGACCTGGGGGTACTTGTGCATGAAACACAAAAGGTTAGTATGCAGGTACAGCAAGTGATCAGGAAGGCCAATGCAATCTTGGCCTTTATTGCAAAGGGGATGGAGTATAAAAGCAGGGAAGTCTTGCTACAGTTGTACAGGGTATTGGTGAGGCAACACTTGGAATACTGTGTACAGTTTTGGTTTCAATATTTATGAAAGGATATACTTGCTTTGGAGGCATTTCAGAGAAGGTTAATAAGGTTGATTCTGGAGATGAGGGGGTTGACTTATGAGGAAAGGTTGAGTAGGTTAGGCCTCTACTCATTGGAATTCAGAAGAATGAGAGGTGATCTTATCGAAACATATAAGATTATGAGGGGGCTTGACGGGGTGGATGCAGAGAGGATGTTTCCACTGATAGGGGAGACTAGAACTAGAGGGCATAATCTTAGAATAAGGGGCCATCCATTTAAAACTGAGATGAGCAGAAATTTTTTCTGAGGGTTGTGGATCTGTGGAATTTGCTGCCTCAGAGAGCTGTGGAAGCTGGGACATTGAATAAATTTAAGACAGAAATAGACAGTTTCTTAAACGTTAAGGGGAATAAGGGATTATGGAGAGCAGACAGGGAAGTGGACCTGAGTCCATGATCGGATCAGCCATGATCGTATTAAATGGCGGAGCAGGCTCGAGGGGCCGCATGGCCTACTCCTGCTATTTCTTATGTTCTTATTATCCTCATCACTCTCCAACAATCCCTGTAAGGTTCATGTTAGGGCATTGACTCGATCATCTATTGTGTGCAGGTCTATAGTGTTTACCGTCGCAACTCCCGCCGCGTATCCCGCGCCTACCATTTCCAGTATCCCTCTTTTTTCCCGATCCCGCTTTTTACCTGACCCACTTTCGACATTAAACTTCATGGTTTTTGATTCAGGGCCTTCAAGTGCTCGCAGGGTCAGGTTTCTATACAGGCTTATGGTGTTTGACCCACAAAAGCTGGTGATGGTTAAGTCTGTTAAATTTAGGAATACAGTAATTATTCGCTGGTCTGCCTTATTACCAATCCTCTTTTTGCCCTAGCATTCATAGTTGGACACGGTGGTTGGGGGGTGTGGTGGTCGGGGCCCTGGTAGTGCTCATTGTTGCTAAAGTAGTCAGTGGGACCGTGTTGGTGGGTCTATCTCGGGAGATAACCCTCCACCACCATTCATAAATATTGAGTGAAATCTGCACCCACTTCCCCCGGGTGCAGTATCTCTGTTCCCCTCCCCCCCCCCCCCCCTCCTGGTTATAAAAAAACACCGCGGTCTTATTTCCACTAATTATTGGTCCCATATTACTGGCCCATCCCCAATGTTGTTTTGTTTCCTTGTTTCGTTGTTTTATGCCTGTTATTCCGACACTGCAATTTAAGTCCCCTATCGCTCCGTCCGTCACTGTCAGTGTTTTTGATTTTTTTTATCACAACTAATGTCGCCCAAGTCCCTGTAATATAGGCCTTGCTGTCCCTCAGCCTGTTGTTCTTGATATGAGGCTGCGTAACCCCACGTGGTTCCCAAGAACACCAAAATCCTGCAAAAAAAAAACGATTTCCCGGTTGTCACCGGTTAGTTAGTGACTATGTTTTCCAATTGGATCCAGTTTTTCCACTTGCTGATACCCCTTATAATTACGCAGGCGCACGTGTCCCTTACCAGTACCTGATGGGGTCCGACAAGGTCCCACACAAGAGATTAATGTGCAAAGTTAAAGCACATGGGATTGGGGGTAGTGTGCTGACGTGGATTGAGAACTGGTTGGCAGATGTGGTTGGAAGAGTAGGAGTAAATGGGTACTTTTCAGAATAGCAGGCAGTGACTAGTGGGGTACCACAAGGTTCTGTGCTGGGGCCCCAGCTGTTTACATTGTACATTAATGATTTAGACGAGGGGATTAAATGTAGTATCTCCAAATTTGCGGATGACACTAAGTTGGGTGGCAGTGTGAGCTGCGAGGAGGATGCTATGAGGCTGCAGAGTGACTTGGATAGGTTAGGTGAGTGGACAAATGCATGGCAGATGAAGTATAATATGGATAAATGTGAGGTTATCCACTTTGGTGGTAAAAACAGAGACAGACTATTATCTGAATGGTGACAGATTAGGAAAAGGGGAGGTGCAACGAGACCTGGGTGTCATGGTACATCAGTCATTGAAGGTTGGCATGCAGGTACAGCAGGCAGTTAAGAAAGCAAATGGCATGTTGGCCTTCATAGCAAGGGGATTTGAGTACGGGGCAGGGAGGTGTTACTACAGTTGTACAGGGCCTTGGTGAGGCCACACCTGGAGTATTGTGTACAGTTTTGGTCTCCTAATTTGAGGAAGGACATTCTTGCTATTGAGGGAGTGCAGCGAAGGTTCACCAGACTGATTCCCGGGATGGCGGGACTGACATATCAAGAAAGACTGGATCAACTGGGCTTGTATTCACTGGAGTTCAGAAGAATGAGAGGGAATCTCATAGAAACGTTTAAAATTCTGACGGGTTTAGACAGGTTAGATGCAGGAAGAATGTTCCCAATGTTGGGGAAGTCCAGAACCAGCGATCACAGTCTTAAGGATAAGGGGTAAGCCATTTAGGACCGAGATGAGGAGAAACTTCTTCACCCAGAGAGTGGTGAACCTGTGGAATTCTCTACCACAGAAAGTTGTTGAGGCCAATTCACTAAATATATTCAAAAAGGAGTTCGATGTAGTCCTTACTACTAGGGGGATCAAGGGGTATGGTGAGAAAGCAGGAATGGGGTACCGAAGTTGCATGTTCAGCCGTGAACTCATTGAATGGCGCTGCAGGCTCGAATGGCCTACTCCTGCACCTATTTTCTATGTTTTTATGGTCCACTTTGGTGCGAACCCGGATCTCTCTGGGGTAATCCTCACCATTACCTGACTGCCTATTTGGACCTTCTGTTCTTTAGTGTCATTCTCCAAGTCCTTGATTACTTGCTAGTCTCTAGCCTGTGCCTTTAAATCATGTAACTGCTTACAGAGTTCCATCACAAACCTCCGTATCCTGTCTTTATAAGGTCCTACGTCCTCGCTTCCTATAACCAAGACTTGTGTCAGTCCTGTCGTCCGACTTGGGGTTGCCCTGAGTTTCATCAGTACTCGGGGTAACATGTCTACCCATCCCTTTCCAGTCTCTTCGATTGCCTTGGCTACGGCCAATTTTAAGGTCCTATTCATTCGTTCCACCAATCCGGAAGATTCCGGATGGTATTTTCTCTGCTAGGATCCTGGCCACGGTTTCTGATTAACAATTCCTAGTGGCGAAAGCTTCGACCCATTTTGTAAACTGGTCTATTATAACTAGGCAGTATGTCTTCCCTTCGTTGCTGGGTAACGGTCCAGTAAAATCTATCTGCAAGTTTTCCCAGGGTCCTTTCGGTCGGGGCTGATGTCTTATTCTGACCTTTACTTTCCCCCCTGAGTTGTTTTTTGCATATGTCACACACCACCTACAGTGGTTCTCTATATTTCTACCCATTCCCTTCCACCACCAGCATCTGGACATCGAGCTTATCATTTTGGTTCTACTGGTATGGACATACCCATGGTATAAATTTAGTAGACTCCCCTGGATGCATTCCCGTCTTTCCTCCATATCCTGTTGGGCCCTTGTTGGGCCCCTCTTTGCTTCCACCCCTCCTTTTCCTGTGGAGTGGCTTCTCCCTGTACCTTAAAAATGTTTACTTCTTCAGGCCCGATTGTACATGCTCTGACCTGGGCTTCCCTGGCCAGTGTACCTGTCTCCTCCACCCACTTGGCTGCCTCGTCCGCCCATGCGTTTCCTGTTGGTGTTGATCAATAATTGGCCCTCCTCCTGAGGTCTTGTATCCCCATCTGCTCCAGGCTATTATATAATCATGCACTACTCCAAAAGCATCTCGACTGTCTGTCTCGATGCTTACTCTTTTTCCCTTAGCCAGCCTCAGAGCCTCAGTGAGAGCCACCCATTCAGCCACTTGAGCGGATAGGCCTGCTTCTGGGCGTCCTTCCCTTCAAAGCTGCTATCTACCATGGCCCATTCCATCCGTGGTGCCCCGTTGATATAGCGGCGAGACCCATCTACAGATAGATCCATGTCTGCCTCCTCAAGCGGGGTTTCACTAGCCTGACTTTTTCCCTCGTCTTCTCCTGTCGGGCTACACTGATGCTCCGCGCCCTGGGTAATGATCTGCAGGGTTGTTACAGTTGTCTTTTATTGTTACCATCTCGTTGGGGGGGGGGGTAAGAGCATTGCTTCCCACCTCGCCCTTCATATGTCGGATATCGGTTTTAGTCTTCCTGTGATAAGCACTTCTACTAAGATATGCTGGGTATGTAGAATAATGTATCCCGACATTACTATGCCACTGGTCTATGCCTGTCCCCATGTAATTGAGTCACCACCACATTTGATCTTTATTGTGGCAGGTATAGATTCTGGTCGGGTAATCTCAGGGCTGGAGCACTTGAGAGCTTGTTTTAACCTTACAACCGCAATTTACTGATCAGGGCCTCAGTTTACAGGCTCTTGGGAGGGTTTCCCCCCTTTGACCAGGTTTTGTATTGGTTGTGCCATCTCGGCATATTCATGAATAACATTTCTGCAGTAGTTGAATAGCCCTAGTACCTGCCTGACCCCTTTCACAGTTCCTGGCCTGGGCATTGATCGGATTGCTTCCTTTCTGTCCTCAGGCATCTGTCTCTTCCCTTGTGTTATTATGTATTCTAGATATGTTACTTCATTCTTTCCATATTAAAGATTACACATTTTAAAAAATTCTTTATAACCGTTACAATTTTATTTTCCTTCTGGCACGTGGGAAAATATTCACTTCCAATTAAGAAACCCAAGTTAATAATGTCCAGTATGTTTTAAATTCCATGCAGCGATGCTAAAGTTGTTTGGTGAGCTAAATAAAACAGCTGTCAGTGGACTCCTTTGCAGGTTTGTAAGAAGGCCTGATGTTACATGACATCACGTAATTCTTTTTTTAAACCTTTCCCGATATCCGAATACGGCATCCATTTCAAAAAGGTTTTCAAACCCGAAATTGAAATCTCCTTTACTGAAGTGAAACCTTTTTTTGTAATTTAAAATAGCAATTTCCAAACAACCAAACGGCAACTTTTATTATCAACATAATGGCTTTTATCTTTTTTCCAATATTCACACTTTGAAACAAAACTGGCTTTCATTGGTTAATTACCCTCCAATTAAACCAATATCTTTTTCACAGCCAATATCAAATAGCACCCAGTAAGTTACGTCTTTTTCCATTGCCATCTTTGTTTTCTCTCTTCTCGGCACAAAGGCTGCAGCTTCTGTGTCGGTTTAACTCATAAGTTTTAAAAAATTATTTTCACATTTTTTCCTGCTCGCATCCATATCTGAGACACCGCCCCCCCCCCCCCCGGCCCCGGTCTTCATTTCATCTCACTGGCCAGTTTTTCCTAAACATTCTGGGGTCCGTCTCCCCTGGGTTGTATTCCTTCTTGTTTGCGCCATGCACGATTAATACAGGCTTCTCCCTGTTATTATCGTATCACCCGTCACACTTCAGGACATACACCTCCTACCTTGGTTTTTGTCCTTCTGTGGTTCGCTATAACTTAGTTATATAGATTACCCTCTTCTAGTTCTTTATACAGATTACCTCCTTCCTCATCAATGCTACAGCTCTGCAGGTGGTACAAAAAACATACTGCCATTGCTAGCTGCCACATCATCTGGGTCGGAGGGTCTGCTCACAGCGCCAATTGTTGGGGTAGAAAGAAGACTTCTCTTCCTCAAGGTGGACTCCCTGATATAAGGAATCGACATCTGCCCGTATTGTATAGCGACCACAGAATCACTCAGACGAAACCTCAGTTAACTGGTTTATTTGAACATACTCGGGAAGGTTCCGATGAACACACCTTTTGATCAGAGGTTTTACAATTACAATTACACAGTTTTCCGAGGTGTGTGACCCTCTTACAAAACCTCCGATTGGCTTACTCTTATCATCGAAGTTACATTGATTTGTTGGCTCTTATCAGACTAGTTCTGAGTGATTCTTCCCCATCTCTCCATCTCTCATCACATGTCACCCTTCTGGAATGTGTTCAACTTTGCCTCAGTTTCTCATGACGTGTGAAATAACCTTGCTTCCCAGGGTTTGCTATGAGATTCAGATGCTGTTTACAATCTGTGTTCCCAAACATTTGTGTCCTTGTTCTATACTGAATACGTACGCTTCCATGTTCTAAGGTTAATCCAATGGATGGCTCATTACCCTTCAGGCTTCGCTATTCCCCTCTTACTAATCCAATGTAAGCGAATGTTTAAGCGTGCTTTACATACATAAGCGGGTTATACATAATTGGTCAATATTACAATCCATACCGTAACACAGAAGAACTCCTGATTCCTCAGAATCTAATATTGATAAGTCCTCTTAATCTGGACCATTTTACGTGTCAAATCAATTCACTGAATTGTGAAGAGAGCATACAATTGTAAAAGGGCATGAATAAATTCAGAGAATTATGGAATTTGCAGTTTGATGTAAAAAAAAAGTGAAGTAGTATGCTTTGGACATGGGAAAGGCAGTTAAGAGTATCATCTCAATGGGACGGAATTGAGGGGATCCAGAAGAGAGATTGAGATCAATGCACATACACCATTAAAAGCAAACCCTTGGTGAAAAAAGCAATCATTAAGCTAAATAAAATGCTGGGCAGTAAGTTTAGAATATAAAAGCAGGGAGGTAGTGCAGGGAAGTACTGCTGCAGTTATACAGAATGCAGGTCAGACTGTCTTTGGAATATTGGCACCCCAACCGTAGGAAGGATATGCTGGATTTGGAGAAAGTCCTGCAATTCAGCAGGATGATAATACCTGGGATGAAGGGACTAAGTTATAATGAGACCAGGGCATTTTGGTATGTATTTCCTGGAGATGAGGTTCAGGGCAGATCTGAGATGCTTAAATTAGTAAAGGAAATTGACACGGTCAATGGGTAAAGACTTCCATCTAATAGAGGAATCCAGAATAAATAGGAAGGTAAAATTCAAGCTAAGCTTGTTAAAGGTGAAGCCATGAAAAACACAAACAGTTGAAAATGTGGAATACAGTGCCTGAGAAGGGAATTGAGATGTTTAAAAGTGTGACAGATACTTGGAAAGTAAGCTTATAGAGAATTGGTAGCAAAAAAATTACAGCTGTCATGCCAAATAAAAATGGCAGAACAGGCTTAATTGCTGAACAGCCTACTCCTTTTCCGTGGTTCCATGCTGGAAGGAAGTAGAATTTACAGGAATAGTTATCTAATCAACTCTTGTTTGAAGATCAATAAAAATGGAATGGTGTCCATTGACTGGTTCTCAGTAATTAGGGATCTAAATTATTGAACTGTTTTAGCAGTACGACTACATGTAGGCCAGATTTTTTGTAGTGTTTCTGCAGTATTTAAGTTGTAATTACAGGAGAAATCATCAGCAAGGTCCCTGGTTTGCATGGAAAAATAGACGTCATCTGAGATTGGAGATACTGATTTAAAACATTTTGGAATTTGAGTTAATCACCATAAACCATTGGCCTAACTCATCAGTATTGTGACAGTGTTTGTACTGCTTGTTTCCGTGACTTTAACATGCAGATAGTGTCTTTTATATTTGAGCAGATTGGCTTGTTGCTTTGAAATTGCAATTGGTCTTATTTAAATACGGTTCATTCAGTCAGACACGGAATTGTTTTGTGAAAACTTTGATCCAGTTAATTAACCTGTTTATTTTGTATATGGGTTTTTTTGTATCTCAGCAGATTGAATCATCATTAGATTTCTTTTTAGGTGGTGATATCTGTCTACTGTCATATTTATATGTAAAGCATTCCTGTAGCAGAAAATCCTGTGTTAATCAGAAAGTCTCCTAGATATTGATTGATTTTTATGTGGGAAAATTGAAGATACCAATTTATGCTAGAGTATTGTTCTGCAGCATCTTACCCAAGTGGCCATTCCTGATGTGAGTCTGGGAAACATCCATAGCCTCCAAGTTCTTCTTTTCTGTTCAACATGAAGACCTCACATCTAAGCACAATATTCATGTGTACTTCACCACAGGGCTTACCAGGCAGTCATCAGGCTGGGAGGCTAGCCTGGCAATGAATGAATCAAGCTGTTTTCTTCCCTCCCAAATATTAGCCCAAAGGTATTGAGGTTAGTTATACCACCACCAGCCCAACTGAGATCAGCAAATTGACCACAGGCCAGGGTAAGACCTGGGGCATTTCTGGTTGGTGTGGTTCAGCATTATTTCAGGAGATGCATTTTACCTTCGAATTATCTGGGCGCAATGATTAATTTCTAATTACTTGAATATGTGCCTCCCTTTTCCTGTTTGATTTCAATATTGAGGTTGCATATCAGTTTAAGAACTGCATTTGTGTGGCGGTCAGTGATTTCAGGACAGGACAGAATTTTATGGGGAAGTTGATTTAATTATTTTTATCTACTAGATTTTTATTATCATAAAAATAAATGTCTTTTTAAAGACTTCAGTCTCTGTGAGGTGGGTCACTTGTAAAATAACTATATCTGCCTCTAAGTAGTTAGTTTGGCAAGTAATTAAGCTATCTTTTAAATTCTAAAACCAGGACTAATAATTATGTAAGGATTTAATTAACTGGGGTACAGAAACCCTGGAATTTACAATCCAGGATTGCACCCCTCATGGGTATTGAATAAATATCATCATAGGCAGTCCCTCGAAATCGAGGAAGACTTGCTTACACTCTAAAAACGAGTTCTCAGGTGACTGAACAGTCCAATATGGGAACTACAGTCTCGGTCACAGGTGGGACAGACAATCGCTGGAGGAAAGGGTGGGTGGGGGAGTCTGTTTGCCGCACGCTCCTTCCGGTGCCTGCGCTTGTTTTCTGCATGCTCTCGAGGTGCTCAACGCCCACCCGGATGCTGTTCCTCCACTCTCAGGTGTTGGTAGAGATGTTGCACTTAATCAAGGAGGCTTTGAGGGTGTCAAATAAATATACTAGCTGGGAATTGTACACTGCACTGGAGAGAGAAGCAGAAAAGTCTGCATCAGTAATATAACATAATAAACAAGCAATGTCTATGCATCCCAAATGGTATCAGAATATAATTTAACACCCCCACCCTCTACCAAACTGTTCATTGTGAAGAGGGTCTCTGGTGATATGCAAGGTTGGTCTGGTTTGGACTGCACTAATAGCCTTATAATGAGGTTATTGCAGCAGCAAGGCTTTTTTCCTCTCGTGTCCTCCCTTGTTTATCCCAGGAATAGAAGCAAGCAAAACTTTCACTTTCTCTGTCCCTCCCCCACAATAAATCAAAATGCCAAATAGGATGATTGTGTCACCTGGCCCCATTAGTTCTCTTAGCCCGTTCCCCTCCCCCACCCCCAATCGCGTACATATGCAATTAAATGCATTTCAACTGCCATTTATTTTTGGTTAAAATATTAAGTAGCTAATACCTGAGTTACCAACTAAAACTCATGTCTTTCTCATAAAATACATGGTAGCTGGGATAAAGATTAACGAAAATGCCACAATGCTAATATACTTAGAAACATAGAAATTTACAGCGCAGAAGGAGGCCATTTCGACCCATCGTGTCCGCGCCGGCCGACAAGAGCCACATGGCCCTTGGTCAGCAGCCCTAAAGGTTACATATACATCATCATCATAGGCAGTTCCTTGAAGTGAGGATGACTTGCTTCCATGCCAAAAAGGGATGAGTTCACGGTTGTTTCAGTGTTCCAGATTCCGAACTAATATTCCAGATCCCGAGCTACATCCTGAAGGGTGGAAGATGCCTGTAAGTGGATTTTTTGAATGTGTGGTGGCCGTTGCACACCAGCTACCACATGGGCTTGACCGAGCTAGGTCTTGGTCCAGTGGCAAGGATTGACCAAGACGACTGGAGACCAGCTGCACGGACCCAGCGCGCGCACACATCGCAGTGTGGGCTGGCCCGTGCTGTCCCTGGGCCCTCGCCTCTTCTATGAAAATGACGGAAAGGCAAAGAGCACCCAGCCCAACCAGTCCACCTCACACAATTGCGACACCCATTATAGCTTAGTTGGGGGAGGGGGTGGGAAGTCAATGTTATCTAGCACCTAAAAACAACTCTCAATGTCTAAACAATTCAAATACAATGAACGTTATGTAAGCCACTTTTGCACACAGCAGGACACTATGATAGCAATGACTTGAATTTTGGTGGGGATGGCTGTGGGAGCAGATTTGGCTGGGGAGAACTTCCTGCTCCTCTTCAAATAGTGCTCTGGGATTTTCGACAGCCACCTGAACAGACAGACTAGCCTTCAATTTAACAGATCATCTAAATGAGTGCACTTTTGGCAATGCAACAGTTGTTGAGTTCTGCACTTGAGTGTCATCCTAGATTCAGGAAAAAAGGATAGCCAGTAGCATATTGCAGATGGAGTACATTAGATTATTGTACTAATCTTGTTTTACTTTTAGGATACATAGGGGTTGAAATTGTCCCTTTTTACAGGGTACGAAACACTTTTCACTGGGGTGGGGGGTGGAGGCGCTCGCGACCGGCTCCTGCAAAATTGCTCCCATGACATCATCAGCGTGCACGGCGTCCCGTTAGTGCCGCGCGCCAACCCCTTTTCACCACGCGGCGGATATTGCCCCACGCCCTGCGAGGCTGGTGCGAGCGGTGTCAGCGCCAGCCTCATGGGTCGCGAATCGGGCTGACATTCGTTTGCGGGGCAGAAGTTAAAGGGGAGGTCGCGAGCGCCCCATGCTGCCATCTTGGCAGTTTTGCTGAGTCACCGGTTGGCCTGAATTCTTGGCCCCTTGCGAGGTCTGGGCCGCCATCGTGCAACCCGCACTCCATTTTGGGTGCCGGGCTGTGGCCTCGGTACCACGCTGCCCTGGTAGCCAAGTGGAGGCCATCAGAGTCCATGCAGAGTGTGCAGCGGCTCTCCGGAAGGCATTCGATAAGGTGCCACATAAAAGGTAACTGCACAAGATAAGAGCTCATGGGGTTGGGGGTGTTATATTAGCGTGGATAGAGGATTGGCTAACTAACAGAAAACAGAGACTCGGGATGAATGGGTCATTTTCTGGTTGACAAGCAGTAACTAGTAGGTTGCTGCAGGGATCGGTGCTGGGGCCTCAACTATTTACAATGTATATTAATGACTTGGATGAAGGGACCGAGTGTAATATAGCCAAGTTTGCTGATTATACAAAGATGGGTGGGAGAGCAAGTTGTGAGGTGGACACAAGAACTCTGCAAAGGGACATAGACAGGCTAAGTGAGTGGGCAAAAATTTGGCAGATGGAGTATAATGTGGGAAAATGTGAGTTATCCACTTTGGCAGAAAAAATAGAAAAGCGAATTATAATTTAAATGGAGAAAAATTGCAAAGTGCTGCAGCACAGAGGGACCTGGGGGTCCTTGTGCATGAAACACAAAAAGTTAGAATGCAGGTACAGTAAGTAATCAGGAAGGCAAATGCAATGTTGGCCTTTATAGCAAGGTGGATAGAGTATAAAAGCACAGAAGTCCTGCTCCGATTTCTTATGTTCTTATGTTCCCCTTTAAGCGAAGGGGAGGGGCGTTGAAATATGTCTCAGTTACATAAGAAATAGGAGTAGGCCATGCGGCCCCTCGAGCCTGCTCCACCATTTAATACGATCATGGCTGATCCGATCATGGACTCGGGTCCACTTCCCTGCCCGCTCTCCATAATCCCTTATTCTCTTATCGTTTAAGAAACTGTCTATTTCTGTCTTAAATTTATTCAATGTCCCAGCTTCCACAGCTCTTTGAGGCA
This sequence comes from Pristiophorus japonicus, assembly GCF_044704955.1. Taxonomy (NCBI): domain Eukaryota; kingdom Metazoa; phylum Chordata; class Chondrichthyes; family Pristiophoridae; genus Pristiophorus; species Pristiophorus japonicus. The sequence goes on from NC_091978.1 coordinate 280,722,748, forward strand.
GCGAATTCCACAGATCCACAACCCTCACAAGAAATTTCTCCTCATCTCAGTTTTAAATGGGCGCCCCTTATTTTAAGATTATGCCCTCTAGTTCTAGTCTCCTCTATCAGTGGAAAAATCCTCTCTGCATCCACCTTGTCAAGCCCCCTCATAATCTTGTACATTTCGATAAGATCACCTCTCATTCTTCTGAATTCCACTGAGTAGAGGCCCAATCGACTCAACATTTCCTCATAAGTCAACCCCCTCATCTCTGGAATCAACCTTGTGAACCTTCTCTGAACAGCCTCCAAAGCAAGTATATCCTTTCGTAAATATGGAAACCAAAACTGCACGCAGTATTCTAGGTGTGGCCTCACCAATACACTGTACAACTGTAGCAAGACTTCCCTGCTTTTATACTCCATCCCCTTTGCAATAAAGGCCAAGATACCATTGGCCTTCCTGATCACTTGCTGTACCTACATACTAATCTTTTGTGTTTCATGCACAAGTAACCCCAGGTCCCGCTGTACTGCGGCACTTTGCAATCTTTCTAAATAATAACCTGCTCTTTGATTTGTTTCTGCCAAAGTGCATGACCTCACACTTTCCAACATTATACTCCATCTGCCAAATCTTTGCCCACTCACTTAGCCTGTCTGTCCTTTTACAGATTTTTTTGTGTCCTCCTCACACATTGATTTTCCTCCCATCTTTATATCATCAGCAAACTTGGCTACGTTACACTCGATCCCTTCCTCCAAGTCATTAATATAGATTGTAAATAGTTGGGGTCCCAGCACTGATCCCTGCGGCACCCCACTGGTTACTGATTGCCAACCCAAGAATGAACCATTTATCCCTACTCTGTTTTCTGTTCGTTAGCCAATTCTCTATCCATGCTAATATATTACCCCCAACTCCGTGAACTTTTATCTCGTGTCGTAACCGTTTATGTGGCATCTTGTCAAATGCCTTCTGGAAGTCCAAATACACCACATCTACTGGTTCCCCTTTATCTACCCTGTTCGTTACATCCTCAAAGAATTCTAGCAAATTTGTCAAACATGAATTCCCTTTCATAAATCCACGCTGACTCTGCTTGACTGAATTTTGCTTTTCCAAATGTCCTGCTACTGCTTCTTTAATAATGGACACCAACATCTTCCCAACCACAGATGTTGGGCTAACTGGTCTATAGTTTCCTGCTTTTTGTCTGCCTCCTTTTTTAAATAGGGGCATTACATTTGTAGTTTTCCAATCTGCTGGGACCTCTCCAGAATCCAGGGAATTTTGATAAATTACAACCAATGCAGAGCATTTGCATAGCGATGCCGATCGCACACCATTAGTGCTGCTGGACCCGCCCCAAGTGGAAGTAGAGCGCACGAGATTGCGCTGCACTTCCTCTGCGGGGCGGTGCCGACTTCCACGCCGGGCACAGGAAGTCTGGCCCCGAGCAAGTTACTGCTACTATCGGGGCGCTAGGGAATTTCTCTCCCATAATGTTTCCAGGATTGCTTTTTCCACTTTTTTTCCCGCCGACTAAGAACAAGCATTATAGTCGAAAATATGGAAGAAATTAACTATTTTCATGAGCCCTTGAATAGTAAAAATATCTAGGCATTACTTGATTCTCACCAGAGGGTTCTCATTTCCATTCAGAATCTCTGCACTTTTCAAACATCAATTACAAAGTAATTTCCTCGATGGCTTTGCGGGTAATTGTGTCACATGGTGTGGTAGTGTGTAATAGAAGCCAGGAAGTTCTTAGGTTTGATACTAGCTCATGCTGTGTAATTTGATCTTAGTCATATGTGCAACAGAGGTCTTAATACTCATCATCATCATAGGCAGTCCCTCGGAATCAAGGAAGACTTGCTTCCACTCCCAAAGTGAGTTCTCTGGTGGCTGAACAGTCCAATACAAGAGTCAGAGACCCTGTCACAGGTGGGACAGACATTCGTCGAGGGAAGGGGTGGGTGAGGCTGGTTTGCCGCGCGCTCCTTCCGCTGTCTGCGCTTGACCTATTCACACTCTTTGCGTTGAGACTCGAAGAGCTCAGCGCCTCCTGGATACACTTTCTCCACCTCGAGCGGTCTTTGGCCAGGGTCTCCCAGGTGTCAGTGCAGATGTCGCACTTTACCAGGGAGGCTTTGAGGGTATCCTTGTAATGCTTCCGCTGCCTACCTTTGACTCGTTTACCATGAAGAAGCTCCATATAAAGCATTTGCTTCGGGAGTCTCGTATCTGGCATGCGAACTATGTGGCCTGCCTAGCAAAGCTGATCGAGTGTGGTCAGTGCTTCAATACTGGAGATGTTAGCCTTGACGAGGACACTGATGTTGGCGCGCCTGTCCTCCCAGGGGATTTGCAGGATCTTGCGGAGACATCGTTGGTGATATATCTCCAGCGACTTGAGGTGCCCTTCTATACATCGTCCATGCCTCCAATCCATACATATTACTACAGCCATGTAGACCATGAGCTCGGTGGTAGATTTGAGGGCCAGGTCTTCAAACACACTTTTCCTCAGACGGCCGAAGGCTGCACTGGCGCATTGGAGGCGATGTTGAATCTCCGCATCAATGTCTGCCTTTGTTGATAAGAAGCTCCCGAAATATGGGGAATGGCCCACATTGTCGAGGGCCGCGCCATGAATCTTGATGACTGTGCGGCGGGAACAGGCTGGTGGAGGACCTTTGTCTTACGGATGTTAAGTGTAAGGCCCATACTTTCATATGCCTCAGTGAATACATTGACTGTATCCTGGAGTTCAGGTCTTAAAGAATGTACGCAAACGCAGGCATCGTCCACGTACTGCAGCTCAATGACAGAGATTGGGGTGATCTTGGACCTGGCCTGGAGGCGGCGTAGGTTAAACAGCTTCCCACTGGTTCTGTAGTTTAGTTCCACTCCAGCGGGGAGCTTGTTGATTGTGAGGTGGAGAATGGCGGCGAGGAAGATTGAGAAGAGGGTTGGGGCGATGACACAGCTCTGTTTGACCCCGGTCTGGACGTGAATTGGGTCTGTAATGGATCCGTTGGCAAGGATCACGGCCTGCATGTCGTCGTGAAGCAGGCGAAGGATGTTGACAAAATTTTGAGGGCATCCGAAATGGAGGACGACGCTCCATAGACCCTCGTGGTTGACAGTGTCACAGGCCTTTGTAAGATCGAAGAAGGCCATATATAAGGGCTGGCGCTGCTCCCTGCATTGTACCTGCAGCTGTCGCGCTGCAAAGATCATGTCCGCTGTGCCCTGTAGGGGACGAAATCCGCACTGTGATTCCGGGAGGAGCTCCTCGGCCACAGGGAGAAGACGGTTGAGGAGAACTCTAGCGACAACCTTCCCAGTGGCTGATAGCAAGGAGATTCCCCTGTAGTTGCCGCAGTCGGACTTGTCTCCTTTTTTCAAAATGGTCACAATCATTGCATCTGAGATCTCCCGGCATGCTCTCCTCCCTCCAGATGAGAGAGATGAGGTCATGTATCCGCGCCAACAGAACCTCTCCACCATGCTTTAGCGCCTCAGCAGTGATTCCATCAGCATCTGGAGCCTTGTTATTCTTGAGCTGTTTTATGGCTTTGCCTACCTCGTGTACCGTTGGAGTTTCACTGAATTGGTGCTAGGTCGCATGCTGCGGGATGGAGTCGAGAACACTCAAGTCAAAGGCAGAGTCTCGATTGAGGAGATCTTGAAAGTGCTCCTTCCATCGGGCCCTGACAGCTTCGTGTCCTTGATGAGTATTTCCCCGTTCTTGGCCAGGAGTGGGGTGGGGCCTTGGGAGTTTGGATCGTAGGTGGCCTTGACTGCAATGAAGAATCCTCGCATATCATGGCTGTCGGCCTGTGCTTTCTCCATCCACCACCTGTTCTTTAGGTCCCGGGTTTTTTGTTGGACCTGAGCCTTGAGCCGTCTATAATATTGTTTTGCAGCTCCTGAGTTGGGTTGTTGCTTGAGGCTCCAATGCTTTGCGCTTGCGATCTATTAGTTCTTCGATCTCCTGATCATTTTCATCAAACAAGTCCTGATGTTTTCTGGTTGAGTGACTAAGTGTCTCTTCACAGGCACTGGTTATAGAGGCCTGGAGAGCAGACCAAGCGCTATGGGCATTCAGCCTCTCCGGGTCATCAAGGCACGGCAGATTGGCTGTGAGGCGCTGGCTGTATAGGGCTCTCTTGGCTGGGTCTCTCAGTGCCCCGGCATTAACTTTTTTGCGGCACTGCTTCTGCTGTCCCCTCTGCTTTGGGGCTATATTAATGTTGATGATGGATCGGATTAGACAGTGGCCCGTCCAGCAGTCATCAGCTCCTGTCATGGCGTGGGTGATGCGCACATCCTTGCGATCCCTGGCTTGGACGATGACATAGTCAAGCAGATGCCAGTGTTTGGAGCGAGAGTGTTGCCACAATGCCTTGTATTTGTCCCTCTGGCAGAACAGGGAGTTGGTGATGAGTTCATGTTCTAGACATTGTGTCAGGAATAGGGTACCACTGGAGTTGGCTTTCCCTAACCCCTCTCTGCCAATCACGCCTCCCCAGAGGGCTGTGTCTTTGCCGACCCTGACATTAAATTCACCCAGGAGGATCAATTTGTTGCCCGAGGGGACGCGGGACAAAGATGTCTCGAGGTTGGAATAAAACCCCTCTTTAGCCTCATCCAATGCATCGAGTGTTGAGGCGTACGCACTGATGATTGTGGCGCATTGGTTCCGGGATAGGGTGAGACGAAGAGTCACGAGGCGTTCGTTAACCCCACAGGGGGAGTCTTTGAGGTGGTCGACCAGCTCATTCTTGACGGCAAAGCCGACTCCAGGAAGACGGCGTTTTTCCTCTGGATTTCCTTTCCAGAAAAAGGTATAACCTCCACCATGTTCCTTCAACTGGCCTTGCCCTGCCCGGCGGGTCTCGCTTAGGGTGGTGATGTCAATGTCAAAATGTCTGAGTTCCCGGGCAACTATGGTGGTGCGGCGTTCCGGTCTGTTGCTGTTGGAATTGTCCATGAGGGTCCGGACGTTCCAGGTCCCGAACTTCATACTGACGAAGTGGAAGATGCCTGTGCGTGAGTTCTTTTAACGTGGGGTGGCCGCAGCACACCGGCAACCACACGGGCTTAGCTGAACAAGGTCTTGGGGCTGATCCAGGACAACAAGAGGGCTGGCGACACCCATGGAGCAGTGCCAGAAGAGTAACCTGATTTACATCTCAGACTTTTAATCAATTTTTAATCAACTTTAAAAGTTTAAAAAAAGATAGATTAAATCAACCCGAGTAACTTTTTAAACAATTTGGAAAAACTTTTAAACTTTTAAATAAATTGGAAACCTTGGAGAAACCTTTAATAACGTTGGAAACTTTGGAAAGACTTTTTAAAACATCCTTCGGATTCTTAATCAACCTTAAACTTTTAAACAAGTTCCAAACTCTTGAAATAACTTTGGAAGTGACCTTCCAACCAAGTCTCGGGCCATTTACCATCAATGGCGCTACTCGGCACCGAGCTTGCGGCCAACACTTCGCCGTAGGCAAGTAGGCTTATACAGCTGTGCCTGCTCTCCAGTTGTCTTGGACCCCACTGGACTTAATACTCAAGGACTGGCGAGATGGTATATCAGCAGAGAAGAAGGACTATTCACTAAGATGATTCTTTTTTTAAAATTTGTTCCGGGATATAGGCGTCGTTGGCTAGGCCAGCATTTATTGCCCATCCCTAATTGCCCTTGAGAAGATGATGGTGAGGCGCCTTTTTGAACAGCTGCAGTCCATGTGGTGAAGGTGAATGCTGCTAGGGAGGGAGTTCCAGGATTTTGACTCGGCGACGATGAAGGAACGGCGATGTTTCCAAGTCAGGATGGTGTATAGCTTGGAGGGGAACTTGCAGGTGGTGGTTTTCCCATGCACCTGTTGCCCTTGTCTTTCTAGGTGGTAGAGGTTGCGGGTTTGAGAGGTGCTTCGAAGAAGCTTTGGTGAGTTGCCAAGGAGGTGAATGGGGTGCCAATCAAGCGGGCTGCTTTGTCCTGGATGATGTCGAGCTTCTTGTTTGTTGTTGGAGTTTCACTCATCCAGGCAAACGGAGAGTGTCCCATCACACTTCTGACTTGTGACTTGTAGATGGTGGAAAGGCTTTAGGGAGTCAGGAGGTGAGTCACGCGTCACAAAATACCCAGCCTCTGACCTCTTGTAGCTGCAATATTTATGTGCTGGTCCATTTAATTTTGTGCTCAATGGTGATCCCCAGGATATTGATGGGGGATTCGGCAATGGTAATGCCGTGGAATGTTAAGGGGTAGTGGTTAGACTCTCTTTGGAGATGGCCATTGCCTGGCACTTGTTACTTGCCACTTATCAGCCCAGGTCTTGAAGCACATGGGCATGGACTGCTTCATTATCTGAGGAGTTGTGAATGGAACTGAGCACTGTGTAATCATCAGTGAACATCCCCACTTTTAACCTGATGATGGAGGGAAGCTACTTGATGAAGCAGCTGAAGTTGGGCATGGGACACTGCCCTGAGGAACTTCTGCTGAGATGATTGACCTCAAACAACCACAACCATCATGTTAGTAAAATGTATAGCATAGCAAGGATTAGTAAGTACAAACTCATAAATGTAGCAAAGCAATATAAAATGAAGTAAATAAAAACAAACTACACAAATCATATTGGGCAGAAGGTGAAGGAAATCACTACAAACAGAAAAGGGTACCTCAAAAGAAAAAGATGGTCAGAGAACGAAGAAACGGAGAAGGAGTTGCTTTGGCTTGATAGCACACTCGTGAATTCAAGCCCCACTTCAGAGACTTGAGCACATAATCTAGGCTGACTACTGAGTGCTGCACAATCGAAGTTGCGATCTTTTGAATATGACATTAAACTGAGGCACCCTCAGGTGTACATCTAAGATCCCCTGGTACTATTCAAAGAAAACTGGCAGCGGGGATTCCAGTGTCCTGGCTAACAGTTTTTGCTCAACGACACCTAAAACACATGATCTGGTCATTTATTTCATTGCTGTTTGTGGGAGTTTGCTGTGTGCAAATTGGCTGCTGCATTTCCTACATTACAACAGTGACTATACTTCAAAAAAAATACTTAATTGACAGGTCATCTCAAAGAGCTTTACAGTCATGAAATACACTATATAAATACAAATTCTTTCTTTCTTCAATTGTCAAATGAGCATTGCTGCATATGCTGAATGCAACCTGAAGTAATGCTTATTGATCTGATAATTTAAGAGGGTTATCAGACAAGAATGTAGATCCCTTTAAGGATGCAAATGGCATTGTAAAGGAGAATGAACTAAAAATAAATAACATGTTAAGTGATTACTTCCTGAAAGTATTCACTGGAGAAGAATAGCATGCCACGCATTATGAATAGGCCTACAAGTAAGCAACCATTTTCGCATCCCAGAGATTGTGATTGATAGGCTTGACAAGTTCAAGGGACCAAAACAAATCAATCCCTATGGATGGATTCTATATACCTGAGGGTGCTAAATGGGTTTAAGAGATGAAATGTGCTAAGAGCAGGTAATCATCATCACGCAGTTGATGAGCATGGGTGAAGTCCCAGATTTCCAACATGGTACCCATTTAAAAAAAAGATAATCAAACAAACTCTGAGAATTACAGATCTATTAGTCTTGCATCAATATTTCCAAAATAATATGGATCATGAAGGGCAAACTCTATGAAAATAATTTAACAAACAGCAGCAACATGGTTTAAGAAGGGAGATCTTGAAATTTTGCCTGACCAATATTGACTTGTGGCATCCCAAGTTAATATTGCGAAGCTCGATTATATAGTGTGCCTAGCTCCTCTGAAAACTTTTCAAAAAATCCCATGTAAATTTTTTGGAAGAGAGGAAAACATGAGTCCTCCTTAGGGGAGAGATGTCAGGTTGGGGCAATGTAATGAGTGGAGTGTCCAGGAATTGGTTTAAATATGTAAGCCACTTGAATTCAAAAATGAAATGTCATATGTGCAAATTTGCAAGTGATACTCAGCTGTGGGCACTTGAGTCTGATAAATCACCCAAGAAACTACAGAAAGACTGAGATAAGCTTTGCCTAGCAAAGCCAGATGAAATTCATTACAGTGAAGTACATTTTTGGAAGAATCAGACAATAGGAATGGCATTGAACCAGCTAGGGGAGATGCTGCAAGAGATTTTGGGGAGATAGATTCATTGCTTAGCATTCGCAGCCATTAGAGTTAACTGCAGATGCTAAAAGCAATTGCAAGTAATTTTAATAGTATAAAATTAGAAAGAATATTATGCAACAAGAATATGTATTCCTTTTAATGGGCTCAATTTTCTCTGCGTACTTGAAGAGTTACGCCCGATTTTTGTGGGGGGGCCCAAGTACGCCAAAAAAAATTCTAAGTTTCCCTGTTGGATTTTGGTGTGGCCTAACCCGACCTTTAGTTTTGGGGATGGAGCCTCGATGTGTGCCAAAAAGATCAGGCTGCTATGGTAACCAGGAACACAATGTGAGCTGAGGCTGCAAAGTGAAGTATACAGCCAGCTCCCAACACATTAAAAGAATTGAAAAAACACATAGCAGCAACTTGCCTCCAAACCCACCCGAAGGGCTTGCACCGGTGCGGTCCCATTTTTGGTCCCCATTCTCCCGGTCCGGTCCTATGATACTAGGACGCATGCACGAACACACATGTTGTAAAGGAGGCGGCCATGCCGAAGCTGTATGTGCACAAGTTCTTCATAAGGGTTAGATGGTCCAAATGGCCTCCCTTGTTTGTATGCAGCTTTTGTGATCTTGAAGACAGAAAGCAATGGCAAAACATAGGCTTACAATTTTACAAACCTCGGCGGGCAACGTCGATGGCGGGTCCCGACCCTGCTGCTGTCTCCATCCCGGCATCTGAAATGAATTTCCTGACATTGGCCATGTTAAGCTCGCTCAGTACGTTTAGAGGAAGCGGGTCTGGTGATGTCATTTGATGACACGTCATCAGCCGGTTTCCTTAAAGGGACCATAGCCAACTTTATTTTGACATTTGTGCTCTCAATATACTGAGTAATAGCAAACACCAACAATGACTGCACAAAGGCACAGGCTCTCCCATGACTCCCTCCATATGTTTATGGAGGGAGTCACAGCATGCAGGGAGGTCCTCTTCCCTTCCCATGGGCGGAAGAGACCTCCCCAGGAGATCAACACAGCCTGGTTGCACATTGCAGAGGAGGGCACAAGCAAGGATGTGGTCAAACAAACATTTCAGTGATCTCAGTAGATCACGAAACGTTAGGACAGAGCCACACTCAATCTCATCCTGCTGTGCCTCTCATCACATCCCTATCTCTCTGCCTTCCCTACCCTATTTCTGCACATCCTTACTCACACCAGCTTGCCTTGCACCTCCACCCAACCCCCTCTATATACATTATCACATCCCCATCTCACTAACCACCCCTCTCACTCACCCTCATCCTAGTGCAATCATACCAACTAACAACACACAAGGGTAGCCACTTGGGTGTTTTATGTAACGTTTCTGTTAATGTGCTGTCAAACATTGACGCCTTTATTTTCGACACTTTGCGTTCTTGGACAGATTTGTGTGCAGCTTTAGAAGTGGCTTAGTGAGTTGCAATAAATGGTGAGACATAATGGTAGCCCCTGCAATGGTGATGAATGTGAAAGGAATGGCTTGGGCATTGTAGGGATGCTTTTTATGGTGTTGGTATGGGGTGGTGCCAACCTGGTGCATCATGTGGCAGACAGGGTGTACAGCATCAAGTGAAGTCAATCTGGCCATGGTGAGGCCACTCCTGACCCCCCCCCCCGGGCAGCAATGTAGTTGGGTGCTGATGCTGCACAGGACACAGGGCATCAGTTGATTGCAGAGAGGTTGGTGTTGCTGGTATACCTGGTGCTGCCGGTGTTGGGGCTGATTGTGGTGGGATTCTGAGAACCAAGGGGACGGAGTTTCAAGGGCACCATGCTGATGGGATAGATGGCAGGTGAAGTAGAGATGACAGAAGCGATCTGTCAATGGTGGGAGAGGTAATGAGGTCAGACTGGATAGAGAATTGTGTAAAGACTTGCAGCATCCTGAATTTGTAGTGGAAATGCAGTTTGGAGAAGCTAGTGGTTAAGGGGACATATCTCAAATCAGCTGGGAGCTTTGACTTGATATTTGAAGATGTCAACTCATCAGCTGATTCAGTGGCCACTGCCCTTCCGCCTCAGTTTCACAGACGAGGTCCAGGCACAATGGGAAACCAGTGGGCGACTTGTCAAATCCAAAAAGTTGGAGGAAAAAACATTGATAAGTGGCTGTAAACAAGTCACTAATATTAATTGCCTCCCCTGCCGCTGGCTGCCAGGTCTGCTCAACACTGGTAGACCCAACATCGGGAAAGTTCAGTGTGCGTGTTTTGACAGCGGGTTCTCAATCCGTTGTCAAACATTTTAAATTTAACAGCTGACCTACCATCCATCCAGTCCGCTGAGCGCCGGCAAAATTCCGGCTGTAATCTTCCCTCTAACTGCATCAGAATAGGTGGGCAACCTAGAACCACCTGACAGGATGTGCTTCTAGCTTCTTTTCAGCTTCTTTCTTCCTGGGCCAGGACAAGATTGGGACATTCTAAATATGAAATTGTGGGTACACAAGATCATGAATCAGCTGCCTTACACACCATATACTTAGCTGCTGAGATGCAGACTTTAAATTTCAACCATGTTGGGCTGCTTGGATGCACAACATATTGCAATCAATACTTTGCTGTGGTTTATTAAGATCCAAGCTGGCAACTGATTCCACACAAGATGACTTCTCCATCTCAACCATGTTGAGAAATGTCAAGTGTAGGCCAGTAAGTTCCCTGGGGGGAAAGGGGGGTTGAGCAATCATCATCCAAATAGGTTGGTTTGATTGCTCTTGTATTCTTCCTCATGACCGGTTATTGAGTATATTCAGTGATCAAGTCGCTTGCTTACTTTTTCTCTGGGAAAATGTATGGCATGAATAAAAACTTAAATTATAAAATAAAATCCAACTTCTGAAAGAGACATTCTCTCAAAGGATTTATTTTTTAAGGTATCCCCATTGCTGTAATTTGTTATGGGAGTTGAGTTAGAAAGTTTGCCAGAAAGTTTAATGTCATAAATGGTAAAATGTTGTGTTCCAGTGGAAAACATTTCAAAATGTTGTACAAGTGCTGCAGAATGACTTTTTTTGCTCCAAAAGATTAAAGTACCTTTTCTGATTAAAGTTGTTTGTGATATTCCAAATGCTTTGTCTTTGTCTTCGATATCCTCCAACCAGCCCTTTAAAAACTGGGGACAAATGACCTAAATCACCCCCATAACGGTCTCGACATTCAACAACATTAACAATAACTTGTATTTATATAGCGCCTTCAATGTAGTGAAACGTCCCAAGGCGCTTCACAGGAGTATTATGAGATAAAAAATTTGACATCGAGCCGCACAAGTAGAAATTAACGCAGGTGACAGAGGTAGGGTTTAAGGAGTGTCTTGAAGGAGGAAAGAGACGTAGAGAGGTGGAGAGGTTTAGGCAGGGAGTTCCAGAGCTTGGGGCCTAGGCAACAGAAGGCACTGTCACCAATGGTTGAGCGATTATAATCAGGGATGCTCAAGAGGGCAGAATTAGAGGAGCGCAGACATCTCTGGCGGTTGTGGGGCTGGAGGAGATTACAGAGATGGGGAGGGGCCATGGAGGGATTTGAAACGAAGGATGAGAATTTTGAAATCGAGGCGTTGCTTAACTGGAAGTCAATGTAGGTCAGCGAGCACAGAGGCGATGGGTGAGCGGGACTTGGTGCAAGTTAGGACATGGGCAGCTGATTTTTGGATCACCTCTAGTTTACATAGGGTATAATATGGGAGGCCAAGAGTGCGTTGGAATAGTCAAGTCTAGAGGTAACAAAGGCATGGATGAGGGCTTCAACAGCTGATGAGCTGAGGCAAGGGCGGAAACAGGAGAATTTACGGAGGTGGAAGTAGGTGGTCTTGAATGTGCTGCGGATATGTGGTCAAAAGCTCATTTCAGGGTCAGATATGACACCAAGGTTGCAAACAACCTGGTTCAGCCCAAGACAAAAGTTGGGGAGAGGTATGGAGTCAGTGGCTAGGGAACGAAGTTTGTGGCGGTGACTTAAAACAATGGCTTCGGTCTTCCCAATATTCAATTGGTGAGAACTTCTCATCCAGAACTGGATGTCGGGCAAGCAGTCTGACAATTTAGAGACCCTGGAGGGGTCGAGAGACTTGGCAGTGAGGTAGAGCTGGGTGTCATCAGCGTACATGTGGAAACTGACGCTGTGTTTTCAATGATGTCACCAAGGGGTAACATGTAGATGAGAAATAGGAGGGGGCCATGGATAGATCTTTGGGGGACACCAGAGGTAACAATCTGGGGGCTGGAATAGAAGCCATTGCAGGTGATTCTCTGGCTACGATTAAATAGATAAGAATGGAACCAGGCGAGTACAGTCCCACCCAGCTGGACGACAGTGGAGAGGCGTTGGCAAAGGATACAGTAGTCAATCATGTCAAAGGCTGCAGACAAGTCCAGAAGAACGAGGAGGGATAGTTTGCCTTTGTCACAGTGACAAAGGATGTAAGTTGTGACTTTGATCAGAACCGTTTCGGTACTGTGGCAGGCGCGGAAACTAGATTGGAGGGATTCAAACATAGAATTGCAGGAAAGATGGGCACGGATTTGGGAGGCGACCACATGTTCAAGAACTTTGAAGAGGAAATGGAGGTTGGAGATGGGGTGGTAGTTTGCAAGGATGGAGGGATCGAGGGTTGTTTTTTTTTAGGAGAGGGTTATGATGGCAGATTTGAGGGAGAGGGGGGGGTCAGTACCTGAGGAGAGAGAAGCAATAACAATGTCAGCTAACATGGGAGCCAGAAAAGGAAGTTGGGTGGTCAGCAATTTGGTGGGAATAGGGTTAAGGGAGCAGTTATGGGTCTCATTGACAGGATGAGCTTGGAAAGATCAAGAGGGGAGATCGGAGAGAAACTGGAGAAAGGTGTGAAGTCATGGCTAGGGCAGGAGGGATCCTTAGAGGAAGTTTGGCCCGGTGGGCTAGGGGAAGGGAAGGAAGAGGCAGAGGTAGCCAAATGGATGGTCTCAATCTTAGCGACAAAGAAATCCATGAGCTCCTCACACTTATTGTCGGGGAGAAGGGTTTAAAATAGCAGTTAGTAGTGGAGAATAGAAGCTGGGGTTTATCTTTACATTCCAGAATGATTCTGGAATAGTGAGCAATTTTGACAGACGAGAGCAGGACCTGATGGTGCTGTATGTGGTCCAGACAGATCTGGCGGTGAATGGCTAAACCAATTGTCCGCCATATCCATTCAAGTCTGCGTCCTTTGGACTTAAGGGAGCAAAGATCAGGGCTGTACCAGGGGGAATGGCCAGGGTGAGAGTAATTTTTTTAATAGTGACTAGGGCATCAAAGATGGTGGTGAGGGTGTGATTGAGCAGATCGGTAGCTGCAGAGATGTCATGGTGAATTTTCCTCCAATGTTGTGAAGTTTTCACTTCTTCTAACATCTTTTCCTTTTTTTAATCTCTGTTGGGTCCGCTGCTATTTGAGATGCAATTATTTAATACACACTGGTACTGCAGATTTGATAGTTTCCAAATTCTGCCTCACCTCCCTCTCTAACTGCCAATGCATAGACAACATTGCTGTTGTCTATCCAATCCGTGGCAGGTTCATGATTTACGGGGCCAGCCCTTATACTCTTTTGTTTGCCCGAGCTGCGTGTGCAGTTTTGAACCATTAAATGTGAACTTTTAAGTTGTGAAAGAGGGAGAGTAATAAAAACTGTAGTGGCTAATGTTGGGAGAGAGGTAGAAATGCAGACTGAAAATAAGTGTTCTTTCCTGCACTAGTGCCAAGCTTGATTTATTACACCAAGTTTGATGTGCAGCAGTCACAGGGGTATAATGATCAGTATGATGAGAATGACACGCCTATAGCTAGGGGCACTACTGCTGGTGATCGCCAGCAATAAGACGTCCTGATGAGCACAGCATGAGACCCATCCATAATTTACAACCTCTGAAACCTCCTGCAGAATAATGAAGAATTTCAATGCAGACTGCAACTGTAAAGTCAAGATTATTCAATGTATCTAGAAATTAAATAGTCTTAGCCCCAAGGGCAAGAATTAAAAGTGGAAAGTAAATAAATAAATTAATATGTAAACATTCAGATAAATTTTGGGATTGAGGTATTTTTGTAAAGAATGCAAACCATAAATTATACAATAACGTGCCAGTGCATTTTAAATTTGTTAAATTTTAACTCAAATTTAACTGTCAAGGCATACAAAATTGAAATGGAGAATTTTATCATTCTAATTGTAGAATAAACAATTAAAGTGCATACCCAAACTAGTCTAATTGATTGTAAATGTATAACCACTTTAAAGATGTAAAAATACTGCTGCTGTTGGTTTGATACAGTAAAATTAAGTTCTCTGCATGCATCGGGCAAAATTTTATTAATATATTTCATATTTGTATATACAGTATATTTGTATATGTATTTATACGTGTATATTTGCGCGTGCACATATCAGTTATATAGACCATGACCAAAAAAATAGATATTTGAATTGATATGCTCAGAATAAAGTAATCCAACTGAGTAATGTAGACAGTGAGTAAGTGTGACCTTAGCTCCTTTATTTAAACTCCAGAGTGCCAGTACAGCATGGGAGGGCTGCTTATATACAGTGCTCCCAAGGGATGCTGGGATCCCTTGGGACTCCAACAGGTAGGCTCTCTGGTGGCGGTATGATACAGGTTGCCTAGGGTTACATACATAACATCATTCCTTCCCATGGTCAAATAGTACACTTATTTACAGGGTGAGACGATCTGGGGCTTTTCGCTCCCTTGTTGATCGTCTTGGTACAAATGCAGGTGTGGGTGAGTTGGTTGGTTCTTCGCTGGGCTGCTGGGCAGCTGGCCTTGCCGGGCTGCGGGGGATAGTGAGTTCAGCTTCGTGGTCAACCGTGATGTCGGATGCCACTTGTGTGTGTGTTGGAGGGTTGAAGTTGGTGGTGTCCTCTTCGGGTTGCTTGTGGCTGTTTGTGAATCGCAGTTTGGTTTGGTCCAAATGCTTTCTGCAAGTTAGTCCATTGGCAAGTTTGATCTGAAACACCCTACTCCCTTCTTTGGCTATGACAGTGCCAGCAAGCCATTTGGACCATGTCCATAGTTGAGTACAAATATAGGTCATTGACTTCAATATCGCGTCACAAGTTTGCGCGATCATGGTACATGCTGCTTTGATGCTGCCTGCCCTCGACATGATCATGGAGATAAGAGTGGACAAGAGAGAGCCTTGTTTTGAGCGCCCTTTTCATGAGCAGCTTGGCTAGGGGAATCCCAGTGAGCGAGTGGGGTCTGGTGCGGTAGCTGAGCAGCACTCGGGACAAGCGGGACTGCAGGGAGCCTTCCGACATAAGTTTCAAGCTTTGCTTGATGGTTTGGACTGCCCGTTCTGCCTGGCCGTTGGATGCGGGCTTGAACGAGGAAGATGTGACGTGCTTGATCCCGTTGCGGGTCATGAATTTCTTGAAATTCAGCACTGGTGAAACAAGGCCCATTGTCGCTGACAAGGACATCAGGCAGTCCGTGCGTGGCAAACGTGGCTCGTAGGCTTTCGATGGTGGCAGTGGACGTGCTTACAGACATTATTACACATTCAATCCATTTTGAATAAGCGTCCACCAAAACCAAAAACATTTTGCCTAGAAATGGGCCTGCAAATTCAACATGGATCCTAGACCATGGTTTGGAGGGCCATGACCACAAGCTTAGCGGTGCCTCTCTGGGTGTATTGCTCAGTTGAGAGCAAGTGTTGCATTGGCGCACGCATGACTCTAAGTCTGAGTCGATGCCGGGCCACCACACATGAGATCTGGCTATAGCTTTCATCATTACTGTGCCTGGGTGGGTACTGTGTAGGTCGCGTATGAACGTTTCCCTGCCTTAGGCAAAACCAAGTGATTACCCCACAAATGACAGTCGGACTGTATGGACATTTTGTTTTTGCGCCACTGGAACGGCTTGATCTCTTCATGCATCTCCCCTGGGATGCTGGACCAGCTCCCATGGAGGACACAGTTTTTTTTTACCAGGGACAGTAAAGGATCCTGGCAGATCCAGGTCCTGATCTGGCGGGCCATAATGGGTGACTTTTCGTTTTCGAATGTATCCATCACCAAGAGCAAGTTTGTAGGCTGTGCCATTTCCACCCCGATGGGCAATGGTAGCCGACTGAGAGCATCCGCGCAGTTCTCTGTGCCTGGCCTGTGTTGTAGGCAGACAGCGTGAGCGCCCATCTTTGGATGCGGGCAGAGGCATTGGTGTTAATCCCTTTGCTCTCTGAGAACAGTGATATGAACGGCTTATGGTCAGTTTCTAGCTCAAACTTGAGACCAAACAGATACTGGTGCATTTTTTTCACCGCATAACGCATGCCAGAGCTTCTTTTTCAATCATGCTGTAAGCCCTTTCGGCCTTGGACAAACTCCTGGATGCGTAGGTGATCGGTTGCAATGTTCCCGATTCGTTTGCTTGTTGTAACAAACATCCGACCCCATATGAAGCTACTTTGCAAGCTAGCACTAATCGTTTACATGGGTCATACAGAACAAGCAGTTTGTTGGAACATAACAGATTTCTGGCTTTCTCAAAAGCGGCCTCTTGTGATTTCCCCCATAGCCAGTCGTCTCCCTTGCGTAGTAGTACATGTAGGTGTTCTAGCAAGTTGCTTAACCTGGGTAGGAAAAAAAATAGTTAAGGAGTCCCAGGAACGACTGCAGCTCCGTCACGTTCTGTGGTCTCGGCGCGTACTTGATGGCCTCCGTCTTGTCATCGGCGGCTCTGATGCCGTCTGCCGCGATTCTTCTCCCTAAGAACTCGACCTCTGGAGCCAGAAAAAAAAATTCCACGCGATCTAGCCAACTTAGAACCTCTTCCAGATTCTTCAAGTGTTCGATGGTATCCCGACCTGTGGCCAGTATGTCGTCCTGGAAAAGCACGGTGCGCAGAACCGACTTTAGCAGGCTCTTCTTGTTTCTTTGGAAAATTGCCGCGTCCAATCGAATCCCAAATGGTCATCTATTGTCGATGAGCTGACCTTTGTGGGTGTTGAAGCAGGTGAGGCCTTTCGACGATTCCTCCAGCTCCTGCGTCATGTAGGCCGAGGTCAGGTCCAACTTGGTGAACGTCTTTCCTCTAGCCAGGGTTGCAAATAGGTCGTCTGCCTTGGGTAGTGGTTACTGGTCCTGTAGCGAAAACCGGTTAATCGTTACTTCATAGTCCCCACAAATTCTGGCCATGCCGTCGCCTTTGAGAACCAGAACAATTGGACTGGCCGACTCGTTGAACTCCACTGGCATGTAATGCGTTCTCGCTGCAGTTGTCTAGTTCAATTTCCACGTTCTCTCGCATCATGTTTGGCACCGCCTGTGCCTTGTGGTGGATGGGTCGTGTACTGGGAACCAAGTGGATCTGCACCTCGCCCCCGGGAAACTTCCAATGCCTGGCTCAAACAACGACAGGAACTTGCTCAGAACCTGGGCACATAAGGTGCCGTCGACGAACGAGAGTGCTTGGATGTCGTCCCAGTTCCAGCGGATTTTCCCCAGCCAGCTTTTGCCGAACAGTGTGGGGCCATCTCCTGGCACAATCCATAGTGGTTTGTGCACTGCTCCATCATAGGAGACTTTTCTTCTGTGCTGCCAACAACAGGAATCAGCTCTTTGGGTGTAAGTTCTTAGCTTGGTATGAATGGGGCTAAGCTTGGGCCTGTGTGCCTTGTTGCACCACAGCCTGTCGAAGGCCTTTTTGCTCATGATAGACTGACTCGCATCCGTGTCCAGTTCCATGGATACTGAAATTCCATTCAGTTCAACTTTTAGCATGATCGGTGGACATTTCGTGGTGAAAGTGTGTACCCTGTACACTTCTGCCTCCTCGGTTCGAGTCTCTAGTTCAGCCTGATCCACCATGGATCGATCTTCCTCTGCAACGTGGTGGTTTGCCGGGTTTGCAGCTCGTCTGCACATTCGCTGGAGGTGTCCCATTATTCCACAGCCTTTGCACGCATAGTTTTTGAAGCGGCATTGATGTGCTCGATGATCACATCCGCAGCGCCAACAAGGTGTTAACTGCCTCGCATTAACGATTGATGGCGGACTCTGGGTCATCTGAGATCGTGCAGCTGCCGGCGTGTACGTTGTGCCATATGCATTCCTGCCTGAAAACGACGTTACTTTGTGTACAGTAGTACCCGAAACCTCGTTCTGCTGCGAAATTTGTTTGGTGTTATCACTGGTGAACATAAATGCCTGGGCTATCGTTATGGCTTTGCTCAACAGTCAATAGCTTGCGAAGGATAACCTCATGGCCAATGCCAAGCACAAAAAAGTCTTTTAGCATTTGCTCCCGGAATCCATCGTATTCGCAATGTCCTGCAAGGCGCCTCAGTTTGGCGACGTAGCTCGCCACTTCCTGTCCTTCAGACCATTGACACGTGTAGAATCGATACCTTGCCATCAAAACGCTTTCCTTCGGATTTAAGTGCTCCCGGACCAGCGTACACAGTTCTTCATAGGATTTGGTTGTTGGTTTCACCGGTGCTAGAAGATTCTTCATGAGGCTATAGGTTGTTGCCCCACAGACTGTAAGGAAGACCACCTTTCGTTTGGCAGTGTTCTCGTCCCCTTCCAGCTCGTTGGCCATGAAGTATTGGTCCAGCCGCTCCACGAAGGCCTCCCAATTGTCCCCTTCTGAGAATTTCTCCAGGATACCAACAGTTCTTTGCATTTTCGCGAGGTTGTTTGTTATCTCGTTGCAAATTGTTATGCTCATAATAAAGTAATACAACTAAGTACTGTAGACAGTGAGTAAGTGTGACCATAGCTCCTTTATTTAAACTCGCGTGCCGGCACAGCATGGGAGGCCTGCTTATATACAGTGCTCCCAAGGGATGCTCGGATCCTTTGGGACTTCAACAGATAGGCCCTCTGGTGGCGGTATGATACAGGTTGCCTAGGGTTACATACATAACATGAATGATGTGAAAAGGATAATTTTGGCATTTTTAGTTGTACTGTACTTCTGAATATGAAAAGCTAGGCTACTATCATCAACAAGCTAATTTACAAATCCAAAAACTCGCAGTTAACATAACCCTTACCCTGGTTTTTTAAAAAAAAACTTTATAGAAAGATCAATTGCTCTTTAGCAAAATTTTCTATACTATAAAATGAAAGGGTGTGGTATTGTGTAGTGAAAAATAAATGAACATGGCTCAGTTTAGTCCAGATCCAAATAAGGCTTGGTATTTCATGGTTTGCTGTGGTGCAAAATTGGTAATAAAACTTTCATACTTGATTTTTTTTTTAATTCTTTGTGTTAAGTCTAATTCAACCATCTAGTGGTTTCCTCAGATTTACGTTTAATTCTCTGAATTAAAGAAACAATGCAATGTCGGACTGTTAGACATACAGCCTGACTTGTCACTCTATGTCCTCAGAATGTTGACTGCCACTACTGTCATGCTACATTAGAATAAGAAATTGAAATGTAATTGAGTCAGCTCATGTAATGCAATTGGTTGTGATTGTTCACGCCCAAAGTGAACTCCAAGACAATCTATCTCTTATGATGTAAAAGGGGTCCTAAACATTTCAATTAATTTTCTGCAGCTTTGAAATAGCAGGTCTTAAATCTAACAATTTTAATTCACATGAAAATTGGAGGCTATGAAGGGAGCACACAAAAAGCAAAAGAATAGTTCACAAAATAATAATGTTGATTAGAGATGGAAAAGGAAATCTTCCCTTGGAGGATGAAGGAATGGTAAAGGTACAAAATGATTATTTTGTCTTGGTTTTCACAGAAGAGTGGTAGTGGGAATGAGAATGCAAGAGGGAGATATGGAGCAATTAGATAACTAGATATAAATAAGTATTACTGAAAAAGTTGGTGGAACTCCCAAGTGGAAAAGGGACTAGACTCAGATGGCATGCATTCTGGAAGATTGAGGAAAGTCTGAGGAAACAGCAGAGGCTCTTATTACAATCTTGGTTCGGGAAGCTGTACCAGATGTAACACTTCGGTTTAAGAAAGAAGGAATGGATAACCCAGATAATTATTGGTCTGACAGCCTAACTTCAGCAGTGGGTAAGCTTCTCGAGGCCATAATATGGGAAAAATTAGTATCATGTGGAGGGTTAATTAAGAACAGCCAGCATGGATTTATAAAAGACATAGCATGTCGAACAAATTTAAAATTTACAATTAAACTTATTTGTAAAGGAAATGCAGTGGATTGACTTAAAAGCCATTGTCTTGGGTCCCCGCCACAAATTCGGTTCCCTAACCACCGATTCCATCCTCCACCCTGGCTTACTGTCTGTGGCTGGATCAGACTCTTCGCTCCATATCCTCTCCCATCACCAACACCACCTACTTCCACTTCTGTAGTATTGCCCATCTCCGCCCCTGCCTCAGCTCATCTGCTGCTGAAAACCTCATCCATGCTTGCATTTCCTCCAGACTCCATTATTCCACTGCTCTCCTGGCTAGCCTCCCATCTTTCACCCTCTGTAAAATTGAGCTCATCCAAATCTCTGCTGCCTGTATCCTTACTCTCTCCAAGTCCTGTTCACTGTTCACCCATCACCCCTGTACTTGCTGAGCTACATTGGCTCCTGGTCTTGCAACACCTCCATTTAAAAAAAAATTCTCATCCTTATGTTGAAATCCTGTCACAAGCCTTGCCCCTCCCTATTTCTAACATCTTTCAGCCCTCCGAGAATGCTGCGTTCCTCCAATTCTGGCCTCTTGTGCATTCCTGATTTTTTTTCACCCCTCCGTTGACAGCGTGCCTTCAGCTGTCTAGGCCCTAAGCTCTGTAATTTCCTCTCTACACACCTCTCTACCACTCTCTTTTAAGATGCTCTTTAAAACCTGCCTATTTGACCAAGCTTTTGGTCACCTGTCCTAATATATCCTGATGTGGCTCAGTATCAATTTTTTTCTGATAACACTCCTTGAGACGTTGTTATGGATGTTCTGTATTTGAATTTTCAAAAGTGGTTGATAAGGTGCCACATAAGAGGCTTGTTAATGAAATTAAAGTGCATTGTATTAAAGAGGATGCAAAGCATGGATAGGAAGTTGATTAATCAAAATGGATATTAAGTGGTTAAAGGATATTTTTAGGACAGAAGATGTAAGCTGGTGTCCCTGAGGGGTCAGAACAATCGCAGCGGTTAGTGGGTATATTAGTGTAGTGTATTGTCCTTGTCTTATCACAAAGAGCATCTGAACTTGGGTATAAGGGTAACAATATTAAAATTAGCAATCAACAGAAAAATATTATGGTGGATAACTGTGGATAGAGTATTGTAAGCAACTTGAGGATATAGGCAGGTCAGTAGATTGGACAGAAAAATAAAAAGATGAAAAAATATACAGCAAGTGGTAAAATTTTAAAAGGAGAAGAGTAAAGAAACTTGGGGGGGGGGGGTTCCGATATATGAATCTTTAAAAATGAGAGAACAAGTTGATAAAGCTGTAAAGACAAAGCAAGCATATGGGAACCTAGGTTTTGAAAAAGGTCACAAAGTTCAAAACGCAGTGCTGAACCTATACAAATCGGTTTGGACACTTAGAATATTGTATCTAGTTTTGGGTATCATGTTTAACAAGGCTGTCAGAGCCATGACCGTGAGGGAAGACAATATCAGGTATGGGAAACTTTAGTTATGAAGTGGGGTTGCAGACTAATAAACAGTAGTCAGCACAGATTTCAAACCTTATTGAATTCTTTGAAGAAGTAACAAAGATCTTCGATAAGCTCGTAGACTTGTGACTAACGTCAGAGCAAGTGAAGTCAGGGGACAGGTAGCAGAATGGATAGTTAGCTGGCTACAAAACAGAGAGCAGGGGTAAGGGCAGCTACTCAGACTCTCAAAAGGTGGAAAGTGGTTTTTCACTGGAATCGTGCTGGGAGCACTGTTCACAATTTATATTAATGATTTGGACTGGAAATCAGAAGTACAATTTCAAAATTTTCGGATGAAACCAAATTGGGGTTTGTAGTTAATACAAAGGAAGAATGCAATAAAATATAAGATGACATTAATAACTTGCAGAATGGTTGTTTAACTGACAAGGTCATTTCAATATTGGTAAGTGTGAAGTGCTACTTTTTGGTAGGAAGAATAAGGATGTCTCGTACTGCTATAATACTAGTCTAAATTGGGTAGAGGAGCAAAGGGATCTTGGGATACAGATACACAGGTCATTAAAAGTAGTGACGCAGATTAATAAGGCCAATTTTTTTAAAAAGCAAAGCAAGCACTGGGTTTCATTTCTAGAGGGATAGAATTAATAAGCAGGGAAATCATATTAAACTTATATAGAACCTTTGTTAGACCACACTTTTGAGTACTGTGCACAGTTCTGTGCTTCATATTATAAAAACGATGTGGAAGGCATTGGTGAAGGAAAGATTCACGTACGTGACCTGAGAGGTTAAAACTTAGGAAAGGCTGAACAGACTGGGGCTCTTTTCTCTCGAAAAGAGAAGGCTGAGGGGTGACCTGATAGAGGTTTTCAAGATAATGAAAGGGTTTGGTAGGGTAGACATGGAGAGTGTGTTTTCACTTGTAGGGGTGACCAAAACTAGAGGTTATAAAAATAAGATGGTCACGAGTAAATCCAATGGGGAATTCAGAAGAAACTTCTTTACCCGAATAGTGGGAAGAATGTGGAATGCGCTACCACAGGGAGTAGTTGAGGCAAATAGCAAAGAAGCATTTAAGAGGAATCTATATAAGCACGAGTGAGAAAGGAATAGAAGGGTATACTGATATGGTTAGATGAAGAGGGGTGTGAGGAGGCTCACATGGAGCATAAATGCTGGCATAGTTGGTGTGAAAAGCCTATTTCTAGGCTGTAGACCCAATGTAAATTATTCTCTTCGCTCAAACAACGAATTTTCAAAGAATATCTGTTGTTGCTCAAAATTGAGGGGTTTTGATAAGATGAATAGGGGAAAAACAATTTCCACTGGTTAGTGAATCGGTACCTCGGACATAAATTTAAAATAAATAAAAAAGCAAAGGTTAGGAGAATTATTTTATTTGCATAGAGGGTTGTTAGGAAATGGAATTCCCTACCAGAAGCCATGATGCAATCTGAATCCATAGTAACTTTTAAGAGGGAAGTGGATAAATATTTTGCATATGGGGAAAGGGCAGATAAATAGGACTAATAGATGGCTCTTTCAGTACACCAGTGCAGGTGTAATGGATTCAGTGGTCTTCTGTGTTGTCACATTTTGATTCTAAATGGAGATTATAGTTTTTTTAAATAAGTAAAATGCATGGCAGTTAATGACTCTTGTACTCAGACACTACCAGTTTTGTATTGGCTACTGTTTTTACATTACAAGAAATGATTTCTGTCTGCATGATTTGTACACAAAATGAGTGCAATGGTTCAGCTTGTGAATTTGACTGGGCATAGTAAGCATTTAATACTGGAGTTGGAGCTATTCTGATATCATAGGCAGTCCCTTGAAACGAGGATGACTTGCTTCCACGCCAAAAATGGATGAGTTCACAGGTATTTCAATGAAGGACCTAATACTCCAGGTCCCATACTACATATTGAAGGGTGGAAGATGTCTGTGCGTGGATTTTTTTTAACGTGTAGTGACCGTTGCATACCAGCCATCACACGGGATTGACAGAGTTAGGTCTTGGTCCAGTGACATGGGTTATCCAAGATAACTGGAGACCTGCTCTGCTGCACGGACCTAATGCGCGCACACATCGCAGTGTGGGCTGGCCCGTGCTGCCTCTAGGCCCCTGGCCCCGAAATCACGCCTTTCCTGGGACCCGATCACATCCCTCCACTTGGGAACATCATGGAGGCTTCAGGGAGCAGCGTGAGCTGGTGCAGGAGTGACATCATCAAGGTCCAGGTCAGTGATTGGAGCGTGGGCAGATACAGCAGGAGCAGGAAGAGACAATCAGTAATGGCGTACAACTACAGCAGAACCCCATCAAAGCCAGAGCAAATGTTTTATATGGATTGATCTAAAATAAATAGAATGTGTATCAGAGATCAAGGTAGATTGGAGGTCTACTGCACTTAATAAAAGATACACTGTTGTTATTACTCTGCCTTCTGTTATTAACAGCCATGACACTAAATCAACGTGACTTGCTCCAATGAAATGAGTGAATTTGACTTGTTAGAGACACGCTCTCATAGATAAATTGTGTTGCCTTTTGGATGGAAATAAACCCAGAAAGAATATCTTGTCAGAAAATTTATTTTAACAATAGATCTTTTTGAGGAACCAAATCACTTTTACCTTAAACTTACTTTTGCCTTGAAAGTGTCTTGGATGAGCCATAATTTTCTCCAGTTAAACAATGGCTTCAGTCTTTGGTTCCCACCACAAACTCTGTCCCCTTGCCACAGATTCGTAAATGGTGAGAGAGATTGTTCAGAGGGACCTGGGTTATCACTGAAAGTTAACATGCAGGTACAGCAAGCAATTAAGAAAACAAATGATGTGTTGGTCTTTATTACAAGAGGATTGATAGTAGTGGTGGTTGCTAACTGTTAATATGATTTAAGATTGACAGTAAAGATTAGAGTTAGTTGCTGCAATGACATTTGTGTGTACTGTAGACAATAAGATGGGTAATTAAATATAATTCAGTAACTAATAACTGGATGTCTAACACTATATTAGTATCAGTAATACTGTTACTAATAATTGTTGGACTGCTTTCTTATTCTTTTTCGTCTCTTTACTTTAAACGCCAGATTACACACACATTTGTAGCAATGCAGGATCAGTCTTTATTGAAACCTCATACCATCCATAACCAGTGCACACGTCTTTTCATACTTCACTAAACCAGTATGAGAGCTCAGATCTTTCCATAGTACACCATTTCAGAATGAGCTGTTGAACACTGGTTTACTCACACATCCTATACCATTCTTTATCTTTCATCACTGCATTCCATACATACTACCAATAAATCATAGATACATCAAAGATACACACAAATGCCAACAGAATAACATGAACTAAACAAACATGCATTTTCATAAATACAAGTGACCTGATTGCCGTCATAAACTCTTTCCAATCCCCTAAACACAAGTGAGCAAGCTGACACATTCCAGACCATTACAGATATGGCTGAATGACTCTTACACATTCTACTATTTTACTTTCCTGTGAAAATATCCTTGTTTTTAGGCCTTTTTGCACAACTTACAACACATACTCAGCTAAAAGCTGTTTTGCATCATGTGCTGATCCCACAGACTACCTAGAAAGAAAATTTGAGGAACTCGGGTACTGTGGACTTTTGCTCCCACAATAATAATGTATAGTGTTTATTATCAGTAATATATGAACATATGGAATCAGGGGAGAAATAGCAGAACGAATAGCAAGCTGGATACAAAACAGAAAACAAAGAGATGGGGTTAAAGGTAGTTACTCAGACTGGCAAAACGTGGGAAGTGGAGTTCCACAAGGATCGGTGGTGAGACCAGTGTTGTTCACCATTTACATAAATGATTTAGACTCTGATCGAAGTACAAATTTGCTAAGGACACCAAATTGGGGGGTGTAGTTAATGCAGAGGACTGACAAAATACAGGAAGACATTAATAAACTTGCAGAATGGATGTGTAATTGGCAAATTAACTTCAATATAGATAAGTGTGAGGTGGAAGAGTAAGGAGGCCACATATTGCTTGAAAATTAAATGTCTAAATGGGGTAGAGGAGCAGAGGGATCTGAGGGTACAGATGCACAAATCACTAAAAGTAATGGCACAGGTTAATAAGGCCATAAAAAACAAATCAAGCACGGGGATTCATTTAAGAACATAAGAAATAGGAGCAGGAGTAGGCCATTTAATAAGATCATGGCTGATTTGATCATGGACTCAACTCCACTTCCCTGTCCGTACCCCATAACCCTTTATTTCCTTATCGCTCAAAAATCTGTCTATCTCCGCCTTAAATATATTCAATGACCCGGCCTCCACAGCTCTCTGGCGCAGAGAATTCCACAGATTTACAGCCCTCTGAGAGAAGAAATTCCTCCCCATCTCCATTTTAAATTGATGGCCCCTTATTCTGAGACTATGTCCCTAGAGGAATAGAATTTAAAAGTGGAGAAGTTGTATTAAATTTGTATAGAACCTTGGTTAGACCACACATGGAGGACTGTGCACAGTTCTGGTCTCCATATTATAAAGACAGAGGCAGTGTAGAAGGTGCAAAATAGATTTACTAGGATGATGCCAGAACTGAGAGTTTATACCTTGCAGGAATGATTGAACAGGTTGGGGCTCTTTGCTCTAGAAAAGAGAAGGTTGAGGGATGACCTGATGGAAGTCTTTAAGATTATGAAAGGGTTTGATAAGGTAGCATTAGAGATGTTTGCAACTTGCAGGTGAAACCAGAACTAGGGCCTTAAATAGAAGATAAGTCACTAATAAATCTAATAGGGAATTCAGGAGAAACTTCTTTACCCAGAGAGTGGTTAGAATGTGGAACTCACTACTACTACATAGAGTACTTGAGGCAAATAGCGTCGATGCATTTAAGGTGAAGCTAGATAAATACATGTGGGAGAAAGGAATAGAAAAATATGTTGATGGAGTTAAATAAAGGGTGGAAGGAGGACCGTGTGAAGCATAAACACCGGTATGGACCAGTTGGGCCAAATGGCCTGTTTCAGTGCTGTAAATAGTATGTAAACTTTCTGGGATAAATTGTTAAAGAAATTTGCTTTAAAGTCCATACAAATGAGTCATGTTTTGAGGAGATAGCTATTGTAATAACTGAGTGCAATAGCGCAATCAATCAGCGACATACCATCATATTGCTGACGGCATGTCACAAGTCCAGTTTCATTTATTTTACTTCAGTTTAAAAACCACAAACTTGTGCTGCATTCTGAACTTTTTCCATGGTGTGATAATGATGCAGACTATTTCTTGCTTACAGTAACAGAGCATATTCTGAAGAACCCTTAATAAGCTGGTAGTAATTTCAATTATTACTTACAAATAGTACTTACTTCGGTGGATATCCATTTGTTTCCTTTTTTTACAAGCAGCTAATGAATAAAAGTGATCTTGTGCATTCTGGTATATAAAGACCATAAATTTATTGCAGCATAAGCTAGTGTCAAAAAATCTTAACATAAGTACAATTGCTAGCAGTGTATGTCTAAAATGATTCTACTCGATGATATGTACATTGGAATTTTTTTTTATTGCCTTTGGTAAATTTTGTGCTCATCAGAATGAGGACTGTTACAGCGATTAGCCAATTTGTTAGCTTATCTTTGGTCTTTCAAATAATCAGGATCGACTGCAAACCAATATGGTGGTTATTTTGTGTTTAATCAGAGTTTAATACAGAATATAACACACTAGTTATACAGCAAAAACATTTGACCGTGACAAGCAGCTGGTAACCGTCCCGATCCGACAGACGGCATGCACGAACAATTCTCCGGCTTACGGCCTCTCTTCCTCTCGTCTAGAACCTCCAAGAATGTTAACTTAGGTCAGCATGGGTCCACTCTCAGAAAAGTGTTAAATCAGTACCCACTCTTGTATTGCTGTCCTCTCCACCATCTGCTAAAAAGCTCTCTAGGTCTTTCTTTTATTCTCTTTTTAGGGGTGGGTCTGGGGTGGAATATGGATAGTATCATTCAACCTATAGTGGTTCCCCTTAAAACTAGGAGCCCAATGGCACGTCGTGTTCTTTGTCTCAACTCTTAAATGAAAACCCTCCCATAAAGGGTCACTTGTTTTTGTTCACATGTCTTTCCTGTTTATACTTTCTGAAGGCCCATCCATTGGAATTTATTTTATCTCCCTCATCCTTATCCTCCCAAGTTTGGAGTCAGACATGCCATTCTCAGCCTTCAGATGTTCGTAGCTGCTTATTATCAGTTATTTATGTTCACGCTGTTCAAGTAGCTTTAGCTATGCAAAACTAACTATTTCATTCCATTATCAGAATATTGTACCATGGAATGAATCATTAAATTCCCAAAGATATCTTCTGTTCTATTCTCATAGACTGGTTAATTTATGCATTTTAAAACAATTTTGATAAACAAAGTCAAAATCCTAACTTAGTATTATAATATGGTTATTAGCAGTAATAGAGGAAACATAGGTGTGGGCCTTAGTTGGTCAAATTAAAGATATATAAAAACAGCATCTAGCTAACCTGGAAACAAGGTCATATATGACCGTCATAGTTCAGAATGCTATAACATCCGCAGGGAACCAAAAACAAAAGCAGATTCGAAGCATCTATCTAGTTATTCTAATACTAGTCTGAAGAGACTTTTTGTCTCCAGTCCTAATACAATCATGTAAACACAGCATTATTTGCGTCATAATTTCATTCGCATAACCATATACATTTTAGACACCACTGATTTCTAACACTGGTAGTGCTGGTAAATGAAATCTCATCCAGTTTGGGCACTCATCAGCATCAAGGACTGCCAGGTTAAGTAAAGCAAGTGATGCTCTGCATCAATAATATGTAACAACCCACCTCGCAACATTCCCTACTACATCAATGTGACATTTCATTCACTTCCAAGCCAATCTATTTTAATCATTTTTGAAAATACCATCCTGCAGAAATAATACTAGGATATATTATTTGAACATCTTGCACATTTCTTAAACTTTGTTTATATAAAAAAAATATTTTTTGTTCCACTAGATAGACCAAACAATCTTGTACACAACCTGCAAAAACTTGAATGGGTGCAGTACAGGTCAGTCTAACAACACCAACTTGCATTTATATAGCATCTTTTAATGTAGAAAATTTCCTAAGGTGGCTCACAGTAGCGTAATCAGATAAACATTAACACTGAGTCGAAGAAGGAGATATTAGGGGGAAGAAAACAGGGTGATGGAAGTAATGGTCCAGAGCGTGTGCATGCAATGCTGTTGTGCAAGACCAGTAAAATAGCATTTCAACATTTACTAACACTTGGTTTGGTCTGCTTCATATTTCATCTAAAATGTATAAAGCACCACTGCGCAAGCTCTGGCATCTGTAGCATAACTTGCTTCCCCTAGCTGCTCAAAAAT
Organism: Pristiophorus japonicus; assembly: GCF_044704955.1. Lineage (NCBI taxonomy): Eukaryota > Metazoa > Chordata > Chondrichthyes > Pristiophoridae > Pristiophorus > Pristiophorus japonicus. The sequence goes on from NC_091978.1 coordinate 280,751,983, forward strand.
CAACCAGTGCCTGTTTTCTTGGTTTTGGGTACGAGAGTCTAGATATGCAGCAGTAGCAAAGTTAACTGGACTACATTTGTATTGTCGGTTCTAGCTGTTATACTAGACCAGTTGCAGTGTGGAAATGTATTCGAGCTCTTGTTTTTTGGTGTAATATGACCGAAAGTGAAATTTGGGAGTAATTGGTATGTTCTCTCATCCTATAAATATTGTACGGGATATATGTAAAAATCACCACAAATTCAGTACCAAATTGTTACTGTAACAATAGGATAAGTAATAGATTGCAGGATAGATTCAACCAGAGTTATATAGTATTGAGCTTGAAGTTTTATTTGTGCATTGAGTGGTACTCTGCACTCGTAAGCCATATGTTTTATAGGATTGACTCCCTTTGGAACATTGTTTCCCCAGAGTTCTTCCAAACTGAATAAAGGTAGCACGTGGGTCTGGTCCACCTTTTTTATCAGGCCTGGACCTGCTCACCCACTAGGCCAGGAATATTGTTTACATATTGGGTGGCATGTATGAACATTCCCCAGACATTGTAGGACCTTATTGCCAAGTTTGCTAATGGAGCTTTGTACTAATTGTTAATACCAGAATCACATACAGCAGTTATTCTTGTTGCTTAAACCATACAGTATAGATGAGGTAGGTTCAACAGCAAAGGAGCCTGGCTTTATTATAGGAATATCAATGTATAAACGTCAACGGTGAGGATTATATATAAATGAACTTGTGAACCAAAATCATTTTTTTAAGTAATAAACTCATTCATAGAATTAACCGTCCTCATATTTGTATTATTCCTACTGAGTCACAACTTTGTCTAAATTATTCTACCATTTAAGTGTGTAATTTTCAAAAATTGCAGATGGAGACTTAGGGGTCGAAATTCAGCCTTCCAAAAAAAGGCCTCTTACCGTCGGAAAACGGTGGCCAAGTGGCAGAATTGAATGGCTGCCGCCAGCGAAATTCACTTAGTTGATTTTTCCGGTGGTCCCCATTTCCGCCCCGCTGCTGCCAACCCCTCCTAAGTGCGTCATCAAAGAGCGCACCGCCGATCTCCCACACCTCCATCAAACTTCAGCTATAAAAATCTTCGGGCCACCGAGCGGTGCCCCTGACAACTTTTTCTGTTGGTGCACTGTGTTTTCAGTGTGTGCGGCACAGCTGTGCGGCGGCCATTCAAGGGGAGGGCACACTGCCGCGGCTGCCATTTTATTTTTTTTGTCGGCCGACTGCCAGGTCAGCCCGACAATTATGCTCCCGGGTTTGGCTGGGCCACCAACAGTCAGCCTGGCACCCCCTCTTGGCTTGGCCGAAACCCTCCCGGGTGGCCCAGTGGACCTAACTAAAATAATCGCAGAGCTTGCAGCAGCTCTACCCTTTAATTGAAGGGGAGAGATGTGGTGACGCACATGCGTTATGACTGACCGTGGCGGAGACTCCGTCCTGCCTCCACTTCCGCCCCTCTAGAGTGCTCACCGCCGCACTTCTACCCCCATTATGGCCGACTTCTCGTCTGCTCCCAAAAAAATGCCAAAGAGCTGAATTTCAGACAGGAGGTCACCTCATCCACAGTGGCGGTGAAAACACATCAGAAGCAGTGGTGAAAATACATCAGAAACAGTAGGTGCGACCCGTTTTGGGCGGCGCTGAATTTCTACCCCTTGGTATCCTTTGCATTACAGATTGTATACAGTGGAAGTTGATAAAACCTTTCACACATTTTAATTTCTTGTCGTTTGCAAGCAATGAATCAGTTTGGGTAAGAGAGTTGATTCATTGAGGTCTTGGAAGGAGACCAAGAACTAATTGCACAAAAAGCTGATGCAGACAAATGCCATTCATCGAGCAGCTGGGGCCACTTAAAGATCTGAATAAAATGGATAGATAGCAGGAATCTGCAAGGTGGTAACAGTTGTGGATTTTAGCTGATATGTAAACCATAAGTGAAGCTTGAGTAGCTTTTATTTATCAACTGAACTTCCAGGATTGCCTTACTGCCTTTGCCACCTTCATACAATTAAATTAAATGGATAAATGGATAAATGCTTAAGTGGTCCCACTAAGGCACACTTGTGCGCTATCTATCCCTGCAAACACCCTTTTCCCCCCCCCCCCCCCCCCCCCCCAAAAAAAAAGAAAGTTGGTGAGGGTCTTGAGACAAACAAGAAAAGTGCAAGGTGGAGAGCAAGTAGTGGTTTACATGGAAGGACTTTGATGAATGATAGGACATTTTTTTTGTTGAGATTATTTACAGAAATAACTTCAAAAAGATACCAGGCCTGCTTTTTCAAGTTTCTTGTCTTGTTCTCCTCCAGAGCTGTGCACAATCTTGAAAAACCCCTGGAGTATATTAAAAGCTTTTGTGAACTAATGGAATGTAGGATATCAATCAGTTGACTAATAAAGCATTGTAAGGTTGCTTTAATACAGTGGGATACCAAGTCGTATATGAAATTCTCTGTTACAGAACATTGGTCAGTTGATTAGACATACATTCTTATATTCTCCAATACTGCACTTACATTAAATATTTTCTCTTTTTTTTTATTGTGGTTATAAGGAAGCTGATTTTTTTTAAAACTTTGTCTAGTAGGATTCATATTTATCAGATGTGCTGTGATGATCGACCCAGAAATTGCGGTTGGAGGCTTCCCGCGGGGCAGATGCCTCCAATCTGAAAAATTTCTACGCAAGTACCGGAGGAGCGTGAGATTCCGTTGGGGAGGCCTTCTCTCCCCGCGCTGCGAAGCACGCTCCCGTCCTCCAGGTTCGAACGCAGAAGATGCAGTCACGTGTGACTGCTCAACCAATCATGTAAAGTATTCTCAATTAATAGCAATGGAAACTCTGTATCTACGAATTCTCAGTTTTTTTTTCAATTAATAGCAAACACAATAACACCAAATAAAAATTAAAAAAACTCACCTCACATAATTAAAATTAATTGAAATTAAAGTTAATAAATATCATAGAAAAATGTTTTTCCGAGTTTTTTTTAAAGTTTTTTTAATTTTGGTTTAAAATAATTTTAATGTAGTGGGCAGGGTTTTAAAAAAATATTTTTTACATTTTTTTATATTTTTGTATGTTTAAGTGTGATTTAAAACTCTTACGCCTGTAACAGTAGGCTATGCGCCTGCTTTTATCAGGCGCAAGAGATTTGAGGACATTTGCTGGACAAGATATGGGTAAATACCGCAATCTTACCCTTGCAAATGTCCTCGCTCCCGAAATGCGTTGAATCTGTCAAGCTCCAACTTGACAGATCGGAAATGCCAATTTTCAGTGCGTGCGCATTGTGCGCTGAAAACTGGCTTTTGCGATATCTTCCTGGGTCCGTAAACACTCAGTACAGACCTGGGGAGGCTGGAATTTCCAGGTCTATATCTCATTGGAGTACATATTTAAATTGCCATTCCTGAGTGTGCAGTTTAATGGTGACACTGCACAAGCGTAAATCTCATCACATTAGAAACATTTTAGGGGATTGATTATCCTGTTGGATATAAAATGAGTAGCATTTTGGCATTTCGTCTGTGGCTTGAACTATTTAATTTGTTCTTGGTCCATTTAAACACTTTTTTAATTATTTGGCTGTGCTAATTGGATTAATTCAGTGATGTGTCCATTTTGCAGTTACATTGCAGCCAGTTTCTATCCAAGCTCTTGAAATGAGTTTTGTTTGCCCGGTTGGGGTGGAGTGTAGAATGTTTCAGTATAAGGGGTGTCGCAGTTGTGTGAAGCGGACTGGTTGGGCTGGGTGCTCTTTGCCTTTCCGTCATTGTACATAGGTTTATATGTAACCTTTAGGGCTGCTGACCAAGAACTGTGCGGCTCTTTGTCGGCCGGCACTGATGCGATGGGCCAAAATGACCTCCCTCTGCGCTGTAAATTTCTATGTTTCTAAAATCTGCGGGGTTATACTACTAATTGGAACCGTACTTCAGGTATTTTCAGGCACACTACAATAGTCATTAGATAGTATAATATGGCTAATAAAGACTTGCATTTCTATAGTGGCTTATCACATTTCAAAAATGAGTAAGTGCTCCTCATATGAGTAATTTTTAAGTGTAGTTACAGTTTCTGATTAGGCACAGAAAGAGGCTATTTAATCCATTTGTGCCTATGCCAGCTTTCTGAAAGAGCAATCCACACAGACCTGTTTCCCTACCCTTTCTGCATATCTTTTAAGTTTTCCTTTTAAAAACTATTCTGGATTCTGCATCCACCACGGTTTCTGGTAAGGCATCCCATGTCCTAAAAGCTCTGCATTAAAAAAAAACCTTCCTTCATTCATTTGATAAATTTTGCTCTCTTTACCAACTCATTCACTAGTAAAAAATTTTTTTTTCATGATTTATCTTGTCAATGTCAACACCACCATCCAATTTAATTTTGACTGTCTTTATTCTAATGAAAAAAGCTCCAGTTTCTCCACTCTTTCCTCATAACTAAAGCCAGTCATCCATGGTATTAGTGAATCTCTTCTGCAGCTTTTCCATGCTCTTGATACCTTTCCAAAAGTAAGGTACCCAAAACTGGGTACAATATTCTAACTGCAGCCATACCAGTGATTTATATAGATCCAGCGTCACTTATTTTCTTTTGTACTAAATATTTCTGTATATAATCTGGGATCTTGTGCATTTAAAAAAAAATACAAATTCCAACAAATTGATCTTCCACTAATGTACCTAACGCCCCCCTCCCACCCCCCCACCCCCCCAAAGTGTCTCTGCTCCTTTTGAAGTTTTACCATTTAATGTACATATCCTCTCAGTCTTCCTCCCAAAATGTATTATCACTCATTTCTTGACACAGTACTGTCATGGGAACACTACTTCCAAGCCATACATCATCCTAACTTTATCCTATACCACCATTCTTTAATCACTAGGTTAAAATCCTGGATTCCCTACCTAACTGGTCAATGAGTAGGAGCACCATCATCACAGGTACTGCAGTGGTTCAAGAAGGCCACCCATCATCCCACTTCAGGGCAACTAGGGATGTCAATAAATGTGGCAATGCCAGTGTCAACCAAATCCTGTGAACAAATGTTTTAAATGGTTGCATCCAGCATCTATATGTCATACATAGAATCCTCTTTACAGTTAACAGTGTTTGCTATTTGTGTTCACAAATACTTGATAAAATATATCTCGTATGTCCAAATTTAGATCATTTATATAGATTGGAAGAGCATTAATCTTAACCCCATGCCTCCAAGAGACCTGCCTCATCCCAACAGTCCAAAAAAAAATCCATTAATTGATACTCTGTTTCCTGCTGTCTTTTTTTTAATCCAGCTTTCTATCCATGCTGCCAGACTCTTCAATAATATGTGCATTAATTTTATAAACAAGCCTGTGATGCAACACCTTGTGAAAATCCATATACACAACATCCTCTTTACAGTTAAGTGTTTGCTATTTGTGTGTTCACAAATACTTGATAAAATATATCTCGTATATCCAAATTTAGGTCATTTATATAGATTGGAAGAGCATTAATCGCCTTCATTTTATATTTAATATAAAATATCTAATATTTATCATTTAATACACTCTTATTTACTCAGAGCTCTACTACACTTGTCACATGCAACTTCCCTTTTACAAATCAGTGATTTTTTTCTTTATTCGTTCCTGGATGTGAGCATTGCTGGCAAGGCCAGCATTTATTGCCCATCTCTAATTAACAATATCTTTCTATATGACACTTCATTTTAAATTGTATAAGCCAGAAGCTTACCCACTACCTATGGTAGGCTGACTGCTCCATAGTTACCCGGTTTTGTCCCTTTCTTCCTTTTTGAACCAAAGTGTTAAATTGGCAGCCCTACATTTCTCTGGTGCAACAGCCACATCCAGGTATGTTTGAAAAATTGTGGTCAGTGCCTGTACTGTTTTTTCTTATTTCTGACAACATTCCAAGATGCCAGCTGTCTTTCCACTTTGAATTTCACCAATTTTTTCAGTACTACATCTGCATCTATAGCTATTTAATTGCATCACTTGCTCCACTTGTACCCTTTCATTCTCAGTTTGTTGTCATGCCTTCATCCTCCATAGGATTTTTTCAGTGATTGGTCCTACCCTTTCTTTAACTATTTGACTTTTTATGTGTTTAGAAAATCTTTTATGATTTGCCTGTATTGCGCCTGCCAGTTTTTCTTCATACTCTCTGGGCTTTTATCTTTTTTTCTTCCCCTGTATATTTTTATATTTTTAATATCATGATTTTCTTATATTATTACCTCAATTTAATCTTGACCAAAATGGGCCCACTTCAAAAAGTGGGAACAAAAGCTGTAACACTTCTAGAGACGCTGATACATTTGGATTGCACAATACAGAAGCAGTTGTGTCTTTAGATGTTGTGGAATCTGTCCCATTTATACTGCGGTATATATGATTCCACTCCACCAGCTGATTGACTGACTGCAAATATTATTTATAGGTCAAGATGCTGTCTGCTGGACCTTCCCTGATTGGGATAGGTTTATATGGGCCAGGGATGGGAAACCATAGCACTAGCCTGCATGGATGGGTTGATGGCTCCCACAGCTAGAAACAAAAGTGGTATCTGGCTGTCCTGCTACATTTTGAGGTATTAATGCCCTCTGCTTTACAGTGCAGCCGCTGACCACCTCACCCCCACCCACCGGTTTTCTGTGGCCATAAAGTGGTGCTGCTGTTACCTGAATATTGTCCTACAACATAAAAGGATTAGGGTTGCACAGCACTAAGAGTCCTGGAGTTTACAGTAACTCCATGTTGAGTATGGAGACAAAATCACACAAGTGCATTTTACAGGAGATATTTAGAAAACCTGCAGTTCCTCAGCTTCACAGTAACCTGCGACTGTAAAAAAAAACCTATAGTAGGTAAAGAAGAGGGAGAAAAGCATTTTATATTGAAAGCACTCATTCTGAATTTTGAAATTCAGTTTGAATCTGATAATCGTGTTTTCTGTTAATGTACCAACCAAAAGCAAGCCTAAGAATGTATATTATATATGAATATATCTTGTCCCTAATTGTGCACATGACACAGGAGAGTCTTGTGTCCACGATCTTCAGTGTAGGCTTGACTATTCCAATGCACTCCTGGCTGGCCTCCCACGTTCTACCCTACATAAACTTGGAGGTCATCCAAAATTCGGTGCCATTAGCCCCATTAAGTCCCATTCACCGATCACCCCTATACTCACTGAGTTACATTGGCTCCTGGTTTAGCAAGGCCACAATTTCAAAATTCTCATCCTTGTTTTTAAATCCCTCCATGGCCTTGCTTGCCCCTCCCTATCTCCTAATTTCCTCCAGCTCCACAACACCGCCCCCCCTCTCCACATTCCCCCCCCCCCCTGAGATTTCTGCACTCTTGAGCATCCCTGATTCTAATCGCTCCACCATTGGTGGCCATGCCTTCTGTTGCAAGGTCCTAAGCTATGGAATTCCCTCCCTATACCTCTTTACCTCTCTTTCCTCCTTTTAAGACGCTCCTTAAAACCTACCTCTTTGACCAAACTTTGATCATCTGTCCTAATTTGTTGTTGTAGTAGGCATATTATTTAATATTTTAACTTGCTGAACTTTACAAGACCATTTTAATTCCAGCTTTGCAAAATACCTCTTGCTGCTGCAGCTTTAAACGACGTCAGACGAAGTGATGTGTAATATAAATTATTCACTTCCCTTTGATAAGTTCCCCACAACTGATTCTCACCTGCTTCACTTTCTATCTTACAGTTGTTTCAGTGCTGTTCTTTGCTCCCCATAGCTGGACATTACTTTTTATTAGGCCTTCTTGGTGTTTGAGAATATTCTTTGCCAAGCTTATTTACTGGTGTTTGACATTGCACCTTGTGTGCATGAACAAGAGGAGTGGGAGAGAAACAGACGACAGAAAATGGGGAGCAAAAAGGAAGATAATAAAAACTATAAGAATCCAGAAAAAGCACAAATACAAATTGACAAAAAATCCAAAAACAGACAAATCACTAGCACTCAAGTTTTAAAGTGATCTAATAATTTTTGCATGGATTATTGGAGTATAATTGAGCCTACTACTCTGTTGGAATAACTTAATCATAGTTAATTTAAAAAATAATCATTGATTTGAAGAATTGTTTATTTATATAGTATATTTCACATTCTTGAACTCTCATAACGCTACCAATAAAATCATTTTGAAAATGTAGTCACTGTTGTAATAAAGGCAATCCCACATCTGCTAGTCTACGTCATTATCCGAGCAAGGGACCAAGAGCTCGTCCGTATTGCCTGCGCCATGACAGAAGCTGACGACTGCTGGCCTAATCGCTCTGTTAGCTCCATCAACATTGCCTCGAAATGCCGGCGGCAACAGAAACATTGCAAAAAAAATCAACGCTGAAGCGCTCAAAGACCATGTTTTTAAAAAAAAAAATTCAGCCAATGCCTCAACCAGCCGGACGACTCCCAATGAACTGGAGCCACATAGTGCCTGGTCTGCCCTCAAATCCACCATAATTAGCACCTTGGTTACTCTACCAGAAAACATCAAGACTGATTCAATGAGAATGTCCAGGAGCGAACAAACTGTAAACGCAAGGCATTCTTGATTTGGAAACAGCATCCCAATTTGAGAGAAAGAAAACGGATCTACAGGCAACTGAAGTTCGAGGTCCAACAAAAAAAACTCGTGACCTAAAGAACAGATGGTGGGTGAAAAGAGCGCAGGAAATCCAGCAACTAGCTGATAATCATGACGTGTGTGTTTTTTTTTTAGTGCAGTCAAGACCACCTACGGCCCAAGCACTTAAGGTCCTACCCCACTGAGGGCTAAGAATGGAGAGATATTCATCATGGACAGAGAGGCAGTCAGTGCCGCTGGGAGGAGCGCTTCGGAGATCTCCTTAACCAAGACTGTCTTTGACGTGCGCGTCCTCGACTCCATCCCACGGCATGCTACCCACCACCATCTCGGCACAATACCAGCCCTGCATGAGGTTGAAAAGGCCATCCGACAACTGAAGAACAACAAGGCCTCCGAAGCAGATGGAATCCCTGCCAAAGTACTAAAACATGGCAGAGAAGTATTCTTGAAGTGAATCCTTGACCTCATCACTCTTTTCTGGAAGAAGGAGAGCATGCTGGGGGATTTCAGACGCCGTGATCGACTATTTTCAAGAAAGGTGACAAGACCAATTGCGGTAATTACAGAGGAGTCTCCCTGCTATCTGCCACAGGGAAAATTATTACCAGAATCCTCCTCAATCATCGCCTCCCAGTGACTGAACAGCTCCTCCCAGAGTCGCAATACGGATTCCGTTTACATCGAGGCACAACGGACATGATTTTTACCATGCGACAAATCCAAGAAAAATGTAGGGAGCAGCACCAACCTCTAAACATGGCCTTCTTTGACCTCACAAAGGCCTTCAAAGCTGTCAACCGAGAGGGATTATGGAATGTCTTCCTCAAATTCGTCTGTCCTCAAAAAAAAATTGTTACCATCTTCCGCTTACTTCACAATGACATGCAAGCCTTGATCATTACCAACGGATCCACCACAGACCCAATACAAGTGCAGACCGAGGTCAAGCAAGACTGTGTCATTGCACCAACGCTCTTCTCAATCTTTCTCGCTGCAGTACCTCATCTAACCTCCAACAAGCTCTTGCCCCCCGCCCACCCACCCCCCCAGCTGAAGTGGAGCTAATCTACAAGTCGAACATGAAATTGTTCAACCTCCATCACCTCCAGTTGAGTACCAAGGTTGTCCCAACCTCTGTCATTGAATTACAGTTTGCGCACACTCAGAAGCCGAACTCCAAACCATCGTTAACATCTTCACTGAAACGTACGAGAGCATGTTCAGCCATGAACTCATTGAATGGCGGTGCAGTCTCGAAGGGCCGAATGGCCTACTCCTGCAGCTATTTTCTATGTTACATTAAACATCCATAAGACAAAGGTTCTCTACAACCTGCCCCCATCTCACAGTACTGCCCCTCGATCATCAAGATCCACGATAAGACCTTGGACAGCGTGGACCACTTTCCATACCTTGGGAGCCTCCTGTCATCGAGGGCAGACATCGATGACGAAACCCAATACCGCCTTCAGTGCGCCAGTGCAGCATTCAGTCACCTGAGGAAAAGAGTGTTTGAAGACCAAGATCTCAAACCCGGCTCCAAGCGCATGGTCTACAGAGCAGTAGGGATTTGCACCCTCCTTTATGCTTCAGAGACATGGACAATGTACAGTAGGCACCTTAAAGCACTGGAGAAGTACCACCAACGTTGCCCCCACAAAATTCTGCAAATCCATTGGCAGAATAGGCATACCAACGTCTCTGTTCTCTCTCAGGGCGACATCTCCAGCATCGAAGCATTAACCATGCTCAATCAGTTCCGATGGGCGGGCGACATAGTCCACGAGCCTGATACAAGACTCCCGAAACAGGCACTCTACTCCGAGCTCCGTCACGGCAAGCGAGCCCCAGGAGGGCAGGGAAAACACTTTAAGGACACTCTCAAAACCACCTTGAAAAAATGTAACATCCCCATTGACACTTGGGAATCCCTGGCCACTCAAAGTGGAGAAGAAGCATTCGGGAAGGCGCCGAACACTTTGAGTTTCTTCGTCGGGAGCACGTGGAAGTCAAGTACAATCACCCCACCCACCTGTCCCTTCAACCACCACCTGCCCCACCTGTGACAGAGCCTGTAGATCCCGCATTGGACTCATCAGCCACCTTAGAACTCGTGGTGTGGAAGCAAATCATCCTCGACTCTGAGGAACTGCCTAAGAAGACGACGACTCAGAGGTGTTCTTGCCATTTTAACTTTGCATTCTTGCTAGCGGTTTTTGGCTTCACACTGATGCTAAACTTGTGTGTAAGTCAGATGCTAAAGCACAGACTGATCCCAAAGCGCAGTGAAACTGCCTCCTCCAGGAAACCATGCCCCTCTTTGCTCTGGTATCTCGTCAGGGCCAGAAGAAAAAACACTTCACTTTAATGCTAGTTATGTATTCTAAACCAGAATTTTGCTGATGTGGTTTAACGTTATGCTTCCTCCTAGCCAATTTCCTTCAGGATTTGCAATCTAATTAAAGGCAGTTACTTAATAGAAATGGACATGGAAGAATAGGAATATACTTTGCAGATTAAGAGTGATGAGTGCTCTAGAATATCTCAATCTGAACAGTTGGAATTGGAAAGTTGCACCAATATTGTTACGGAATCCAGGAAAAATAAATGAGGCAAATTAACTAAAAAAAAAGACATATTAATAGTCACTTCATAAAGATTAAATTAGTATTTCCCTTGATTTCAGGAAGAATTACTTCATAATTGGAATAAATGGAATTCAGTGCCATTTGAACTATGGCTTTTAATGTTGAAAGTTTGGCACTGTGCTATCTCTATATGAACAATTCAGCAGTTATCTCTAAACTTATCGAACAGTCCATTATAGACGGTATCAGGATCTTTTTGTATGGATATGATCACCTTGCTCTGTCATAGATTTTACATCAAGTATGCCTCATGTAAGTTTTTCAACATTGACTTGTTTGGCTTCACTTCTTTTCCAGAACACTTGCAGGCCTTGGTGTTTTTCCATCTACACTATGATTTGATTGCTCCATCTTAAAATAATAGACCTGAAATTGTGGTCAGAGACTTCCCTTGGCGAATGCCTCTGAACCGCAAGTAAAATCCGTACTTACCTGATGGCCCCAGACCTACGAAGACTTGCCCACCTGGGCCTGCAGGCGTTTGCCTGTGTAAAGGCCTACATATTCCAGGGGTGCGTGCAGTTTGCAAGTGTTCCTGGGATCACGTGAGCCGGCCCAACCAATCAAAAAGGGGGTTTCCCATTATGCTTATGGGGATTCTATTTACATATGGAATTCCCCATAAGCACAATAGGAATCACAAAATTACATTTTCAAACAACCTAAATAAAAATAAATCATCACTCGTTCAAAATTAATTAAAATACAATTTAATTAAACATTTAAAACAAAAATGTACCGTTTTGAAAAATAAATGTAAACATTTTTAAAGGGGCTAAAAATAACCTAAAATAATTTAAGGTTTTTGAATGTTTAAAAAAAATTATTTTCATATTTCTTTAAACCCTTGCGCTGGTAAAGGAAGGCCATATGCCTGCTTGTTCCAGGTGTAAGAGTTTTGTGGGCGTTCGCTGAGCAGTACTCTGCACCAGCGAATGCCCATTTCTTTCGGATTCGTACAATCTGTCAAGTTGAAACTTGACAGATCGCGAGCTCCGGGTTTTCATGCGTGCGCATTGCATACGGAAACCCGGAACTTGCGGGACACACGACCGTGTACGCTGTGCATACATGGTCATAGGCCTCGGAAAATCCAGGCCATAATTTTCAATAGAGTTCATTAAGTACACTGGGGAATGGCCAGGAATGTAAAGTGATTGTGTGTTTCATGTTTTATGTCTGTATATATCTAATCTGTCCACAAAGAGAAAGGATATTAAATTTGAGTAATGCAGAATGTTATAAAGTTGTTTTATTAACATCATCACAACTGATATGGGCACGCTGCCTTGGAATACACTTAAATATATAATTAGTTTTTTAAAATCTCCTTCCATGCCTGATTTGTTCTTTTCAAAAGAGTGTTACCTGCACTCCTAATAGTGTACTATGTTGTTAGGCCAGAAGTAAAATCTGGAATTATTTTACTGACTAGTAAAGGAGATTACAATACCTGCTATATATATTTTTTAATCAATTTAAAAGCTGACAAAATTGGATTTTAAACTATTCTAATACAAAGGTTATACAAAAATCCACTATTGCATTGTTTTGGTAGGCATAAGTTCTTTTAGGTTTGTATGATTTTATATTTATTGAATATGTTCTGTAGAGGATGTATGTGTGCTTTTTAGTTGTAACCCTTTTTGTTGTATTTCGTTGGTGATCCTTGGTAAATGTAACTTGCAACATAAGCAGAATGAAAGAGAGAGATTTATTTTAATAGCAAATGCTGTTTAATAGCATTTACAGTAGAGGAAGCAGATAGCATATCAGAAATCCCAAGGAAACTAAATCAGGGACAGGGTCTCAATAGAATTACAGTATGTAAAATAACACTAATGAAGAAAATAATGGCATTAAAGAGTGGAAAATCCCCAGGACCAGGTGGTTTCTATCCCAGGATTTTAAAGTAAATAGATGAGTACATTGCAGATGCCCTAACTCGTAATCTTCCAGAGTTCCTCGATTCAGGAACCGTTCATTTAGTTGGAAAATTGCGCATGTCACTCCACTATTTAAAAATGGCGAGAGGGAAACCAGAGAATTATAGACCAGTTAGCCTAACATTTGTTGTCTGGAAATTGCTAGAGTCTTATAATTAAGGATAGGGTGACTGAATACAAATTTTCAGTTGATCAGAGAGAGCCAGCATGGATTTGTGAATGATAGGTCATGCCTGACAAACCCGATTGAATTTTTTGAAGAGGTGACTAAAGTAGTGGACACGGTAATGTCTATGGGTATGGACTTCCAGAAGGCATTTGATAAAGTCCCACATAAGAGATTGTTAATTAAGGTAGAAGCCCATCATCATCATAGGCGGTCCCGTGAACGAGGATGACTTGCTTCCACATGAGATCACAGATGTTTCAATGAAGGACCCGATGTTCCAGTCCTGAACTCCAATTGAAGGGGTGGAAGATGCCTGTGCATGAATTTTTTTAACGTGTGGTGACCGTTGCACATCAGCCACCACACAGACTCGACAGAGCTAGGCCTTTATCCAATGGCAAGGGTTAACCAGGACGACTGGAGACCTGCTCTACTTCACGGACCTAGTGCGCACACATAGTGCAGCATGGGCAGGCCTGGGCTGCCCTGGGCCCGCGGCTCTTCTGGGCCCTGTACCCTCATTCGTCGCTCCTCCACCGCGATCCCCTGCCGCTCCTCCGCCACGATCCCCCGCCGCTCCTCCGCCACAATCAGTCGTTGCAAGTCTGCCATGACCTTTCATGCTCCTCTGCTTTACCAGGGCCTAGCCGATGCTCCTGCCCAATGCTCCAAACGACGACCTGAGTCCTGATGACGTCACCTCGAAGCTGTCACACTCTTGGAGTGGCTCACGCTGGAAGCTGCAGTGGCATGCTCCAGCTCTTTTTATAGCCCCGACCTGCGGTGGTGAGCTCTCGCAGGTCGGGGCGGCCCACTAAGGTAGAAGCCCTCGGAATTGAGGGCAAATTATTGGCTTGGTTAGGAAATTGGCTGAGCGGCATGAGACCGGCAGTAGGGATAATGGGTAGGTACTCAAATTGGCAGGAGGTGACGTGTGGTGTCCCACAGGGATCTTTGTTGGGGCCTCAACTATTCACACTATTAACAACTTGGATGATGGCATAGAAAGTCATATATTCAAATTTTTCGATGAGACAATGATAGGTGGAATTGTAGGCAGTGTAGATGGAAGCATAATGTTACAAAGAGATATTTACAGATTAAATGAATGGGCAAAACTGTGGCAAATGGATTTCAATATAGGCAAATGTGAGATCATCCATTTTGGACCTAAAAAAGGATAGAACGGGGTACTTTCTAAATGGTGAAAGGCTAAAAACAATGGAGGTCCAAAGGGACTTGGGGGATCCAGGTACATTGATCATTAAAATGTCATGAACAAGTGCAGAAAATAATCAAAAAGGCTATTGAGATGCTGGCCTTTATATCTAGAGGACTAGAATACAAGAGGGTAGAAGTTATGCTGCAGCTATACAAAACCCTGATTTGACCACATGTAGAGTACTTTGAACTGTTCTGGGCAGCACTATGGGCCCAAATTTCCCCATGAGTTGCACCGTTTTTTTTTGGTTTAACTTGATTTTTCTGGTGTATCTTTTAAGTTGCAAATATGGCCATTTAATTTGCGCCAGTGTAAGTGAGTTAGTTAGGTTTTTTGTTAGGAGTTTTTTTTTTCAAGTGGCGTTCCCAGCCACTTATACCATTTATGCCAATTTGGCCAGAAAAAAGATGTACTAAATTAACTTAGGGCAGCGTATGTGTCCACTTTTGTCTGCACAGAAAGACCTTACTTACAGTTAAGGAATCGGTGCAAGTAACTACATTTAAAGCACCACCAAGCACCAAACAAAGCGCAAAAATAGAAGCAACCCTGCACCTAAAGCACCAAAATCAATCAGCAAATAACAAATAAAAAATAGAACTCCTTCCTTACGGAACGCAGCAGCCGCCGATGAGGGAGCCCATTCAGCCAGGGACGGCATACTTCAGCCCTTCCCACAACCTGCAGCGTGCGTTTGCTGAAATGGCCTGCCAGGAGCTGCTGCACATGCGCGCAGCCTCTAGTGCACATGTGCAGAAGTCCCGCCACTGTTTTCAGCGCCGGGACTGAGCCCCGCCCCCCTCTCTTCATTGTATGCCACGCCAGCTCCACAGATGGCCTGAGAATCGGCCATGATCACAGGGAGCTTTTTCGGCGCAGCTTTTGAGGTAAAAAGTCGGCGGGAGGCGCGAAAAAAAACGGAGGGCCAAATTTGGGCCCCATATCCTTGTATATTGGCCTTGAAGGGAGTGTATCGGAGGTTTACCAGAATGATACCCAGACTTCAAGGGTTCAATTACAAGGAGTTACACAAATTCGGGTTGTATTCCCTTGGCATTTAGAAGGTTATGCGGGGGGGGTCATCTGATCAAATTTTTCAAGATGTTGGAGGGAACAGATAAGGTAGCGAGATAAACTTTCCACTGGTTGGGGATTCTACGACTAGGAGGCATAGTCTAAAAATTAGAGCCAGACCTTTCTGGAATGAAATTAGGAAACACTTCTACACACAAGGGTGGTAAAGGTTTGGAACTCTCTTCCGCAAACGGTATTGATGTTAGATCAATTAATTTTAAATCTGAGATTGCTATATTTTTGTTGACCAAAGGTTTTAAGGGATATGGAGTTAGGTCACAAATCAGCTGTGATCTCTTTGAATGGTGGAGTAGGCTAGAGGGGCTGAATGGCTTATTCCTGTTCCTTTGTTCCTGACAATGGATTTTTTGAGAACTGTTCCCAGTCTTCAGTTTGTTAAAATTATCTCTACAAAATTCATGATGTTTACGTAATTCTGGCAGGGGTGCTCTTGTGGGAAGTTTTTCCTATTTTATATTTGAAGGAAAGCCAGCTGAACATTACAGTACAATATTTCTCATCACACTTCGACATAGATATTGGAATCACATTAAGCCATTGAACAGTGGTATTGATTTAACATTACAATTGACATGTTTAAATTATTATTTTACCTGTTTGATGCAGTGATATTAACATGTAGTTGAGAACGGAATAATATATAATAAAACTTGTGCAATATAATTCACGTCACATTTAAAAATTCTATTAAACTGCTATATTGTAGTATTTTATATTTTAAAAAATACCTACGTAACCTAACTACTATTCAGGAAATTGATTTGTCAACTGTACTAACTGAAGTGAAGTGCTGGCAGACGTCTCGAGGGATCTTTAAAATTGCAGTATGATAGAGCTTTTGAATGGAACACTTACCCTCTTCAGGCTCCCAGTGTCAACTTCAAATAATTACAAATGAGATATTGCACAGCAGCTAAAGGGTAATGCCCTTTCTATGCTGCATCAACAAAATGCCTGAGCCCCAACCCCATAAGAGCAGTATTGCACAAATTTGATATTTAGACTTCCCATATCAGTTCCCTCTTTCGCCTCTAAGATTGCCATTTATAGCTGACTCATCCATGCAGGACTGATTTGTCTGGTATGTCCAACATAATGAGACAAATCAGCTCGGATGTGCAGAATAGAGTGTGAACACACAATTGGCAAACAGCCATCAGTACAGATAACTGGGTCCTCACCGTCATACTCCTCCACAGTCCTTCCTGATTCTGTGCTCTATAGTCCAGATGTACATTTAGTTTCTCCATGCTATTGCCACATTTTTTAATCCATTTAAAAGCTGACAAAATTGGATTTTAAATTATTCTAAAACAAAGGTTATACAAAAATCCACTATTGTGTTGTTTTAGTAGACATAAGATTGTTCTTTTAGGTTTGTATGATTTATATATATTGAATATGTTCAAAAAGTCCAACTTGCTTAATTTGGGGAAAAAATATTAATTCTGGGAAGACAAACAGACAAATCTTGTAGACAAATTAATGTATTTGCTTTGGCTAAACATTATTGATTTTATTCAATTGGACAGGTCATGTTGCTCTAAATTGAATACATTGCAGATATTAACTTTTATAAATTGTAGATTCATCCACTCAGTTAAGGTTTCAGGGAGTTTTCTTTGTTAACTTGATGTACATAAAAAAAACAAATGTAATGTAAACTAAAAAAATTATTCCTTTAGTTATTAATTGAAGTTATTAACAAATACTTAGTAATTGAGGAAAAAAGCAGAGCTCCTTACACCAGATAATTTAATTTACTCTAATTGTACTGTTCATCCATTGAGATCATTACCATGAAGATACCTGTATTCAATTCAGAGCACATGGACTTTGGCAGGAGAAGGGGTTAATGAGAGTCAATTGGAAATAGCAAAACGTAGCTAGAGTAAATCTTAAAAGACTATCAGAATTACACAGAGAATCATAATCATCACATAAAGTTTCTCCGTTATCATGGATTGTAAACCATTTATATGCAGAAAGGTTTTGCTCACTAGCTTGCTTCCCGCATCAGGCACCAGTTGGGATTGCAGGTATAAAGTGTGAAAAGTTACCTTTTATTCTCTTGATGGACTAACTGTAGAGATAGTAAAGGAAAACTTGCATTTATATCGTGCCTTTCTTGACCACCGGACGTCCAAAAGCGCTTTACACCAATTAAGTACTTTTTGAAGTGTAGTCACTGTTGTAATAGGGCACCAATACTTTAAGGTTGTGATTTTAATACGGCTGGGCAATCTTCCTGGCAACAATATCAACTAGGTGGCATACACTGGGTATTGATCTTGGAGGAATTGCCGTAGTGATAGTTTGTATGCTATAAGCCCAAATCTCCCAGGAGCAGGGTTTAGACTACCCAGTCTAATATTCTATATATGGGTTCCTTCATCCAGAAAATCTGGGCTGGAATTTGAAACCAGAGGTGAAAGAACAGTGTGCTAACGCAAAATGCCACCCACTGCCTCACCGATAAATCTATTTCAGTGCCATTAATATTGGTAAGAATGTTTTTTTGAATCCCTCGCGTTTAGAATAGTTTGAGTGCCAACATTCCACTTAATACCTTGGGTATCACCCTCCTGTATGGCTCAGAGACGTGGACCATATACAGTAGACACCTCAAATCGCTGGAGAAATACCACCAATGATGTCTCCGCAAGATCCTGCAAGTCCCCTGAGAGGATAGACGCATCAACGTCTATGTTGTTGATCAGGCCAATGTTCCCAGCATCGAAGCACTGACCACACTCGACCAGCTCCGTTGGGCGGGCCACATTGTCTGCATGTCCGACACAAGACTCCCAAAGCAAGTGCTCAACTCGGAACTCCTGCACGGCAGGCGATCCCCAAGTGGGCAGAGGAAACGTTTCAAGGACACCCTCAAAGCCTCCTTGATAAAGTGCAACATCCTCACCGACATCTGGGAATCCCTGGCCAAAGACCGTCCTAATGGGAGGAAGAGTATCCGGGAGGGGGCTGAGCACCTCGAGTCTCGTCACCGAGAGCATGCAGAAAACAACGCAGGCAGCGGAAGGAGCGTGCGGCAAACCAGACTCCCCACCCACCATTTCCTTCAACGACTGTCTGTCCCACCTGTGACAGAGACTGTAATTCCCGTATTGGACTGTACAGTCATCTGAGAACTCACTTTTAGAGTGGAAGCAAGTCTACCTCGATCTCGAGGGATTGCCGATAATTGATGATTAATACCTTGGATAAGTAATCTGTTCGTATATCAAGGGTTGTAATTTATGCAAGGGTGGATCATGTGTGATGAATTTACTAAAAGCTTCAGAGCAAATTAATAGGAAATAACTTAATCTTTTAGTGAACAGCTATATTGGTAGCAAGAGTTATGTTATACATTAACACTTTCCTCAAACACTCTCATATTCTGATGCCAAACTAGATTATATCTTTGATGATGTACACTGAAATATCTATACCATATAGACCACAATTGTGTTGTCCACTGATGGAGCCATATGTTATGCAGTGCTTCTATAAATGCACCCTTCCCCCCCCCCCCCCCCCAACCCCCTCTAATTTCCGGTCATTTGACTTGTTGGATTTGTTTTCTTTACTAGATTGCTAATATTTTGGGAGAAGTTTTTCTTCTTGATTGTTATACTTGTGTACCAGTATGACAGTTGTGTACTTAGGTTTGAGGTACTTAAGTGACAAACAATGCAAGTATGATGTGTATATAAGTCTCAATTGAATTAGTTTATTTCAAGTTGTACAGATTGAAATGTTTAAAGACTATGTTTATATCTGTTTTGGAGGTCCATGCACCGTACCATTTCATTTTGACTGCAGTGTGATTTATTTCTTGCTTTTGAATTTGGTATGCAAATAGTATGCAAGGCTCTCACCTGGAACCCATTTAATAGTGCGCAAACACAACAGCCACAGAGAAAACCTCCCTCTGCAAACAATATCATGGAATAGTACGGCACAGAAGGGGGCCATTTGGCCCATTGAGTCTGCACCAGCTCTTTCGAAAAGCAATCCAATTAGTCCCATTCCCCCGCTCTTTCCTATATACCTGCAGTTCTTCTTCAAATACTTATCCAATTCCCTTTTGACAGCTACTGTTGAATCTGTTTCCAGCACCCTATCAGGCAGTGCATTCCAAAATCCTAATTACTCGTTGCATAAAAGTATTTTTCTCATGTCACCTCTGGCTGTTTAGCCAATTAAATTTGTGCCCCCTGGTTATCGACCCTTCAGCCACTGGAAGCAGTTTTTCTTTATTTTCTCGATCTAAACCCTTCATGATTTTAAACATCTCTATCAAATCTCCTCTCAGTCTTCTCTGCTCTAAGAGATCAACTCCAGTTTATCTAGTCTATCCTCATCCTTTGACTGCAGCTCTCTACCAGTATCTTCACCACACAGACTGCAGCGGTTCAAGCAGATAGCTCACCACCACCTTCTCGAGGGCAATTAGGGATGGGCAATAATGCTGGCCTTGCCAGCAACCCCTACATCCCATGAACGTATAAAGAAAAAAAACATAAGTGGCGCAACTGGGTTGGTGCCACTTATGTATCATCTAGACTTACTGCTTAGTTCATCTTGAGTCGTGGTCAAGTTTACCACAGGTTTGCTCATCACACTCAATCTTGGGACCCACAAATAGCAATGAGGTGAATGACCAGTTGAACAATCAATTTTTCTTTGAGTTGAAGATTAACATCTGTCATTGGGAAAATGCTGGAGTCCATCATTAAGGAAGTAGTTGCAGGACATTTAGAAAATCATAATGCAGTCAAGCAGAGGCAGTATGGTTTTATGAAAGGGAAATCATGTTTGACAAATTTGCTTGAGTTCTTTGAGAATGTAACTAGCATGGTGGATAAAGGGGAACCAGTAGATGTCGTGTATTTCGATTTCCAGAAAGCATTCAATAAGGTGCCACATAAAAGGTTACTGCACAAGATAAGAGCTCACGGGGTTGGAAGTAATATATTAGCGTGGATAGAGGATTGGCTAACTAACAGAAGACAGAGAGTTGGGATAAATTGGTCATTTTCAGGTTAGAAACATTGGTGCAGGAGTAGGCCATTTGGCCCTTCGAGCCTGCACCGCCATTCAATAAGATCATGGCTGATCATTCCCTCTGTACCCCTTTCCTGCTTTCTCTCCATACCCCTTGATCCCCTTAGCTGTAAGGGCCATATCTAACTCCCTCTTGAATATATCCAATGAACTGGCATCAACAGCTCTCTGCGGCAGGGAATTCCATAGGTTAACAACTCTCTGAGTGAAGAAGTTTCTCTTCATCTCAGTCGTAAATGGCCTACCCCTTATCCTAAGACTATGTCCCCTGGTTCTGGACTTCCCCAACATTGGGAACATTCTTCTCGCATCTAACCTGTCCAGTCCCATCAGAATCTTATACGTTTCTATGAGATCCCCTCTCATCCTTCTAAACTCCAGTGAATAAAGGCCCAGTTGATCCAGTCTCTCCTCATATGTCAGTCCAGCCATCCCTGGAATCAGTCTGGTGAACCTTCGCTGCACTCCCTCAATAGCAAGAACGTCCTTCCTCAGATTAGGAGACCAAAACTGTGTACACTATTCCAGGTGAGGCCTCGCTAAGGCCCTGTACAGCTGCAGTAACACCTCCCTTCTCCTATACTCAAATCCCCTAGCTATGAAGGCCATCATACCATTTGCCTTCTTCACCGCCTGCTATACCTGCATGCTCACTTTCAGTGACTGATGAACCATGACACCCAGGTCTCGTTGCACCTCCCCTTTTCCTAATCTGCCGCCACCCAGATAATATTCTGCCTTCGTGTTTTTGCTCCCAAAATGGATAACCTCACATTTATCCACATTATACTGCATCTGCCATGCATTTGCCCACTCACCTAACCTCTCCAAGTCACCCTGCAGCCTCTTAGCATCCTCCTCACAGCTTACACCGCCACCCACCTAGTGTCATCCGCAAACCTGGACATATTGCACTCAATTCCTTCATCTAAATCGTTATTGTATACTGTAAAGAGCTGGGGCCCCAGCACTGAGCCCTGCGGCACTCCACTAGTCACTGCCTGCCATTCTGAAAAGGACCCATTTATCCCGACTCTCTGCTTCCTGTCTGCCAACCAATTCTCTATCCACGTCAGTACATTACCCCCAATACCATGCGCTTTGATTTTGCACACCAATCTCTTGTGCGGGACCTTGTCAAAAGCCTTTTGAAAGTCCAAATATGCCACATTCACTGGTTCTCCCTTGTCCACTCTGCTAGTTACATCCTCAAAAAATTCCAGAAGATTCGTCAAGCATGATTTCCCTTTCATAAATCCATGCTGACTTGGTCTGATCCTGTCACTGCATTCCAAATGCGCTGCTACTTCATCCTAATGATTGATTCCAACATTTTCCCCACTACTGATGTCAGGCTAACTGGTCTATAATTACCCATTTTCTCTCTCCCTCCTTTTTTAAAAAGTGGTGTTACATTAGCTACCCTCCAGTCCATAGGAACTGATCCAGAGTCGATAGACTGTTGGAAAATGATCACCAATGCATCTACTATTTCTAGGGCCACTTCCTTAAGTACTCTGGGATGCAGACTATCAGGCCCTGGGGATTTATCGGTCTTCAATCCCATCAATTTCCCTAACACAATTTCCCGCCTAATAAGGATATCCTTCAGTACTTCCTTCTCACTAGACCTACTGTCCCCTAGTACAATCGGAAGGTTATTTGTGTCTTCCTTTGTGAAGACAGAACCGAAGTATTTGTTCAATTGGTCTGCCATTTCTTTGTTCCCCATTATAAATTCACCTGAATCCAACTGCAAGAGACCTACGTTTGTCTTCACTAATCTTTTCTCTTCACATATTTATAGAAGCTTTTGCAGTCAGCTTTTATGTTCCCTACAAGCTTTCTCTCGTACTCTCTTTTCCCCCTCTTAATTAAACCCTTAGTCTTCCTCTGTTGAATTCTAAATTTCTCCCAGTACTCAGGTTTGTTGCTTTTTCTAGCCAAATTATATGCCTCTTCCTTGGCTTTAACACTATCCTTAATTTCCCTTGTTAGCCATGGTTGAGCCACTTTCCCCGTTTTATTTTCACTCCAGACAGGGATGTACAATTGCTGAAGTTCATCCATGTGATCTTTAAATGTTTGCCATTGCTTATCCACCGTCAACACTTTAAGTATCCTTTGCCAGTCTATTCTAGCCAATTCACGCCTTATACCGTCAAAGTTACCTTTCCTTAAGTTCAGGACCCTAGTCTCTGAATTAACTGTGTCACTCTCCATCTTAATAAAGAATTCTACCATATTATAGTCACTCTTCCCCAAGGGGCCTCGCACAACAAGATTGCTAATTAGTCCCCTCTCATTACACATCACCTAGTCTCGGATGGCCAGCTCTCTAGTTGGTTCCTCGGCATATTGGTCGAGAAAACCATCCCTAATACACTCCAGGACATCCTCCTCCACCGCATTGCTACCAATTTGGTTAGCCCAATCAATATGTAGATTAAAGTCGCCCATGATAACTGCTGTACCTTTATTGCACACATCCCTTATTTCTTGTTTGATGCTGTCCCTAACCTCACTACTATTGTTTGGTGGGCTGTGCACAACTCCCACTAGCGTTTTCTGCCCTTTGGAATTCCGCAGCTCGATTTCACATCATCCAGGCTAATGTCCCTCCTTACTATTGCATTAATTTCCTCTTTAACCAGCATTGCCACCCCACCTCCTTTTCCTTTCTGTCTATCCTTCCTAAATGCTGAATACCCTTGGATGTTGAGTTCCCAGCCTTGGTCACCCTGGAGCCATGTCTCCGTAATGTCAATGACATCATACCCGTTAACTGCTATCTGCGCAGTTAATTTGTCCACCTTATTCTGAATACTCCTCGCATTGAGGCACAGAGCCTTCAGGCTTGTCTTTCTAACACACTTTGCCCCTTTAGAATTTTGCTGTAATGTGGCCCTTTTTGTTTTTTGCCTTGGATTTCTCTGCCCTCCACTTTTACTATTCTCCTTTCTGTCTTTTGCTTCTGACTCCATTTTGTTTCTCTCTGTCTCCCTGCATAGGTTCCCATCCCCCTGCCATGTTAGTTTAACTCCTCCCCAAAAGCACTAGCAAACACTCCCCCTAGGACATTGGTTCCGGTCCTGCCTAGGTGAAGACCTGGCAAACTGTTGGCAAACTGTTGCTAATGGGGTGCCACAGGGATCAGTGCTGGGGCCTCAACTATTTACAATTTATATTAATGACTTGGATAAAGGGACCGAGTAGCCAAATTTGCTGATACAAATATAGATAGGAAAGCAAGTTGTGAGGAGGATGCAAAGAATCTACAAAGAGATATAGATAGGCTAAGTGAGTGGGCAAAAATTTGATAGATGGAGTATAATATGGGAAAACATGAGGTTAGCCACTTTGGTAGAAAAGTAAAAACGCTAATTATTATTTAAGTGGGGAGAGATTACAAAATGCAGTGGTACAGAGGGATCTGGGGGTCCTTGTACATGAAACACAAAACATTAGCATGCAGGTACAGCAAGTAATTAGGAAGGTAAATGGAATGTTGGCCTTTATTGCAAGAGGGTGGAGTATAAA
This sequence comes from Pristiophorus japonicus, assembly GCF_044704955.1. Lineage (NCBI taxonomy): Eukaryota > Metazoa > Chordata > Chondrichthyes > Pristiophoridae > Pristiophorus > Pristiophorus japonicus. Next base: position 280,776,333 of record NC_091978.1, read on the forward strand.
AGTAGGGACGTCCTGCTACAACTGTACAAGGGGTTGGTAGGACCACACCTAGAATACTACATACAGTTTAGGGGCTAGAACCTCCACTTTTTTTGCATGCTTAATGCTCATTTTACCGCTGAAATGATGTGTAACGCCCATATATTGCCCATTTTGGCACAAAATGGAAACTGATGGACATTTTTAGGAAACTTATCGGCGAGTGTTACTTTCCTCATGTGCTTAACGTTGGGAAAACATATTACTGCCCGCCCACTTTTTTGGTCCTTGCTCTCATCTGTCATTAGCAGTGATGGTGCGGAACCTAGGGGTGGGGTGCCGCGCTCAGGGACCACTGGGAGGCCTGTGGCAGCAGTGTTCCTGGCTATCGCATCCAGGGACTCCGTCATGCGCTGAATGTATTCAGTCATGGTGGCCAGCTGTCGGGATATGCCCCCCAATGCTTCGATGAGCTGGTCACCAATGTCTACCGTCCTCCTGGACAACTGTACCATCTCTCCGCTGTCATGTTGTGCTCGTGGAACAGACCTGCTGTGTCCACGAGGCCTCCGCGGGGTCGGTGCCATCCTGGGGACAAATGGGGTGCCCTGTGGAGAGGTGCTTGGGGGTACTTCCAGAGTGGAGGTGGGAATGACCGGAGGACCACTAGATGGCCTTGGGGTAGAATGGCTTCTGGAGCATGGAGCAGGTTCTTCAAAGTCCATGCTCTCATCCGTGGAGAACAGACCCAGCGGCTTGACGGGTGAGAATCGGAGCCCCTCAGCACCATGTAATAGGATCACCCGCCGACTCCTGCCCCGCGCCCCCACCTTCTGGCCTCTGTGGTCTTGCCTAAGGCCGCACTGCTGGCTGAGCTGCAAAACACAAATGAGGTTATTAGAGGAGAAGGGGGTGCTAGGGTGACGAGGTGAGTCCCGCGCTACACACAGCATATGCACGACAGAAGCACCACCTCTATCAAAATCATCACACATTTCATGACCATCAACACATGATTTTCATTCGGCCAGCATTATTTCTGTGACACTTTTAGAAATCATCTATCATATATGATTGTTCAGATACAAGTGGGTGTGACATCTATAGACTTTACATGACGCAATGATGTAAGGTTTACCCACGTGGCATCACTTCAGAGTCTGCAGATGCGTCCGGGGGTGCTTCCCCACGAGTGCAAGCACTCGCTTCTCCATCTCTGTCATGTCGCTGGGGATGGATGGCCCCCCCCACCTGTTCGCCTCTGCACGGACCTCATCATCAATAGCTTCTTCTGTAAAAGGTGACAGGACGACATGACATGAGATCATTGCGTGATATCATTGCTAGGTACTGTCATAGACACTGATACAACACATAACCGACAACTGTAATCATGATTATTATGATTATCATTCCTTACCAAAAGATGTACACCGTGACCACAGACTTTGAGTAAAACATTCCTGGTAAAAGTGCAAGACCTCATATCTGCTGATAGTCACTCATAACTGTTACAAATCAAATTATATAAACACATAAGTACATGTAAATCAATGTAATACTTACTCTTGTGGATCCCACAAGGTCGTTCCATCGTTTTCGGCATTGGTTGTTGGTCGCCGACGAGACCACCTCTGCTCTGCTCTCTCGGTCCATATCCTCTGGTAGGCCTTTGGGGTGGGCTTCCCACGCCCTCCCTGTGTCAAATCACCCCAGTGTAAATTGACGACCTGCAGGAGGGAGGCATTTGCCTCATCCAAGAACCTCCCAGCTCTTTTGAGGCCTCCAATGTGCTCCTCTCCCACCCCGCTGCGCTTTCCCGCGTCAGTCTCCACAGCGTGCTGTGATGCCTCCTCCCCTCTCTCCATTATAAGCCAAATTCGGTCAAATATGTGGCTGATAACACCTACTTTTTGTTTGCCTATTTGCTGTGAAGCTCTAAAGTCTCCCTCCTTCCTTCCAAAGCTGCCACACCACACCCAGTCACGCCGTCAGTCCCTCTGAGCTCCCCCTTTCTCTGTCTCCTCTTTTGCGCATGTCATGGTGACCCTTAACCTCCAGAATCGCTGAAATCGAGCATTGCCATGCCGTAAGGACGGCCACACTTTATGGCAGAAGATCAAAAAAATGTTACGCTACCGCCCATTTTATATCACTCATGGTAACGTCCATTTTCAAAAGTGGAGACTAGGTGGTTTGAGAATGGGCGATAACCACAAAAGTGGAGGTTCTAGCCCTAGGTCTACTTATTTAAGGAAGGATATACTTGCACTGGAGGCAGTTCAGAGAAGGTTCACGAGGTTGATTCCTAAGATGAAGGGGTTGTCATAAGAAAGGTTGGGCAAGTTGGGCCGCTATTCATTGGCGTTTAGAAGAATGAGAGGTGATCTTATTGAAACGTATAAGATTCTGAGGGGGCTTGACAGGGTAGATGCAGAGAGGATGTTTCACCTCGTGGGGGAATCTAGAACTAGGGGGCATAGTTTCAGAATAAGGGGTTGCCCATTTAAAATGGAAATGAGGAGGAATTTCTTCTCTGAGGGTCGTGAATCTTTGGAATTCTCTACCTCAGTGAGCTGTGGAGGCTGGATCATTGAATGTATTTAAGGTGGAGATAGACAGATTTTTGAAAGATAAGGGAGTCGAGGGTTATGGGGAGCTGGTGGGGAAGTGGAGTTGAGACCAGGATCAGATCAGCCATGATCTTATTGAATGGCGGAGCAGGCTTGAGGGGCCAAATGACCACCTCCTGCTCCTATTTCTTATATTCTTATGTAGATGCAACACTGGCAATGTAGTATATGTAGGCACCTTTAGTAATGACTCCACGAGGCAGGGTATGATACTTAAACTGTGCAGATCTGTAGTCCTTTATTTGCAGCTCCTGAGTGACAACAACAAGCTGCGAGTTCCCTTTTATACTGGGTTACCTGCCGTGTGCAGGCAACCCCTAGGTCTCCAGCAGCAGCACCCTCTGGTGTACAGGCAAGGTGTGTACAGTGTAAAGGTACATTCAGTGTTGCATTAGTGTTACAGGCATGCATACACAACAGGCCAGGTGTCAAATATATTTTAGTCAATATAATCTTTTGGTGTTCTAACTGGTTTAATTTTGCCTAAGTTGTTTAATTGTCAGTTTGTATCTTAAATTCATTATTATTACTATTTTGCTATATATGGTGCAAAGTTAACGAATAATAACAACACCCCCTCCCTCCCCCAACCATGCAGAAATCAAGCACAGGCAACGGAAAGAGAGTGCGGTAAACCACTCCCGCCCACCCTTTCCCTCAATGACTATCTGTTCCACCTGTGACAGGGACTGTGGTTCTCGTATTGGACTGTTCAGCCACCTAAGGACTCATTTTTAGAGTGGAAGCAAATCTTCCTCGATTCCGAGGGACTGCCTATGATGATTTTCAGACCAATAGATGATTCACCTCAACATTAAACATCCTGCTAGCATAGTTAACAGGGCCACAGAAAGCAAAAACCCACTGCTTCTACCTCATCCATTACCATCCAGTGATACACTCTGTCCACCCCCCATTACACCAGGATACACTGCAGACCATCCTATTCAAAAAGTAGCCCCAGATTTTGGTGGTTATCTGCCCCCTAGAATTCAGAAGAATGATTTGAGACTTTTAAAAAATTTTGTTCATGAGAGGTGACCGTTGCTGGCAAGGCCAGCATTTATTGCCCATCCCTAAAGGAGCCTTCTGATGAATCTTCTAAGCATTACATTGCAACGAGAAAAGAAGTTGAGAAAGGGTTGTAGAATTGCTATAATTTTACAAATGGAAATTTCTGCAAACTTAAAGTACCAGTTTTATTTTGTTAATGAAACAAAGAAAAATATGGTTCATGAAGAGCAAACCCAAAACAGCTACTCCCAGTTAGAAACCTTGCAATGCCCTGAGTATATTTTTCCAATTGGTAGTTTTCTTCTTGCTGGAGACAGTTAGATGTAATTGGTAGTACTTTCTTCCCTAAATCAAAAGTTTATAATTTCAAGCACCCGCTATGAACTGAAGCACATAATCAAGCCTGGCACTTTAGTGAATTGCTTGGGGAGTGCTGTACTATTCGACATGCCATGTTCTGTTAAGATGCTAGACCGGGGCCCCATTTGGCAGCTGAAATGGACATAACAGATCCCATCGAAATATTTTCAATAGAGCAGAGCGTTCTCCTGGTCAGCATCCTTTCTTACACCAATACCAAAAAATAGATCACCTGGTAATTAATTAATTTTCTGTTTGTGGGACCTTGCTGTGTCCAAATTAACTGGCATGTTTGCCTACATAATAGGCAGTTGTGCAGTTAAAGTAATCTATTGGTTGTAAAATGCTTTGGGATGTCCTGGAGACATGGTAAGGGACTGTGCATATGCAAGTTCTTCTTTCTTCCAACCCCACCATACACTATTCCCCTAATAATGGCCCAGGTGGGCAACCTTCTTTTGAGGCCTCTGCCATTGTTGTCCGAAGTTGACTCTCATTTTAAATATTTATTTAGTCCCTGCCTATATCAGCTACTGAAGTTTCTTCAAACTTTGAAATAGAACATTCATGAAAGTATCCTCGTGTGCTTTTGTTTCTAAGCACAAGAAATTTAAATTTGCCTCATCCATAACATTTCAGTATTATTTCTGGAGTGATTGCATAGGGCACCAAAACTTACCTTTTAAACCGCTGCTATTGTGTTGAATGAATGTTTAAATTTTAGTATCTAATTTCAGTGAAGAATGAAGGCAAGAGGAAGGCAAGAAGAAGTTGCAAATGTATGGTCGCTTATCATGTTTACAGAACATCCCAAAGCATTTTACAATCAATTAATTACTTGAGAATATGACTCTATAAAGGCTTTTTTAAGATATACTTTTTTTGTCAAAAATATACTTTCATATGACAGGCCTTCTCATTACACCCTCTGTTCTTGTATTGTTTCTTTTACATGTGGAGCTGCGAGTGCTAAGCTACGACATTTCAGCACCTATCAAAACATACGCTGCTAATTGTATTCAGTAGGTTTTGTCTCAGTCTGCTGAGACATATATTTCCTTGAGTGCTTTTAACATTATTAGTAGTAGCATGATTTTTAACAGAAGACATTTCTTCTTTAAATTCTCTTGTGCTTAAAGATGTTTGTCATTCACAATATATTGGGATTTTTTCAGTTCTAGCTGTTTTCATTGGCTGTAATCATATGACTCTCAACATTTTACAAGATCTGATTTTTACTTTTAAGTGATCTGAAAAAGTATTAATTTGTTATGGAGGGTGTTGTTTTGTCACTTCAATAGCATTACATTCCTATTTTGGAAAAAAAGGAGAGATTAAAAAGGCACAAGGCAAGTGCTATAGCTCATACTAACTATTGATTCGGAGTTACCACACGTCCTGCCTCATGTTAAGTCTTTAGCCTTAGACTCTCTGTGTTAGCCATTTGTTGTTCACCCGAGTCTGAAAAAGAATCTACAGTAAAAGTGCATTTCTCCTCCCCCAGCCTCCTGAACCTCATAGAGAGGCATTCAGAAAAAGTTGCATATGCTGAGTAATGAAGCCAACCCAAGTTGTGTGCTGAGCAGCATATCGTTCAAAATCCAGTGCAGTATCTTAATACAAAAGCAAAACACTGTAGATGCTGGAAATCTGAAATAAAAACAAAAAATACTGGAAATACTCAGCAGGTCAGGCAGCATCTGTGGAGATAGAAATGAGTTAATGTTTCAGGTCGATGACATTTCATCAGAACTGGAAAGAGTTAGAGATGTAACAGGTTTTAAGCAAGTGCGGAGGCAGGGAAAGGGGGGAGGAGAGGAAAGAACTAAAGGGAAGGTATGTGATTGGGTGTAAGGGAGAGATTAAATGACAAAAGGTATGATAGTACTAGGCAAAAGGAAATGGTTATGGGACAATAAAGAAACAAAAGATGGGTCTAGAAGAGGTGTAAATGGAAATAGCAGAATCATCAAACAGCTGCCACCTGAAAAAATGGGGGCAGAGGTTATGATTGGAAATTGTTGAACTCGATGGTGTGTCCAGAAGACTGTAATGTGCCGAATGGAAAGATAGGGCAGATTTTTGGGTCTTATGCGCTCTGCTTTTTGCCCAGAGCAGCGGCAATGATGGCGATGAGGTCTTCTGGGCGGGCTGTCAGCCCCCCGCGGGGTTCCTCGTTCCGGTTTTGCGGCGCCGCGGGGCAGCACCGCCCAGAACAGTTGCGCCGGTGTGCAACGCCTCTGGTTGCAACACCGCCACGGGTTTTGACTTCAGCCCGACCTGTTTGCCCCGTAGCACGCCCCACAGTGAACGCCTGGGAAATCAGCGGTCCAACGATACCGATTGCGGAGAGGTAAGTAATGGACTCCTAAGGTAAGTGTGATTGTTTTTTTCTTCAATTATTTTTGCGATTTATGTTGTGGTGTGGGCAATGTTTTAGGAATGTTTTTGTGGGTTTTTTTAAGGTTTTTTTTTGTTTCTCCCCAAAGTGGAGGAGACCACATCGTGATCAGCTGTTTCATCTTGAAGGAGTATGTGGGAGCCTGGACAGTGTAAAGGGAGGTGGTAAAAGGGCAGGTGTTGCATCTCCTGTTCTTGCATGGGAAGGTGCCATAGGAAAGGGAGGGGTTGTGGGGGTGATTGAGGAGTGGACCTGGGTGTTGTGGAGGGACCAGTTCCTTTGGAATGCTGAAAAGGGAGGGATCACGCTGATGGGGTGAAAGTTGAGGACAAGGGATACTCTATCGTGGTTCTGGGAGGGAATGGAAGGGGTGAGAGTAGAAGTGCAGGAAATGGAACATTTGAAACCCAGGTCAACCACAGTCAACGGGAATCCTCGGTTGAGGAAAAATTAAGACATATTGGAAGTACTAGTATGGAAAGTGGCATCAGGACAGATGCGAAGGAGACAGAGAAACTGGGAGAATGGGATAGAGTCCTTCCAGGAAACGGGGTGGGAGGAAGTGTAGTGAAGGTAGTTGTGGGAGGCAGTGGGCTTATTATGGATGTTGGTCAACAGCCTATCCCCAGCAATGGAGACCGAGAAGTTGAGGAAGGGAAGGGTCTAAGATGGATTATGTGAAGGTGAGGGAAGGGTGGAAATTAGAAGCAAAGTTGATGACATTTTCTAGTTCAGGTGAGAGCAGAACATTGCACTAATACAGTCGTCATTGTACTGGAAAAATAGGTGAGGGAGAGGACCCGAGTAGGACTGGAACAAAGAATGTTCCACATATCCCATGAAAAGGCAGACATTGCTAGGACCCAGGTGAGTTCCCATAGCAACACTTTTTATTTGGAGGAAGTAAGTGGAGTCAAAGTTCAGCCAGGCGGAGGAGGATAGTGGTGGATGGGGACTGGTTGGGCCTCTGTTCAAGGAAGAAGTGGAGTGCCCTCAGGCCGTCCTGGTGGGGGATGGAGGTGTAGAGGGATTGGTCATCCTTAATACTCTTTTTATATCTTGTATACTTCTATCTTAATACTCAAGGTAATTGCAACTAATCTGTCTTTATGCTAGTCTGTCAAAAATATGAAATTCACAATGTAAAAAGACTTGCATTTATATAGCATCTTTCATGACCTCAAGATGTCCCAAAGCACTTTACAGCCAATTAATTTTTTTTTTAAGTGTAGTCACACTTGTAATGTAGGGGAAGGTGTTCCCAAAGTCTTAAAAGGAAGAGTTAATCTTGATGTTTTAACATGAAGAATACTGCTACAGAAATTGAAGTCCTCTTATAAGGGGCCTAAGTACAAGATTTCTTTTTATGAAGGTCTCAATGTTTGCAGAGTGGTTGGCTGTGTCCAATTTTCTACTGTTTATGACTCCCTAAAGAATTATCTGTGTGACTTATAATAGGCATAAACCAGACAAAATTTCTGCTACAATCCACACTTTTACTTATGTCAAGTGTGTATTTACAATACGTGCATATTTCACACAGCTATTTGTTTTTTCCTAAAACAGCATATGCAGCCCTTCTGTGCATGCAAAACAAATATTTGACGTCCTGCACTAGAAGTATTGATATTTTCTTCCTGGTTGAAATATCCGGTTCAGTAAGAACTGCTGCATTGATAAATATTTCATACAGCACACAAATGAGGTTTTAGTTGTGATAAGATAACCTGTCTGTTGCTTCATGTGGTGAAATGCATGCTGTGTAGACACTGTTAGTCAGTTACACTGAGCGAGATGCAGTGTCTGTTAAAATGCACTGAGACAGGTTGCTTCTTTGCTGATCTAGATGCTTCTAGGGGTTTAGATGTGGCCAATCGTCTTCTCAGTGAGGAGCTTCCAAAGGTTAGGAAAAGGAAGTCTAATGATCCTTTTCTACATTGAGTGAAAGAAGATTGCACAAGTCTTTGTGCCTACTGGGAAGGGTAGCTGAGCTTGGTTAGTCTTTGTTATTAATTGGAGTGTACAGGTAACCTCTCAGTTAAACTTCTCTCCCTGCAGAATGCTGATACTGTATAGGTTGGAAAGTATATTCATTCACAAGTTAATTATTGAGCCTAGAGCTGACTGTGGTTTATAGGAGGTGCTGCTCTTTTTTCTTTCTGTATGTGTGTGTTTTGTATACATTATATTTAATACATTCCTTGGCTAATAACTGATCCCCTTTTGTCTCATTTGCAATTTGTATTGGACATTATTCACTAAAGCCAGGGTCTGTCATGAGGAACATTAGCTTCTGATTTGTAGATGCTTGATAGGAAAGTTTTTAGTACCATGCCATTGGCAAATATTTTTTTTAAATGCTCAGAGAATTTTGGGATGCACAAAATACTGTATTTGAAACAGTTTGAATAAAATCAGCAGTCTGTCTTTTCATCCAGTGAATGTTTCTAATGTTTTGTGCCATTTTAACAATGTGCATAGATGTGGAGTGTTGTATATTGATAGGAATTTGTACAGGTTAAACTGCCAGAAACACTTAATTACAGTACAGATAGTTAGAAAATAAAGTTGAACCTTATGCAAAGCGGGGTAGAGAAATTAGTATAACTAGTACAAGCTGTAATACTTCTTTGTTTTTATACTTTGTGTAACAAAAATGTTATCTCAGGTGTGTCATAATGGATCTTAAACTGAAATCGTAAAAACACATACAACGATGTTCCTACTTTATTTCGGCTTATTGCATATAACTAATTTCATGTGTTGATTGAGGTAAAAATAAGCTCTTGTTTGTATTTAGATGGTGTTCCTGAGCTAAGGCTAAATTGGAAATGCAGAAATGGTCTTGAAAAACTTTTTTTTGTTGGAACAAAGCAGATTGTGAGTAGAATATCTGACATTTAAGAGTTCTGCTGTCTTGTGTATACTGTCCATCAAGATCTTAATCTTTTTGCTGTTTCCCTTCAAGCATTTAGTTTTTTGATAAATTCTTCAAGGAAAATTGTTGAGATTTGTAGAAATTTTCTGAAAAGTAATAACTTGCTTTATCAGTTGTACTAGAAGTAAATGATTCATTAGGCATTATCAAGATGTATCTATGACTTGTGTGTGGCATTCAAGGCTAGAAATGTTAATCTAGTTCATTAAAAATTTGAAATTATTCATTTTTTCAATCTTGTAAATATGAGGGAAAATATCTCATTAGCATAAATAAAAGACATAATGCAACTTGCACAAAATGCTGGATTTTGTGGCAGATAAGATGATTGTAAATAGGAAACTGAACACACTTGACAAGAAGGAAAAGATTTAATTTCAGAACCTAACAGCATAGTTTCCTATCGGTATAATAAGCTTGCCATGATGGATAGCTTCATTTTTCTCGCTGACAAGTTAAATTGCACATTTATCTTGCCCTGGGCTAGTACCACTATTTCATTGGACCCATCCCCAGGTGAATCACAATTGTGTTTTCAGGCTGCCTCCATCTAACTAACTAGTGACTTTTGTAAGCTAGTGTGTTAATAAAACATGAGTTCACCATAAATCTGTATTCTGTAAACCACAGTCAGAGGGAGTTGGTTAGCCCACTTTTTCCTATGTGGGATAACACACATTCTAAAGCCATAATTTAGAAATATAGAAATATACAGCGCAGAAGGAGGCCATTTCGGCCCATCGTGTCTGCGCGGCCGACAAAGAGCCTCACGGCCCTTGGTCAGCAGCCCAAAAGGTTACATATAAACCTATGAACAATGACGGAAAGGCAAAGAGCACCCAGCCCAACTAGTCCTCCTCACACATCTGCGACACCCCTTATACTGAAAACATCTACATTCCACCCCAACCGGAGCCATGTGATCTCCTGGGAGAGTCAAAAACCAGATTAAAAACCCAGGCCAACTTAGGGAGAAAAAATCTGGGAAAATTCCTCTCTGACCCATCCAGACAATCGACACTAGTCCAGGAGATCACCTTGGCCGTATTCTATTCCCTGCAGTACTTACCATTATATCTGCGCCGTCCAACAAAAGGTCATCCAGTCTAATCCTAATTACTAGCTCTAGGTCCGTAACCCTGCAGGTTACGGCACTTTAATTGCTCATCCAACCATCTCTTAGCGGTGAGGGTTTCTGCATCCACCACTCTTCCAAGCAGCGAGTTCCAGATCCTCACAACCTTCTGCGTAAAGAAGGAACCCACCTCAAATCCCCTCTAAACCTTTCACCAACCACCTTAAAACAATGCCCCCTCGTAATAGACCCCTCCACCAATAGACCCTTACTATCCACTATGTCCAGGCCCCTCAATATTTTGTACACCTCAATGAGGTCTCTTCTCAACCTTCTCTGTTCCAATAAGAACAAACCCAGCCTATCCAATCTGTCCTCATAACTAAGATTCTCCATTCCAGGCAGTATCCTAGTAAATCTCCTCTGCACCCTCTCTAGTGCAATCATGTCCTTCCTATAATACGGCGACCAGAACTGCACGCAGTACTCCAGCTGTGGCCTAACCACAGTATTATACAATTTAAGCATAACCTCCCTGCTCTTATAGTCTATGCCTCGGCCAATAAAGGCAAGCATTCCGTATGTCTTAACCACCTTATCCACCTGGCCTACTACTTTCAGGGACCTGTGGACAAGCACTCCAAGGTCCCTTTGTTCATCTACACTATTAAGTGGCCTACCGCTTAATGTGGATACCTTTTCCTCATTAGCCCTCCCAAAGTACATCACCTCACACTTCTCTGAATTAAATTCCATTTGCCACTGCTCTGCCCACCTGACCAGTAGATTGATATCCTCCTGCAGCCTATGACTTTCCTCTTCATTATCAACCACACAGCCAATTTTAGTGTCATCTGCAAACTTCTTAATCATACTCCCTATATTCAAATCTAAATCGTTGATATATACCACAAAAAGCAAGGGACCCAGTACTGAGCCCTGCGGAACCCCACTAGAAACATCCTTCCAGTCATGAAAACATCCATCAATCATTACCCTTTGTTTCCTACCTCCAAGCCAATTTTGGATCCAACTTGCCACTTTGCCCTGTATCCCATGGGCTTTAACCTTCATGACCAGTCTACCATGTGGGACCTCATCAAAAGCCTTGCTAAAGTCCATATAGACTACATCGTACGCACTACCCTCATCGACCCTCTTAGTTACCTCCTCAAAAAATTCAATCAGGTTAGTCAAACACTATCTTCCCTTAACAAATCCATGCTGACGGTCCCTAATTAATCCTTGCCTTTCCAAATGCAGATTTATCCTGTCTTTCAGGATTTTTTCCCACTAATAATATTCCCACTACTGAGGTTAGACTGACAGCCTGTAATTACTCGGCCTATCCCTTTCTCCCTTCTTAAACAAGGATACTACATTAGCAGTCCTCCAATCCTCCGGCATCATGCCCAGATCCAAAGAGGACTGGAAAATAATGGTCAAGGCCTCTGCTATTTCCTCCTTTACTTCGCACAACAGCCTGGGATGCGTTTCAACCGGGCCTGGGGACTTATCTACTTTCAAAGCTGCTAAACTTCCCCTCACTATATTTGTTTCATCCAGAATATCAAACTCCTCCTCCTTTGTGAAAACAAATGCAAAGTATTTGTTATGAACCCTACCAACATCTTCCGCCTCCACACAAAGATTACCCTCAAGGTCTCTAATAGGCCCTACCCTTTCTTTAGTTACCCTCTTACTCTTAATATATTTATAGAACATTTTAGGATTTTCCTTAATTTTACTGGCCAAAAATTTTTCGTGCTCTCTCTTAGCATTCTTAATATCCTTTTTAATTTTGCCTCTTAACTTTCTATATTCCTCTACACTTGTCTTATTTGGAAAAACAATTGGTTAAACAGCTTCTGAATTTGTACTAAAATGCTTTCATAGAATAGAGCTTCACCTGTGGTATGTAAATTTAATATCCTGATGACTATAATTTGCATCTACCTAGTGAATGGTTCATTTACTTGGGGGTTGCAGGAGAGCTGTTCTGTACGTACATAAAGTGGTCAAATGTGCAATACTGCTTTGTGTAACGCCATAGTGATTTGATTGAGGTAAATACGGTAAGCTTTGAATCCTTACCCTTGCTGTTCCCAGGTGCTGCACTCGACATTCAGATATCTTAATTATTAATGTGGTGGAAAGTGACACTGTGTAGCAGATATTGACACTTCCCTTCTCAGGTTGTACAGAGGCTTTCTGTCGGGTATGTAGAATTATTGGAATGAAATGTTTACAATTTGCTTCATGCATGAGAGGTTTTTAGTTTCATAGGGAATTGAACAGTGAGTTACCACATCAGATGATACATTTTTGTTTCCAATAAAGGGTTAATATTTTAATATTTACATAAACTGAAATCTGATGACATCTTTCCATTGAAACCAAAAAAAAGTTAGTATTCTGATTCACCATTTTGAAAATCATTTTCAAAAATGACAGTTCTAGCTAGCTCCTCTGATTGCTCGGGGTGGGGTGGGGGCGCGGTGCGGGGGGTGGGGTGGGTCGGGGTCGGGAGTGGGGGGGGGGGGTGTAAAGTCCCTGTATCTTAAGCTATACAAACCAGGAAGATCCAAGATTGGAGTTAGCGGGGGATAGTTATAATTAGCCACAGTGCAATGAGGTTAGGGAAGGAAAAATTGACCTGGCTGCCACTCCTTATCATTAAGCTGAGACCCCCTGCTAGAAGTACTTGCGGGTGTCTGGGGAGGACAGGATCAGGTGTGACTTGTGATGTTTTCCAAATTTGGATAGCCCACCAGTACTTGCTGTTGTGGTTCAAGCCAAGAAAACTGGCCACTTGGTGAGGTACTGGAGGACAATCGCCACCTGTGGAACAAGTTGGTGCCTGGAGTGGAAGGGGGTCAACATTGTAGAAAGAAAATGACAACTGTGAATAAAACCTTTTTGGGCGGGCTAGCCATTAATTCTGTTCTGTTCTATTCAGGCATCTGCTTTTTGGTCATTTACATGGAAAGATATAATTGAAATGTTTGTACACAGAACATAATTTGTTCCATAATATTTTAATTTTTGTTGTGAAATATAATTTAAGGTAAGTCCTTTGAGGCAGACTTTGCTATTAAGTTATTTCTATAAACAATTGTTCTGCCAGAACTGAATTTATTTGGCAAATACTGTGGGATCGCCACTATGTGGACTCCAATTATCTGCCTTCCCTATTAGCTAGTAGGATTTTCTCTGGCCCCATGTCTTTGCATAGCTCACAAATGTTTTATTTGTTTTGTGCTATAAAAAAAGATAGTGTTTTGTCATTTGAATTGTACTTGCCTTTATTCCTGTGTCTAGCTCATTAATGTACTTGTATGATTAAAATCTTGAATCATAATTGATTTTCACCAAACATTTTGGCAAATAATCGGAGCAAAATTTGCATACACATCGCTGTTTTTGTAGTATACAAAGCAGTTGCCTTAATTTTAAATTACATCAACCTAAAACCATTCAATAGCTTGGTTGAAAACTTTTACAAATGTGATACTGGAATGTAAAATATATATTTTTCTAAATAATCTTATCTCCTCTGTACTCAGGCTGCTACAACGTGTACATCATCTACCAATCTAGCAAAGGTTCAGGAAGTAGCAAGCTGGCTGTTGGAAATGAACCAAGAATTGCTGTCTGGGGGCAGCAAGAGGCGCAGAACTGGAGGATCCCTCCGAGGTAATGCCTCATTGAGTCATGGGGAGGATGAGCAAATGAACAGAGTAGTGGAGGAGCGAGACAGGCATTGTGTAAGGATTGCTGATGGCAGTGGAGCTGAGGCAAGCAGCAGCACCAGTGATGAGGCCCAAGTTGCTGCAGCAGACGAAGAAGAAAACAACAACCGAGTCACGGCAGAGGCCAAGGAAGAGAACAAAGAGGAAGAACAAGAGGATGGTGAAGAGGAAATGGACCAAGACACTGATGATTTTGAACAGTCCGATGATTGTAGTAGAGAAGAAGATAGCACAAATGGAAATGATGTAACCGATCAAAATTATAATGTTGATGTTGCCACCCAACAACCTCTGGCTCTGTTAACGAAGAATCAGGTAAGTGAGAATTTGTTGGAAACCATTAAGAGCTGAACTGAGTATATAGTAATGCCATATAATCAATTAGATTTATAGTATAATGCAATTCTATAAAATGTTAATGACAAGAACCTGTTCTGCTGTATGCACGCAAGTAAAGTTGTAATAGGTACTGAGGGAGTAAGGATCAAATCTGAGTAGTATTCAGGTGCTAATGTGTTACAGAACTATTGACATGCCATTGTTTAGGTATAAGAGTATTTAGATATGTCTCTGTTTTAACAGTTACTGTTTAAAGTAATTTCCAACTGACCTCTTTTCACATTTTTGTAGCTTATTACATGTTTGCAGTGAAACATTAATTTCCTATTGTACAATTTATTGGATTCTTCAACATGTAGAAGTGTAAAAGATTTCCTAATTTACCCTTGCTGTCGATTGGTATATTGCAGAACTGGAAAATGTCGTGTCAAATTTGGGATATAAGCATGGCCAAATGTGTTACAGGGCAAAATTCTCACTTAACTGAGCAATTTAATCTTGGATTCTGTTAAAAGGAATGAAAATGGAATGTACACACAACAACAACAATTTGTATTTATATAGCGCCTTTAATGTAGTAAAACGTCACAAGGCACTTCACATGAGTGTAATAAGACAAAACAAATAAATTTGACACTGAGCCACGTAAGAAATTACAGCAAATGCTTGGTCGAAGAGAGAGGTTTTAAGGAGTATCTTAAAGGAGGAAAGAGAGGCAGAGAAGTTTAAGGAGGGCGTTCCAGAGCTTG
Source organism: Pristiophorus japonicus (assembly GCF_044704955.1). Classification (NCBI taxonomy): domain Eukaryota; kingdom Metazoa; phylum Chordata; class Chondrichthyes; family Pristiophoridae; genus Pristiophorus; species Pristiophorus japonicus. The sequence goes on from NC_091978.1 coordinate 280,791,573, forward strand.
GGGCCTAGGCAGCTGAAGGCAGTTATAATCAGGAATGCTCAAGAGGGCATAGAAAATGGTTTTGGAATATTTATGAAAAGTATTCATGAGTGAAATTGACTGTAACTGCAGCCCAAGTTATTTGAAATCTGACAACGGGTTTTGTTTAGTGTAGTACAGTCAAGTTAACTGTCTTCTAATTTAGACTTTGGCATAATAATGAAGCCTATCATATGATTGTGCTTAATTGTCTCTGGAATCCTGGGCAAAATTGTTACTTCCAGAAAAAAGAGCCAAATCTTGAAATAGCTCTGTCTTGTCTCCCACTGGTAAATTATATAAGTGCACTCATCTAACCCTATTCACTCCTTACTGGTAATCCCACTCCATATTCAATAAATTCCTTCAGATTGCATGCCTGCAGTACAATAGCTAAATCACATCTTTATCTTTTCAGGCTTTTTGGGCCAGTGAGAATCGTATTTCTTTCAATTTTCAGGTTCTTTGTGTTTTTCAAGTCTAACAAACTGATGTTTCCTCTGGGCTTTCAGAGCGCCACCACTAATCCTTTGAAATTCTTTATTTCATTACCTCTCTTGATCCTAAATGGAATTCCCACATTTCCAACATTGCTAAAGCTGTCTCCAAAATCTGTTTCCCCTTTCATACTGAACACTTTTCCCTCAACAAATCTTAACTCTGATTCAAGTTTAAACCCATCCAAGCCTTGAATATTGCTCCCTTATCTTGGAGAAAGAAACATAGAAAATAGGTGCAGGAGTCGGCCATTTAGCCCTACGAGCCTGCACCACCATTCAATATGATCATGGCTGATCATGCAACTTCAGTACCCCATTCCTGCTTTCTCTCCATACCCCTTGATCCCTTTAGCCGTAAGGGCCACATCTAACTCCCTTTTGATTATATCTAATGAACTGGCCTCAACAACTTTCTGTGGTAGAGAATTCCACAGGTTCACAATTCTCTGAGTGAAGAAGTTTCTCCTCATCTCAGTCCTAAATGGCTTACCCCTTATCCTTAGACTGTGACCTCTGGTTCTGGACTTCCTCAACATAGGGAACATTCTTCCTGCATCTAACTTGTCCAATCCCGTCAGAATTTTATATGTTTCTCTGAGTGAGATCCTCTCTCATTCTTTTAAATTCAGTGAATATAAGTTTAGTCGATCCAGTCTTTCTTCATATGTCAGTCTTGCCATCCTGGGAATCAGTCAGGTGAACCTTCGCTGCACTCCCTCAATAACAAGAATGTCCTCCTTCAGATTAGGAGACCAAAACTTTATACAATATTCAAGGTGTGGCCTCACCAAGGCCTTGTACAACTGCAGTAAGACTTTCCAATACTCAAATCCTCTCGCTATGAGGGCCAACATGCCATTTGCCTTCTTCACCGCCTGCTGTGCCAACTTTCAATGACTGATGTACCATGACACCCAGGTCTCGTTGCATCTCGCTTTTTCCTAATCTGTCACCATTCAGATAATACTCTACCTTCCTGTTTTTGATACCAAAGTGGACAACCTCACATTTATCTACATTATACTGCATCTGCCATGCATTTGCCCACACATCTAACCTGTCCAAATCACCCTGCAGCCTCTTAGCATCCTCCTCACAGCTCACTCTGCCACCCAGTTTAGTGTCATCTGCAAACTTGGAGATATTACATTCAATTCCTTCATCTAAATCATTGATGTATATTGTAAATAGCTGGGGTCCCAGCACTGAACCTTGCAGTACCCCACTAGTCACTGTCTGCCATTCTGAAAAGGACCCGTTTATTCCTATTCTTTGCTTCCTGTCTGCCAACCAGTTCTCTATCCATGTCAATACATTACCCCCAATACCATATGTTTAATTTTGCACATTAATCTCTTGTGTGGGACCTTGTCAAAAGCCTTTTGAAAGTCCAAATACACCACATCCGCTGGTTCTCCCTTGTCCACTCTACCACTTACATCCTCAAAAAATTCGAGAAGATTTGTCGAGCATGATTTCCCTTTCATAAACCCATGCTGATTTGGACCGATCTTGTCACTGCTTTCCAAATGCACTGCTATTACATCTTTAATAATTGATTCCAACATTTTACCCACTACCGATGTCAGGCTAACCGGTCTATAATTCCCTGTTTTCTCTCTCCCTCCTTTTTTAAAAAGTGGTGTTACATTAGCTACCCTCCAATCCCTAGGAACTGATCCAGAGTCTATAGAATGTTGGTAAATGACCACCAATGCATCCACTATTTCTAGGGCCACTTCCTTAGGTACTCTAGGATGCAGACTATCAGGCCCTGGGAATTTATCAGCCTTCAATCCCATCAATTTCCCTTACACAATTTCCTGACTAATAAGGATTTCCTTCAGTTCCTCCTTCTCGCTAGACCCTCGGTCCCCTAGTATTTCCGGAAGGTTATCTGTGTCTTCCTTAGTGAAGACAGAACCAAAGTATTTGTTCAATTGGTCTGCCATTTCTTTATTCCCCATTATAAATTCACCTGATTCTGACTGCAAGGGACCTACATTTGTCTTCACTAATTTTTTTTCTCCTCACATATCTATAGAAGCTTTTGCAGTCAGTTTTTATGTTCCCTGCAAACTTACTCTCATACTCTATTTCCCCCCTCCTAATTAAACCCTTTGTCCTCCTCTGCTGAATTCTAAATTTCTCCCAGTCCTCAGATTTGCTGCTTTTTCTGGCCAATTTATATGCCTCTTCCTTGGATTTAACACTATCCCTAATTTCCCTTGTTAGCCATGGTTGAGCCACCATCCTCGTTTTATTTTTTACACCAGACAGGGATGTCCAATTGTTGAAGTTCATCCATGTGATCTTTAAATGTCTGCCACTGTCTATCCACCGTCAACCCTTTAAGTATCATTCGCCAGTCTATCCTAGCTAATTCACATCTCATACAATCAAAGTTACCTTTCTTTAAGTTCAGGACCCTAGTAAAACATAGTAACATAGAAAATAAGTGCCGGAGTAGGCCATTCAGCCCTTCGAGCCTGCACCACCATTCAATAAGATCATGGCTGATCATTCACCTCAGTACCCCTTTCCTGCTTTCTCTCCATACCCCTTGATCCCTTTAGCCGTAAAGGCCATATCTAACTCCCTCTTGAATATATCCAATGAACTGGCATCAACAACTCTCTGCGGTAGAGAATTCCACAGGTTAACTACTCTCTAAGTCTCTGACTTAACTGTGTCACTCTCCATCTTATACCATATTTGGTCACTTCTACCATATTATGGTCACTTTTCCCCATGGGGCCTCGCACAACAAGATTGCTAATTAATCCCTTCTCATTGCACAACACCCAGTCTAGGATGGCCAGCTCTCTAGTTGGTTCCTCGACATATTGATCTAGAAAACCACCCCTTAAGCACTCTAGGAAATCCTCCTCCACCATATTGCTACCAGTTTGGTTATCCCAATCTATATGTATATTAAAGTCACCCATGATAAGTGCTGAACCTTTATTGCACGCATTCCTAATTTCCTGTTTGATGCCATCCCCAACCTCACTACTACTATTTGGTGGTCTGTACACAACTCCCACTAGCGTTTTCTGCCCTTTGGTGTTCCGCAGCTCTACGAATACAGATTCCACATCATTCAAGCTAATGTCCTTCCTTACTATTGCGTTAATCTCCTCTTTAACCAGCAACGCTACCCGATCTCCTTTTCCTTTCTGTCCATCCTTCCTGAATATTGAATACCCCTGGACATTGAGTTCCCAGACTTGGTCGCCCTGGAGCCATGTCTCCGTAATCCCAATTACATCATATCCATTAATGGCTATCTGCGCAGTTAATTCATCCATCTTATTACGAATGCTCCTCACATTGAGACACAGAGCCTTCAGGCTTGTTTTTTTTAACATTCTTTCTCCTTTTAGAATTAGAAGGAGGAATCTTAACTTTATTTTGTACTCTTAAGGGTGAAATAAATGTTAGGAGTTAAAAAGTTTAACTGAGGTGACCCATCTAACATCTGGGCTTTAACTTCTATCTTTCTGTTACAACTTTTCACACCTGTTTTATTGATACTACTGTTCTCCATGTTTCTCAATTGTTTTAGCTCTTCTAACCTGCAAATACCTCTTCTGTTTCCTTACTATGTTGAAGTGAACACACATGAAAGTCTCCTACTCTTAACCCCATCCTCCCAGGATCTCAACTGTAGAACTCCTTGCATTCCATTAGCCTATCCTTCCTCCTGCAGGCTTTATGGTTTTAGAACCCATGCTTGACGACATATAATCACCACTTCTTGATTCAACTCTCATTCTTGCCTTAATGTCCTTAGCCCTTTGCCTTGATTTCGCAATAAAAGTAAAGCAATAAATCGCCCTTTGATTTATATCAAACATATTTCATTTTGGAGTTGAGACTGTGCTATAAGTATAAACAAATTCAACTTTTAGGCTTAAAGGATTTGATTGCTTTACACAGTAGCATAGTGTGCTGCCAGTTTACTATTGCAATGTCCCACAAGAGCAGTAAGATATAGTTTTGCTGTCACATTTGCTCAGAAGATTATTTTTGAATTGAGAACGATGGGCTACACTTAAGCTAAGTAGTGACAAAAAAAAACTTGCAAGGGTCATTGCGATTGCAATAGAAAATCATTTAAACCATATAGGTGGGGGGCAGGGGCAGGTGGGGAGGAAATTTGACAGATCATGAGGTAGAACACAGTCAACAGGTAAGTATAGACACACAAACCCAGCAAGACATACGTGAACAAGTACCCAGGAATAGATAGAGGTGCAGGAACATGAGAGGATGAAAATCTATAATAAGATGGATATAAATGAACGCTAGAAGCATTAGAAATAAGATGCTGGGACTGGAGGCTGTAGTGGCAGTCAGGAAACTATGATTGGAGAAATTAGAGACATGACTTAATCCAGAGCATGGAAATTAGTATAACGTTCAAGGCAGAGTGTTTAGGACATAAGAAATAGCAGCAGGAGTAGGTCATTTGGCCCCTCGAGCCTGCCCCGCTATTCAGTAAGATCATGCCTGATCTGATCTTCGCCTCAACTCCACTTCCCTGCCTGCTCCCCATAACCCTTGACTCTCTTATTCAAAAATCTGTCTATCTCCACCTTTAAATATGTTCAATGACCCAGCTTCTACCGCTCTCTGGGGTAGAAAGTTCCAAAGATTCACGACGCTCTGAGGGAAGAAATTCCTCCTCGTCTCCGGTTTAAATGGGCGACCCCTGATTCTGAAACTATGCCCCTAGTTCTAGATTCCCCCATGAGGGGTAACATCCTCTTATACGTTTCAATAAGATCACCTCTGATTCTTCTAAACTCCAATGAGCATAGGCCCAACCTGCTCAACCTTTCTTTATAAGCCAGCCCCTTCATCTCGGGAGTCAACCTCGTGAACCTTCTCTGAACTGCAAGTATATCCTTCCTGCCACTGCACGAGGTAGAAAAAGCCATAAGACTACTTAAAAACAACAAGGCTACGGGAGCGAATGGAATCCCTGCTGAGGCACTGAAGTATGGCGGAGAGGCACTGTTGGCGCGAATATATGACCTCATCTCTCTCATCTGGAGGGAGGAGAACATGCCGGGAGATCTCAGAGATGCATTGATCATGACCATCTTTAAAAAAAGAGGACAAGTCTGACTGCGGCAACTACAGGAAAATCTCCCAGTTATCAGCCACTGGGAAAGTCGCCGCTAGAGTCCTCCTCAACCGTCTTCTCCCTGTGGCCGAGGAGCTCCACCCAGTGTGGATTTCGTCCCCTATGGGGCACAGCGGACATGATCTTTGCAGCGCGACAGCTGCAGGAAAAATGCAGGGAGCAGTGCCAGCCCTTATATATGGCCGCCTTCGACCTTACAAAGGCCTTTGACACTGTCAACCGCGAGGATCTATGGAGCGTCGTCCTCCATTTCGGATGCCCCCAAAAGTTCACCACCAACCTCCATCTGCTGCACGACGACATGCAAGCCATCGGATCCATTATAGACCCAATCCACGTCCGGACCGGGGTCAAACAGGGCTGTGTCATCGCCCCAACCCTCTTCTCAGTCTTCCTTGCTGCCATGTTCCACCTCACAGTCAACAAGCTCCCCGCAGGAGTGGAACTAAACTACAGAACCAGTGGGAACCTCTATCACCTTCGCCGTCTCCAGGCCAGGTCCAAGACCACCCCAACCTCTGTAGTCGCGCTACAGTACGCGGACGACACCTGCGTCTGCGCACATATAGAGGCTGAACTCCAGGACATAGTCAACGTATTTAGCCTCACGCTAAACATCCGTAAGACAAAGTTCCTCCACCAGCCTGTCCTTGCTGCACAGCACTGCCCCCCAGTCATCAAGATGCACAGCGCAGCGCTGGGCAATGTGGACTATTTCCCATACCTCAGGAGTCTCATCAACAAGAGCAGACATTGACAATGAGATTCAACACCGTTTCCAGTGTGCCAGTGCAGCCTTCGGCCGCCTGAGGAAAAGAGTGTTTGAAGACCATTCCCTCAAAACTGCCATCAAGCTCATGGTCTACAGGGCTGTAGTAATATCTGTATGGCTCAGAGACATGAACCATATACAGTGGACCCCTCAAGTCGCTGGAGAAATACCGCCAACGATGCCTCCGCAAGATCCTACAAATCCCTTGGGAGGATAGACGCACCAACATCTGCGTCCTCGACCAGGCCAACATACCCAGCATTGAAGCACTGTTCACACTTGATCAGCTCCGCTGGGCAGGCCACATTGTTCGCATGCTAGACACGAGACTCCCAAAGCAAGTGCTCTACTCAGAACTCCATCACGGCAAATGAGCCAAAGATGGGCAGAGGAAACATTACAAGGACACCCTCAAAGCCTCCCTGATAAAGTGCAACATTCCCACTGACACCTGGGAGTCCCTGGCCAAAGATTGCCCTAAGTGGAGGAAGTGTATCCGGGAGGGCGCTGAGCATCTCGAGTTTCATTGCCGAGAGCATGCAGGCAGCGGAAAGAGAGTGCGGCAAACCAGTCCCACCCACCCCTTCCCTCAACGACTATCTGTCCCACCTGTGATAGAGACTGGTTCTCGTATTGGACTGTTCAGCCACCTAAGAACTCATTTTAAGAGTGGAAGCAAGTCTTCCTCGATTCCAAGGAACTGCATATGAAAATGATCCTTCCTTAAATAAGGAAACTAAAACTACGCAGTACTCCAGGTGTGGTCTCACCAACGCCCTGTACAGTTGTAGCAGGACTTCCCTACTTTTATACTCCACCCTCTTGCAATAAAGGCCAACATTCCATTTGCCTTCCTAATTACTTGCTGTGTCTGCATGCTAACTCTTTGTGCTTCATGTACAAGGACCCACAGATCCCTCTGTACCTCAGCATTTTATAATCTCTCCCCATTTCAATAATATGTTTTTATTTTTCATACCTAACATTTTCCCACATTATGCTCCATCTGCCAAATTTTTGCCCACTCACAGTCTATCTATATCCCTTTGCAGATTCTTTGCATCCTCCTCACAACTTGCTCTCCCATCCATCTTTGTATCATCAGCAAATTTGGCTATATTACACTCGATCCCTTCATCCAAATCATTAATATAGATGGTAAATATTTGAGACCCCAACACTGATCCCTGTGACACCCCACTAGTTACACTTTGCCAACCTGAAAATGACCCAATTATCCCGACTCTCTCTTGTTTTCTGTTAGTTAGCCAATCTTCTATTCCTGTGAGTATATTACCCCCAACCCTGTGAGCTCTTATCTTCTGCAGTAACCTTTTATGTGGCAACTTATTGAATGCCTTCTGGAAATCCAAATACATAACATCTGGTTCCCCTTTTATCCACCCTGCTCATTACATCCTCAAAGAACTCCAGCAAATTTGTCAAAGATGATTTCCCTTTCATAAAACCATGCTGACTCTGCTTGACTGTATTATGATTTTCTAAATGTCCTGCTACTATTTCCTTAATAATGGACTCCAGCATTTTCCCAATGACAGATGTTAGGCTAAATGGTCTATAATTTCCTGCTTTCTGTCTCCCTCCTTTCTTAAATAAGGTTTTTACATTTGCAGTTTTCCAATCTGCTGGGACCTCTCCAGAATCCAGGGACTTTTGGTAGATTGCAACCAATGCATCTACTATCTCTGCAGCCACTTCTTTTAAGACCCTAGGATGCAGGCCATCAGGTCCAGTGTCTTGTCCACCTTTAGTCCCATTAGCTTGCCTAGTACTTTTCTCTAGTGATAGTTATTGTTTTAAGTTTCCCCCCCCCCCTCCCAATAGCCCCTTGATTATCAATTATTGGGATGTTTTTAGTGTGTTCTACCGTGAAGACTGATACAAAATATTTGTTCAAAGTCTCTGCTATTTCCCTGTTTGCCATTACAGGTTGAGGGTTCCGAATCCGGCAACTTCGGGACCGAGGCCGAGCCGGTTTTTGTGTTTTTCTGGACTTCGGAACGTGTTTCTGATGTCCGAAGTCCGGAAACACCCGAGCCCAGGTTCGGGTATTTCCAGATTTCGGAACGCCAGAAGCGCGTCCCGAGTCCGGAAATGTCTGGGCCCAGGTTGCGATATTTCCGGTTTTTGGACGTCACCTTGTAGTTCTTCTCCTCGCAGGACTTGTAGTCCTCGCTTCTTCGCAACGCATGATAAGCCTCCCTCTCTTGTTTTTGCAACACAGTACTCTGTAACTGTACTTAATGAGCTTCCTGGACTGTATCTTTTGCTAGCATCTTCAAATTTGAAAAGAAATGTACAGTACTCAAGCATGAAATATAATGGTTTTTATTTGTAAAACAGTTAAGTTATGAAATATAAAACAGTAAATTAAGGCTTTTATTAAACAAGGTAAAAATAAACAATTACAGCTGGTTGGAGGTTGTGCTTGAGGTAGAGGGCTCAGCTATGATGTCTGAGGCTGATGATGGGCCAGCAATAGGATTATCAAATGTGGAAATTATTGGTGTAGTTGCGCGCTGTAGGTCTTGGGCCTTCTGTTGCGACATCTTTTGAAAGATATTTAATATTGTTGTTTGTTTAAATAATTTGGGCTTTTCTTTCACTAATCTTTCCCGAATTCTGTAGACCTGCAGTATTTCTTCTTCACTTATGAAGCTTCGTTGTTCTAAGGCGTGAATTAATTCTTGACAAAGATTGATTGCTTTGTCAATCGGCACTTTTTCGACTTGATCACAGGCATCATCATAATACTCACTGCTTTCATCTTTTGCTTCTGGGTGCAAAACCCTCTGCATGATTTCTTCATCTGTCACTGCATGCACAATGGGAGCATCATTGTCTTATGTCCATGACTTCTGTGATATCATCCTCATTCAATTCTTGGGCAGCTTCGCAAGTCAGCCCTCTTGCATAATCTAAAAGTTGAGCAATCATTGCTTTCTCCCTGGACACACGAAAGCCTTGAAAGTCCTGAGGAGCATCATCGTCAGCAAACATAGTTGATGGCCAGATGTTATGCCAAGCATTGACCAAGATGTCTGCAGTTACCAAGTTCCATGCATCTGAAGCTGCCCATATGGCGTCCTTGATAGAGAAAGCTTTTATTCCTATGCCTGTGATCACAGCATTAAGCAAACACCTCATAAACTCGTTTTTGTACAGACACGTCATCGATCTCAAAATTCCTTGGTCCATTGGCTGTATCAGTGATGTAACAGTTGGAGGTAAGTAGATTCCATGGACATTATCCTTTACCAAAAGCTCAGCATCGGGATGTGCTGAGCAATTGTCTAGCAGCAAGTATATTTTGCAGTTTTCCTCAAGGTCAGCTTCCGTGCAATGAACATGTGGATGAGGGACAAAATTCTTCTCAAATCAGTTCAGAAAGATTAACCTGGTTTCCCATGCTTTCTTATTGGCATAATAATGCACTGGCAATACTATCAAACCCTTGGGCGCTGGCTTCTCCCAATGACCATAAGCTTACACTTGTGTCCCAGCCGCATTTGCAGCAGCAAGCACAGTCAACCTATCCTTGGCGTCTTTAATACCTGCTGGCTGCATTTCTTATGCTGCTGCTAATGTCTTTCGCGGTACGTAGCACCAAAACAGTGCTTTCTCGTCAGCATTGTACATTTGCTCAGATGAAAGCTTTTCATCAGCAATTAGTTTGATGAACTCATCAATATAATTTTCAGCTGCCTGATGATCTGCTGAGGCTTTCTCTCCACATACTTCCAGTTGCCTGATGCCATGACGCCTTTTAAATTTGGCTAATCAACCAGAAGAGTACTCACATGGAGTTTCAATTCCCAGCTGTGCATGGAATATTTAGCTTGTTGCACCACCATTGGGCTAGACAAAGGAACCTTTTCACATCGCCTCTGTCACCACCATTCCATCACTGCTCGATCCAAACCAACACATTTCGGCTTATGCATACTTTTTCCCTTACTCATTTCTTTATGAACATCACTTTCCGCATAAAACTTCATGAGCTGTTCTTTCTGTTTTCTGATGTCATAGATGGTGGAGAGTCTAACACCATACTCCTCACTCAACCTTCTCACTGAAGCACCTCTATCTAATCTCTGAAGTAACTCAACTTTCTTGGCAATTGAAAGTGAGCTATGCTTCCTCTTTCCTTTATCTGAACCCATTGGGGTATCTGTTTGAGGCCTTTTTGACATGTTTGCAATGACAACACAAATTCATATTCTTTACCTGTGCAGATTTTTAAATCGGGAAAAACATCACAGCAATGGAGTCCGGTTGGGTGGGGTCTGATCATAGGATGTAGGTGGGTCAGCTGGGGTAGCCCTATAATGTTTAATGCCACTAATTTTATTTTAAATGCTGAATTTAAATTCAGCAATCTGGTCGGGTGAGGTTAGGTCAGTTCGGGTGAGGTCGGGTCAGCTCCGCTCGGAGTCATGGAGCGTGGCGATCCGATCGCGCGGTTGCTGCTTTTGGGAACTGCAGAGTGCTGTGCAGAGTTTGATTTTGGCCAGAGACTTGCACGCGGGAGGGGACTTGTGCATGGGAGCTTGGTTGGTTCTGGTCAAAGAGACTTGTGTGCTGTGCAGAATTTTGTCATGTATGTAACCTGTATGTAACAACACTGCAATACTGTATATACGTAAGAAATGCACACCTTGACCACAGGGGATGAACTTATGGGAGACACTCCTCACCTGGTCATGCAGGTATATAAAGGGAGGTCCCACGCAGGGTCATCATTTCTTGGTCCTGTGAATAATGGTTCAGGTCATGGAGTGACCTTGTCCATAGAATGTGCCTCGTGTGGATTTGTGGTATTGTGTAAGGACTTTACATTGGCGACGAGAAACGGGAATCAACAACCCACGAGAATGGCCACCGGCAGCACAGATGAACGGTACTGTGTTGGTGAGGACTGGGACGATTTCATTGAGAGGCTCCAGCAGAGTTTAGTCACGAAGGACTGGCTGGGAGACGCAGCGGCCGACAAGCGAAGGGCTCATCTGCTGACCAGCTGTGGACCTAAGACTTACGCGCTCATGAAAGACCTGCTAGCACCCGAGAAGCCGGCGGACAAAACCTTTGAAGAGCTCAGCAAACTAATCGGTGAGCACCTCAAACCGGCGAGCAGCGTACACATGGCTCGACACAGATTCTATACCCACCGCCGTCGGGAAGGACAGAGCATACCGGATTTCATTGCGGACCTCCAGCGTTTGGCCAGCCTCTAAGTTCACAGATGCCTGCAGGGGGGAGATGTTAAGGGATTTCTTGAGGGCATTGGTCATGCTGGGATTTTCAGAAAGCTAATTGAGACCAAGGACTTGACCTTGGAAGCGGCGGCGTTGATGGCTCAGACTTTTATGGCGGGGGAGGAGGAAACCAAGATAATATACGCACGCAATTCTGCCTCCAACGTGGCATCAGGGAGTCAATATCATAAACGCTACACAGAGCCCCGCAGGTAGGCAAGGGCAGTTCGAGATACCCCAGGCAGCAATAGACCCAAGAGTAAGTCTCCAACAGAGACAATGGCAGGCTGAACGGACATTTACGCCCCCCAGTGGACAATGCGGCCTGGGATGGGGCCATTGACACCCACTAACAGGGTGCTCAACAGCAGTCAAAGGGACAATCAGCGAGGAATGCCTTGTAACAGCTCTTTTGTTCACAACAATGGGAATCTCAGTTCATGCTGGAAGTGCCGGGGCAGACATGCTGCGAGGACTTGCAGGTTTCAACAGTTCGTCTGCAGAAATTGTAACCTCAGTGGCCATTTAGCCAGTGTGCAGAAAGCCTGTAACCAGGCTAATATACGAGACGGACAAACCAGATGAGGGGTCTGCGAGGCAGGATGACGCTTGGGGCAAATCAATGGACGCTGAAGTTCAGCGGGTTCATGTGGCAAACATTCACAGCTCATATACCAAAACGCCACCTATGATGATGAAAGTCCTATTAAACGGCATCCCTGTACGCATGGAGCTGGTCACAGGGACCAGCCAGTCACTCATGAGTGTTCAATAATTCGAAAAGCTGTGGCCACTCAAAGCCAGCAGACCCAAACTAGAACGCATTGAGACGCAATTACGGATGTACACCAAAGAAATCATTCCAGTGCTAGGCAGTGCAATGTTGGCGGTCACACACAATGGATCGGTGAACCGGCTGCCGCTCTGGATTGTCCCGGGCAATGGTCCCACACTGTCGGGGAGGAGCTGGTTAGCTGAGATGAACTGGAAATGGGGGGATGTGCACGCCATGTCATCTGTGGAGCGAAGTTCATGCTCGCAGGTCCTACAGCAATTTGAGTCACTTTCAACCTGGCATCGGGATGTTCAAAGGTACCAAAGTAGTGATACGCATCACCCCGGACGCCAGACCAGTGCACCACAAAGCCAGAGCTGTGCCGTATGTGTTGCGGGAAAAAATTGAGAGCGAGTTGGACCGGTTGCTGAGAGAGGGCATCATCTCGCCCGTTGAATTCAACGACTGGGTGAGCCCCATCATCCCCGTCCTAAAAGCAGATGGCTCAGTCAGGATCTGTGGCGACTGCAAGGCCACTATCAATCGGGTGTCCCTACAAGACCAATACCCGCTCCCGAGAGCGGAGGACCTTTTTGCCACACTGGCAGGCGGCAAGCTGTTCACCAAGTTGGATCTCACTTCAGCCTTCATGACCCAAGAACTGGCCGACCACCACCACCACCACGCACAAGGGACTGTTTGTTTACAATAGGTGTCCGTTTGGCATTTGATCAGCGACCGCGATTTTTCAAAGAAACCTGGAAAGCCTGCTCAAATCCATTCCGGGAACAATCGTATTTCAGAACGACATCCTCATCACCGGTCGTGACACCGAGGAACACCTCCACAACCTGGAGGAGGTGCTATGCCGACTGGACCGGGTAGGCCTGCGACTCAAGAAGTCTAAGTGTGTGTTTTTGGCTCCCGAGGTCGAGTTTCTGGGCAGGAGGGTTGCTGCAGACAGGATTCGGCCTACTGAATCCAAAACAGAGGCGATTCGACGAGTGCCCAGGCCCGGCAACACATCGGAGTCGCGTTCATTTCTGGGACTCTTGAACTATTTCGGGAACTTTCTGCCAAACTTAAGCACATTGTTGGAGCCGCTACATGTGCTCCTGCGTAAGAGTTGCGATTGGTTTTGGGGGGACTGTCAGGAACTGGCTTTCAATTGGGCGCGGAACCTACTTTGTTCAAATAAGTTGTTGACCCTGTACGACCCCCATAAGAAATTGGTTCTGACATGTGATGCATCGTCCTATGGGGTTGGGTGCGTGTTGCAGCAGGGTAACGCTGAGGGCCAACTGCAACCTGTGGCTTATGCCTCCAGGTCGCGCGCTCAAGCTGAACGGGGATATGGGATGGTTGAGAAGGAAGCACTCGCATGTGTCTATGGGGTTAAAAAGATGCATCAGTACCTTTTTGGCAGGAGGTTCGAATTAGAAACGGACCACAAGCCGTTAACATCCCTGCTGTCAGATAGCAAGGCTGTCAATGGCAATGCGTCAGCTCGCATACAGCTGACGCGCTCAGCAGGTTTCCATTGGCAACCACAGAGGGGGCAGCGGAGCAAAGCGCTGAGATGGTCATGACTGTCGATGCCTTTGACAGCGCAGGCTCCCCCATCACAGCCCGCCAGATCAAAATCTGGACCAACAGAGATCCCCTCCTGTCCCTGATTAAGAAATGTGTCCTGACTGGGGATTGGGCGCCCGCACACGGAGCATGCCCTGAGGAGGTCAGACCGTTTCACAGACGGATGGATGAGCTCTCCATCCAAGCCGACTGCCTACTATGGGGCGGCCGGGTAGTCATGCCCCAGAGGGGCAGGGAAGCATTCATCAGGGAACTCCACAGTGAGCACCCAGGCATCGTGCTGATGAAAACCATTGCCCGGTCACATGTGGTGGCCGGGAATTGATTCAGACCTGGAACACTGTGTTCGCAGGTGCACGACTTTTGCCCAGCTAGGTAATGCCCCCAGGGAGGCCCCGCTCAGCCCGTGGCCCTGGCCCACCAGGCCATGGTCACGTATTCACGTAGACTACGCGGGCCCGTTCATGGGAAAAATGTTTCTCATTGTGGTTGATGTGTACTCGAAATGGATCGAGTGCATCATTTTGAATTCGTGCATGACATCCACCACCATGGAGAGTCTGCGCGCGGTCTTTGCGACCCATGGCTTGCCGGACATCCTTGTTCGTGAGAATGGCCCATGTTTCACAAGCTACGAATTCCGGGAGTTCATGCCAGGTAATGGCATTAACCATGTCAGGACAGCACCATTCAAGCCGGCCTCCAATGGCTAGGCGGAACATGCGGTCCAAATCATAAAACAAGGCATGCTCCGGATTCAAGGACCCTCCCTGCAATGCCGTCTATCGTGCCTCCTGCTGGTCCCGACCGCACTCGCTCATGGGGGTCCTGCCCGCGGAGCTACTCATGAAACGATCACTCAAAACTCGGCTGTCCCTCATTCATCCAGTCCTGTCTGACATTGTTGAGGGCAAGCGCCAATCCCAAAACGAGTACCATGACCGAAATTCAAGGGGGAGATGTATAGAAATTGATGACCCCATATTTGTTCTCAATCACGCTTTGGGGCCCAAATGGCTTGAGGGTACTGTAATAGACAAAGAGGGGAATAGGGTCATATTGGTTAAACTTAACAATGGGCAGATATGCCGCAAGCATCTGGATCAAGTAAAAAAATGGTTCAGCGTGGACACTGAGGAACCTGAGGAAGATCATGAGATGGTATTCACACCACCGCCAAGGAACGAGCAACAAGAACATTCAGCGGCATGCACAGTCCCTGCGGACAGGCCGGAATCACCACAGGTGACAGAGATGCATACCAAGGCTCAACAACCAGAGTCCCAACTGCGGCGCTCCACGAGAGAGCGCAGACCACCCGAGAGACTTAATCTATGATCCCAATAAGATGTTGAAGGGGAGGTGATGTCATGTATGTAACCTGTATGTAACAATACTGTATATACGTAAGAAATGCACACCTTGACCACAACGGGGTGAACTTGTGGGAGACACTCCTCACCTGATTATGCAGGTATATAAAGGGAGGTCCCACACAGGGTCATCACTTCTTGGTCCTGTGAATAAAGGTTCAGGTCATGGAGTGACCTTGTCTATAGAATGTGCCTCGTGTGGATTTGTGGTATTGTGTAAGGACTTTACAAGTTTGATTCTGGCCGAAGGGACTTGTGTGTTGTGCAGAGTTGCTGCAGACCCAGGAGCAGCGGTGCAGTGACTGTGAAGACCTGGCCTGGAACATGTAGGATTGGCGTTTTTGTTCTTGCAATTTTTGTCACTGTACAGTAGTTGGATTTCATTTTTTGAGTTTTCACTGGGCCCGGCTGGCGGTGGAAACAGTTTGACAGGGAGTCCGGATTCTGGAACATTTTACGGATTCCGGATGACCCTGCCACCAATCGTCCTGGAGTCCGGAATATTCCGGATTCCAGAACTCCGGATTTTGGATACTCAACCTGTTAATTTCCCAGTCTCATTCTCTAAGAGACCAACATTTACTTTAGCTACTCTCTTCCTTTTTATATACCTGTAGAAGCTCTTACTGTCTGTTTTTATATTTGTTGCTAGTTTACTCTCTCAAACTATCTACCGTCTCTTTATTATTTTTTTAGCCACCCTTTGCTAATTTCTAAAAATTTCGCAATCCTCTGGCCTTCCACTATTCTTCGCAACATTGTATGCCTTTGTTTTCAATTTAATATCCTTTACTTCCTTAATTAGCCACAGATGGTTCATCCTTCTCTTAGTCTTTCTTTCTCACTGAAATATATCTTTACTGAGAGTTATGAAATATCTCCTTAAATATTTGCTACTGCTCATCTACTGTCTTACCCTTTAATCTATTATCCCAGTCCACTTTAGCCAACTCTGCCTTTATAGAATATAGAAATTTACAGCGCAGAAGGAGGCCATTTCGGTCCATCGTGTCTGCGCCGGGCAACAAAGAGCCGCATGGCCCTCGGTCAGCAGCCTTGAAGGTTACATATAAACCTATGAACAATGGCGGAAAGGTAAAGAGCACCCAGCCCAACCAGTCTGCCCCACACAACTGCAACATCCCTTACACTGAAACATTCTACACTCCACCCCAACCGGAGCCATGTGATCTCCTGGGAGAGCAAAAACCAGATTTAAAAATCCAGGCCAATTTAGGGGGAAAAGTCTGGGAAAATTCCTCTCCGACCCATCCAGGCGATCGAAACTAGTCTAGGAGTTCACCCGGCTATATTCGATTCCCTGCAGAACTTATCATCATAGCTACACCAACCAACAAGAGATTATCCAGTCTACTCCCAATTACCAGCTCTAGGTCCGTAACACTGCAGGTTACTGCACTTTAAGTGCCCATCCAAGCACGTTTTAAATGTGGTGAGGGTTTCTGCATCCACCACTCTTCCAGGCAATGAGTTCCAGATCCCCACAAGTCTCTGCGTAAAGAAGGCCCCCCTCAAATCCCCTCTAAACCTTCCACCAACCACCTTAAAACTATGCCCCCTCGTAATAGACCCCTCCACCAATGGAAGTATCCACTATGTCCAGGCCCCTCAATATTTTGTACACCTCAATGAGGTCTCTTCTCAACCTCCCCTGTTCCAATGGGAACAAACCCAGCCTATCCAATCTGTCCTTATAACTAAGATTCTCCATTCCAGGCAGCATCCTAGTAAATCTCCTTTGCACCCTCTCTAGTGCAATCATGACCTTCCTATAATACGGCGACCAGAACTGCACGCAGTACTCCCGCTGTGGCCTAACCAAAGTATACAATTTAAGCATAACCTCCTTGCTCTTATATTCTATGCCTGGGCCAATAAAGGCAAGTATTCCATATGCCTCCTTAACCACATCCACCTGGCCTACTGCTTTCAGGGATCTGTGGACAAACACTCCAAGGTCCCTTTATTCATCTACACTATTAAGTGGTCGACCGCTTTATTCCTTTATCTTCCCCTGTAAGTCCCAAGACATCCAGGGGGCTCTAGAATTATTATTGGCACCCTTTTTCTTTAAGGGCACATGTTTGGCCTGAGCCTTCCGGATCTCCTCTTTGAATGCCTCCCACTGTTTCCAGTCCACTGTGGCCAAATCACTCCTTAATGTAGCACAATTAGCTTTTCTCCAATTCGGGACTTTTATTCCAGGCCTATCCTTGTCCTTATCCATTACCAACTTGAATCTGACTGAATTTAAATCTTTGTAATGGCCTTTATTTAAGTTCAGGACACTAGTTTGAGACCTAGGTTTCTTACCCTCAAACTGAATTTGAAATTCTACCATGCTTGATCACTTTTCCCAAGAGGATTTATTTGTTTGGGCCCAACTAGAGTAGACAAAAAGAAGGTGGTGTAGCCCTTGAGCTGTGAAAAGATAGGAAAGATATGTGAGAACAGGAGATCTAAATAAACAAATTTAAATATAAATCCTGCAAGGAGAAAATGCTTATTGGGATGAAATCAGAATTGCAGAAACATTAAAATGGTGATCAGAGGCAGAGGGAAATGTGGGAAAAGCATGGCTATTGAAGCTAAACATAACAGTTTAAAAAAAAACTTTCAGTCCCACAACACCAAGAGGGCAGTCAGAGATGAACTAAAAATGTTTAACATGTGAATAAGTTTGAAACCTAGCATTATCACAAAATAGTAAATATTCTAAATGTGTGCTTGCTCCAAATATTCCCCAGGGTAGTCATGAGCAACAGACCCTCTCCAAACACACAGATCCCAAATAAAATCAGTACTTTGTTCTAAATGGGTTATAAGTCTGAGGCAGGCCCATTGGGCTCAAAACAAATAAATCCCTTGGGATTGATGTTATTTATCCCAGACTGCTGAAAGAGACTTGGAAAAAGATCTGTAGGGCACTGATTATCATTATGAAGGAGTCATTGGATACTGTGGAAGTACAGAAGATTGTGAACAAGCCAATATGGTGCCTTTATTCAAAAAGAGTGACAAAGCAGACAAAGGCTTCTATTTCATATAAAATAATGGAATCAATGATCAGGAGTAAACTTGAGGATCGTCTATACAACAGTAAATCTGGTTAACTGCAGTCAGATTCATAAGATTTTACCTGTAAAACCTCCTTTGAATTCTTTTGAAGAGATGAAAACTCAAGTGGTTTGTTGTAAGCTGTATGGCATGGTGTAACTCAACTTCCAAAGGTTTTTAATTAAACTCCATGCTGGTGGTTTCAGGGTAAACTTTGGAAATGGATCAGAAACTGGTTAATGGGTAGGAAACAAGAAGTTCTCATTTGAGGAGTTATGCCAAATTCGTGGAAGTGCTTCAGGGCTCAGTGCTGGGACTGCTATTGTTTATAATTTACATCAGTGACCTGGATTCAAAATTCAATGTAAAGTGGTAAAATTTGCAGGTGATAACCAAACTAGGAGGGGTAGTGGAATCGGAAGAGGTACAAAATGAGTTGGACAAGGTAAGTAAATGGGCAGAAAAATTGTGGATCGGGTGGGAAATGCAGTCATGATACTCCAGCCATCATGTGTGTGAGGCAGGGACCAGCTGGTCTTTTCCTGCCCATCAATTTTGCATGTTTGTATAAATGATGTTGAAATGACTGCTGATGAAGCTGAAAGACACCTAGGAGTGTTAGAAGACTTGGGGATAGAAATTGATCAAAGGCCACCACCGCCCGTTTAGTGCCCAAAAAACAGCTAAAATTCTGCAATTAACGACAGCAGAAAATTGATCAAAATATAGAAAAAAATGTGCGGCAGGAAAAATGGGCATTGCACATGCATTCTCGGCGATAAATGCGATCCTGGTCAAATTAAGCTAGTGTGGGGCCTAGGAAGGAAGGAAAACGCGAAAAATATTTTTTCAAAAATTAAAACATCGGGCAACATTCACAGGACCCTTTTCCACTGAATCGCTGCAAAATAATTTTTTTTTAAAAATGGTGAACCTGCGGAATTCTCTACCACAGAAAGTTGTTGAGGCCAATTCACTAAATATATTCAAAAAGGAGTTAGATGTAGTCCTTACTACAAGGGGTATCAAGGAGTATGGCGAGAAAGCAGGAATGGGGTACTGAAGTTGCATGTTCAGCCATGAACTCATTGAATAGCGGTGCAGGCTCGAAGGGCCGAATGGCCTACTCCTGCACCTATTTTCTATGTTTCTATGTTTCACTTACCTTTTTTTTTGCAGGGTTTCATACCTACCATCCATTGAAAGGCTGCTCTGACTGGGCATTTTTTTTTGAAGAAGTACGGATCACCGCTCCCACCAAACTCGGGCAGGAGCGGTTTTCCCAGCGTTGCACGCCGGCGGTCCGCTCCCCAGCAATATTTCGAAACCGCCGGCGTAAGGCATTGATGAAATTCCCACCGATGAAACACCGCCCAAAATAAGGAAATACTGCCGAGAAACGTGGCGGTAGGCTGATGAAATTCAGGCCCTCGGTGTTAAACATGTCCAATCAACGCAGAACAACAATCAACATAACCAATAGGATGCCAAAATAGTCAAATATGTTAGAGGAAGTCATGAACCAACTTTATAGTGCTCTAATCGGATTGCACCATGAACACTGCGTCCAGTTCTGGTCGCCAATAATCATTAAAGCATTCGAGGTAGTGCAGAGAAGAACCATAAGATTGATCCCTGGTGTCGGAGATCTGAGTTATGAGGGTAGACTGGAGAGATGTGGGCTTTACAGTCTAGAAAGGAGGCAACTGAGAAGTGATGTTAGAGCTACATAAGTTTGTTAAGAGTGTAGAAAAAGTTAACCCAGAATATTATTACTTCAAATTAAATTGCTGGAGTAGAATTAGGAGACAGGTTCAAAGTAGAAAAGGGTATATCTGAAATGTTTTCTTCATTCAGAGTGGTCAATATTTGCAATAAACTTTCAAATAGAGTAGAGAAGGCAAAAACCCTGAAATCATTTACGAAATCAATGGGGTAACAGGTTCCCTCTGGATGGATGAATCTAGATAGGCCAAATGAACTTCCTTATCTGTAAATATCTTCTGATCTCAGGTGGATCAACGGTCAAGCCAGTATAATTAGCCACATCTACTCCTCATTGTTATCTCATGATCTTATTGAAAAATGCATGTATGTGGACATTGACAGAATTAGGCTTGGCCATGATGCCCCCACAGTTAAATAACCTGTCAAGACACACCATCTAGCCCACAAATTGAGAGAAGCTATTTGAATGAAGTATGGGAAGGCAATGGCACTTGTGGAGCTATACTCATAAGAATTAATAACTTGAGAACCGTAAGGAAGAAACATTTTGGAAAATATTATGCTGATTACCTCATGAAGGAACTGGCTTGGAGCAGTTACTATGCCCCAACCATATGAGAACTGAAATGATGTCTGTATTTAAATCCAGTTTGCTTCAGTAATATGGTTAGTTGAACAATTTGTTGATTTAACTTGTTCATACTATCAAACATATAGGAGATGATATTGGTCTTTGCTGCGGTGCGAAACAGGCTCACAGTGACTAGGCAGCCTCTTCTGCACCGTGCCCAATTTTCTTTGCCATTGACTTCAAAACACAAAAAATGGCTTAAATAGGTTGTTAATATTTTAACTTGATTCCTTTTAACTAATTTAAAAGTAGTGATGGTGTAACATACCAGTGACTAAATTGGTTACAATCTTGAACATGACCGGCAGAGATCACACATTACACATCAGAGGCATTAGCTACTGAAGTAGCAGGTTGGACATGAAGATGGAAGTAAGATTTCAAGTATTCAACTACAGTTTGCATTCTTCTCGTATCTAAATATGTCATAAAGCGCTTATCAGGGTGGTCGTCATCAAGCAGGAGGGGACAGGGAAAGTAGGAAAGTTATGATGGAGGAGGGTAAAGTCCACTCTGAAGAGGGGTTTTTAAGTAGCTCTTGAAATTGGGATGGGGCAGTATCCAGGGAGAGGGATTTAGAGAGAGTTCCAGATACAGGACATATTGGTTGGAAGACATATTGATTATACAGCACAAGGAGTAGTGAACAAGATGTTATCAGAATATTGTTGGAGAAAGAGGAGGATGTATGCAGAGAAGTATGGCTGGATCAGGTTGCTGAGGTATGGGGAGGCATGGCTAAGAAAGGATTTTAAACTTGAGCCCAAGGATTTTGAAGTCCATTTCTGGAGATCAGGGAGGCAATGAAGCTTGGCAAGATTAGATGTGATGGAAGCCAGTGAGGGCCTGGGCTGCATTCTGAATGAGCTGTAATTTTTGAAAATGGTGGTGGGCACATTTGAGAAATTATGCCTTGTAGTGATAAAGGTATGGATTCAACAGCAGTTGGAAGTGGTAGAAAGTGGCCATGATAATGAAACAAACATGAGGAAGAAAGCTAAGCTTGGGGGTTGATTAGTATGCCTAATTCTGCTCCCCCCTTAGCCTGAGATGGTAGCTAGGATGGTGATGGAGTCAACATCAGCTTCTGAGAATTACTCTGGTTTTGTCAACATTAAGCTGAAGGAAATTTAGGCTAATCCAGGTCTTCATGTCAGACATGCAATTGGAGAGTCTTGGAATCGATTAAGGACCAGAATTAAAGTTAGTGTTACCAGCATATTTATGGAAGCTGGCTCCTGACTTCCATTTGTTATTACTGTTAGAGTATATAATTGTTGAAGATGGGCACCAAGGTTAGAGCCCTGCAGTATACCAGAGATAACCATGTTATGGGAGGAGAAACCATTGGAGGAGTATAATGTCTTTGTTGCAACCGGCATGCTGAATTGGGAGCCACAATGCTGAAAATAGTTCCTTCCTAACTTTCAGAAGCTTTCTAAGAAAACTTCTATTTGACTGTCCCTTTAGTCTCTTCCCCAATGTTTCCTTTATACCTGTATTAACTTCCTGCTGGGCTTCAACTGTTTTTTTTCCTCTCAAGCTCTTTAAGAAGTCTCTGTGAGGAGTGCTGCAGAAGTGTAAGTTGATGGCAGACGCTAATGCAAAAAACATGTGCTAATATATTTGTTGAAACCCCAACAAGGGCCTACAATTGACCAATGACTACTCCAATAATAATCATTCTATATTTTTTATTCTGATGAGAACAAGAAGTTTTTTCATTTTGTAAGAGAGCGATGTTTAAGGAAGTTTGAATGTGAACCGTGTTGACGATTAAGATGAGAGATGATGAACGACAGTCAGTCATGCATGAAGTTTGTAAATCTGATCCATACAGTCTCTGCTGTGTGTGCGCAAGAATTGGAAGATCTTCAAGAGGAAGAGGTAGGGGCTTAGTTGCAAAGCAAGTGTTTTCTGAGATTTTGAGAAGGACGGTTGGAAATTAGAGAGCAAATGAAGAGAGGGTGAATTTGTTGAAGAGGCACATTTGGCAACTTTTAAAAAGATAGGCTCGTGCTAGTGGTTAGAGATGAGCACTGGGCTGACAAAGGCAAATTAGGTTATTGGGAATAATAAGAGGAGGGGATTATGGACTGTGTTGTGGGCTTCACAGATGAGATTAATGTAAAGAGAAATGGGAGAGGGGGCTCTTTTTTAAGGTAGAGTTAGTGTCTGTAGTGTGTTTAAAGGCACTTGGAGGTATCAGTTGGTGAAGCGGTGTTTGGAATTGTTCCTAAACTCTGAGGTCATGGAGTTGTAATCAGGTTTAACTGTCGAAAGCATAAAATGCTACAGTTTGAGGCACTCAAAACAAAATCTAGCAATGAAAAGCAAGGCTAGTTGCATGCTATGTGCATTTGAGTTTGAGGTCATGGAAGTGGCTGTTGTACTAGGTGGCAGTGGGAGACAAGACATTAAACACAGAAGAAAGACTTATGCATGGGCTAGACTTTCCACTTTTGTGCAAATCAGCCAAAAATAGGCGTTATTTCCAGCGCGGGCAGTAAATATGGGTTTTGTGATTGCCGAATTATCACCCATTTCCAAAACCCTAACTTTCCATTTTTTAAAATGGGCGTTACTGCGAGCGATCTGAAAGGGGTGTTATCGTTAAAAAATGTTGATCTTCTGCCATAAAATGTCGCCGACCAGAGCAACGGCATGGCAACCCTCGTTTCAGGAGGTCAGAGGTCATTATTACATGCGCAGAAGAGGAGAGAGAGAGAGAGGGAGCGGAGAGGTACTGAAAACGTGTGTGGGTGTGGTCTGTGCTTGTTTGGCTGCTTTGGGAGGCAGGAAGGAGATTCACCAGCAGCAAAAAGCCTACTAAACACCAAGAAGGTAGTTGGCACCGGGTTTTGGTCCAATAAAAAATATATAATATGGAAAGGATGGAGGGGACCCTGGAGCTGTTAGCCAGAGGGCTCCCAGTGGTCCCGGAGCGCGGCACTGCATCTCAAGCACCCCCATTGCCAACGACAGGAGAGCCAGGAGGAAGATCTTGCTTCTGGCTCGGAGTACGTTCCCACCTCGGGACTGTCCTCTCCCATATCCGTCCAAGCAGCAGTTCTGCCATCATCCCCCCCCCCCCCAATGAAGCAGCGCCTGAGGAGCTCCTCGGCCAGCGGCTTGGAGTCAGGAGGGGGAAGGGGAAAGGGTAGAGGTGGGGAGGAGAAGCGGGGGTGGGGGGAAGGAAAGTGAGGTGCATGGCCGCAGGTGTTGTCTGGGGCATATTTTTAGGTTGCTGCTGCTATTTTGGTGGGAGAGTCGGAGCAAGGGGAAAGTGGGCTACCTTGGTTTGCATTTGTGTTCTGTTTTGCTGCAAATGGGGACCATTGTAATGATGTAAATGTGATAAATTTGTTTTGGGATGGGGTGTTTTTTAGTTATACTTATTATTTCAGACAAATGGTCGGATTAAATGTTACAGGGGAGGATTAAGAAACAAAGGGACGCTTATGTCATATACCAACGGCTAAATACTTTAGAATCTTTAGAGGAATATAGAAAGTTAAGAGGCAAAATTAAAAAGGATATTAGGAATGCTAAGAGAGAGCACGAGAAATTCTTGGCCAGTAAAATTAAGGAAAACCCCAAGATGTTCTATAAATATATTAAGAGTCAGAGGGTAACTAAAGAAAGTGTAGGGCCTATTGGAGACCATGAGGGTAATCTTTGTGTGGAGGTGGAAGATGTTGCTAAGGTTCTTAACGAATACTTTGCATCTGTTTTCACAAAGGAAAGGGGTAATGCAGATACTGCTATCGAGGAAGAGTGTGATATTCTGGATGAAATAAATATAGTGAGAGAGGAAGTATTAAGGAGTTTAACAGCTTTAAAAGTAGATAAGTCCCCAGGCCCAGATGAAATGCATCCCAAGCTGTTGAGCGAAGTAAAGGAGGAAATAGCAGAGGCCTTGACCATCACTTTCCAGTCCGTTTTGGATCTGGGCATGATGCCGGAGAATTGGAGGACTGCTAATGTAGTACCCTTGTTTAAGAAGGGAGAAAAGGATAGGCCAAGTAATTACAGGCCTGTCAGTCTAACCTCAGTGGTGGGAAAATTATTGGAAAAAATTCCTGAAAGACAGGATAAATCTGCATTTGGAAAGATAATGATTAATTAGGGACAGTCAGCACCGTTTTGTTGAGGGAAGATCGTGTTTGACTAACCTGATTGAATTTTTGAGGAGGTAACTAAGAGGGTCGATGAGGGTAGTGCGTACGATGTAGTATATATGGACTTTAGCAAGGCTTTTGATGAGGTCCCACATGGTAGACTGGTCATGAAGGTTAAAGCCCATGGGATATAGGGCAAAGTGGCAAGTTGGATCCAAAATTGGCTTGGAGGTAGGAAGCAAAGGGTAATGATTGATGGATGTTTTTGTGACTGGAAGGACGTGGGATTCCGCAGGGCTCAGTACTGGGTCCCTTGCTTTTTGTGGTATATTTCAACGATTTAGATTTGAATATAGGGAGTATGATTAAGAAGTTTGCAGATGACACTAAAATTGGCTGTGTGGTTGATAATGAAGAGGAAAGTCATGGGCTGCAGGAAGATATCAATCTCCTGGTCAGGTGGGCAGAGCAGTGGCAAATGGCAGAGAAGTGGTGGTAGGCCACTTAATAGTGTAGATAAACAAAGGGACCTTGGAGTGCTTATCCACAGATCCCTGAAAGTAGCAGGCCAGGTGGATAAGGTGGTTAAGAAGGCATACGGAATGCTTGCCTTTATTGGCCGAGGCATTGAATATAAGAGCAGGGAGGTTATGCTTAAATTGTATAATACTTTGGTTAGGCCACAACTGGAGTACTGCGTGCAGTTCTGGTCGTCGTATTATAGGAAGGACGTGATTGCACTAGAGAGGGTGCTAAGATTTACTAGGATGCTGCCTGGAATGGAGAATCTTAGTTATGAGGACAGATTGGATAGGCTGGGTTTGTTCTCATTGGAACAGAGGAGGTCGAGAGGAGACCTCATTGAGGTGTACAAAATATTGAGGGACCTGGACATAGTGGATAGTAAGGGTCTGTTTCCATTGGTGGAGGGGACATAGTTTTAAGGTGGTTGGTGGAAGTTTTAGAGGGGATTTGAGGGGGGGCTTCTTTACGCAGAGGGTTGTGGGGATTTGGAACTCGATGCCTGAAAGAGTGGTGGATGCAGAAACCCTCACCACATTTAAAACGTGCTTGGATGGGCACTTAAAGTGCAGTAACCTGCAGTGTTACGGACCTGGAGCTGATAATTGGGATTAGACTGAATGACCTTTTGTTGGACGGCGCAGATATAACGGTAAGAACCGCAGGGAATAGAATACGGCCAGGGTGATCTGGACTAGTGTCGATCACCTGGATGGGTCGGAGAGGAATTTTCCCAGATTTTTTCTCCCTAAATTGGCCTGGGTTTTTATCTGGTTTTTGCCTTTCCCAGGAGATCACATAGCTCCGGTTGGGGTGGAGTGTAGATGTTTTCAGTCTAAGGGGTGTCGCAGTTGTGTGAGGCGAACTGGTTGGATTGGGTGCACTTTGCCTTTCCGTCGTTGTTCATAGGTCTATGTTTCTATAACCTTGTTGCGCATTGTCTCAGATAGCGGCACCGTTACACACTGGTGATTCCTTAACATGAAAGGGTATAATTACACTTAACTTGAATCAATTTAAACTTTAACTGTCACCAAGGTGATGCACACCATTGATATATGATCTGCACACCCAGCAGTGTAAATACTTTGTAAATACCACCAACGTTCTTTCAAGCAAAGCGCTCATTTATGTGCTGCTGACATAAGAGTCTTGCAGCTATGTAGTCACCACGGGCCCTTTTCTGCGGTCTGGAGGGGGACGGGGGCATGGTTTCAGTGTCAGCCTGATTGTCTGACCCGAGGTCAGCATCCACCTCCTTGTCCTCTTCCTCTCTCTCCTGAGATGGACCGTCAGACCCTCCTGGCAATTCTTGTCCCCTCCTGATAGCCAAGTTATGCAGCATGGAGCACACCACCACGAATTGAGCTACTACTCAGGGTGGTATTGAAGCTCACTTCCTGAGTGGTCCAGGCATCTAAAGTGCTGCTTAAGCACTCCAATGGTTTTCTCGACGATATTGCGAATGGATCTGTGGCTCTCGTTGTATCGCTTCTCGGCTTCGGTGTGGGTGTCATGCAGGAGGGTCATCAGCCAGGTGGCGAGGCCATATCCTTTGTCAGATACAGCGCGCTCACGCAGGATGTGAGCATCATGGATGCTGCCCGGAAATTTGCTGGTTGTGCAACTCGTTGTCGACCTTCAGGGAGTGGAATCCCTTGCGGTTCCTAAAAAACCTCTGCATCCTGAAAAGGTGCCTGCATCGTGATGTGCGTACAGTCTATATTGCTCATTGCACCTTGGGGAAGTTTAGCAATTCGGTAGAATCCTAAAGCCCTCTTAGTCTGAGCCTCCCTGGTCAGAAGCTGATAAAGTCCATTTTGCATGCGTAAAGGGCTTCAGTGACCTGTCTAATGCAGCAATGTGTGGTATGCTGAGATATAGCGCAAATGTCGCTAGCTGAGGCCTGAAAGGAACCCAGCACGTAGAACGAAAGTGCCGCAGTGACCTTGACCTCAACGGACACTGCGGTCCTGATGGTACTGGCAGGCTGCAGATCTCCTCTGATGAGCTGGCATATCTCATTGATACCCTCCTTGTGGAAGCGCAGTCTCCTAAGGCAGGTGATGTCGGACAAGTTGAGGTAAGACTGCTTCTCCCTGTAAGTGTGGGGGGTGGAACGTCTGGTCCTCCTCATCAGTCTGGCACGTCTTGCATTGGGCCCATAATGCTGTTGAATGTACCTTCTGCCATCTCGAGTCTGCAGCATTTGCATGGTCGTGAAGAGAGGCTGAAAAAAGACAGGCCCCTTTCCAATAGCTATCAGTATTACAGCAATTGTTCACAAACAATAAATGTCCCCACTAAGGCACCCAAAGTACATTCCAATCGGCCACAGTATGAAAAGATGTTTGTTCAGATGTTCACATCACCTTAAAAGACCTCCAGAGTACATCCAAACACCCCCGAGGTTGAAGCAGAGCAGCCTTTTAAATGATGCGACCTGCGATTTAGAAAATGGCGTCCATACTGCTGTGATTAGTTCAGGTCAGTTCAACTTTTTCACAGCGGTTTTTTCGGCGAGCGATCTTGTCGGTGAGATGTGTGCGAGGTGCCGAAAGTAAGGCTGGCCGATATTATGGGCATTGCTTTCGCCCATTCTGATCTTTCCGCCCAAAAAAGGTGGGCGGCCGGTATTATTTTTTATCGTCATTACGTACATCCCGAAAGTAACGCTCGGCAATAAGTGACCGAGAAATGGCCGTTACTTTCCATTTTGTGGCTAAATGCGGGCGTTATACCTAATTTCAGCATTAAAATGGACATTAAGTGGGCGGTATGCATGCAAAAATAATGGAAAATCTAGCCCATGGTGCCGATGGCTCTATGGATGGCAAGCCAGGGGAGTGACATGTTGGAATTTAAAAGGACACGTGTAAGGATCATTTTTCCAGCGGTGCATGATGAAAATAAAGTGGTTTGGGGACAGGTAGGGTAATGTGTAGGAGGGAGATAAGAAATTGGTTAGAGTTCAGGGGAGCTCGGATCCATGCAACAACAACAATCCGTACACGTGAGCAACAAAGGAAGATTATGAATGCTTGGAGTAGAGTTCAGCAAGGCTCAGATGATGAATAAATACAGAATGTGAAAATAACATTCACATGTTATTTTTAAATGGAACCTTAAAAATCAGTTAGATTTCGCCGTTGGTTTGGGATTGACTAGAAGGTTCTAGAGGATAGTGTTCTGCTGGATAAGCCACAAGAGGTGGCCAGAAAGCTCTTTAGTGGAAGAGAACAAAGCAAATAAGACAGCTAAGCACTTCCTGTTTCCAACCACAATCTTTAACAGTGGGGAAAAGATAACTCGGAGCCAAGCTACAAATATTTTCCTGTTCAGTTTCAAAAGCCCTTTGTTTGTATCTTATCTCCTTTTTAAAATTTTTATTTCTTTTATCTCTTCCTCAAACAATCTTGCCATTGTCATCTTTATTCCTCTTTCAACGTTCACTGTTTATTTTTTTTCCATTTTCCTATAAAGCTGTCTATAATGTGTCTGTAAATGAGCATTATAGAAATAGAAGAGGCTAAAATAAAAATCATCAGTGACTTGTACTAAGATATGTGTCAAAAGCCAAAGCTGAAAGCATTATATACAAGACCCCTTTTTCACATAATGGCCCACAGTTGACCAATTAAAACTCCATAACAGCATTTCATATTTAATCTAATAAGATTGTTCACCTATTTTGTGGGCTATAGTATTTGTGTCTGTTTCCTGCCGATGTTCCATTGTCAAGAACATCAGAGGACATGTTTGCCCTGCAGCCAATTAAGTTTCAGTCCAAGGAGATAAATGTGCGAGAGAAGAAGTTACAATAAAACAAGTTTGTGAAGCAAAATCACCCAAAAGAACTTTGTTTACCTACGTATGTCCCCTTACTAAAATAAAATGTTGAAGACAGTCCAAATAACAGCAGCTTTAAACCAGTTCATGAAAGGACTAAACAGACAGACTTCGCAGTTAAGATTTTGGCTTTACTTTATAGAATTTCCTTTTTTTTTAAATGTGCAAACATCTGAGGGGGAGTAGCTATCTGATCCCTACTGCTTACATTGTTTCTCAGAATGACCCAGGCACTCCTATCTATGGAGCTGCACTTTGCCTCTGCATCTGTTGCTGCTAGTTGAAACCATAACAAGCAGGTACATCCTTGTCTTATTCTTATACAGGTTGAACCTCCCTTATCCGGAACTCTCGAGACCTGGCCTGTTCTGGATAAGGGATTTTTACGGACGAGGGGTGGTCACGTTAAATTGTATGGTACAGGTACTGAGCAAGAGGATATCGGGGCTGGCTGGCTTGGAGCTGGGAGTGCGGTAGAGAGATCTTGGTGGAGCAATTGCGGGAGTCGACAGCGAGGAAGGACTTCTATTTGTTCATGTTGGAGTTCTGTGCATGCACCACCCGCTGGCCAGGAATAGTTCCGGACAAGGGGTGGTTCCGGATAAGGGGAGGTACAACCTGTACTCAAAACTCTTCAAACTTTGCCTTTGCAAAGTTAGTTAGTCAGTGAGACGGAGACACTATACTGTACTTCAAAAGTGGACAGCCAGCTCAGAAGCATGCTGAAGCCACATGTAATGTTTGACAAATACAATGTTAATCTACGCTCATTAGATTATGTTGTTGATCTGTAGCCCGGTGATGCAATTTAATTATTTCTAGGACTTAAGTATGCTTGATAACTATTTTCCCAGACATACAGGGCTTTTAGTAGTCAATTGTGCCTTTATATACTTTATGCAAAGCTAAAAGAAGTTAAGTTATTCTCCTAGCTTGTAGTTGCAGAAGCTAGTTTGTGGATGGGATCTTTCTGGATAGGACTTGATTTTAAACTAATATGCAGTGCAGAGAGGAAACACAAACTACAGTGAAAAATATCTGTTTTGTCAGTGTTGCACTTGATGGTTAACCAGTGGTTCTGTATTCCCTAAGAAAAGGGAGGAATTCAAAATGTTAACTTTGATTTATATTTGGATAATTTGAAAATAACTATTTGTCTAATGTTGAAAGATGACTTGTGAAAACTCAAATTCAGGATAAAAAATGCATATTTATCAGGGCTGGCTGACTTGGGGCTAGGAGTGTGGCAGAAAGATCATGGCGGGGACGGTGGATCACGGGGTCAGGCCAGCGATTGCGGGAGTTGGCAGTGAGGAAGGACTTCAATTTGTTCATGTCGGAGTTCTGTGCATGTGCCACCCGGTGGTGCCGGAGGAAGGGTGGTTCTGGATAAGGGAGGTTCAACCTGTACAGTGTTTTACAGGTAAGCACGTGAAAAGCCTTGGGAAAACGCATCTTTTTAGGTAACTTTAAAAATGTTTTGATAAATGATTTGCATGTCATTGGAAGCCTAAAAATGCTGTCTCAAATGTTCCAATATCCCCTTAATAATATAATCCATTTCTTACTTTTCCCTCCCTAGCCCAAGGATGCTAATTATAATGCTATCACCAAGATCTTCTAACTCACCTCTGAGCAGAAATCTAACCTGGCTCTACGTTGGTTTGTATGACTC
Source organism: Pristiophorus japonicus (assembly GCF_044704955.1). Classification (NCBI taxonomy): domain Eukaryota; kingdom Metazoa; phylum Chordata; class Chondrichthyes; family Pristiophoridae; genus Pristiophorus; species Pristiophorus japonicus. Next base: position 280,822,639 of record NC_091978.1, read on the forward strand.
AGACCTCACAAGTTGGTACATTCACCCATTGAGCTATTGGGGCACTAAGAGCACACACCAGCCAAGTTGAACATATAATCCTTATGAATAGTCTGGCTATTTCTTGTATTGGCATTATTGCAGGATGAAGGAGAGCATGATTGTACATGCTTACAAAAGCTAATTGGACATGTAGGTAGCTGTAAAGGAAACCCTTATTAGCAGTATTAAGACTATATTGGGGGTTTAAACTAAGTTGACAGGGGGATGGGCACCAGGATGTAGCATTAGAAAGGAGAAACAAAGGGCACAAAGGATTGGGAGAGACAGATAGCACTAAAGCAAGAAATAGTAAGGTATTAGGTGGGGTCAGACTAAGAGAGAACATAGGATGGTTTAGGATAGGTTTACAAGTGTATGTATGTGAATGCACGAAGCATAGTAAACAAGGTTGGTGAGCTGCAGGCGCAAATAGCCACATGGGAATATGATGTGACAATAACAGAGACCTGGCTCAAAAAAGGGCAGGATTGGGTATTAAATATTCTTGGATATAAGGTGAAAAGATGGGAGGCGGCGTGGCAATATTGGTTAAGAAGAATGTTGCAGTGCTGGAGAGAGAGGATATCCTGGAGGAGTCAAGGACATAATCTATTTGGTTAGAGTTAATAAATAATAGAGGTGTCATTACACTACTAGGTGTATTCTATAGGCTACCAATTAGTGGGAGAATTATGGAGGAGCAAAATTTCAGAAAAATTAGAGGTGCAAGAACTATTGAGCAGTGATAACTATCCTAATATAGACTGGGATAATAGTGTAAAGGGCAGAGAGAACGAAGAATTTCTGGTGTGCTCAGGAGAACTTTCTTGATCAGTATGTTTCTGGCCCAACAAGAAAGGAGGCATTGCTGGATCTGGTTCTGTGGAATGAGAAGTCAAGTGGAGCAAGTGTCAGTAGGTGAACATTTAGGGAACAGTGATCATAGATTTAGATTAGCTATAGAAAAGGACAGGGAGCAATCTAGAGTAAAAATACATAATTGGAGGAAGGCAAATTTCATTGGGATGAGAACAGATCTGGCCCAGGTAAATTGGAATCAAAGATTAACAGGCAAAACTGTGGAACAATGAGCTGTCTTTAAAGAGAAAATAATTCGGGTACAGTTGAGGTAAATTCTCACTAGCTAGGGCAACTAAAGTCAAAGCTCCTGGATGAAGAAAGAGATAGACAGTACGATGGAGCAGAAAAAGAGCACGTATGACAGATGTCAGGTCAAGAATACATCTGAGAATCACGCTGAATATAGAAAGATCAGAGTAGAAGTGAAAAAGAAAATAAGAGGGGTAAAGAGAGGGTACGAGAATAGAATGGCAGCTAACATAAAAGGTAATTCCAAAGTCTTCTATAGGCTTATAAATAGTAAATGGGTAGTAAGAGGAGGGGTGGGGCCGATTAGGGACCAAAAAGGAGAGCTAGTGAAGAGGCAGAGGGTATGGCTGAGGTACTAAATAAGTACTTTGCATCTGTCTTCACCAAAGAAATGATGCTGCATTGACATAGTAAAGGAGGAGGTAGAAGCAGATACTGGATGGGATAAGAATTGATAAAGATGATGTACTAGAAAGGCTGGCTGTACTTAAAGTAGATAAGTCACCAAGACCGGATGGGATGCATCCTAGGACGCTGAGGGAAGTGAAGGAAGAAATGGCGGAGGTACTGGCCATAATCTTCCAATCCTCCTTCGAAACGGGGTGGTGCCAGAAGACTGGAGGATTGCAAATGTTACACTGTTGTTCAAAAAAGGTAAAGATAAATCCAGTAACTGTAGGCCGGTCAGTTTAACATCAACAGTGGGAAAGCTTTTAGAAATAATAATCAGGTCCAAGTTACTGTTAATTTTGTCCAAGTGTGGATTAATTAAGAAAAGTCAGCATGGATCTCTTAAAGCCAAATCGTGTTTAACTAAATTGATCGAGTTTTTTGATGAGATAACAGAAGGTTGATGAGGACAATGTGGTTGACGTGGTGTACATGGATTTCCAAAAGGCATTCGACAAAGTACCACATAGTAGACTTGCCAGCAAAGTTGAACCCCATGAAATAAAAGTGACAGTGTCAGAATGGATATGAAATTGGCTAAGTGACAGGAAACAGAGAGTGGTGGTGAACAGTTGTTTTTCAGGAGGAAGGTATACAGTGGTCTTCCCCAGGGGTCGGTACTAGGACCACTGATTTTCTTGATGTATATTATTGACTTGAATGTGGGTGTACAGGGCACAAGTTCAAAATTTGCAGATGACACAAAACTTGGAACAGTGGGGAAGATACTGATAGACTTCAAGAGGACATAGACAGGCTGGTGGAATGGGTGGACACGTGGCAGATGAAATTTAACGCAGAAAAGTGTAAAGTGATATGTTTTGGTCGAAAGAATGAGGAGAGGAAATATAATCTAAAGGGGTGCACGAACAGAGAGACCTAGAGGAATATGTGCACAAATCATTGAAGGTGGCAGGGCAGGTTGAGAAAGCCTGGGATCCTGGGCTTCATGAATAGAGGTATAGAGTACAAAAGCGTGGAAATTATGATGAACCTGTATAAAACACTGGTTCGGCCTCAACTGGAGTATTTTGTCCAATTCTGAGCACCGCAATTTAGGAAGGATGTGAAGACCTTAGAGAGGGTACAGAAAAGATTTACGAGAATGATTCCAGGGATGAGGGACTTCAGTTACATGGATAGACTAGAGATACTGGGGTTATTCTCCTCAGAACAGAGAAGGTTGAGAGGAGATTTGATAGAGGTGTTCAAAATCATGAGGGGTTTGGACAGAGTATATTGAGAGAAACTTTTCTCATTGGCAGAAGGTTCAAGAACCACAGGATACAGATTTAAGGTGATTGACAAAAGAACCAAAGGCGATGTAAGAAAAACACTTTTTTACACTGTGAGTGGTTAGGATCTGGAATGCACTGCCTGAAAGGGTGGTGGAGGCAGACACAATCAATGCTTTCAAAAGGGAGTTGGATAAGTACCTGAAAGAAAAAAAAAATTGTAGGGCTACGGGGAAAGGGCGGGGGAGCAGGACTAGCTGAGGTGTTCTTGTGGAGAGCCGGCACAGGCTTGATGGGCCAACTGGCTTCTTCCGTGCAGTAACTATTCTATGATTCTGACGGAAGGTCGTCGACTCGAAAGGTTAACTCTGTTTTTCTCTCCACAGATGTTGCCTGATCCGCTGAGATTTCCAGCATTCTCTGTTTTTATTATCTTTTGATTTTATAGTGCACATTTCAAAAGGACAAGGGACAGAGAGGCTTCAGATTTATTTTTTGTGTTCTCTCTTAGCTCTATCTGTCATCTTTCTGACTCTGCGCAGCCTCTTCCACTGTACCACTCCTTGTCTTTCATTTTGGGTCTTCTAGTCTTTACTTTTACTGCCTTTGTTTCCTCATCTCTCTCCCCTTTAATTATTTTCCATGATGGGATACTGCATTGCAACAAGGTTATAAATGTGAATGCCGCTAATGATTGCATTGGTTCCATGTTCAGTGTCTCACATCTATCCCACCATGTTACACTGCTGACATCCTGATAAAACTGGCCAAATCTTACCAGAATCACTAAACTTGAGTGATGTCACCGACTAAAATTCTTAGTTTTATGTACATTTATTGCTTGATTTGAATTTCTGTTCCACTAATTGGAACTTTTATCTGTTTTGTTTATGATCTCTTGGCAACTGAACTTGCCTCTCCATGTTCAATTTGTTGTAGGGTAAGGTTTCCATGAGCATTTCTCACATTCTTCTTTCTGGTCGTGGTCTTCGATAGAATTTGATTTCAGGGGTGGGGAGATGTGTGGATTTTTGAAAGCATTTCTTAAATATTTCTAATTTCCAGTTGTTGCAGATAGTTGATTGAAATAAATGTCTGTTCAAATTAGCCTATGTTTCTGGATTTAAGGTACTTGTACTATCAAAGAGTGAGATGATTTTCTATTTCTTTCATTCTAAAAGCCTGTACAGGTATCGTCTAAACTTTAACCACGTTAACAAATTTTAACTGTAGGCTGAGGAATTGTAGATAGTAAACTTGTGTTTAAAGGCCATTAAAGTGTGGTGTTGCTGAATTGAATTATGTTAAGTTCACATGTACAAGTAGAAATGAGACTTACAGTGGATTTATGCAAACAGAATTGTGGCGGGTCCTAAATATTTTTGTTTCCCTCTTCAGTATATTTTATTTTATTGTTCCTGTGCGCCACACAATGCCTCAGACAAGAAGACAACAAATAACCTCTCTATGCTCATGCTGCTCTGTATCTGCACAGTTAGGGGGTGAACGGGTGTGGTGGCACACTCGACAAATATATTTTTTTCTAGGGTGGGGGAGGGGTGGGAAATCTCCCTTTTGGAAAAGTGTCTGACCTCTTGCTGTTTTCCCCTTCATGATCTATTGTGTTGGGAGCACCATTGTGTGTCTCAATAATTAGAAGATTTAGGTCAATAAATGTTTCATTAGTAGAGAAGATATTGACCTGATGCCTCAGTATTCAAATGAATCACATGGTTTGTTGCTTAACCATAAAGATTAAAAACCATACTTAACTATCAAGGTTAGGAAAGTCCCAAGTTTGATCCTCAGTTTGTACTAACTTACAGATCTTTGTGGAATGGTATTCAGGATGTTACAGTGGCCTCAGCATTCCTAGGTGAAGAAAATATAGGGGTGTGGGAACAGGATTCGGTTCAGCTGTAATTTCCTGCATGATCAATTAAGTTGTTTCACTTAGAAAAATGGTCACTTGGGTAAAGTATTCGTGTCAGATCAGGTGTTAAAACCTGCTGCTATAATGACAATAGATGGTACTACCTGTGACTTGTCAATGGCCTGTGGTGGGTACGTAACCTGGCCACCTTCAGAAAGTGCCAACAGCTTTGGGCAGATGAGTACCTAAGACGGTCGTGGGGCTTTTGGTGGAGGAAATGCCATCAAAACGTGGATGAGCCAATCCTTGAATCTCCAAGCTGTGACGTAGCTGCAGTACCTAATGTCAATGAAAGAGCAAGCATGGACAGTCAGAAACACAATAGGGTTCGTGTCCCTATCTTAAACCATAGATATGTGGAGGACAGTCACAGGAGCTCCAGTATTAAACTAACGATGGTGATGATTATGGGTGAGGTATTGGAGAGATGTAGGCATCTATGAAAATTATCTCAGTATGAGTCTGAGAGGGCGACAGGAAATTGGTGGGGAGGAAGGGGTAAATATCCAATAACAGGAAGGCAACCCTTTAGTATATTTGTGCATTTAATTGGAACTTTTGATTATCTAAATGAGAAATTGATGTGTATATATACTAATTTTGAGATATAGCCTGTAAATTAATTGTCTTGCTGCAGATTTGTATTCATTGAGATGGGTTATATAGAGTGACAGCTTCTGAATTGTACACAATTTGTATTTATCTTAAACCAAGAACAACAAAGAATAATTTTGACAGATTTGACAGCTGGAAGTGTAGCTTACAAAAGCTTATAAGGTTAACTCGTAGTCAATTACATTTGACCCCACCATTCCCCTAATTACTGTTTAGGAAAGGGAATTCTGTGGAATTTATTTTGCTAAGTTATAAGTTGTGCAGCAATTGCTGACCGTTTGCTATGTGGCCTGGGCAAATGGCAGTGTGAACAGTGTCAAATATGCCATTTGGCCTTTGCTCTGCATGTCAGAATGGCAACTGACATTGACCAATGAGGATATTCATTGAGGCACCAGTGCACCTAGGCATATCCAGTGCGATGTTATTCAAGATTGGTTTATTGAGCTTATACAGTTAACAACTTCCCTATTATTTCAAAAATCTGCATAGGTGTAAAGATTTTCTGCAGCTAGACTAAACTTGAGAACCTGTTGCTGATTCCATTTTTGTTTCAGAAAATGGGGAACAAACGGATGAAACAAATCACTGTCTTAGACATATGTTTTAAGTTTCCTTCAAGAGCTTCTTCTGAAACCATATTAATTACTGTTTAGAAGCTACTTAAAACAACACACCTAGATAAACACTGGGCTCAAGTTTCGGACCCCCGCTAGAATGGCGCACATCGGAGAGGCCCGCCTAATTTGTGGAACTGAAAAAGGCCAAAGATTCTCCATTATCTGTGGGCTCGTTTGCAGCTCAGCACGGCGGAGCAAAGGCGTTGTGAGCAAGCACTGCCAGCGGGGGGGGGGGTGGGGTGGGGCTAGGGCCCAGCGTCATTTTGAATGCCGGCAGTGTTGCGCATGCGCGTTGGAGCGTGCATGCGCACTAGCACACAAACATTGGCAATCGGCCATCTTTAAAGGGACATGCAGAAGAATGATTTTTGGTTTTGTGGAGCTATGCAAAGCCTTCTGACTGATTTTTTTGTGCCTGAAGGAGTGCTGTTAGCAGTACTGTGGTAGAAATCAGCTGCTGGAATCAGTGAGTGCTGTTTGTTGCTGCTAAACTTCCAGAACAAGTGCTGCATGGGTGCATGCAAAATAAGGACTGTGTGTTTTGAAAAATCACAGTGTTAATTCAATACAGCAATGGAACAACGTCCACCAAGAATGAAGAATTTCTTGCATGACGAAGTGGAGACACTAGTTAATGTCATTGAGCAGAGATGGCAGGAGCAGGATACCAGCAACAGAGGTCGCACAAAAGGGCCACCCAAAGAAATGAAGAAACGCTGGAGAAGATTACTGCGCAGTGGTGCATACCAGGAGATCTGGAAGCCAGTGTAAAAAGAAATGGCACGACCTTGGTCAAGTAGTTTGTGTAAGTAATATTTTAATTTTTCAATGAAATCGAAACTGTAAATGTGACCATCTGTATATGTTCCACCCTGCAAAAAGACTCACTCTGTAAAAAGTTATATTTTAATCTTTGCAGAAGAAATTGGCCCACAACAAAAGGGAAAGAACTCGAACAGGAGGAGGTGTGCCAAATCTACATCCACTGACACCCTTGGAACAGAGGGTCGCTGCTTTGATGAGTCGTACATGGAGAAAAGCAATCAGTACTACACAAGCTGGGCCCACATGCGAGGGAGAGGGTAAGTCCTGAAAATGCATCGTGGCTCTTCAAATCAACCTGCTGCCTGGTCTGCTATGTGTGAGACTATTCATGCCACCCATCCTGCCCCCTCCTGAACTGCTAACCATTTGACTGTTCTGTTATATTTTGCAGATGATGATGCCAATCCTGAAGATCCTGAACATACAGAAGAAGAACCAGATGCGGACGATCCAGACCAAGGATGGCTGCAGGGGTTGACTGAAATGTCTTGAGGGGAGACTTTAGAACTTAATATTTATGAGCCCACATCAACGAACATCAGTGTTTCAAACACTTGCATAGGTTCTGGTCTGACATTCTATGGTTTCATAGATTCCGATGTTGCGGGTCCCAGTGGTGGTGGTGGTGTAATGCAACAGTTTACACCCAGTGCCCCACCGTCCCAGCCTGCGCCTCCCACTGGAGTGGTGCTATGTGCAAGACCCAGGGCCCTACCATCCCAGCCCGCGGCTCCCACTGGAGTGGTGCCGGCAGCAACATCCAGGCCCCACCGTCCCAGACTGCGCCTCCCACTGGAGTGGTGCCACGAGGCAGACCCAGGCTGAGGAGAAGGAGAATCGAAACACGCTCTCCTGAGATGCAGCGTGCAACAGATGTGTGTCAGGTTGTGGCATTAGGTGTGGAGAGCAATGACCTTACCCGATCACTCGTGGGCAGCGTCAGTGCAGTAGGTGAAGAGATAACGATACTGACGGGAGAAATAGCAGTAATGACACGGGAAATGAGGGAGGGAATGTCAGAGGAAGTGCAAATGACGGCACAGGCCGTCAGGGAGGGCATGCAAGTGACGGCACAGGCCGTCAGGGAGGACCTGGGTGAGGTAGCTGCTGCAATAAGGGCACACAGCCCGGCCAATCAAATTACACCCCCATGAAGAAGTGAACATTTACCGAGATGTGGATGAGAGATGGTTGCAGCCTTTCTTTGCTGCTTTTGTTCTTGTTCTTGATGTAACTGGAGTAACTTTTTTCAAATTGAAATTGTTTTGTAAGTTTTGTAACTTTACAACTTATAGTGATCTTAGGGTTTTTAAGTGATCTTAGAGTGTACATGTTCTCACATTTTGTAAGTTATTTAATTTTGCACCTAAAAAGTGATCTTGAAGTTTCAGTGATCTTAAGAGTGTAAGATTTTTCACATTAAAATTGTTTTGTAACTTTACAAGTTGAGAAGTGATCTTAAAGAGTCATATTAAAGTAGCTTGATACAGCAAATATTTTATTACACTAACGTGCAGTACATTGTGAACTTTTCAATAAAATATTTTTACATTAAAACTGAATCATGTTCCATCAACACAACATAGGAACAACTCCAAAAAATAAACATGTCCATGTGGAACAGTTGTCGCTGAGCCCTCAGCCATTAGTAATTGAAGCGTTCACGGATGAGCTGCTGGCACAGGGCTTGAGCAATCGTTAAAGGAGCACGATGGACGGCCCTCCTCTGACCTCGTGCTCCGACATCAGTCACTTGCATGCTTTCCTGATCTTCGTCATCATCCTCACCCTGCTCTTCCAAATTACTATCCCCTCATGTGGGTCTTCTGGTTCCACTACCAACTCCTGCTGCCTCATGAGGGCTAAGTTATGCAGCATGCAGCACCCAACAGTGAACTGACCGACAATCTCGTGACTATTGCAAATAGCCTCTGGAATGGTCCAGGCATCAGAAACGCTGTTTCAAGATGCCAACGGTCCTCTCTATGATGCTGCGCATCGCAATGTGCGACATATTGTATTGATGGTCAGCTTCCGTCCGTGTTATGCGTAGGGGCGTCATGAGCCAGGTGGCGAAGCTGTACCCTTTGTCTCCCAGTAGCCAGCTCTGCCATTCTGGCTGCTGCTGAAACATGTCAGATATAACGCTGTCGCGTAGGATGAACGCATCATGGGTGCTGCCAGGATATCTCGCATCGACTGACATGATGCGCTGCTTGTCGTCACACACGAGCTGCACATTAATGGAGTGGAAATCTCTTCTATTCCTGAACTGCTTGGCATCCTCCACAGGTGCTCTCAAGGTGATGTGGGTACAATCAATGCAGCCCTGTACCTTTGGGAATCCAGAAATCTTTGAGAACCCCAGAGCTCTGTCGTGCATTGCTTGGCCGGTCATTGGGAACTTGAAGAAGTCATTCCTCCACACACACAGTGCAGTCGTGACCTGGCAAACACAGGCATGTATTGCACGTTGAGAGATGGCGCACACATCTCCAGTTGTAGCTTGAAACGGCCCCGAGGCATAGAAGGAAAGTGCAGCTGTGACCTTCACTTCAACAAACAAGGCAGTCGGCGTTCCGCTTCTCGGCTGTAAATCTGCTCTCAACATATCACAGGTCTCAACGACAACTTCTCTGTGGAAACGCAGTCTTTTGACACAATCAGTGTCGCTCATGTCCAGGTACGAACGCCTGACTTGATATTGCCAACGTGCCCATCAGCCTACGGGCTATGACGTTCCTGGTGCGGTGAGCTCTAATCAATTCTCACCTATGCAGCGAATTGATGGACAATCATTGCAGAATCCGTGGTGTTGATAATGCAGCACCCATACTTGTTGAAGTAAAGATTAAACTTTCAAAGGTGCATGCTGGCTGGCTGGCTCTCCCCCCGGTGTTTTTCAGGCCTCCCCTATCCTCTGACCGAACGGCCGAACGATCACAGCTCGCTTTGCTGCCTGCGTGCTGGGGTTCTGCTAACGTCTCCCTCCCTCCCGGTGCTTTTCACGCCGCCCCTGGCCGAACAGCCGAAAGATCGCAGCTCGCTTTGCTGTCTGCGTGCTGGGGCTCTGCTGACGTCGCCCTCCCTCCTGGTGCTTTTCAGGCCGCCCCTATCCCCTGGCCGAACGGTTGAAAGATTGCAGCTCGGTGCCTGCTGCCGCTGCTTTGATAGAGAGGTAGGAAAATTTAATTTTTTTTATTGATTTATTTATCATTTATTATTGATGATGGCTCTTTATTGGTAAAAGTGAAGTGTTTAATGCTTGTAAAATCCCCTAACCTCCCTCTAACTTCCCTTCTCCCCCAACCCCCCTTATTTCTCGCTCCCTCCACCTAATTCCTAAAATATAGGCAAAGTTTTTCTGAGCGTACAGAAATCGACACTTACTCCATTCTGAGTTAGTTTGGAGTAAGTTTTCGCTGCCTAAACTTGCAAAACAGGCATAAGGGCTGATAATCCCCCCCCCTCTTTTGGCAAAAAAAAATGTTCTAAAACAAAACTATTCAAACTAACTAGAATTGGAGCAAACTAAATGCCGAGAATTGCAATTTCTAAGATACTCCACACTAAACTAGTTGCTCCTAAAAAAAAAAAATAGGAGCAACTTGAGCCAAAACTTGAACCCTATGTGTATTCACTAATTTTTCCCCCAAGAGCTTCTTGTTATCAAGGATTATTGCTTAATGGTACTTTTCCGTTGTGATTCAAAAACTTGTTTTCGTTTTGTCCAGATTTGACACAGTTAATTCAGAGACTAGGGTCCTGAATTTAAAGAAAAGTAACTTCGATGGTATGACACGTGAATTGGCTAGAATAGACTGATGAATGATACTTAAAGGGTTGACAGTGGATAGGCAATGGCAGACATTTAAAGGTCACATGGAGGAACTTCAACAATTGTACATCCCTGTCTGGCGTCAAAATAAAACTGGGAAGGTGGCTCAACCGCGGCTATCAAGGGAAATTAGGGATAGTGTTAAATCCAAGGAAGGGGCATATAAATTGGCCAGAAAAAGCAGCAAACTTGAGGACTGGGAGAAATTTAGAATTCAGCAGAGGAGGACAAAGGGTTTAATTAGGAGGGGGAAAATAGAGTATGAGAGTAAGTTTAAAGGGAACATAAAAGCTGGCTGAAAAAGCTTCTATAGATATGTGAAGAGAAAATGATTAGTGAAGACAAATGTAGGTCCCTTGCAGTCAGAATCAGGTGAACTTATATGGGAAACAAAGAAGTGGCAGACCAATTGAACAAATACTTTGGTTCTGTCTTCACTCCAGTGTATAAAGGCACAGTTGATCCAGTCTCTCTTCATATGTCAGTCCAGCCATCCCTGGAATCAGTCTGGTGAACCTTCGCTGCACTCCCTCAATAGCAAGAATGTCCTTCCTCAGATTAGGAGACCAAAACTGAACACAATATTCCAGTTGTGGCCTGTACAATTGCAGTAATACCTCCCTGCTCCTATACTCAAATCCCCTAGCTATGAAGGCCAACATGCCATTTGTCTTCTTCACCGCCTGCTATACCTGCATGCCAACTTTCAATGTCTGATGAACCATGACACCCAGGTCTCGTTGCACCTCCTCTTTTCCTAACCTGCTGCCATTCAGATAATAAAATAATGTTTTATATTGTTGCAAATTTAACAAAAGACATTTGATGCATAGATTGTTGTGTCATCGTTCTTTTGGGATCAGGACTGCATGAAGCTGGAATGTAAAAAATATCTTACATTTTTTTTATATATGGTGTCAGTGTCACAGTGTAGCTAGTTTTTTTGGTTCTTGAATCCCATTTATGATAACCTATATTTGACTTGACTGATAAAACTGGTAGTAGATCCATGCTGTAAAGATGCTATTGCCTCCGACTTATCATCTTAGTCTTTGGATATTGGCATACGGCATCAGTGTCTGCAAACAGAATCTGTGCTGAAACTGATAACCAAGACCGCAAAAGATGTAGCAGCCACTGACATGAACCGTTCCAGTTCGAGTTTTCTATTTCCTATTTTGCTTCCCTTATTTTCCCAACCATTATCCAAGCTAACTCCCAGATGTTCAATCAAAGTCACTAATTACATCTACTGTGGCCATGGAGCACAATCCCTCCTCATCCTACTTGACCTCTCTGCAGCCTTTGGCGCAGTCGACTGCACCATCCTCCTCCAGCACCAATCCTCCATTATCCAACTGAGTGGGACTGCTCATGCCTGATTTCACTTTTGTCTATCCAATCATAGCAAGAGAATCTCCTGTAATGGCTTCGCTTCCAGCAACATTAGCTCTGGAGTCCACCCCAATGATCTAACCTTGGCTCATTTCTATTTCTTAACTAAATGCTCCCCCTTGGTGACTTCATGCAAAGGCATGATATCAGGTTACACGAATGCTGACAACATCCAGCTTTACCTCACCTCATGTCAACTTCCCTTAATGCCTACGCTTACCTCTGTGTTGTCAGCCTACTTGTCTGACATCCAATTCTGGATGAGTCTCAATTTCCTTCAATTAAACGTTGAGAAAACCAAAATCATTGTCTTTGTCACCTTTACCAATAATTCTATCCCCCTCCCTGGATGTTGTTTCACGCTGAACCAGACTGTTCACAACCTTGGCATCCTATTTGACCCTGAACTGACCTCCCGACTCCATATCCATATTCCATCATTTTACTTGGAAAAAAAAAATTACAAATCAAAGTATAATGAGGGGAAGGGTGGGTGTAAATGTTCTAATTTATTGTGCTGCTGAATAGCACTATTTTCTTAGCTAGTCAATCTATATAGGAGCTTGTCACCGTACTAAATATAACGGCAAAATTTCAGTCATTTTTTAATTTAAATTTAACATTTAAAAAGCCTCAATTTAAACTTGCTCAACTGTTTATCCCTAAAGTTTAGTTCCTAATACAAGATGAACCGAGTTCTTAATCCAAGATAAACCAAGATCACCCTTTTGAACTTGTTTTTGTGCCGATAACGGTCTTCAAAGTGTTTCCTAATTTTCTCTCTTTACCACTGCTCTTTGAAGGCTGTGACTTATGCTAGGACATTGTTCTAGCTAACTGATACCTTGTGCAAGTCCAGACAGTGCTCACATATGGACAGAGGGACTGGAATGTGATTATTGCTAATGGAACAGTCAGTGCCTTCAGGGGAGAATTTGGAATTTAAAACATCTTCTTTCTGAAGAAGACCCAAAGTTTGAGGGATGCTGTCCTGGATTTGTCAAAAAAATGAATGAGGATGAGGGAAGATGTGAATATGTGAAGTGTAATCTAGGATATTCTATTCCCTGAATTGATTCATTCTCTTTCTAATGATTACCAGAAGAAATGCATCTATGAAATATGTTGTATAATGTTAATTTCATTTTCCAACAATTCAGTATTGCTATAATACAAGAGGAGAAATCCCTGCCCCAAAGTGCCACAGGTCATTGTGCTGCATATCTTAGAAGTTGCCAAGATTTTGATTTATATTGCAGAGTACAGTGAAATTCAATTTTCTATTCCACTTAGTGTTTTTTTTTTCTAAATCTAGTTTATGGATGTTGGGGGTGTAGCAGATGTACACACTCATTTACTTTTCTGTTGACCAATTTACTATCTTCACTCAGGGAATGTGTTGAATCATGCCATGAGATGATCGAATGGAGAAGCAGCAGGGGACTCGTCTTACACAGTAGAACTTATGAGCCGGCTGCTGGCTACTCAAATAAATTTGATATAAACAAAATTTCACTATCCAGAACTTAGAACTGAATTTGTGGTCTACCTCTCATCACATGTTTTCTACAGTTAACTAGTGGTAAGTAAAAGTATCTTTGTACAAGTGAGAGAGTTTTAAACTAATTAGTGGGGGGGAGGGTTCAGCTAAGCAAAAACCTAAAAAAAACAAGGTGAAGGCAATAGAGCAGGGTAGCATTGGGGGAAACAAAAACCAGAGTGTGACAGGAAGGGAGAGAATCTATAAACATAAGAGTGTATCAGAAACTAGGGCCATAGCAGGAGAAAATGGTAAGAAAACACATTTAAAAGCTCTTTATCTGAATGCACGCAGCATTCATAACAAATTAGATGAGCTGTCGGCACAAATAGTTACAAATGGGTATGATCTGGTAGTTATAACGGAGACGTGGTTGCAAGGTGACCAAGACTGGGAGCTAAACATTCAAGGGTACTTGGCAATTCGGAAGGACAGACAGAAAGGAAAAGGAGGTGGGGTAGCTCTGTTGATAAAGGATGGAATCACTGCAATAGTGAGAAACGATATTGGCTCAAATGATCAGGATGTTGAAACCGTTTGGGTGGAGATAAGGAATAATAAGCGGAAAAAGTCAATGGTGGGCATAGTCTATAGGTCCCCTAACAGTAGCAACTCTGTTGATCGGAATATAAACCAAGAAATAGTGGGGGCTTGTAAAAAGGGAACAGCAATAATCATGGGTGATTTTTAACCTGCATATTGATTGGACAAATCAAATTGGTCAGGGTAGCCTTGAGGAAGAGTTAATAGAGTGCATAGGGGATGGGTTGCTTGAGCAGTATGTAATGGAACCAACTAGGGGGCAGGCTATCTTAGATCTGGTCCTGTGTAATGAGACGGGATTAATAAACAATCTCCTAGTAAAGGATCCCCTTGGAATGAATGACCATAGCATGATTGAATTTCAAATTCAGATGGAGGACGAGAAAGTTAGATCTCAAACCAGCGTACTAAGCTTAAATAAAGGAGACTACAAAGGTATGAGGGCAGAGTTGGCTAAAGTGGACTGGGAAAATAGATTAAAATATAGGACGGTTGATGAACAGTGGTGTACATTTAAGGAGATACTTCATAACTCTCAAGAAAAATATATTCTAGTGAGGAGGAAAGGGTGTAAAAGAAAAGTCATCCATTGCTAACTAAAGAAATAAAGGACAGTATCCAATTAAAAACAAGGGCATACAAAGTGGCCAAAACTAGTGGGAGGACAGAAGATTGGGAAGCTTTTAAAAGCCAGCAAAAATCGACTCAAAAAATGATTAAGAAAGGGAAGTTAGTCTATGAAAGTAAACTAGCACAAAATATAAAACAGATAGCAAGCGTTTCTATAGGTATATAAAAGGGAAAAGAGTGGCTAAAGTAAATGTTGGTCCCTTTAGAGGACGAGACCGGGGAATTAGTAATGGGGAACATGGAGATGGCAGAAACTCTGAACAAATATTTTGTATCAGTCTTTACGGTAGAGGACACAAACAATATCCCAACAGTGGATTGTCAAGGGGCTATAGGGGGGGAGGAACTTAACACAATCACAATCACTAAGGAAGTGGTACTCAGTAAGATAATGTGACTAAAGGCGGATAAATCCCCTGGACCTGATGGCTTGCATCCTAGGGTCTTAAGAGAAGTAGCGTCAAGGATAGTGGATGCATTGGTTGTAATTTACCAAAGTTCCCTGGATTCTGGGGACGTCCCAGCAGATTGGAAAACCGCAAATATAACACCCCTATTTAAAAAAGCAGGAAACTATAGACCAGTTAGCCTAACATCTGTGGTTAGGAAAATGTTGGAGTCCATTATTAAAGAAGCAGTAGCAGGACATTTGGAAAAGCATAATTCAATCAGGCAGAGTCAGCATGGATTTATGAAGGGGAAGTCATATTTGTCAAATTTGCTGGAATTCTTTGAGGATGTAACAAACAGGGTGGTAAAGAGGAACCAGTGGATGTGGTGTATTTGGACAAGGTGCCACATAAAGTTACTGCACAAGATAAAAACTCATGGGGTTGGGGGTAATATATTAGCATGAATAGAGGATTGGCTAATTAACAGAAAACAGAGAGTCAGGATAAATGGTTCATTCTCGGGTTGGCAATCAGTAACTAGTGGGGTGCCGCAGGGACCAGTGCTGGGACCCCAAGTAGTTACAATCTAGATTAACGACTTGGAGGAAGGGACCGAGTGTAATGTAGCCAAGTTTGCTGACGATACGAAGATAGGAGGAAAAGCAATGTGTGAGGAGGACACAAAAAACCTGCAAAAGGACATAGGCTAAGTGAGTAGGCAAAAATTTGGCAAATGGAGTATAACGTTGGAAAATGTGAGGTTATGCACTTTGGCAGAAAAAAATCGAAGAGCAAGTTATTATTTAAATGGAGAAAGATTGCAAAGTGCTGCAGTACAGTGGGACCTGGAGGCCCTGCTGCATGAAACACAAAAGGATAGTATGCAGGTACAGCAAGTGATCAGGAAGGCCAATGGAATCTTGAAGTATAAAAGCAAGGAAGTCTTGCGACAGTTATACAGGGTATTGGTGAGGCCACATCTGGAATACTGCGTGCAGTTTTGGTTTCCATATTTAAGAAAGGCTATACTTGCTTTGGAAGCAGTTCAGCGAAGGTTCACCAGATTGATTCCGGAGATGAGGGGGTTGACTTATGAGGGAAGGTTGAGTAGGTTGGGCCTCTACTCATTGCAATTCAGAAGAATGAGAGGTGATCTTATCGAAACGTATAAGATTATGAGGGGGCTTGACAAGGTGGATGCAGAGAGGATGTTTCTGCTGATAGGGGAGACTAGAACTAGGGGGCATAATCTTAGAATAAAGGGCCGCCCATTTAAAACTGAGATGAGGAGGAATTTCTTCTCTCGGAGGGTTGCAAATCTATGGAATTCGCTGCCTCAGAGAGCTGTGGAAGCTGAATCATTGAATAAATTTAAGACAGAGATAGACAGTTTCTTAATCGATAAGGGAATAAAGGGTTATGGGGAGCGGGCAGGGAAGTGGACCCGAGTCCATGATTGGATCAGCCATGATCGTATTAAATGGCAGAGCAGGCTCCAGGGGCCGTATGGCCTATTCCTGTTCCTATTTCTTATGTTCTTATGTTTAGAGCTCTGCTTAGAGAGGACAATGCAGAGGAAATTGTGGTCAAACTGTATAGTGCTCGTCAGACTATATTCTCAGTACTGCATCTAGTTCTGCTTGCCAAGACTTGAGGGAGACATCCAAGCTCTAGCAGCAGTGCACAGAACGACGATCGGACTGATCCCTGGTATCAAAGGCCTGAGATGTGGAAAGATGAGAAATCTAGGCTTTTCTGCTTTACGTGAGGCGATCGACGACAGGACTGATCCCTGGTTTCAAAGGTCTGAGATGTGGAAAGATGAGAAATCTGGGCTTTTCTGCTTTACGTGCAGTGGTCTTAGAGGTATCGAACAACAACTTGCATTTATAGAGGGCCTTTAAATGTAAAAAGAAAAACACGTCCCAAGAGCTTCTCAGAAGCCTCAATAAAAATGAATGCCACGCCAAAGAATGAGATATTAGGATGGATGATCAAACCCTTGGTCGAAGAAATAGGTTTTAAGGAGGGCCTTAAAGAAGAGCCAGGTGGGAGGGGTTTAGGGATGGAAATCCAGAACATTGAGAGTAGTAGACAGATTCAGCTGGGTGTCTTCAGGTAGAAGCTGACCCCATATGGGTGTGCAGACAGAAAGGAAATGGGTGACCGCCAGACAGAAAGGAAATGGGTGACTGCCAGACAGAGAAGGAGGATCAGGCAGGTAGTGTAGGAGTCCCCTGAATTCTCTGGTGAGGGCAATGATTCCTCTGGGGAGTACAGCCAGAGTCGAGTCCACGGCACTGTGGGTGACTCAGCTATACGGGCAGGCCGGGAGGGGAAGGGGGGTGGTCGCGGGATGGATGATCGGAACAGACAGGTGTTTCTGAGGCTGCAAACGGGATTCTAGGATGATATATTGCTTCCCTGATGCCAAGGTCAAGGATGTCATTTAGCGGCTGCAGAATATTCTGAGGTGAGCGTGAACAGCCAGAGATAGTGGTCAATATCGGTACCAACAACATGGGTAGAAGGAGGGATGAGATCCTGCAGGCAGATTTTAGGGAACTAGGAAAGAGATTAAAAAGCAAGACCTCAAGGGCAGTAATCTCTGGATTACTCCCGGTGCCACAAGCTGGTGAGTATAGAAATAGGAGGATAGGACAGATGAATGCATGGCTGGAGAGATGGTGCAGGAGGGGAGAGCTTCAGATTCCTGGGACATTGGGGAGGTGGGACCTATGCAGGCCGGACGAGGCGCACCTCAACAGTGCCGGAATTAATGTCCTCACGGGGAGGTTTGCTAGTGCTGTTGGGAAGGGTTTAAATTAATTTAGCAGGGGATGGGTACCAGGATGTAGCATTAGAAAGGAAAATAAAGTGCATAATGGACTGGAAGAGACAGATAACATTAAAGTAAGAAATAATAAGGTTTTCGAGATGATGTCAGACAAAGAGAGAATACAAAAAGGTCTAGGATAGGTTTGCAACGCATATGTGTAAATGCAAGAAGTGTGGTAAATAAGGTTGGTGAGCTGCAGGCGCAAATAGCCACATGGGAATATGATGTCATGGCGATAACATAAGAACATAAGAAATAGGAGCAAAAGTAGGCCAGTAGGTCCCTCGAGCCTGCTCCGCCATTTAATAAGATCACGGCTGATCTAATCTTGGGCTCAGCTCCACTTCCCTGCTCGCTCCCCATAACCCTTCACTCCCTTATTGCTCAGAAATCTGTCTATCTCCGCCTTAAATATGTTCAGTGACTGCGCCTTCACCGCTCTCTGGGGCAGACAATTCCACAGATTTACGACTGAGAAAAGAAATTCTTCCTAATCTCAGTTCTAAATTGGCAACCCCTTATTCTCAATCTGTGCCCCCTAGTTCTAGATTCCTCCACGAGTGGAATTATCATCTCTGTGTCTACCTTGTCGAGATCCCTCAGCATCTTATATGTTTCAATAGGATCACATCTCATACTTCTAAACTCCAATGAGTATAGGCCCAAACTGCTCATCTGTTCTTCATAAGTCAACCCCCCTCATCTCCGGAATCAACCTAGTGAACCGTCTCTGAACTTCTTCCAATGCAAGTATATCCTTCCTTAAATAAGGAGACCAAAACTGTACAGAGAACTCTATAGGTGTGGCCTCACTAATACCCTGTACAGTTGTAGCAGGACTTCTATGCTTTTATACTCCATCCCCCTTGCTCTAAAGGCCAACATTCCATTTGTCTTCCTAATTATTTGCTGTACCTGCATGCTAACGTTTTGTGTTTAGTACACAAGGACCCCCAGGTCCCTCTGCACTGCAGAATTTTGTAGTTTCTCTCCATTTAAATCATTTGTATTTTTATTTTTCCTGCCAAAATGGATAACCTCACACTTTCCCACATTATACTCCATCTGCCAAATGTTTGCCCAATCACCTTAGCCTGTCGAGATCTCTTTGCAGATTTTTTGTATCCTCCTCACAACTTGCTTTCCCACCCATCTTTGTATCGTCAGCAAACTTGGCTACATTACACTCGGTTCCATCATGCAAGTCATTAATATAGATTGTAAATAGTTGAGGCCCCAGCACCGATCCCTGTGGCACCGCACTAGTTATCGTTTGCTAACCAGAAAATGACCTATTGATCCCCACTCTGTTTTCTGTTAGTTAGCCAATCCGTTATCCATGCTAATATATTACTGTCAACCCCGAGAGCTCTTATCTTGTGCAGTAACCTTTTATGTGGCACCTTATCGAATGCCTTCTGGAAATCCAAATACACCACATCCACTGGTTCACCCTTATCCATCCTGCTCGTTACATCCTCAAAGAACTCCAGCAATATTTGTCAAACATGTTTTCACTTTCATAAAACCTGCTGACTCTATTATGCTTTTCCACATGTCCTGCTACTGCTTCCTTAATAATGGATTCCAGCATTTTCCCAACCACAGATTTTAGGCTAACTGGCCTATAGTTTCCTGCTTTCAGTCTGCCTCCTTTTTTAAATAGGGGTGCTACATTTACATTTGCTGTTTTCCATTCCGCTGGGTCCTCTCCAGAATCCAGGGAATTTTGGTAGATTACAACCAATACATCCATTATCTCTGTAGCCACTTCTTTTAAGACCCTAGGATGCAGGCCATCAGGCCCAGGGGACATATCCACCTTTAGTCCCAATATTTTACCGAGTACTTTTTCTTTAGTGATAGTGATTGTTTTAAGTTCTTTCCTCCCTATAGCCCCTTGATTATCTTATTATTGGAATGTTTTTAGTGTCTTCTACCGTGAAGACCGATACAACATATTTGTTCAAAGTCTCCGCCATTTCCCTGTTCCCCATTATTATTTCCCCAGTCTCCTCCTCTAAGGGACCAACGTTTACTTCAGCTACTCTTTTTTTTTATATGCCTGTAGAAGCTTTTGCTATCTGGCTCAAAAAAGGGCAGGATTGGGTACTAAATATTCCTGGATATAAGGTGTTCAGGAAATTAAGGAAGCGGGATGGCTGTATCGGTTAAGGAGAATGTTCCAGTACTGGAGAGAGAGGATTTCCTGGAGGTGTCGAGTACAGAATATTTGGATAGAGTTAGTAAATAATAACGGTACCATTACACTACTTGGTCTATTCTATAGGCCAACTAATGGGAAAGTTGTAGAGGAGCGAAATTACAGAGAGGTGCAAGAACTATCGAGTGATAATGGTGGAATTCAACTATCCTAATATAGACTGGGATAGTAATAGTGTAAAGCGCAGAGAGGGGGAAGTATTTCCGAAGTGTGTTCCGGAGAACTTTCTTGATATATTTGCGGCCCAACGAGGAAGGAGGCACTGCTGGATCTGGTTCTGGGAAATGAGGTGAGTCAAGTAGAGCAAGTGTCAGTTGGGGAACAGTTATCATAGCATCATAAGGTTTAGATTAGCTATGGAAAAGGACAGGGAGCAATCTCGAGTAAAAATACTTAATTGGAGGAAGGCAAATATCAGTGGGTTGAGAACGATTTGGCTCGGGTAAATTGGAATCAAGGATTGGAAGGCAAAACTGTAATCGAACAATGGGCTGCCTTTAAAGAGGAGATGGTTTGGGTACAGTCGAGGTACATTCCCATAAGGGGGAAGGGTAGGCAATTAAAGCCAGAGCTCCCTGGATGACGAAAGAGATAGAGTAAGATAAAGCAGAAAATGAGCGCGTATGACAGATGTCGGGTTGAGAATATGTGAGAATCAGGCTAAATATAGGAAGTTCAAAGGGGAAAATAAGAGGGGCAAAGAGAGAGTATGGGAATAGATTGGCAGCTAACATTAAAGGGAATTCAAAAGGCTTCTATAGGCATATAAATAATAAACGGGTAGTAAGAGGAGGATGGGGCCAATTCGGGACCATAAAGGAAATCTACGCATGGAGGCAGAGGGCATGCCTGAGGTCTTAAATGAGTACTTTACATCTGTCTTCACCAAGGGTGAAGATACCGCCAAAGTCATAGTGAAAGAGGAGGTAGTGGAGATATTGGATGGGCTAAAAATTGATAGAGGAGGTACTAGTAAGACTGTCTGTACTTAAAGCTGTTAAGTCAATAAGACCAGATGGGATGCATCCTAGGATGTTGAGGGAAGTTAAGGCGGAAATCGTGGAGGTACTGGCCATAATCTTCCAATCCTCCTTAGATACGGGGGTGATGCCAGAGGACTGGATAATTACAACTTACACCCTTGTTCAAAAAGGGTGCAAGGATAAACCCAGCAACTACAGGTCAGTCAGATTAACCTCAGTAGTGGGGAAGCTTTTCAAAATGATAATCGGGGACAAAGTTAAAAGTCACTTGGACAAGTGTGGATTAATTAAGGAAAGCCCGTGCGCAATTGTTAAAGGCAAATCGTGTTTAACTAACTTGATCAAGTTTTTTGATGAGGTAACAAGAGGGTTGATGAGGGAAATGCGGTTGACGTGTACATAGACTTCCAAAAGATGTTTGATAAAGTGCCACATAATAGGCTTGCCAGCAAAATTGAAGCCCATGGAATAAAAGGGACAGTGGTAGCATGGATACAAAATTGGCTAAGTGACAAGAAACAAAGCGTAGTGGTGAATGTTTGTTTTTAGGACTGGAGGAAGGTACACAGTGGTGTTCCCCAGGGTACAAGGTACTAGGACCACTGCCTTTCTTGATATCTATTAATGACTTGAGGTACACAGTGGACAATTTCAAAATTTGCAGATGACAAAACTTGGAATCATTCTCATAAATCTTTTCTGCACCCTTTCTAAGGCCTTCACATTCTTCCTAAAGTGCGGTGCCCAGAATTGAACACAATACTCCAGTTGAGGGCGAACCAGTGTTTTATAAAGATTCATCATAACTTCCTTGCTTTTGTACTCTATTCCTCTATTAATAAAGCCAAGGATTCCATATTCATTCCTCGCATCCTTCTCAACTTGTCATAAGATTAAAAAATAGGAGCAGTAGTAGGCCATATGATCCTTCGAGCCTGTTCCCCATTGAATAAGATCATGACTGATCTTCTATCTCAACTGCACCTTCCTGCACTATCTCATATCCCTGATTCCCTTAGTAACCAAAAAAGTATCAATCTTTGTCTTCAGTATAGTCAACGGCTGAGTTCTCCGGGGTAAAGAATTTTAAAGATTCACAACCCTTTACTTGAAGAAATTTCTCCTTATCTCATTTCTAAATGGCCAACCCCTTATTCTGAGACTGTGAATCCTAGTTCTAGACTCCCTAGCCAAGAGAAACATCCTCCCAGCATCTACCCTGTCAAACATCTTAAGAATTTTATGTTTCAATGAGATCATCTCTCATTCTTCTAAACTCTAAGGAATATAGACCTAGTCTACTCAATCTCTCCTCATAGGACAAATCCCCTTATCCCTGGAATCAGTCTAGTAAATCTACGTTGCATTCCTCTAAGGCAAGTATATCCTTTGGTAAGGAGACCAAAACTGTTCACAGTACTCCAGGTGTGGTCTCACCAAGGCCCTATATAATTTTCTTTACTCTTATACTCTAATTCTTTTGTAATAAAGGTTAACATGCCACTTGCTTTCCTAATTATCTGCTGCACCTGCATGTTAACTTTGTAATTCGTACACAAGGACACTCAGGTCCCTCTAAATACCAACATTTCCTCGGAACTGAAATTTGCCATGATTTTGGAGCGAAAAGTTTTTTTTGGAGCTAAATGAATTTGGGGCCATTTTGCTAGTTATGCCAGTGGTGTAACGCTGCCCTTATTAAAAAAATAAATAAGTTTTAAAGGGTCAAATTTTTCTTGTACGATTTTCTGATGTCACTCGGGGTCAAACCCACCGATAACGTCATTTTTTGCGAGTTTCACCAATAAGGATATTTTTTAAAACTTGCCTTACCTGGTGGAGTCGGATGGAAATTCGCGCTAACGGCGCCATCTTGGGTTCCCTTCAACATAAATCCAATCACTGGTTCGTTTACAGTGGTCCCGCTAAAACTAACTTGTGTCAAATCACTCCGAATTAGCTGATATTTTAATTGCCACTTTGAAGAAAATAATATCTTTATTTTATGGGAAACTAGTTTTAGTTCTCCGCAATTTCGACGCAGCAATATCCCTCTTTTAAAAGGTGAGACCATACCTTGAGTATTGTGTGCAGTTTTGGTCTCCTAATTTGAGGAAGGACATTCTTGCTATTGAGAGAGTGCAGCAAAGGTTCACCAGACTGATTCCTGGGATGGCAGGACTGACATATGAAGAAAGACTGGATCGACTAGGCTTATATTCACTGGAATTTCGAAGAATGAGAGGGGATCTCATAGAAGCATATAAAATTCTGACGGGATTGGACAGGTTAGATGCAGGAAGAATGTTCCCGATGTTGGGGAAGTCCAGAACCAGGGGTCACAGTCTAAGGATAAGGGGTAAGCCATTTAGGACCGAGATGAGGAGAAACCTTTTCACCCAGAGAATTGTGAACCTATGGAATTCTCTACCACAAAGTTGCTGAGTCCAGTTCGTTGGATATATTCAAAAGAGAGTTAGATGTGGGAATTACGGCTAAAGGGATCAGGTATGGAGAGAAAGCAGGAGTGGGGTATTGAAGTTGCATGATCAGCCATGATCATATTGAATGGTGGTGCAGGCTCGAATAGCCTGCTCCTGCTCCTGCACCTATTTGCTATGTTTCTAAAACACCGGACCGTTCCAAAAAGAACAGATACAACTGTGACTTCAGAAAGTCATAAATCGGCACCCTTTTCAGGTTAAGTGTTGAAACGGATTTTGTGTAAAAAGTTTTTAAAAGTTGTAAAATGTCACTGGCGCCATCTTGGAAAATGGAGCAGAGTGAAAGCTTTTGGCGGGAAGGCTGGGTTTACAGACTGAGCTTTTTGAGAGTTTATAATTCATTTTTAAGGACATTTAAAGAATGGGGGCTATTCTATCTTTGCCATATGTGGAGCGTGCTTACGCAGTCCTGTCTCATCAGCGAGGAAGGCTTATTCGGCAGTATTATCTACGCAATCAAAGAGTTTGCAGACTTATGGGGAGGAGGCTTTACCCCGAACGAGGTTACAGGGAGAGGCGCTCATACCTGCACCTGACTAAGAGACAGTGTGTTCGAAGTTTAGGCTTTCGAAAAGAAGTGATAAAGATATGCCAGTTCATAAAGACAGACATACAGCCTAGAAGCAGGAGGACTGCACTGCCCATCGAGGTGAAGGTAACTGCGACACTTGCCTCCTACGCCTCTGGCTCCTTTCAGACATCATTTGGGGATGTATGCTAAATCTCGCAGCACGCTATATAGCTGCATTCTCCAGGTGACTGCTACACTGTACGCATGCAGGATGGACTTTATAAACTTCCCAATGACAAAGGAGGCACAAAATGAGAGGGCTTTAGGCTTTGCACAATTTGCTGGCTTCCTTAAGGCACAGTCTGCCATTAACTGTACACACATCGCCCTGCGAGCACCTGTAGATGACATGGAGGTTTACCTAAACAATAAAGGATTCCACTCACTGAACGTGCAGACGGTCTGCAACCATATGCAATGTATCATGGCAGTAGATGCTAAATATGCAGGGAGCATCCATGATGCTTTCATCTTGTGTGAGAGCAGTGTGTCACAGATGTATCAGCAGCAGTCAGAGGGGCAGAGCTGGATGCTGGAAGACAAAAGTTACGGACTCTCCACCTGGATCCTGACCCCCCATCCAGAACCCTCAGGCAGAGTGTCGCTATAATGACACCGTATAGCTACATGCAACATGGCCCAGAAGACAATTGAAGTGCTAAAGCAGTGTTTCCGATGCCTGGACCACTCTGGAGGCTACCTGCAATACTCCCCTCAGCAGGTCTGTGAGTCCACTGTGGTGTGCTGTATGCTACACAACTTAGCCATCATAAGAACATAAGAAATAGGAGCAGGAGTAGGCCATATGGCCCCCGAGCCTGCTCTTCCCTTTAATATGATCATGGCTAATACAAACATGGACTCGGGTCCACTTCTCTGCCCGCTCACCATAACCACTTCTTCCCTTATCGGTTAAGAAACTGTCTATCTCTATCTTAAATTTATTCAATGACTCAGCTTCCACAACTCTCTGAGGCAGCGAATTCCACAGATTTACAACCCTCCAAGAGAAGAAAGTCCTCCTCATCTCAGTTTTAAATGGGCGGTCCCCTTATTCTAAGATTATGCCCCCTAGTTCTAGTCTCCTCTATCAGTGGAAACATCCTCCCTGCATCCACCTTGTCAAGCCCCCTCATAATCTTATATGTTTCGATAAGATCACCTCTCATTCTTCTGAACTCCAATGAGTAGAGGCCCAACCTACTCAACCTTTCCTCATAAGTCAACCCCCTCATCCCCAGAATCAACCTGGTGAACCTTCTCTGAACTGCCTCCAAAGCAAGTATATCCTTTCGTAAATATGAAAACCAAAAACTGTACGCAGTATTTCAGATGTGGCCTCACTAATACACCGTATAACTGTTGCAAGACTTCCTTGCTTTTATACTCCATCCCCTTTGCAATAAAGGCCAAGATTCCATTAGCCTTCCTGATCACTTGATGTACTTGCATACTAACCTTTCGTGTTTCATGCACCAGGACCCCCAGGTTCTGCTGTACTGCAGCACTTTGC
The DNA here is from genome assembly GCF_044704955.1 of Pristiophorus japonicus. Classification (NCBI taxonomy): domain Eukaryota; kingdom Metazoa; phylum Chordata; class Chondrichthyes; family Pristiophoridae; genus Pristiophorus; species Pristiophorus japonicus. The sequence goes on from NC_091978.1 coordinate 280,848,420, forward strand.
AATTTTTCTCCATTTAAATAATAACTTGCTCTTTGATTTTTTTTTCTGCCACAGTGCATGACCTCACACTTTCCAACATTATACTCCATCTGCAAAATTTTTGCCCACTCACTTAGCCTGTCTATGTCATTTTGCAGATTTTTTGTGTCCTCCTCACACATTGCTCTTCTTCCCATCTTTGTATTGTCAGCAAACTTGGCTACGTTACTCTCAGTCCCTTCTTCCAAGTCATTAATATAGATTGTAAATAGTTGGGGTCCCAACACTGATCCCTGTGGCACCCTACTATTTACTGATTGCCAACCCGAGAATCAACCATTTATCCCGACTCTCCATTTTCTGTCAATTAGCCACTCCTCTATCCATGCTAACCTATTACCCCCAACCCCGTGAACTTTTATCTTACAATAACCTTTTGTATGGCACATTGTCAAATGCCTTCTGGAAATCCAAATTCACCACATCCACTAGTTCCCCTTCATCCACCCTCTTCGTTACATCCTCAAAGAATTCCAGCAAATTTGTCAAGCATGACTTCCCTTTCATAAATCCATGTTGAATTATGTTTTTCCAAATGTCCTACTACTGCTTCTTTAATAATGGACTCCAACATTTTCCCAACCACAGATGTTAGGCTAACTGGTCTATAGTTTCCTGTTTTTTGTCTGCCTCCTTTTTTAAATAGCGGCGTTACATTTGCAGTTTTCCAATCTGCAGGGAATTTTGGTAAATTACAACCAATGTATCCACTATCCCTGCTGCTACATCTCTTAAGACCCTAGGATGCAAGCCATCAGGTCCAGGGGATTTAACTGCCTTTAGTACCATTATCTTACTGAGTACCACCTCCTTAGTGATTGTGTTAAGTTCCTCCCCCGACCCCCCTACAAGCCCCTTGACTATCCACTGTAGCCACTCTTCCTTTTTATATACCTATAGAAACTCTTGCGATCTGTTTTTATATTTTGTGCTAGTTTACTTTCATCGTCTATCTTCCCTTTCTTAATCATTTTTTTAGTCATTCTTTGGAAAGTTTTTAAAAGCCAGCAATCTTCTGTCCTCCCACTAGTTTTGGCCACTTTGTATGCCCTTGTTTTTAATTGGATACCGTCCTTTATTTCTTTAGTGAGCCATGAATGGCTATCTTTTTTTTTTACACCCTATTCCCACTGGAGAGCATTGTAGAACAAACTCAGGTGAGAGGGGGGGGGGGGTGTGGGAGGAGGAGGAGGCCGACGACGAGAACGAGGAGGACGAGAAACCCATGGGGCAACTACAACCCACAGGACGATGGGGGAGGACGCCTCGTGCAATTTATGCCAGTGCAAGAGCCTTGCATCTGCATCTGATACTTCACCGCTTTGCATGAAGGATGAACGGCACGTTTGATCATTGTATCCCAGCATGTTGACTATTTCCACCTGTTATTCTACAAATCAGACACCACCTCAGTTTGGTTTACTTGAAAAAATAATGTACATAATTTTGGTTTATTGAAAAAATAATTTGCAGTTTATTAAACATTTGTACACTGGGCACTTTAATAAAAAAATTTAATAAACTTTTCAATTAACATCACTTAAATAACAAAAGAACAAATAAACAGCAAAACAAGAACAACAACAGCAGCAAATAATCTTAAGCTGCAGCCATCTTTCCCCACCCCCCGCTTATTTAAACACGGCCGTGCCTCTGCCCTTCCTGCTCTTGACCTTAGCCGTATTATCGTATAGCCCAAGGTTTTTGAACTGCCGAAAGTGCCTGGTATATGTCTGTCCTGCACCACCTCCAATTGCAATGCCACTGTCTCATCCTCTAAATCTTCCTCCTTTCCCCCGCCCCCCCCCCCCGAATAAAAATATTGTCGTCTTCCTGCTCCTCCTCCATTCTCGTCCTCATCCTGATCGGCCTCTATAACTTATTTAGTATAGCCGAGGTCGGCAGGCTCATGCAATTCTGGTTGTGGCATGGTGGTAGGGCCTTCTGCTTCATTATTGGATGTCTGTGCAACATCTGCAAAATATAGCAGAACAGATGAATGGTTAGCAGCAGGGGAGGGGGCAGGGTGACATGAGTAAGCTCACACAGCGCAGGCTCATTTGAAGGACCACGACGAATGATAGTACATCGCATAAACTGAAGCATAGCCCCCACAGTACTTAGCATTGAGCCAACCCAGACTGTGGATTTTGCAGGACTTACCCTCTCTCTGCAACCTGGGCCCAGCTTCTGTACGGGTGGTCGATCTTCTGGCGCCACCAATAATACCTGCGACCTCATTTCCAGGGGTGTTAGTGGCTGCAGTCTTGCCGGACCTCCACCAGTTTTCATCTGCTCTCGGTGGTTATCGGACAACTTCTTCTGCAAAGATGGCAATAGAAATTTTTAAGAGAGGTACCTTCTGCTGTCCTGAAGGGGAAGTCATGTTTGACAAATTTGCTGGAGCTCTTTGAGGATGTAACGAACAGGGTAGTTAAAGAGGAACCAGTGGATGTGGTGTATTTGGACTTCCAGAAGGCATTTGACAAGGTGCCACATAAAAGATTACTGCACAAGATAAAAGTTCATGGGATTGGGGGTAATATATTAGCATGGATAGAGGATTGGCTAACGAACAGAAAACAGAGAGTCAGGATAAATGGTTCATTCTCTGGTTGGCAACAAGTAACCAGTTGGGTGCCGCAGGGATCAGTACTGGGACCCCAACTATTTACAATCTATATTAACGACTTGAAAGAAGGGACTGAATGTAACGGAGCCAAGTTTGCTGATGATACAAAGGAGGAAAAGCAATGTGTGAGAAGGACACAAAAAATCTGCAAAGGGATTTAGACAGGCTAAGTGAGTGGGCAAAAATTTGGCAGATGGAGTATAATGTTCGAAAGTGTAAAGTCAAAAACTTTGGCAGAAAAAAAATCAAAGAGCAAGTTATTATTTAAATGGAGAAAGATTGCGAAGTGCCGCAGTACAGCGGGACCTGGGAGTACTTGTGCATGAAACACAAAAGGATAGTATGCAGGTACAGGAAGTGATCAGGAAGGCTAACGGTATCTTGGCCTTTATTGCAAAGGGGATGGAGTATAAAAGCAGGGAAGTCTTGCTACAGCTATACAAGGTATTGGTGAGGCCACACCTGGAATACTGCGTGCAGTTTTGGTTTCCATATTTACGAAAGGATATACTTGCTTTGGAGGCAGTTCAGAGAAGGTTCACTAGGTTGATTCCGGAGATGAGGGGGTTGACTTATGAGGAAAGGTTGAGTAGGTTGGGCCTCTACTCATTGGAGTTTAGAAGAATGAGAGGTGATCTTAACGAAACGTATAAGATTATGAGGGGGCTTGACAAGGTGAATACAGAGAGGATGTTTCCACTGATGGAGGAGACTAGAACTAGTGGGCATGATCTTAGAATAAGGGGCCGCCCATTTAAAACCGAGATGAGGAGAAATTTCTTCTCTCAGAGGCTTGTAAATCTGTGGAATTTGCTGCCTCAGAGAGCTGTGGAAGCTGGGACATTGAATAAATTTAAGACAGAAATAGACACTTTCTTGAGCGATAAGGGGTTAAGGGGAGCGGGCGGGGAAGCGGAGCTGAGTCCATGATCGGATCAGCCATGATCTTATTGAATGGCGGAGCAGGCTCGAGGGGCCGTATGGCCTACTCCTGTTCCTGTTTCTTATGTTCTTATGTGACACAGATAATCACATTTACAATTCAAGTAATTGTAGTGCATAAATAAAAATATTACTTATGCTGCCACTTCTTCTGGCACTGCTTGCCATCCCTCTGGATGGACTCCACTGCCGAAACCTGCTCTGCAACATGATCTGAAGCTTGAGCCATTGCTGCAGGTTTCAGTTTACCAGTACCCTTCTTGCCAATCTGTCACCATCCACTTTCCACAGTGGCTACCAGGGCATCATTGACGTCTTGGGTGAACTTCCTGGTCCTTTTCCTTTCCAATTCACGGTCCATTTTTCGTTTTGGAGCTTCTGTGTGGAAGTACTCAGAAATCTGCAAGTTACAATGTTCTTTAAAAATGACTGATCCAGACCAGGAAGTGTACTGCGCATGCACGGGCACACCCGTCACAAAAAAATGGGTGAATTTTTTTCTCTTTTTTTGCGTGTGCGCAGAACGGGCGTTGTTTTTATCGCGAAAAATGTTTGCTCCATACTTAAAAACTGAAGTAGTTTAGCGCTATGCTAACATTTTAAAAACTTTTGACAAAACTTAGTCCTTATGTTCTTGCCGCTATTTGGCATTAAAATATCGTCTGTTATTCGGAAATAGTGCCAAAAAATGAGCTATTTTTCACTGTGGAAAGTCTAACCCCATGTCTCTTATCGTTCGAAAAGTATTCTGCTTTTGTATTTTTCCTACCAAAGTGGATAATTTCACACTTCTCCATATTATGGGCCCAAGTTTCGGGCCGCGCCTAAAACAGCGCAGCCCGGACCTGGACGCCCGTTTTTCGTGCCACAAAGTGCGCCTAAAAAAAACTTACCTATTTTCCAGCTCCCTGCAGGTCCTCTGGAGCCGGGCGCGGCGCAGCACGAGCTGTAGGGGGCGGAGCCAGGTCCCTGCGCTGAAAACAGTGTCGGGACCTCTGCACATGCGCGCATGTGCAGTAACTCCAGACGCCCAAAACTGTGGGAGGGGCCCGAAGCATGCAGCCCCTAGCCCTGGCCGAATGGCCTCACTGGGGCTGCGTGAATAAGGCTCCTCCCACCCGATCGGACCCGACTCGACCTCTGCTCCCACCTAGGCGACCCGACCTCCGCCTCCCCCTCCGTGACTCGCGCCCCCCGGACCTCTGCGACTCTCCTCCCCCCCCCCGGCCCTCCTCTCCCCTCCTCTCATCCCCGGACCTCCGCGACTCTTCATCCCCCCAAGACCCAACGCCGCCTACCTGTAAATCCAGCCCGAAGTCTTGGGCCCGGCCGTTCAGCCTCCTTCTCTCCCTCCCTTCCTTCCCTCCCCTCCCCTCCCTCCCTCCTTCCCTCCCCTCCCTCCCTCCCTTCCCTCCATCCCTTCCCTCCATCCTCTCTCCCTTCTCCCCCCCTCCATCCCTCCATCCTCTCTCCCTCTCTCCCCCCCTTCTCCTCCTCTCCCCCCTCCTCCTCCTCTCCCCCCTACCCCCTCCTCCCCCTCCACCTCCCACCCCACCTCTTCCCCCTCCACCCCGCCCCTTCTCCCCCTACACCCCACCCCTTCTACCCCTCCCACCCCACCCCTTCTACCCCTCCCACCCACCTTCTCCCCCTCCCCTCGCTGTCAAAAATACAGACACTGACAGACAGAGAGTGAGAGACACACACACAGAAAGATAGAGACACTGACAGAGACACACTGGGGGGGCCGTCCCAGCACGCTGTTGGAGGACTCCTGGTGCTGCAGTCGGTAAGTAGAAAATGTTTTATTTATTGATTTTTTAAACATTTTTTTATTTTTTATTAATTCTTTTTGATTGATTTATTGGTTGATTTATTTATTTATTATTGATGATGGCTCTTTATTTGTAAAACGGAAGTGTTTAATGTTTGTAAACTTTCCTTTAAACCCTAGCCCCCCCCCCCCCCCTTTCCCTACGCCTAATTTGTAACCTATGCCTGATTTTCTAAAGTGTAGACAAGGTTTTTTCGAACGTACAAAAATCTTCACTTACTCCATTCTAAGTTAGTTTGGAGTAAGTTTTCACTGCCTAATCTTTGAAAACAGGCGTAAGTGGCTGGACACGCCCCCTTTTGAAAAAAAAATTCTGTTCCAAAGTGAAACTGTTCTAACTGACTAGAACTGGAGCAAACTAAATGCCGAGAATTCAAATTTCTAAGATACTCCATTCTAAACCAGTTGCTCCAAAAAATCAGGAGCAACTCAGACCGAAACTTGGCCCCCTTATTCCATCTGCCATGTTCTTGCCTCCTTCAAAGATTTGTGTATTTACTCCCGCAGATCCCTCTGTTCCTGCATCCTCTTTAAAATTGTACCATTTAATTATATTGCGCCTCCTTATTCTACCTCCCAAAATGTACCACTTCACATTTCTGTGTTAAATTTCATCTGCCATGTGTCTGCCCATTTTACCAGTGTCCCCTCCGGAAGCCTGTTACTATCCTAATTATTTACTACATTTCTAAGTTTCGTATCATCTGCAAACTTTGAAATTATGCCCTGTATGCCCTATTACAGGCCATTAATATACATCAAAAAGAGAAGCGGTCCCAACACTGCACACTTCCCTCCAGTCTGGAAAAACAGCCATTCACCACTACTCTCTTGCTTTCTGTCCCTTAGCCAATTTCATAAAGTGCCACTGTCCCTTTAATCCCATGGGCTTTAATTTTGCTAACTAGTCTATTATGTGGTACTTTATCAAACACCTTTTGGAAAGTCCATATACACAACAACCGCATTACCCTCCAACCATCTTCGTTACTTCATCAAAGAACTCAAACAAGTTAGAAGGTGGTGTGGGTGTAAAGGAGGTGGGGTTGAAAGAACGTGATCATCTTGCCATCTGAATCACGATCTCACCCTAAACCCCCCCCTTTAAACCTGGATCATGTTCTTCTGCCATCCCCACTGTGCACTCCCTGCTCTTTACCCCCTCCCCCCCATGAGTTCCTGATCTTTCCTTGAGTTGCTGACTTCTCCCCTCTCCTCTCTCCCCACCAATCCCCTCTCTCCCTTTGCCTCCCCTCGCTCTGTTCCACTCTCTCTCTCTGTTCCACTCTCCCTCTCTCTCTCTGCTCCACACTCTTTCTCTCTCTCTTTTTCTCTCTCTGCTCCTCTCGCTCGCTCTCTCTCTCTGCTCCACACTCTCTCTCTCTCTCTCTCTGCTCCTCTCGCGCTCTCTCTCTCTCTCTCTCTCTCTCTGTCCCACTCTCTCTCTCTCTCTCTCCCCCACTCTCTCTCTCTCTCTCTCTCTCCCCCACTCTCTCTCTCTCTGCCCCACTCACTCTCTCTTTCCCCCACTCTCTCTCCCCCACTCTCTCTCTCTGCCCCACTCCCTCTCTCTCTCCCCCACTCTCTCTCTCCCCCACTCTCTCCCTCTCTCTCTCACTGCCCCACTCTCTCTCTCTCGCTCTGCCCCATTCTCTCTCTCTCTCTGCCCCTCTCTCTCTCTGCCCCACTCCCTCTCTGCCCCACTCTCTCTCTCTCTGCCCCACTCTCTCTCTCTCTCTCTCTCTCTCTCACTGCCCCACTCTCTCTTTCTCTCTCTCTGACCCACTCTCTCTCTCTCTCTCTCTCTCTCTCTCTCTCTTTCTCTCTCTTTCTCTCTCTCCCACCCCCACTCTCTCTCTGCCTCACTCTCTCTCTCTGCCCCACTCTCCCCTACTCTCTCCGACTTTCCCATGTTAAACTCCATCTTGCACAGTTTTGCCCACTCGCCTAATCAGCAATGTCCCCTTGAAACTTTCTGCTCCCATCTACACTATTTACTGTACCACCTAACTTAATATCATTATCAAATTTAGAGATATGGCTTTCTGTTCTTTCATCCAAGTTATTTATAAATATAGTGAAAAGTCAAGGCCCCAGTACAGATCCTTGGGGGACACCATTAGTCACATCCTGCTAATTTGACTACATAACTCCCTTATCTACTACGTTTGTTACCTCCTCAAAAAAAAGTCATTTGACATGACTTACCCATTACAATCTATGCTGGCTCTCCGATCAGCTCATTTTTGTCCAAATGCTTAGTCACTCTGTCCTTAATTGTCGTAACTTCCCCACAGCTGACGTTAGACTAATAGGCCTATAATTTCTGAATGTATCTCTCCTACCCTTAAATAATCATTTACTATCTTAATTGTGGGGGTCTATTTTAATTTAAGTGATTGGGAGAAATTGCAGTCGTTGAACTGAAGTCCATTAGCAAACTAAACTAAAACATGGAAGAGTAGTAAAATAGCTGCAGTTGCACAGCTAGCACTAGCACAGCCATGATGTATGACAGGCCTTCTGTGCTGGAATTGCTATGATTCTCTATCCTGCTAGGATGCTTCTGAAACCTAAATGGCAGCACAAAAGAAAAGAAAACTAATGACAAAATGGCCTGATAATTGTTTCCTTAATCATCTTAATAGGCGCTTTGAAACGTATTTCATAAACAGTTCAACCTCTAGCAACCATGAACATCCATTAAATCTTGGTGTGACTCTGGGACATCAGGAAATTGGGTGCTTGTTGAAGTGAGCTTTAAATTTACTATGCATTGTTATTTGTCAAGTGTGAATTGCATGTTGCTGATTTGGTTTTCCTCCGATCAGAAGTGTGTGTAGAGTGCAAACTCGGCGTAGGTCCCCAAGAAAATATCCCTGCCAAGTTACCCACTCCATTATGCCCTATACACTGACATACATGGAACGTGAAGGAAAATATTGCCCTGCTCTGTTTATGTATTATCTTATAATGCAAAATCAGTTGTACAATTGATTTTGCATTATAAGATCACTTAAAAAAATTGCTTCAAAGGCACAATTATGATACATTGCAGAATAAAAATATCCTGGATATACATTCCCCCCTCTCTACCCAACCCCCCCCACCCCCGAACTACTTTATCTCCCATCAGAAATTTGTAGAGCTACAGTGACTTCGCTACTTATTTTCATTTTCATCAGCATGGTCTTTTGGTTTTACATTTCACAGAAACTAGGAATTATTTACAAAATGTGGTCCTCAAAATACTGATTAAAATATTCTGGAATCCAAAGTAATATCAGAATTTAGCTTCTTTGGTCAATGTAAAGCAGTCGTAGGCCGATATTCAAAGCTCCTTTTGAGTTTTCTAAGTTGGCAGCTTTTTCTGGCACTTTCACTTTTTTTTGAAGATGGTTGTTCGCTTTTGAGAGTTTTCTGGGTTGGCATGTATAAATTAAATACAAATAAGTACAAGGTGTTTCATATTGGAAAAAAAAATTGAGCACAATAAAGTTATGAAACTAGTTAGGTGAGATCCTGAAAAACATCTGAGAGTAGTTGCTAGATGCAACACTTGCCATGCAGAGCAGCAATCAGCAAAGTAAACTGAATTCTAAGTTATAATGTCAAATCAGCTCTAGTCAGGCTGCACCTAGAGTGCTACATTCTGGTCTCATCATCATCATCATAGGCAGTCCCTGGAAATCAAGGGAGACTTGCTTTAGTCACCAAAGAGCAACAGAAACACCAAGCCCTAGAAGTAGTGTAGAAAGTCGCCTTGGCAATTAGTCTGTTATGAGGAAAAGTTTGGAAAATTCAAACATGCAATAGAAAAGGTTCGTCCAGAGAAACGTTTCAAGTTAAGCCACAAGTGTAGGATTGAGATACAGTACTAGTACAAACAAACAAAGGGCATGTTCATAAAAACGTAAGAAATAGGAGCAGGAGTAGGCCATACGGCCCTTCGAGCCTGCTCTGTCATTCAATAAGATCATGGCTGATCATCGACCTCAACACCACTTTCCTGCCCGATCTCCATATCCCTTGATTCCCCTAGACTCCAAAAATCTATCTCAGCCTTGAATATATTCAGAAATTCAGCATCCACAGATGGGACAGAGAATTCCAAAGATTCACAACCCTCTGAGTGAAGAAATTCCTCCTCATCTGTCTTAAATGGCCTGCCCCTTATTCTGAGACTGTGCTCCTTAGTTCTAGACACTCAGCATCTACCCTGTCAATCCCCTTCAGAATCCTGTGTGTTTCAATGAGATCACCTCTCATCCTTCTAGACTCCAGAGACTATAGGCCCATTCTACACAATCTCTCATCATAAGAAAGCCCTCTCATCCCAGGAATCAATCTAGTGAAACTTTGTTGCACCACCTCCAGGCAAGTATATCCTTCCTTAGATAAGGAAACCAAAACTGTGCTCAGTACTCCAGGTGTGGTCTCACCAAGGCTCTGTACAATTGTAGCAAGACCTTCTTACTCTTATACTCCAACCCCCTTGTAATAAAGGACAACATGCCATTTGCCTTCCTTATTGCTTGCTGTACCTGTATGCTAGCTTTCTGTGTTTCTTGCGCAAGGATCCAAATCTCTCTGAACACCAACATTTAAAAGTTACTCACCATTTAAAAAATATTGTGTTTTCCTATTCTTCCTACCAAAGTGAATAACCTCACATATCCCTACATTATACCCCATCTGCGATCTAACTGCCCGCTCAGTTAGTCTAACTATACCCCTTTGCAGATGCTTTGAGTTCGCCTCACAGCTTACTGTCCCACATTGCTTTGTGTCATCAGCAAACTTGGATACATTACACTCGGTCCTTTCATCTAGGTCATTAATATAGATTGTAAATAGCTGAGGCCCCAGCACTGATCCTTGCGGCACCCCACTAGTTACAGCCTGCCAACCTGAAAAAGACCCATTTATCCCTACTCTCTGTTTTCTGTCTGTTAACCAATCCTCTATCTATGCTAATACATTACCTCCAATCCCATGATCCCTTATCTTGTGGTAATCTTTTATGTGGCACCTTACCGAATGCCTTTTGGTAATCCAAATATACCACATCCACTGGTTCCCCTTTATCTACTCTGCTAGTTACATCCTCAAAAAACTCTAATAAATTTGTCCAGCACAATTTCCCTTTCATAAAACCATGTTGACTCTGCCCAATCATGTTATGATTTTCTAAGTGCCCTGATATCACTTCCTTAACAAAGGATTCCAGCATTATCCCGACAACTAATGTCAGGCTAACTGACATGTAGTTCCCTGTTTTCTCTCTCTACTTTCTTGAATAACGGTGTTACATTTGCTACCTTCCAATCCGCTGGGACCGTTCTAGAATCTAAGGCATTTTGAAAGATCAAAACCAATGCATTCACTATCTCCGCAGCCACTTCTTTTAGAACCCTAGGATGTAGGCCATCAGGTCCAGGGGATCTGTTGCCGTTTAGTCTCATTAGTTTCTTTCGTACTTTTCCTCTACTGATATTAATTACATTAAGTTCCTCACCCTCATTAGACCCTTGGGTCCCCACCATTTTAGTTACGCTTTTTACGTCTTTTACTGTGAAGGCAGATACAAAATATTTGTTTAACGCTTCTGCCATTTCCTTATTCCCCATAATAATTTCTCCTGACTCAGCCTCTAAGGGATCAATGTTTACATTTTCTGCTCTCTTCTTTTTCACCTACTTGTAGAAGCTCTTATAATCTGTTTTTTTTTATTTCTTGCTAGTTTTCTCTCATAGTCTATTTTTTTCCCTCTTATCATTTTTTTGGTCATCCTTTGCTGGTTTCTGAAACTGTCCTAATCCTCAGGCTTACTACTATTCTTCACAACTGTTATGTCTCAAATAAAACAATGTGACTGAGTACTTTAGACTTGAGTAAGTGTGACCTTCGTCTGTTTATTCTGACTCCAGAGTGCTTATATGCAGTGCTCCAAAAGGATGCTGGGATCCCTTGGGACTCCAACAGATGCACTCTTTGGTGGCGGTAGAATGCTGGTTGCAAGATGTTGCATACATAACATCACACCGCCCCTCCCCCCCAAGTCAATAGTACACTTATTTACAGGGTGAGACGATTTGGTGCTTTCTGCTCCCTAGTCAATCGTCTCGGTACAAACACAGGTGCAGGTGAGTTGGTTGGTCCTTCGCTGGGCTGCTGGGATGATGAGTTCAGCTCCGTGGTCAACCGTGATGTTGGTTGCCACTTGTGTGTGTATCGGAGGGTCGAAGTTTGTGGTGTCCTCTTCAGGTTGCTCGTGGCTGTCTGTGAATCGCAGTTTGGTTTGGTCCAAATGCTTTCTGCAAGTTAGTCCATTTGCAAGTTTGACCTCAAACACCCTACTCCCTTCTTTGGCAACAACAGTGCCAGCAAGCCATTTGGGCCATAGTTAAGTACAAATACAGGGCCATTGACTTCAATATCGCGTGACAAATTTGCGCGATCATGGTACATACTTTGTTGATGCCGCCTGCCCTCGACATGATCATGGAGATCGGGGTGAACTAGAGAGAGCCATGTTTTGAGTGCCCTTTTCATGATCAGTTCGGCAGGGGGATCCCCGGTGAACGAGTGGGGTCTTGTGCAGTAGCTGAGCAGGGTACGGGTCAGGCGGATCTGCAGGGAGCCTTCTGACATGCTTTTCAAGTTTTGCTTGATGGTTTGGACTGCCCGTTCTGCCTGGCCGTTAGATATGGGCTTGAATGGGGCAGATGTGACGTGCTTGATCCCATTGCAGGTCATGAATTCCTTGAATTCAGCGCTGGTGAAGCACGGCCCATTGTCATTGACAAGGACATCAGGCAGGCCGTGCGTGGCAAACATGGCTCGTAGGCTTTCGATGCTGGCAGTGGACGTGCTTACAGACATTATTGCACAATCAATCCATTTTGAATAAGCATCCGTTACAACCAAAAACATTTTGCCTAGAAATGGGCCAGCGAAGTCAAGGTGGATCCTAGACCACGGTTTGGAGGGCCATGACCACAAACTTACCGGTGCCTCCCTGGGTGCATTGCTCAGTTGAGAGCAAGTGTTGCATTAGCGCACGTAAGACTCCAAATCTGAGTCGATGCCGGGCCACCACACGTGGGATCTGGCTATAGCTTTCATTATTACTATGCCTGGGTGGGTACTGTGTAGGTCGCGTATGAACGTTTCCTTGTCGTTCTTAGGCAAAACCACATGATTACCCCACAGAAGACAGTCCGCCTATATGGACATTTCGTCTTTGCGCTGCTGGAACGGCTTGATCTCTTCATGCATCTCCGCTGGGACACTGGACCAGCTTCCATGGAGGACACAGTTTTTTTTACAAGGGACAGTAAAGATCCTGGCTGGTCCAGGTCCTGATCTGGCGGGCCGTAACAGTGACTTTTCATTTTCAAATGCATCCATCGCCAAGAGCAAGTCTGCAGGCTGTGCCATTTCCACCCTGATAGTGGGCAATGGTAGCCAACTGAGAGAATCAGCGCAGTACTCTGTGCCTGACCTGTGGCGAAATACATAGTTATACGCAGACAGCATGAGCGCCCATCTTTGGATGCGAGCAGAGGCATTGGTATTACTACCTTTGATCTCTGAGAATAGTGATATGAGTGGCTTATGGATTGTTTCTAACTCGAACTTAAGCCCAAACAGATACTGGTGCATTTTTTTCACCCTGTAATCGCATGACAGAGCTCCTTTTTCAATAATGCTGTAGGCCCTTTCGGCCTTGGACAAACTCCTGGACGCATAAGCAACCGGTTGCAATGTTCCTGATTCGTTTGCTTGTAATATACACCCGACCCCGTACGAAGACTCATCGCAAGCTAGCACTAAACGTTTACATGGGTCATACAGAACAAGCAGTTTGTTGGAACATAACAGAGTTCTGGCTTTCTCAAAAGCAGTCTCTTGTGATTTCCCCATACCCAGTCATTCCCCTTGCATAGCAACACATGTAGAGGTTCTAGCAAGGTGCTTAACCCAGGTAGGAAATTACCAAAATAATTGAGGAGTCCCAGGAACGACCGCAGCTCCGTCACGTTCTATGGTCTTGGCGCGTTCTTGATGGCCTCCATCTTGGCGTCGGTGGGTCTGATGCCGTCTGCCGCGATTCATCTCCCTAAGAACTCGACCTCTGGTGCCACGAAAACACACTTCGAGTGTTTAACCTGAGTCCCACATGATCTAGCCGACTTAGAACCTCTTCCAGGTTCTGCAGGTGTTGGATGGTGTCCCGAACTGTGATCAATATGTCGTCCTGGAAAACCACGGTGCGCGGAACTGACTATAGCAGACTCTCCATGTTTCTTTGAAAAATAGCCGCGGCCAATCAAATCCCAAATGGGCATCTATTGTAGATGAACAGACCTTTGTGCGTGTTGATGGAGGTGAGGCCTTTCGAAGATTTCGCCAGCTCCTGCGTCATGTAGACCGAGGTTAGGTCCAAATTGGTGAACGTCTTCCCTCCTGCCAGCATCGCAAATAGGTCGTCTGCCTTGGATAGTGGGTACTGGTCCTGCACCGAAAAACGGTTAATCGTTACTTTATAGTCCCCACAAATTCTGACCGTGCATCGCCCTTGTGAACCGGAACAGTTGGATTGGCCCACTCGTTGAACTCAACCGGCGCAATGATGCCCTCTCGTTGCAGCCTGTCCATAAAACATAAGAACATAAGAACATAAGAATTAGGAACAGGAGTAGGCCATCTAGCCCCTCGAGCCTGCTCCGCCATTCAACAAGATCATGGCTGATCTGGCCGTGGATTCAGCTCCACTTACTGTCCCGCTCCCGGTAACCCTTAATTCCCTTATTGGTTAAAAATCTATCTATCTGTGACTTGAATACATTAAATGAGCTAGCCTCAACTGCTTCCACAGATTCACAACCCTCTGGGAGAAGAAATTCCTTCTCAACTCGTTTTTAAATTGGCTCCCCTGTATTTTGAGGCTGTGCCCCCTAGTTCTAGTCTCCCCCGACCAGTGGAAACAACCTCTCTGCCTCTATCTTGTCTATCCCTTTCATTATTTTAAATGTTTCCATAAGATCACCCCTCATCCTTCTGAACTCCAACGAGTAAAGACCCAGTCTGCTCAATCTATCATCATAAGGTAACCCCCTCATCTCCGGAATCAGCCTAGTGAATTGTCTCTGTACCCCCTCCAAAGCTAGTATATCCCTTCCGTAAGTAAGGTGACTAAAACTGCACGCAGTACTCCAGGTGCGGCCTTACCAATACCCTAGACAGTTGCAGAAGGACCTCCCTGCTTTTGTACTCCATCCCTCTCGCAATGAAGGCCAACATTCCATTCGCCTTCCTGATTACCTGCTGCACCTGCAAACTAACTTTTTGGGATTCATGCCCAGGCCCCTCTGCACCGCAGCATGTTGTAATTTCTCCCCATTCAAATAATTTTCCCTTTTACTGTTTTTTTTCCCAAGGTGGATGACCTCACATTTTCCGACATTGTATTCCATCTGCCAAACCTTAGCCCATTCGCTTAACCTATCTAAATCTCTTTGCAGCCTCTCTGTGTCCTCTACACAACCCGCTTTCCCACTAACGAATTTAAGGAGCTCGGAGCTAAATTAAAAAGTAGGACCTCAAAAGTAGTAATCTCGGGATTGCTACCAGTGCCACGTGATAGTCAGAGTAGGAATCGCAGGATAGCGCAGATGAATACGTGGCTTGAGCAGTGGTGCAGCAGGGAGGGATTCAAATTCCTGGGGCATTGGAACCGGTTCTGGGGGAGGTGGGACCAGTACAAACCGGACGGTCTGCACCTGCGCAGGACTGGAACCAATGTCCTAGGGGGAATGTTTGCTCGTGCTGTTGGGGAGGATTTAAACTAATATGGCAGGGGGATGGGAACCAATGCAGGGAGACAGAGAGAAACAAAAAGGAGGCAAAAGCAAAAGACAGAAAGGAGATGAGGAAAAGTGGAGGGCAGAGAAACCCAAGGCAAAGAACAAAAAGGGCCACTGTACAGCAAAATTCTAAAAGGACAAAGGGTGTTAAAAAAACAAGCCTGAAGGCTTTGTGTCTTAATGCAAGGAGTATCCGCAATAAGGTGGATGAATTAACTGTGCAAATAGATGTTAACAAATATGATGTGATTGGGATTACGGAGACGTGGCTCCAGGATGATCAGGGCTGGGAACTCAACATCCAGGGGTATTCAACATTCAGGAAGGATAGAATAAAAGGAAAAGGAGGTGGGGCAGCATTGCTGGTTAAGGAGGAAATTAAGGCAATAGTTCGGAAGGACATTAGCTTGGATGATGTGGAATCTATATGGGTAGAGCTGCAGAATACCAAAGGGCAAAAAAACGTTAGTGGGAGTTGTGTACAGACCTCCAAACAGTAGTAGTGATGTTGGGGAGGGCATCAAACATGAAATTAGGGGTGTGTGCAATAAAGGTGCAGCAGTTATAATGGGTGACTTTAATATGCACAGAGATTGGGTTAACCAAACTGGAAGCAATACGGTGGAGGAGGATTTCCTGGAGTGCATAAGGGATGGTTTTTTAGACCAATATGTCGAGGAACCAACTGGGGGGGGGGGCGGGGGGGCCATCTTAGACTGGATGTTGTGTAATGAGAGAGGATTAATTAGCAATCTCGTGCGAGACCCCTTGGGGAAGAGTGACCATAATATGGTGGAATTCTGCATTAGGATGGAGAATGAAACAGTTAATTCAGAGACCATGGTCCAGAACTTAAAGAAGGGGAGCTTTGAAGGTATGAGGCGTGAATTGGCTAGGATAGATTGGCGAATGATACTGAAGGGGTTGACTGTGGATGGGCAATGGCAGACATTTAGAGACCGCATGGATGAACTACAACAATTGTACATTCCTGTCTGGCGTAAAAATAAAAAAGGGAAGGTGGCTCAACCGTGGCTATCAAGGGAAATCAGGGATAGTATTAAAGCCAAGGAAGTGGCATACAAATTGGCCAGAAATAGCAGCGAACCCGGGGACTGGGAGAAATTTAGAACTCAGCAGAGGAGGACAAAGGGTTTGATTAGGGCAGGGAAAATGGAGTACGAGAAGAAGCTTGCAGGGAACATTAAGACGGATTGCAAAAGTTTCTATAGATATGTAAAGAGAAAAAGGTTAGTAAAGACAAACGTAGGTCCCCTGCAGTCAGAATCAGGGAAGTCATAACGGGGAACAAAGAAATGGCGGACCAATTGAACAAGTACTTTGGTTCGGTATTCACTGAGGAGGACACAAACAACCTTCCGGATATAAAAGGGGTCGGAGGGTCTAGGAGGAGGAACGGAGGGAAATCCTTATTAGTCGGGAAATTGTGTTGTGGAAATTGATGGGATTGAAGGCCGATAAATCTCCAGGGCCTGATGGACTGCATCCCAGAGTACTTAAGGAGGTGGCCTTGGAAATAGTGGATGCATTGACAGTCATTTTCCAACATTCCATTGACTCTGGATCAGTTCCTATGGAGTGGAGGGTAGCCAATGTAACCCCACTTTTTAAAAAAGGAGGGAGAGAGAAAACAGGGAATTATAGACCGGTCAGCCTGACATCGGTAGTGGGTAAAATGATGGAATCAATTATTAAGGATGTCATAGCAGCTCATTTGGAAAGAGGTGACATGATAGGTCCAAGTCAGCATGGATTTGTGAAAGGGAAATCATGCTTGACAAATCTTCTGGAATTTTTTGAGGATGTTTCCAGTAGAGTGGACAAGGGAGAACCAGTTGATGTGGTATATTTGGACTTTCAGAAGGCTTTCGACAAGGTCCCACACAAGAGATTAATGTGCAAAGTTAAAGCACATGGGATTGGGGGTAGTGTGCTGACATGGATTGAGAACTGGTTGTCAGACAGGAAGCAAAGAGTAGGAGTAAATGGATACTTTTCAGAATGGCAGGCAGTGACTAGTGGGGTACCGCAAGTTCTGTGCTGGGGCCCCAGCTATTTCCACTGTATATTAATGATTTAGACGAGGGGATTAAATGTAGTATCTCCAAATTTGCGGATGACACTAAGTTGGGTGGCAGTGTGAGCTGCGAGGAGGATGCTATGAGGCTGCAGAGCGACTTGGATAGGTTAGGTGAGTGGGCAAATGCATGGCAGATGAAGTATAATGTGGATAAATGTGAGGTTATCCACTTTGGTGGTAAAAACAGAGAGACAGACTATTATCTGAATGGTGACAGATTAGGAAAAGGGGAGGTGCAACGAGACCTGGGTGCCATGGTACATCAGTCATTGAAGGTTGGCATGCAGGTACAGCAGGCGGTTAAGAAAGCAAATGGCATGTTGGCCTTCATAGCGAGGGGATTTGAGTACAGGGGCAGGGAGGTGTTACTACAGTTGTACAGGGCCTTGGTGAGGCCACACCTGGAGTATTGTGTACAGTTTTGGTCTCCTAACCTGAGGAAGGACATTCTTGCTATTGAGGGAGTGCAGCGAAGGTTCACCAGACTGATTCCCGGGATGGCGGGACTGACCTATCAAGAAAGACTGGATCAACTGGGCTTATATTCACTGGAGTTCAGAAGAATGAGAGGGGACCTCATAGAAACGTTTAAAATTCTGACGGGGTTAGACAGGTTAGATGCAGGAAGAATGTTCCCAATGTTGGGGAAGTCCAGAACCAGGGGACACAGTCTAAGGATAAGGGGTAAGCCATTTAGGACCGAGATGAGGAGGAATTTCTTCACCCAGAGAGTGGTGAACCTGTGGAATTCTCTACCACAGAAAGTTGTTGAGGCCAATTCACTAAATATATTCAAAAAGGAGTTAGATGAAGTCCTTACTACTAGGGGAATCAAGGGGTATGGTGAGAAAGCAGGAATGGGGTACTGAAGTTGCATGTTCAGCCATGAACTCATTGAATGGCGGTGCAGGCTAGAAGGGCCGAATGGCCTACTCCTGCACCTATTTTCTATGTTTCTATGTTCTAATCTTTGTGTCATCTGCAAATTTTGTTACACTACACTCTGTCCCCTCTTCCAGGCCATCTATGTATATTGTAAACAGTTGTGGTCCCAGCACCGATCCCTGTGGCACACCACTAACCACCGATTTCCATCCCGAAAAGGACCCATTTATCCCGACTCTCTGCTTTCTGTTAGCCAGCCAATTCTCGATCCATGCTAATACATTTCCTCTGACTCCACGTACCTTTATCTTCTGCAGTAACCTTTTGTGTGGCACCTTATCGAATGCCTTTTGAAAATCTAAATACACCACATCTATCGGTACACCTCTATCCACCATGCTCGTTATATCCTCAAAGAATTCCAGTAAATTAGTTAAACATGATTTCCCCTTCATGAATCCATGCTGCTTCTGCTTGATTGCACCATTCCTATCTAGATGTCCCGCTATTTCTTCCTTAATGATAGTTTCAAGCATTTTCCCCACTACAGATGTTAAACTAACCGGCCTATAGTTACCTGCCTTTTGTCTGCCCCCTTTTTTAAACAGAGGCATTACATTAGCTGCTTTCCAATCCGCTGGTACCTCCCCAGAGTCCAGAGAATTTTGGTAGATTATAACGAATGCATCTGCTATAACTTCCGCCATCTCTTTTAATACCCTGGGATGCATTTCATCAGGACCAGGGGACTTGTCTACTTTGAGTCCCATTAGCCTGTCCAGTACTACCCCCCTAGTGATAGTGATTGTCTCAAGGTCCTCCCATCCCACATTCCTGTGACCAGCAATTTTTGGCATGGTTTTTGTGTCTTCCACTGCGAAGACCGAAGCAAAATAATTGTTTAAGGTCTCAGCCATTTCCACATTTCCCATTATTAAATCCCCCTTCTCATCTTCTAAGGGACCAACATTTACTTTAGTCACTCTTTTCCGTTTTATATATCTGTAAAAGCTTTTACTATCAGTTTTTACGTTTTGCGCAAGTTTACCTTCGTAATCTATCTTTCCTTTATTGCTTTCTTGGTCATTCTTTGCTGTCGTTTAAAATTTTCCCAATCTTCTATTTTCCCACTAACCTTGGCCACCTTATACGCTTTGGTTTTTAATTTGATACTCTCCTTTATTTCCTTGGTTATCCACGGCTGGTTATCTCTTCTCTTACCGCCCTTTTTTGCTGGAATATATTTTTGTTGAGCACTATGAAAGAACTCCTTAAAAGTCCTCCACTGTTCCTCAATTGTGCCACCGTTTAGTCTGTGTTTCCAGTCTACTTTAGCCAACTCTGCCCTCATCCCACTATAGTCCCCTTTGTTTAAGCATTGTATGCTAGTTTGAGACACTACTTCCTCACCCTCAATCTGTATTACAAATTCAACCATACTGTGATCACTCATTCCGAGAGGATCTTTTACTAGGAGATCGTTTATTATTCCTGTCTCATTACACAGGACCAGATCTAAGATAGCTTGCTCCCTTGTAGGTTCTGTAACATACTGTTCTAAGAAACAATCCCGTATGCATTCTATGAATTCCTCCTCCAGGCTACCCCGTGCGATTTGATTTGACCAATCGTTATGTAGGTTAAAATCTCCCATGATTACTGCCGTTCCTTTTTCACATGCCTCCATTATTCCCTTGATTATTGCCCACCCCACCGTGAAGTTATTATTTGGGGGCCTATAAACTACACCCACCAGTGACTTTTTCCCCTTACTATCTCTAATCTCCACCCACAATGATTCAACATTTTGTTCATTAGAGCCAATATCGTCTCTCACAACTGCCCTGACATCATCCTTTATTAAAAGAGCTACCCCACCTCCTTTCCCTTCTTGTCTATCTTTCCGAATCGTCAGGTACCCCTGTATGTTTTATTCCCACTCTTGGCCACCCTGCAACCACGTTTCTGTAATGGCCACCAAATCATACCTATTTGTAATGATTTGTGCCGTCAACTCATTTACTTTATTTCGAATGCTGCGTGCGTTTAGATAGTGTTTTAATACTCGTTTTTAAACCATGATTTTTAGTTTTGACCTCTCCTGCAGCTCCTTTATATTCAGTGGCCCTTTTTGTTTTTTGCCTTGGGTTTCTCTGCCCTCCACTTTTACTCATCTCCTTTCTGTCTTTTGCTTTTGTCTCCTTTTTGTTTCCCTCTGTCTCCCTGCTTTGGTTCCCATCCCCCTGCCATATTAGTTTAACTCATCCCCAACAGCACTAGCAAACACTCCCCCTAGGACATTGGTTCCGGTCCTGCCCAGGTGCAGACCGTCCGGTTTGTACTGGTCCAACTCGATCTCCACTTTCTCTCGCATCATGTATGGCACCGCACGTGCCTTGTGGTGGATGGGTTGTGTACCGGGAACGAAGTGGATCTGCACCTTGACCCAGGGAAATTTCCGATGCCTGGCTCAAACAACGACGGGAACTTGCTCAAAACCTGGGCACATGAGGTGTCGTCGACAGACAAAAGCGCTCTGATGTCGTCCCAGTTCCAGCAGATTTTTCCCAGGCAGCTTCTACCGAACAGTGTAGGGCCATCTCCTGGTACAATCCATAGTGGTAGTTCGTGCATCACTCCATCATAGGAGACTTTTACTGCTGCACTGCCAATTACAGGGATCAGCTCTTTTGTGTAAGTTCTCAGGTTGGGTCTTTGTGCCTTGTTGCACCACAGCCTCTCGAAGGTCTTTTTGCTCATGATAGACTGACTCGCACCCGTGTCCAATTCCATGGATACTGGAATTCCGTTCAGTTCAACTTTTAACATGATCGATGGACATTTCGTGGTGAAGGTGTGTACCCATTACACTTCTGCCTCTTCGGTTCGAGTCTATAGTTCAGTTTGATCCGCCATGGATCGGTCTTCCTGTGCAACGTGGTGGTTTGCGTGGTTTGCAGCTAGTCTGCACATTCGCCGGAGGTGTCCCATTGTTCCACAGCCTTTGCACGCATAGTGTTTGAAGTAGCATTGATGGGCTCAATGATCACCTCCGCTGTTAATTGCCTCACATTCACACTTGATGGCGGACTCTGAGTCATCTGAGGTCTTGCAGCTGCAGGCGTGTACATTCTGCCATATGCATTCCTGCCTGAAAACGATGTTACTTTGTGTACAGTACTTGCCGATGCATCTTTATGCTGCAAAATTAGTTTGGTGTTATCGCTGGTAGACATAAATGCCTGGACTATCGTTATGGCTTTGCTCAGATTCGAAGTTTCACAGTCAGTAGTTTGCGAAGGATAACCTCATGGCCAATGCCAAGCACAAAAAAGTCTCTTAGCATTTGCTCCAGGAATCCACCGAATTCGCAATGTCCTGCAAGGTGCCTTCATTCGGCGACGTAGCTCGCCACTTCCTGGCCTTCGGACCGTTGGCAAGGTATCGATTTTATCAGAAACTCTCCTTTGGATTTAGGTGCTCTCGGACCAGTGTACACAGTTCTTCATACGATTTGGTTGTTGGTTTCACCGGAGCGAGAAGATTCTTCATGAGGCCATAGGTTGTTGCCCCGCAGACAGTGAGGAGGATTGCCCTTCGTTTGGCAGTGTTCTCATTCCCTTCCAGTTCGTTGGTCACGAAGTGTTGGCCGAGTCGCTCCACGAAGGCTTCCCAATCGTCACCTTCTGAGAATTTCTCCAGGATACCAACAGTTCTCTGCATTTTCACGTGATGGTTCGTTATCTACTACTTGTCACCAGTTATTATGTCTCAAATAAAGCAATGTGACTGAGTACTGTAGACTTGAGTAAGTGTGACCTTAGTCTCTTTATTCTGATTCCAGAGTACTGGCACAGCATGGGAGGCCTGTTTATATGCAATGCTCCCAAAGGATGCTGGGATCCCTTGGGACTCCAACAGATGCGCCCTCTGGTGGCAGTAGAATGCTGGTTATAAAGTGTTGCATGCATAACAATATTATAAGCTTTTTTCAATCTAATGTTATCCTTAACTTCTTTAGTTAGCCACAGATTAATCACTTTTCCTGTTCAGCACTAATGTCAGGAAAAATGTCTTCACGTAAAGGGTGGTTGGTCCTCTGGAGAGGGTAGTGGAGGCAACATTTCTAAAGTCATTGAAGTGGACAATTGGATACCGTGATGGTGTAGAGAAAGAGTGAGTTGGGCTGATTGGACTTCCTCGTGCACTTTGTGATACTCCTGGAGTTTTGCTGAATATCATAAATGTTAAATTACTTGTTTCATTATCTGATTTTCCTCATTCTTTAAGCAAATTTCCAGTACACTCTTTGGAGTAGTTATTTTTCATTCATTGTAGCTGTTTTGGTGCTCTCACTGTTACTTGGGGTCTCAGTGCTGCCACCTCTCGTCCAAAGTACTAAGGGCACAGTCCAGGAGAGAAACCATGAAATGAGGGAACAACATCTGATGCTATGTGACAGGACTTGGTCCAAAGCAAGTGTCTCCTGTGTGATGATGGAAATGTTACATTTATACACAGCTGGAACAACTTTCAGGCAACGAAAAATGTAATAGATTATTTAGTCTAGCATATTATACACTCGAGATCTTGCGGGATGGCCACTGCATGCTGTTATCACTTTAGAAGGGTGAAAAACACTACTCTTTCAAACTAATACATATAGGCTAAAGTTTGTAAGATTATTTATACATTAAATATACAGAAGCAAATACTTAAAAACATTATTCAATCTGTCCACAGCAACTTACATTTATTTAGCACCTTGAATATAGAAAAATGTCCCAAGTTGCTTCAGAGACGTAATCAGACAAAAATGGATGCAGAGCCATATTAGGAGGAGTGACCAAAAGCTTGGTCAAAGAGGTGATTTTAAGGAGGGCCTTAAAGGAGGAGGGGTTTTAGGGCAGGCATTCCACAGCATGGGACCTAGGCGGCTGAAGGTACAGCTGCCAAAGGTGGGGTGAAGGAAGTGGAGGATGCACAAGAGGCCAGAGATAGAGGAACACCCAAGTTCTCGAAGGGTTGTTGGGCTGGAGGAGTTTAGAGATAGGGAGGTGTGAGGCCATGAATGATGAGGATGAGAATTTTAAATTATCAACATTAAAAAACCTGAATTGAATGTAGGTCAGCAAGGACGGGGATGATAGGTGAACACGACCTATTGTAGGATAGAATACATGCAGCGGAGTTTTGGATGATCTAAAATTGACAGACAGTAGAGGATGAAAAGTCTGCCAGGAGAGCATTGTAATAGTCGAGTCAGGAGGTGACAAAGGCACCTATGAGGATGGGTTGAAGCGGGGTGGAAGCAGATGATGTTGCAGAGTTGGATTTTGAGATAGATTGAATGTGGGGTCAGCAGCTCAGCTCGGGTTTCAATTGGACACTGCGAACAATCTGGTTCATCCTGTGACAATGTGAGGATGCAATTGGTGACTAGCATAGAGAGTTTGAGGCAAGGACCGAAGACGATGGCTTCAGACTTCAGTATTGAATTGAAGGAAATTGTGACTCGTCCATGACTGAATATTGGACAAGCAGTCTGACAACACCGAAGCAGCGGAGGATTTGAGAAAGGTTATAGAGAGGTAGAGCTTTGTTTTGTCAGCATACATGTGGAAGCTGACCCCATGTCTTCAGATTGCTGCAGAACCATGGGGTTTTCTCAAAGATGCAGTTGACTGAAGCCATTTTTAAATCAAATTCACAAATTAAAAATTATATTAAAATATAACAACTATCTTCTTGTTATCACAGGTACTTTCGACAATCCAGCACAACCTAAGTGCTGCACTGGGGTGTCAACCTAGATTATGAGCTTATTGTTCTGGAGTGATTGAGAGTTGAATTATCATCTGATTCAAAGACAAGGGCACTACTAACTAACACTATGCCACCGAAACGACACCATGAAAGCAGGCAGATTTAGCTTTAAAAAATATTTGCTGGCTTTAAGTACTCATGAAATACTTTCAATACTCATTTATTGTGTTTGTGTTTGTGACTACACACAAGCAGCTGAGCAGCCACACAACAACTGCAGAAATTGCTAACAGGTGGTCCACTCCAGTACAGATCTGAAAGTAAAATTCCATTGAAGGCCTGGACTCTCTAAATCCTCTTAAGTCAAACGTGGATTGGTGAAGCAGTTTAGGAATGCCCAAATAAAAGCTGGCAAACAGTTTGATTCCTTACATAGTACTTCCCTGATACCTAACTGTCGTAGACATATAAAGATAAAATTAGCCTGAGTGTCTGCCAAGATAACATAATCCTGCATCAGTCTCTTAGTTCTAAAATCAGTTATTCTGTGTGTCATTACTGCTTCAAAATCTTCTGAAACACAGACACAAATCCATAATGCCTCAGAAATCCCCCGGATTATACATAATTGCATCCACTAACTAGAATGCTTGTGTTAGTTGGTTTATACCAGTGCCTGAATTTAAGAATTATATATCTTGCGTATTGTCCTGTCGAATGCCAGAAACCCATGGACAGTACTTACTGTTTACTGATCATAGAATAGTACAACACAGAAGGAGGCCATTCAGCCCATCGAGTCTGCTTTGGCTCTTTCGTGGAGCAATCCAGTTAGTCGTTGTTGTGTCCCGTCCCCCGTCCCCCCGCGCCCGATCTTTCCCCATGATGTTGCACTATTTCCAAAAGACTCACTAGTTCAACTTGCTGTAGATATACACTAGCTCCATCAGAAAGATGACGAGTGTAGGTCATTAAGATCATCTAGTACCTGGCCTCCACCAACTCCTGTCCTAAAAATCCAAAGCCAGCTGCCACTGGAGTAAAGGTTACAGTAGTGTCTTTATTGGCATGGTATTCCAATACCTCTCAATGACTACCTCAACAGCAATGCTAGCATCAGCTGCCATTGATGCTTCAGTAGTCAATGTTGTGCAAACCAAAACTGTGTAGCTGCTGACACAGAATAAGGCTTGGAGTTCATTTTTCATAACTGCCTGTCTCAATCTCCCGAGCTTTTAGGCTTCTGTCTCTCTGACCTCTCTTAGTGTTTTGATCACCAATTGCCTCTTCCAAGAAACTTTATAAAGAAGGCTTTGCGGTCTTGTCAGTACAGTGACCTGTACACTCAATGGCTGGACTGACGCATCAAATCTGGTCTCATTACATCAATGAGGTGCTTTATGGCAGTGCTTATGCTGACCTTGACTGAAGCACTAAGACTGGTCTTACTTTATATGCATAGCCAGGAGTCAATCTCTCTGGAAACATTCAAGGTTTACTTTTATGGCGGGGGAGGCTTCAAATCTAGGTTCAAAAGAGTCATACAAGGAAGAGAGTAAAGTTAAGAAATAATGTGCCCTGTGCTACAGCCACTCTCACTGTACCCATGCAGTAAGGTGCCGTCACTGCTATCTCCAATACTGATACATCTTCTGGTAGGGAAGCCACATCCAACACTTTACAAATGAGAGTCTAGTCACATTAGGGAAGAAAGGTTATCATATTCTAGAAGATTACTGTTGTGTATCTCTAAATTATGCACTCCCATGTTCCGCCACCAGGGAGCGCATCCCCTGACGTCCCAAGGGATCCCAGCATCCCTTGGGAGCACTGTATATAAGCCAGCCGCTAAGGCCTCTTCCTTACTCTGGAGTGTCTTAATAAAGACTGAGGTCACTGTTACTTTAACCTTCCTGTGTGCAGTCTCATCTGTGTTAGGAACACAATAACTGGCGACGAGAATTCAAATCCAATGCAAACATGCAGCAAACTGTGGACATCCTGGAGAAGTTCTCGGAGGGTGAGGACTGGGAAGCCTATGTCAAATGGCTAGACCAGTACTTTGTAGCCTACGAGCTGAATGGAGAAGGAAGCGCTGCAAAAAGGAGAGCGGTCCTCCTCACAGTCTGCGGGGCACCGACCTACAGCCTCATGAAGAATCTTCTGGCTCCGGTGAAACCCACAGATAAGTCGTATGAGGAGCTGTGTACACTGGTTCGGGAGCATCTTAATCCGAGGGAGAGCACGCTGATGGCGAAGTATCGGTTCTACACGTGCCAGCGATCTGAAGGTCAGGAAGTGGCGAGCTAAGTCGCCAAGCTAAGGCGACTTGCAGGACAATGTGAGTTTGATGGCTACCTGGAGCAAATGCTCAGAGACTTTTTTGTACTGGGCATTGGCCACGAGACCATCCTTCGAAAACCTTTGACTGTAGAGACACTGACCCTCAGTAAGGCCATTGCGATAGCACAGGCGTTTATGTCCACCAGTGATAACACTAAACAAATCTCTCAGCACACAAGTGCTAACAATGTTCATAAATTAACTGGAACTGTGTTTGCGAGCAGAAATGTACAGGGCAGAAACCACGAGTCTGAAACTGCCAGCAGGCCTCAGGCGACCCAGATGACGCAGAGTCCGTGACAAAGGATGAATGCAAGGCAATTCACACCTTGTTGGCGTTGTGGAGGGTTCCATTCAGCCTATTCATGCCGCTTCAAAGGGTATGTTTGCAAGAGCTGTGGAACAATGGGGCACCTCCAACGAGCTTGCAGACGAGCTGAAAGCTCTGCAAAAACCTGCTAACCATCACGTGGCAGAGAAAGATCGGTCCATGGTGGATCAAAGCAATTTCGAGCCTCAGAGAGAGGAGGCAGATGCTGAAGTACGCGGGGTACACACATTTCCGACGAAATGTCCACCTATAATGCTAAATGTAAAATTGAATGGCTTACCCGTAGCCATGGAACTGGACACTGGCGCTAGCCAATCCATCATGAGTAAAAAGATGTTTGAGAGACTGTAGTGCAACAAGGCACTCAGACCAGCCCTGTGCCCCATCCACACGAAACTGAGAACATACACCAAAGAGCTCATCACTGTCCTGGGCAGTACCATGGTCAAGGTCACCTACAAGGGCATGGTGCACGAACTGCCACTCTGGATTGTCCCGGGTGATGGCACCACACTGCTTGGAAGGAGCTGGCTGGGCAAAATCCGCTGGAACTGGGATGACATCCGAGCGCTATCACATGTCGATGAGCCCTCATGTACCCAGGTTCTTAACACATTTCCTTCCCTTTTTGAGCCAGGTATTGGAAACTTTTCTGGGGCGAAAATGCGAATCCACTTAGTCGCAGAGGCACGACCCATTCACCACAAGGCGCGAGCGGTACCTCGCATGATGAGGGAGAGAGTGGAAATCGAGCTGGACATGCTGCAACGCGAGGGCATCATTATCCCATTGGAATTCAGTGAGTGGGCCAGCCCGATTGTTCCAGTACTCAAAAGTGATGGCACGGTCAGGATTTGCGGCGATTATAAAGTAATTATTAATCGTTTCTCGCTACAGGACCAATACCCGCTACCGAAGGCCGACGACCTATTTGCGACGCTGGCAGGAGGTAAGACGTTCACCAAGCTCGACCTGACTCCGGCCTACATGACGCAGGAGCTGGAGGAGTCTTCGAAGGGCCTCACCTGCATCAACACGCACAAGGGACTGTTCATATGCAACAGATGCCCGTTTGGAATTCGGTCGGCTGCAGCAATCTTTCAGAGAAACATGAAGAGCCTACTCAAGTCGGTACCACGCACAGTGGTTTTTCAGGACGACATATTGGTCACGGGTCGGGACACTGTCGAGCACCTACAAAACCTGGAGGAGGTCCTCCAGCAACTGGATCGCGTAGGGTTGCGGCTGAAGAGGTCGAAATGCGTCTTCATGGCAACAGAAGTGGAGTTTTTGGGGAGAAAGATCGCGGCGGACGGCATTCGGCCCACAGTCGCCAAGACAGAGCCTATCAGAAATGCGCCCAGGCCACAGAACGTCACGAGCTGCGGTCGTTCCTGGGACTCCTCAACTATTTTGGGAACTTCCTACCGGGGTTAAGCACCCTCTTAGAGCCCCTACATGTATTATTGCGTAAAGGCGAGAATTGGGTATGGGGAAAAAACAAGTAATTGCTTTTGAGAAAGCCAGAAACATTTTATGCTCCAACAAGCTGCTTGTATTGTATAACCCATGTAAAAGACTTGTGCTAACATGTGATGTGTCGTCGTATGGAGTCGGGTGTGTATTACAACAAGCTAACGTTGCAGGGAAGTTGCAACCTGTCGCCTATGCCTCCAGGAGCTTGTCTAAGGCCGAGAGAGCCTACAGCATGATTGAGAATGAGGCATTAGTGTGTGTGTTTGGTTGAGCAACGCGCCCAGAGAGGCACCACTAAGTTTGTGGTCCTGGCCCTCCAGACCATGGTCGAGGATCCATGTCGACTATGCGGGCCCGTTTCTCGGTAAAATGTTCCTGGTGGTGGTGGATGCTTTTTCAAAATGGACTGAATGTGAAATAATGTCGAGAAGCACTGCCACCGCCACCATTGAAAGCCTGAGGGCAATGTTTGCCACCCACGGCCTGCCTGACATACTGGTCAGTGACAACGGGCCATGTTTCACCAGTGCTGAATTTAAAGAATTCATGACCCGCAATGGGATCAAACATGTCACCTCGGCCCCGTTTAAACCAGCCTCCAATGAGCAGGCAGAGCGGGCAGTACAAACTATCAAACAGAGCCTTAAACGAGTCACAGAAGGCTCACTCCAACCCGCCTGTCCTGAGTACTGCTCAGCTACCGCACAAGACCCCACTCGCTCACCGGGATGCCCCTGGCTGAGCTACTCATGAAAAGGACACTTAAAACCAGACTCTCGCTGGTTCACCCCAACCTGCATGATCAGGTAGAGCAGGCGGCAGCAACAAAATGTAAACGATGGTCGCGCCACTGTGTCACGGGAAATTGATCTGAATCACCCTTTGTATGTGCTAAACTATGGACATGGTCCCAAGTGGATCACGAGCATGGTGATAGCTAAAGAAGGGAGTAGGGTGTTTGAAGTCAAACTAGACAATGGACAAATTTGCAGAAAGCACCTGGACCAAACGAGGCTGCGGTTCACAGACTGCCCTGAACAACCCACAAAGACACCACCTTTTTCGAGCCCACAACCCACACCCAAAGGATCAACGACAGCACCCCAGACCAGGAAATCAAACCCATCACGCCCAACAGCCCAGCAAGGCCAGGCTCACCCAGCAGTCCTGCAGGGCCAACAACACGCCAGCCCAGCGAGGGCACAGCCAACACACCAGAACAGACATTTGTACTGAGGCGGTCCACCAAGGAAAGAAAGACTCCCGACTGCCTCACCTTGTAAATAGTTTTCACTTTGACTTTGGGGGGGAATGATGTGTATCTGTAAAGCATGCACTCCCATGTTCCGCCACCAGGGAGCGCATCCCCTGAAGTCCCAAGCGATCCCAGCATCCCTTGGGAGCACTGTATATAAGACGCCCCCTAAGGCCTGTTCCTCACTCTGGAGTGTCTTAATAAAGACTGAGGTCACTGTTACTTTAACCTCCCTGTGTGCAGTCTCATCTGTGTTAGGAACACAATAATTACTCCCTACGCTTCACTGGAATCAATTGTATGTTTCTTGGAATAGCTAAAGTTCTCATATCAATGAGCTTTCTAGCTTAGATATACAGAAATATGGGCCCAAAATTTGCCACCATTTAGCTCCAAAACTAAACTGTTTTTTGGAGCTAACTTAATTTTGCAAGTTTCGCCAAGGGTATATCGCTGTCCTCAACAGGTCAGGGCTGATTTTGTTATGTACCGTTTTTATGACGTCACCCAGGGTCAAACCCACCCGTAGTGCCTTTTTTGCCCGGTTTTGCAAGTTTCACCAAAAATGATTTTTTTAAAAGACGCTAGGGCTGGGGACCACTCAGGATCGTAATGAAAAACCTTACCTTACCAAATGGGGGGCTCATCGACATCGGTGTTACCGATGCCATATTTCTAAACGGAGCTGACTTATACCTTTTGGAGGGAGGAAACAATACTTGTCGTGTATAATACTTAAAATGTGTGGAGGGAAAAGACGACATTTATTCCAGTTGAAAAGTGAAATTGCGAGAGGGGTGCTTGTGTTCCACCACCACCCAACTTTTGACATCCCGTCTCCTTCGTTGCTCCAAAAGAAGCCCGAGATGAGGTGGAAGCCGAGCTCTGAGCTCCTGTGCCCGGCTGAGGGAGCGATCCTGCTGGCTGGACACAGGAAACGGGACGTCAAGAGTTTGTACATTCCACCCCCCCCCCCCCCCAGCATTGATTCTCCATGTTGCATTGCATTTCTGGCCGAAATCTCTGACAACTCGCAATTATGTGTCCCATCACCCTGAAAATGAAGCTTCGAGTCTACTGTTACGCATGGGGAGAGCGGGTCCGATCGACTAGGGCGCTTTCTTTTTGGAGGGAAGGCTGTGCGTGCTTTCTTTTTGAGTACTGATTGTGAAGCAAATTTAAGCAATGGGAGCAATTTTAACAGTGCCAAATCTGCTGCATGCATATTGCATGCTTGCTTTTCGAAGGAGAAGACTAATTAGGCAGCAATATCTGAGGCATCAGAGGGCTCGCCCAAATGATGATGAGGAGGAGGCCTTACCCAGATCGTGTGTTATAGAGAGAGGTGATCATACCTGCACCTGAATGTCAAGGCTGCGCTTTCTGAAGGAAGTGGTCACCGAGATATGCCAGCTTACAAAGGCGAACATACAGTCCAGAAGCGGGAGGAGGACTGCACTGCCTGTAGAGATGAAGGTGACTGCAGCACTTACCTGCTATGCCTCCGGCTCATTTCTGGCATCAACTAGGGACGTATGCTGCATCTCGCAGCATGCAACACATAGCTGCATTCGCCGGGTGACTGCTGCACTCTATGCACGGAGGGATGACTTCATCAAGTTCCCGTTGAACAGGGTTATAGGTTTATCCAGAATTGCTGGCTTCCCCAATGTACAGGCCGCCATTTACTGTACACATATTGCCCTGCGAGCACCTTTAGATGATTCTGAGGTTTACTGGAAAGGGTTCCACTCCCTAAATGTGCAAATTGTGTGCGACCACATGCAGTGTATCATGGCAGTGGATGCCAAATATCCAGGGAGCATCCATGATGCGTTCATCTTAAGCGAGAGCACTGTATCTTTTGTGTTTCGGCAGCAGTCAGAAGGGCAGAGGTGGAAGCTGGGGGACAAAGGTTATGGGCTCGCCACCTGGCTCATAACCCCCCTTCCGAAATACACGGACAGAAGCCGAGCGTCGCTACAATATCTGCCACATAGCCACACCCAACATCGTCGAGAAGACAATTAGAGTGCTAAAGCAGCGTTTCCAATGCCTGGACCACTCTGGAGGCTACCTGCAATACGCCCCTGACCAGGTCGGTCGCTTCACTGTCGTCTGCTGCACGCTGCACGCTTGGCCACTATGAGGGAACAGGCATTGGACATTGAAGAGCCACCTCAGGTGACGGAGAGAGGAGGTGGAGGCTGAGGACGAGGAGACAGAAGAGGATGAGCAGGAGGAGGACGGGGAATCCATGCCAGCTCCTCAACCCACAGGACGACGCGGACGACGGCGGAGGAGGAGGCCTCGTGGACGTTACGTCATTACAAGAGCGTTGCGTCAGCAGCTAATCCTTGAACGCTTTCCAACATGAAGGCTGAACGGCACGTTTGATCATTGTGTGTCACCATGTTGACTATTTGCACCTGTTATTCTTAAAAAAAAATTATGCACCTAATTTTGTGTTGGTTTACTTGAAATAATGTACATGATTTCAGGTTACTTGAAGTAATAATATACATAATGTTGGTTTACTGAAAAAAATACTGTTTGTTGGTTTACTTGGAAAAATAATGTACATGATTCTGGTTTATTTGAAAAAAGAATTATTAAACATGTACACTTGTACTGCACTTGAATTTAAAAAATTGTACCAAACTTTAAACTTTTCAATTAAAATCACTTAGATACAAATAAAAGATCAAAAGAATGTCAAAGCAGCAACAGGGATAATATATTTGCATGGATAAATGATTGGCTAACTAACAGAGAACAGAGAGTCGGGATAAATGGTTCATTCTCTGGTTGGCAACCAGTAAATAGTGGGGTGCCGCAGGGATCAGTGCTGGGACCCCAATTATTTATAATCTATTAACAACTTGGAAGAAGGGACTGAGTGTAACGTAGCCAAGTTTGCTGATGATACAAAGATGGGAGAAAAAGCAATGTGTGAGGAGGACACAACAAATCTGCAAAAGGACATAGACAGGCTAAGTGAGTGGGCAAAAATTTGGCAGATGAGTATAATGTTGGAAAGTGTGAGGTCATGCATTTTGGCAGAAAAAAAATCAAAGAGCAAGTTATTATTTAAATGGAGAAAGATTGCAAAGTGCCGCGGTACAGCGTGACCTGGGGGTACTTGCGCATGAAACACAAAAGGATAATATGCAGGTACAGCAAGTGATCAGGAAGGCCAATGGTATCTTGGTCTTTATTGCAAAGGGGATGGAGTATAAAAGCAGGGATGCCTTGCTACAGCTATATAAGGTATTGGTGAGGCCACACCTGGAATACTGCATACAGTTTTGGTTTCTATATTTACGAAAGGATATACTTGTTTTGGAGGCAGTTCAGAGAAGGTTCACTAGGTTAATTCCCGGGATGAGGGGGTTGACTTATGAGGAAAGATTGAGTAGGTTGGGCTTCTACTCATTCGAATTCAGAAGAATGAGAGGTGATCTTATCGAAACATATAAGATTTTGAGGGGGCTTGACAAGGTGGATGCAGAGAGGATGTTTCCACTGATAGGGGAGACTGGAACTAGAGGGCATGATCTTAGAATAAGGGGCCGCCCATTTAAAACAGAGATGAGGAGAAATTTCTTTTCTCAGAGGGTTGTAAATCTGTGGAATTCGCTGCCTCAGAGAGCTGTGGAAGCTGGGACATTGAATAAATTTAAGACAGAAATAGACAGTTTCTTAAACAATAAGGGGTTATGGGGAGCAGGCGGGGAAGTGGAGCTGAGTCCATGATTGGATCAGCCATGATCTTATTGAATGACGGAGCATGCTCGAGGGGCCGTATGGCCTACTCCTGTTCCTGTTTCTTAGGTTCTTATATTCAAACAAACCTTAGCTGCAGCCATCTTTCCTCCCGCTTATTCAACACCACCACCTGCCCTTATTGCCTTTGCCCTTCTTACCCTTGGTCGTTGGCGCAACCTTAGCTCTATTGCCAGTGACCCCAAGATATTTATTACTGTCTCGGGTCCGACGCTTGGTTAACAGACACAGGAGATGGCAATCTGGAAGGCCCGACTTGGACCTCTTCTATCTCTTTGGGCTGTGGATCAATTGATGCCGCCAATTGCTGCTGGCCAATGACAGCCTGGGCGTGTTCCCATATTGCATCAGCTATCTCGGATATTCCCTCCCTAATCTCTCCCGACAGTGTTGCTTCCATTCCTTGAGGCAGTCCTGCTACTTCTGTCGACAGCCCTGCTATATTTCTCCCCTCATTCCACCCATGGTCTCAATGAGCGATCTGGTTAGCTCAGTGCTCTCCCCACTCATTCCCATTATCTCTGCCACCTCCAGTGTATCATGCATTTCAGGAGAGCGGTGTTGAGCTTTCCTTCCCCTCGTCACCTGTACCCTAGGTGTGGTGTGCTGAAATCCACTGGGTTCCGCCACGACATCGCGGATGTACAACCACGAAATGTCGCTTCTGTCGTAGCATCATCGAAAGGGTTTGGTACATACCTGTCCTCCGGCACCACCTCCTCCAAATTCAATGTTACTTTCTTATTATTACCGGCATTTTCCTGATCCCCCTGATTCTCCTCCTCCTGATCATCATTATCATTCTCATGCTCATCGTGCTGTGGAAGATCTTGCTCATCATGTAATGGTTCTAGTGCCGCGGCGGGGGGGTTGTCCTTCATTCAGTGATGCCTGTCGCAACATCTGCAAAATATAACAGAACAGACGAAACGTTAGCAACAGGGGAGGAGGCAAGGTGACATGAGTAGGCTCACACGTAGCAGGCTCATTTGAAGAACCGAAGCGTAACCGACGGAGAGTGCATCCCATTTAAACCGAAGCATAGCCCACACAGTACTTAACATCTAGCCAACGCAGACTGTGGAATTTGCAGGACTTACCCTCTCTCTGGAAGCTGGGCCCAGCTTGAGCAAGGGTGGTCGATTTTCTGGAACCAGCACCAATCATACCAGCGATCCTCATTTCTAATGATGTAAGTGGTTACATACTTGGTACACCTCCGCCAGTTTTTGTCCGCTCATGATTATTGTGTGACAACTTCTTCTGCAAAAATTAAAATACAACTTTTTAAGAGAGGGATATTCTGCTGTCGTAGCACATAGAGATAGTCACATTTACAATTCTAGTAATTCCAGTGCATACATAAAAATTTTACATATACTAACTACTTGGCCAAGGTCCTGCCACCTCTTGCGGCACTGCTTGCCATCCCTCTGGATGGACGCCACTGCCGAAAACTCCTCTGCCTCTTGGTCCCAAGCTTTATTCATTGCTGTGGGTTTCAACTTGCTCGCACCCTTCTTGCCAATCTGCTGTCATTTCCTTTCAATGGCATCTACAAGGGGCCTCATTGTCATCCTCAGTAAATTTCTTGGCCCTTTTCCTTTCAGATTCAATCTCCATTGTTAGGATATATATGATTTCTCTGGATCTCATTTTTACTTTTGCAGCTGCCCGATTTCACAGGTACTCGCAGATCTGCTGGCTCTTTAAAAATGGCAGACTCATGACGTGGGGGGTGGAAACGCGAGGTTTTTTCCCCCTGCATGCGCAAAGAACGGGCCTCCGTTTATAGGCGCTATGATTTGGCTCCACCCACAGAAGCTAAGGTCTTTTTAAACAGAAAAATGGCGAAACTTCGAATCCTTTTTTTGGCGCTGCCGCGGCTTTAAAAAACAGCCAGTAATCTTATAATGCACCACAAAAAATCCATGTGGAATATTGGACCCTATGTTTTTCCAGGCTATAGCAAAGATTCCCCAGGTGCAGAAAAACCTGGGTGGAGGGGCGGGGGGAGCTATGATATTTCCTTCTCTGTTATAGACAAAATAATTTCAGCCAACACATCAAACATTTGTCTATGTAGCATTTCATTTGTGATGTGCAGTTGCTCTCTTATTTTTTATATATAGTTTAGCAAAGCATGCTTTTCCTATAAGCCTTTTTATACAAATTTTCTTTCTTTTCAAAAAAATTTAATATTGTATAACAGTTATGCTCCCCATCTCTCCAGCAATTGCCTATAAAGCAACAGGCAATAAATGTTAAAAGGATTATACAATCATTTTGAAGTGTATTTGAATTTCTGCTGTAGGTGGGGATGGCGAGTATTTTTGCTATGTCCGGCATCCTAGGATTTAGGTACTTTGGGCCCAAGTTTGCATCCACGGTTAGAATGGCGCGCCGACGTTTTAGAACAGAAACAGCGCCTATTATTTACTTTCATATTCTCCACGCAGCAGTACCAATGTAGGGCCCTGGTGTAGCACAGCAGAATGCGTGGGGGTGGAGCCAGGTCCCGCCGCTGAAAACAGTACCGGGACCTTTGCACATGCGCGCTAGAGTGTGCGCGGATGTGCAGTAGCTCCTCGCCCCAAGATTCTGTGTGTGTGTGCGGCAGACAGTGTGGGAGGGTCCGAAGCACGCCACCCCTAGCCCTAGCCGAATGGGCTCCCCGCCACAACCTGAGAGGGAACAGACGGCAATGTCCGCCATCGGCGACAGGAGATCCCGGGAACAGAAAGTCTAAAACAAGAAACGGAGAAGGAGCTGGCAAAAGTGACCATCAAGAAGGAAAATTACTGAGGCCATTGAGTGTTCCTTGGGACTGTCTCGGAGATGTTCAGGGCGGCGGGGGTAACAGGAAGGCAAAGAGATTGGGGGCAAGACCTGAGTAGGATGGAACCTGGGCAGGCTCATATGTTTAATATTGCCTCATCCTCATCTCCCCCCTCCTTCCTCTTCCCCCACCCTCCTCTCTCCCCCTCCCTCCTCTCTCCCCCTCCCTCCTCCCTCTCCCCCTCCCCTCCTCCCCTCTCCCTCATCGGCGGCCCGCTGCCTTCCCTTCACATAAAGGTAGGACTTCTATTTTTTATTTGGTATTGATTGCTTATTACTTTGGTCTTGGTGCTTTAGTTCAGGGTTCCTTCTATTTTTTATTTGTTAATTAATTGCTTATTTTTGTGCTTTGTTTAGTGCTTGGTAAGTCTTGGTGCTTTCCTTGTATTTTTTATTTGTTATTGAATGCTTATTTTTGTGCTTTGTTAAGTGTTTGGTGCTTTAAATGTACTGCTTTGTTTAGTGCTTTAAATGTACTTATGCTTCTTTAATGTTGTTGTGAAGGTGTTTAGTGCTTTGGAAAATCCTCTAACTTCCCTTCCCCCCCCATCTCTGGCTACCTGCGTCTGATTTTTAAAGTGTCCGCAAGGTTTTTCTGAGCGTATAAAAGTGGACACATACGCTGGCCTAAGTTAGTTTGGAGTAACTATTGACTGTCTAAACTTGCTTAAATGGTCAAAACAGGCGTAAGTGGCTGGTAACGCCCATTTTTGAAAAAAAAACTGAACTAAAAAGAAACTGAACTAACTCACTGAAACTGGAGCAAACTAAATGTGGAGAATTGCGATTTTTAAGATACTCAAAAAAAAAAACTAGTTGCTCCAAAAAAAAAGGAGCAACTCCTGTGGAAACTTGGCCCCCTTGTATGTGTGTGTGTGCATGAGTGTGTGTGTATACTGTGATACCAACCTTCTCTTCACCTAAAATTATTTCTAGTATGGAAAAACTTACATTCATACCTTGAGAATGAGATGAGGTGCTGTATCACAAAGTACTTTACAAGCAAAGAATTACTTTTGAAGTGCAGTTGCAGCTGTGATCTGGGTAAAGTTGCATGCACAAGTAAGTAAGATGAATGTACCAGTCAATGGTGCTGGTTAAGGGAGTAATGCTAGCCACAGCACCAGGGCAACTCCTTGATCCTCTTCAAATAGTGCCATGGGGCCTTTTAACTCTACTTGGGGCTTGAATCTAGACCTTTTGACTCGGAGGCAATAATGCTACAAATTGAGCCAAGATAATGGGGCTGAATTTGTGGCCCCTACAGGTGCATACGAGGTGTGCACGTGCCCGTAGGGACCCCACAAGTTCTGGGTTTAGGCATGCATTGCACATAGCAGATCGTACGAATGCGAAAAATAGCCCCTTCTGCCCAGCGAATGCCCTTGAAATTCTTAGGCTTGATCAAAGCAGGTAAAAGGCCTGCTTTTAATAAGAACATAAGAATTAGGAGCAGGAGTAGGCCATTCGGCCCCTTGAGCCTGCTCCGCCATTCAGTAAGATCACAGCTGATCTTCTACCTCAACTCCACTTTCCTGCACTATCCCCATATCCCTTGATATTCAAAAATCTATCAATCTCTGTCTTATGGCATTTTAAATATGTAATTTTTTAATTTATTTCATATGTCCGTGTATTTTTTAAGTAATTTCCATTCATACTTTTGGCAGCTCCGTACAAATGGAAACCCCATAAGTACGAATAGGGTTTTCTTTCTTTGGTTGATTGGGCAAGCCTACGTGATCCAGGAGCACTTGCAAAACCATATGCACTCCTGGGATACATGGGTCTCTACCTGTGGGTACCTGGAAAGGCCCTGGAGTGTAAATCTACGAGCCTCCCGGACCACCAGGTAAATTTGTAGCTTTTTTGCAGGTTGGAAGTATCCGACCGCGGGAACCCTCTGACCGCAAATTTTGGGCCAACATTTAATAGTACCGTCATTGAATAGCATTCATGGCTGACTTTCTTTCAATTCCCAAATCTTGGAACATTGAGATCGGCTGGAGAAGCCCAGTTTTTTGCCATTGTTGAAATCATCTGAGATTGTGAATCAAAATGGGTCCTTTTGATGTGACTTAATACCACCACTGTGTCATTGGGGAAGCATAATGTTAGCATCGGATACTAAGTTGGAGAAGCAAGGGATCTTTTGAAACAGAGTTATTTCAGCATCCAGTCTTCAATCCTACACTTCATTTAAGCCACAAAACTTTTGGGGAGAAGGAAGAGTTGTTTATACACTAATTGTAATGATACGATTTTAAATTGCTCCAGTAATTATGCAATAGATCAACTCTAAACTTGAGCCCCCTGTGAATTTAGTGAAAAACTGTTGGAAAGATAGAATGTTATTATAGGGATTTGTTGCTAAATTAGTTGGAGTGTATCCTGCAGTTGTATCTGTGATGCCTTTCCACAATGCAGCTTTAAAACATCTATTGAAGACTTTTGTTTGAGATTACCTGCAGATCAAATGATTTATGGGGAAAGGACAAAGGGCGAGGACTAAATGGGTAGCATTTTTGGAGAGCTGGCGCAGTCACAATAAGCCACATAGCTGACTGCTGTGCTGTAAGATTCTACAATTATTAGTTTATATCTGTGGCATCTCTGTAAACAGGATGCTGATTTTAAAAAAGTTGTCTTAATGTGCAAAGAAAAGTGAGCTAGGCAGATCATGACTCTAGCTTTGTCTTTAATAAATCTATTTATCCTCCGAAATATTTGCATGATGTTGCGTAATTGCCAGATATATACTCTACATTTATATTTGTGTTTCATGAGTTGATATTTGTGTTACTTTCCCTGAGTTTGACCCCTAAACTTCACTGACATTGAAAAAACTAAACACCCAGAAATCCGTACTACGGCGTTTGGTTCCTGGGTGAGCCATATGCAAGTTTTGGATTGGGCAGTCACATGTTAATATCATATATCAGTAGGAATTTAAAACACAACCAGAGAGGATACATTCCTTGGCTAATCAACCTAGCTTCTCCAAAATACACTAGAAGGTTGGCCCTTGTGGATGGCATGCTTAAAGCTGCATCAGCTGCAGGATTGGCAGTCGTTTCCAGTGATGTCAGCTACAGAAGTAGTTTATAGTCATGCTGGCCTGTGTTTGGCTGCGCTGAGAGAATTTGAACTTCAAAGCTTATTAACTGGGGAGTGCGTTGGACTTCGTAGCTGGTGGGAGAAGATCTTAAGAAAGGCAGCAGGCTTTGGGATTCCCTTGCCCTTTTTATGTATTGTAGTGTTTTTTTTTAATTACAATGCCCTTCAAAGTAGGAGTTATCAAATTAAATAAACCCTAAATATCAGCACAGAAAAATGTGCTATTCTAAGCCATGGTTCGGTCTTTGCTGACTTGATGAGTGAGAAAGAGCCTTTATCGCACCATACGGTGCTCAATATGTTTAACATGAACATCGCCATCAATATCATCACCCAGGGCCTTCCCTGCTGTCGCAGACGGGTGAGTCAAGTGTTTAGTTGCACAAAAACTGCTTCTGCTATTACTTAGCAATAACCTCAGTACTTTGTTGCAGTGCACTTTATGATGAGAAACTTTGAGTGTTGAGTATTACAACTCTAGAGGACTGAACTGACATGTTTCTGTTTAGCACAACAGTAGTGCTTATTGGGGGGGGGAGGAAAGTAAAACCAATGTTTAGATTCTGTAATTTCAAGGATCTAAATTAAGCTGAGTTTTTTTAAATAGACGAATACTCCTCTGTACTGTAGTACTTGTTAGTGACTTCAGATGTAAAATGTTGAAGTTAGTGCTGCTGACCATCAAGAATAGGTTTGTGATTGTAATAGTGTGATCTACATTATAGGGCACTATTTATATTCATACTAATTCTAAAAGTTATTAATGCATTATGTAGAAAAC
This sequence comes from Pristiophorus japonicus, assembly GCF_044704955.1. NCBI lineage: Eukaryota > Metazoa > Chordata > Chondrichthyes > Pristiophoridae > Pristiophorus > Pristiophorus japonicus. Next base: position 280,888,418 of record NC_091978.1, read on the forward strand.
TTAAATATCTGACACAAGATTCAATCCAGATAGACTCTAGTAAAAAAAATAGTAATCTTTATTTGTCATTTTTCTTCAAACTAATCTTACCGGTGCGAACTATGCATAATATTTGGAACTGGCAAACAGCCATTTAACAAAACTTCTTCTTTCCAGTGAATGCAATAATGATTTGTGTGGCGGGGGGAGTTTGAGGAATACCCTGCATTTTATGTGTATTTGTGTCCTATGTTAGCAGTCACAGAATCTAATATATTTATAATGGTGTAAAGGACGTTAATACAATTGGAAGTATTTCCCAATGTGTCCCCTTTATTATGATCAAGAATTATATTGGTATACTGAATATGGACATTAAATACAAATATTTTTTTCGGGTGATTTTCGTTATAGGCTTTATGGTTTATACAATACACTTTACTTTGAAAACAGAGGCATTTTATAGACGTGTCACTTTGGTAAAAGAAATGGTGCTTTGCAGAATGTTGTACCAAATGAGAAGAAAAATCTTAGCCTAATGTTAGCAGTGGCTTGAAACCAGTTTCAGGTTGATCTGTTACAATTGCTAATGTTGGAAGAAGTATATTAAATGCAGTTTGCTTGTGTATCCTGGCAACTTTAAGTATTAGTTGCTGTCCTTTTTACTTAAAATATTTGCTGACGACTCAACTGGAACTTACAGCAGTTGTGTAATGGGATTGGGAGAAGATTGTGGGATATACAGTCATGTCTTTGACTTGCTCACATTTCAAAAAACAACTTCTCTAGTTAGGTCTTTTACATTCTAAAATGTTATTATTTTAACTGTGATAACTATTTGTACTAGAATTGTGTTGCTAGTGTTTATGAACATGCGATCTAACCTAGTTTAAACTTTTACTGCTTGCTATAGGTGAGAAGCATGGTCTTGCACTAAATGAAATTGGTATGGAACTGGCAGCAAAGAATTTAATGTATTCAGGTTCATAGAGTTTTTAAATATATATAGTTCTAGGTAAACTTGAGCTGTAGCTGCAATTTTAAAATGCACCACAGAAGCGTATCGACTATACAGCCATCTGCACTCACTTTGCTGATATTCTCTTCTATTAATAACCTGCATTAGGAGATCATGAGTATCCCACGATACATTATAGCAGCTGACAGAAATAGTTGCAGTTTTTGCATATCTTTGCAGAACAGTGGGATGATGCTCACATTGCAGTGAATTTCATTGTTAGTTTATTAAAAATTGCAATATCTATTTACCTACTATTTCCAAGGTCTATGACTAGCATCTACAAAAATAAGTTATTAAAGTTGGGTTCTTAGTCTAGGTGCATTAAGTTCACATTGGAAGTTGGCAGGTTCAGAAGTCTGTAAGAAATGTTGCACATGACTCGATGATAACTAGTTTGGAAGCATTTACTCAGCAAAGAAGTACACATCTTAATTTGGTTCAGAAAATGATTCACAGTTGATAATCATTGACCGTTTGTACTGTAATCATTCCAACAATGATTTTCTACTTGTCAGACTATATAACAATTGGCCACTCATGACTTCTATAAATCTATAAACACTATCCTTTAAACCTAAACATCCAGCCCTGTTGTTTTTAGATGTTTGTTTAAAATATAAAATGTTGTTCGTTAACAACATTTAGTGCCGTTGGACCACTTAATATTCTTTTGTGTCTCATTCTATCTAAACTGGTGCTCCGAACTGTCCAGGGGACAAAAGATTTATTCAACATGCCATACCATACATAGTTATGTCTTGTGTATGTAAAAATATAAATAGTTTTAAAGCTTTAAAAAAGGGTTTCAGATCAAAGCTGACATCTGCAAAACAGTGTCCATGTGGAGCTTTCTATCTCTTTAATTCTAGTTTATGGTTTTGAAAAAAATTTTAATTTCTAGAATATTTTGGGTCAATTAAACAAATATTACAAGCTTACATTTTGTATAGTGCTTAATGTCCTTTGTACTCATCTGCTTTTATATTGAGTTTTACTTGGGTGTTAGGCTCCCAAACCAGTTTAAAAACAGGTCTTCCCAATGGCATTAGCGAATCTGGGCAGCTTTATTTTGGGGTGCAACTAACTGTGAGACTTGTGTGTCAGGAGCCACAACCAAACCCAATATAAAATTGACTAAATTATCTTTAGGAATTGCTGCAGATCGTCTTTTGTAATGGGTGGGGGAGAAACGTCATCAAGTTTAACCTGGAATTTTTAATTCAGCTAGCAAAAAGATTGACACTTAACATGAACACCTGCATCACTTTCAAATGCCTTGTAAACTTTGAAGCGTCAACTTCATTCAGTTGATAGCGCTCTTGCCTTTGAATCAGAAGTTCAAGTCCCACTACAGACATCATAGGCTGTATAGGTGTGTCACAGAGCTTTGAAGGCTACACAAAAAGATTAAATTCATGATCTCATTAACTTGCATATATTTCAAACTGAGGAGATAAACAGATCTTTGGTGTTTTGATTTAGGTTTTATTCATCATTGAGGAACACTAAAAACACCCCTATCTAAGTTGCAGACCCACAAAATTCAAACAGGACAAACCAACAAAAAATAAATAAAAATCCAAATATAATTGCTTGGGCTTCGAAGGATATATTGTAAGGGTTCAGACCACATGGACCTAGAGTTGCAGATTGGACACTCATGATTTAGGCAGATTCTTCATTGCAGTAGTGAGGAATGTTGCATTGTTGGAGGTGCTGTCTTTCAGATGTGTTGTTAAATTCTGGCCCCATCTGCATGTTCAGGTACACACGAAAGGTGCCATAATATTATTCAGAGGAGCAAGGAGTTCTCCCAGTGTCCTAGCAAGCATTCCTCCTTCAATCAAAACCAAACAGAAATTAGCCAATCATTCATTCACTTGCTGTTTGTGGAACCTTGCTGCATGCAAACTAGCTGCTGTGTAACAGTAAAGCGTTTAGAATATCCTGAGGCCGTGATAAAGTGCGATATAAATTCAAGTCTATTCTTTTGTGCACCATCAGCTAGTTATGTCCACCTTTCTTTACAGCCTGTTTACCTGATATTTTAATTGTAAAATTGGTAGTTGATGGCTTAGTGAGTGCATTCCGTGCACAGTGTGGTACTGAACTGTACAGACCAGGAACATTCCAGGATTAGTCTCGGTTTAAGCTGAATTAGTTGATCTCCAATAGAGCAACAATGAGAATGCTGGAATTGGATTGTGTTCCTGGGTTCGGGAGGACCAAAAAAGAGTCGGGGTTAATTGTTTTTCATTGATCCCTGCTAGAAAGTGGATGTGTGGATTATAGATGAGGATTGGATCTATTTTGCCAATGATTTACCTCAAGGTTGTATACTTTGGTGACTTGCTGTTTAAGCTTGCACATGAAGAATTACTTTTTGGAATGGCACCTAATAGCCAGGATAACATCTGATCTAATACCCAGGAACCACACATTTGGAGATTTGTATTCAGTCAACCAGTTGTCTTATATTCATGGAAACCTAACACCATGCTCAAGAATCTCCAAGCCAAACTTCTGAGACTTCCATATAAGTAGAATTTATCTTTGCCAGATATGAATTCTTGGAATACACCCCACTTATTTAAGCTCTGAGAACTTTGGTGCAGAGTGGAGAGAACCAAGGCTTTGGGACCCCAGTTTGGGTAGGGTTAATGCTGGGGTTTAATATGTAAACCTCTCTAGCTTACCAACACAGAGCACTGACCCGATTCCTGTTGTCGATCTGGGACCAACCTGTCTGTTGGCACACCAGTTTACAGTTATCTGGAGCTATGTAAGCATCTCTAGTGACAGCCAATATAACCCTGAAGTTTTGCAGACCAGCCCAACTGAGATACCAGGTTATTGTTTCAACAACAAAGGATTAATTTGTTCCAATTTCCAGTTGCAAGGTGACTGGGGCGGGTGGGGGTGGGTGGGGGGATGATGATGCATGTAGTTGGACATATCTGGATGGGATAGGCTTGATGGATTTGTTGATTTTTTGTAATATTTATCATTTCATGAATAATTTAAGGTTGTACAGTTGAAGATTCCATGTTCCAAAGTTGAAAGGACCTATCTCAAACAGCCTTGACATCAAAATATCACGATTTTGCTAGCTACCCTGTTCTGTAATGTGTATAGACATTCATGTTGCTGAGAATCTACTATAGGTTGTGTTTTGTAATAGCTCTCTACGCTGTACCAAACTGAATTGACTTATTTAAATGATAGCATTGGTTTTAGTAAACTAGTTTAAACAGTACTGTAGCACAAAGTAGCAGTAAAACTGGTTTAAACATTTACAAATACTGTACAGCCTTAAACATTGACAGCATGTCTTCCAAAATGACAGTATAGTAGGTAAGACAAACTTGGATAAAAAATCAAGAATCTCTTGTCTTTAGGCAATTCTTTTTGTTCAGTTATTCTTGTGGAGTCTGTAGAGTGCTGAGGCACATTTGCACTGCAGCATTATTTAATGTTTGAGAAAATCTAAACTGTACACTATTACCAGTGCTTGAGGCTTTGTCTGGTTCATCCATACCGTTGGGCCTCTTTCTAATCACGGATATGATTGCATTTATAAGCTTAGCACAGACGTTGACTGGCCCGGAATTTGCGGTTGTAATGGCAGCAAAACTGTCAGTGTTCGCCATCATTACTCTGAAACTGACAACAACATCTGGCGTTCACACGTGCGCAGTTAAATCTGGAAAACCAGACGTTGCTGTCAGCGATTTTCCCCGCTCCTCCACAGGGTGCGCTGTTGAAGTCCTCGCAGTTGGAAACGTTAAAAACGTTAAAAATTGAATTGATGTGAACTTCTGCTTTTTACGGTGTAGAGCTGCAGAACACTAAAGGGCAAAAATCGTTAGTGGGAGTTGTGTACAGACCTCCAAACAGTAGTAGTGATGTTGGGGAGGGCATCAAACAGGAAATTAGGAGTGCATGCAATAAAGGTGCTGCAGTTATAATGGGTGACTTTAATATGCACATAGATTGGGCTAACCAAACTGGAAGCAATACGGTGGAGGAGGATTTCCTGGAGTGCATAAGGGATGGTTTTCTAGACCAATATGTCGAGGAACCAACTAGGGGGGAGGCCATCTTAGACTGGGTGTTGTGTAATGAGAGAGGATTAATTAGCAATCTCATTGTGCGAGGCCCCTTGGGGAAGAGTGACCATAATATGGTGGAATTCTGCATTAGGATGGAGAATGAAACAGTTAATTCAGAGACCATGGTTCAGAACTTAAAGAAGGGTAACTTTGAAGGTATGAGGCATGAATTGGCTAAGATAGATTGGCTAATGATACTTAAGGGGTTGACTGTGGATGGGCAATGGCAGACATTTAGAGACCGCATGGATGAATTACAACAATTGTACATTCCTGTCTGGCGTAAAAATAAAAAAGGGAAGGTGGCTCAACCGTGGCTATCTAGGGAAATCAGGGATAGTATTAAAGCCAAGGAAATGGCATACAAATTGGCCAGAAATAGCAGCGAACCTGGGGACTGGGAGAAATTTAGAACTCAGCAGAGGAGGACAAAGGGTTTGATTAGGGCAGGGAAAATGGAGTACGAGAAGAAGCTTGCAGGGAACATTAAGGCGGATTGCAAAAGTTTCTATAGGTATGTAAAGAGAAAAAGGTTAGTGAAGACAAACGTAGGTCCCCTGCAGTCAGAATCAGGGGAAGTCATAACGGGGAACAAAGAAATGGCAGACCAATTGAACAAGTACTTTGGTTCAGTATTCACTAAGGAGGACACAAACAACCTTCCGGATATAAAAGTGGTCAGAGGGTCTAGTAAGGAGGAGGAACTGAGAGAAATCTTTATTAGTCGGGAAATTGTGTTGGGGAAATTGATGGGATTGAAGGCCGATAAATCCCCAGGGCCTGATGGACTGCATCCCAGAGTACTTAAGGAGGTGGCCTTGGAAATAGCGGATGCATTGACAGTCATTTTCCAATATTCCATTGACTCTGGATCAGTTCCTATCGAGTGGAGGGTAGCCAATGTAACCCCACTTTTTAAAAAAGGAGGGAGAGAGAAAGCAGGGAATTATAGACCGGTCAGCCTGACCTCAGTAGTGGGTAAAATGATGGAATCAATTATTAAGGATGTCATAGCAGCGCATTTGGAAAATGGTGACATGATAGGTCCAAGTCAGCATGGATTTGTGAAAGGGAGCTCATGCTTGACAAATCTTCTGGAATTTTTTGAGGATGTTTCCAATAAAGTGGACAAAGGAGTATCAGTTGATGTGGTATATTTGGACTTTCAGAAGGCTTTCGACAAGGTCCCACACAGGAGATTAATGTGCAAAGTTAAAGCACATGGGATTGGGGGTAGTGTGCTGACGTGGTTTGAGAACTGGTTGTCAGACAGGAAGCAAAGAGTAGGAATAAATGGGTACTTTTCGGAATGGCAGGCAGTGACTAGTGGGGTACCGCAGGGTTCTGTGCTGGGGCCCCAGCTGTTTACATTGTACATTAATGATTTAGACGAGGGGATTAAATGTAGTATCTCCAAATTTGCGGATGACACTAAGTTGGGTGGCAGTGTGAGCTGCGAGGAGGATGCTATGAGGCTGCAGAGTGACTTGGATAGGTTAGGTGAGTGGGCAAATGCGTGGCAGATGAAGTATAATGTGGATAAATGTGAGGTTATCCACTTTGGTGGTAAAAACAGAAAGACAGACTATTATCTGAATGGTGACAGATTAGGAAAAGGGAAGGTGCAACGAGACCTGGGTGTCATGGTACATCAGTCATTGAAGGTTGGCATGCAGGTACAGCAGGCGGATAAGAAAGCAAATGGCATGTTGGCCTTCATAGCGAGGGGATTTGAGTACAGGGGCAGGGAAGTGTTGCTACAGTTGTACAGGGCCTTGGTGAGGCCACACCTGGAGTATTGTGTACAGTTTTGGTCTCCTAACTTGAGGAAGGACATTCTTGCTATTGAGGGAGTGCAGCGAAGATTCACCAGACTGATTCCCGGGATGGTGGGACTGACCTATCAAGAAAGACTGGATCAACTGGGCTTGTATTCACTGGAGTTCAGAAGAGTGAGAGGGGACCTCATAGAAACGTTTAAAATTCTGACGGGTTTGGACAGGTTAGATGCAGGAAGAATGTTCCCAATGTTGGGGAAGTCCAGAACCAGGGGTCACAGTCTAAGGATAAGGGGTAAGCCATTTAGGACCGAGATAAGGAGAAACTTCTTCACCCAGAGAGTGGTGAACCTGTGGAATTCTCTACCACAGAAAGTAGTTGAGGCCAATTCACTAAATATAGTCAAAAGGGAGTGAGATGAAGTCCTTACTACTCGGGGGATCAAAGGGTATGGCGTGAAAGCAGGAAGGGGGTACTGAAGTTTCATGTTCAGCCATGAACTCATTGAATGGCGGTGCAGGCTAGAAGGGCTGAGTGGCCTGCTCCTGCACCTATTTTCTATGTTTCTATGTAATCGCGCCAAAAAAATTAAGCCATGTTGAATGAAGCGTAACTGAGTTTTTAATGCCATACTAAGTAATAACTACTGTCAAACAACCTCTGGCCCTAAAAAACTAATTTTATATTTTTGTAATGTCAAATTTCGCCATTAAATATTCCCATAGATTCTTTAAATAATGTATTTTTTTATAGTATTATCGAAATTTGCGGCAAAGAAAGAGGCCATTTGGCCCACCGTCTCTAACCAGCCTAAGCCCATTTTGCAGCCCTTGGTTCATAGCCTTGTAGGTTACAGTACTTCAAGTGCAGAACTAATACCTTTAAAATGTGATGAGGGTTTCGGCCTTTACTATCCTTTCAGACAGTGAGTCCCAAACCCCCACCACCCTCTGGATGAAAAAAGTTCTCCTCAACTTCCCTCTAATCCTTCTACCAATTACTTTAAATCCATGCCTTCTAGTTATTGAACTCTCTGCTAGGGAAAACAGGTCCTTCCTATCCACTACCTAGGCACTTCATAATTTTATACACCTCAATCAAGTCTCCCTTCAGCCTCTTTTCCAAAGAAAACAACCACAGCCGATACAATCTTTTCCTCATAGCTAAAATTCTCTAGTCCTGGCAACATCCTCACAAATCTCCTCTGTACCCTCTCTAGTGCAATCACAACTTTCATATATAGTTTGATATTTCAACTTTTACCTTAATCTCATGTGTATGTTCCAATCTTTATTTCATTATCTGTAAAATGATTAAAAAGTGAAGATTAATCAGTGCTTTTTACTTCCTGTTTGCTGTCTGCAAAAATGCTTCAATGTGATTGGTTGTTTGTTAACATCACTGCTGCATGTTAGAGATCCCCGATAGATGGCAACAGAATGAAATTAATGTCTGAATGAAAGGTGAAATCTACGCTGCAAAGATTGCTTGATCGCTTTCTTCGAGGTCAGAGGCTGCTGACCACAACATCCGGGCCATTGTCAACCACAACTGTAAAGTCCTGTCCCCTCAGTACAGATTCACACGAGGTATGTAGTGAAGTCAAGGTCACTCTGGACCTGCACCTTTATTTCACAGCTCTGGAAAGCTGCACTTGCCTGAGAACTGTCCTTATATACCTGTCTCTTGCAAGTGCACCCCTGGTGGTAAGGTATGCTGGTGGTTACAGGTCATATCTTATTACATTCATGTATAGCATGTTAGGATACAGTTATATATAATAATGTAAGATACATGACATCACCCTCCTCCAAGGTCTTATTGTCTTCATAGGTTCAGTCTCTCAGGTGGTCTACGCTCTCACGTGGAGCGTCTGAGTTGTGGTTCAGTTGTTTGCCTTGGTGTCTATTTTTCTTTGGGTGTGGTTGCTGGTATCTCGCCTGGGCTGTCTGTTTCGATTGGTGTGATTGTTGTTGACTCGCCTGGGCTGTGTGTTGGGATTACCCTTTCCTCAGGTTGTTCCCTCTGTCTGTCCACCAGGTATGGTGCGAGTTCCACATTGTAGTCTGGCTCTGGTTCCGCAGTGTTGTTGGTAAATCTGCTTTTGACTTGGTCTACATGCCTCCGGCAGGTTTTGCCATTGTCCATTTGTACTACCAGTAGCCTGTTTCCTTCCTTGCCTGTTACTGTCCCTGCAAGCCATTTGGGACCCCTGCCATAGTTTAGTATAAACACTTTGTCCCCTATCTCATTCCATCTCCCCCTCGAATTTCTGTCATGGTACTCAGTCAGCTTACGGCGCTTTGCCTCAACGATTTCATGCATTTCTGGGAGGATTAATGAGAGCCTTGTTTTTAAAGTCCTTTTCATCAACAGTTACGCGGGGGGGATCCCAGTCAGTGAGTGCGGACGAGATCTGTATGCCAGCAGCAGTTGCGACAGGCGACCCTGCAGCGTGGGACCTTGGATTTTAAGCATGCCTTGTTTAATGATTTTCACTGCTCTCTCCGTCTGGCCGTTGGAGGCCGGCTTGAACGGTGCCATCTTGACGTGATTTATGCCATGGTCAATTATAAAGTCTTGGAATTCTGCGCTGATGAAGCACGGACCATTGTCACTGACCAATATGTCAGGGATTCCGTGCGTTGCAAACATGGTTGCGAGGCTCTCCACAGTGGTGGAGGTTGTGCTCGAGTTTAAAATGGTGCATTCAATCCGCTTTGAAAATGTATCTACAACTACGAGAAACATTTTGCGCATGAATGGGCCCGCATAGTCTACGTGCACCCGCGACCATATGGACTCAAAGGCATTGATTGCCATGACTATCTCACAGTCCTGTTCGTCAGACCCTTCCGTGGTCGCTAGGGGTAGCCTGCTGAGCGTGTCAGCACAGTTGTCTGTGCCTGGTCTGTGCCTTATGGTATAGTCGTAGGACGCCAGCATGAGTGCCCACCGTTGAATTCGCGCCGAGGCATTGGCGTTTATTGCCTTGCTCTCTGATAGGAGTGACGTGAGGGGCTTGTGGTCGGTTTCTAATGCGAACTTGGCCCCGAAAAGGTATTGGTGCATCTTTTTGACACCGTACACGCACGCGAGCGCCTCCTTCTCTACTATTCCGTACCCGCGCTCCACCCGCGAAAGTGACCTGGAGGCATAAGCTATGGGTTGTAATTTGCCCGCACTATTGACACGTTGCGAAACGCACCCGACCCCATACGCTGACGCATCGCATGTGAGAACTAGCTTTTTACCTGGGTCAAAGAAAGTCAAAACATGTTGGAACACAGAAGGTTGCGTGCCTTATTGAAGGCGCGTTCCTGGGCATCCTCCCAAAGCCAATCGCACCCCTTCCTGAGTAGCACGTGGAGAGGCTCCAGCAGCATGCTTAAGTTCTGCATAAAGTTCCCAAAATAATTGAGTAGCCCGAGAAAGACGCGCAGTTCTGAGACATTCCGGGGCCTGGGTGCCAGGCAAATTGCTTCTGTTTTGGACTCTGTTGTGCAGATTCCATCAGCGGCAATCCTTTTGCCCAAAAATTCAACCTCAGGTGCGAGAAACAGGCACTTGGATTTCTTGACTCGTAGGCTTACCCGATCCAACTGCTTTAGTACTTCCTCCAAATTACGGAGATGGGAGTCGGTGTCCCTGCCCGTGATAAGTATGTCGTCTTGAAATACAACCGTCCCTGGGATGGACTTGAGCAGACTCTCCATGTTGCGCTGGAATATGGCAGCTGCCGACCTGATGCCGAATGGGCATCGATGTGTGTTGATGGTGGTGAGTAGCATGGATTCCTCGGACAATTCTTGCGCCATATACGCAGAAGTGAGGTCTAATTTTGAGAAAAGTTTACCTCCAGCCAGTGTGGCAAATAAGTCCTCCGCTCTGGGCAGCGGGTACTGGTCCTGTAGGGAAACTCTGTTTATGGTAGATTTGTAGTTCCCACAGATTCGTACGGATCCATCAGGCTTCATGACTGGGACGATGGGACTTGCCCAGTCGCTAAATTCCACAGGTGATATAATGCCTTCCCGCAGAAGCCTGTCTAGTTCGTGTTCAATCTTTTCCCTCATCACATAGGGTACAGCTCTGGCATCCTGTGTGATGTAGATTTTGACTTTGGCCCCTTTGAAAGTGCCCACACCTGGCTGAAAGAGATGTTCAAATCGCTTTATAACTGTTGAGCAGGAGGTCCGTTCCTCTAATGACATGGCATGGACATCATCCCATTTCCAGTTTAGTTTTGCCAGCAAGCTTCTCCCCAGCAGTGCTGGGGGGTCTCTGGGGACAATCCACAGGGGAAGTCGGTTCACTGTCCCATTGTGTGTGACAGAGAGCATGGCGCTGCCAAGGACTGGTACGATTTCTTTGGTATAGGTCCTTAGTTTGGTGTCGACCTTGTGAGTTTTGGTCTGTCTCTTTTATGCGGCCACAATTGTTCAAATTGTTGAGCGCCCATGAGAGATTGACTCGCTCCCATATCCAGCTCCATGTTGACAGATATCCCGTTGAGTAGGACCTCATCATTATCGGAGGCGTCCTGTTGTAGGAGCAGCGGCCATTGATCGTGTTGACCCGCTGTATATCGGTGTCCCGGGTACTGTCCCCACCATCTTCTGGTCCGCTTTCCGACCCATCCGATTCGTATACCAGCCGAGCTGCTGTTTTTTTGCACATGCGGGCCAAATGCCCTGTGTATTCACAATTTCTGCAAACAGCCTGCTGAAATCGACATCCCCTTGACGAGTGCCCACCCCCACACCTCCAACACAGACCTGTTCCATTGTTCAAAGTATTCCCAAAGAATGAGCTGCGTCTGGCTGATCTCTCTTGAGCTTCTCTCAGTTTGTAGTTGATTGCTCGCATTGTGGGTTGATGAGGTGCGAACGGCCGTTCCTGTGGCCCTTGATGGCTTCTGCCTGCTGTCAAGAGCCTGTTCTCCCGGTTTTATCTGTGTGTGGGGGTAGCAGCTTGTTTAGTGCTGTGAACTTCTTGTTCCGATATTTCGTTAGTTGTCGTACCTGCATTGTAAATCAACCTCGTTTCTTCTTCCCCTACCAAGAATGTCTGTGCAATCAGTGCTGCTGCCTCTAAGGTCAGGTTCTTGGTCTCTATGAGCTTTCGGAATATGCCTGCGTGGCCTATTCCTTCAATGAAAAAGTCTCTCAGCATTTCTCTCCTCAGTTCATCGGAGAACTCACATAAACTAGCCAAACTCCGAAGTTCCGCCACAAAGTCGGGTATGCTCTGGCCCACACAGCGTCTGTAGTTGTAGAACCTGTGTCTGGCCATGTGTAGGCTGCTCGCTGGCTTCAGGTGGTCTCTTACCAGTGTGCTCAATTCTTCAAACGACTTGCTTGCTGGTTTCTCGGGTGCCAACAGATCCTTCATTAAAGCGTATGTTTTCGAGCCACAGCTGGTCAAGAGATGGGCTCTTCTTTTGTCTGCCTTATCGTCGCCTAACCAGTCTTTGGTTACAAAGCTTTGCTGGAGCCTTTCTATAAAGTCCTCCCAATTGTCTCCCGCATTGTACTTTTCATCTGATCCGCTGTTCGCCATTCTGTGGATTCTGTAATCCCGTAACTCGTCGCCACTATAAAGTCCTGTCCCCTCAGTACAGATTCACACGAGGCATGTAATGAAGTCAAGGTCACTCTGGACCTGCACCTTTATTTCACAGCTCTGGAAAGCTGCACTTGCCTGAGACCTGTCCTTATATACCTGTCTCTTGCAAGTGCACCCCTGGTGGTAAGGTATGCTGGTGGTTATAGGTCATATCTTATTACAGTCATGTATAGCATGTTAGGATACAGATATATATATAATAATGTAAGATACATGACAACAACAGGAGGCTTTTTCATAGTTACTGCACTCATGAAACCATAATGGTGGCAACTGTTTCTGATCTCATTACATGCATGGTGATTAATCTGCACTGCCTGCATGATGGTAATGTCTGTCGCCTCTCCTCTCTCTCTCCCCTTGCATATGCTTGCATTGCTTATTAATTGGTGCAGTAGACAGTCTTGACCATTAGCAGCGTTTAGCTCCTGCTATTTGGGGCAAATAGACAATTTTTACTGTTCCAAAATACCAAAGGTGAGCAGATTAACTTTTCTCTTGTGTCTTACCAATTCAATCTCAAATTCTTAGACCCACTCTGAAAAGTTCATTTTGCATCTAAGCCTTTTGGGGGGTTTTGCATTTTATTGCATGCATACCTTTTTGAAACATAATGATTATATCAATCTGTATCAGAGGACATTTGTCGTCCTTCATGCTGTCACATACCTGGAACATAAGGTGTCATTTATTTTTCGTGCCTGATAATTTCTTCCCTTTTGAAGTTGAGTATTTTGTTTGAAGAGAGATTTGCTATCTCCTCTGTGGATGGCAAGTGTGTACCTATGCAGAGAGCTTGGGATGTTGCCAGGTTTGTTATCTCTGGCACGATGGAGTTAGCTTCACCGCAGATAGTCTGAAATGATATTCCATTGTGAAATCACACAGTGCTGCCTCTGAAACATACAAAATCCTTACAGGGCTTGACAGGTTAGATACAAGGAGGATGTTTCCCCTGGCTGGGGGAGTCTAGAACCAGGGGTTCAGAATAAGGGGTCGGCCATTTAGGACCGAGATGAGGAGAAACTTTTTCGGAGGGTGGTGAATCTTTGAAATTCTCTACCCCAGAGGGCTGTGGAGGCTTAATTGTTGAGTATATTCAAGACAGAGATCAATAGATTTTTGGATATTAAGGGAATCAAGAGATATGGGGATAGTGTAGGAAAGTGGAGTTGAGATAGAAGATCAGCCATGATCTTATTGAATGGCGGAGCAGGCTCTAGGGGCTGAATGGACTACTCCTGCTGCTATTTCTTATGTTATGTTCTTAAATCATCTTCAGCAAATCCTAAGGTAGTGAATGAACTTTCCTGCCTTTTCCACCATCTCTTTTGAGTAAAGCACTAGGGGCTAGAAATTTGGCAGGTTTGCACCCATTTATTACCATGACAAAGCTGAAAAAGTAATTTTTTGGGGGCGCGAAACGAGTCGCACAAAATTTCGCACCCGGGCGGAAAATTCGGCAGCGGTTTTGCACCGGTGCTAAAAAGTATCGCCTGCCCATTTTTTTAGCCGTTTTTATGATGCCAATCGGTGTGCAACGCTGCACTATCGCCAGGAGCGGAAAATTCATTGATATCGTCGTTTTTATCGCCCGCCCAAAAACACTCCCGAGAAAAAACAAGTTTTACCAGGTCGGTTCCAGGGAGCACTCGGCGCTAACAGCGCCATTGAAAAATGGAGCAGAACTTCATTCCATAAACGGATTTGGACGGAAGGCTCCATTTTACACTGAGCTTTATGTGAGTTCATAGTTTGTTTTTAAGGACATTTAACAGAAGGGGGCTATAATACCTCTGCCATTATTCCTGGCTGCTTTTTCTATGCAGCATCGAGCTGGAAGAAGGCTTATTCAAGATTATTTTGAGCGTAATCGAAGAGCTCTCACACGTATGGGGAGGAGGCCTTACCCCTCACAAGTTTACATGGAACAGTGCTCATACCCTCATACCTGCAGCTGTCTGAGGCACAGTGCATTAGAAGGCTGTGCTTCCGAAAAGAGGTGGTCACAGAGATATGCCAGCTCATAAAGTCAGACCTACAGCCTGCCAGTGCCAACAGGACTACTGCCCGTCGAGGTGAAGGTGACTGCGGCACTTGCTGTCTGTGCCTCCGGCTCCTTTCAGGCATCAGCAGGGGACATATGCTCCATCTTGCAGTACGCTATACATCGCTGCATTCGCCAGGTGACTACTGCACTGTACTCACGCAGGATGGACTTTATAAAGTTCCCAATGACTAAGGAGGCACAGAATGAGAGGCTGTAGGTTTTGCATGAATTGCTGGCTTCCCCAAGGTTCAGGCTGCCATTGACTGTAGCGCATCGCCCTGCGAGCTCCTTTAGCGGATCCAGAGGTTTACTGAAACTGAAAGGTATTCCACTCCCTGAACGTACAGATCATCTGCAACCATACTCAGTGCATCATGGGCAGTAAATGCCCAATTTCCAGAGAGCATCCCTGATGCTTTCATCTTGCTTGAGAGTACTGTCTCATACCTGTTCGACCATCAGCCACAAGGCCAGAGCTGGATGCTGGGGGACAAAGGTTACGGCTCGCCACCTGGCTCATGACCCCACTCCGGAACCCTCAGACACAAGCCGAGCATCGTTATAATGACAGCCATATAGCCACACGCATCATTGTCGAAAAGACCTTTGGAGTGCTCAAGCAACGCTTCTGATGCCTGGACCACTCTGGAGGCTCCCTGCAATACTCCTCTCAGTAAGTATCTGAGTTCATTGTGGTGTGCTGCATGCTACACAACTTAGCCTTCATCAAGGGACAGGATTTGCCACTGGGGACTGCTGGTCCACCTCAGGAGAGAGGGGAGGAGGGGGGGGAAGGAGGAGGAGGGAGGCGGTGGAGGAGGAGAACAAGCAACCTGCCGATGAACCCATGCCATCATCCCCACCACCACTACAGGGGAGGATTCGTGGAGCTTTCACCACTGCAAAAGCCTTATGTCAGCAGCTCACAATTCATTGCTTTGCTTGAACAATGAACGGCACGTTTCACCATTGCCTGGCCACTCTATCCCACCATGTTGACTATTCCCCCTTTTATTCTGCAATTGAGACACTACACAGGAATGGTTAAGGTGAACAAAATAATTTATTAAACATACAATAACTTGAATAAGATTTATTAAACATTGTAAACGTAATTTGGAAGCTGGAATGAAATTTATAAAACCTTATTGGGCAGAACTTAAATCAATTGGGAAACTTTTAAAACATTGTATAAAATAGCAACAACAGCAAAACAACGAAAGAACAACCCCTGCACCAAACAACTTTTACCTGCAGCCCTTCCTCTTCCCCACCCCCATCCTAACCCGCCTTTCTCGCGTCATGACTGTATCCAAGGTGGTATCAAGACGTCGTGCAGCAACACGGCCAGAGTCCTGCTCTAAAAGGGGGATAGACAATGGAGACTTCATGTGTGGATCCCCTGGAGAAATTCGGGATGTGGAAGGCCTGGCTTCTGAGTGGCAAGGCTCTTGCTCGGCCTCACCACTCACAGGTGATGTAGGTCTGGGTGCTGTGACACTGGGGACTGCAATGCCAAAGGTCGAGACCATCAATTGGGTGTGGTCAATGATAGCTCGCGGGTCGCAGCAACAATCTGCGACATGGCCTCCCTCATGTCCGCAGATAGTGCTCCAATGCTTGTGGGAAAAGCACCCAAGACCTCCGGGAGCTGTCGGCTGAGCTGGATGCTCTCCTTGGACAATCCCACCATGTGCGTTTGCCTGTCTGTCAGCAGACCGGCTTTGCCGACTCACCCTCCGGAGAGACAGGCATATGGGATTCAACCCTGGGAGTGCGTGGCTGCACACCACTTGGTCCCGGGGCCTCAGATTGGCCAAAGCCCGAGAATGTGTCTTCCTGGTCAGAGCTACTGGCCGCAGTTAAAAGAGGTGTTGATTGCATCGGCCCTTCCACCCATCCGGAATAGCTTCATGAATTTCCTCCTCCTGTGGAGGTTCCTCATCCTCAGTGTCTTCGTTGTTCCCCTCCTGCTCCCCCACACGATGGGCTGAGGTGGAGGCTTCCATTGGCCTCCTCATCTGGAAATAGAAAACAACAGGCGAGTGGTTAGCAGTAGGGGAGGGGACAAGGTAACATGACGCAGGTCACATAACATAGGCTAATTTGAACCACCGGCGCTACTGCATTATGTGTAGCCCACAGATACTGCATCACATTGCCCCAACCCTAGCCCACAGATACTGCATTACATTGACCCAACCCAGCCCGGGGATTTTGCAGAACTTGCCCTCAATTTCGAACAGGGGATCAGCACCCCCACAGGTAGTTGACCTCCCTGAGGCACCAATCAGAGCTACCACGTGCTCCTCCAGGTCCATTAATGGTAGAGTCTGGGGTGGACCACCGCCTGTGCGCCGCTGCTCCCGGTGGTTATGCAACAACTTTCCCTGCAAAGATGACAATGGGAATGGTTACCAGAGGGCCCTTCTGCTCTTGTGGCGCACACAGATAGCCATCAAAGCACTTATACCATACTGTGTGCATTTAATACAGTCCTCTGTTTAATGGCCCTGGTAGTTGCACGTGGTTCATGACAAAGACCTCGAAGTACAGACACATCTTTTAAGATGTCAAAAAGCAGTCTCACTGAAGTGTAACGATCAATCATGGCAAATAAGTTGCAACACTAAGCCTATCTATACCAACATGTGTCAGATTTACAATTTAAGTAATGAACAAGTGCATGAATAAAAATATTACTTACTCTGACGACCCTGCAATGGTCATTGAACTTTTTACAACATTGTTGATGGTTTCTCTTGATATTATCGACTGAGGAATCCTCCTCAGCCGTGCTGGCCAACAGACTCCTTCGCACAGCTGGGAGGGGTTTACTGGCACTCCTCTTATTAAATTCCTCCCATCTGCTTTGCACAGCTATAATCAGGGCCTCGTTTGCCTCATAACTAAACTTTTGGACTCTCGGCCTGCTGGAGTCCCCTTCCATCGTGGCTGCTTGGTCTGTGAAAAATAGCTGATTCAGCCCTGGATGTACTGCGCATGCGTGGGCACACCCTGACAGCTGATCAGAATTGTGAGAAGAAGAAAAAAATGGCAGGGAAAAAATCGGCAAAAAAAAATTCGCGTATGCACAAAAGGTTCTTTTTCTCGATTGCAAATTTCAGCTCCGGCGCGCAAATTCACTCGTGCCAGGCCGGATTTAACGCTATCGCTATTGCTGGTCACCATTTTGCGAATTTTGCGACGTCCAGCGATAGCGCTACCCCGGCGCTAAAAAAAATAGAAAATGCTGGAAATACTCAGCAGGGAAGGCAGCATCTGTGGAGAGAGAAACAGAGTTAACGTTTCAGGTCGGTGACCATTCATCCGAACGTTATTTCCAGCATCTGCAGTATTTTGCTTTTGTGTTTCTTTCAGTTCTGGAAATTATTATTAATTAATTTATTTGCATTCATCATCAACTTTGCATCAGTGGAATGCTGGATCCAGCCACATTGGCAGTGTATTCCATGGCACACTACACTACTGGCAAACTTTGGGCTTTTTTTGGCTGGGTACCATAATGAACATCAACAGCAGCTATATTTGTTGAAATTTCCACATGCTTTTGTTTTGTCTCTTCTCTTGGGTTCATTTGTGATGTTAAAGAAAACCATGATTGGACTGCGTATACCCCATCACATACACGTTACAACCCATTAGTAAGTCATTGACCAGGTTTAAAGCAATGCTTTCCATAAAAAATAATACGGCTCAGTGTGTAAGGTTCTATTAAATATACTGTTGGTGTCAGTTTTTGTCATGTGATGCATCAGTAAGGTAAGGGATAGAAGGACATCCAAAAATGCTAGATTTCCACGTGATTTACTAGCAGATAAGATCCTTGTTTTTCCCCCCTTGCTTCCACGGAGTTCAAATCCAGGATGTTGTATGAACTATGTACTTTTTATACACTCGCCTCTTTTCTCCCTCAACCCCACCCAACACAAGAATAATGAAAATTTCGCAAACTCTTCCTCAGTAATTAAAATGTTCTGGCAGCACTCACCCCCACTGAGAAGGATTTTGGACCTTGGGGTGATGAGCATCTTGAGCTTCTGTTCCTGCTTTGCTCTCCAACCCATCCGCCTCCCCTGTTTCCCTCCCTCCACCATTCCATCCTGTTTTCCCTCCCTCCCCCACTCCAACCCACTTTCCCTGCCTCCCCTCCACCACTTGCTCCCTCTGTCCCGTTTTTCCTCTCTCCCCTCCACCATTCCACTCCTCCATGCCCCGCCCCCTCCTCCCCTCCCCAACTACCTATGTCCTACACCACCAAAGATTGAGTAATGATACATGAAAATCCTATTTACAGCATAACATCTGAAACAGTGGATTAAATTAACCTGATGAAGGGAGAATTATTTATGTAATTGTATTTGTTCTATTTATAAATGCTTCATTATACCATTGCAATGGGAAACATTGATACTGTTTATTTCATCTATAGATGAACCTTCTGGCTTCACCCTGTGTGTGGTCTGTTGGATGTCCTTTCACACAGGTTGTTGGAATGAAACCGACATTTCCTGTGGCTTAGATGAATGCTTCAGATGCAAGGAATAGTTAACAGTCTAATAATGGTCATAAGATGTACAGGGCCCAGGCATCAGTTCACCAATCACAGGCCAGCACATAGATAGAACATTGCTTCATTTGTTGTTAAGAGGGACAAGGAAGAGTAAGTATGACATTGTGAGGATGATCAAGGGGTACTTGGTTAATTGCAGTACAGAGGAGCGTTAACTATGGCAGAAGTAAAAAATTGATTTGATTCTCATTGTGTCCCATTGAAATTTCATCATCTATAATATACTATTCTCACATTAATACTTGCTGGGCAGAGCTGACCTTGTTACCTTATTTGTGGAGGTGTGAATCGCACGTTCTGTATGTTTTGAGTTGGATATGCAAGCAATGAGTCAAAAGTGGTTTACTGTTTCTCTTAAGAACGGCGCAAATTTATGTAAAAAAAATCTTTTTTATATATTTCAATTTCGTGCTACAAAAATCATTTATGAATTAGTCTTCAATCTGTTTTCCTCACATGCAGATCTTCACATTTTTGTTGTTATGGTGGGGGGGGGGGGGGGAAGCATGGGGAGAAAGAGAGAGAGAGTTACTGTGGGCTGCACACAACTGTATTGACCACTTCCTGGATGTTGCTTCCATACCATATATAGGGGCAGCAATATGCTTGCCTCTTCCATCAAGCTTCGCCAGTGTTTCTAATGGATAACTTTTTGTTTTCATTGCATAAAACTTTAATTTTTCCTACAAATTTTTGCCACTGGCTTTCCAGTAAAATCATTGTGTATTAATTATTCAATATGGTCTGCTTATGTTTTTGTTTTTGTTTGTTTTTCCTGGGTGTGGTAGGATTTGTGTATTTCAACTCCTCAATGCTTTTGTGAAAAATGCTGACAAGATCAGTAATATAAGCCACGGGAAGTTTTTCTAGGGCTATCTTAAGTCCAGTACCTGTTTTGGGAATGTCTGTACCTGAGGGGTCTAATGTGTAATGCACTGAAATAGTCTTCATTCTTTTAATAGTGGTTTTCACACTGCATCTGTCACTCCTGTTGGCCTGTTAAGTCTGCATAAACCTACAATTTATTTTGCTAAAATCACTATTAAGCATCAAACACAAACCACATAAAATGGTCAGAGTCGTGTTTATAAAAGCTTATTCTATTGTACTATTTTTCCAAAAGAAAATTTCCCTATCATCACTTGCTCTATGTTGAGAAATCAAAGGAGCTTGGAATGTTGTTTCCATTCCTTTAATCTATTCCTTACAATGGAAAAGAGTGCAACTATGACTCGCATTTAAACTCGTCAATCTCTTTTTAAAAATTCTTCAAAAATAATTTTTTAATTCTATCCTTCAGTTGCACCTGTAGCAGGCATGCTGTTGAGGCACATGGCAAATGCAATCAGTAACAGTCTATCAACAGAAATGTATGCATCGAACCAACATGGAGTATCGTTTGATGGCTTTGAGTACTGCATTATATTTTCTGCTAATGGGAAAGAGATGTACATTCAGGTGTTTCAGGAGGCCCCTCTGAATTTTAATTTCAATAAAACTTTCTGTGGCTCTTGTTACTGACCTGAAGTAAGATCAATCAACAACACCTCTAGGAGTTAAGGTTTTTGCTTCAGTTCCCGGTTAGCACTGTAGCTGATTTCAACTGTTGTTGTGGTCAAGTTCATGAGAGTTGGTCTCATTGTCACTAGGCTTCAGAGGGAGGGAAAAAATCAGCAAGATTCCCCACTTCTGAATTATATCTAGTGGCACCTGATGGAAAGTTGATTATAGATGTTAGGCAGAGAACAACATTGGGTGTGTGATGTCTTTCCTCTTTACCTGCCACCCGCCCCCCACACCCCCCACTCTAGCCCTATTATGGAAAAGTCTGCCATACATGAAGGATAGCGACTTGGGCAAGGCGTCGGAGTTACCAGTGCCTATGGAACTTAGTATGAGTTCCTGTGGAGAGAAATAAAAACAGCCAGCCATGGTTCTAATTTCTAATATCTTGTCCTAATATCTGCTGGGTGCAATTGAGAACGCAACTAGGCTATTTACTTCTAAATGAAGAGTGCTCTTTTGGGAAAGGCAATTGCGGCTTGCTGGTGCCTGAGCAACTGTAAACTTGCATAAGCTTACTATGCTTTATAGTCAGAGGTGCCGTCTTTCGGATGAGACGTTAAACCGAGGCCCTGTCTGCCCTCTCTGGTGGACGTAAAGGATCCCATGGCATTATTTCAAAGAAGCGCAGTGGAGTTATCCCCGTGTCCTGGCTAATATTTACCTCTCAATCAACATAACAAAAACAGATTATCTGATCATTATCACATTGTTGCTTGTGGGAGCTTGCTGTGCGCAAATTGGCTGCCGCGTTTCCTACATTACAACAGTGACTACACTCCAAAAGTACTTCATTGACTCTAAAGCGCTTTGAGATGTCTGGTGGTCGTGAAAGGCACTATATAAATGCAAGTCTTCCTTTTTCATGTCGCTTCTGGTTCTTTTGCCAATTACCTTAAATCTGTGTTCTGTGATTACCGACTCTTCTGCCACTGGAAACATTTTCTCCTTATTTACTCTGTTTAAAAACCCTTCATGATTTTGAACACCTATCAAATCGCCCCTTAACCTTCTCTGATCTAAGGAGAACAATCCCAGCTTCTCTACTCTCTCCAAATAACAAGTCCCTCAACACTGGTACCATTCGAGTAGATCTCCTCTGCACCCTCTCTAAGGCCTTGATATCCTTCCTAAAGGTAGTATCCAGAGTTGGACACAGTACTCCAGCTGGGGCCAACCAGTGTTTTATAAAGGTTTAGCATAACTTTGTTGCTTTTGTACTCTGCCTCTATTTATAAAACCAAAGATCCCATATGCCTTTTTAATAGCCAGTTGATGTGGTATATTTGGATTTTCAGAAGGCGTTCGACAAGGTCCCACACAAGAGATTGATGTGCAAAGTTAGAGCACATGGGATTGGGGGTAGTGTGCTGACATGGATTGAGAACTGGTTGTCAGACAGGAAGCAAAGAGTAGGAGTAAATGGGTACTTTTCAGAATGGCAGGCAGTGACTAGTGGGGTACCGCAAGGTTCTGTGCTGGGGCCCCAGCTGTTTACACTGTACATTAATGATTTAGATGAGGGGATTAAATGTATCTCCAAATTTGCGGATGACTCTAAGTTGGGTGGCATTGTGAGCTGCGAGGAGGATGCTGTGAGGCTGCAGAGCGACTTGGATAGGTTAGGTGAGTGGGCAAATGCATGGCAGATGAAGTATAATGTGGATAAATGTGAGGTTATCCACTTATGTGGTAAAAACAGAGAGACAGACTATTATCTGAATGGTGACAGATTAGGAAAAGGGGAGGTGCAAAGAGACCTGGGTGTCGTGGTACATCAGTCATTGAAGGTTGGCATGCAGGTGCAGCAGGCGGTTAAGAAAGCAAATGGCATGTTGGCCTTCATAGCAAGGGGATTTGAGTACAGGGGCAGGAAGGTGTTGCTACAGTTGTACAGGGCATTGGTGAGGCCACACCTGGAGTATTGTGTACAGTTTTGGTCTCCTAACCTGAGGAAGGACATTCTTGCTATTGAGGGAGTGCAGCGAAGGTTCACCAGACTGATTCCCGGGATGGCGGGACTGACCTATCAAGAAAGACTGGATCAACTGGGCTTGTATTCACTGGAGTTCAGAAGAATGAGAGGGGACCTCATAGAAACATTTAAAATTCTGACGGGGTTAGACAGGTTAGATGCAGGAAGAATGTTCCCAATGTTGGGGAAGTCCAGAACCAGAGGTCACAGTCTAAGGATAAGGGGTAAGCCATTTAGGACCGAGATGCGGAGGAACTTCTTCACCCAGAGAGTGGTGAACCTGTGGAATTCTCTACCACAGAAAGTTGTTGAGGCCAATTCACTAAATATATTCAAAAAGGAGTTAGATGAGGTCCTTACTACTAGAGGGATCAAGGGGTATGGCGAGAAAACAGGAATGGGGTACTGAAGTTGCACGTTCAGCCATGAACTCAGTGAATGGCGGTGCAGGCTAGAAGGGCCGAATGGCCTACTCCTGCACCTATTTTCTATGTTTCTATGTTTCGCAACTTGACCTGCCACTTTCAAAGACTTGTGTACGTACACCGCCAGTTCGCTCTGTTCCTGCACCAACTTTAAAATTGTATCATTTATTTGATATTACTTCTCCTCATTCTTCCTATCACTTCACACTTCTGAGTCCTAAGGAGAAATTTCTTCACTCAAAGGGTTGTGAATCTTTGGAATTCTCTACCCCAGAGGACTGTGTTTGCTCAGCCGTTGAATATATTTAAGACTGAGATCGATAGATCTTTGGATACTAACAGAATCAAAGGATATGAGGATATGGCGGAAAAGTAGAGTTGAGGTAGAAGATCAGCCGTGATCTTATTGAATGGCGGAGCAGGCTCAAAGAGCCAAATGGCTTACTCCTGCACCTATTTCTTATGTTATTAAAAGCCAAGTTTATTTTACGAGTGAAAATTCAATATGAATGCGTTGTGAGAGATTAAGGGATTTAGATTTGCAAATGCTACTTGACTGGAATTTTGAATGTGAATCGGTCTTCAATCTCCAATTAGAAAATATCCAAATCCTAATCTTTAGCCATTTAATTCACTAATTCATGATTGAGTCACAATTGGGATTTACAGGCTACATTTACTGGAAATAGCCTCCAACTTGGACTGTGCTTCATAAAAAGCTATTTGAGGAGGGGCATTACTTTCCTAACAGCATAATATTTTAAATTGTAATCTGCTTTTTCTGGATCTGGTGCATCGTAAATGTACAGTTTTTAATCTCCTTACCCTGGAAAGTACTGACATTTTTTTAAATTAATGGCATTATGAACATTGGTCATACACAGGGTTGATATTAAATTTGACCAGGACATTGGAAAAAACGCAATGTCACCTTTAAAATCAATGGCATTGAAGAGCCATCCATCTTTAGAATTTTTGAAGCAGTGCAAAAGTACATAGGTGCAGAGGCTGTGTATTAATTATCACACAGCAAAATCTTACAAACAGCAATGAGATCATGACCAGTTAATCTGTTTTGACAGTGTTATTCTAAGTTCTGGAGTGGGACTTAAACTCACGACCTCTGGACATGGAGTCAAGAGTGCTGCCACTGAGTCACGCTGACACTTAATAGATCAGGCAGATAGATGTCTAATAAAATTTAATGTGGCGAAATATGATTGGAAGAATGAGAGGAAACATACAGTAAATGGTAAAACTTTAAAAGGAGAAGAGCTTGGGGGTTCAGATACACAAGTCTTTAGAAGTGAGGTGACTAGTTAATAGAGTTGTAAAAAAAAACATATTGGGCCCAAGTTTCCACATGATTTGCGCCTGATTTTTAGGAGCAACTGGTGGAGAACGGACTATCTTAGAAATCACAATTCTCCACATTTTTTTTTCTGCAATTCTAGTCAGGTAGAACAGTTCTAGTTTGGAACATAATTTTTTCTTCAAAAGGGGGCGTGTCCGGCCACCGACGCCTGATTTCAAAGTTTCCACAGTGAAAACGTACTCCAAACTAAGTTAGAATGGAGCAAGTGAAGATTTTTGTAGAACTGGAAAAACCTGTTCTACACATTAAAAAATCAGGCGCAGGTTACAAATTAGGCGTCCAGAACGAGGTGGGGGGGGGAAGGGAAGTCATTAAATTCTACAATAAATCCTTATTTATACTTCTACAAATATTATACAAATAAATCCAACCTGAATAAACATTTATAAGCAAAGAAAAGATTAAATAAACCATCTTCCTACCTGTGTGAAAGTGCTTCAGCCACGGAGAATTCTGCAGTCAGCCTGAGGCGCCCGTTCTTTCCCGCGGGGGGGGGGAGGCGCCCGTTCTTCCCGCGGGGGGGGGGGGGGCGGAGAGGAGGCGCCCGTTCTTTCCCGCGGGGGGGGGGGGGAGGCGCCCGTTCTTCCCGCGGGGGGGTAGAAGGCGCCCGTTCTTTCCCGCGGGGGAGGGAGGAGGCGCCCGTTCTTCCCGCGGGGGGGGGGGGGGGGGTGGAGAGGAGGCACCCGTTCTTTACCGCGGGGGGAGGGAGGAGGCGCCCGTTCTTCCCGCGGAGGGGGGGGGAGGAGGAGAGGAGACAGTGAGAAGGCTGCAAGTGCTGATGTGCTGATGGCAATGTGCTTTTATTAAAAAAAATGTTCAAAAATTAAACAGCTACAAAGAACTACAAAAATGGCCGAGTGCCAATGTTTTTTTCACACTGCGCGTGCGCGAACGCTCCAACGCGCACGCGCAGCATTGCCAGCAGGAAAAAAACTAATTTAAATAGTACCCGCCCCCTCCCACTTACAAAATCGGCGCGAGTGTAGGCTCCGCCCCCCTGGGCGCCGCGCCAGGCAGACAAGGAGCTGCAGAACGCTCCAGAATCGTGAGGTTTTTTTTAGGCGCCGTTTTAGGTGCGAAAAACGGGCGCCCAGCTCGGAGGGGCGCCTGTTTTTTATCGTGTGGAAACTTGGGCCCATTGTATCTATTCCTGGCAAATGATAAAAAATAATGGAGGGCACATTGGTGCTACTATCCTACATTTACTGTTTGGTAATTAAGTTGAGCTACCAGTAATTAAGATGTGGAAAATATGTCAATTTTCATAACATAGAAACTGCTAAGATAATGGTGAGGACCTTCCCTTCTCTAAACTTTTATCTCTTATTGTGAAAATTCCACAGAATCGAGAATAAGTCTTCACTTTGTAAATGCTTCAATAAAATTTGTATGCCAGTTTATGTAGAAATCAATACATTGCAATTGTGCTTCACATTCGACTTTTTTTGCTTGTTACTGCTCTTGTGCACCTCCTTGTGGCTATTTCATGTTAATCCATTCTGTTAAAAAACTGGGCAGTATAGATGCAATGTCCCGAATCCAGAACTCCGGAAGCCGGAATTGTCCAAAAACCTGACATTTTGCGCATAACTGATGGAGTCGTCCGGAATCCGGAATTATTGCCTGAAAACTGGACATTTTTGAGGCAAAACCCGAACGGTCGAGGATTCCGGCACGGATTCGGTCGACGATTCCGGATTTCAGACTGACAACAGTTGTATCTCGGCCGTGGAGAAGTATTGATTGAAGACAAGTTATTTTCTCATGGGCTTAAGTTACCCTGTATACCTCTTGTGCACCACTTCATCACCCAGCAAGGTGTGTGTGTGGTAAACCTGTGCTCTTTACAAATCACTACATATTATCGGCTATCTGCTAGCTTCCTGAAAGAAGTGCTCTATTTGTAAAACTGAACAGTCATGTCTGCTTAAAAAAAGATTGGTTGAAATGGTCAGTTCACAGGACAGAAAAGGAGGCTACTGTAAATAAAGTTTAATGTGATAGCAATACCAGCCCAGCCATGTATAATCACTCCAAAACATTGAAAGTGAACATTTAGATTTTCTGCTTTTTAGTTTAGATTTAGCAAATTTTCCTAAAGACTTCCACCTGATTTATTTTCCTGCAGAGATAGAAACATAGAAACATAGAAAATAGGTGCAGGAGTAGGCCATTTGGCCCTTCGAGCCTGCACCGCCATTCAATGAGTTCATGGCTGAACATGCAACTTCAGTACCCCATTCCTGCTTTCTCACCATACCCCTTAATTCCACAGGTTCACCACTTTCTGGGTGAAGAAGTTTCTCCTCATCTCGGTCCTAAATGGCTTATCCCTTATCCTTAGACTGTGACCCCTTGTTCTGGACTTCCCCAACATTAATAAGAACATATGAACATAAAAATTAGGAACAGGAGTAGGCCATCTAGACCCTCGAGCCTACTCCACCACCCAACAAGATCATGGCTGATCTGGCCATGGACTCAGCTCCACTTACCCGCCCGCTCCCCATAACCCTTAATTCCCTTATTGGTTAAAAATCTATCCATCTGTGATTTGAATATATTCAATGAGCTAGCCTCAACTGCTTCCTTGGGCAGAGAATTCCAGATTCACAACCCTCTGGGAGAAGAAATTTCTTCTCAACTCGGGTTTTAAATTGGCTCCCCGTATTTTGAGGCTGTGCCCCCTGTTCTAGTCTCACCTCTCTGCCTCTATCCTGTCTATCCCCTTCATTATTTTAAATGTTTCTATAAGATCACCCCTCATCCTTCTGAACTCCAACGAGTAAAGACCCAGTCTACTCAATCTATCATCATAAGGTAACCCCCTCTTCTCCGGAATCAGCCTTGTGAATCGTCTCTGTATCCCTTCCAAAGCTAGTATATCCTTCCTTAAGTAAGGTGACCAAAACTGCACGCAGTACTCCAGGTGTGGCCTCACCAATACCCTGTACAGTTGCAGCAGGACCTCCCTGCTTTTGTACTCCATCCCTCTCGCAATAAAGGCCAACATTCCATTCGCCTTCCTGATTACCTGCTGCACCTGCAAACTAACTTTTTGGGAGTTTCATGCACAATGACCCCCGGGTCCCTCTGCACTGCAGCATGTTGTAATTTCTCCCCATTCAAATAATATTCCCTTTTACTGTTTTTTTTCCCAAGGTAGATGACCTCACATTTTCCGACATTGTATTCCATCTGCCAAACCTTAGCCCATTCGCTTAACCTATCTAAATCTCTTTGCAGCCTCTCTGTGTCCTCTACACAACCCGCTTTCCCACTAATCTTTGTGTCATCTGCAAATTTTGTTACACTACACTCTGTCCCCTCTTCCAGGTCATCTGTGTATATTGTAAACAGTTGTGGTCCCAGCACCGATCCCTGTGGCACACCACTAACCACCGATTTCCAACCCGAAAAGGACCCATTTATCCCGACTCTCTGCTTTGTGTTAGCCAGCCAATTTTCTATCCATGCTAATACATTTCCTCTGACTCTGCGTACCTTTATCTTCTGCAGTAACTTTTTGTGTGGCACCTTATCGAATGCCTTTTGGAAATCTAAATACACCACATCCATCGGTACACCTCTATCTACCATGCTTGTTATATCCTCAAAGAATTCCAGTAAATTAGTTAAACATGATTTCCCCTTCATGAATCCATGTTGCGTCTGCTTGATTGCACTATTCCTATCTAGATATCCCGCTATTTCTTCCTTAATGATAGCTTCAAGCATTTTCCCCACTACAGATGTTAAACTAACCGGCCTATAGTTACCTGCCTTTTGTCTGCCCCCTTTTTTAAACAGAGGAGTTGCATTAGCTGCTTTCCAATCCGATGGCATCTCCCCAGAATTCAGAAAATTTTGGTAGATTATAACGAATGCATCTGCTATAATTTCCGCCATCTCTTTTAATACCCTGGGATGCATTTCATCAGGACCAGGGGACTTGTCTACCTTGAGTCCCATTAGCCTGACCAGCTGCTACCCCCCCTAGTGATAGTGATTGTCTCAAGGTCCTCCCTTCCCACATTCCCGTGACCAGCAATTTTTGGCATGGTTTTTGTGTCTTCCACTGTGAAGACCGAAGCAAAATAATTGTTTAAGGTCTCAGCCATTTCCACATTTCCCATTATTAAATCCCCTTTCTCATCTTCTAAGGGACCAACATTTACTTTAGTCACTCTTTTCCGTTTTATATATCGGTAAAAGCTTTTGCTATCTGTTTTTATGTTTTGCGCATGTTTACATTCGTAATCTATCTTCCCCTTCTTTATTGCTTTCTTAGTCATTCTTTGCTGTCGTTTAAAATTTTCCCAATCTTCTAGTTTCCCACTAACCTTGGCCACCTTATACGCATTGGTTTTTAATTTGATACTCTCCTTTGTTTCCTTGGTTATCCACGGCTGGTTATCCCTCCTCTTACCGCCCTTCACATGATCCAGCATCATAGCTCAAAGAAGGGAGGGATTCAAATTCCTGGGACATTGGAACCGGTTCTGGGGGAGGTGGGACCAGTACAAACCGGACAGTCTGCACCTGGGCAGGACCGGAACCAATGTCCGAGGGGGGAGTGTTTGCTAGTGCTGTTGGGGAGGGGTTAAACTAATATGGCAGGGAGATGGGAACCTCTGCAGGATGACAGAGGGAAGTAGAATAGGGGCAGAAGCAAAAGATAGAAAGAAGAAAAGTAAAAGTGGAGGGCAGAGAAACCCAAGGCAAAAAGCAAAATGGACCACATTACAGCAAAATTCTAAAGGGACAAAATGTGTTAAAAAGACAAGCCTGAAGGCTCTGTGCATCAATTCGTAATACGGTGGACGAATTAACTGCACAAATAGCTGTTAACGGATATGATGTAATTGGCATCACGGAGACATGGCTCCAGGGTGACCAAGATTGGGAACTCAACATCCAGGGGTATTCAACATTCAGGAAGGATAGACAGAAAGGAAAAGGAGGTGGGGTGGCGCTGCTGGTTAAGGAGGAAATTTGGTTAAGGAGGAAATTAACGCAATAGTAAGGAAGGACATTAGCTTGGATGATATGGAATCGGTATGGGTGGAGCTACGGAATACCAAAGGGCAGAAAATGCTAGTGGGAGTTGTGTACAGACCACCAAACAGTAGTAGTGAGGTTGGGGACAGCATCAATCAAGAAATTAGGGATGCGTGCAATAAAGGTACAGCAGTTATCATGGGTGACTTTAATTTACATCTTGATTGGGCTAACCAAACTGGTAGCAATATGGTGGAGGAGGATTTCCTGGAGTGTATTAGGGATGGTTTTCTCGACCAATATGTAGAGGAACCAACTAGAGGGCTGGCCATCCTAGACTGGGTGATGTGTAATGAGAAAGGACTAATTAGCAATCTTGTTGTACGAGGCCCCTTGGGAAAGAGTGACCATAATATGGTAGAATTCTTTATTAAGATGGAGAGTGACACAGTTAATTCAGAGACTAGGGTCCTGAACTTAAGGAAAGGTAACTTCGATGGTATGAGACGTGAATTAGCTAGAATAGACTGGGAATGATACTTAAAGGGTTGACGGTGGATAGGCAATGGCAAACATTTAAAGATCACATGGATGAACTTCAACAATTGCACATCCCTGTCTGGAGTAAAAATAAAACGGGGAAGGTAGCTCAACCGTGGCGAGCAGGAGAAATTAAGGATAGTGCTAAATCCAAGGAAGAGGCCAGAAAAAGCAGCAAACTTGAGGACTGGGAGAATTTTATAAATCAGCAGAGGAGAACAAAGGGGTTAATTAGGAGAGGGAAAATAGAGTATGAGAGGAAGCTTGCCGGGAACATAAAAACTGACTGCAAAAGCTTCTATAGATATGTGAACAGAAAGAGATTAGTGAAGACAAACGTAGGTCTCTTGCAGTCAGATTCAGGTGAATTTATAATGGGGAACTAAGAAATGGCGGACCAGTTGAACAAATACTTTGGTTCTTTTATCACGAAGGAAGACACAAATACTAGGGGATCGAGGGTCCAGTGAGAAGGAGGATCTGAAGGATATCCTTATTAGGCGGGAAATTGTGTTGGGGAAATTGATGGGATTGAAGGCCGATAAATCCCCAGAGCCTGATAGTCTGCACCCCAGAGTACTTAAGGAAGTGGCCCTAGAAATAGTGAATGCATTGGTGATCATTTTCCAACAGTCCATCGACTCTGGATCAGTTCCTATGGATTGGAGGGTAGCGAATGCAACACCACTTTTTAAAAAAGGAGGGAGAGAGAAAACGGGTAATTATAGACCGGTTAGCCTGACATCAGTAGTGGGGAAAATGTTGGAATCAATTATTAAAGATGAAATATCAGCGCATTTGGAAAGCAGTGACAGGATCGGTCCAAGTCAGCATGGATTTATGAAAGGGAAATTATGCTTGACAAATCTTCTAGAATTTTTTGAGGATGTAACTAGCAGAGTGGACAAGGGAGAACCAGTGGATGTGGTGTATTTGGACTTTCAAAAGGCTTTTGACAAGGTCCCACACAAGAGATTGGTGTGCAAAATTAAGGCACGTGGTATTGGGGGTAATGTACTGATGTGGATATAGAGAACTGGTTGGCAGACAGGAAATAGGGAATAGGAATAAACGGCTCCTTTTCAGAATGGCAGGCAGTGACTAGTGGGGTGCCACAGGGCTCAGTGCTGGGACCCCAGCTATTTACAATATACATTAATGATTTGGATGAAGGAATTGAGTGTAATATCTCCAAGTTTGCAGATGACACTAAGCTGGGTGGCGGTGTGAGCTGTGAGGAGGACGCTAAGAGGCTGTAGGGTGACTTGGACAGGTTAAGTGAGTGGGCACATGCATGGCAGATGCAGTATAATGTGGATAAATGTGAGGTTTTCCACTTTGGTGGCAAAAGCACGAAGGCAGAATATTATCTGAATGGCGGCAGATTAGGAAAAGGGGAGGTGCAACGAGACCGGGTGTCATGGTACATCACTCATTGAAAGTTGGCAAGCAGGTACAGCAGACGATGAAGAAGGCAAATGATATATTAGCCTTCATAGCTAGGGGATTTGAGTATAGGAGCAGGGAGGTCTTACTGCAGTTGTACAGGGCCTTAGTGAGGCCTCACCTGGAATATTGTGTTCAGTTTTGGTCGTCTAATCTGAGGAAGGACGTTCTTGCTATTGAGGAAGTCCAGCGAAGGTTCACCAGACTGATTCCCGGGATGGCAGGACTGACATATGAGGAGAGACCGGATCGACTGGGCCTGTATTCACTGGAGTTTAGAAGGATGAGAGGGGATCTCATAGAAACATATAAAATTCTGACGGGACTGGACAGGTTAGATGCAGGAAGAATGTTCCCGATGTTGGGGAAGTCCAGAACCAGGGGACATAGTCTAAGGATAAGGGGTAAGCCATTTAGGACTGAGATGAGGAGAAACATCTTCACTCAGAGAGCTGTTAACCTGTGGAATTATCTACCGCAGAGAGTTGTTGATGCCAGTTCATTGGATATATTCAAGAGGTTGTTAGATATGGCTCTTACGGCTAAAGGCATCAAGGGGTATAGAGAGAAAGCAAGAAAGGGGTATTGAGGTGACTGATCAACCATGATCTTATTGAATAGTGGTGCAGGCTCGGAGGGCCGAATGGCGTACTCCTGCACCTATTTTCTATGCTTCTATGGGCCCAAGTTTCGAGCCGCGCCTAGAACGGCGCAGTCCCGACCTGGACGCCCGTTTTTCTCGCCACAAAGTGCGCCTAAAAAAAATCTCCAGGTTCTCGGGCTCCCTGCAGGTCGTTTGCAGCTCGGCGGAGCCAGGTCCCTGCGCTGAAAACAGTGCCGG
Organism: Pristiophorus japonicus; assembly: GCF_044704955.1. Lineage (NCBI taxonomy): Eukaryota > Metazoa > Chordata > Chondrichthyes > Pristiophoridae > Pristiophorus > Pristiophorus japonicus. Next base: position 280,920,747 of record NC_091978.1, read on the forward strand.
GACCTCTGCACATGCGCGCCAAATGGCCTCACTGGGGCTGCGTGAATAAGGCTCCTCCCACGGCCAGCTCCTTCTTCCTCCCGACCCGACTCGACTCCCACTTCCCGCCTCCGGACCCGACACCGACACCGACCCCGACTCCCTCTCTTCCCCCCCTGCCCCTGGACCGGACCCGACCCCGACCCGACTCCCGCTCCGCCCCCCGGCCCCTGGACCGGACCCGACCCCGACCCGACACGCTCCCCCCCCCCCGGACCCATCCCGACCCGACCCGACTCCCGGTTCCGCTCCCCGCCTCCGGACCGGACCCGACAACAACCCGACTCCCGCTTCCCCCGCCCCCGGACTGGATCCGACCTGACCTCCCTCCCCCCGACCTGACCTCCCTCTCTCTCCCTCCCTCCCCCCAACCCGAACCGAACCAACCTCCCTCCACCATCCCCTCCCCCAACCCGACCCACTGCCACCTACCTGTAAATATGGTGCTGGGGACGGGCCCTGCCCGAAGTCTCGGGCCCGGCCCGTTCAGCCTCCCTCCCCCTTCTCCTTCCCCTCCCCTTCTCCTTCCCCCACATCTCCTTTCCCCCCTCCCCCCCTTCTCCCCCCATCCCCCTTCTCCCCCCCATCCCCCTTCTCCCCCCTCCCCCTTCTCCCCCCTCCCCATTCCTCCCCCTCCCCCTTCCCCCTCACCCTTCTCCCCATCCCTCCCCCTTCTTCTCCCCATCCCTCCCCCTTCTTCTCGCCCATCCCTCCCCCTTCTCGCCCATCCCTCCCCCTTCTCCCCCATCCCGCCCCCTTCTCCCCCATCCCTCCCCCTTCCCCTCTACCCCCCTCCTCCCCCTCCCCTCGCTGTCAGAAACACAGACACTGACAGACAGAGAATGAGAGACACACAGACAGACAGAGAGATAGAGACACTGACAGAGACACACTGGGGGGGTGGGGGGGCATCCCAGCACGCTGTTGGAGGGCTCCCGGTGCTGCAGTCGGTAAGTAGAAAATGTTTTATTTATTGATTTAAAAAAAAAAAATTATTTCTTATTAATTTTTTTTGATTGATTTATTGGTTGATTATTGATGTATTTATCATTTATTATTGATGATGGCTCTTTATTTGTAAAACTGAAGTGTTTAATGTTTGTAAACTTCCCTTTAACCCTCCCCCCCATTCCCATCGCCTGATTTGTAACCTACGCCTGATTTTCTGAAGTGTAGACAAGGTTTTTTCGAGCGTACAAAAATCTTCACTTACTCCATTCTAAGTTAGTTTGGAGTAAGTTTTCACTGACGAAACTTTGAAAACAGGCGTAAGTGGCCGGACACACCCCCTTTTGGAAAAAAAAATTCTGTTCCAAAGTGAAACTGTTCTAACTGACTCGTACTGGAGCAAACTAAATGACGAGAATTCCGATTTCTAAGATACTCCGTTCTACACCAGCTGCTCCTAAAAATCAGGAGCAAATCATGTCGAAACTTGGGGCCTATGTTTCTAAAGGTGGACAGTATATAGCTAAGTTTTAATTTAATTTTTTAATTTAGATTTCTTGATTTTTATTAAGCTCAAACTTCATCACTGTTGCATTGTTTTTCACCCAACTGTTATAAAAAATCTGAACCCAGAAAGTGTTTGACAATGTACACTGAAATATGCGACAGGTGTAGCTTCAAACCAAGGACTTTTTCTCACCCCTAGTAATGGTTTTAATACTGCTTGCCTTGGCACATAATTTTTGTCTATTTAATTGCATCTGAGTTGGATGCATTTTTACTTCACAAGGAGGTAGTAAATGTTTGAAGTTCGTCTAGCTATACAGTTATATCTGCTGGGACTCTTCAACAATATGTTCTTGTGTCATTTGGGAGCATCTTGCACAATGGTTATGCACTGTCACACAAATATAGGAAAATCTGACAATGATGTGAAGAATGAAATGCCTTTTGCTTAGTATGTTCTTCCTTCAGACAGTTTTCAGAATGAAACTGGCATGAATTAAGTTGCATCCTATTAATGACTGCTCTTGTTCAATGGAGATACTGATTGAATTAACCATTTGAGTGAGGTCAAACATCTGCATTCTACTAATGTGACATATTAAGGTGGAATTGAAAAACTGAATTTATAACGTAAAGAAAAATAAGGATGAACAGAAAAGAATTGGTGAGGATAAGGAAGGAAAAAGTGTGTAATTTGTACTTGCTAAATGAAGTATTTCTAATTTCTGAGTGGTCTTGAAGGCATATATTTTTCTGTTTAGGCTCAATGGACTCAATTTTCCCCAATGCCGTTTTTTGGTATATTTGAAGAATTACGGCCATTTTTTTGGGGCCCAACTGCACAAAAAAAACCGTTAAAGTTTCCCTGCTCTAATTTTTTTAATTGGCGCCGCACAGCCTGTCCTTTGACTTTGGGGGATGGAGCCTAAGGTGTGCGCTGAAAAAAGGTCCCCCCTTTTGCGCATGCCTGGGAAAAAAATGATGTTTTCTACATGACTGGTATGAGCGCGCATGCCCAGTACACCTCCCGGTCTGCATTCAGCCATTTTTAAAGAGCCAGTTGTGTGTGAGAACTTTTCTTTGTGGAAAAAATCGGAGCGGCAATATGCAACGTGGCTCAAGGACCAAGAATTTCTCACAGGACAAAGTGGAGGCCCTGGTTACTGTAATTGAGGCCAGATGGCATGAGTTGGACACCAGCAGAGGTCAAATAAAAGTTTCACCAAAGAAATGAAGAAATGCTGGAACCAACTTTCACAAGATTACTGTGCATTGGTGACCACCCCGTAGTCCAAAGGCCAGTGCAAAAAGAAGTGGCAGAACCTTGGTCAAGCAGTTGGTGTAAGTAATATTTTCATTTATTCACTGGAATTGCAAAAATTCCAGCAGAAAGACACCCTCTCTAAAAAGTTATATTTTCATCTTTGCAGAGGAAGGTGGTCCGCAACAAAAGAGAGAACTCTTAATAGGAGGAAGCCCGGCAAATCTGCAGCCACTGACACCCGTGGAAGAGAGGGTCGCTGCTTTGATGGGTCCTGCCTGGAGAATAGCAGCCACCACTGCACAAGCTGGGCCCACACTCGATGGAGAGGGTAACTCCTGCAAATTCCTCAGTCTGGCTTTGCTAACTGTTAAGTATTGCGCGGGCTAGCCATGCTTCGGTTCATGGGGATGTCTCCATCAGCTACGCTACCTTGATGCAATGTGCTATCATTCATTGTAGTCCTTCAAATCAGCCTGCTGCCTGCGCTGTGTGAGCCTACTCATGCCACCCACCCAGCCTCCTCCTCTGTTCTGTTATATTTTACAGAACTTGAGGCCAACCCTGACAAGGCTGAAGCCGATACAGAAGAAGATTTAGACGTGGACGAGCCTGAAGAGGAGAACATCTTCCAATCCGACTTTCCAGAACAAGAGCATGGGGGGGAGGGGGAGGATGAAGCCCCCACTCTTGTACTCACTCTGGAGTAGGTGCTGGTGCTGCCCATTGAGGTACCAGCCCCTTTCCTACGTGGTGCGACTGTTGGGACATTTCATGGTTTCACACTGTACAAGGCTGCGGGTTCCAGTGCGGAGCAGCGAGCCACACCCATAACTGTACAGTCCGAGGCTGCGAGTCCCAGTGGGGTGCAGCGAGCCAAACCCAGGGCCCACCGTCCAAGGCTACGGGTCCCAGTGGGGTGCAGCGAGCCATACCCAGAGTGAGGAGGGGAAGGAGAGCTTGACAGTGCTTTCCTGAGATGCAGGATATAACAGATGTGGTTCATAAGATGGCAATGAGTGGGGAGAGCATTGAGCTTACGCGATCATTCCTGGACACTATCGATGGGATGGGTGATGAGATACCGGGACTGTCGGGAGAAGAACAACACTCTCGCGAGAAGAACAACACTCTCAGTGAACATGAGGGACGGAATGTCGCAAGTAGCTGATACACTGTCGGTGCACATGAGGGAGGGAATGTCGCAGGTAGTTGAGACGCTGTCGGAGCACGAGGAAGGAATGTCGGAGGTAGCTGCTGCAATAAGGGAACACGCCCAGACCCCGCGCCCATTGACTGAATCAACTGCCACTCCCACTCCAATCCCCAGACCAACCTCTGAAGAGGCCCAAGCCAGGCCTTCCACATTACCGCCTGCCCATGCTCCCCAACAAGAAGTGCGCATTACCCGAGATGCTCGAAATAATAAGTTTGATACCAACCCGAGAAACGCTGCGCCACCGCAGGAGGTCTTAGAATAAGTTGGAAGGGAGATGGGTGCAGCTTTTGTTTGCTGCTATTGTTCTTGTTGCTGTTGTAACTGTTTTCAAATTAAAAGTTTTTTGTAAGCGATGTAAATGTACAAGCTTAGGGGCTCAATTTTCCCCAGTGATTTGTGCCGTTTTTTTGGCGCATGCCGCTTTTTTTGGCCTAAATTTAAAAATCCAAGTTTCCCCAAAGATTGTGTGCCAGCATATCTCAGTTAGTTACGATTGTTTTAGTTTTTTTTTGCGTCACAGGGTAACCTGATGTCTGCGGCAGTTTTTCACAATTATGCAAGTTTGGCCAACTTACCTTTCTCCTAGGACGGCGTATGTGACCACTCCTGAAAAACCTTCTGGGCACTTAAGAAAAATCAGCACGCATCAAAAAATTGCACAGAAAGACGCCATTGTTTTTAGGTGAAGTTTTAGAGGGAGCCAAGAACACATAAATATGCATCATCAAGCTTAAATTTTTCACACTTAAAATGCAGAAAATGGAAGTTTCATGGAATTCTTTAAGTTTTGATTTTTTTTTTAAGTGCCACGCCACCACTGAATGTCTCCAAACTGGGCTCGAGGGTCGGAGCATTGGCCGGCAGAATCGGTCCGTTGCCCGGACACTGGCTCGGGTCTCGGCTTGAAAAGAAGCCCGGGGTGGGTGGGGGGTGTGGAAGGCAAACTGAAAGCATGAGAAGCCTTACACTATGCTGCTATGCATCAAATGAAGCCTGGGGTGTGGGGGTGATGTAAAAGGTGAACTGAAGGCATGAGAAGCCTTACACTATGCAGCAAATTAAGCTTGGGTGGTGGGGGGAGGTTGTTTCCCGATCATTGCACGTGCTCAGACCTGGGTGTGGTCCATACTAGGTCGTCGACCTTGGGGAGAGAGAGAACAAAGAACCTTGTCCTGCCTGGCGTTTTGAGCTTCTTGCAAAGGTACAATTTAATCATGGGGGCAATACTGACACTGCGATACCTCGTGCAAGCCTTCTGCATGATAATGCTGCGGAGCAGACAATTGATTCAACGTCATCGCATCAGGAACATTAGAGCCCATAGGGTGCTGGGCAGGAGGCCTTACCCACATCGGGTATATCGAGACAGGCGTTCGTACCTGCACCTGAGTGATGCAGACTATGTCAGAAGGCTGCGTTTCCACAAAGAAGTTGTAACTGAGATCTGTGAGTCAGTAAAAGCAGATCTGCAACCTAGAAGCGTCAGGAGGATTGCTTTATCAGTTGAAGTGAATATTACAGCTGCACTTTTATTTTATTCATCTGGATCGTTCCAGGCCACAACTAGGATGTGTGCGCCATTTCTCAACATGCAATACATATCTGCATTCGGCAGTGACTGCTGCACTAAATGCCCAGAGGAATGACGACATAAAGTTCCCCATGAGCGCCCAGGCAATGCGTGAAAGGGCTGTGGGCTTCTCCAGGATTGCTGGCTTCCCAAAGCTACAGGGCTGCATTGATTGTACCCACATCGCCTTGTGAGCACTATTGGAGAATTCCGAGATGTACAGGAACAGAAAATTGCTTCCACTTCGTTAATGTGCAACTCGTGTGTGATGACATGCATCACATCATGTCAGTTGATGCAAGGTACCCTGGGAACACCCATGATGTGTTCATCCTATGCAACAGCGTTATATCTGCCATGTTTCAGCAGCAGCCAGAAGGGCAGAACTAGCTACTGGGAGACAAAGGGTACAGCCTCGCCACCTGACTCGTGATGCCCCTACACGTAACCCGGACAGAAGCTGATCGGGAATACAACATGTCGCATATTGTGATGCGCAGCATAATAGAGAGGACCATTATCATCTTGAAACAGCGTTTCCAATGCCTGGATCATTCCGGAGGCTACTTGCAATATTCCCCTGAGATTGTTGGTCAGCTCAGTTCACTGTTGTGTGCAGCAGCTGCATAACTTAGCCATCATGAGGCAGCAGCAGCTGGTAGCAGAAGACCTACCTGAGGTGAGAGTTGCTGATGATGATGATGAGGAAGATGCAGATGACGAGGAGGAGGAGGACGAGGAAGCCATACAACTACCTGAACCCAGAGCACGACGGCGGGGGAGGGCGGGCCGTCGTGCCCCTTTTAATGATTGCTTGCGCCTTGCGTCAGCAGCTCATCCATGAACGCTTTGCTGCCTGAAGGCTCAGCGGCAACTATTCCAAATGGACCATGTTTACTGTTTGGACCTGTTCCGTAATGTTGTGTTGTGTTAATGGAACAAATGATGGAAATTATTCTTGTTTACTTCAAAAAGTTATGTTAATAATGGAACAAATGATGTAAATAATTCAGTAATGTAAAACATATTTTATTCAAAAGTTTAACAAACATTTGTTTGTACTTAACTTTAATAAAAATATTCTTGTATCAAACTTTGAACTATTCAGTTAAAATCACTTGCAAACTTTAAGATCACTTACAAACTTTTAAACTTGTAAATTTACATAACTTACAAAAAACTTTTAATTTGAGAACAGTTACATCAGTAACAACAATAATAACAACAGCAAAGAAAGGCTGCTCCCATCTCTCCTCCACCTTATTCTAAGACCGCCTGCTGCGCTTGGTCTTATTGATTCCACCCTTGCCTGCAGGGGGTGGCGCAGCATTTCTCGAGTTGGTCCCAAGTTTATTCTTTCGAACATCTCTGGTAATGTGCACTTTTTGATGGGGAGGATGGGGGCAAGTGGTAATGTGGAGGGCCCGGCTTGGGCCTCTTCAGAGGCTGGTCTGGGGATTGGAGTGGGAGTGGCAGTCGATTCTGTCAATGGGCGCGGGGTCTGAGCGTGTTCCCTTATTGCAGCAGCTAACTCCGACATTCCCTCCTTCATGTGCCCTGACAGTGTGTCAACTACCTACAACATTCCCTCCCTCATGTTCACTGACAGTGCATCAGCTACCTGCGATATTCCCTCTCTCGTGTACCGACATTGTACCCGCTGCCTGAGACATTCCCTCCATTATGTTCCCGGACAGTGTTCCCATTTCTCGTGAGAGTGTTGTTACTTCTCCCGACAGTCCCTATACCTCATCACCCCACCCCACTGATGATGCCTAGGAGTGGTCGCTTAAGGTCAATGCACTCCGCACTCATTGCCATCATCTGAACCACATCTGTTAGATCCTGCACCTCAGAAGAGCGCGGTCGAGCTCTCCTTCCCCCTCCTCGCTCTAGGTGTGGCTCGCTGCATTCCACTGGGACCCGCAGCCTCGAACGGTGGGGCCCTGGGTGTGCCTCACTGCACCCCACTGGGACCCGCAGCCTCGGACAATGGGGCCCTGGGTGTGCCTCGCTGCACCCCACTGGAATCCCCAGCCTCGGACTGTGGGAAACCATGGAATGTCCCACCAACACTCATTACTCAGGAAAAGGGGCTGGTATCTCAATAGGCGGCACCTGCACCTCCTCCAAAGTGAGTACAACAGTGGGGGCTTCATCCATACCCTCCCCCTCACCCCCATGCTCTTGTTCTGGAAGGTGGAATTGGAAGATGTTCTCTTCTTCAGGCTCGAGTGCGTCTGAATCTTCTGCATCGTCAGGGTTGGCCTCACATTCTGCAAAATATAACAGAACAGACAAATGGTTAGCAGCAGAGGAGGGGGCAGGGTGGGTGGCATGAGTAGGCTCACACAGTGCAGGCAGCAGGCTGATTTGAAGGACCACGATGAATGATAGCACATTGCATCAACCGAAGCGTAGCTGACGGAGACATCCCCATGAACCGAAGCATAGCTAGCCCGCACAGTACTTAACATTTAGCAAATCCAGACTCTGGAATTTGGAGGTCTTGCCCTCTCCCTCGAATGTGGGCCCAGCTTATGCAGTGGTGATTGCTTTTCTCCAGGCAGGACCCATCAAAGCAGCGACCCTCTCTTCCAAGGGTGTCAGTAGGTGTATATTTGTCAGGCCTCCTCCTGTTTGAGTTCTTTCCCTTTTGTTGTGTGCCACCTTCCTCTGCAAAGATGAAAATGTAACTTTTTAGAGAGGGTGTCTTTCTGCTGGGTGGAGCATATACAGATGGTGACATTTACAATTGCAATTCCAGTGCTATAAATGGAAATATTACACTAGCTACTTGACCAAGGTCCTGCCACTTTTTGTACTGGCCTCCAGACTTCGGGGTGGTTACCAGTGCACAGTAATCTTCTGCAAGTTGGTTCCAGTGTTTCTTCATTTCTTTTTGGTGAAACTTTTATGTGATTTCTGCTGGTGTCCAGCTCGTGCCATCTGGCCTCAATCACAGTAACTAGTGCCTCCACTTCATCCTGTAAGAAATTCTTGGTCCTTGAGCCACATTGCATATTGTACTGCAGCTCCAATTTTTCCAATGAGCATTAAAGTTCTCACACACAACTGGCTCTTTAAAAATGGCCGAATGCAGACCAGGAGCTGTACTGGGCATGTGCGCCCACAGCAAGCACATTAAAAATGTACTTTTTTTCACACGTGCAGAAGGCGGGGGGGGCGGGGTGGTAACAATGTCTTTTCGGCACAGACATTAGGCTTCACCCCCCGAAGCTACAGGACAGGCTGCGCAGCGCCAAATTTAAAAAATAGAATGGGGAAATTTGCTACTTATTTTTTTGGAATAGTTGGGGCCAAGAAAAACGGGCGTAACTCTGGTAATACGCCAAAAAACGGCATTGGAGAAAATTGAGCCCTAAAAGTTTGTAAGTGATAAAGTTTGTAAGTGATCTTAACTGAATAGTTTAAAGTTTGATAGAAGAATGTTCAAACAAGTGTTAAAATTTTGAATAAAATAGATTTTAAATTTTAACTGAATCATTTACATTATTTGTTCCATTATTAACACAACTTTTTGAACTAAAGAATTATCATTTACATTATTTGTTCCATTATTAACATAACACAACATTACGGAACAGGTCCAAACAGTAAACATGGTCCATTTTGAATAGTTGCCGCTGAGCCTTCAGGCAGCAAAGCATTCACGGATGAGGTGCTAGCGCAAGGCTCGAGCAGTTGTTAAAAGGGCACAACGACCCGCCCTCTTTCGGCGTCGTGCTCCGGGTTCAGGTAGTTGCGTGCCTTCTTCCTCCTCCTCGTCATCTGCATCTTCCTCATCATCATCAGCCACTCTAACCTCAGGTGGGTCTCCTACTACCAGCTGCTGTTGTCTCATGATGGCTAAGTTGTGCAGCATGCAGCAGACAACATTGAATTGACCGACAATCTCAGGGGAGTATTGGAAGTAGCCTCCGGAATAGTCTAGGCATCGGAAACGCTGCTTCAAGATGCCAATGGTTCTCTCTATTATGCTGCGCATCGCAATGTGCAACATACTGTATTCCCGCTCAGCTTCCGTCCGGCTTATGCATAGGGGCGTCATGAACCTGATAGCAAGGCCATACCCTTTGTCTCCCAGCAGCTAGCTCTGCCCTTCTGGCTGCTGCTGAATCATGGCAGATATAGTGCTCTTTTGTAGGATGAAATCAACATGGGTGCTCCCAGGGTATCTCGCACAACTGCCATGATGTGATATATGTCGTCACAGACGAGCTGCACATTCATCGAGTGGAAGCCTTTTCTGTTGCTGTACATCTCAGAGTCCTCCAAAGGTGCTCGCAAGGCGATGTGGGTACAATCAATGCAGCTCTGTACCTTTGGGAAGCCAGCAATCCTGGAGAAGCCCACAGCCCTGTCATGCATTGCCTGGGCGGTCATGGGGAACTTTATATCGTCATTCCTCCGGGCATATAGTGCAGCAGTCACCTACCGAATGCAGACATGTGTTGCATGTTGAGAAATGGCACACACATCTCCAGTTGTGGCCTGGAATGATCCGGATGCATAAAATGAAAGTCCAGGTGTAACCTTTACTTCAACTGACAACGCCGTCTTCCTGACGCTTCTAGGGTGCAGGTCTGCTTTTATTAATTCACAAGTCTCGGTTACAACTTCTTTGCGGAAACACAGCCTTCTCACATGGTCTGCATTACTCAGGTGCAGGTATGAACACCTGTCTCGATATACCCGATGTTGGTAAGGCCTCCTGCCCACCACCCTATGTGCTCTCAGGTGATGCTGTCCAATCTTCTCCTCCGCAGCACCATCATGCAGAAGGCTTGCATGAAGTATGGCATTGTCAATATTATCCCCATAATTAAATTGTAGCATTGCAATAACCTCAAAACAGCAGGTCAAAGCACTCACATCTCTTCTTTCCTCTCTCTCTCCAAGGTGGACGCCCAAGTATGGACCACACCCTGGTCTGTGCATGCGCAATAGGCTTGCTTACAACGGGAAGCTAGGCGTTCAATGAAAACATTTGGGGCAACAAAGACTATTGCAATTCTGGAATTTTTTTCAAAGTACTACCCCACCACCAAACCTCTCCTCACCGGGCTTAAGCCCGGGGCGGCGCGGGGGGAGGTGGAAGCTGAGATCCTGTGTCCGGGTGAGGGAACGATTCCGCCGGCCGACCCTCAAGCCCAGTGACGAAACGTTCGGTGGTGGGGTGGTACTTTGAAAAAAATCTAAAATTCAAGAATTGCATTACACTTCCAATTTCTCCCTTTTGACTTTGAAAGAATTAAGATTTATGATGCATATTCTCTGCCGCCTTCACTCCCTCCAAAACTTTGGCTAAAAACAATAGTGTCTTTCTGTGCCGATTTTGTAATGTGCACTGATTTTTGTTAAGTGCCCAGACGGTTTTTGGGGAGTGGTCACATATGCTATCATAGAAAAAATGTAAGTTGGCCAAACTTACTTCAATGTCAAAAACTGGCGCAGACATCAGGTTACATAATAACATAAGAATATAAGAAATAGGAACAGGATTAGGCCATACAGCCCCTCGAGCCTGCTCCACCATTCAATAAGATCATGGCTGATCTGATCTCGGTCCTCGGTCAGCAGTCCTGAAGGTTACATATAAACCTATGAACAATGACGGAAAGGCAAAGAGCACCCAGCCCAACCAGTCCGCCTCACACAGCTGCGACACCCCTTATACTGAAACATTCTACACTCCACCCCAACCGGGAGAGGCAAAAACCAGATAAGTGCTTTAAGTGCCCATCCAACCATCTCTTAAAAGTGGTGAGGGCTTCTACATCCACCACTTTTCCAGGCAGCGAGTCCCAGATCCCCACAACCCTTTGCGTAAAGAAGACCCTCCTCAAATCCCCTCTAAATCTTCCACCAACCACCTTAAAGCTATGCCCCCTTGTAATAAGAACATAAGAAATAGGAACAGGAGTAGTCCATACGGCCCCTCGAGTCTGCTCCGCCATTCAATAAGATCATATCTGATCATTGACTCAGCTCCACATCCCCACCTGCTCCCCATAACCCCTTATCCCCTTATCGTTTAAGAAACTGTCTATTTCTGTCTTAAATTTATTCAATGTCCCAGCTTCCACAGCTCTCTGAAGCAGCGAATTCCACAGATGTACAACCCTCTGAGAGAAGAAATTTCTCCTCATCTCTGTTTTAAATGGGCGGCCCCTTATTCTAAGATCGTGCCCCTTAGTTCTAGTCTCCCCCATCAGTAGAAACATCATCTCTGCATCCACCTTGTCAAGCCCCCTCATATTCTTATATGTTTCGATAAGATCACCTCTCATTCTTCTGAATTCCATTGAGTAGAGGCCCAACCTACTCAACCTTTCCTCATAAGTCAATCACCTCATCCCCGGAATCAACCTATTGAATCTTCTTTGAACTGCCTCCAAAGCAAGTATACCTTTCATAAATATGGAAACTGAAACTGCACGCAGTATTCCAGGTGTGGCCTCACCAATACCTTGTAAAGCTGTAGCAAGATTTCCCTGCTTTTATACTCCATCCCCTTTGCAATAAAGGCTAAGATACCATTGGCCTTACTGATCACTTGCTGTACCTGTATACTATCCTTTTGTGTTTCATGCACAAGTTCCCGCTGTACTGCGGCACTTTGCAATCTTTCCCCATTTAAATAATAACTTGCTCTTTGATTTTTTCTGCCAAAGTGCATGATCTCACACTTTCCAACATTATACTCCATCTGCCAAATTTTTGCCCACTCACTTAGCCTGTCTATGTCCTTTTGCAGATTTGTTGTGTCCTCCTAACACATTGCTTTTCCTCCCATCTTTGTATCGTCAGCAAACTTGGCTACGTTACACTTAATCCCTACTTCCAAGTCGTTAATATAGATTGTAAATAATTGGGGTCCCAGCACTGATCCCTGTGGCACCCCACTAGTTACTGGTTGCCAACCAGAGAATGAACCATTTATCCCGACTCTCTGTTCTCTGTTAGTTAGCCATTCTGCTATCCATGCTAATATATTACCCCCAACCCCGGGAACTTTTATCTTGTGCAGTAACCTTTTATGTGGCATCTTGTCAAGTGCCTTCTGGGAAGTCCTAATACACCACATCCACTGGTTCCCCTTTATCCACCCTGTTTGTTACATCCTCAAAGAATTCCAGCAAATTTGTCAAACATGACTTCCCCTTCAAAAATCCATGCTGACTCTGTCTGACCGAATTTTGCTTATCCAAATGTCCTGCTACTGCTTCTTTAATAATGGACTCGAACATTTTCCCAACCACAGATGTTAGGCTAACTGGTCTATAGTTTCCTGTTTTTTGTCTGCCTCCTTTTTTAAATATGGGTGTTACGCCCCCATGATGCAAATCGTAGCCTAAAAAAATCGTACCTAAATACTGGCGCAGAAACTTTGGGCAAGCTTGGAGATTTCAATTTACTTAAAACAGAAACAGTACATGCCAAAAAAACGGCGCAGATAATTGGAGAAAATTGAGCCCAATAATTTGTCCAGTTCTAACTATAAGAATGTGAGAAGAATTTTTTTTGTGTGGTAAAAAGACATTGCGAAGTTTCACAATTTATTTTCATTTGATTTCTGACCACTATCTGGAAGTAACAAGTACCACAGCTATGATTTATGATTTAAGTCAGGAATAGCAAATGTTATGTTTTAGGATGGTTATAGCTTTGCATACCTGTAACAAAATAGGGGACTATATGAAATTTAATTTTCTAAATTTATTAGATTAGAACCGAAACCACCACAATTATTAGAAATGCTTAAGATGAAACAGTGCAATGCTGTTGCTCCACCACAGATAGGTCAAACACAAGTTTGTGATCTCAGTTCTTAGGGTTCCTGACCTTGGGCCATTAAGGGAAAGTGACCAGCAAAAACACAGACAACTCTAAATGGGGAATGTATCAGTTCCAGCCATTCTCTCAAACCTTGCAGCCAGTTAGAGTGACACTAACAAAGACCTGGGAAAGAGCTGTGGCTCTCCTGGTAAATAAATTGTGGGTTGCTATCCTTTGATCCTTTTTGACACAAGTTCCTCTTTTAGTAAATCAATCCTAAGTTATTTCTAAGATATATTTAGAAGAAAGCAACAATAGTTTTCCAGTATATTAGTCAGAGCCACTTTTGATGAAAAAAATTGAAAAATGTGAAGAAATATATAGCAATTAAATGTATACATGGATTTTTCATGGAAATTTCATAGTGCATTTTCCCTCCTCGCTCTCTCTGCAACCATGATACAGTCAATTACACCATCCTCCTCCAGCGCCTCTCCTCCGTTGTCCAGCTGAGTTGGATTGCCCTGACTTGGATCCACTCTCGCCTGTCCAATCATAGCCAGACCCTATCTACCAATGGCTTCTCTTTCCGCCCCACACCATTGCCTCTCGAGTCCTCATCATTAGCCCCTCCTCTTCTTCATCTACTTTTGCCAATTGTAACATCATCCAGAGACAGGGCGAGAGATTGGAAAATGTTGGTATTCAGAGTGATCTGGGTGTCCTTGTACACAAATCACTGAAAGAAACATAGAAGACATAGAAACTTAGAAACATAGAAAATAGGTGCAGGAGTAGGCCATTCGGCCCTTCGAGCCTGCACCGCCATTCAATGAGTTCATGGCTGAACATGCAACTTCAGTACCCCATTCCTGCTTTCTCGCCATACCCCTTGATCCCCCTAGTAGTAAGGACTACAACTAACTCCTTTTTGAATATATTTAGTGAATTGGCCTCAACAACTTTCTGTGGTAGAGAATTCCACAGGTTCACCACTCTCTGGGTGAAGAACTTTCTCCTCATCTCGGTCCTAAATGGCTTACCCCTTATCCTTAGACTGTGACCCGTGGTTCCGGACTTCCCCAACATTGGGAACATTCTTCTTGCATCTAACGTGTCTAAACCCGTCAAAATTTTAAACGTTTCTATGAGATCCCCACTCATTCTTCTGAACTCCATTGAATACAAGCCCCGTTGATCCAGTCTTTCTTGATATGTCAGTCCCGCCATCCCGGGAATCAGTCTGGTGAACCTTCTCTGCACTCCCTCAATAGCAAGAATGTCCTTCCTCAAGTTAGGAGACCAAAACTGTACACAATACTCCAGGTATGGCTTCACCAAGGCCCTGTACAACTGTAGTAACACCTCCCTGCCCCTGTACTCAAAACCCCTCGCCATGAAGGCCAACGTGCCATTTGCTTTCTTAACCGCCTACTGTACCTGCATGCCAACCTTCAATGACTGATGTACCATGACAACCAGGTCTCGTTGCACCTCCCCTTTTCCTAATCTGTCATAATTCAGATAATAGTCTGTCTCTCTGTTTTTACTACCAAAGTGGATAACCTCACATTTATCCACATTGTACTTCATCTGCCATGCATTTGCCCACTCATCTAACCTATCCAAGTCACTCTGCAGTCTCATAACATCCTCCTCGCAGCTCACACTGCCACCCAACTTAGTGTCATCCGCAAATTTGGAGATACCACATTTAATCCCCTCGTCTAAATCATTAATGTACAATGTAAACAGCTGGGGCCCCAGCACGGAACCTTGCGGTACCCCACTAGTTACTGCCTGCCATTCTGAAAAGTACCCATTTATTCCAACTCTTTGCTTCCTGTCTGCCATCCAGTTCTCAATCCACGTCAGCACACTACCCCCAATCCCATGTGCTTTAACTTTGCACATTAATCTCTTGTGTGGGACCTTGTCGAAAGCCTTGTGAAAGTCCAAATATACCACATCAGCTGGTTCTCCCTTGTCCACTCTACTGGAAACATCCTCAAAAAATTCCAGAAGGTTTGTCAAGCATGATTTCCCTTTCACAAATCCATGCTGACTTGGACCTATCATGTCACCTCTTTCCAAATGTGCTGCTATGACATCCTTATTAATTGATTCCATCATTTTACCCACTACCGATGTCAGGCTGACCGGTCTATAATTCCCTGTTTTCTCTCTCCCTCCTTTTTTAAAAAGTGAGGTTACATTGGCTACCCTCCACTCCATAGGAACTGATCCAGAGTCTATGGAATGTTGGAAAATGACTGTCAATGAATCCGCTATTTCCAAGGCCACCTCCTTAAGTACTTTGGAATGCGGTCCATCAGGCCCTGGGGATTTATCGGCCTTCAATCCCATCAATTTCCCCAACACAATTTCCCGACTAATAAGGATTTCCCTCAGTTGCTCCTTCTTACTAGACCCTCTGACCCCTTTTATATCCAGATGGTTGTTTGTGTCCTCCTTAGTGAATACCGAACCAAAGTACTTGTTCAATTGGTCTGCCATTTCTTTGTTTGCCGTTATGACTTCCCCTGATTCTGACTGCAGGGGACCTACGTTTGTCTTTACTAACCTTTTTCTCTTTACATATCTATAGACGCTTTTGCAGTCCGTCTTAATATTCCCTGCAAGCTTCCTTTTGTACTCTATTTTCCCTGCCCTAATCAAATCCTTTGTCCTCCTCTGCTGAGTTCTAAATTTCTCCCAGTCGCCGGGTTCGCTGCTATTTCTGGCCAATTTGTATGCCACTTCCTTGGCTTTAATACTATCCCTGATTTCCCTTGATAGCCACGGTTGAGCCACCTTCCCTTTTTTATTTTTACGCCAGACAGGGATGTACAATTGTTGTAGTTCATCCATGCGGTCTCTAAATGTCTGCCCTTGCCCATCCACTGTCAACCCCTTAAGTATCATTCGCCAATCTATCCTAGCCAATTCACGCCTCATACCTTCAAAGTTACCCTTCTTTAAGTTCTGGACCATGGTCTCTGAGTTAACTGTTTCATTCTCCATCCTAATGCAGAATTCCACCATATTATGGTCATTCTTCCCCAAGGGGCCTCGCACAACGAGATTGCTAATTAATCCTCTCTCATTACACAACGCCCAGTCTAAGATGGCCTCCCCCCTAGTTGGTTCCTCGACATATTGGTCTAGAATACCATCCCTTATGCACTCCAGGAAATCCTCCTCCACCGTATTGCTTCCAGTTTGGTTAGCCCAATCTATATGCATATTAAAGACACCCATGATAACTGCTGCACCTTTATTGCATGCACCCCTAATTTCCTGTTTGATGCCCTCCCCAACATCACTACTACTGTTTGGAAGTCTGTACACAACTCCCACTAATGTTTTTTGCCCTTTGGTGTTCTGCAGCTCTACCCATACAGATTCCACATCAGGTACAGCAAGCAATTAGGAAAGCAAATTGTATGTTGGCCTTTATTACAAAAGGATTGGTGTATAAGGGTAACAAGTATTACTGCAATTATATAAGACCTTGGTGAACATAAGAATTAGGAGCAGGAGTCGGCCATACGGCCCCTCGAGCCTGCAGCACCGTTCAATAAGATCAAGGCTGATCATCAACCTCAACTCCACTTACCACCCGATCTCCATATCCCTTGATTTCCCTAGAATATAAAAATCTATCTCAGCCTTGAATACACTTAACGATTCAGCATCTCAACTCTTGAATTCTAAAGATTAACAACTCTCTGAGTGAAGAAGTTCCTCCTCATCTCCGTCTTAAATGGCCTACCCCTTATTCTAAGACTATGCCCCCTAGTTCTAGACCCTTCAGTCAGGGGAAACAACCTCTCAACATCTACCCTGTAAATCGTCCTCAGAATCTTATATTTCAATTAGATCACCTCTCATTCTTCGAAACTCCAGAGAGTATAGGCCCAATCTACTCAATCTCTCCTCATAGGGCAACCCTCACATCCCAGGAAACAATCTAATGAACATTTGTTGCACTGCCTCTAAGGCAAGTATATCCTTCCTCAAATAAGGAGACCAAAACTGTACACAGTACTCCAGGTGTGGTCTCACCAAATCCCTGTACAATTGTAGCAAGATTTCCTTACACTTGTACTCCAACTCCCTTGCAATAAAGGCCAACATGCCATTTGCCTTCCTAATTGCTTGTTGTACCTGCATGCTAACTCTCTGTTTCCTGTACGAGTACACCTAAATCTCTCTGAATGCCAACATTTATTAGTTTCTCACCATTTAATAAATATTCTGTTTTTCTATTCTTCCTACCAAAGTGAATAACCTCACATTTCCCCACATTATTCTCCATCTGCCACCTTATTGCCCAGTCACTTAACGTGTCTATATCTCTTTGCAGGCTCTTTGTGGGCACCTCACAGTTTATTTTCCCATCTAACTTTGTATCATCAGCAAATTTGGATCCGTTGCACTTGGTCCCTTCATCTAAGTCATTAATATAGATTATAAATAGCTGAGGCCCAAGCACTGATCCTTGTGGCACCCCACGAGTTACAGCCTGCCAATGGTAGAATGACCCATTTATCCCTACTCTTTGATTTCTGTCCATTAACCAATCCTCTCTCCATGCAGATATATCACCCCCAACCCCATGAGCCCTTATCTTGCGTAGCAACCTTTTCTGAGGCACCTTATCGAATGCCTTTTGGAAATCTAAATATATTACATCCATAGGTTCCATTTTAACTACCCTGCTAGTTACATCCTAAAAAAACGCAAGAAATTTGTCAAACACAATTTCCCTTTCATAAAACCATGTTGACTCTGCCTAATAATGTTATGATTTTTTAAGAGCCCTGATTCTACTACCTTAATAATGGATTGTGATATTTTCCAATGACAAAGACCACACCTGGAGTACTGTGTACAGTTTTGGTCTCCTTTCCTAAGGAAGGATATACTTACCTGAGTGGGAGTGCAATGAAGGTTCACCAGACAGATTCCTGGGATGGGGGATTTTCCTACAAGGAGAAATTAAGGAGACTAGGCTATATTCCCTAGAATTTAGAAGAATGAGAGATGATCTCATTGAAACATATAAAATTCTGTCTAGAATTAAAGGTCACATTCTCAGAATAAGGGATCGGCCATTTAGAACTGAGATGAGAAAAAGTTGCTTCACTCAAAGGATTGTGAATCTTTGGAATTCTCTACCGTAGAAGGTTGTTAATGCTGCTCAGTTATTGAGTATATTCAAGACAGAGATGGAAAGATTTTTGGATACTAAAGGGATCAAGGGATATGGGGATAGTGTGGGAAGGTGAAGTTGAGATAGAAGATCAGCCTTGATCTTATTGGATAGCAGAGCAGGCATGAAGGCCGAATGGCCTACTACATCTATTTCTTGTATGAGGTGAGCTTTCATATGTGTTCTGACGAGACCCAGATCTACCTCGCAACCATCTTTCTTGACCCTTACACTGCTTCTGTGCTCTCAGCCTGTTTGTACAATATTCAGACCTTGGGGGGTCGGGTGGGGAGGAGGGACATTTCCTCCAGTTAAATGTTGAGAAAACTGAATCTAATATCTTCAGCCCCCACCACAAACTGTACCTTTGCCACCATTGTCATCACCTCCCAGCCACTGTCTGCGGTTGAACTAGACTATTTACACTCTCTGTCTGAACCCAAGTTTTGCTTCTGACCTCATATCTTTTCCAGCACAAAGACCACTCACTTTCATCTCTCTAATATTATCTGCGTCCACCCTTGCCTCAGCCCATTTGCTGCTAAAACTCTCATTCATGCTTTCACCACCTCCAGAGTTGACCATTCCAATGCTGTCCTGGCTGGTCTCCCAAGCTCCACACTCTGTAAACATATGCTCATCCAAATCTCTGCTGGCCATATCCTGGCTTGTGCCCTTTACTCCTGTCCTTGCTGACCTACATTGGCTCCTGGCCCCAAATGCCTCCAACTTAAAATTTTTATCCCAACACTTAAATCCCTTTATAGCCTTGCCATTCCTAAGCTCTGCAACCTCTTACAGGCGCCCCTCCCAAGTATTCTCTATTCTGAAACTCTGGCCTCTTGTGCATCACCCCTCCCTTTGCCACGTCACTCCAAATATCTCCTCCTGTGGCTCAGCATCCAAATTTTGATTACCCCCTCTATAAAGCATCTTGCGATGGTTTTCTACATTAAAGGCACTAAATAAATGCAAGTTATTATTGAAATATAGCTTAGTTTTAGTCAAATGCAATCATGAGCTAATTCTTTGTTTGGTTTGGTTTAGTTTAGTTCTGGAGTAAAGCTGAAATTGGAAAGCAAAAACATACAAAGTGAATTTGAAGGACAGAGGAAACAAGCAGGAAAAAAACAAATTTAAAAGCTCTTTGTCTGAATGCACGTAGCATTCGTATCAAAATAGATGAGTTGGCGGCACAAATAGATACAAATGGATATGATCTGATAGCCATTGGTTGCAGGGTGACCAGGTCTGGGAATTGGTTGAAAAAGACTTGGTTGCAAGGTGACCAGGACTGGGAATTAAATATTCATGCGTATTTGACAATTCGGAAGGACAGACAGAAAGGAAAAGGAGGTGGGGTAGCACTGTTAATAAAGGATGAGATCAGTGCGTTAGTGAGAAACGATATTGGCTCAGAGGATCAAGATGTTGAATCAGTTTTGGTGAAGATAAGGCATAAAAAAGGGGAAAAGTCACTAGTGGGCATAGTCTATAGGCCCCCTAACAGTAGCTACACTGTTGAACAGAGTATAAATCAAGAAATAATGGAGGCTTGTAATAAAGGAACGGCAATAATCATGGGCGATTTTAATCTTCATATTGATTGGACAAAGCAAATTGGCCAGGATAGCCTTGAGGAAGAGTTCATAGAGTGTATCCGAGATAGTTTCCTTGAACAGTACGTTGGGGAACCAACCAGGGAGCAGGCTATCTTAGATCTAGTATTGTGTAATGAGGCAGGATTAATAAATGATCTTGTAGTAAAGGATCCTGTAGGAATGAGTGACCATAACATGGAGGGAGAGAAAGTTGGTTCTCAAACCAGGGTCCTAAGCTTAAATAAAGGAGACTACAAAGGTATGAGGGCAGGGTTGGCTGAAGTGAACTGGGAAAATAGACTAAAGTATGGGACGGTTGATGAGCAGTGGCAGACATTTAAGGAGATATTTCATAACTTGCAAGAAAAATATATCCCAATGAGAAGGAAAGACTGCAAGAGAAGGGATAACCATCTGTGGCTAACTAAGGAAATAAGGGATGGTATCAAATTGAAAACAAGGGCATACAAAGTGGCCAAGACTAGTGGAAGGCCAGAGGATTGGGAAATTTTTAAAAGCCAGCAAAGAACGACTAAAAAAATGATAGAGAGGGAAGATAGATTAGGAAAGTAAACTAGCATGAAATATAAAAACAGATAGTAAGAGTTTCTACAGGTACATAAAAAGGAAAAGAGTAGCTAAGTTAAATGTTGGTCCCCTAGAGGATGAGACTGGGGAATTAATAATGGAGAATAGGGAACTGGCAGAGATGTTGAACAAATATTTTGTATCGGTCTTCACGGCAGAAGACACTAAAAACATCCCAATAGTGGATAATCAAGGGGCTATAGGGAGGGAGGAACTATCACTAATGAAGTAGTACTCGGTAAAATAATGGGACTAAAGGCGGACATATCCCCTGGACCTGATGGCTTACATCCTAGGATCTTAAAAGAAATGGCTGCAGAGATAGTGGATGCATTGGTTGTAATCTACCAAAATTTCCTGGATTCTGGGGCAGTCCCAGTGGATTGGAAAACTGCAAATGTAATGACCCTACTTAAAAAAGGAGGCAGACAAAAAGCAGGAAACTATAGACCAGTTAGTCTCACATCTGTCGTTGGGAAAATGCTGGAGTCCATTATTAAGGAAGCAGTAGCAGGACATTTGGAAAAGCATGATTAAATCAAACAGAGTCAGCATGGTTTTAGGAAAGGGAAATCATGTTTGACAAATTTGCTGGAGTTCTTTGAGGATGTAACAAGCAGGGTGGATAAGGGGGAGCCAGTAGATGTAGTGTATTTGGATTTCCAGAAGGCATTCGATAAGGTGCCACATAAAAGGTTACTGCACAAGATAAAAGCTCACGGGGTTGGGGGTAATATATTAGCATGGATAGAGGATTGGCTAACTAACGGAAAACTGAGAGTCGCGATAAATGGGTCATTTTCTGGCAAACAGTAACTAGTGGGGTGCTGCAGGGATCAGTGCTTTGGCCTCAACTATTTGCAATCTATATTAGTGACTTGGATGAGGGGACCAAGTGTAATGTAGCCAAGTTTGCTGATGATATAAAGATGGGTGGGATAGCAAATTGTGAGGAGGACACAAAATATCTGCAAAGGGATATAGACAGGCTAAGTGAGTGGGCAAAAATTTGGCAGATGGAGTATAATGTGGGAAAATGTGAGGTTATCCACTTTGGCAGTAATAATAGAAAAGCGAATTATAATTTAAATGGAGAAAAATTGCAAGTGCTGCAGTACAGAGGGACCTGGGGGTCCTTGTGCATGAAACACAAAAAGTTAATATGCAGGTACAGCAAGTAACCAGGAAGGCAAATGGAATGTTGGCCTTTATTGCAAGGGGGATAGAGTATAAAAGCAGAGAAGTCCTTCTACAACTGTACAGGGTATTGGTAAGGTCACACTTGGAGTGCTGCGTACAGTTTTGGTCTCCATATTTAAGGAAGGATATACTTGCATTGGAGGCTGTTCAGAAAAGGTTCACTCAGTTGATTCCGGAGATGAGGGGGTTGACTTATGAAGATAGGTTGAGTAGATTGGGCCTATACACATTGGAGTTCAGAATAATGAGAGGTGATCTGATTGAAACATATAAGATAATGAGGGGGCTCAACAAGATGGATGCAGAGAGGATAGTTCCACTCATAGGGGAAAGTAAAACTAGGGGACAAAGTCTCAGAATAAGGGGCCGTGCATTTAAAACTGAGATGAGGAGGAATTTCTTCTGAGGGTTGTAAATCTGTGGAATTTTCTGCCCAGAGAGCTGTGGAGGCTGGGTCATTGAATATATTTAAGGCAGAGATTGACAGATTTTTGAGCGATAAGGGTAAAGGTTTATGGGGAGCCGGCAGGGAAGTGAAGCTGAGTCCATGATCAGATCAGCCATGAACTTGTTAAATGGCGGAGCAGGCTCGAGGGGCTAAATGGCCTATCCCTGCTCCTATTTCTTATATTCTTATGTTCTGTCTCTTAAACTTCTGCATTGCTGAACAGACAACATGCAATCTCGGTGACTCAGATTTGCCTTGATCTTTAATGAATGCACACTGTGCAATCAATTCCCTTTGTGTGCAGAACACCATGGAAAAGATTTTCTATAGCATGCTGTATTAATATGCTTCATATATGGCTTCCAAAAATGCAATGGTAGAGATTTAAAATTCAATCAGTCTCTGTTTTAGGATCTGCTGAGACACTGACACTTTCTTGGTCCAGAGCAATGGCGAGTTGTTTTTGAAGCTGGTTTTATTACATTGCTGTAGTACCTACTCTTGACACTGAATGACACTGTAATAAACATATTGTACATAATCCCTGCTAATGCTGTACAGGAATATGGAGTACCATTAGAAAATGCCTTTTGAATTTTGCTCTACAAAGGGATAGTTCTTCCCAAAGTTCCCCCCACCCACCCTCCACAGCATTGCTGGTCTGAATCGGCCCCTCTCAACAGGTCTGAACATAGACTGGTCATAATTTACAAGAATTTGTTCTATATGACTGAACCAAATAATTAGCTATGTGTAGAAAATTGTACTATTTTAGTTTAGTTTAAATGTTTTTAGGCCAAATTTAGCTTCTTTGACAATGCACAAGAACATTTTGATAAGATTGGATGCTGATAACCTTGCAAAAAGCAAGCCCTATAATGTGTAGCATGGTCTGCTGGGTTTTTGCACTACTCACCTACAGCAAAGGATTAGGTCAAAAAGTTGAAGAAATAACGAGACCATGCATTGCGGCACAAAGTGCCTTTTTGCCACTTTATAGCAGTGAGTTTCCTTCACCAGGTTTTTCTTTGTTAACCATAAATTTCACTGTTAGTCCATTAAGCTCTCTTCTTTTTTTCAATTTGTTCCACTTTCCAAAGCCAAAGTTGGGACCATCAAGAATATATTTAAGAATTTATGTTCCCCAAAGGAGCTGGCCTGCATTGTATTTGTACTATGCCTCATTATAATCAGGGTGAATATGCAGTCCCACCATTTATACCGGTTCTATGATTATGGCCTATTAAAGGCTTGTTGCATTATATTACATTAAGTTAGTAGTGATGACTGATGCCTAAATGATAACCAAATGCTCCTATCTTGTGCTTGTATGGTTCTGTGCATGTGGCCAGGTTTCTATTTTTTCAAAACTGTCTTCAACCGGCCCACAGGAAAGTGGAGTTGAAGAAGAATAATGTTAAATATTCTTCTAATTTAAGTGAAGTGTTGGGAATAGGCATGAGCTAGCCAGTACATCATACGATACATACATCATGATGCATTTTTTTGTCACACATCTATTTTATATCCTAATGCAAACGTGAGTTGAACCAGCTCAGTGTGGTTAGCAGCCAGGGGCAGAAGTCAACCCCACAAAAATGATGGGTTTACGCTACTACCAGGTTTGAAAGATTGCCACAACAATGTGTTGAAGGCTCTCATGTTGGAGGTTAGTGGTACAAATGCAACATAAAAGCACCTCGTGTAGGAGAATGTTTACAAGAAGAAAATGAGGTTACAGTGGAAAGCTAGAAAGATTAAGGTAGGAGGGTGCCAAGATATGGTCAAAGAAAAGTTTTTGGAAGGCTTTTGGAGGGAGGGAGAGGAGTAGCATTGGTTTAGGAAGAGAGTTCCAAAGCACATGGGCATCGTGATTGAAAGAGCAACCTTGTTGGAACAAAGGGATCAGGAGATGAGCAGTAAGCCAGAGGCAGAAAAGTGGAAGATGTAAGCTGAGGTGTATGGCTGAAAAGTTGGGTATGTAGCCATGCATAGAATCGTACAGCACAGAAGGAGGCTATTCGGCCCATCATCCCTGTGCCACCTTTTTGAAAGAGCTATCCAATTAGTGCCACTCCCTCTTTCTCCTTAGCCCTGTGATGATATCGCCACCTTGACCTCCAGTGTGTGTTGAAGCAGTCCCTGCTGTTGGAGGTAGAGGCACCCAATAAACATGGTCACGAATAGACTGAGCAGCTGAGACATTCCTACTCGATTTGTACAGGCACTGAAGGAGTTTTTCCACCTCGAGTCTGTATGTAGCTTCTTCAGAGGTTGGGAAAACGTTATGCATTGAACAAAGTTGCAAACAATATTCCAATTTTTGTAAATCCTGTAACACACACGGAGTTTTCAACAGCAGCAAATGGGTGCTGATTATTTATCTATGTAATTCTATGTAAAGTGAGTAATTATGGGCACAATTTTCCCAGGTCATTTGCTGCGTTTTTTTGGCACGTGCCATTTTTTTTTTGCATATTTTTTTTCGGAGTTTCCCCGTGTGATCTGCGCTGGCGTAACTGACTTGGTTATGATTTTTCTATGACAGTTTTTTTTGACATCACGGGGCATTCCCTCGTGTCTGCGCCAGTTTTTTAATCATTTTTTGCAGTTTTGTCAACATTTTTTCCTCTGGCCACTCCCAAAAAACCTTCTGGGCTCTTAAGAAAACCAGCGCATATTGAGAAATCACGCTGAAAGACGCCATTGCTTTTAATCAAAGATTTTTGAGGGATTCAAGAACACTGTGAAAATCAATAATAAAGTTCACCTTTTCTTTTAACCTGTCAGCGTAGTAAATGAAAGTTTGTTGGATTTCAGAAGCTTTCTCTTTTTTTTACTTACTCACACGCCACCACCGAACATCTTGAAGCAGGGCTGGAAGGTCGTAGCTTTGGCCGGCAGAATTGGCCCCATGCCCGGACACGGGTTCGAGGCTCGGACAGAAAACAAGCCGTGGAGGGGCAGTGAGGAGAAGAGGAGTGAGAGAAAACGAGGTGCCGATCGAAAGGCTTCGAGCCTAGGGAGCGAGGTGCCTATCGGAAGGCTTCGAGCCTAGGGAGCGAGGTGCCTATCGGAAGGCTTCGAGCCTAGGGAGCGAGGTGCCTATCGGAAGGCTTCGAGCCTAGGGAGCGAGGTGCCTATCGGGAGGCTTATGCTGACTGAGCCCAGGGAGCGAGGTGCCGATCGGAAGCCTTCTGCACTGAGCCTGGGGAGCAATGTACCAATCGGAAGGCTTTTGAAGACTGCAATAAGTGGGGGTGGGTGGGCGGGGTGGAAGAGAGAGAGAGAGAGAGGAACAAATAATGGAAATGATTCAATTTTAATGTAAAATATGTTTTATTCAAAAATGTATCAAAGTTCTTTTGTACTTAACATTAATAACATTATTCTTGTATCAAACTTTACTTTAAGATCACTTAAAAACTTTAAGATCACTTACAAACTTTTAAACTTGTAAATTTACATAACTTACAAAAAACTTTTAATTTGAGAACAGTTACAACAGTAACAACAATAATAATAACAACAACAAAGAAAGGCTGCACCCACCCATCTCTCCTCCACCTTATTCTAAGACTGCCCGCTGCGCTTGCTCTTGGACACTCCACCAGCCCTGCCCGCAGGCGGTGGCACAGTGTTTCTGGCTTGGTATCAAGCTTATTCTTTCTACCATCTCGGGTACTGTGTACCTCTTGAGGGTGGGGGGTCGGCGGCGGCAGGCGGCAAGTTGGAGGGCCCAGGTGGCAAATTGGAGGGTCCGGCTTTGAGCTCTTCAGAGGCTGGTGTGGGGATTGGAGTGGGAGTGGCAGTTGATTCTGTCAATGGGCGCGGAGTCTGGGCATATTCCCTTATTACAGCAGCTAACTCTCACATGCTTCCCCTCATGCGCCCTGACAGTGTCTCAACGGCCTGCAACATCCCCACCCTCGTGTTGAGCAAAACTGTCTCAACCAACTGCAACATTCCCTACCTCATGGTCAATGACAGCGCATCAGCTACCTCTGACATTCCCTCCCTCATGGTCACTATTCTCTCACTGATGGTCCCAGACATCGTTCCCATTTCTCGTGTCATTGCTGTTACTTCTCCCGACTGTCCCGCTACCTCATCACTCACCCCACTGATGGCGGCCACGAGTGGTCGCGTAAGGTCAATGCTCTCCCCACTCATTGCCTTCATCTGAACCGCGTCTGTTAGATCTTGCACCTCAGGAGAGCGCGGTTGAGTTCTCCTTCCCCTCCTCCCCACGCGTGTGCCTCGCTGCACCCCACCACTGGGACCCGCAGCCTGAGCTGGTGGGGCCCTGGGTGTGCCTCACTGCACCACACCACTGGGACCCACAACCTCGGAAGGTGGGGCCCTGGGTGTGCCTCACTGCACTCCACCACTGGGCCCCGCAACCTCGGAAGGTGGGAAACCATAGAATGTCCCACCAACACTCAAACCACTAGTCACGGAAGGGGCTGTCACCGCAATGAGCGGCACCTCCTCCAAAGTCAGTACAACAGTGGGGACATCATCCAGCTCCATCCCCTACCCCTCCTCACCCAGCTCCATCCCCTCCCTCTCCCCCCATGTTCTTGATCTGGAGAGTTGGATTGAAAGATGTTCTCTTCAGGCTCATCCGTGTCTGAATCTTCTGCATCGTCAGGGTTGGCATAAAGTTCTGCAAAATATAACAACACAGACAAATGGTTAGCAGCAGAGGAGGGGGCAGGATGGGTGGCATGAGTAGACTCACACAGCACAGGCCAGGCAGCAGACTGATTTGAAGGACCACGATGAATTTGTAGGACTTACCCTCTCCCTCGAGTGTAGGCCCAGTTTGTGCAATGGTGAATGCTTTTCTCCAGGCAGGACCTATCAAAGCAGCAACCCTCTCTTCCTCTCTTCCACAGGTCTCAGTGGCTGCAGGTCTCCTCCTGTTCAAATTCTTTCCCTTTTATTATGTGCCACCTTCCTCTGCAAAGATGAAAACCTAACTTTTTAGAGAGGGTATCTTTCTGCTGGGTGGGACATACAGATGGTGACATTTACAATTGCGATTCCAGTGAATAAATGAAAATATTACTTACACTAACTACTTGACCAAGGTCCTGCCACTTCTTTTTACACTGGCCTCCAGATCTCGTGGTGGTCACCATTGCACAATAATCTTCTGCAACTTGGTCCCAGCGTTTCTTCATTTCTTTGGGTGAAACTTTTATGTGCCCTCTGCTGGTGTCCAGCTCCTGCCATCTGTTCTCAATCACAGTAACTAGTGTCTCCACTTCTTCCTGTAAGAAATTCTTGGTCCTTGCACCTCATTGCATCTTGTACTGCTGCAGCTGTGATTTTTTTCCAATGCACTCACGCAGCACTCCTCACACACACTAACTAACCTAACTTTATTGCAACATGCTTAAATGCATTTCTTGGGTTGGTAACCGGGCTCAATTTTGCCCAAGCCGTTTTCTGGCATATTGCCAGAGTTACGCCTGTTTTTCTAGGCCAGAAATGCACCGGAAATAATTTGCCAAAGTTTCCCCGGTCTATAATTTGAATTTGGCACTATGCAGCGTGTCCAGGCTCTTTAAAAATGGCCGATTGCCAACTCGGAGCTGTATTGCGCATGCGTGTCCATTGCAACGACGTCAGAAATGTAACTGTTTTCCCCGCGCATGCGCAGAAGGTGTGGCATCGTTTTTCGGCGCAGACAGCAGGCTCCACCCCCTCCCCCCGAGGCGACTGGACACGCTGCATAGTGCCAAATTCAAATTATAGACCGGGGAAACTTTGGCAAATTATTTCCGGTGCATTTCTGGCCTAGAAAAACAGGCGTAACTCTGGCAATATGCCAGAAAACGGCTTGGGCAAAATTGAGCCTGGTTACCAACCCAAGAAATGCATTTAAGCATGTTGCAATAAAGTTAGGTTAGTTAGTTGTAGCAGCTTCACAGTGCAATTCAAAGGTTGGAGCATTTACTCCAAACTAGTAAATGAATGCAGCACACTTCATTCATCATACTTGGAACTTGTAGCAAAATAGTTGTGAAATTAGTACAAGTTGGAATGTGATTGCAAAGCTAAGAAAATTGAAGTCAATGTATTAAAAGCCTCTTTAAAAGCTGCTGCCTTTAAATCTAATTCACATGTGGCAAATCAGTCCAGAATCTCTCTCTTTCTTTTTATACACTTAACATGGTACAAACACATTCTCTACAAAAGTCTAGGCGAGTCTCTGCTACTAACTTAAAACATTCTTTGTGTGAATGGTAAAGGAAATGTCAGATAAGCATCAAAAAGGAATCAAGAGAAGCTGCATGTTTTTTTTAAACAATCAGTTTAGTCTAGAAGATAGTGATATCTTGCAAAATGGTCAGGAACTTAATGTAAGTATAGAATTGGTCACTGATTAACCAGGTGAGCAGCTTTGTTTTGAGCAGCTCAGAGGATGTAACTGAGTTTAAATAAAGTCACGGTCCTAATCAAAATAAATCAAACTTTTACTGGAAACTAATGAAATATTTTAGTGGAACGTTTCCATAATTTATCCAAATTGCAGTTTTTGTACTTGTATTATGTGCAATCACCAGGTGAAGAAGGGATCCAAAATACAATAAATTGAGTGCTCACTTCAGATATCCTTTGCAAAGTCAAAATATTTTTTTATTTTGTACTCTTTTAGATATCATTTGATTTCTAATCATGGGCAATGAAAGACATCGGGGATCAAGTGAGTGACCGAACTAGAGATAACAACAAGTGGAACTTGGGTGGCAGTTAGTATCGGGACTCAGGTGGATGAGCAAGTTAGAACTTGGCCACTGTGTCTGGGGCATGGTGGAAAGCAATTCCAATGATGCAGTTTTCTGGGGCTATGGTCCAAGAGATCTTGGTGGCCAACTGTAGGGAGTAGAGGTGCTGGCAGTTTTCAACTCGCCTTTATGAGCACTATTTATGAAAGGTGATCACGTCTGGAGAAAAAACAACCAGTTGTAACAGCTAATCTGCAGCCGGGTTTGTGGAATCTTCTTTTATATCTCAAGTAGCACTTGTAAACAGGATTGCACTCGGTTGACATGCAGATCCTGATCCTCCTTCTGTCAGGACCTGCGTCAGAAATTAGAGTGGTCTGCACAGAGTGATCTTAAACAGAGTGTTAAACTTGGGAATTTGGAGAGAGTGGGAGTCATTGGTAAGTACTGCGTGAACTGGGTGAGTATTAGCCGTAAAAAGTGAAATTTAGTTTAACACTTTGAATTTAACTTGCACCTTTAAAAACTGTAGTTAACAAAAACTGCCAGTCAGTGGCAGTTAACTGTCAGTCAGCTGGAATTGAATTGTTGCTAATTACTATGAGCAGGGAGCGGAGACAGCACTTGAAACTTGGGTGTGGCACCAAAGGTATAAAAGTAAACGCTGTTCACGGACGCAGAGTGATTTTAAAAGGAGTACACTTAAACAGAGTGTTAAACTTGGGAATTTGGATAGAAACATAGAAATTTACAGTGCAGAAGGACGCCATTTCGGCCCATCGTGTCCACGCCGACCGACAAAGAGCCGCACAGCCCTCGGTCATCAACCCTGAAGGTTACATATAAACCTATGAACAATGACATAAAGGCAAAGAGCACCCAGCCCAACCAGTCCGCCTCAAATAACTGCGACACCCCTTATACTGAAACATTCTACACTCCACCCCAACCGGAGCCATATGATCTCCTGGGAGAGACAAAAACCAGATAAAACCCAGGCCAATTTAGGGAGAAAAAAATCTGGAAAAATTCCTCTCCGACCCATCCAGGCGATCAAAACTAGCCCAGGAGATCACCCAGGCCATATTCGATTCCCTGCAGTACTTACCATTACATCTGTGCGGTCAACAAAAGGTCATCCAATCTAATCCAAATTACTAGCTCTAGGTCCATAACCCTGCAGGTTACGGCACTTTAAGTGCCCATCCAACCATCTCTTAAAAGTGGTGAGGGTTTCTGCATCCACCACCCTTCCAGGCAGCAAGTTCCAGATCCCCACAACCTTCTGCGTAAAGAAGCCCCCCCTCAAATCCCCTCTAAACCTTCTACCAACCTTAAAACTATGCCCCCTTGTAATAAGAACATAAGAAATAGGAACAGGAGTAGTCCATACGGCCCCTCGAGCCTGCTCCGCCATTCAATAAGATCATGGCTGATCTGCTCATGGACTCAGTTCCACATCCCCACCTGCTCCCCATAACCCCTTATCGTTTAAGAAACTGTCTATTTCTGTCTTAAATTTATTCAATGTCCCAGCTTCCACAGCTCTCTAAGACAGCGAATTCCACAGATTTACAACCCTCTGAGAGAAGAAATTTCTCCTCATCACTGTTTTAAATGGGCGGCCCCTTATTCTAAGGTCGTGCCCTCTAGTTCTAGTCTCCCCCATCAGTGGAAACATCCTCTCTGCATCCACCTTGTCAAGCTCCCTCATAATCTTACATGTTTCGATAAGATCACCTCTCATTCTTCTGAATTCCAATGAGTAGAGGCCCTCTCCTCTACCTTTCCTCAAAAGTCAACCCCCTCATCCCTGGAATCAACCTAGCGAACCTTCTCTGAACTGCCTCTAAAGCAAGTATATTCTTTCGTAAATATGGAAACTGAAATTGCACACAGTATTCTAGGTGTAGCCTCACCAATACCTTGTAAAGCTGTGGCAAGACTTCCCTGCTTTTATACTCCATCCCCTTTGCAATAAAGGCCAATATACCATTGGCCTTTCTGATCACTTGCTGTACCTGCATACTATCCTTTTGTGTTTCATGCACAAGTGCCCCCAGATTCCGCTGTACTGTGGCACTTTGCAATCTTTCTCCATTTAAAGAATAACTTGCTCTTTGATTTTTTTCTGCCAAAGTGCATGACCTCACACTTTCCAACATTATACTCCATCTGCCAAATTTTTGCCCACTCACTTAGCCTGTCATTTTGCAGATTTTTTGTGTCCTCCTCACACATTGCTTTTCCTCCCATCTTTGTATCGTCAGCAAACTTGGCTACATTACATCAGTCCCTTCTTCCAAGTGGTTAATATAGACTGTAAATAGTTGGGGTCCCAGCACTGATCCCTGCGGCACCCCATTAGTTATTGGTTGCCAACCAGAGAATGAACCATTTAACTCGACTCTCTGTTCTCTGTTAGTTAGCCAATCCTCTATTCATGTTAATATATTACCCCTAACCCCATGAACTTTTATCTTGTGCAGTAACTTTTTATGTGGCATCTTGTCAAATGCCTTCTGGAAGTCCAAATGCACCACATCCACTGGTTCCCCTTTATGCACCCTGTTCGTTACATCCTCAAAGAACTCCAGCAAATTTCTCAAACATGACTTCCCCTTCATAAATCCGTGCTGACTCTGTCTGACCGAATTTTGCTTATCCAAATGTCCTGCTACTGCTTCTTTAATAATGGACTCGAACATTTTCCCAACCACAGATGTTAGGCTAACTGGTCTATTGCTTCCTGCTTTTTGTCTGCCTCCTTTTTTAAATAGGGGCGTTACATTTGCAGTTTTCCAATCTGCTGGGACCTCCCCAGAATTCAGGGAATTTTGGTAAATTACAACCAGTGCATCCACAATCCCTGCTGCTACTTCTCTTAAGATCCTAGAATGCAAGCCATCATGTGCCCTCCACCAATGAAATAGACCCTTACTATTCACTATGTCCAGGCCCCTCAATATTTTGTACACCTCAATGAAGTCTCCTCTCAACCTCCTCTGTTCCAATGAGAACAAACCCAGCCTATCCAATCTGTCCTCATAACGAAGATTCTCCATTCCAGGCAGCATCCTAGTAAATCTCCTCTGCACCCTCTCTAGTGCAATCTCATCCTTCCTATAATACGGCATCCAGAACTGCACGCAGTACTCCAGCTGTGGCCTAACCAAAGTATTATACAATTTAAGCATAACCTCTCTACTGTTATATTGAAAGTTGGCATGCAGGTGCAGCAAGCGGTGCAGAAGGCAAATGGCATGTTGGCCTTCATAGCTAGGGGATTTGAGTATAGGAGCAGGGAGGTCTTACTGCAATTGTACAGGGCCTTGGTGAGGCCTCACCTGGAATATTGTGTTCAGTTTTGGTCTCCTAATCTGAGGAAGGACGTTCTTGCTATAGAGGGAATGCAGCGAAGGTTCACCAGACTGATTCCAGGGATGGCTGGACTGACATATGAGGAGAGACTGGATCAACTGGGCCTTTATACACTGGAGTTTAGCAGGATGAGAGGGGATCTCATAGAAACGTTTAAGTTTCTGACGGGACGGGACAGGTTAGATGTGGGAAGAATGTTCCCGATGTTGGGGAAGTCCAGAACCAGGGGACACAGTCTCAGGATAAGAGGCAGGCCATTTAGGACTGAGATGAGGGGAAACTTCTTCACGCAGAGAGTTGTTAACCTGTGGAATTCCCTGCCGCAGAGAGTTGTTGATGCCAGTTCATTGGATATATTCAAGAGGGAGTTAGATATGGCCCTTACGGCTAAAGGGATCAAGGGATATGGAGAGAAAGCAGGAAAGGGGTACTGAGGTGAATGATCAGCCATGATCTTATTGAATGGCGGTGCAGGCTCGAAGGGCCGAATGGCCTACTCCTGCACCTATTTTCTATGGATCTATATTCTATGCCTCGGCCAATAAAGGCAAGCATTCTGTTATGTCTCAAATTAAGCAATTTGACTGAGTACTGTCGACTTGAGTAAGTGTGACCTTAGTCTCTTTATTCTGACTCGAGTGCTGGCACAGCATGGGAGGCCTGCTTATATGCAGTGCTCCCAAAGGATGCTGGGATCCCTTGGGAATCCAACAGATGCGCCCTCTGGTGGCGGTAGAATGCTGGTTACAAGGTGTTGCATACACAACATCACTCCCTCCCGCCCCCCCCCCCCCCCCTCTCAATAGTACACTTATTTACAGGGTGAGACGATCTGGGGCTTTCCACGCCCTAATCGATCATCTCGGTACAAACACAGGTGTAGGTGAGTTGGTTGGGTTCGCTGGGCTGCTGTGCAGCTGGCCTTCGCTGGGCTGCTGGGGGTGATGAGTTCAGCTTCGTGGTCAACCGTGATGTCAGTTGCCACTTGTCGGAAGGTCAGAGTTGGTGGTGTCCTCTTCAGGTTGCTCGTGGCTGTCTTTGAATCGCAGTTTGGTTTGGTCGAAATGCTTTCTGCAAGTTAGTCCATTTGCAAGTTTGACCTCAAACACCCTACTCCCTTCTTTGGCTACAACAGTGCCAGCAAGCCATTTGGACCATGTCCATAGTTGAGTACAAATACAGGGTCATTGACTTCAATATCGCGTGACAAATTTGTGCGATCATGGTACATGCTTTGTTGATGCCACCTGCCCTCGACATGATCATGGAGATCTGGGTAGACTAGAGAGAGCCTTGTTTTGAGTACCCTTTTCATGAGCAGTTCGGCAGGGGGATCCCCGGTGAGCAAGTGGGGTCTTGTACGGTAGCTGAGCAGTTCTCGGGACAAGCGGGTCTGCAGGGAGCCTTCCGACACGATTTCAAGCTTTGCTTGATAGTTTGGACTGCCCGTTCTGCTTGGCCATTAGGTATTGGCTGGAACGGGGCAGATGTGACGTGCTTGATCCCATTGCGGGTCATGAATTCCTTGAATTCAGCGCTGGTGAAGCACGGCCCATTGTCGCTGACAAGGACATCAGGCGTGGCAAACATGGCTCGTAGGCTTTCGATGGTGGCAGTGGACGCGCTTACAGACATTATTACACACTCAATCCATTTTGAATAAGCATCCAGAACAACCAAAAACATTTTGCCTAGAAACGGCCAGCGAAGTCTATGTGGATCCTCGACCACGGTTTGGAGGGCCATGACCACAAACTTAGCGGTGCCTCCCTGGGTGCAAGTGTTGGCTGACGCAAAACTCCAAATCTGAGTTGATGCCGGGCCACCACACATGGGATCTGGCTATAGCTTTCATCTTTACTATGCCTGGGTGGGTACAGTGTAGGTCGCGTATGAATGTTTCCCTGCCTTTCATAGGCAAAACCACACGATTACCCCACAGAAGACAGTCCGCCTGTATGGACATTTCGTCTTTGCGCCACAGTAATGGCTTGATCTCTTCATGCATCTCCGCTGAGACGCTGGACCAGCTCCCATGGAGGACACAGTTCTTTACCAGGGACAGTAAGGGATCCTGGCTGGTCCAGGTCCTGATCTGGTGGGCCGTAACGGGTGACTTTTCGTTTTCAAATGCATCCATCGCCAAGAGCAAGTCTACAGGCTGTGCCATTTCCACCCCAATGGTGGGCAATGGTAGCCGACTGAGAGTATCAGTATAGTTCTCTGTGCCTGACCTGTGGTGAATTACATAGTTATATGCAGACAGCGTGAGCGCCCATCTTTGGATGCGAGCAGAGGCATTGGTATTAATACCTTTGCTCTCTGAGAATAGCGATGTGAGCGGCTTATGGTCAGTTTCTAACTCGAACTTAAGCCCAAACAGATACTGATGCATTTTTTTCACCCCGTAAACGCATGCCAGAGCTTCTTTTTCAATCATGCTGTAGGCCCTTTCGTCCTTGGACAAACTCCTGGACGCATAAGCGACCGGTTGCAATGTTCCCGATTCGTTTGCTTGTTGTAACACACACCCGACCCCTGACGAAGATGCATCTCAAGCTAGCACTAAACATTTACATGGGTCATGCAGAACAAGCAGTTTGTTGGAACATAACAGATTTCTGGCTTTCTCAAAAGCAGTCTCTTGTGATTTCCTCCATGCCCAGTCATCTCCCTTGCGTAGCAACACATGTAGAGGTTCTAGCAAGGTGCTTAACCCGGGTAGGAAATTGCCAAAATAATTGAGGAGTCCCAGGAACGACCGCAGCTCCGTCATGTTCTGTGGACTCGGCTCGTTCTTGATGGCCTCCGTCTTGGCATCGGTGGGTCTAATGCCGTCTGCCGCGATTCATCTCCCTAAGAACTCGACCTCTGGCGCCAGGAAAAAACACTTCGAGCGTTTCAACCTGAGTCCCACACGATCTAGCCGACTTAGAACCTCTTCCAGGATCTGCAAGTATTCGATGGTGTCCCAAACTGTGATCAATATGTCGTCCTGGAAAACCACGGTGCGCGGAACCGACTTCAGCAGACTCTCCATGTTCCTTTCAAAAATAGCCGCGGCCGATCGAATCCCAAACGGGCATCTATTGTAGATGAACAAACCTTTGTGCGTGTTGATGCAGGTGAGGCCTTTCGAAGATTCTGCCAGCTCCTGCGTCATGTAGGCCGAGGTCAGGTCCAACTTGGTGAACGTCTTCCCTTCTGCCAGCGTCACAAATAGGTCGTCTGCCTTGGGTACCGGGTACTGGTCCTGCAGCGAAAAACGGTTAATCGTTACTTTATAGTCCCCACAAATTCTGACCATGCCATCGCCCTTGAGAACCGGAACAATCGGACTGGCCCACTCGTTGAACTCAACTGGCGCGATGATGCCCTCTCATTGCAGCCTCTCCAGCTCGATCACCACTTTCTCTCGCATCATATATGGCACCACAGATGCCTTGTGGTGGATGGGTTGTGTACCGGGAACCAAGTGGATCTGCATCTTTGCCCCAGAGAAATTTCCGATGCCTGGCTCAAACAACGACGGGAACTTGCTCAAAACCTGGGCACATGAGGCATCGTCGACGCACGAAAGCGCTCGGATGTCGTCCCAGTTCCAGCAGATTTCTCCCAGCCAGCTTCTGCCGAACAGTGTGGGGCCATCTCCTGGTACAATCCATAGTGGTAGTTCGTGTACCACTCCATCATAGGAGACTTTTACTGCTGCAGTGCCAATTACAGGGATCAGCTCTTTAGTGTAAGTTCTCAGCTTGGTATGAATAGGGCTCAGCTTGGGTCTTTGTGCCTTGTTGCACCACAGCCTCTTTAAGGCCTTTTTGCTCATGTCATAGGCAGTCCCTCGAATCAAGGATGACTTGCTTCCGCGTCAAAAAGTTCACAGGTATTTCAACGAAGCACCTAAAATTCCAGGTCCGAACTAAATCTTGAAGGGTGGAAGATGCCTGTGCTTGGATTTTTTTTTTAACGTGTGGTGACCGTTGCACACCAGCCACCACACGGGCTTGACAGAGCTAGGTCTTAGCCCAGTAGGAAGGATTAACCAAGACGACTGGAGACCAGCTCTGCTGCACGAACCTAGTGCGCACACATATCGCAGTGTGGGCTGGCCCGTGCTGCCCCTGGGCCCTCGCCTCTTCCGGGCCCCAAACTCACACCTCTTGTGGACCCCGATCACGTCCCTCTACAATCTCTCACCGCTCCTTCGCCCCAAGCACGCCGCTCCTGCAGTACCTGCCCACGCTTCAATCACCGACCTGGACCTTGATGATGTCCCTTTTCACTGCCGTTGCTCTCCTGCTCCAACACGTGCTGCTCCCTGAAGTGGTATTCCTCCACGCTGCTCCTTCCGCTCACCGGCCTGCTCTGATGGTGCTCACAGGCCGGCGGTCACTCAGCCTGCTGGGCTAGGCCGCCACCCTGCTCCTTCCGCTCCCCGGTCTGCTCCGATGATTCTCAGTGTCCTACCATTTAATGTGTATTCCCTTGCCATTCAGTTCAACTTTTAACATGATCGGTGGACATTTCGTGGTGAAGGTGTATACCCCGTACACTTCTGCCTCCTCGGTTCGAGTCTCTAGTTCAGTTTGATCCACCATGAGGTCTTCCTCTGCAACGTGGTGGTTTGCAGGGTTTACAGCTCGTCTGCACATTCGCTGGAGGTGTCCCATTGTTTCACAGCCTTTGCACGCATAGTGTTTGAAGCGGCATTGATGGGCTCGATGATCACCTCCGCAGCGCCAACAAGGTGTTAATTGCCTCGCATTCACACTTGATGGCGGACTCTGAGTCATCTGAGGTCGTGCAGCTGCAGGCATGTACGTTCTGCAATATGCATTCCTGCCTGAAAACGACGTTACTTTGTGTACAGTACTTGCCGAGGCATCTTTATGCTGCAAAATTAGTTTGGTGTTATCGCTGGTGGACATAAATGCCTAGGGTATCGTTATGGCTTTGCTCAGGTTTGGTGTTTCAACAGTCAATAGTTTGCAAAGGATAACCTCATGGCCAATGCCAAGCACAAAAAAGTCTCTTAGCATTTGCTCCAGGAATCCACTGAATTCGCAATGTCCTGCAAGGCACCTTAGTTCGGCGACGTAGCTCGCCACTTCCTGGCCTTCAGACCGTTGACATGTATAAAATCGATACCTTGCCATCAGAACGCTCTCCTTCGGATTTAGGTGCTCCCGGACCAGTGTACACAGTTCTTCATACGATTTGTTGATTGGTTGTTGGTTTCACCGGAGCAAGAAGATTCTTCATGAGGCCATAGGTTGCTGCCCCGCAGACGATGAGGAGGATCGCCCTTATCTGGCAGCGTTCTCATTCCCTTCCAGCTCGTTGTCCACGAAGTATTGGTCAAGTCGCTCCACAAAGGCTTCCCAATCGTCCCCTTCTGAGAATTTCTCCAGGATACCAACAGTTCTCTGCATTTTCGCATGATGGTTCGTTATCTATTACTCGTCGTCAGTTGTTATGTCTCAAATAAAGCAATGTGACTGAGTACTGTAGACTTGAGTAAGTGTGACCTTAGTCTCTTTATTCTGACTCCAGAGTGCTCGCACAGCATGGGAGGCCTGCTTATATGCTGGGATCCTTGGGACTCCAACAGATGCGCCCTCTGGTGGCGGTAGAATACTGGTTACAAGGTTTTGCATACATAACACATTCCGTATACCTTCTCAACCACCTTATCCACCTGGCCTGCTACTTTCGGGGATCTGTGGACAAGCACTCCAACGTCCCTTTGTTCATCTACACTATTAAGTGGCCTACCACTTAATGCGTATCATCATCATAGGCAGTCCCTCGGAATCAAGGAAGACTTGTTTCCACTCTTAAAATGAGTTCTTAGATGGCTGAACAGTCCAATATGAGAGCCACAGACTCTTTCACAGGTGGGACAGATAGTCGTCGAGGGAAGGGGTGGATGGGACAGGTTTGCCGCGCGCTCTTTCCACTGCCTGTGCTTGATTTCTGCATGCTTTCGGCGATGAGACTCCAGGTGCTCAGCGCCCTCCCGGATGCACTTCCTCCACTTAGGGCGGTCTTTGGCCAGGGACTCCCAGATGCCAGTGGGGATGTCAGACTTTATCACGGAGCCTTTGAGGGTGTCCTTTTAACACTTCCGCTGCCCACCTTTGGCTCATTTGCCATGAAGGAGTTCCGAGTAGAGCACTTGCTTTGGTAGTCTCGTGTCTATGCGAACTATGTGGCCTGCCCAGTGGAGCTGATCAGTGCTTCAATGCTGGGGATTTTGGCCTGGCCAAGGATGCTAATATTAGTGCGTCTGTCCTCCCAGGGGATTTGTAGGATCTTGCGGAGACAGCATTGGTGGTATTTCTCCAGCGACTTGAAGTGTCTACTGTACATGGTCCACATCTCTGAGCCATACAAGATGTATAACTAATGTGCACATACATAATGTGTATACCCAATCCTTATTAATCTTCCCAAAGTGCATCTCCTCACACTTCTCTGAATTAAATTGCATTTGCCACTGCTCAGCCCACCTGACCAGTAGATTGATATTCTCCTACAGTCCATGACTTTCCTCTTCATTATGAACCACACAGCAAATTTTAGCTTTGTCTGCAAACTTCTTAAATTCCTATATTCAAATCTAAATCGTTGATATATACCACAAAAAGCAAGGGACCCAGTACTGAGCCCTGCGGAACCCCACTGGAAACATACTTCCAGTCACAAAAACATCCATCAACCATTACCCTTTGCTTCCTACCCCCAAGCCAATTTTGGATCCAACTTGCCACTTTGCCCTGGATCCCATGGGATTTAACCTTTGTGACCAGTCTACCATGTGGGTTCTCATCAAAAGCCTTGCTAAAGTCCATATACAATACATAGAGTGGGATAGAGTGGGAATTCCTACAGAGGAGGAAGGAGGATCTGCCTGGGCCTCCAATACTTGTAGTGCTTTGTGTTACTGGTAAATATTTAATTGAATCCACCTAACACATAAACTTGGTCTAGTAATCAGCTATAAGCTAAGTTAATTAAATACATAAATTTTAATAAACTAAGTAAATAAAACCAGATTATAAAGGGATGGCAGTGCAGGTGGTGTCCCGCAACTCCAACATGTGGGGGTTTGTGGAGAGCATCGCGATCCCGGACGTCCATATCTGCATTAAGTGTCTGCATCGCGAGGAGCTTCAGCTCAGAGTTGTTGAGCTGAGGTGCAGATATTGCGGGCATCAGTGACGGGGAGAGTTCTTTGGACACTTTGATCCAGGAGGCAGTCACAACCCTTAGGTTAGGTATTGTACAAGTCTGGTTAGTGGTCAGGGACAGGAGTTGTGTGACTGCAATTCATGCGGGTAAGGGGATCGCAGCCTTTGTCCTTGTCCAACAGGTATGAGGTTCTTGCTGTCTGTGTGGATGAGGGCAAAGTCTGCAGAGTGGATGAGCAAATTAACCACAGCACCATGGTATAGGGGGCCATTCCAGTGGTGGGGAGGGGGTTGGGGTGGGGGGGGAGTGAAAAGGAATGATGTAGTGAGAGGGAACAGTATAGTCAGGGGGATAGATACTGTTCTCTGGTAGCCGCGACAGGAAGTTCCAAGGCTGTGATGCCTGCCAGGGTTAAGGCTATCTCTCTTGCGTTGGGAGAAGAATTTGGAGTGGGAAGGGGAGGTTCCAGTTGTCGTGGTCCACATAGGAACCAACAACATAAGTAGAACTAGGAATGAGGTTATGCTAAGAAAGTTTGAGGAGCTAGGGTCCAAATTAACAAGCAGAACCTCAAGGGTAATAATTTCTAGATTGTGACCTGAGCCACGAGAAAAGTGGCATAGGAACAAGCAGAGATCAGAGAGTTAAATACGTGGCGTAAAGAGTGGTGTGGGAGGAAGGGGTTTTGATTCATGAGGCACTGGCACCAGTACTGGGGAAAAGGAAGCTGTTCCGCTGGGATGGTCTCCACTTGGGACCAGTGTCCTGGTGAATCGAAAATGAAGCAGTGTAGCAATTTGGGTAAAGATAAGCAGTGTGTGACAGGAAGGGGCAGAGTGTTTAACAAATAAGGTGAAAGCACGGAATAATAGTGAACAGTTAAAATTCAAGGCTCTTTATCTGAATGAAGCATTCGTTACGATAGCCTAATTAGTGGCATAAATAGAGATAAATGGTTTTGATCTAATAGCCACTACAGAGACATGGTTGCAAGATGACGAAGGTTGGAAACTACATTTTCCAGGGTTCTTGATGTCTAGAAAAGACGGACAGAATGGAAAAGGAGGAGCCCTGATAAAGGATGACAAGGACAGTCGTGAGAAAGGATCTTGGCACAGAAGATCAGGAAGTAACATCTGTATGGGTGGAGATAAGAAATAATGTAGTGGAAAACATTGGTGGGAGTAACTTATAGGCCCCCAAACAGTGGCTAAACTGTTGGACAGAGTATTAATCAACAAATAACAGGAGCTTGTGACAAAGGTAATACAATATTCATGTGGGTCTTTAATCTTCATATCGACTGGGCAAATCAAATTGGCAAAGGTAGTCTGGAGGACGAGCTCATGAAATGCATTCGAGGCAGTTTCCTCGAACAATATATCATGGAATCAACCAGGGAACAGACTATTTTGGATCTTGTGTTGTATAATGAGACAGGGTCAATTAGTAATCTCATAGTAAAGGATCTTCTGGGGAAGAGTGATCATAGTGTGATTAAAATTTCATGTTGAGTTTGATAGCGAAATACTTCAGGCGGAAACAAGAGTCTTAAACTTAAATAAAACCAATTACATAGAATCATAGTTTCAGCTCCTATTTTTTTTGAGCAACTAGTATCTTAGAAATCGCAATTCTCGGCATTTAGTTTGCTCCAATTCTGGTTAGTTAGAATAGTTTCATTTTAGAACAGTTTTTTTTTCAAAAGGGGGCGTTACCAGCCACTTACACCTGTTTTGCAAGTTTAGGCAGCGAAAACTTACTCCAAACTAACTTAGAATGGAGTAAATGACGATTTTTGTATGCTCAGAAAAATCTTGCCTACATTTTAGGAATTAGGTGCAGAGAGCGAGAGATGGGGCGGGGGGGAAGGGAAGTTAGAGGATTTTACAAAGCATTAAACATTTCACTTTTACCAATAAAGAGCCA
Source organism: Pristiophorus japonicus (assembly GCF_044704955.1). Lineage (NCBI taxonomy): Eukaryota > Metazoa > Chordata > Chondrichthyes > Pristiophoridae > Pristiophorus > Pristiophorus japonicus. The sequence continues at coordinate 280,962,396 of NC_091978.1, forward strand.
TCATCAATAATAAATGATAAATCAATTTTTTTTTTAATTTACTTTTCCTACCTCTCCATCGAAGCAGCGGCAGCAGGCACCGAGCTGCGATCTTTCGGCCGTTTGGCCAGGCATAAGGGCGGCCTGAAAAGCATCGGGAGGGCGACGTCCAAAGAGCCCAGCCACAGAGCAGAGCCCCAGCACACAGGCAGCAAAGCAAGCTTGCGATCTTTCGGCCGTTCAGCCAGGGGATAGGGGAGGCCTGAGAAACACTGGGTGGGAGAGCCAGCCAGCCAGCCAGCACGCACCTTTGAAAGTTTAATTTTTACTTCAAGTCGGGGTGCTGCATTATCAACGCCACGGGTTATGCAATGGTTCTCCATCAATTCACTACATAGGAGAGAATTGATTCGAGCTCACCGCACTAGGAACATCATAGCCAATAGGCTGATGGACAGGAAACCTTACCCACGTTGGCAATATCGAGTCAGGCATTCGTATCTGTACATGAGTGAGGCTGATTGTGTCAAAAGGCTGCTTTTCCGCAGAGAAGTTATCATTGAGATCTGTGATATGCTGAGAGCAGATTTACAGCCGAGAAGCAGAACGGCGACTGCCTTGTCTGTTGAAGTGAAGATTACAGCTGCACTTTCCTTCTACATCTCGGGATCGTTTCAAGCTACAACTGGAGATGTGTGCGCTATCTCTCAACGTGCAATACATGCCTGTGTTTGCCGGGTCACGGCTGCACTGTAGGTGCGGGGAAATGACTTCATCAAGTTCCCAATGACCGGCCAAGCAATGCATGACAGGGCTCTGGGGGTCTCAAAGATTTCTGGCTTCCCAAAGGTACAGGGCTGCATTGATTGTACCCACATCGCCTTGCGAGCACCTGTGGAGGATGCCGAGCAGTTCAGGAATAGAAAAGGTTTCCACTCCATCAATGTGCAGCTCTTTTGTGACGACAAGCAGCGCATCATGTCAGTCGATGCAAGATACCCTGGCAACACCCATGATGTGTTCATCCTACGCGATAGCGTTATATCTGACATGTTTCAGCAGCAGCCAGAAGGGCAGAGCTAGCTACTGGGAGACAAAGGGTATGGCCTCGCCACCTGGCTCATGACGCCCCTACGCATAACATGGATGGAAGCTGACCATCAATACAACATGTCGCACATTGCGACGCGCAGCATCATAGAGAGGACCATTAGCATCTTGAAACAGCGTTTCCGATGCCTGGACCATTCCGGAGGCCACTTGCAATACTCACGAGATTGTCAGTCAGTTCACTGATGGGTGCTGCATGCTGCATAACTTAGCCATCATGAGGCAGCAGGAGCTGGTAGTGGAACCAGAAGACCCACATGAGGGGAGAGTGCCTGATGATAGTAATTTGGAAGAGCAGGATGAGGATGATGATGACGATCAGGAAAGCATGCAAGTGCCTGATGCCGGAGCACGAGGTCGGAGGAGGGCGGTCCATCGTGCTCATTTAACGATTGCTCGAGCCCTGTGCCAGCAGCTCATCTGTGAACGCTTCAATTACTGATGCCTGAGGGCTCAGTGACCACTGTTCCGCATGGACATGTTTATTTTTTGGAGTTGTTCCTACGTTGTGTTGTGTTAATGGAACATGATTCACTTTTAATGTAAAAATATTTTATTGAAAAGTTCACAATGAAGATTGTGTGCAGTCCCATTTTATGGAGGCCAACTGAGGGGCAAACAACAAACCAGTTTGAGTTCTACTTTATAAAGATAGTAACCATATCCAGTCTGAATTTAAATTCTAGTGTAATAAAATATTTGTTGTATCAAATTTTACTTTAATATGACTCTTTAAGATCACTTAAAAACTTTAAGATCCCTTATAAACTTGTAAAGTTACAAAAGTTACAAAACAATTTCAATTTAAAAAAAGTTACTACAATTACATCAAGAACAAGAACAAAAGCAGCAAAGAAATGCTGCAACCATCTCTCATCCACATCTCGGTGAATGTTCACTTCTTCATGGGGGTGTAATTTGATTGGTCGGGCTGTGTGCCCTTATTGTAGCAGCTACCTCACCCAGGCCCTCCCTGACGGCCTGTGCCGTCGCTTGCACTCCCTCTGACATTCCCTCCCTCTTTTCCAGTGTCATTACTGCTATTTCTCCCGTCAGTACCATTACCTCTTCACCCACTGCACTGACGCTGCCCACGAGTGATCAGGTAAGGTCATTGCTCTCCACACCCAATGCCACAACCTGACACACATCTGTTGCATGCTGCATCTCAGGAGAGCGTATTGCCAATCTCCTTCTCCTCTGCCTGGGTCTGGCTCACGGCACCACTCCAGTGGGAGGCGCAGGCTGGGACGGTGGGGCACTGGGTGTTGCTGCCGGCACCACGGTGGAGCACTGGGTGTAAACTGCTGCATTACACCACCACCACCACTGGGACCCGCAACATCGGAATCTATGAAACCATAGAATGTCAGACCAGAACCTATGCAAGTGTTTGAAACACTAATGTTCGTTGATGTGGGCTCATAAATATTAAGTTCTAAAGTCTCCCCTGAAGACATTTCAGTCAACCCCTGCAGCCACCCTTGGTCTGGATCGTCCGCATCTGGTTCTTCTGTATGTTCAGGATCTTCAGGATTGGCATCATCATCTGTAAAATATAACAGAACAGTCAAATGTTTAGCAGCCCAGGAAGGGGCAGGATAGGTGGCATGAGTAGTCTCACACATAGCAGGCCAGGCAGCAGGTTGATTTGAAGGGCCACGATGCATTTTCAGGACTTGCCCTCTCCCTCGCGTATGGGCCCAGCTTGTGCTGTACTGATTGCTTTTCTCCATGAACGACTCATCAAAGCAGCTGTTCCAAGGGTATTGTGGATGCAGATTTGGCACGCTGCCTCCTGTTCGAGTTCGTTCCCTTTTGTTGTGAGCCAATTTCTTCTGCAAAAATTAAAATGTAACTTTTTACAGAGTGCGTCGTTCTGCAGGGTGGGACATAAACAGATGGTCACATTTACAATTTAGATTCCATTGAAAAATGAAAATATTACTTACACTAACTACTTGACCAAGGTCGTGCCATTTCTTTTTACACTGGCTTCCAGATCTCCTGGTATGCACCACTGCGCAGTAATCTTCTGCAACTTGGTTCCAGCATTTCTTCATTTCTTTGGGTGGCACGTTTGTGCGACCTCTGTTGCTGGTATCCAGCTTCTGCCATCTCTGCTCAATGACATTCACTAGTGTCTCCACTTCCTCATGCAAGAAATTCTTCGTTCTTGATGGATGTTGTTCCATTGCTGTATTGAATTGACACTCTGATTTTTCAAAACACACAGTCTTTATTTTGCATGCACCTATGCAGCACTTGTTCTGGAAGTTTAGCAGCAACAAATAGCACTCACTGATTCCAGCAGCTGATTTCTTCCACAGTACTGCGAACAGCACTCCTTCAGGCACAAATAATCAGTAAGAAGGCTTTACACAGCTCCACAAAACCAAAAATCACTCTGCTGCATGTCCCTTTAAAGATGGCCGATTGCCAATTTTTTTTGTGCCATTGCGCATGCGCGCACGCTCCAACGCGCATGCGCAACGCTGCCGGTACTCAAACTGACGCTGGGCCCTAGACCTGCCCCGCCGGAAGTGCTTGCTCACAACGCCTTTGCTCTGCCTCCAGCAGCTCGTGTGCCATGCCAAACTGCAAACGGGCCTACAGATATCGGAGAATTGCGAGGTAAGTATTTTCAGTTCTACAAATTAGGCGGGCCTCTTCGAGATGCGCTGTTCTACTGGCGGTCTGAAACTTGGGCCCATAGAATGGTTACAGCACAGAAGGAGACCATTCGGCCCGTCGAGCCCATGCAGGCTCTCTGCAAGAGCACTTCAGCTAGTCCCATTCCCTCGCCCTTTCTCCATAGCCCTGCAAATTTTATTCCTTAGTTACTTATCCAATTCCCTTTTGAAAGCCATGATTGAGTCTGCCTCCACTACCCTTTCAAGCAGTGTATTCCAGATCCTAACCACTCGCTGCATAAAAAAGTTTTTCCTCAGGTCGCCTTTGGTTCTTTCGCCAATCATCTTAAATCTGTATCCTCTGGTTCTCGACCCTTCTGCCATTGGGCCTGTGGCAGGTGATGTGAGAACCAACACGAGGGAAAAACCTACTTTACCTCGTCCTCACCAATTTACCTATCGCAGATGCATCTGTCTATGACAGCATTGACCACCGCACAGTATGAAGACAGGATTTTGTCTCCACAATGACTGAGGACACTCTCCATCATGTTGTGTGGCACTACCACTGTGATAAATGGGATAGATCTAGCAGCTCAAAATTGGGCATCCATGAGGCGCTGTGTGCCATCTGCAGCAGCAGAATTATATTGCACCACAATCTGTAATCTCATGGTCCGGCGTATCCCTCACTCTACCATTACCATCAAACCAGGGGACTGACCCTGGTTCAATAAGGAGTGCAAAAGAGTACATCAGGAGCAGCACCGGGTGTAACTAAAAATGAGGTGCCAACCTGGGGAAGCTGCAACATAGGACTACATGCATGCAAACCAGCAGAAGCAGCATGCTCTAGACAGAGTTAAGCAATTCCACAATCAACAGATCAGATCAAAGCTCTGCAGTTCTGCTATATCCAGTCGTGAATGGCGGTGTACCATTAAACAACTAACGGGAGGAGGAGGAGGCTCCATGAATATCCTCATCCTCAAGATGGTGGAGCCCAGTACGTAAGTGCAAAAGACAAGGCTGAGAAGTTTGCAACCATCTTCAGCCAGAAGTGCAGAGTGGATGATCCAGCTTGGCCTCCTCCTGAGGTCCCAATCTTCGCAGAAGCCAGTCTTAAGCAAATTCGATTCACTCCACATGATATCAAGAAATGGCTGAGCGCACTGAATATAGAAAAGAATACAGTCCCCAACAACATCTCGGATGTCATGCTGAAGACTTGTGCTCCAGAACTAGCCGTGCCTCTAGCCAAGCTGTTCCAGTACAGCTACAACACTGGTGTCTATCCAACAATGTGGAAAACTGCCCAGGGATGTCCACAAAAAGCAGGACAAATCCAATCCTGCCAATTATGGCCCCATCCGTCTACTCTCAATCGTCAGCAAAGTGATGGAAGGTGTTGTCGACTGTGCTATCAAGCAGCACTTACTCCGCAATAACCTGCTCACCGATGCTCCATTTTGGTTCCGCCAGGACCACTCGGCTCCAGACCTCATTACAGCCTGTGTCCAAACATGGACAAAAAAGCTGAATTCCAGATGTGAGTTGAGTGACTGCCCATGACATCAAGGCAACATTTGACCGAGGGTGGTGTCAAGGAGCCCTAGTAAAACTGAAGTCAATGGGAATCAGTGGAAAAACTCTTCACTGGCTGGAGTCAAACATAGCCCAAAAGAAGATGGTTGTTGTTGGAGGTCAATCATCAAAGCCCCAGGACATCCTCAGCAGTTCCTCAGGGCAATGTCCTAGGCCCAACCATCTTCAGCTGCTTTATCAATAACGTTCGACTGCATCATAAGGTCAAAAGTGGGAATGTTCGCTGATGATTGCAGTGTTCAGTGCCATTCGCAACTCCTCAGATAATGAAGCAGTCCATGCCCGCATGCAACAAGACCTGGACGACATTCAGGCTTGGGCTGATAAGTGGCAACTGTGCTGTACCTGTCCTGGGAGTGTTTGATGGGACAGTGTAGAGGGAGCTTTACTCTGTATCCCTCTATTCTGTCCCATCAAACACTCCCATGGGCAGCGTGGTGACATGCCACGCCAGAGAGCAGCGCGAGCTGGTGTAGGAGAGCGACGGCAGTGAAATGGGCGACTGGATTGGACGTCACCATAATCCAAGTCGCTGATTTGAGCGTGGGCAGGTACAGCTAGAGCAGCAAGGCCCGGGCGCAGGAGCGGCGAGGTTGGGGCACAAGAGCGGCGAGAGATCGTGGAGAGACGTGATTGGGGTCCAGGAGAGGCGTGAGTTCGGGGCCCAGCAGAGGCGAGGGCCCTGGGGCAGCACGGGCCAGCCCACACTGCAATATGTGTGCGCACTAAGTACGTACAGCAGAGCTGGTCTCCAGTCGTCTTGGTTAACCAAGACCTAGCTCTGTCAAGCCCATGTGGTGGTTGGTGTGCAACGGCCACCACACGTTAAAAAAAATCCACACAACTTTCACCCTTCAACATGTAGTTCGGGACCTGAAATATCAGGTCCCTCATTGAAACGCCTGTGAGCGCATCCCTTTTTGTTTTGGAAGCAAGTCATCCTTGATAGAGTATGAGAGGAAGCTTGCAGGGAACATAAAAACTGACTGCAAAAGCTTCTGTAGATATGTGAAGAGAAAATAATTAGTGAAGACAAATGTAGGTCCCTTGCAGTCAGAATAAGGTGAATTTATAATGGGGAACAAAGAAATGGCAGACCAATTGAACAAATACTTTGGTTCTGTCTTTACGAAGGAAGACACAAATAACCTTCCGGGGACCGAGGGTCTAGCGAGAAGGAGGAACTGAAGGAAATCCTTATTAGTCAGGAAATTGTGTTAGGGAAATTGGGATTGAAGGCCGATAAATCCCCAGGGCCTGATAGTCTGCATCCCAGAGTACTTAAGGAAGTGGCCCTAGAAATAGTGAATACATTGGTGGTCATTTTCCAACATTCTATAGACTCTGGATCAGTTCCTATGGATTGGAGGGTAGCTAATGTAACCGCACTTTTTAAAAAAGGAGGGAGAGAGAGAAAACAGCGAATTATAGACCGGTTAGCCTGAAATCGGTAGTGAGGAAAATGTTCGAATCAATTATTAAAGATGTAATAGCAGCACATTTGGAAATCAGTGACCGGATCGGTCCAAGTCAGCATGGATTTATGAAAGGGAAATCATGCTTGACAAAATTTCTAGAATTTTTTGAGGATGTAACTAGTAGAGTGGACAAGGGAGAACCAGTGGATGTGGTGTATTTGGACAAGGTCCCACACAAGAGATTAGTATGCAAAATTAAAGCACATGGTATTGGGGGTAATGTATTGATATGGATAGAGACTGGTTGGCAGACAGGAAGCAAAGAGTAGGAATAAACGGGTCCTTTTCAGAATGGCAGGCAGTGACTAGTGGGGTACCGCAAGGTTCAGTGCTGGGACCCCAGCTAGTTACAATATACATTAATGATTTGGACAAAGGAATTGAATGTAATATCTCCAAGTTTGCAGATGACACTAAGCTGGGTGGCAGTGCGAGCTGTGAGGAGGGTGTTAAGAGGAGGCTGCAAGGGTGACTTGGACAGGTTGGGTGAGTGGGCAAATGCATGGCAGATGCAGTATAATGTAGATAAATGTGAGGTTATCCACTTCGGTGGCAAAAACAGGAAGGCAGAATATTATCTGAATGGTGACAGATTAGAAAAAGGGGAGGTGTAACGAGACCTGGGTGTCATGGTACATCAGTCATTGAAAGTTGGCATGCAGGTACAGCAGGTAATGAAGAAGGTAAATGGCATGTTGGCCTTCATAGCGAGAGGAGGGAGGTCTTACTGCAGTTGTACAGGGCCTTGGTGAGATCACACCTTGAATATTGTGTTCAATTTTGATCTCCTAATCTGAGGAAGGACATTCTTGCTATTGAGGGAGTGCAGCAAAGGTTCACCAGAATAATTCCTGGGATGGCAGGACTGCTATATGAAGAAAGACTGGATTGACTAGGCTTATATTCAATGGAATTTAGAGGAATGAGAGGGGATATCATAGAAACATATAAAATTCTGACAGGATTGGACAGGTTAGATGCAGGAAGAATGTTCCCGATGTTGGGGAAGTCCAGAACCAGGGGACACAGTCTAAGGATAAGGGGTAAGCCATTTAGGACCGAGATGAGGAGAAACTTCTTCACTCAGAGAATTATGAACCTGTGGAATTCTCTACCACAGAAAGTTGTTGAGGCCAGTTCGTTAGATATATTCAAAAGGGAGTTAGATATGGCCCTTACGGCTAAAGGGATCGAGAGGTATGAAGAGAAAGCAGGAATGGGGTACTGAAGTTGCATGATCAGCCATAATCATATTGAATGGTGGTGCAGGCTCGAATGGCCGAATGGCCTACTCCCGCACCTATTTTCTATGTTTCTATGATACGAGGGACCGCCTAAGAAGAAGATAAGTGGCAAATAATGTTCGCACCTCACTTGCCAGGCAATGACTATCTCCAACGTGCGAGAGTCTAATCATTGCCCCTTGACATTAACCGGCATTACCATCGCCAAATCCCCCACCATCAACACCCTGGGGGTCACCATTGACCTGAAACATACTGGACCAGCCACATAAATACTTTGGCTACAAGAGCAGGTCAGAGGCTGGGTATTCTGCGGCGAGTGTCTCACCTCCTGACTCCCCAAAGCCTTTCCACCATCCACAAGGCACAAGTCAGGAGTGTGATGGAATACTCTCCACTTGCCTAGATGAGTGCAGCTCCAACAATACTCAAGAAGCTCAGCATCATCCAGGACAAAGCAGCCCGCTTGATTGGCACCCCATCCTCCACCTTCATCATTTGCTCCCTCCACCACCAACGCACTGTGGCTGCAGTGTGTACCATCTACAAGATGCACTGCAGCAACTCACCAGGGCTTCTTCAGCAGCACCTCGCAAACCCGCGACCTCTACCACCATGAAGGGCAGCAGATCCATAGGAACATCATCACCTGCAAGTTCCCTTCCAAGTTACACACCATCCTGACTTGGAAGTATATCACCGTTCCTTCATCATCACTGGGTTAAAATCCTGGAACTCTCTCCGTAACAGCACTATGAGAGTACCTTCACCACAAGGACTACAGCGGCTCACCACCACCTTTTCAAGGGCAATTAGGGATGGGCAATAAATGCTGGCCTTGCCAGCAATGCTCACATCCCACAAAACTTCATGATTTAGTGCAAGCACATCCTAATGCGGAAACCTTGAAGTTGCGGTCTGTCATTCACTGCTCCGACACAGGTTGCGCTCTGAGGAGAGGTTGGAAAAGTTAGGACTATCCTCATTGGAACAGAGAAAGTTATGAGGTGACCTAATTGAGGTTTTCATGATGAGAGGTTTTGATAGAGATTGGGTCAATAACCAGAGGTCATAGATTTAAAATCATTAGCAAAAGATCTAGAGGGGAGATGAGGAGAATTTTTTTCACCAGAATTGTTGGTACCTGGAATGCTCTACCTGAAAAGATGGTGGAAGCTGATTTCATAAATTATTTTAAAAGGGACTTGGTACTCGAGGATCAGGAACTTACAGGATTACGGACAAAAAGCGGGGGTGTGGGACTGAACACGACTGCCCTTTCAAAGAGACAGCATAGGCACAATGGGCCACATGGTCTCTTGTGCTGTCGGTTTCTATGGTTCGATAGACAGTGAATATTCTGTGGTTTTCTTTACAAAGCTCACTTTATTTTGGTGGTTTTGTGCTTTTGGGGACAGAAAAACCAGACTGACAAAGCAAAATGAGAATAGAGTGAAAAGACTTGGATTGCAAATAAAAGTTGTTAATTTGTGGGTACACCATGATTTTACTGTGCTATCTCTGGGTTCTGGTAATAAAGTGCAAGAGTATAAAAAGAAAGTAATTCATCTAGTCATCAGAACTCCTGAGCCAAATAACACATTTCCAGCCATTTTCGCTTGACCAGGATGATTCTAGGACTTGAATTAATTTTTCCCCTTTCCCCCAAATTGAGAGAGGACTTGATCTAGAGCTTTAAAATACTGCGTGGGGTGGATAATATAGAGGTAGGAATTTTATTTAACTCAAACTGTGATTGTAAAAATGAAGAACTTTAAAAATGTGAAAGATATAAGTCTAAATGTAGAGACAGATGATCAAACTCATTGTGGAACACGATTGTTCCAGTCCTCTTGGGACCATCTTGAATGACATTTCTGGAATGTAACTGGGCAGAGTTGAATAATGTGGATTGTCATGTTTGGAGAAGTAGCTTGGAGTTTTGCTTGAATACCTTGGAGTCATTTTTCTTGCATTTTTTATTTGTAAATGTTAACCAACCTTGGGATTAAAGGTACTTTTATTTCACTGGAGTACCATGGATTGCCAGTATTTGGATCTTGCACTGTAGAGAGCGCATTGCATTATAAATGAACCACCCTCAAACAATCAGCAAAGGAGTCCCACCTTTTAGTGCGTCGCCTGATCTGGAGTTAGAACATTCTGTCATAGAATCATGGAATAGTACAACACAGAAGGAACGCTTCACCCCATCGAGTCTGCGTCGGCTCTTTCAAAGATCCTCTCTCTCTCTCCCCCCTCTGATATCCTCTCTTTCCCCTCCAATCCTCTCTCTCCCCTCCTGTCCTTCCTCCCTCTCCCCTCCAATCCTCCCTCTCCCATTCTGTCCTTCCTCCCTCTCCCCTCCAATCCTACCTCTCTCTCCCCTCCGGTCCTCCCTCTCTCCTCTTCTCCCCTCTCTTCCCCCCAATCTCCTCTCTCTCTCTCCTCCCTCTAATATATTCTCCCCTGACGATCCTCCCTCTCGCCCCACTCTAAACTCCTCTTCCCACCCCCCCCCCCTCCAATCCTCCCTCTCTCTCCCCACCTTCCCTCCGATCCACTCTCCTCTCTCCCACTAGCCCCCCCACACTTTTTCGATCCTTGAAACCTTCCCGGCCATCAACGGATCCCCTGACCAGTCTTCTCCGCATGGAGCCGAGGAAAGCGTGGCCCACGGTGCAGGCTGCAACGATTACGTAGGATATACAACACAGAAACGGGCAAGTCGGCCCAACTCGTCCATGCCACATTTATGCTCTGCTCGAGCCCCCTCCCATCTATCCTCAATCGATCAGCAAAACCCTCTTCCCTTCTCCCTCATACTTATCTAGCCATCCCTTAAATGTGTCTATACTATTCACTTCAGCCACTCCCTGTGGTAGTGAGTTCCACATTCTCAACACTCTGGGTAACGAAGTTTCTTCTGAATTCCCTATTTGATTTCTTGGTGACTATCTTGTATTGATGGCCTCTAGTTATGCTCTTCCCCATAAGTGGAAACATTGTGCCTACTCTATCAAAACCTTTCATAATTTTAAAGATCTGTTAGGTCACCCCTCAGCCTTCTCTTTTCAAGAGAAAAGGAGCCCAGCTTGTTCATCCTTTCCTGATAGGTATAACCTCGCATTTCTGGTATTAATCTTGTAATTCGTTTTTGCACCCTCTCAAGTGCCTCTATATTCTTTTTAATAATCTTGACGACCAGAATTGTGCACAGTACTCCAAGTGTGGTTCAACCAAGGTTCGATACAAATTTCTATCCCTCTCGAAATAAACCCCCGTGCTCGGTTTGTTTCTTTATGACCTTATTAAACTGCAATGCTACTTTTAGTGATTTGTGTATTTGTACCCTGAGATCCCTTTGCTCTTCTACCACATTTAGATTCTCATTTTCCAAGTAATATGTGACCTCCTTATACCTCACATTTATCTGCGGTTGAAACTCATTTGCCAATTATATGCACATTATGCAATTTTATTAATATTGTTTTGTAATTTGTTGCAGTTCTTCTCAGTATTGACTCTCATTCCCCAGGCCCCAAATAATTGATGTCATCTGCAAATTTAGAATTAGTATTTTTGATTCCAAAGTCTAAATCGTTAACAGAAATTATGAACAACAGTGGTCCCAGCACAGGTTCTTGTGGGACCCCACTTTCCACGTTCTCCCACCCTTTACCCTTACCCTCTGTTTTCTGCATTGAAGCCAGCTAGCTATTCTAGTTATCTAGCTACTTGTCTCTGACTCCGCATTCTCTGACCTTGTTCATCAGTCTATTAAGTGGTACCTTATCGAAGGCCTTTTGAAAACCCAGATAAATTATATCTACCACATTACCTTTGTCTACTCTCTCTGTTACCACTTCAAAGAATTCAGTGAGGTTGGCCAAGCTGACTATTCACCATTATATATTTTGTATTATGTCTTGAATAAAGAGTTCGACTAGATACTGCAAGCTCACAGTAAGTGTGACCGTAGTCCTTTATTACAGATCTCAGAGTGCGCCTCCAGCCTGTGAGGCCTCCTTATATACAGGTGCTCCCAAGGGATTGTGGGATCCCTTGGGACTCCAGGGGGTAAGCCCTCTGGTGATTAAACATGGTAATTACAGGTTTACATACATAACATTTTGTTTCTCGATGTTCTGCTTCCTCCTTTAGTTGGGATTCCATTATTTTTCCAATCACCGATGTTAAGCTGATTGATCTATAGTTCCTTGGATATGTTCTGTCTCCCTTCCTACATGTGATCTGTTGGAAATAGCAGGTGGAATAGGTCAAATAGAATTTTCTGCTACTAGGTTTTAGTTTATTTTTACTTTTTTTTTGTCAAATGGCCACTGCTTGCGAAATTCACCTCGGTGGTTTTTCCGGCAGTCCCCACTTCCGTTGCTGCTGAACCCTCCAAAGTGCATCATCAAAGCGCGCACCGTCGATCTCCCGCCCCGAAGCAAAATTCACCTCACAAACTCTTGTGGCCGCCGCGCAGTGCCTCCGACAGTTTTTTCTGTCGGTGCACTGTGCTTGCAGTGTATGCAAAATGGCGGTGCGGCTGCCATTAAAGGGGAGGGCGCACTGCCACAACCGCCATCTTACTTTTTTTGTCGGCCGACTGCCATGTCGGCACGAGGATTATGCCCCTCCCCCCCCCCCCCCCACCCCATTGGGGTGGCCCAGTGAAACTCTCCCTGGTGGCCCAGTGGACCTAACTAAAAGAATCGAAGAGCTCGCAGCGGCTCTCCCCTTTAAGTGAAAGGGAGAGACGTGATGATGCGCCAGCCTGATGCCGTCATCAGTGCTACGCTGATGAGTGACAGCGGCGGACAGTACATCCGCCCCTCTGATGACTGATCATCTGCTCTCCGCCCACTTCCGCCTCCATTATGACCGACTTCCGGCCCGCTCGAGAAAAAAAAGACAAAGAGCTGAATTTTGCGCAAGAGGTCACCATATCCACCGCGATGGTGAAAACACGGCAGGTGCGCCATGTTTCCAGCAGAGGTGAATTCTGGCCCCCATGCCTTTCTCGTCCGCTTTACAAACCAATGAATTATATTTGAACTGCTTGTTTTCTAGGTAAACACAACATCCAATTTATACGCAGCAAGGTCCCACAAACATCAATAAATTGAGAGATAAATGTTAATCAGGATAGCAATATAACTTCCCTGCTCATATTCAAATAGAGCCATTCGATCTTTTACAGTCATCCGAGCAGGCAGGCAAAGCCTCGGAAAGTGCAATGTGTTTATCCACTTTTAGCTTGACGGTTATTTAGATCTGGGAGACTGGTGTCCATGAACCAGCTCCCGCATTTACTCCCTTATCCCATCAATAGAATCGTACATTCACAAAAAAATAGTTTTATGATTGTGTGGTGGCCTAAGGGAGCCAAATTTAATAGTGTGAAAATGGGTGCTGGCTCAAACACCTGGAATCAGATAAAAGGAGACACCAATATAAAACTGGCTCTGTTTTCTATGAGGGTCATTTTCACCTTCACTGCCTGGGCAGTAAACTGGTAGAGCAGATCGCATATCCGTTATAGAACCAGTCCAATTTTTATTTCTGGACATGTCTTCTACTTCCCATTTGTTTTCAAAATGGTTACACTTGAGTCTCATCACTTTATATTTCAACGGTTTTGAAAATGATTATCTGCCTTCCCATCACAGCTCTTACATTTCTCAAATTGTTTCATTGCTATTTGCAATAGACTTTTGTAATATATTTTTTGACTTTGCAACAACTTTAATCTTTTCTATTGGTTTGTTTTCTCTAGCTGTCCTCATTTTCTTCCAATGATAGGTCATCAATTTTTTCTAGTGCATTTTGTGAGGTTCTGTTTGTGTTTTTCTGCTTTTTTAAAACTGACCATTATGTATTTTAGCCATTTGTGAGACAAACTTAAAGTCCGTTAACAAATCCCATTTTGTTTTTCGATTGCTTAAATTATTGCTTTTTACTTCTTACAGCTGCTCTTATTTCGACTTACTTGTATTTATCCTTCTTTGCATATATATCCTCCAGTACCTGCATACCTACCTGGCTCTTTCTGCTCTTGGAATTCAACAGGAGCTTCATCCAGTATTTGGTATATCCCCTTCTCCCTCCTGGATGAATTTCCAAAATGGTGATTTTATATAGTTCTTGAAAACTTCTTTAGGTGGGTAGATGTGGTGGAGAACAAGTGTTTAAAGAGAGCTACGGTGACCTGTTTGTATAGCTTAACATTTCTAATAACAAATGGGCTGATACATATTCCATCAGCTCCTTTTCTGTCAGCCAAACTTTTGCCAGCAGTTAAGAGTTGGAGCAGGCAGTGTGGGCACAGCTGATCAGTAGCATTGCTCTCAGGAATATTCTAAATCCTGCGCTGCGTCGTGCAGAATGATTGTGATATCACAAGACACATACCATTTCCTGTATGAAAGGGAAGGGAAGGCAATCTGCTCCCACTGCAGTGTAGGTCAATACAATGTTGGATTTTTTTTTTGTATGAAAGATGTGTGTGTTATTGTATGAAAAATAACTGTCTTGATTGGTGGCCTTTCCCGGCCTGTCAAATGTGAATTCAATGTAGGGTATTTGCCCATTCAGAAAGAACTTGCACTTAAACTGAGCATTACCACCTCTACGGGACATCCCAAAACACTTTGGGAGTGAAGTGCAGTCACTGTTATATAGGTAAATGCAACAGTCAATTTGTGCAGAGCAAGGTGCCACAAACAGCAAATAAGTGAATGAATGAATGACTAGATAATCTGTGTTTGGTGATATTGATTGAGGAGAAATGTTTCCCAGAATCCAGGAGAACTCCTTGCTTTTCAAATAATGGCATGGAATCTTTTACATCCACCTGAGCAAGTATGTCGAGCCTCACTTTAACACCTCATCCAAAAGACGGCTTCTCTGACAATGCAGCACATCCTCAGTACTTTACGGAAGGGTTATGTGTTTAATTCCATAGCGAGGCATGAATCCATGACCTGATTCAGAGCTGAGGAGTTACAACTGAGCCAAACTATACTTTAGGTTAATTTTGACCCTGTGAATCTCAGAACTGGAAATTTAAATGATCTACATGGTAAATTCGGGCCTACTCATACTGCTCATTTTTTAATTCAATTCCCATTTTGATAATCTCAGTATGGTCGTTTTATTACATATGAAATTTACAAAATACTGAGAGAATTGCCACAACTCAAATATACCTTGCTTGTGAGAGATTCCATCCATCCCCCTTTGTTTTCCTCCATACCTCCAATTTTATGCAGAAAAAATCTGCGGTCAACAATGTCCTAAGTGTTCTATTTCTCTTACTGATGTTTGGTTCTTGCACTGGATAAATTGGCCTTTTTAGTGAGAAAGGCTGTTGAACTGCTGGTGCTTGATAGTGTAAAGCTGTTATAAATGAAGCTCAGTTTATCTTTGTGATGTACTGAAACCATAGATCAAAGATATGCCAACATATTTTGTCTACTGGGGTGGGAAATGAAAACTGAAGCTGCTGCTTTGTGACTTTGTCTGAAACTTCTAATGATCTTTACTGAGATTGAAATGGAGACACAAGACAGGCACTACACCCACAGTCAAATTGTCAGTTATCATAAATCTATCTGCTCCTTGTAGAATACCAGTGAAATCAGACATGAGAAAAGGCTGTCTGGAATGTCTTTTTATCTTGTGTGGTTTAGTTGATTTTATCCACTCCAGGGTTTGGTTGCTGGTTAAAGGGATCTGCAGTAGTCTAACTCCAGATTTGATCATTTTGCTCACTGTTGTATGCATTGAGTTCTCTTTGTTCTCCTTTATTCCCTTTTCCCTTTCCCTACTTGGATGTTGCCAGTGATTTTATTCCTAACTTTTCAAACTACTACTTTTTTTTAATAAGTTTTGGAAAAAATTTGAATATAAAACTATGTAGTACATACTAGCCCAAAATATGAAGTTCGAGGCTGATTATAAATTAAGATCTAACACTGAATGATTTAAACAAAGCTTCTTTGTAAAACTATTGTAAATTTTGTATTCCTAAAACATTGAGTGCTTTAAATATCAACTGACTTTGATTGCTTCTCTTGCACACTGATGTTTACATTTTTCTTTTTTTTTTCAAACATTTGTATGCTGCAAGCGTATTATTATTTTCCTGAATAGCTCTTCAGTTCATAACACTAAGGGTCTGTTGAATGTGAGTATTATTTAGGGTGCTTCATACTAGGCTTATTGCTGTGCAGTGTTTTTCAGCTGTTTCTGCTCATTACCATACAGCTGGCCTGTAGAGTAAAGTGACAGGCAGTGGCTAACACTGTCTGTCTGGATAAGAAGCATTTAGCAACACTGGCGGTGGCAGATGGAGGCTTCAGTTGGAAGTGATTATACAGATAACAGACTACATTAAGAATCAGTCTTTTGAAGTTAAGGTCTGCTACGTAGATTTTGCAATGCAGTTTTACAGAATTCTCTTCACAATGATTTGAAGAAAGTAATTGTGGAGGTCGTTCGATACACTTTTATTATCGCACCATTTAGAGGAAGTTAGAAATATTAAAAATTCGTAGTAAAATCTTTATCATAACAACTGCAAAAGTTCTTGGATGTATTTTATTGCTATTGCAGGGTGACTTAACAAAACAATATGTTGTGTACCAGTTGCAACCTTCCTATTCGGATCTGGACAAAACCAGTGAAATATTTTAAATTATCAAACACGTTTGAAAAGTCAGAAGTCCGTAGTATTCCTGTTTAATGCTTCATTAAAAAAAATAAGAATGGGGTCTGCTAGATTGAAATTTTAGAGTCCATTATAATTTAGGAAAAAGGGCACTTGTCCAGTGTCCCAGGTTTAGGTTTGAGTTTGGCTGGAAAAGTTAATGAAAGGTCCATTTTAATGTGTTTAGTTTGAAGAATATTCATTCAAACATATGTTGGATATAGTATAATATTCTTCCAATCTTACTCCTCACTACACTATGAAAGCACAACGTTTATTATGCCTTCCGTCCATGCTGAAAACGTTTCTTTTGTCTGGAGTCTCTTTGAGGTCCCTCTTTGTCACACCTGCTTACCTCCTGAACCTCTTCTGGGCTGCAGACAAGCCCTGTAGTACGATCCCTTAGTCCCACAGCCATGTCTATAAACAACAAAGGGGCATGCCATATTAGATTTAGTAATGAGTAATGAGCCAGATTTAGTTAACAGCCTAATGGTGCATGTACATTTATCTAATAGCAATCATAACATCCCAGGGTTAGCACATTGCAGATGCCCTAACTGTAATCTTCCAAAGTTCTCTCAATTCAGGAACCATCCAAATTGTGCATGTCACTCCGCTATTTAAGAATGGTGAGCAGGAAACCAGGGAATTATAGACCAGTTAGCCTAACATCTGTTGTCGGGAAATTATTAGAGTCTATAATTAAGGATAGGGAGACTGAACACCTCAAATTTTCAGTCGGTCATGCCTAACAAATCTGATTGAATTTTTTGAAGAGGTGACTAAAGTAGTGGACAGGGGAATGTCTATGGATGTTATTTATATGGACTTTCAAAAGGCATTTGATAAAGTCCTACATAAAAGACTGTTAACTACGGTAGAAGCCCATAGAATTGAAGGCAAATTATTGACCTGGTTAGGAAATTGGCTGAGCGGCAGGAGACAGAGTAGGGATAATTGGCAGGATCTGTGTTGGGGCCTCAACTATTCACAGTATTTATTAACAACTTAGATGATGGCATAGAAAGCCACATATCCAAATTTGCCGATGACACAAATATAGGAAACATTGTAGGCAGTGCAGATGAAAGCATAAAATTACAAAGGGATATCGATAGATTAAGTGAATAGGCAAAACTGTGGCAAATAGATTTCAATGTAGGCAAATGTGAGGCCATCCACTTTGGATCTAAAAAGGATAGAACAGGTACTTTCTAAATGGTGAAAAGCTAAAAGCAGTGGATATCCAAATAGATTTGGGGGTCCAGATACATAGATCATAAAATTGTCATGAACAGGTACAGAAAATAATCAAAAAGGCTAATGGAATGCTGGCCTTTATATCCAGAGGACTAGAATACAAGGGGGTAGAAGTTATGCTATAGCTCTACAAAACCCCAGTTAGACCACACCTGGAGCAGTTCTGGGCACCACACCTTAGAGGGAGTGCAGCGTAGGATACCTGGACTCCCAAGGGTTAAATTACGAGAAGCGATTACACAAATTAGAATTGTAATCCCTAGAATTTAGACAGTTGAGGGGTGATCTGATTGAAGTTTTCAAGATATTGGCCCAGAAATTGCGGTTGGATGTTTCCCGCGGGCGGGTACCTCTGACGCAAAAATGTCTATGAAAGTACCCGATGATCCCGGAGGTTCGTAGACTTGCGGTCCTGGTCCTCTACGCGAAGGCCTTCATAGGGGCACATGTATCCCAGGAGTGTAAGGGTTTCGTACGCATCAATGGGATCATGTGGGCCAGCCCAACCTATCAGAGTAGATACGGAACCACCATAAGTATGAATGGGAATACCCCCAAAATCACAAACACTGAAAATAACTTTTTTAAAAACACCATCACATATTTCAAATTAATAAAAATGGAATTTAATTAATTTACATATTTTAAAGGGTCTAAAAATAAACTTACCTTGTTTAACAGGATTTTAAATGTTTAAATTATTTTTTTACTGTATTTTTCGCCACTTTAAAAGTCTTACGCTGATAAACTTCAAGAAAATATTTTTAGTCAGTATTGAACAAGCCCAAGACGAGAGGGGGGGGCGGTTGTGCATTTAGTTTTGGGGAATGAAGCTGGGCAAATGGAAAGGGTATCAGTGGGAGAGCACTTGGGTGCCAGTGACCATAATTCAGTCAGATTCAATTTAGTCATGAATAAGGACAAGGATAGAGCTGGAATAAAAGTCCCAAATTGGGGAAAAGCTAACTTTGCTAAGTTGAGAAGTGATTTGGCCACAGTGGCCTGGAAACAGCTACTTTACTTGTAGGTAAATCAGTGTCGGAACAGTGGGAGGCATTCAAGAAGGAGATCCAGAGGGCTCAGGCCAAACATGTGCCCTTAAAGAAAAAGGGTGGGAATAACAATTCAAGAGCCGCCTGGATGTCGAGGGACTTACAGGGGAGGATAAAGAAAAAAAGGGAAGCGTATGTCATATACTGAAAGGTAAATACTGTAGAATCTTTGGAGGAATATAGAAAGTTCAGAGGTAAAATTAAAAAGGATATTAGGAATGCTAAGAGAGAGCATGGAAAATTCTTGGCAAGTAAAATTAAGGAAAACCCAAAGATGTTCTATAAATATATTAAGAGCAAGAGGATAACTAAAGAAAGGGTAGGTCCTTTTAGAGACCATGAGGGTAATCTCTGTGTGGAGGCGGAAGATGTTGGTATGGTTCTTAATGAATACGTTGTGTCTGTTTTCACAAAGGAAAGGGGCAATGCAGATACTGTTATCGAGGAGGAGTATGAAAATCTGGATGAAATAAACATAGTGAGAGAGGAGGTATTCAGGGGTTTAGCAGCTTTGAAAGTAGATAAGTCCCCAGGTCCGGATGAACTGCATCCCAGGCATTTGAGCGAAGTAAAAGAGGAAATAGCAGAGGCCTTGACCATCATTTTCCAGTCCTCTTTGGATTTGGGCATGGTGCCGGAGGACTGCTAATGTGGTACCCTTGTTTAAGAAGGGAGAAAGGGATAGGCTGAGTAATTACAGGCCTGTCAGCCTAACCTCCGTGGTGAGAAAATTATTAGAAAAAATCCTGAAAGACAGGATAAATCTATATTTAGAAAAGCAAGGATTAATTAGGGACAGTCAGCACGGATTTGTTAAGGGAAGATCGTATTTGGCTAACCTGATTGAATTTTTCGAGGAGGTAACCAGGAGGGTCAACGAGGGTTGTGTGTACAATGTATTGTATATGGACTTTAGCAAAGCTTTTGATAAGGTCCCACATGGTAGACTGGTCACGAAGGTTAAAGCCCATTGGGATCCAGGGCAAAATGGCAACTTGGATCCAAAATTGGCTTCGAGGTAGGAAACAAAGGGGTAATGGTTGATGGATGTTTTTGTGACTAGAAGGATGTTTCCAGTGGGATTCCGTAGGGCTTAGTACTCGGTCCCTTGCTTTTTGTGGTATACATCAATGATTTAGATTTGAATATAGGGAGTATGATTAAGAAGTTTGCAGATGGCACTTAAGTTGGCTGTGTGGTTGATAATGAAGAGGAAAGTCATGGACTGCAGGAAGATATCAATCTACTGGTCAGGTGGGCAGATGGAATTTAATTCGGAGAAGTGTGAGGTAATACGCTTGGGGAAGGCTAATAAGGAAAGGGTATACACATTAAACAGTAGGCCATTTGAAGTGTAGATGAACAAAGGGACCTTGGAGTGCTTGTCCACAGATCCCTGAAAGTAGCAGGCCAGATGGATAAGGTGGTGAAGAAGGCATATGGAATGCTTGTCTTTATTGGCTGAGGCATAGAATACAAGAGTAGGGAGGTTATGCTTAAATTGTATAATACTCTGGTTAAGCCACAGCTGGAATACCGCGTGCAGTTCTGGTCGCTGTATTATAGGAAGGATGTGATTGCACTATAGAGGGTGCAGAGGAAATTTACTAGAATGCTGCCTGAAATGGAGAATCTTAGCTATGAGAACAGATTGGATAGGCTGGGTTTGATCTCATTGGAACAGAGGAGGCTGGGAGGGGATCTCATTGAGGTGTATGAAATGTTGAGGGGCCTGAATATGGGGGATAGCAAGGGCCTATTTCCCTTTGTAGAGGGGTCAATTACAAAGGGGCATCGTTTTAAGGTGGTTGGTGAAAGGTTCAGAGGGGATTTGAGAGGAAGCTTCTTCACGCGGAGGGTTGTGGGGGTCTGGAACTCACTGCCTGGATGGGTGGTGGATGCAGAAACCCTCACCACATTTAAAAGGTGCTTGGATGGGCACTTAAAGTGTCGTAACCTGCAGGGTCACAGATCTAGAGCTTGGTAAGTGGGATTAGACTGGATAACCTCTTATTGGCTGGCGCAGATATGATGGTAAGTAGTGCAGGGAACTGAATACGGTCAGGATGATCTCCTAGACTAGTTTCAATCACCTGGATGGGTCGAAGAGGAATTTTCCCAGATTTGTTTCACAATTGGCCTGGGTTTTTGTCTTTTTTTGCCTCTCCCAGGACATCGCATGGCTCCGGTTGGGGTGGAGTGTAGAATGTTGCGGTGCAAAAGGTGCCGCAGTTGTGCGGGGCGGACTGGTTGGGCTAGATGCTCTTTGCCTTTCTGCCATTGTTCATTGTTAGTAGGTTTATATGTAACATAAGAAATACGAACAGGAGAAGGCCATACGCCCCTCGAGCCTGCTCCGCCATTCAATAAGATCATGGCAGATCTGATCATAGACTCGGCTCCACCTCCCTGCCCGCTCCCCATAACCCCTTATCCCTTTATCGTTTAAGAAACTGTCTATGTCTGTCTTAAATGTATTCAATGTCCCAGCTTCCATAGCTCTTTGAGGCAGCGAATTCCACAGATTTACAACCCTCTGAGAGAAGAAATTTCTCTATCTCAGTTTTAAATGGGCGGCCCCTTAGTCTAAGATCATGCTCTCTGGTTCTAATCTTTCCCATCAGTGGAAACATCCTCTCTGCATCCACCTTGTCAAGCCCCCTCAAAATCTTACATGTTTCGATAAGGTCACCTCTCATTCTTCTGAATTCCAATGAGTAGAGGCCCAACCTACTCAACCTTTCCTCATAAGTCAACCCCCTCATCTCCGGAATCAACCTAGTGAACCTTCTCTGAACTGCCTCCAAAGCAAGTATATCCTTTCGTAAATATGGAAACCAAATCTGCAAGCTGTATTCCAGGTGTGGCCTCACCAATACCCTGTATAGCTGTAGCAAGACTTCCCTGATTTTATACTCCATCCCCTTTGCAATAAAGGCCAAGATACCATTGGCCTTCCTGATCACTTCCTGTACCTGCATACTATCCTTTTGTGTTTCATGCGTAAGTACCCCAGGTCCCGCTGTACTGCACCACTTTGCAATCTTTCTCCATTTAAATAATAACTTGCTCTTTGATTTTTTTTCTGCCAAAGTGCATGACCTCACACCTTCAGGGCTGCTGACTGAGGGCCGTGTGCCTCTTTGTTGGCCGGCATGGACACGATGGGCCGAAATGGCCTTATTCTGCGCTGTAGATTTCTCTGCTTCTAAAATCAGGCCTAAAGTCTGCTTTTATCAGTCGTAAGAATTTGAAGGACATTTGCTGGGCAGGCGTTGGGCAAATAGCCCAGCTCTCCGCCCCGCGGAGTCCCTTTAGTTTCGAATATGTGCGCTCTGTCAAAATAATTTTTGACATCGCAAGTGCCAGGTTTAGGCACACGCGCTTCGCATACCTAAACTCAGAACTTGTGGGGACCCCTCGGACGCGTGCGCACCTTGTACGCGCCCGTGGGGAGCACGATTTCAGGCCCTTTAAGGAGAACAGGTAGGGTAGATAGAGAGAAACTATTTCCACTGCCTGGGGAGCCTTGGACTAGGGGCATAGTATAAAAATTAGAGCCAGACCTTTCAGGAATGAAATTAGGAAACACATTGACACACAATGGATGGTAGAGGTTTGGAACGCTCTTAGAGAAACATAGAAATTTACAGTGCAGAAGGAGGCCATTCCGGCCCATCATGTCCGCGCCGGCCGACAAAGAGCCACATGGCCCTTGGTCAGCAGCCCTAAAGGTTGCATATAAACCTATGAACAATGACGGAAAGGCAAAGAGCACCCAGCCCAACCAATCCGCCTCACCACAACTGTGACACCCCTTCTACTAAAACATTCTACACTCCACCCCACCCCAACCGGAGCCATGTGATCTCCTGGGAGAGGCAAAAACCAGATTAAAAACCCAGGCCAATTTAGGGAGAAAAAAATTTGGGAAAATTCCTTTCCGACCCATCCAGGTGATTGAAACTAGTCCAGGGTATTAAAAGAGATGCCGGAAGTTATAGCAGATGCATTCGTTATAATCTACCAAAATTCTCTGGACTCTGGGGAGGTACCAGCGGATTGGAAAGCAGCTAATGTAACGCCTCTGTTTAAAAAAGGGGGCAGACAAAAGGCAGGTAACTATAGGCCGGTTAGTTTAACATCTGTAGTGGGGAAAATGCTTGAAACTATCATTAAGGAAGAAATAGCGGGACATCTAGATAGGAATAGTGCAATCAAGCAGATGCAGCATGGATTCATGAAGGGGAAATCATGTTTAACTAATTTACTGGAATTCTTTGAGGATATAACGAGCATGGTGGATAGAGGTGTACCGATGAATGTGGTGTATTTGGATTTCCAAAAGGCATTCGATAAGGTGCCACACAAAAGGTTACTGCAGATGATAGAGGTACGCGGAGTCAGAGGAAATGTATTAGCATGGATCGAGAATTGGCTGGCGAACAGAAAGCAGAGAGTCGGGATAAATGGGTCCTTTTCGGATTGGAAATCGGTGGTTAGTGGTGTGCCACAGGGATCGGTGCTGGGACCACAACTGTTTACAATATACATAGATGACCTGGAAGAGGGGACAGAGTGTAGTGTAACAAAATTTGCAGATGACACAAAGATTAGTGGGAAAGCGGGTTGTGTAGAGGACACAGAGAGGCTGCAAAGAGATTTGGATAGGTTAAGCGAATGGGCTAAGGTTTGGCAGATGGAATACAATGTCGGAAAATGTGAGGTCATCCACCTTGGGGGAAAAAAACAGTAAAAGGGAATATTATTTGAATGGGGAGAAATTACAACATGCTGAGGTGCAGAGGGACCTGGGGGTCCTTGTGCATGAAACTCTTTTTTGGAGTTTATCTGAAAAACATAAAACATTAATCGGTGCCACCCGACCTGGATGACACACCAGACATTTACAAGGCCCCTTTTTTTTTCTTTTTTTGTGTTTTTTTTTTGTGTTTTTCTTTTTTTGTTGTTTTTTTTGGGGCACTAAAATCACACTTTTTCCTCCAGTGCCCCCTATAAAAGGGGAGGGGGACACTAAAAGCACCGGCAATTAAAACAAATTAAACTTTAAAACGTAAAATCAAATTAAAATTTGGTTGCCGGGCGTGATGATGCACTCCAGTCCCTCCAGTGCCCACCTCTCGCGGAAGGCCGCAAGCGTACCGGTGGACACCGCGTGCTCCATCTCCAAGGACACCCTGGACCGGATGTAAGAGCGGAAGAGAGGCAGGCAGTCAGGTTGAACGACCCCCTCGACCGCCCGCTGCCTGGATCGGCTGATGGTCCTTGTGCATGAAACTCTTTTGAGTTTACCTGAAAATAAACATAAACATTAAAACCATGCCACCCGCCTGGGTGACACAGCAGACATTTTCAAGGCCCTTTTTTTTTCCTTTTTTTTTTGGTTTTTTTTTTTGGGGCGCTAAAATCAAAAATTTTTCCAGTGCCCCCTACAAAAGGGGAGTCCTTGTGCATGAATCCCAAAAAGTTAGTTTGCAGGTGCAGCAGGTAATCAGGAAGGCGAATGGAATGTTGGCCTTCATTGCGAGAGGGATGGAGTACAAAAGCAGGGAGGTCCTGCTGCAACTGTATAGAGTATTGGTGAGGCCGCACCTGGAGTAGTGCGTGCAGTTTTAGTCACCTTACTTAAGGAAGGATATACTGGCTCTGGAGGGGGTACAGAGATGATTCACTAGGCTGATTCCGGAGATGAGGGGGTTACCTTATGATGATAGATTGAGTAGACTGGGTCTTTACTCGTTGGAGTTCAGAAGGACGAGGGGTGATCTTATAGAAACATTTAAAATAATGAAAGGGATAGACAAGATAGAGGCAGAGAGGTTGTTTTCACTGGTAGGGGAGACTAGAACTAGGGGGCACAGCCTCAAAATACGGGGGAGCCAATTTAAAACCGAGTTGAGAAGGAATTTCTTCTCCCAGAGGGTTGTGAATCTGTGGAATTCTCTGCCCAGGGAAGCAGTTGAGGCTAGCTCATTGAATGTATTCAAGTCACAGATAGATAGATTTTTAACCAATAAGGGAATTAAGGGTTATGGGGAGCGGGCGGGTAAGTGGAGCTGAGTCCACGGCCAGATCAGCCATAATCTTGTTGAATGGCGGAGCAGGCTCGAGGGGCTAGATGGCCTACTCCTGTTCCTAATTCTTATGTTCTTATGTAGGAGATCACCCTGGCCGTATTCTAAACCCTGCAGTACTTACCATTATATCTGCTCCGTCCAGCAAAAGGTCATCTAGTCTAATACCAATTACCAGCTCTAGGTCCATAACCCTGCAAGTTACTGCACTTTAAGTGCCCGTCCAACCGTCTCTTAAAAGTGGTGAGGGTTTCTGCATCCACCACTCTTCCAGGCAACGAATTCCAGATCCCCACAATCCTCTGCGTAAAGAAGCCTCCCCTCAAATCCCCTCTAAACCTTAAAACTATGCCCCCTCGTAATAGACCCCTCCACCAATGGAAATAAACCCTTACTATCCGCTATGTCCAGACCCCTCAATGAGGTCTCCTCTCAAACTCCTCTGTTCCAATGAGAACAAATCCAGCCTATCCAATCTGTCCTCATAATTAAGATTCTCCATTCCAGGCAGCATCCTAGTAAATCTCCTCTGCACCCTCTCTAGTGCAATCACGTCCTCCCAATAATACGGCAACCAGAACTGCACGCAATATTCCAGCTGTGGCCTAACCAAAGTATTATATAATTGAAGCATAACCTCCCTGCTCTTATATTCTATGTCTCGGCCAATAAAAGCAAGCATTCCGTATGCCTTCTTAACCACCTTATCCACCTGGCCTGCTACTTTTAGTGATCTGTGGACAAGCACTCCAAGGTCCCTTTGTTCATCTACACTATTAAGTGGCCTACCGCTTAATGTGAATACCCTTTCCTTAACAGACCTCCCAAAATGCATCACCTCACACTTCTCTGAATTAAATTCCATTTGCCACTGCTCTGCCCACCTGGCCAGTAGATTGATATCCTCCTGCAGCCCATGACTTTCTTCTTCATTATAGACCACACAGCCAATTTTAGTGTCGTCTGCAAACTTCTTAATCATACTCCCTATATTCAAATCTAAATCGTTGATATATACCACAAAAAGCAAGGGTCCCAGTACTGAGCCCTGCAGAACCCCACTGGAAAGATCCTTCCAGACACAAAAACATCCATCAATCATTAACCTTTGCTTCCTACCTCCAAGCCAATTTTGGATCCAACTTGCCACTTTGCCCTCCAAAGATTCTACAGTATTTATCTGTCAGTATATGACTTAAGCGTCACTTTTTTCCTTAATCCTCCCCTGTAAGTCCATAGACATCCAGGGAGCTCTAGAATTATTTTTCCCAACCTTTTTCTTTAAGGGCACATGTTTGGCCTGAGCCTTCCAGATCTCCTCCTTAAATGCCTCTCACTGTTCTGACACTGATTTACCCACATGTAGCTGTTTCCAGTCCACCATGGCCAAATCACACCTTAACTCAGCAAAATTAGCTTTTCCCCAATTTGGAACTTGTATTCCAGGCCTATTCTTGTCCTTATCTATAACCAACTTGAATCTGACTGAATTATGGTCACTGGCACCCAAGTGCTCTCCCACTAATACCCCTTCAACCCGCCCAGCTTCATTCCCCAAAACTAAATCCAAGACCGCCCTCTCTCATGTTGGGCTTGCTACATACTGACTAAAAAAGTTCTGTTGAATGCATTTCAATAATTCCGCACCCTCTATACCCTTCACACTAAATTTGTCCCAATCAATATTTGGATAGTTAAAATCCCCTACTATTACTACCGTATGGTTTTTGGACTTCACAGCAATTTGCCTACATATTTGCTCCTCTATCTCCCTCTCACTGTTTGGGGGTCTATAATACGTGCCCAGCAGTGTGATCGGCCCTTTTTTATTTTTCAATTTGACCCATATGGCCTCATTTAATGATCCTTCTAACATATCATCCCTCCTCACCGCTGTAATAGTTTCTTTACTCAGTACCGCAACCCCCCGCCCCCTTTTTACCCCCCTCTCTATCTTGTCTAAAAATCCTGTAGCCAGGAATATTTATCTGCCAAACCTGCCCCTCTTTCAACCATGTTTCTGTAATGGCTATAATGTCATACTTCCAAGTGTCTATCTGTGCTCTTAGCTCCTCCGCCTTATTCGCTATGCTCCTTGCATTAAAGTATTTACCATTCAGCACAGGAAGACCTCCTTGCTTACTACATACTAAATCCTGTTTCCTCTGTCTTGCAGATTCGCTTTCTAGATTCCTGCTGTCCAATTTGAGCTTCCTTCCCTTTTGAATTCATTCTCAGGTTCCCATCCCCCTGCCAAGCTAGTTTAAACTCTTCCCAACAGCACTAGCAAAACTCCCCGCAAGGGTATTGGTCCCGGCGATGTTGAGGTGCAACCCGTCCGGTTTGTACAGGTCCCATCTCCCCCAGAAGCGGTCCCAATGCCTCAAGAATTTAATGTCCTCCCTCCTATACCAATGGCAATTGATGCTACATTAATTGTTAATTTTAAAGCTGAGATTGATAGATTTTTGTTAACCGAAGTTATTAAAGGATATGGCCAAAGGTGGGTATATGGAGTTAGGTTGCAGATCAACCATGATCTCATTGAATGGTGGAACAGGCTCAAGGAGCTGAATGGCCTACTCCTGTTCCTATGTTCTAATAAATGGGATCTACTTAAACTAATCTCTTGCCTACCAAAATTTAAATTCAACCCTTTTTTTTTTACTTTGTAAATATGGTTCTACTGCCAGCACGGATTCTCCTCAAACTATATTTCCCTTAATCCATGTCTCATCCAGTCCTATTCAAGCAATTAATGAAAGTCTTCCTTTACCTGTACAGCTCTTGCTAGGTTACTATTTGTTTCTTCACCTTCATGAGCTCCAGTGCATGGCCGATAAACCTTCCAGCAGTTCTTCCCTTATCCTCTTATGGCTGCCCCCCACCACCTTCCCCTCTTCTCAATTCCAAGAAGTATTAACCTCTTGATTCTCCTATTACATGCTGCATGGTTGGAATCTGTGACAGCCAATCGGAGCCTGAAAGGCAGTTTCCTGCACCAGACATCTCACCGATGGCCTTCTACTGTCAGAACTGGAGACCTGTAATCTTCAGGTTACACCTTAAAAACTTAGCATGGCTTAGTGATAACACTCTAATTTCTAAGTCGGTTGGTTCAGGCACCATTTCAGGACATAAACTAGGCTGACACTTCAGTGCAGTAATTAGGGACAGCTGGATTGTCAGAGATATACTGTCTTTTGGATGAGTTGTAAACCACAGCCAGTACCACCAAAATAGATTATCAGGTCACTTATCACATTTGCTGTTTGACGGACCTTGCTGTTTGCAAATTGATGGCTAGGTTTGCTGGCAAAACAACAATGACTATATTTCAAAGTAATTAATTGCCTGTGAAGCACTTTGGGGCATCATAAGGACTTGAAAATCATGATATTATTGCAAGAGTTTGTTATTCTTCTCTTACTAGATGTTTGTTTTGTTTCAGTGTTGGGAAAACAGGAATAAAAACAGAAAATGCTGGAAATAATCAGCGGGTCAGGCAACATCTGTGGAGGGAGAAACAAAGTTAACGCTTCAGGTTGATGACCGTTCATCAGAACTGGAAAAAGTTAGAGGTGTAATAGGTTTTAAGCAACTTCAGAGGGAGGAAAGAACAAATGACAAAAGGGATGATGGTGCAAGGAAATAGTGGATGGTAATGGGACAAGTAAAGAAACAAAAGATGGGTCGAGACACAATAACAACAACTTGTATTTATATAGCACCTTTAACGTAGTAAAACGTCCCAAGGCACTTCACAAGAGTATCATAAGACAAAAATTTGAAACCGAGCCACATAAGGAGAAATTAGGGCAGATTGGTCAAAGTGTTAGGTTTTAAGGAGCGTCTTGAAGGAGGAAAGAGAGGCAGAGAGGTTTAGGGAGGGAGTACCAGAGCTTAGGGTCAAGACAACGAAAATCACAGCCACCAAGGGTTGAGCGATTATAATCAGGGATGCTCAAGAGGGCAAAGTTAGAGGAGCGCAGATACCTTGGAGAGGAGGGATTGTGAGGCTGGAGGTGATTAAAGAGATGGGGAGGGGTGAGGCCATGGAGGGATTTTGAAACAAGGACGAGAATTTTAAAATCGAGGCGTTGCTTAACCGGGAGCCAATGTAGGTCAGCGAGCATAGGGGTGATGAGTGAACGGGACTTAATGCGAGTTAAGACACGGGCAGCCGAGTTTTGGATGACCTCAAGTCTACCTAGGGTAGAATGTGGGAGGCCAGCCAGGAATGCGTTGGAATAGTCAAGTCTAGAGGTAACAAAGGCATGGGTGAGGGTTTCAGCAGAGGATGAGCTGAGGCAAGGATGAGTAGGCTGATATTCTGGAGGCGGAAATAGCGGTCTTAGTGATGCTGCAGATATGTGGTTGGAAGCTCATTTCAGGGTCAAATATGACACCAAAATTGCAAACAGTGTGGTTTAGCCTCAGACAGATGTTATGGGGAGGCATGGAGTTTATGGCGGGGAACGAAAACAATGGCTTCGGTCTTCCCAATATTTAATTGGAAAAATATTTCTGCTCATCCAGAACTGGATTTCGGACAAGCAGTCTATAACAATTTAGAGTCGGTGGAGGGGCCGAGAGTGGTGTTGAGGTGGAGCTGGGTGCCGTTAGTGTACATATGTAAACTGATGCTGTGTTTTCGAATGATGTTGCCAAGGAGCAGTATGTAGATGAGATATAGGAGGGGGCCAAGGATAGATCGTTGGGGGACACCAGAGGTAACGATGCCTGAGCGGGAAGAGAAGCCATTGCAGGTGATTCTCTGGCTACGGTTAGATATATAAGAATGGAACCAGGCGAGTGCAGTCCCACCCAGCTGGGCAACGGTGGAGAGGCGTTGAAAATGGATGCAGTGGTCAACTCTGTCGAAGGCTGCAGACAAATCGAGAAGATCGAAGAGGGATAGTTTACCTTTGTCACAGTCATAAAGGATGTCATTTGTGATTTTGAGAGCCGCTTCAGTACTGTGGCAGGGCAGAAACCTAATTGGAATGATTCAAACATGGAGTTGCGGGCAAGATGGACACAGATTTAGGAGGCGACAGCACGTTCAAGGACTTTGGAGAGCAAAGGGAAGTTGATGATTGGGCGTTAGTTTGCAAGGACGGAGGGGTCAAGGGTTGTTTTTTTGAGGAGAGGGGTGATGACGGCAGATTTGAGGAAGGGGGGGGACAGTACCTGAGCGCAGAGAATCGTTAACAATGTCAGCTAATATGGAAACCAGCAGAGGAAGTTGGATGGTCAACAGTTTGGTGGGATTAGGGTCGCGGGAGCAAGAAGTGGGTCTCATGGACAGGATGAGCATGGCGATGTCATGAGGAGAGCTCGGAGAGAAACAGGAGAAAGATGCAAGTTCAGTGGTAGGGCAGGAGGGAACCTTAGAGGAGGTTTGGCCCGGTGGGCATGGGAAAGGAAAGGAAATGACAAAGGCAGCTGAACGGATGGTCTCAATCTTAGAGATAAAGAAGTCCATGAGCTCCTCTCACTTGTTGTCGGAAGTGAGGGTGGAGGAGATGGCGGAAGAGGGGTTTAAGAAGGCAGCTAGCAGTAGGGTAGAAGCCAGGGTTTTTCTTTGCATTCCAGAGTGATTCTGGAATATTGAGCAGTTTTGACAGACGAGAGCAGAATCCGACAATGCTTTATGTGGTCCAGCCAGATCTGCCGGTGAATGGCTAAACCAGCCATATCTGTTCAAGTTTATGTCCCTTGGACTTAAAGGAGCGTAGATAAGGGCCATACCAGGGACAATGGCCACGGTGAGAGAGCGTAATAGGGACTAGAGCATCAAAGATGGTGGTGAGGGTGTGGGTGAGCAGATTGTTAGCTGTTGTGGTGAATGGAGCGCCAAGGGATGGATAGTTGTGATTTTGTAAGTGCAGTTGTGTGAATTTTTTTCCAGGGGCGGACACAGAATAAAGTAGAGTTGGGGGGAAGGGGGATGTGGGTGGAGAGTGATACAAGTAAGTGGTCAGCAATGGCCTTATCTGCGATTGACACAATGAGAGGAGCGAGGCCACGAGAGATGGCAAGGTTGAGGGGATGGCCATGAATATGGGTTGGGGAATTTACATCAAGAGAGGAAAGGAGGGTAGTGAACTCAGGAGAGAGAGTATAATGAATTGAGATGGAAGTCGAAATCACCGAGGATGAGAAGTCGCTCAGTGCAGAGGCTGAGGGAGGAAAGCAGTGAAGATATCTCTGGAATAAAATCATTATGGTACTTGGATGGGCAGTAGAGAATGAGAATTTTAAATGAGGTGAGTTCCTCAAAGGAGGAGAAAGTGCTGGAGGAGTAGGGGGACAGACCAAGGTGTGATTTGGTGATGAAGGCCTCACCGTCACCACAGCGGTCTGGGTGGGGCAAGTGGTGGAAGGTATAGCCAGGTGGGGAGGCTTCATTAAAGGGTAAGGTGCCATCACCCCTCAACCAAGTTTCCATCAGGGATTTCCACAATGTTGAGTCCAAAAAGTGTAATCGAAAGATGAAGTGTTGCTCCTCGAGCTTCGGTTGAGTGTAGGAGCCAAAGACAGAGAAGTCAGAGTGGGAGTGGGGCATAGAATTAAAATGACAGGCGACGGGACACTGTTCAACATTGAGTTCAACAATTTCAGATCATGACCACCACTCCCATGTTTTCAGACAGCAGCTGTTGGTAATGATTCTGCTATTGCCATTTACACCTCCACTAGACCCAGCTTTTGTTTCTTTACTTGTCCAATTGCCATCCCTTTTTACCTTGCATCATCATCCCTTTTGTCATTTAATCTCTCCTGCCTTCCGCCCTATTGCAGACCTTCCCTTTTGTTCTTTCCTCTCCTCTTTCCCTGCCTCCGTTCTTTCTTAAAACCTGTTACATCTCTAACTTTTTCTAGGTCATCGACCTGAAACATTAACCCTGTTTCTCTCTCCACAGAATGCTGCCTGACTTGCTGAGTATATTTAGCCTTTTCTGTTTTTATTTCAGATTTCCTGCATCCGCAGAATTTTGCTTTTGTATTAGGAAATTCATAAATTCATACATCCAGAATGAGACTTGTAACTTCTGCAACATGCTTACATTTACTTGCACAATCTTGCAGAATTTCTGCACACACAATTGTTTGAGTGGGTTTGATGCCAGGACCAATCTGGAGGCAACACAGGCTAAAAGGTTCCAAAGTTTCCTACATTACAACAGTGATTACACTTTAAAAAGTACCTCAGCGGCTGTAAAATGCTTTGAGATGTCAAGTGACCATGAAAGGCGCTACAGAAATGTAAGTCTTTTTTAACTGCACCACATCAAATGACTATTGTCTATATTTGGTCATATTAAGGCCTTTTGAATTGTACGTACGTGTGCAAATGAAACAAAGGTGTGGCACACAGCTGTCCCACTGAGAACTATGTGTGAACTGGCATCTCTATATTCCCACATAAATTTGCTCATTATTTCTGATTCAGTACTAGTATTCAGCATGAGCCAGACTTAAAAAGTTTCTACTGGGCTTTAACTCAATTTGACTGTATTCATTTAGACTAAGGATTATAGCAGAACTGATGCATATGAGGTGGCTGAGCTGGTCAGGCACACACAATATTGCTCACTTGTGGTACATGTAAGATGTGATCCTATCTCACTGCTGTGTTGTGTTTTTATCACATATACTCAGTCAGTAAAATGATGACGTTGCATGTAAATATTCATGTAGATATTCTGATTCCAGTGATCATTGTAAAATGATTTTACTCAGCCCTATCATGTTAATTGGACATCATTACCTCTCGCAAAGAAAATCATAACTTGGTGATTACATTAAGTTTAAATATCTAGAAGCTGAAATCATGTGTGATTTTCAACATTTTAGCACATTCTTATGAAATTCATTTCTGCACTATACAAATTCTCACATGCTAAGGTTCTCATCTTCATAACATTATGAAGGGAAAATCAGATCTGTCACCTCAGAATTTCTTCACACATTATTGGAAGAGGCATCAGATTGGTACTCCTTTCTGATCAGTTGGCTGAAGAATGATGAAGGGCTTGAAGTAACAAAATAAAGGTGTTACAATTCATGCCATCTCCTAACATTTTACTCATGTTAAACACAAGGGCGGTTCCCATAAACAACACATGCCTCATGCATCGAAATGTAACCTTATGCATGTCGTATAGTATACCTTAGGGCTAACAATCTATCGTCTTACCACTGAGTTATATCAAATATATTATGGATTGCCTACTTTATGCTTCTGACCACCCCAGTAGTTGTTAAAAAAACAGACCATACATTTTGAGTTAAACTATGAATTGTTAAAGAATTATACACAGAGGCAAGCTAAATAAAATTAGCATTACAGGATTTGACTTTCATCAGTACATGAAACATTTTTCTGAGTCTAACATAAACCATTTTGAGATTGTTAATCCTTTAAACTGAACCTTTTGATGGGTATTTGCATAAATGTGCGCCTTTATGTTCATGTAGTTATGGTCTTTTTTTAAATTCGTTCATGGGATGTGGGCATCGCTGGCAAGGCCAGCATATATTGCCCATCCATAATTGCCCTTGAGAAGGTGATGGTGAGCCGCCGCCTTAAACCGCTGCATTACTTGTGGTGAAGGTACTCCCACAGTGCTGTTACAGAGGAAGTTCCAGGATTTTGACCCAGCGACGATGAAGGAACGGCGATATATCTCCAAGTCAGGATGGTGTGTGACTTTGAGGGGAACTTGAAGGTGGTGGTGTTCCCATGCACCTGTTTCCCCTGTCCTTCTAGTGCTGTATGGCGGGGTCATGGAGGATCTTTGTCTTACGTATGCCTTGGTGAAGGTGTTGACGATGAAGTTAGGCCTCTGGCCCCCTGTCATCAAAATCCATGGCTTGGCCTTGGACAACATGGACCATTTTCCATACATCGGGAGTCTACTATCAGCAAGGGCAGACATCGATGATGAGGTCCAACACCGCCTCCAGTGTGCCAGCGGAGCCTTCGGTCACCTGAGGAAGAGTGTGTTTGAAGACCAGGACCTCAAATCTGGCACCAAGCTTATGGTCAACAGGGCAGTAGTAATACCTGCCCTCCTATATGGCTCAGAGACATGGACTACATACAGCAGACGCTTCAAAGGGTTGGAGAAGTACCACCAGCGCTGCCTCCACAAGATCCTGCAAATCCACTGGGAGGATAGACGCAACAACACCGGTGTTCTCACTCAGGCCAGCATCGAAGCACTGACCACACTTGACCAGCTCCGTTGGGCAGGCCACATCATCAGCATGTCCAACACGAGACTCTCTAAGCAAGTGCTCTACTCGGAACTCCTACATGGCAAACAAGTCCCAGATGGGGCGGAGGAAACGCTTGAACGACACCCTCAAAGCCTCCTTGATAAAGTGTAACATCCCCACCGGCACCTAGGAATCCCTGGCCCAAGACCGCCCAAAGTGGAGGAAGAGCATCTGGGAGGGCGCTGAGCACCTCGAGTCTCGTCGCCAAGAGCATGCAGATAGTGGAAGGAGCGTGCGGCAAACCAGGCTCCCCACCCACCCTTTCCTTCAACCACTGAATGCTCCACCTGTTACAGAGACTGTAATTCCCACATTGGACTGTACAGCCACCTGAGAACTCGCTTTTAGAGTGGAAGCAGGTCTTCCTTGATTTCGAGGGACTGCCTATGAATGAATCTAGGTGGTTGAGGCCGCGGGTTTGGAAGGTGCTGCCGAAGAAACCTTGCCGAGTTGCTGCAGTCCATCTTGTAGATGGTACAGACTGCAGTCTCCTCAGTATCCAGGCATTATGGCTGATATGAGCGAACTGAAGAGCTAGTCAATAGCTTTTTAGTATTTATCACAGTCTAATGAGAGCTCTGAGCTCATGGTTGTCTGTCAAGCCAGTTTCAAAGACACAATGGGACCATCTTGACCATGAACCATTTGATTGAACTGTTCAAACTTTGTCCAGGCCTTGCACATGCCTGGACAAAGTTTGTATTCTACACCTCACTAATTTGCAAATCAAAACACCCAGTCTGTGTAGAGCTTAATTTTTTCAAGGCCCTGTCATTAGTGATGACATTTGTGTCTGTAACATTCTCTGATACTTATTTGTGTGAATCCTGAGAAATAACAGAACTATTACCTTCAGAGAATATGCAGTTTGATGTAGTTCAAAAGCCATTGGGGTGGATTGGTGTTACCATTAATGTGTAATGCACACAGATTTGTGCGTACTTTACTAAAAGAAACACCACCCCCTGTTCCGCTAGAATGTAGTTAGCAGAAATCAGGTCAAATTTGCCAAAAAGGAAAAGGGCAAGTACTTTTTCTATTTGTAGCCATTGCTTCTGATTCAAAAACAGAATTCCATTGTCGTCTTTACCAACACATTTCAGTTGGGTGGTTCGTCAATGTTGCTCTCGTTAGCTTTGTATTAAAACCTTGCACAAATAATACATCCTTGGTTCATTCCTTGCTTCTCTCCAACCAACTACAAATCCTGTAAATTTACATAGTCTTCCTACCAACCAATCTCACACATGCAAACTAACTTCACCATCTGTTCTCCGATAAAGATAAAACCAATTACAAGGACTACTCTGCTAATTGGAGGAAAATTGTAGCATTTTTTTTAAATTCAAATAAGTAGAGCCCCAAATATATAACCTACCTTCTTTCAAGCTCTTCTTGTGTCATGTTTATTTGAAATTACTGTATTTGAACAGGAGATACTTGTTTATCTGGTTTCAGCCCATGCATAAAGTATGACTTTTAACTTTATTTTCAGCCATCAGGACTTGCTTTTTTGTAAACAGTAATCAGAATTTATAAATACCATTTAAATTGAATTATTATATGAATGCAAACTACAATGTGGTGGACTTGGGTTAGAAGCATTAGTACACATCCTGATTGTCCTGGTGATACAAAAACCTGTTGGCCATCAATAGAGCTGCAGCATTTGTCTGGATCCCCAAGCTCAGATCTATACATTGTTCACTGTAGGTTCAATGGAAGATCTTTAGGGAGCAACTGTTTCAGTGCAGCCCTAAAATAAAACATTAACCAGATTACTATTGCTGTTGAAGTGTCTGTTTTTTGTACTGAGTGATTTTGATATTGAATTGAGCAAATGAAATGTTCCTCCGGGTACACAAACCACAGAAGTACAAGATACTGATTTTTAGACAACATTATGATCTACAGAGGAATGGAAATTAGTATTTTGCATAAAGAAGTAGGAATAACCACAAGTTATGTGAAATGTGACATTGAATAAGTGTTTGCAAAACAGAGCATGGAACTTTATTAGCATGGAGAAAATTTAGATTGTTCTGAAAATAGTTTTTTTTTTAAAAGTGCAACTTTGAGCCTACGCCTGAGGCTTTCTACTTGCAAACTGAAGGGACAAAACACGGAGTACATCTTGAAATAATTTTATCTTCAGAGAGGCTGTTCTGTTCCCTTTAATTTAAAATATGATTGGCCACTTAGAAAGACATAAAGAGGATTTTGCTATGATTCTGTATAGTTTTAAATAGTGTTTTTATATAAGATTAAAATAGGTGATGTAATACCTGTGTCAATTGTTGGTGAGGCCTTTTTACTTGCAAAAGAAATTTAAAGTGATGCAGTATTCATGAAAGGTTCTTTTTAGTAAACTTTATTTGTTGGATGCAGAACATGATAAGTTTTAGCCATGAACCTTTGGGACACCTGCAGATGATATGACAAAAAAGTGTAGCTTTTCTCCTTCACTGAGCAACAAGGTTTTCCCAATACTTTTCCATGAAGACAGGCCCTTACACCCTCCAATGCATTTGTTCAACTTTGTGTCTTTATTCTAGTATGTCTTAATTTGATTGCTTGCTCCTCTTTATAATCCTCTTGTTTTTAGCAACAGAAGGGAGCTTTTAGGCCCAACAAACCTATCCATTTGTCTTTGTTCTGCCAACTTTCTCCGATCCCTCTACTGAATCCATTCACTCCTTGCTTGAGCATGGTTCCACAATCTGAGAGCACCCTCTGTACCTCACCCAAGTGATAATTTTTCATGCATATGTCACAACCATAGGTATCAAGTTATGTGATTACTGAAGGGATTGCAATCAAGGCTGATTCTACCATCACCAAATGCCCATGTGCTAAAGCAATCAGAAGCGAGATATCTAACAAACGTTCCTTCTCCAATCCTGCATGCCAAGACCAATTTGAATACCTCTACTGCTGTCCTTTTTGAGATCACTAACTCAGTAAAGACCATGGATTGAATCATTTACAGCAAAGGTCACTGGATAGCCATTAGTTGATTTTGCTTCCTCCACCCCCATCCCAAACCCAGGGGCATTGAATTCAGGTAGAGAACAATTACTTTCGGCCCAGCTGAGATCAACTGGCTCGGCACAGATCGAGAATTGTAACCATCACCTTCTTGGTCTGCATATTCACTGAATAAACTTGTTAACAGAGAGCCTGATATGCTTTTGAAGACAATACTGACACACAAAACCAACATTTGAATTGCTCAGCAGCTAGTATTTCTGTGAAACAGATAATATAAAACAGCATTTTATGTTGGTGCAGCGAATGTCTCCTAATTTAAACCTATCTTCCAAACATACAAAAACAAAGAACAGGAAAAAGCTAGCTAGACCGTCAAGCTTGTCATGCGGCAATCACCCTCTCCTTATCCAGCTACGCGATCACCTGGGAGAGTAAAAGAAAATAAAAAATCTCTGGGAAATTCCTATCTGGCCCCCAAGGACAATCAAAAAAGGTTCATAGGGACCACAGTGACCGGGGAGACGCATTCCACAACAGCCCGCCTACCTTCTAGTGATGCCTATCACAATCCAGAACCCATCCAGCTCACATTTGAATGTTTTCCATGAATCTGAACTCTGCATGAGCCAGCAAGGTGGGCAATTACCATTTCACGACATCTGTGTGATTTTGATGGTGTCTGTATAAAACCAAGCAAAAAATAAATTGGAGCCCATTTTTTTGCATTATAATATGCTGTACTTCAGAATGATGCTATGTCCGTTCTTTCTCATGAATCTGTCCAGGGTGAGTTGCTGAGCCAGTCCAGTCTTGGGATGGTGGTGTTCGGAAGGCATTGAACAGGAGACAAATCATCTGTAAGAAGGAAAGCTTCCAGTGTTAGGGGCGTATGTGCTGAAGACCGTAGCGCACTGGTTCCGGGCTAGGGTGAGCCGAAGAGTCATGAGGCATTCGTTTATCCCGCAGGGGGAGTCTCTGAGACGGCCCACTAGCTCGGTTTTTTATGGCGAAGCCTACCTCATGGAGGCGGCGTTCTGCTTCTGGTTTGCCTTTCCAGAAGAAGATGTAGCCACCGCCTTGTTCTTTGAGCTGGCCTTCCCCTGCCTTCCGGATCTCGCTTAGGGCAGTGATGTCAATGTCAAAGTGCCTGAGTTCCCGGGCAATGATAGCGGTGCGGCGTGCCGGTCTGTTGCTGTTGGGGTTGTTCATGGGGGTCCTGACGGTCTTCTGCACATATGCCCCAACACTGGAAGCTACAGACGAGACCAAAGAGGAATTCTACTCCAGCCTTAAACAATTCCTGTCCCGAGTCCCAACGAGCGACAAGCTGATCCTCCTTGGTGACTTCAATGCCAGAGTTGGAAAGGACACTGACCTCTGGGGAGGTGTGATCGGCAGAGAGGGGGTAGGGAAAGCCAACTCGAATGGCACCCTCCTCCTGACACAACCTCGTCATAACCAATACCCTGTTCCGTCAGAAGAAGAAATATAAAGCCATAAGGCACACCCTCGCTCCAAGCACTGGCATCTGCTAGACTACATCATCGTCCGAGGGAGGGACCGCAAAGATGTGCGCATCACCCACGCCATGACAGGAGCTGATGACTGCTGAACGGACCACTGCCTAATTCGCTGTATCATCAACATTGCCTCAAAATAGCGACGGCAACAGAAACAATGCCGCAGGAAAATCAATCCCAGAGCACTCAAAGATCCTGCTTATAAAGCCCTATTCAGCCAGCACCTCACTCCCAGTGACGCAAAGAGTCCACAGAGCCTGGCCTACCCACAAGGCTTCCATAATTAGCACCTGCGAAGAGACACTCGGTCACTCGACCAGGAAACACCAAGACTGGTTCGACGAGAACGACCAGGAGCTAATATGCCGCAAGCGCAAAGCATTCTTGGACTTGAAGCAGCAACACAACTCGAGGGCAAGAAAGCAGCTCTACAGATGTCTGAAGGCCGAGGTCCAACAGAAAACCCGCTACCTAAAGAACAATTGGTGGGTGGAGAAAGCACAAGAAATCCAGCAGCTAGCCGACAACCACGATGTGCGAGGATTCTTCAGCGCAGTCAAGATGACCTACGACCCAAGCACTCAAGACCCTACCCCACTGCTGGCCAAGAATGGAGAGGTGCTCATCAAGGACAGAGACAGCAGTCAGTGCCCGCTGGAAGCAGTACTTCAAGGATCTCCTTAACCGAGACTCTGTCTTTGACGTGAGTGTCCTCAACTCCATCCCACAGCTTGCCACCCGCCACCATCTCGGCACAAACCCAGCCCGGCACGAGGTTGAAAAGGCCATCCGACAACTGAAGAACAACAAGGCAAATGGAATCCCTGCCAAAGCACTAAAACATGGCAGAGAACACTACCGGCGCAGATTCATGACCTCTTCTCTCTTATCTGGAAGGAGGAGATTATGCCAGGGGATCTCTGAGATGCTGTAATCATGACCATCTTCAAGAAAGGTGACAAGTCTGTCTGCGGTAACTACAGAGGAATCTCCCTGCTGTTAATCACCGGGAAAGTCATCGCAAGAATCCTCAATCGCCTTCTCCGTGTG
Organism: Pristiophorus japonicus; assembly: GCF_044704955.1. Taxonomy (NCBI): domain Eukaryota; kingdom Metazoa; phylum Chordata; class Chondrichthyes; family Pristiophoridae; genus Pristiophorus; species Pristiophorus japonicus. Next base: position 281,002,426 of record NC_091978.1, read on the forward strand.
GCAGAAGAGCTCCTCCCAGAGTCACAATGTGGATTCAGCCCACTAAGGGGCACAATGGACATGATCTTCACCGCGCGGCAGATACAAGAGAAATGCAGGGAACAGCACTAACCCTTGTACATGGCCGCCTTTGACCTCAAAAACGCCTTCGACACTCAACCGTGAGGGATTATGAAGTGTCGTCCTCAGATTCGGCTGCCCTCAAAAGTTTGTCACCATCCTCCACTTGTTCCACGATGACATGCAAGCCGTGATCCTGACCAACGGATCCATCACAGACCCATTCCACGTTCGGACCGAGGTCAAGCAAGGCTGTGTCATCGCAACAATGCTCGTCTCGATCTTCCTTGCTGCAATGCTCCATCTCACTCTCAGCAAGCTCCCCGCTGGAGTGGAGCTAAATTACAAGACAAACGGAAATCTGTTGAACCTCCACTGTCTCCAGGCCAAATCCAGGCCATATCCTCCGTCATCTCATTACAGTACACAGACGACGTTTGCATCTGCGCACACTCGGAGGCCGAACTCCAAGCCATCATCAAACCTTTCACCGAGGCGTACGAGAGCATGGGCCTTACACTAAACATCCGTAAGACAAAGTGTCCTCTACCAACCTGCCCCCACCACACAGCACTGCCCCCCGGTAATCAAAATCCACGATGAGGCCTTGGACAATGTGGACCATTTTCCATACCTCGGGAGATTACTGTCAACAAGGCCAGACATCGACTTCAGTGTGCCAGTGCAGCCTTCGGTCGCCTGAGGAATACCAGGACCTAAAACCTGGCACCAAGCTCATGGTCCACAGAGCAGTGGTAATACCCGTCCCCCTATATGACTCAGAGACATGGACTATGTACAGCAGGCACCTCAAAATACTGGAGAAGTACCACCAACGTTGCCTCCGCAAGATCCTGCAAATCCATTGGCAGGATAGGCGCACCAACGTCAGTGTTCTCGATCAGGCCAACATCCCTAGCATCGAAGCATAGACCACGCTTGATCAACGCCACTGGATGGGCCACATCGCCCGCATGCCTGACTTGAGACTCCCAAAACAAGCGCTCTACTTGGAGCTCTGACACGGCAAGTGAGCCCCAGGTGGGCAGAGGAAATGCTTCAAGGACACCCCCAAAGCCTCCTTGAAAAAATGCAACATCCCCATTGACACCTGGGAATCTCTGGTCCAAGACCTCCCAAAGTGGAGGAAAAGCATCCGGGAAGGCGCTGAACACCTCAAGTCTCTTCGCCGAGAGGAAGCTGAAGCCAAGCGTCGACAGTGGAAGAAGCGGGTGGCAAACCAGGCTCCCCAATGTCCCGTTCCTCCACCTGTGACAGAGACTGGAGGTCCCGCATTGGACTCTTCAGTCACCTGAGAATTCATTTTTAGTGTGGAAGCAAGTCATCCTCGACTCCGAGGGACTGCCTATGATGATGATTAAGAAGGAAAGGGCATTCAGTTTAAGCTAAATTCCAGTATTTTCAGGAACTGCCCAGTTTGGCAATTAAATCCTGTATACTTAGCCACGTAACCTGTTGAACTACAAATTGTCTACTGTACAAGTTATTATATATGAAAACTGCTTCTCCAAGCAAGTCCATTAAATTTTGATGAAAGTAGTATTTAATACAATAAGTAATTCCCTCTGGGACCTAATTAAACGGGTTGCTGCATACAAGTGGCTTTTTAATCCAAGAGGCAAATACCTGTAATATAATTTTAGTATTATAAACTCAAACACACAACAGTGTTGAAAAGACAATTCCTTACTCTGGAAGAAGGTTCCAGCTAGGATTCTGACATCCTAACGCAGTCACTTTTACCAACTCTTGACTACTGTAAAGTTCTGGAATTCTGTCACCCCACCATAAAAATCATACCTGCACCTTTTTTCTTCTGATTTGCGCTATAAATTACACACCTCATTTGAAGGACATTGGTGTCAGAAAATGCTCCTATTAAAGACCTGCCATTGACACTGCCGCAGGCTAACCAGAAGTTTTAGCAAGACAGCTTTGAGTTAATTTAGTTACCTCAGTGGACTGTCTATGGGGAGAGAACAGGAGTTTGTCTAAAATGCCCCAAGAGGAGCTAATGAACTCTTGGGGGTAATATCATGCTCTCGCTCTCTCAATCTCGCTCACACTCTGCTTCTCTCTCTCTCTCTCTCTCTCTCTCTCAATTACAGTAAGTATGACAATCAAAGCCAATCCTGATCTCACCCAATATTTACCCACTTGAACTTTCCAACATAGATCAGTGGGCAAAGTCAGAATCTTGATTTGTTTTTCTCTTTCCTCTTTCCCCTACCCCCACTCCCCACAACTAGTGAAATAGCACTAATGCCAACTTGCAGTCATTCAACTTGTTGCACTATCTGGAATCAGAGCTCAACACAGTCTAGGAATTGAGCCTGTGCCTCGTTGCTCTGTTTCCACCCACTACACTTTCATGGAAGCGCAGTAAAATAGGGACAGGAGAGATCTACCTTCGTGGATGTTACATTTCTTCTCATCCACCAACAAAAAGTGTTCTTACAAGAACCTAATGTGAAAACTGCCTGAATTCTACAGGCCCAGCTGGATGTCACTGCTGCTTTTTTAAAAACTGGTTTAGAAATGATATTGTCGAATGAATGGTCCATAAATTATGGAGCTGCGTCTTTCCTTCAGTGAGATCATATTTGTATCTTAATCAGTAGCTTTCTGTGGAGGGAAAAGAAAATCTTTCATTGAGTGAATGGGAATAAGAAAGATAGCTCTTTTGTGCTTTTGTGAAAAAGATGATCATTATCATTGCCCTGCTTGGATTAAAATACAAAATTATTAGGGAAGAGGAATTATGGGAAACCCAACAACAAATAAAGATGCTGCAACATACCTATACAGGCTTTGGAGTGTTGTATTACACACCTCACTTTGTTTTTTTCCCCCCTTGCTTTAATCTTAAAAGGTTTATTGGTAGCAGTAAGATTATCCTCTTCAGCTATATCCTGAAGCACTTATTTAATTTTTTCCTCTCCTCACCTTACCTCTGCTGTAGGCGGTGACTGATGCTTAGGTATGCTGGTAACCCTCCAACAGCTCACATAGGTGTCCGTTCTTGTCTGAGCCTTGGCAGAAAGTGCCATCAGACTATTTGCCCAGAGTGATTATTTGCACTAGTTTTTTGTCTGACCTTCTACGCATGCGTGCATTGGACTCCGCCCCTTTTTTGCACATGGGCGCTCGATTTGGTCCCGCATGCGCAGTGCGACATATGAGGAAGCCGGAAGTGGGGCCAAACCATGAGCTGTATGGAGCTCATGACAGCTCAAGCCTGGAGCTGGAGCTGCTTCTTGCTTTTGGATTATCTTTAGGACTTTTGCCTAGAATATTGCTGTGATTATCGACACAAACATGTTTCCTGCCTTCTGTGGGAGAGACAATATCGAAGTAGTGAGAGAGAGAGACTTGGGGGGAGGGGGGGGGGTTGGAGAGAGAGAGAGACTGGGGGGTTGGAGAGAGAGAGAGACTGGGGGGTTGGAGAGAGAGAGACTGGGGGGTTGGAGAGAGAGAGACTGGGGGGGGTGGAGAGAGAGAGACTGGGGGGGTTGGAGAGAGAGAGAGACTGGAGGGGGGGAAGAGAGAGAGAGAGAGAGACTGGAGGGGGGGAAGAGAGAGAGAGAGAGAGACTGGAGGGGGAAGAGAGAGAGAGACTGGAGGGGGAAGAGAGAGAGAGAGACTGGAGGGGGAAGAGAGAGAGAGAGACTGGAGGGGGAAGAGAGAGAGAGAGACTGGAGGGGGAAGAGAGAGAGAGAGAGACTGGAGGGGGAAGAGAGAGAGAGAGAGAGAGAGAGACTGGAGGGGGAAGAGAGAGAGAGAGACTGGGGGGTGGGGGAGAGAGAGAGAGACTGGGGGAGAGGGTTAAGAGAAAGAGAGAGAGAGACTGGGGAGAGGGGGAGAGAGAGAGAGACTGGGGGAGAGGGGGAGGGAGAGAACGACTGGGGGGAGGGAGGGAGAGAGCGACTGGGGGAGGGAGGGAGAGAACGACTGGGGGGGAGGGAGGGAGAGAGCGACTGGGGGAGGGAGGGAGAGAGCGACTGGGGGAGGCGGGGGAGGGAGAGAGCGACTGGGGGAGGCGGGGGAGGGAGAGAGCGGGTGGGGGAGGAAGAGGGCGACTGGCGGGGGAGGGAGAGGGCGACTGGGGGAGGCGGGGGAGGGAGAGAGTGACTGGGGAGAGGGGGGAGAGAGATAGACTAGCGGAGAGAGAGACTGGGGGAGGGGGGTGGAGAGAGATTAGAGGGAGGGGGGAAGAGAGACTGGAGGGAGACGGAAGAGAGATGAGGGGAGAAAGAAAAAGACTCGGGGTGGAGGGGGGTATAAAGAGAGACGGACGGGATAAAGAGAGAGACTGGGGGGGATAGAGAGAGAGACTGGGGGGAGAGAGAGAGAGAGACTGGAGGAGAGAGAGAGGACGCTTGAGAGGGATTCGGAGGGGAGAGAGGGAACTCGAAAACGGATCACATTCTTCCAACCCCACCCCCTTTACACCCACACCCGATTTCTCGGAAAGCTATGTGCGTGTGTGACAAGGGACATCATTGGAGTGGATGAAATCTGGAAGTCATGACACTGTCACTATTCACTTCATACCCAATAAACCTGTTCACAATCCGTGACCCCCACACAATGCCCCATCTATGGTGCGGCGGGGGGCGGGCGGTAAGGTCCGAACCTTCGGCTGGGTTGAGGCAGGAACTTGGGCGTGGAGGGCGGAGTTATCTCCTGTCTGGAGTCGGCAGTCAGAATGGCTCGAATTGCACTTTGAAAAGTCACTGAGAACTTGAGTTGGGCGGTTTTAATTACACATTCCAGAGAAACTGCTGGGTGTGTCTTATCCTCCAAGGGGCCCAATTATAAATCATGTGATCATGGAGACCCAATCAGAGCATTTTTCTAGTACAAATAACTACGTCCCTATTTGCCCATGGCAGGGCATTACAGCTGACCTGTCATGCTCTCACCTAACATTCACATGTGCCCTTTTAGGAGGTTATGAGCAGCTGGAACGTTAACTTTGATTCTCACCTTGTTGCCTCCTCCTTCCAGCCTAGGATGCTTAGACCAATCATAGAACCCCTTTGCCTCTACCACATCCGATCTCAGATAACCAATCCGAATAGGGTTGAACTTTAATGCTTTATTAGCAACTGTGACAGTTGTACTACAGGGTGTATAATGTACTCAAGACTTTTTTTTAATAGACATTAAATTTTACTAGCCTTTAAACAAATGTTAAACAAAGTGCTTAAAAGAGAACGGATATGTTCTTTCCACCCTCTCTGAAAAATAAGCACTTACAGGAAAAATTGTGTAATATAAATTCTTTTGCTTTTAAAAACAAATTATGCCAGAAAATTTTAAATTTTTCTAATCTGAGAAGTTTGAAATTAGAATAGAATGATATGACCCACCTTGAATTCTGCTTTAAAAAAAAAAATCACTTTTATTTGTTCACCTTATCGATTAAAGTAGAGTTACATGAGCAAGGCTTTCTTCAAGTGATCTCTTGGAACCAATTTTAAGCGAAGCATTCTGTCCATCCTTAGCTGTGAGCGTGAGACTGGCTTAATGGCACCTAGATTAAATGTTTTCAGAGCTGGCAAGGGGATTCTGCAATATTCACCTCAGTAAAATGCTTGACAAATGTGAGATGAAATCACTGGATATTTGATCAGTCTCTCGTAAGTAAGTATAACCACCTATTTGTGGAAGGTTAAAAGAACCTTCTGGGCTAGGCGAGCTTGGAGCTATCTCGCAGTCAAACTTTATCAAAACTTGTTGAAGTGACATAAATCTGAATGTAAGGTCCTATATTATGTATGGTGCCGACCTTATGTAATATTAGAATGCAGGTAACAATCCAATCTCACAGTCACTGTCACCAATACTGCATATTGAATGTGAAGAAATCAGACATAAAGCATGGTTGTTTAGATCTGCAGTTTTGTGTTTGACTCAATCAATTTCACGTATATATTGTTACGATCTATACTAGTTTGTGAACAGAATGTCAGTGGCTGAGAACCAGCTATTGTGAGTCCAAAATATATTATAATGAGGTACAGATTAAAATGACAGTAAACCCCTCGGGCTTTGGTCATTTAAAAAAAAATGTCTAATCTTAAATGTATGAATGATGAAGTGGACTGATAAACCTTCTAGTCTAAGGAAATACCCCAGACTATAAAAGGTTTTAAGACTTTCAAAACTAGTTTCTATGGGCTCAAAATTGGCCAGGAGTTGCTCCGTTTTTTTTGGAGTAACTTGGTTTTTCTGGCATAAGTTTAAAATCCCCACTTTCCCCAATAAACTTGCTCCAGAGTAACTGAGTTAGTTGCTTTTATGTATTGAATAAAGAGTCTCACCAGATACTATAAGCTCAAAGTAATGTGTGACCGTAGTCCTTTATTACAGGTCTCCACAGCGCCTCTCCAGCCTGTGAGGCTTCCTTATGTACCTGTGCTTCCAAAGGATTGTGGGATTCCTTGGGACTCCAGGGGATGAGCCTTCTGGTGGTTAAACATTGTATTTACATATATAACACTCCCCCCAAAGTCAGTAGTGTAACTATTTACAACGTGAGTCGATCTGGGGCCTTCCTTTCTCTGGTTGATCGTCTCGGTGCAAATGCTGGTTTTGGTGAGTCGGTTGTTGGGCCCTCGCTGAGCTGCTGGGTGTGGTGAGTCCTTCTGGGCTGCGACAGGTGATGGGTTCTGCTTCGTGGTCAACCGCTGAGCCGGTTGCCACTTGTGTGTGTGTTGGAGGGTCGAAAAAGGTAGGGTCTATTGTGGGTTGTTCTGGGTAGTCTGTGAATCTTAGTTTGGTTTGGTCCAAGTGTTTCCTATAGGTGAATCCATTTGAAAGTTTGACATGAAACACCCTACTCCCCTCTTTGGCCACGACAGTGCCGGGAAGCCACTTGGGACCTTGTCTATAGTTTAGCACAAATACAGGATCATTAATCTCAATTTCGCCTGACACATTTGCACGATCATGATATGTATTCTGTTGAAGCCGCCTGCTCTCTACCTGTTCGTGTAGATCAGGGGATCAGGGTGGACGAACGAGAGTCTTGTATTTAGTGCCCTTTTCATGAGCAGTTTAGCAGGGGGAACCCCAGTGAGCGAGTGGGGTCTTGTGCGGTAACTAAGCAGGACTCGGGATAGGCGAGTCTGCAGTGAGTCTTCAGTTACCCTCTTCAAGCTCTGCTTGATTGTTTGCCCTGCTCACTCTGCCTGACCATTTGACGCTGGTTTGAACGGGGCCGAAGTGACATGTTTGATCCCATTGCGGGTCATGAACTCTTAGAACTCGGTGAAACACGGCCTATTGTCACTTACAAGGACATCAGGCAGGCAGTGCATGGCAAACATGGCCCGCATGCTTTCAATGGTGGCAACGGATGTGCTTGCCGACATTATCTCACATTCAATCCCATTTGGAATACGCATCTACAACCACAAGGAACATTTTTCCCAAGAATGGGCCTGCGTAGTCGACATGGACCCTGGACCATGGTTTGGAGGGCCAAGACCATAAACTTAGTAGCGTCTCCCTGGGTGCATTGCTTAGCTGGGAACATGTGTTACATTTGTGCGTGCAGGATTCTAAGTCTGCATCGATACCTGGCCACCACACGTGGGATCTAGCTATCGCTTTCATCATTACAATGCCTGGGTGGGTACTGTGGAGGTCACTAATGAAAGTGTCCCTGCCCTTTTTAGGCACCACTACCCGATTACCCCATAGGAGGCAGTCTGCCTGTATGGACATTTCATCTCTGTGCCGCTGGTACGGCTTTATTTCTTCCTACATCTCTAACGGTACACGAGACCAACTCCCGTGGAACACTAAGTTTTTTACGAAGGACAGTAAGGGATCCTGGCTCATCCAGGTTCTAATCTGTCGGACGGTAACAGGTGATTGCTCACTTTCGAATGCTTCCATTACCATAACTAAATCTGCGGGCTGTGCCATCTCCACCCCTGTGGTGGGCAGTGGCAGCCTACTGAGAGCATTGGCACAGTTTTCTGTGCCTGGCCTGTGGCGGATGGCGTAGTTCTATGCGGACAACGTGAGCGCCCATCTCTGGATGCGGGCCGATGCATTCGTGTTTATCCCCTTACTTTCAGAAAAGAGGGATATAAGTGGCTTATGGTCGGTTTCCAATTCAAATTTGAGCCCAAACAGATATTGATGCATTTTCTTTACCCCATAAACACATGCTAATGCTTTTTTTTCGATCATGCTGTAGGCCCTCTCGGCCTTAGACAGACTTCTGGATGCAAAAGCAACCGGTTGCAGTTTCCCAGATGCATTAGCTTGTTGCAATACACACCCGACACCGTATGACGAAGCATCACATGCTAGTACCAAACGCTTACATGGATCATACAACACAAGCAATTTGTTTGAGCATAACAGTTTTCTAGCTTTCTCAAAGGCATTTTCTTGGCTTTTGCCCCATACCCATTCATCTCCTTTACGCAGTAAAGAGTGCAGTGGTTCTAACAGTGTGCTAAGACCTGGTAAGCAGTTAGAAAGTAGTTCAGGAGTCCGAGAAACGACCGCAGCTCCGTCACGTTCTGTGGTCTCGGTGCCATCTTGATTGCCTCCGTCTTCGAATCGGTGGGGCTGATGCTGTTCGCCGCGATTCTTCTCCCCAGGAACTCCACTTCCGGTGCCAGGAAAACGCACTTCAGCATTTTAACCTGAGCCCCACACGATTAAGCCGACTAAGAACCTCCTCTAGGTTCTGCAGATGCTCGACGGTGTCCCAACCTGTAACCAAGGTGTCGTCCTGGAAGACCACGGTGCACGGGACCGACTTCAGCAAGCTTTCCATGTTCCCCTGGAATATCACCGCGGCTGATCGAATCCCAAATGGGCATCTGTTGTAAATGAAGAGACCTTTGTGCGTGTTGATGCAGGTGAGGCCCTTCAATGATTCCTCCAGCTCCTGCGTCATGTAGGCCGAGGTCAAGTCCAGCTTCGTGAACGTTTTTCCTCCCGCCAGTGTCGCAAATAGGCCGTCTGCTTTTGGTAGCGGATATTGATCCTGCAGGGAGGAACGATTGATAGTTACTTTGTAATCGCCACAGATTCTGATGGTGCCATCTTCCTTGATGACTGGAACAATCGGATTGGCCCACTTGTTGAATTCGATCGGCGAAATGATGCTCTCTTGTTGCAGCCGGTCCAGCTCGATCTCCACCCTCTCTCTCATCATGTAAGATACTTCCCTCGCCTTATGATGGATGGGTCCCGCCCCCGGAATCAAATGGATCTGCCCTTTTGCTCCTTGGAACTTCCCGATACCCGGTTCGAACAGCATGGGGAACTTGTTTAAGACCTGGGCACATGAAGTGTCGTCGACGGACGAGAGTGCTCGGATGTCGTCCCAGTTCCAGCGTATCTTTCCCAGCCAGCTCCTGCCGAACAACGTGGGGCCATCGCCCTGTACCACCAAGAGTGGTAATTTGTGCACTGCTCCATCGTAGGAAACATAGAAACATAGAAAATAGGTGCAGAAGTAGGCCATTTGGCCCTTCGAGCCTGCACCACTATTCAATAAGATCATGGTTGATCATTCACCTCAGTACCCCTTTCCTGCTTTCTCTCCATACCTCTTGATCCCTTTAGCCGTAATGGCCTTATCTAACTCCCTCTTGAATATATCCAATGAACTGGCATCAACTCCTCTCGACGGTAGAGAATTCCACAGGTTAACAACTCTGAGTGAAGACGTTTCTCTTCATCTCAGTCCTAAATGGCTTACCCCTTATCCTTAGACTGTGTCCCCTGGTTCTGGACTTCCCCAACATCGGGAATATTCTTCCTGTATCTAACCTCTCCGTCAGAATTTTATATGTTTCTATGAGATCCCCTCTCTCATCCTTCTAAACTCCAGTGAATACAGGCCCAGTTGATCCAGTCTCTCCTCATACGTCAGTCCTGCCATCCCGGGATTCAGTCTGCTGAACCTTCGCTGCATTCCCTCGATAGCAAAAGCGTCCTTTCTCAGATTAGGAGACCAAAACTGAACACAGTATTCCAGGTGAGGCCTCACCAAGGCCCTATACGCAAATCCCCAAGCTATGAAGGCCAACATACCATTTGCCTTCTTCACCGCCTGTTGTACCAGCATGCCAACTTTCAATGAGTGATGTACCATGACATCCGGTCTCGTTGCACCTCCCCTTTTTCTAATCTGCCACCATTCAGATAATATTCTGCCTTCGTGTTTTTTACACCAAAGTGGATAACCTCACATTTATCCAAATTATACTTCATCTGCCATGCATTTGCCCACTCACCAACCTGTCCAAGTCACCCTGCAGCCTCTTAGCGTCCTCCTCACAGCTCACACCGCCACCCAGCTTAGTGCCATCTGCACACTTGGAGATATTACACTCAATTCCTTCATCGAAATCATTAATGTATATTGTAAATAACTGGGGTCCCAGCAGTGAGCCCTGCAGTACCCCACTAGTCACTGCCTGCCATTCTGAAAAGGACTCGTTTATCCCGACTCTCTGATTCCTGTCTGCCAACCAGTTCTCTATCCACGTCAGTACATTACCCCCAATACCATGTGCTTTAATTTTGCACACCAATCTCTTGTGTGCGACCTTGTCAAAAGCCTTTTGAAAGTCCAAATACACCACATCCACTGGTTCTCCCTTGTCCACTCTACTAATTACATCCTCAAAACATTCTAGAAGATTTGTTAAGCATGATTTCCCTTTCACAAATCCATGCTGACTTAGACCAATCCTGGAAAGCAAATGCGCTGCTATTTCATCTTTAATAATTGATTCCAACATTTTCTCGACTACTGATGTCAGGCTAACCGGTCTATAATTACCCGTTTTCTCTCTCCCTCCTTTTTTAAAAAGTGGTGTTACATTAGCTACCCTCCAGTCAATAGGAACTGATCCAGAGTCGATAGACAGTTGGAAAATGATCACCAATGCATCCACTATTTCTAGGACCCTTCCTTAAGTACTGTGGGATGCAGACTATCAGGCCCCGAGGATTTATCGGCCTTCAATCCCATCAATTTCCCAAACACAATTTCCCGCCTAATAAGGATTTCCTTCAGTTCCTCCTTCTCACTACACCCTCGGTCCCCTAGTATTTCCGGAAGGTTATTTGTATCTTCCTTCGTGAAGACGGAACCAAAGTATTTGTTCAACTGGTCCGCCATTTCTTTGTTCCCCATTATAAATTCACCAGAATCTGACTGCAAGGGACCTACGTTTGTCTTCACTAATCTTTTTCTCTTCACATATCTATAGAAGCTTTTGCAATCAGTTTTTATGTTCCCAGCAAACTTCCTCTCATACTGTATTTTCCTCCTCCTAATCAAATCCTTTGTCCTCCTCTGCGGAATTCTAAATTTCTCCCAGTCCTCAGGTTTGCTACTTTTCCTGGCCAATTTATATGCCTCTTCCTTGGATTTAACACTATCCTTAATTTCCCTTGTTATCCACAGTTGAGCCACCTTCCCCGTTTTATTTTTACTCCAGACAGGGATGTATAATTGTTGAAGTTCATCCATGTGATCTTTGAATGATTGCCATTGCCTATCCACTGTCAACCCTTTAAGTATCATCCGGTAGTCTATTCTAGCCAATTCACGCCTCATGCCATCGAAGTTACCTTTCCTTAAGTTCAGGAACCTAGTCTCTGAATTAACTGTATCACCCTCCATCTTAATAAAAAATTCTACCATATTATGGTCACTCTTCCCCAAGGGGCCTCGCACAACAAGATTGCTAATTAGTCCCTTCTCATTGCACATCACCCAGTCTAGGATGGCCAGCCCTCCAGTTGGTTCCTCGACATATTGGTCGAGAAAACCATCCCTAATACACTCCAGGAAATCCTCCTCCACCGTATTGCTACCAGTTTGGTGAGCCCAATCTGTATGTAGATTAAAGTCGCCCATGATAACTGCTGTACCTTTATTGCACACATCCCCAATTTTTTGTTTGATGCTGTCCCCAACCTCACTACTACTGTTTGGTGGTCTGTACACAACTGTCACTAGCGTTTTCTGCCCTTTGGTATTCCACAGCTCCACCCATACAGATTCCACATCATCCAAGCTAATATCCTTCCTTACTATTGCATTAATTTCCTCTTTAACCAGCAACGCTACCCCACCTCATTTTCCTTTCTGTCTATCCTTCCTGAATGTTGAATACCCCTGGATGTTGAGTTCCCAGCCTTGGTCACCCTGGAGCCATGTCTCTGTGATGCCAATTACATCATATCCGTTAATTGTTGCCTGCGCAGTTAATTCGTCCACCTTATTCCGAAGGCACAGAGCCTTCAGGCTTGTCTTTTTAACACACTTTGCCCCTTTAGAATTTTGCTGTAATCTGGCCCTTTTTGATTCTTGCCTTGGGTTTCTCTGCCCTCAACTTTTACTATTCTCCTTTCTATCTTTTGCTTCTGCCCCCATTCTACTTCCCTCTGTCTCCCTGCATAGGTTCCCATCCCCCTGCCATATTAGTTTAACCCCTCCCCAACAGCACAAGCATCACTCCCGCTAGGACATTGGTTCCAGTCCTGCCCAGGTGCAGACCGTCCGGTTTGTACTGGTCCCACCTCCCCCAGAACCGGTTGCAATGTTGCAGGAATTTGAATCCCTCCCTTCTGCACCACTCCTCAAGCCACATATTCATCTGAGCTATCCTGCGATTCCTACTCTGACTAGCACGTGGCACTGGTAGCAATCCTGAGATTACTGCCTTTGAGGTTCTACTTTTTAATTTAACTCCTAGCTTCCTAAATTCAGCTTGTAGGACCTCATCCCATTTTTTACCTATATCGTTGGTACCTATATGCACCACGCCAAGTGGCTGTTCACCGTCCCCCTCCAAAATGTCCTGCAGCCGCTCTGAGACATCCTTGACCCTTGCACCAGGGAGGCAACATAACATCCTGGAGACCTTTATGATAGCACTGCCGATTATGTGAATCAGTTCCTTTGTATACGTTCTCAATTTAGTATGAATTGGAGTCAGGACTGGCCTTGAAGCCTTGATACACCAGTTTATCGCAAGTCATTTTGCTCATTATGGACTGGTTCGCGCCCGTGTCCAGCTCCATTGACACCGGGAGTCCATTTAATTCAACCTTCAGCATTATCGGGGGACACTTTGTGGTAAATGTGTGCACCCCATATACCTCTGCCTCCTCAGCCTGAGGCTCTGGTTCGTCGTGATCCGCCGTGGATCTGTCCTCCTCTGCAACATGGTGGTTTGCAGGATTAGCAAGGTTTGCAGCTCGCCTGCACATATGTTGGAGGTGTCCCATTGTTCCACAGCCCTTGCAAACGTATCCTTTGAAGCGCCATGAATGGAAGCACTGATCACCTCCGCAGTGCCAACAAGGTGTTAATGGCCTTGCATTCACCACCCTTGATGGTGGACTCTTGAGACATCTGCGGACGTGCCCTGTATGTTACGATTCGAAAACCACATTACTTTGTTCACAGTACTTGCAGCAGCACTCGTGTGTTGAGAGATTTGTTTGGTATTGTCACTGGTGGCGATGAACGCCTGGGCTATCGCTATGGCTTTATTCAAGGTTGATGTCTCTACAGTCAAACGTTTGCGAAGTATTACTTCATGGCCAATGCCAAGTACAAAGAAATCCCTGAGCATGTGCTCCAAGTGTCCTTCAAATTCGCAATATCCTGCAAGGCGCCTTAGCTCGGCGACGTAACTTGCCACTTCCTGGCCTTCAGACCTCTTGTACGTGTAGATCCGGTACCTCACCATCAGAGCGCATTCCTTCAGGTTTAGATGCTCCCGGACCAGTGTGCACAAATCATCGTACGACTTCTCTGTGGGTTTCGCTGGAGCAAGCAGGTTTTTCATGAGGCCATATGTTGGTGCTCTGCAAATGGTGAGGAGAATCGCCCTTCATTTGGCAGCGTTCGCTTCTCCTTCCAGCTTGTTGACCACGAAGTATTGGTCGAGTCGCTCCATGAAGGTTTCCCAATCATCTCCCTCCAAAAATTTCTCCAGGATGCCCACGGTTCTCTGCATTGTTGCATTGGGGTTCGACATCTATAACTCGTTGCCAGTTGTTATGTATTGAATAAAGAGTCTGACCAGATATTGTAAGCTCAAATTAATGTGTGACCGTAGTCCTTTATTACAGGTCTCCAGAGTGCCTCTCCGGCCTGTGAGGACTCCTTATATACTGTGCTCCTAAGGGATTGTGGGATCCCTTGGGACTCCAGGGGATGAGCCCTCTGGTGGTTAAACATTGTATTTACAAGTTTACATATATAACAGTTACGATTTTTTTAGTTTAGTTTTTTTTCTCAAAAGGGGTCATTCCTAGTCACCTACACCAGTTTTGGGCATTTAGGCAACTTTGGCCAGCTAATAGTTACTCCAAATTTACTTAGGCAGCGTATGTGGCCACTTTTCAGAAATCCCTTGCGGAGAGTTAAGAAATCGGCGCAGGTTAGTACATTCTAAATCACCAAGACTTACAAAGCACTAAAAGTAATAAGCATTCAATAACAAATAAAAAATAGAAGGAAATGGAGAGGACCTGCGTCTAAAGCACCAAGACTTACAAAGTTTTACGGAAAGATTAAAAGAAAGTAAAGGAACTCGGCAAACATAAACTCCGCCTGTTTATCAAAAACATCGCCTCTTGCTTTACTATTATAAGAGGTCCCACCCGACCAAACCCGAAATGAAAAATTGGACCAAAAAGCACCCTTATTCACCAAACACCGATGATTAAACTTTCTGCTCAACCCCAGCAAAGCTTAATTAAAACCTATTTAACACTACTCTTCCTGACATTGACCCTGGCCATCTTAGTCACTGTAGTTTAAACCACAAACACAAGCAGCTACTTACCGGTGCGGGAGACCACTCGACCAGGGATAGGGGCGGCAACTGCGAGCCTTGGATCCCTCTCACACAGGCTGCAGGACGCGCTGGGGGCGAGGAGCTACTGCGCATGCGCACACACTCGAACGCACATGTGCAGACGTCCCAGCTCTGTTTTCAGCGCCGGGACGCTAGCTCCGACCCCAAATCCACTGGCCACGCTACGCCACCACCGAGGAGAGGCTGGACAGCAGCCAAAGTCGGGAGGAAGATTTTCGGCCCGCTTGGAGTCGTGGGAAAGCGGCACACCTCGGGTGAGTGCGCCAAAAATCGTCAGGGGCCAATTTTGAGCCCATTAAACCCGCGACCTCTACCACTTAGAAGGACAAGGGCAGCAGGTGCATGGGAGAACCATCATCCTCAAGTTCTCCTCCAAGTTGCACGCCATCCTGACTTGGAAGTATATCACCGTTTCTTCATCGTCGTTAGGTCAAAATCCTGGAACTCCTTCTGTAACAGCACTGTGGGAGTACCTTCACCACACGGACTGCAGAGGTTCAAGAAGGCGACTCACCACCACCTTCTCGAGGGCAATTAGGGATAGGCAATAAATCCTGGCCTTGCCAGCGACGCCCACATCCCATAAATGAATTTTAAAAATTAATGTGATTAGAAATGTGCTGTAACCTATATAGAAATAGGAATGGTGACCTATTAAATTTAGTGTTACAGTACTGATCAGACATACTGAGGGAGACATTTTGGATCTTTCTATCTGACATCAGAGACTCTTTATAAGAATTTGTTTTCCTCTGTTCTTCAAACAGATCATAAATCTTTTGTTGTAAATTTATCTGAAAGGTCATTGTCCCATTGCATTTTTTCAACCACCTCAGGAGCTGCCTGTCTAAAAACACAATTATAAATGGAATTAATCTCTGGAAGGACTCAAGTTCCCCTTTGAATTGACCCAGCTTTGGAGACACACACTGCATTTGTTAACCATTATCAAAATTCTCAAATATTTGGAAACTTTGAAGCATTCAATGTGCAAATATAATGCTCCATGTAAAATTTGCCATATTCCAAAACTGATTCCAAGCAATGCTTTATGTTTTCCCCCCTCTATTGCAACTGCCTTGCTAATGTTCACTACATTGAACATTCCAGTTCAGCTTACTGAGGAAAGCTTGCAATGTTTTGAAATATAAAATGCCCTGAGGATTTCTGCATGATGATCACCTCAGAGCTGTACACCCTCTATTGTGGCTAAAGGCTGTCAACCACAGGCTGCCATTATAAAGCTGCTCTGTGGTTAGCTGGTGTGTTTGCTAGAGTGGGTGCTAAGGTTTTATTACTTTAACCTTCCCTTTCATTTCATCCTAGCCACTTTTACACCAGTAGCTGGCCACCCCAATTCTACTCTGCTGTGCTCCTCAGCTAAGATTAGTAACCTACCAAGTGACTGACTTCTTTTGGAAGCTACATTAGCCTTACTTTGGATCCTCACAGTGGAAGGCTTTTGGATCTTTTGCAGTATACCATGTGTCGGTGAATCCCAGTTTTATGGTGACAAATGGAGTTAACGCCATGCATGGCTGCCCGCACATGCTCTTGAGGATGGCCCAGGCTGAGTGAGTTATTTTTGATTGGATCAGGTGAAATTCCTCGGAGTACAGTTTCACTCTTTGTCTATTGCCAGAGACAGATGCTGGACTTGAGTCCTCATTCCTGCCTCCTGTCAGATCTATGTGTTGGGCTGGCATTGTGCTGTGTGTGTTTTTGATAACATTTTTGATAGGAGCTTGAATGCAGCTTGTGCCAGTTGTATAAATGTAATCTTCGTCATTGGCACTGCAGTGGAACTTTTTTTATTCCTTCCAATGATTCTGTAAATCCCTGAGGCACGACATAGTGGTATTTGTTTGAAATTTGCTGCTGTAATTATAAGTCTGCAGTTCAGTTCTTCCTTATATTTTTGCTTAACATCTGTACAAGTGATTAAGCTGCAAATTTGAAAAACAAGGTAAATAAAATCTACCAGTCTGTAAAATAATTATTTTTGTAATGTATTTTATTGAAAAATGACAAACATAAAATTTCAGAAATTCTAACTGGCCAACTTCCTTCCCTGCCCCCAAAATGCCATTGGAACAGTTTGAGCAATTTAAACTCGTATGGTTTCCCTGTCACATGTAGGATCTCTTGACATTTTCCCTTTATTTTGAAGTATCTTAACTTTTGGCAGTATGTGTCATACTAGACAACAATCAGAACAGTCGGCTGCAATTAAATTATGTGATTTCACAAACAGCACTATTAATTTGTTTAATTGTTATAACAAATTAAAATAGCTTGGCAAATTTCTTCATTCATAATCTGCTACATCTCACCGGTTATTTCTTTTGGGTTTTTAAATCCGCTTATACGTTTTAAGTAATTTACCTGACTATTTACATTTTGATATTCAAACGCTAGCATTAAATATAGTACATCAAGCTATGGGAAGACTAAAATTCTTGACATTCTGCTCATCTATTCTGATGTGTATTCTGTAGAATTTTTTAATTTATTCTTAGGCTGTGGGCATCGCTGGCAAAGTAGTATATATTGCCCTACGAAGGTGGTGGTGGGCCGCAACTTTTATGTGTTGTGGTTGGATGCAACTAAATGGCTTACTAGCCAACTTGAGGGAAGTGAAGAGTCAACCACATTGGTGTGAGACTGGTGTCACATATAGCCTAGATTGGGTAAGAATGGCAGATTTTTTTCTCTTAAGGATATTAATGAACCAGTTGGGTTTTTATGTTAATTTGATAGCTTTGTGGTCACTTTTTACTGATACCATCTTTTATTTCCAGATTTTGTTTTACTGAATTTAAATTTTCAATCTGCCATGGGATTTGAACACGCATTCTCTGAATTACTTCTAGTCCAGCAACATAAACACTATATTAACATACCATCAATGAGATGGGTCAAAGCATTTTTGAAATCCTGTTCAATTTAGTTAAACAAATGTGTACTTAAAACTAAAATGACTTCTTTTTTTAAATTGTAAAAATAAAAAGTATTTTTTTCTTATTTCTCTGAATGAAGCCAAAATTTCTGGCATACTTTTGAAAAAGTTATCAAATACTTAATTAGCCTTAATAGGAATGTGATTTCCGTAGGAAATATTTAAGAAACTTGAAAATTTCTGTACGCAACATTGTTGATTTACCTGAGGATCCTTCGGTATATTTGTAGTTATTGGACTCCTCATTCATTCAACATAAATACAGGTTCTTGCCACATCTGTATTGTGTGCGGCAGTTTATGCCATGTTATTTTAAAAGGGGTGTTTCTTCTATTTAGCTACAACAACATGTATTTATCATCATCATCATCATAGGCAGTCCCTCGGAATCGAGGAAGACTCGCTTCCACTCCTAAAATGAGTTCTTTGGTGGCTGAACAGTCCAATACGAGAGCCACAGACTGTCACAGATGGGACAGATAGTCGTTGAGGGAAAGGATGGGTGGGACTGGTTTGCCGCACGCTCTTTCCGCAGCCTGCACTTGATTTCTGCATGCTCTCAGCGTTGAGACTCGAAGTGCTCAACGCCCTCCCAGATACACACACTCCACTTCGGGCGGTCTTTAGCCAGGGACTCCCAGGTGTCAGTGGTGATGTCGCACACTTTATCAGGGAGGCTTTGAGGGTGTCCTTGTAACGTTTCCGCTGCCCACCTTTGGCTCGTTTGCCGTGAAGAAGCTCCGCATAAAGTACTTGCTTTAGGAGTCTCGTGTTTGGCATGCGAACTATGTGGCCTGCCCAGCAAAGCTGATTGAGTGTGGTCAGTGCTTCAATGTATTTATATAGCACCTATAACATAGTAGTACATTCCAAAGCGCTTCACAGGAGTGTTATAAGACAAAGATTTGACACCGAGCCACATAAGAAATTACGGCAGATGACCAAAAGTTTGGTCAAAGAAGTAGGTTTTAAGGAGCGTCTTAAAGGAGTAAAAAGAGCTAGAGAGGCGGAAGAGTTTAAGGAGGGAGTTCCAGAGCTTAGGCCTAGGCAGCTGAAGGCACTGCCACCGATGGTTGAGCGATTATAATCACGGATGCTCAAGAGGGCAGAATTTGAGAGACGCAGATATCTCGGGATGGGGGTGGGGGTTAGAAATAGAGAGATGTAAAGCCATGGAGGGATTTGTTAACAAGGATGAGAATTTTGAAATCGAGGCGTTGCTTAACTGGAGCCAATGTAGGTCAGCGAACACGCATGATGGATGAACGGGACTTGATGCGAGTTAGGACACGGGCAGCTGAGTTTTGGATGACCTCAAGTTTACATAGGGTAGAATGTGAGAGGCCAGCCAGGAATGCGTTGGAGTAGTCAAGTCTAGAGGTACCAAACGCATGGATAAGGGTTTCAGCAGCAGATGAGCTGAAGCAGGGGTGGAGACGGGCAATGTTACGGAGGTGGAAATAGGCGGTTTTAGTTATGACGTGGATATGTGGTCGGAAGCTCATTTCAGGGTTAAATATGACGCCAAGGTTGCGAACATTCTCATTTAGCCTCAGACAGATGATAGGGATAGGGATGGAGTCGGTGACTAAGGAATGAAATTTGTGGCAGGGACCAAAGACAATGGCTTCGGTTTTCCCAATGTTTAATTGCAAAAAATTTCTGCTCATCCAGTCCTGGATGTCAGACAAGCAGTCTGACAATTTAGAGACCATGGAGGGGTCGAGAGAAGTGGTGGTGAGGTAGAGCTGGGTATCGTCACCGTACATATGGAAACTGACGCTGTGTTTTCGGATGATGTCGCCAAGGGGTAGCATATAGATGAGAAATAGGAGGGGGCCAAGGGTAGATAGTTGGGGGGACACCAAAGGTAACGATGCGGGAGTGTGAAGAGAAGCCATTGCAGGTGATTTTCTGGCTATGATTAGATAGATAAGAATGGAATAAGGCGAGTGCAGTCCCACCCAGCTGGACGATGTTGGAGAGGCGTTGGAGGATGATGGGGTGGTCAACCATGTCAAAGACTGCAGACAGGACGAGAAGGGATAGTTTACCTTTGTCATAGTTACAAAGGATGTCATGTGTGACTTTGATGAGAGCCCTTTTGGTACTGTGGCAAGGGCGTAAGCTGGCTTGAAGGGATTCAAACATGGAGTTCTGGGAAAGATGGGCACAGATTTGGGAGGCAACAACACGTTAAAGGACTTTGGAGAGGAAAGGGAGGTTGGAGATGGGGCGGTAGCTTGCAAGCACAGTGGGGTAAAGGGTTGTGTTTTTGAGGAAAAGGGTAAATATGGCAGATGTGAAGGAGAGAGGGACAGTACCTGAGGAGATAGAGCCAGAAAAGGAAGTTGGGTGGTCAGCAGTTTATTGTGAATAGAGTCAAGGGAGCAGGAAGTGGGTCTCATGGACAAGATGAACGTGGAGAGGTCAAGAGGGGAGAGCAGAGAGAAACTGGGGAAAGGTGCGAGTTCAGGGTTAGGGCAGGGGGGAACCTTGGAGGAAGTTTGGCCCGGTGGGATAGGGGAGAGAAATGGCAGAGGCAGCTGATCGGATGGTCTCAATCTTAGACAAAGAAGTCCATGAGCTCCTCGCACTTGTTTTTGGAGGTGAGTGTAGTAGAGGCAGTGGAGAGGGATTTAGGAAGACGGTCAGCAGTAGATAATAGTAGCCGGGGGTTATCTTTGCATTCCAGAATGATCCTGGAATAGTGAACAGTTTTGGCAGACCAGAGTAGGACCCGATAATGCTTTATGTGGTCCAGCCAGATCTGGTGGTGAATGGCTAAACCAGTTGTCTGCCATATCCGTTGACATCTGCGTCCCTTGGACTTGAGGGAGTGAAGATGAGGGCCATCTAGGGGGGGAATGGCCAGGGTGAGAGAGAGTAATAATAGGGACTAGGGCACCAAAGGTCGTGGTGAGAGTGTGGTTGAGCAGATCGGTGGCTGCAGAAATGTCATGGTGAATGGAGGGCCAAAGGCTGGACAGTTCAGATTTCATAAGTGCAGTTGTAAGAGAATTTGCAGTTTTTTTCCAGGGGTGGACACAGAAGCAAGTAGGGTTGGGTGGGGGAAAGGGGATGTGGGTGGAGAGCGATACAAGGAAATGGCCTTATCTGCAATTGACACGGTGGGAATAGCGAGGCCACGCGATATGACAAGGTCAAGGGGGTGGCCGTGAATATGGGTTGTGGAGTTCACATGGAGGGAGAGATTATTAGAGGATAGGAGGGTAGTGAACTCAGGAGAGAGAGCTTGATGAATTGAGATGGAGGTTGAAGTCACCAAGGATGAGAAGTCGCTCGATGCAGAGGCTGATGGAGGAAAGCAGTTAAGATATCTTGGTGATCAAAATGTTATCGTACTTGGGTGAGCAGTAGAGAATTTTAAGTGAGAGGATGGAATAAGGTGAGATGTTCAAAGAAGGTGAAAGTGGCAGAAGAGTAGGGGGACAGACCAAGGTGTGATTTGGTGATGAGAGCCACACCGCCACCGCGGCATTCTGGGCAGGGCACGTGTTGGAAACTATAACCAGACAGGGAGGCTTTATTTAAGGGTAAGGTGTCATCATACCTCAGCCAAGTTTCCGTCAGGGCCATGATGTCGATGCAATCATCCATGATAAGCTCATGGATGGCAAGGGCCTTGTTCACAAGTGAACAGACATTCTACAAGGAGATACGGAGATGATCGGTGCTGGCTGATCCGCTGCCAGCATCCACAGAGAGGTGAATGGAGAAGATTGGCAAGGTTAGCCCCCTGCGAACAAGCTGGGCGGCAAGGTTGGTGAGAGAGTAGGATGGGACAGTTGGGGTTGCTACTCGTGAGGAGACAGTGACAAGTGCCACAGTGGGCCCTTTGGTGGTTGCCAAGAGAGACACAGAGGGAAGCTGTCGGCTTATCTAAGGGGGAGTCAAGCCTGGGATGGCGGCAGGAAAGTGGGAAGGTCGAAGAGTAGGGGTAGCGAGTATCCGAGAGAGGAGAGATGAAAGGCGGCATGATGACACGAGAGACTAGTCAGGGAGGGCTAGA
Organism: Pristiophorus japonicus; assembly: GCF_044704955.1. Classification (NCBI taxonomy): domain Eukaryota; kingdom Metazoa; phylum Chordata; class Chondrichthyes; family Pristiophoridae; genus Pristiophorus; species Pristiophorus japonicus. Next base: position 281,024,396 of record NC_091978.1, read on the forward strand.
GAGAAAAAAAAGGAGGAGAATGAAGTGGAAATCGAAGTGAATGGCTCGGATCCAAAGCAACAGCCAAAAATGCGCACGCAAATGGACACGGAAAAACTCAAGTTACATAGGCCTGGTTATCATCATCATAGGCAGTCCCTCGGAATCAAGGAAGACTTGCTTCCACTCTTAAAATGAGTCCTTAGGTGGCTGAACAGTGCAATACGAGAGCCACAGTCCCTGTCACAGGTGGGACAGATAGTTGTTGAGGGAAAGGGTGGGTGGGATTGGTTTGCCGCATGCTCTTTCCGCTGCCTGCACTTGATTTCTACATGCTCTCGGCGATGAGACTCGAGGTGCTCAGCACCCTCCCGGGATGCACTTCCTTCACTTAGGGCAGTCTTTGGCCAGGGTCCCAGGTGTCAGTGGGGATGTTGCACTTTTTCAGGGAGGCTTTGAGGGTGTCCCTGTAACATTTTCTCTGCCCACCTTTGGCTTGTTTGCCGTGAAGGAGTTCCGAGTAGAGCGTTTGCTTTGGGAGTCTCGTGTCTGGCATACGAACGATGTGGCCTGCCCAGCGGAACTGATCAAGTGTGGTCAGTGCTTCAATACTGGGGATATTGGCCTGGTCGAGGATGCTAATGTTGGTGCGTCTGTCCTCCCAGGGGATTTGTAGGATCTTGCGGAGGCATCGTTGGTGGTATTTCTCCAGCTTGCTGTGGTAGCAATTATAAGGATGCATATTTCCTAGTAGTAACAGGGAATAGGTTGGTGACAATAGTGAGGCGTCCAGAGTTAAAGTCGGAGGTTCCGTGGAGGGCAAAAGTTGACATCGGTAGGTTGGAAGATGGCGTCGGATTGGAGCATCAATGTACTGTTGTCCAAGTTCGGAGACAGGTGTAACAGGCGAGAGAAGTTCAGAAGCTATTTGATGGGTGGAGAGAAAAGAAGGATGGAGGTTATTGCCGTGGTAATGAGAGTCTGTTGCGATACAGGAAGATGATGGCGAAGTTCACGTGAAGTTGAAGATCACCGTAGATCAGAAGCAGCCAGAAAATGTAAAACCACACAAGCACCCAACAAAGCAGAAAACCAATAGAACGAGTCACCCAGCTCAGCAGATAAACAACAGCAAGTAGCAGAAACCAACAAAGCTGAAAAACCAGTCAAACGAGTCACTCAGCTCAGCAGAGAAACAACTACAGTGGGGAAGATAATTTTTTTTTTAGCATTAGATTTTTGACACACCAAGTAAGTCTTGCAGTGTAGTCCAAAGCAGAAATATAGTCTTGATGTCCAGTGAAGCCCAGGAATTCAACGTTCACCGTTATTATGGAGTAAACTGGACTTCCGAGTCCGCACATACGCAATTAAACACGCAAATCCAGAAGTTGCTGTCTCGATTTGCCCTACTCCTCCACAAGCTTTGCTACACTGGTACCTTGTTGATAGATTTGGCATCCACTAAACAGGCCAGAGAAAGTTAGGACTGGTGCATTCAGGAGTAAGTGAATTTTTAACGGTGTGAAAAGCAACGTTCCCTATAAGATGCACGGCCATACACCCCACTGCCAGTCACTTGCGTGAAACTGTGAAGGGGCTGCGTACTCCCAAAAAATAAGAGGGAACATTGGTGATAAGTCTTAATTATCAAATCACCTCTCTGGCCCTGAAAAAGTTATTGTACGAATGTGAGTCTCCTTCTTTCAGATTTTAATTACTTTTTGAGATTTTCTTTTAAAAATGTAAATTATTTTTTTTACATGTTTCGCTTTTTTTTTGTCTTCTCTCCCAATTCCATCTTTGTTTCCCCCTCTTTTGCTTTCTGTACATTTTACATTCCATCAAATATTCGAATTTATACTTCCTGGTGTCTCTGAGAATTCTTCAATTTGGTTGAAGAGACACACTGCTGCTTGTTCTGCTCACACATGCCATGCTGAAAATCATCTCTAAATACTGTAAATTGCCACTCAAAAGCCCACGAAAAGTCTGTAGGCAGCTGTAAAGATAATGAACGGCAAGTGCCGTTCCTTCACCGCTGACCGCAAAGTCGGGGCTAATATCGTCAGGGAAAATGCAGAAGTAGCAAGGCCATAATAAAGGGTGATATAATTATCCAAAAATAGACAGTCATGTAAATGGTAAAGTAGGGGAGGGGTCTGTATGTTGTGTCTGGGAATGTGGGGTTTCTGTTTTATATACGGGAATATTTTTTAGATCAGTTTTTAGTCCAATGAGGAAGGAGGTAATTCTAATATGTAATTCTTGAAAATGAAGTGGGGCAAGTAAGTAACGCAAGTGTAGAAGAATATCTCGGAAACAGCGACATTTGATATAAACATTGGAGAGAAGGAACTGTCCCATTACTTGGCTAGAAAAAATTAAACCAATGAGATCAAAGAGGAGCTATCCCAGATAAATTGGAAAGAACTGTTGGCAGATGTGATGTAGACAGACAGGAGATGCTTAGTGTACAAACTAGACACATTTTCACAAAAAATAAAGATGGTACAGCAAAATTTGTAGGATATGTTGAGGCTATTAGATGAGGAACAATGGGAGGACGCATGTGTGGAGCTGTTAGGCTGAATCGCCTGTTTCCGTGCTGTAAATACTATGCAGAAGCCAGGTATGCAATAGAAAATAGAAAAAGGAAATGGTGCAAATACTAAATGACTACTTTGCCTGAGTTTTCAGAAGAATATGATTGTAATGTCTGTAAGCTTGTAATGTTTGTAGCTCCACACTGTGGATGTGGACGTATTGTGTACTACAACTGCATAATTAATAATAAACAGAACCAGGCAGATTCCGGAGGCTTCCGAGAGAGCTGTCTGCCATGTTAGGAGTTGTGTGTGCTGTGCTCTGTGAAGATATCACATTTGGCGGTGAGATGGGATTTTTCGGATGGTTTAAAGCTTAAATTTTGTTGGGGAAGGATTCAGCCAGCCAACAGAGACTTTGGAAGTTTCTGCCTTTGGAAAAAGCTACAAAAATCCGAGGTAAAATACAGCACACGTTGTGAACAGCTAGAGATTAAAATGGCAGGTGTAATCGGACATTTGGGGGAATATAGACATGACCGGGAACGTTTTAAAGCATGGATGTGGATCGGCTAGAAATGTATTTCACTGCAAATAACATAATCGAAGTTCCAGACAATCCAGTCCAGAACCGGGCTGTGTTGGAACGTAAGAAAGCGATCTTCTTATCGGAGGCGAGTCCGGCATTGTACGAAACCCTTGTAAATCTGCTTGTGCCTGACGAGCCAAAGGACACAAGGCTTAAAGAGATTTTAACGACATTGGAGCAGCACTATAACCCCAAACAGTTGGAAATTGCTGAAAGCTATTGTTTCAGGAGTCAGAATCAAAAGGCTGATGAAGTATCAGTGATTACATTGTAGCATTAAAAAAGCTATCGATGCACTGTAAATTTGGAAACTTTCAAAATCGAGCATTACGGGATCGTTTTGTTTGTGGGGTGAAAAATGATGCGATCAGAAGGAAGTTATTGACGACGGATGACTTGACTTTTGAGATTGCTTGTCAGTGAGGTCGATGGACATGGCCGAACAATATTCCCGAGAATTAAATAATAATTACGGTCGTCAGTCAACCGAGGTAAATCACCTGCAGGTTCAAAGTAAAAGACGGTGGGTGCCCAAAGTCTCAGAAACTGGAAATTCTAACAGAGCATCGAATGTTTCTATGTTTTCCTCTGCCCACCTGGGGCTCCCTTGCTGTGTTGGAGTTCCGAGCAGAGCACTTGCTTAGGAAGTCTTGTGTTAGGCATGCGGACCTGGTCCAGTGTGGTCAGTGCTTCGATGCTTAGGACGTTGGCCTGGGCAAGGATACTGATGTCGGTGTGTCTATCCTCCCAGTAGATTTGTAGGATCTTGCGGAGGCAGCGCTGGTGGTACTTCTCCAGCGCTTTGAGGTGTCTGCTGTATATAGTGCATGTCTCTGAGCCATATAGGAGCGAAAGTCAAGTGGCCTGTATTACTACCCTGTATACAGTCCATAATGCAGGCTAAAATTTATATTCACTTACAGATACATGGGTTAATAAGGACAGCCAGAATGAATTTGTAAAGGCAAGATATTAGTAATGGGACTGTTCAAAATGTGTGAGAGTGTATGTTAACAAATTATTAGTCTTAATTAAACTAAGGTACATGGTATTAGAGGAGCTGTGGCAGTATGGCTGAAGGACAGAAAACATAGTCGTGGTTAATGGACAATTTTCAGACCGGGGAGATGTAGCACCACCCCCCCCCCCCGCCCCCCGGATTTGCTGTTGGACTGTTTATATTAATCTATATATTTAAACGTTTTGCACGTTATACTCCCTGTCCACAAAACTTGCCACCTGTTGTGGCAATTTTTGATCATACTTTTCTAATGGCATTTACCATTGTAAAATGCTGTATTAACATTTCCTATTTAATATTGTTATTTCAGCTATCTCAATGTAGTTGCATGCTCAGGCCACTAGGTGACTCTGGAGCAAGTTTCTGGAGTGTCCATTTTACTCCCATTTTTTTATTTAAAAAAAGACTTGTATTCATCTACAGATGCTGGGTTACACTACAGGCAATTTACTAAAGTGCATATCATTGATGTGAACTCTGGTATAGGGAACGCAATAGCAAAGTTTTCAGACAAAACAAAAATGGAGACCATTGTTAATAGTAAAGAGGATATCAACTGACCTAAGGAAGACACAAATTAGTAGATTGGGTAAATAGATGTTGGGTGAAGCTTATTGCACAAAATGTGAGGCAATACATTTAGGAAGAAGAATAAAAAGAAAAAATATATTCAATGATAAAACTTTAAAAGGAATAGAAGAACTGAGAGACTCAACGATTCATACACACCTTTAAGAGTGGAAGGACTTTCTGTTAAAAAGCATAGGAGATCTTGGTTTTTACAAATAGGGGCATAGAGTACACAAGTAAAGAAATAATACAAAACCTATGTGGAATATTCATAATAAAGGATGAAACTGAGTACTGTGTACAATGAGCAAGTGTGACCTTAGCTCCTTTAATAAGACTCCAGCGTGCAGGTACCTCGTGAGTGGCCTGCTTCTCTACTGTGCTCCCAAGGGATGCTGGGATCCCTTGGGACTCCAACAGGTGGGCCCTCTGGTGGACAGGTGTCATGCAGGTTACAAAGGGTTAAATACATTACATCACTCCCCCGTGAAGTCAACAATACACTTATTTACAAGGTGAGACGCTCTGGGGCTTTTCGCTCCCTTGTCGATCGTCTCGGTACAAATGCGGGTGTGGGAGGGTTGGTCAGTTCTTCACTGGGCTGTTGGGCAGCCGGCCTTGCCGGGCTGCTGGGGATGGTGAGTTCGGCATCGTGGTCAACCATGATGTCAGTTGCCACTTGTGTGTGTGTTGGAGGGTCAAAGTTGGTGGTGTCCTCTTCGGGTTGTTCGTAGCTGTTGGTGAACCACAATTTGATTTGGTCCAAATTTTTTTTGTGCATTTGTCCATTGGCCAATTTGACCTGAAACACCCTCTTTGGCTGTGACCGTGCCAGCGAGCCATTTGGGATTATGTCCATAATTGAGCACAAACACAGGATCATTGATCTCAATATCGCGTAACAAATTTATGCAGTCAGGGTACACACTTTGTTGATGCTGTTTGCCCTCCACGTGATCATGGAGATCAGTGTGGACAGGAGAGAGCCTTGTTTTGAGTATCCTTTTCATGAGCAGCTCGGCTGGGGGAACCCCGGTGAGTGAGTAGGGTCTGGTGCGGTAGCTGAGCAGCATTCGGGACAGCCGGGTCTGCAGGGAGCCTTCCGACACGCATTTTAAGCTTTGCTTGATGGTCTGATCTGCCCATTCTGCCTGGCCATTGGATGCGGGCTGAAATGGAGCAGATGTGACGTGTTTGATCCCATTGCGGGTCATGAATTCCTTGAATTCAACACTGGTGAAGCACGGCCCATTGTCGCTGACTAGGACATTAGGCAAGCTGTGCGTGGCAAACATGGTTCGTAGGTTTCAATAGTGGCCGTGGACGTGTTTACTGACATTATTGCACGTTCAATCCATTTTGAGTAAGCGTCCACGACAACCAAAATCATTTTGCCTAGAAATGGGCCCGCATAGTCTACGTGGATCCTCAAACACAGTTTGGTGGGCCACGACCACAAACTTAACGGTGCCTCTCTGGGTGCATTGCTCAGCTGAGAGCAAGTGTTGCACTGGTGCACGCATGACTCTAAATCTGAGTTGATGCCGGGCCACCACACATGGGATCTGGCTATGGCTTTTATCATTACGATGCCTGGGTGGGTGCTGTGCAGTTCATATATGAACGTATCTCTGCCTTTCTTGGACAAGACCACGCGATTGCCCCACAATAGTCAGTCCGCCTGCAGGGACAACTCGTCTTTGTGTCTGTGGAACGGCTTAATTGCCTCCTGCATCTCCACTGGGACACCGGACAGCTCCCATGGAGGACACAGTTTTTTACCAAAGAGAGTAAAGGATCCTGGCTGGTCCAGGTCCTGATCTGGCGGACTGTAACAGGGGACTTCTCGTTCTCGAATGCCTCCATGACCATGAGCAAGTCCGCTGGCTGTACTATTTCCACCCCAGTGGTGGGCAATGTCAGCCAACTTAGAGCATCTGCGCAGTTCTCTGTGCCCAGTCTGTGGCGGATTATATAGTTGTATGCCAACAGCATGAACACCCATCTTTGGATGTGGGCAGAGGCTTTGGTATTAATCCCTTTGCTCTCAGAGAACAGCAATATGAGCGGCTTGTGGTCAGTTTCAAGCTCAAACTTGAGGCCAAATAAGTACTGGTGCATTTTTTTCACCCCGTAGACGCATGCCAGAGCCTCTTTTTCAACCATGCTGTCGGCCCTTTCGGCCTTGGACAAACTCCTGGACGCATAAGCGACCGGTTGCAAAATCCCCGATTCATTAGCCTGTTGTAACACACACCCGACCCCGTATGACAACGCATCACAAGCTAGCACTAATCGTTTACAAGGGTTATACAGGACAAGCAGTTTGTTTGAACACAACAGATTTCTGGCTTTCTTAAAGGCCTCTTGTGAATTCCCCCATACCCAGTCGTCTCCCTTGTGCAGTAGCACATGTAGGGGTTCAAGCAGGGTGCTTAACCCAGGTAAGAAATTACCAAAATAGTTAATGAGTTCCAGGAACGACCGCAGTTCCGTCACTCTCTGTGGTCGCGGCGCATTCTTGATGGCCTCCGTCTTGGCGTCAGTGGGTCTGATGCCGTCCGCTGCGATTCTTCTTTCCAAGAACTCAACATCCTGTGCCAGGAAAACACACTTCAAGCATTTCAATCTGAGTCCCACGCGATCCAACCGACTAAGAACCTTTTCCAGATTCTTCAAGTGCTCCATGGTGTCCCGACCTGTAACCAATATGTCGTCCTGGAAAACCACTGTACAAGGAACCGACTTTAGCAGGTTCTCCATGTTCCGCTGGAAAATTGCCATGGCCGACTGAATCCTGAATGGGCACTGGTTGTAGATAAACAGACTTTTATGCGTGTTGATGCAGGTGTTCTTTTGAAGACTCCTCCAGCTCCTGCGTCATGTAGGCCGAGGTCAGGTCCAGCTTGGTGAACGTCTTCCCTCCAGCCAGGGTCGCAAGTAGGTCGTCTGCCTTGGGTAGCGGGTACTGGTCCTGCAGTGAAAAATGGTTAATCGTTATTTTATAGTCCCCGCGAGGTGCCGTCCTCCTTAAGTACCGGGACATTCGGACTGGCCCAGTCGTTGAATTCCACCGGCGTGATGATGCCTTCATGTTGCAGCCTGTCCAGCTCAATTTCCACTTTTTCACGCATCATGTACGGTACTGCCCGTGCCTTGTGGTGAATGGGTCGTGTACCGGGAACCAAATGGATTTGCACTTTCGCCCCCTTGAAGCTTCCAATGCCTGGCACGAACAATGATGGGAACTTATTCAGAACCTGGGTACATGAGGCGTCGTCGACGGACGAAAGCACTCGGATGTCATCCCATTCCAGCGGATTTTTCCCAGGCAGCTTCTGCTAAACAACGTGGGGCCATCCCCTGGCACAATCCACAGCGGGAGTTCGTATACTGCTCCGTCATAGGAGACTTTGACTTCTGCACTGCCAATTACAGGGATTAGTTCCTTGGTGTACTGCCCGTGCCTTGTGTTGAATGGGTCGTGTACCGGGAACCAAATGGATCTGCACTTTTGCCCCCTCGAAGCTTCCAATGCCTGGCTCGAACAATGATGGGAACTTATTCAGAACCTGGGTACATGAGGCGTCGTCGACGGACGAAAGCGTTCGGATGTCATCCCAGTTCCAGCGGATTTTTCCCAGCCAGCTTCTGCTAAACAACGTGGGGCCATCCCTTGGCACAATCCACAGCGGGAGTTCGTATACTGCTCTGTCATAGGAGACTGAGACTTTGACTTCTGCACTGCCAATTACAGGGATTAGTTCCTTGGTGTAAGTCCTTAGTTTGGTGTGAATGGGGCTGAGCTTGGGCCTGTGTGCCTTTTTGCTCCACAGCCTGATGAAGGTCTTTTTACTCATTATGGACTGACTTGCCCCCGTGTCCAGTTCCATAGATCCTGGAATACCGTTCAGTTCAACTTTCAACATTATTGGTGGACATTTCGTAGTGAATGTGTGTACCCAGTACACTTCTGCCTCCTCTGTACGAGTCTCCAATTTTGCCTGATCCACAGTGGATCGATCTTGCTCTGCAGTGTGGTGGTTTGCAGGGTTTGCAGCTCGCCTGCACATTCGTTGGAGGTGTCCCATTGTTCTGCAACCATTGCATGCATAGTGCTTAAAGCAGTATTGATGGGGCCGATGATCACCTCCGCAGCGCCAACAGGGTGTTAATTGCCTCGCATTAACGATTGATGGCAGACTCTGGGTTATCTGAGGTCGGACTACAGCAGCCGGCATGTACATTCTGCCATGTACATTTCTGCTCAAGACCGATGATACTTTATGCACAGTACTGGCCGAAACTTCTTTACTCTGCGAAATCTGTTTGGTGTTGTCGCTGGTGGACATAAATGCCTGGGCTATCGTTATGGCTTTACTTAGATTCGGAGTTTCTATAGTCAACAGTTTGCGAAGGATTGTCTCATGTCCAATGCCCAGTACAAAAAAGTCTCTGAGCATTTGTTCTAGGAAACCCTCAAACTCACAATGTCCTGCGAGGCACCTTAGTTCGGCGACATAGCTCGCCACTTCCTGGCCCTCCGATCGTTGACACGTGTAGAACCGATACCTCGCCATCAAAACGCTTTCCTTAGGACTTAGGTGCTCCTGGACCAGCGTACACAATTCTTCGTAGGATTTCTCTGTCGGTTTTGTCGGGGCCAGGAGATTCTTCATGAGGCCATAGGTTGTTGCCCCACAGACCGTTAGGAGGATCGCCCTTCGTTTGGTTGTGTTCTCATCCCCTTCCAGCTCGTTGGCCACAAAGTATTGGTCGAGTCTCTCCATGAAGGCCTCCCAATCGTCCCCTTCTGAGAACTTCTCCAGGATACCGACTGTTCTTTGCATTTTTGCGCGGTTGTTCATTACCTCGTCGCCAATTGGTACACTCATAATAAAGGATGAAACTGAGTACTGTGTGTAATGAGCAAGTGTGACCTTAGCTCCTTTAAGAAGACTCCAGAGTGCAGGTACCTCGTGGGTGGCCTGCTTATATACTGTGTTCCCAAGGGATGCTGGGATCTCTTGAGACTCCAACAGGTGGGCGCTCTGGTGGTCAGGTGCCATGCAGGTTACACAGGGTTAAGTACATTACACTATGCAAATCATTTGTTAGGCTGCAGTTAGAATATTGTGTCCAGTATTGGGTGCCTTGAAGGGATGAATGGATTCAGTTATGAGAAGAGACGAGAGAAATTGGGGCTCTTTTTAAGAAACATAAGAAATAGGAGCAGGAGCAGGCTATTTGGCCCTTAGAGCCTGCTCTGCCATTCAAAATGATCGTGGCTGATCTTCTACCTTAACTCCACCTTCCCACACTGTCCTCATATCTCTTGATTCTCATAGTATCCAAAAATCTAGCGATCTCTGTCTTAAATAAACTCAATGACTAAGCATCTACAGCCTTCTGGGGTAGAAAATTCCAAAGATTCACAACCCTTTGAGTGAAAAAAATTCTCCTCATATCAGTCGTAAATGGCCGACCCCTTATTCTGAGTCTGTGACCCCTAGTTCTAGAGTCTCCAGCCAAGGGAAACATCCTCCCAGCATCCACCCTGCCAAGCCCTTTCAGAATGTTATATGTTTCAATGAGATCACGTCTCATCCTTGAACTCTAAGGAATATAGGCTTAGTCTACTCAATCTCGCCTCATGGAACAATCCCCTCATCCCAGGAATCAGTCTAGTGAACCTTTATTAGGTAACTTTCTGTGATTCATGTACAAGGACACCCAGGTCCCTCTGAATACCAATATTTTCCAGTCTTCCACCATTTAAAAAATATTCTGCTTTCCTATTTTTCCTATCAAAGTGGATAATTTCACACTTCTCCACATTATATTCCATTTGCCATGTTCATGCCTACTCACTTAACCTGTCTATATCCCTTTGCAGACTTTGTGTCCTCCTCACTGCTTACTTTCCCACCCAACTTTGTATCGTCAGCAAACTTGGATACATTACTGGGGCCGGCTCCCTCATCTACGTCATTGATATAGATTGTAATAGCTGAGGCCCAAGCACTGATCCTTGTGGTATCCCACTAGTTAGAGCATACCAATCTAAAATGACCTATTTATTCTTACTCTCTGTTCTCTGTCCATTAACCAATCCTCAATCTATGCTAATATGTTACCCCCAATCCCAGGAGCCCTAATTTTCTGCAATAACTTCTTGTGTGGCACCTTAACGAATGCTTTTTGAAAATCCAAATACACTATGTCTTCTGGTTTCCCCTTATCTGCCCTGCTAGTTACAACCTGAAAAAAAACATTTGGCAAACACTATTTAAGAACACAACATAAGAAATAGGAGCAGGAGTAGGCTATTAGGCCCCTCGAGCCTGCTCCGCTATTTCATCACCATCATCGAGGATGACTTGCTTCCACTCTTAACGTGAGTTCTTAGGTGGCTGTACAGTCCAATACGAGAATCACAGTCTCTCACAGGTGGGACAGATAGTCGTTAGAGGAAGGGGTGGGTGGGACTGGTTTGCCGCACGCTCTTTCCGCTGCTATGTTCATGCCCACTCACTTAACCTGTCAAAATCCCTTTGTAGACTTTGTGTCCGCCATTTAATAAGATCATGGCTGATCTGATCATGGCTGATCTGATCATGAACTCAGCTCCACTTCCCTGCCCGCTTCCCATGACTCTCTTATCTCTCAAAAATCTGTCTATCTTTCTCTTAAATATATTCAAAGACCCAGCCTCCACAGCTCTCTGGGGCAGAGATTTCCATCGATTTACAACCCTGAGAGAAAAAAATCCTCCTCATCTCAGTTTTAAATGGGCAGCCCTTTATTCTGAGACTTGCGGTACTGATTAAAGAAACTATTACAGTAGTGAAAGGGATGATATGTTAGAGGGATCATCAAATGAGGCCATATGGGTCGAATTGAAAAATAAAAAAGGAGCGATCACACTGCTGGGCGTGTATTATAGACCCCCAAACAGTGGGAGAGAGCTAGAGGAGCAAATATGTAGGCAAATTGCTGTGAAGTCCAAAAACCATAGGTAATAGTAGGGGATTTTAACTATCCAAATATTGATTGGGACAAATTTAGTGTGAAGGGTATAGAGGGTGTGGAATTCTTGAAATGCATTCAAGAGAACTTTTATAGTCAGTATCTAGCAAGTCCAACACGAGAGGGGGCAGTCTTGGATTTAGTTTTGGGGCCTGAAGCTAGGCAGGTTGAAGGGGTATTAGTGGGAGAGCACTTGGGTGCCAGTGACCATAATTCAGTCAGATTCAAGTTGGTTATGGATAAGGACAAGAATGGGCCTGGAATGAAATTTCTGAATTGGCGAAAAGTTAATTTTGCTAAGTTAAGGAGTGATTTGGTCATGGTGGACTGGAAACAATTACTTGTGGGTAAATCAGTGTCGGAACAGTGGGAGGCATTTAAGGAGGAGATCCGGAAGGCTCAGGCCAAACATGTGCCCTTAAAGAAAAAAGTTGGGGAAAATAATTCTAGAGCCCCCGGGATGTCTAGGGACTTATGGGGAGGATTAAGGAAAAAAGGGACGCTTATGTCATATATCAACTGCTAAATACTATAGAATCTTTAGAGGAATATAGAAAGTTAAGAGGCAAAATTAAAAAGGATATTAGGAAGGCTAAGAGAGAGCATGAGAAATTCTTGGCCAGTAAAATTAAGGGAGACCCTAAAATGTTCTACAAATATATTAAGAGTAAGAGGGTAACTAAAGAAAGGGTAGGGCCTATTCGAGACCATGAGGGTAATCTTTGTGTGGAGGCGGAAGATGTTGGGAGGGTTCTTAACAAATAATTTGCATCTGTTTTCACAAAGGAAAGGGGCAATGCAGATACTGCTATCGAGGAGGAGTGTGATATTCTGGATGAAATAAATTTAATGAGAGAGGAAGTATTAAGAGGCTTAGCAGCTTTGAAAGTAGATAAGTCTTCGGGCCCGGATGGAATGCATCCCAGGCTGTTTAGCGAAGTAAAAGAGGAAATAGCAGAGGACTTGACCATCATTTTCCAGTCCTCTTTGGATTTGGGCATGGTGCTGAAGAATTGCTAATGTAGAACCCTTGTTTAAGAAGGGAGAAAGGGACAGGCCGAGTAATTACAGGCCTGTCAGCATAACCGCAGTGGTGGGAAAATTATTGGAAAACATCCTGAAAGACAGGATAAATCTGCATTTGGAAAGGCAAGGATTAATTAGGGAGAGTCAGCACGGATTTGTTAAGGGAAGATCGTATCTGACTATCCTGATTGAATTTTTTGAGGAGGTAACCAAGAGGGTCGATGAGGGTACTGCATACGGTGTAGTAAATATGGACTTTAGCAAAGGCAAGCATTCCATATGCCGCCTTAACTACGTTATCCACCTGGCCTGCTACTTTCAGGGATCTGTGGACAAGCACTCCAAGGTCCCTTTGTTCATCTACACTATTAAGTGGCCTACCACTTAATGTGTATACCCTTTCCTTATCAGCCCTCCCAAAGTGCATCACCTCACACTTCTCGGAATTAAGTTCCATTTGCCACTGCTCTGCCCACCTGACCAGTAGATTGATATCCTCCTGCAGCCCATGACTTTCCTCTTCATTATCAACCACACAGCCAACTTTAGTGTCGTCTGCAAATTTCTTAATCGTAGTACCTATATTCAAATCTAAATCGTTGATATATAGCACAAAAAGCAAGGGATTCAGTACTGAGCCCTGCAGAATCCCACTGAAAACATCCTTCCAGTCACAAAAACATCCATCAATCATTACCCTTTGCTTCCTTCCTCCAAGACAATTTTGGATCCAACTTGACACTTTGCCCTGTATCACATGGGCTTTAAACCTTCATGACCAGTCTACCATATGCGACCTTATCAAAAGCTTTGCTAAAGTCCATATTTACTACACCGTATGCAGTACCCTCATCGACCCTCTTGGTTACCTCCTCAAAAAATTCAATCAGGTTAGTCAGATACGATCTTCCCTTAACAAATCCGTGCTGACTCTCCCTAATTAATCCTTGCCTTTCCAAATGCAGATTTATCCTGTCTTTCAGGAGGTTTTCCAATAATTTTCCCACCACTGCGGTTACGCTGACAGGCCTGTAATTACTCGGTCTGTCCCTTTCTCCCTTCTTAAACAAGGGTTCTACATTAGCAATTCTCCAGCACCATGCCCAAATCCAAAGAGGACTGGAAAATGATGGTCAAGTCCTCTGCTATTTCCTCTTTTACTTCGCTAAACAGCCTGGGATGCATTCCATCCGGGCCCGAGGACTTATCTACTTTCAAAGCTGCTAAGCCCCTTAATACTTCCTCTCTCATTAAATTTATTTCATCCAGAATATCACACACCTCCTCGATAGCAGTATCTGCATTGCCCCTTTCCTTTGCGAAAACAGATGCAAAGTATTTGTTAAGAACCCTCCCAACATCTTCCGCCTCCACACAAAGATTACCCTCATGGTCTCGAATAGGCCCTACCCTTTCTTTAGTTACCCTCTTACTCTTAATATATTTGTAGAACATTTTAGGGTCTCCCTTAATTTTACTGGCCAAGAATTTCTCATGCTCTCTCTTAGCCTTCCTAATATCCTTTTTAATTTTGCCGCTTAACTTTCTATATTCCTCTAAAGATTCTATAGTATTTAGCAGTTGATATATGACATAAGCGTCCCTTTTTTCCTTAATCCTCCCCATAAGTCCCTAGACATCCCGGGGGCTCTAGAATTATTTTTCCCAACCTTTTTCTTTAAGGGCACATGTTTGGCCTGAACCTTCCGGATCTCCTCCTTAAATGCCTCCCACTGTTCCGACACTGATTTACCCACAAGTAGCTGTTTCCAGTCCACTATGGCCAAATCACTCCTTAACTTAGCAAAATTAGCTTTTCCCCTATTCGGAACTTTTATTCCAGGCCTATCCTTGTCCTTATCCATAATCAACTTGAATCTGACTGAATTATGGTCACTGGCACCCAAGTGCTCTCCACTAATATCCCCTTCAACCTGCCCAGCTTCATTCCCCAAAACTAAATCCAAGACCGCCCCTCTCGTGTTGGGCTTGCTACCTACTGACTAAAAAAGTTCTCTTGAATGCATTTCAAGAATTCCACACCCTCTATACCCTTCACACTAAATTTGTCCCAATCAATATTTGGATAGTTAAAATCCCCTACTATTACCACCCTATGGTTTTTGGACTTCACAGCAATTTGCCTACATATTTGCTCCTCTATCTCCCTCCCACTGTTTGGGGGTCTATAGAGGTCTATAATACACACCCAGCAGTGATCGCCTCTTTTTTATTTTTCAATTCGACCCATATGGCCTCATTTGATGATCCCTCTAACATATTATCCATCCTCACCGCTGTAATATTTTCTTTAATCCGTACCGCAACACACCCCGCCCCCCTTTTTTACCTCCTCTCTATCTTTTCTAAAAATGCTGTAGCCAGGAATATTGATCTGCCAAACCTGCCTCTCTTTCAGCCATGTTTCTGTAATGGCTATAATGTCATTCTCCCAAGTGTCCACCTCTGCTCTTAGCTCATCCGCCTTATTCACTATAGTCCTTGCATTAAAGTATATACCATTCAGCACAGGAAGACCTCCTTGCTTAAAACTTACTAAGCCTTGTTTCTTCTGTCCTACAGATTCGCTTTCTAGATTCTTGCTATCCAATTTCTGCTATACTTCCTTCCCTTTTGAATTTGTTCTCAGGTTCCCATCCCCCTGCCGAGCTAGTTTAAACTCTCCCCAACAGCACTAGCAAAACTCCCCGCGAGGATATTGGTCCTGGCGATGTTGAGGTGCAACCCGTCTGGTTTGTACAGGTCCCATCTCCCCCAGAAGTGGTCCCAATGCCTCAAGAATTTAAAGCCCTCCCTCCTACGCCAACTTTCCAGCCAGCTGTTCATCCTCTCTATCCTTTTATTCTTATACTCATTAGCATGTGGCACCGGTAGTAACCTGGAGATTACTACCTTTGTGGTCCTACCCTTTAATTTTCTTCCTAGCTCCCTGAATTCTTCCTGTAGGACCTCATCCCTCATTTTACCTATGTCATTGGTCCCGATATGGACCACGACCTCTAGCTGTTTACCAGCCCCCCAGCCCCCCCAGATGTCCTGCATCCGCTCTGTGACATCCTTGACCCTGGCACCAGGAAGGCACAAAACCATTTGGGAGTCACATCTACGACTGCAGAAACACCTGTCTGTTCCCCTACCTATAGAATCCCCTATCACTAGGGCTCTCTTGTTCTTCATCCCTCCCCCCTGTGCAGCCGAGCCACCCTTGGTGCCTTGGAATTGGCTCTGGCTGCACTCCCCTGAGGCACCATCGTCCTTACTGATGCTCAGAAATGAATATCGGTTTAAAAGCGAGATGGACTCACGGGGGACTTCTGCACTACCTGCCTAGCACACTTACTACGTCTGGTGGTCACCCACTTCCTCTCTACCTGCACGCCTTTAAGCTGCGGGGTGACCACCTCCTGAAACGTGCTATCCACGTTGCTCTCAGCCTCGCGGATGCACCGTATTGACTCCACCCGCTGCTCCAGCTCCAAAACGCGGAGCACGAGCAGTTGAAGCTGGAGACACTTCCTGCACACATGGTTGTCTAGGCTGCGCGAAACGTCCAGGACTTCCCACATGCCGCAGGATGTGCATTCCACAGGACTGAGCTGCACTGCCATTCCTCTAGTTCACCTTATCTAGTTTAAAATCTACTTAAAAAGAAATAGAGAAAAGAGAGCTATTCACTTCGTCAACCTTCTGGCCTCCCGAACTCACTGACCTCTGTGGCCTCCCGACCTCTCGGCCTCTGAACTCCCGACCTACTTAAAAAGAAATAGAGAAAAGAGAGCTACTTACCAACTCACCTCACTGGCCTCCGAACTCCCGGCCTCCGAACTCCCAACTCGCCGACCTCAGAGCCTACCTACTCGCCGACCTCAGAGCCTACCTACTCGCCGACCTCAGAGCCTACCGACTCACCGACCTCACGGGGCCTACCGACTCACCGACCTCCCGAACTCGGGTTCCCCCAGAATTCGGACTCTCCTGAACTCGGACTCCCCCGGAACTCGGACTCCCCCGGAACTCGGACTCTCCGAACTCCGACTCTCCCGGAACTCCGATTCAACTCGCTCTCCCCCGGAACTCGAACTCTCCGGAACTCGGACTCTCCCGGAGAAATTGTGCCTGCGAGGAAACACTCGGTCACTCAACCAGGAAACACCAGGATTGGTTTGAGAATGACCAGGAGATCCAAGAGCTAATAGATCGCAAGCGCAGGGCAATTCTGAGCCTTAAACTGCAACCCAACTCATGAGCAGCAAGGCAGCATTACAGACGGCTTAAGGCTGAGGTCCAACAAAAAACCCAGGACCTAAAGAACAGGTCGTGGATGGAAAAACCACAAGAGATACAGAGCAGCTGGCCGACAGCCAAGATGCTCGAGGATTCTTCATCACAGTCAAAGGCCACCTACGGTCCAAACACCCAAGGTCCCACCCCACTGCTGGCCAAGAACAGGGAAACACTCATCAAGGACACCGAGGCAGTCAGGGCCCGCTGGAAGGAGCACTTCGAAGATCTCCTCAATCAAGACTCTGCCTTTGACTCGAGTGTGCTCGACTCCATCCCGCAGCATGCTACCCACCACCAACTCAGTCAAACCCCAGCACTGCACGAGGTAGAAAAAGCCATAAGACAGCTTAAGAACAACAAGGCTACGGGAGCGGATGGAATCCCCGCTGAGGCACTGAAGTATGGCGGAGAGGAACTGTTGGTGCGAATACATAACCTCATCTCTCTCATCTGGCGGGAGGAGAGCATGCCGGGAGATCTCAGAGATGCAGTGATCGTGACCATCTTTAAAAAAAGGGGACAAGTCCAACTGCGGCAAATACAGAGGAATCTCTCTGTTATTAGTCACTGGAAAAGTCGTCGCTAGAGTCCTCCTCAACCGTCTTCTCCCTGTGATTGAGGAGCACCTCCCGGAGTCACAGTGTGGATTTCGTCTCCTACGGGGCACAACGGACATGATTTTTACAGCACGACAGCTGCAGGAAAAATGCAGGGAACAGCACCAGCCCTTATACATGGACTTCTTCAACCTTATAAAGGCCTTTGACACTGTCAACCGCAAGGGTCTATGAAGCGTCTTCCACCATTTCGGATGCCCCCAAAAGTTCATCACCATCCTCCGCCTGCTGCACGACGACATGCAGGCCGTGATCCTTACCAATGGATCCATTACAGACCCAATCCACGTCCGGACCGGGGTCAAACAGGGCTGCGTCACCGCCCCAACCCTCTTCTCAATCTTCCTCGCTGCCATGTTCCACCTCACAGTCAACAACCTCCCGCTGGAGTGGAACTAAACTACAGAACCAGTGGAAACCTGTTTATCCTTCGTCATGTCCAAGCCAGGTCCAAGACCACCCCAACCTCTGTCGTCGAGCTACAGTATGCGGACGACACCTGCGTCTGCGCACAAACAGAGGCTGAACTCCAAGTCATAGTCAATGTATTTACTGAGGCGTATGAAAGCATAGGCCTTACGCTAACCAGCTGTAGACAAAGGACCTCCACCAGCCTGTCCTCGCCGCACAGCACTGCCCCCCAGCCATCGAGATCCACGACGCGGCCCTGGACAATGTGGACCATTTCCCATACCTCGGGAGCCTCTTATCAACAAGAGCAGACATTGATGACAAGATTCAACACCGCCTCCAGTGCGCCAGTGCAGTCTTCGGTCGCCTGAGGAAAAGAGTGTTTGAAGACCAGGCCCTCAAATCTGCCACCAAGCTCATGGTCTATAGGGCTGTAGTAATACCTGCTTCCTGTATGGCTCAGAGACATGGACCATGTACAGTAGATACCTCAAGTCGCTGGAGAAATACCACCAACGATGTCTCCGCAAGATCCTACAAATCCCCTGGGAGGACAGATGCACCAAAGTTAGCCTCCTTGACCAGGCCAACATCCCCAGCATTGAAGCACTGACCACACTTGATCAGCTCCGCTGGGCAGGCCACATCGTTCACATGCCAGACACGAGACTCCCAAAGCAAGCACTCTACTCGGAACTCCTTCATAGCAAACGAGCCAAAGGAGGAAACACTACAAGGACACCCTCAAAGCCTCCCTGATAAAATACAACATCCCCAATGTCACCTGGGAGTCCCTGGCCAAAGACCACCCTAAGTGGAGAAAATGCTTTCGGGAGGGCGCTGAGCACCTCGAGTCTCATCACCAAGAGCATGCAGAAACCAAGCGCAGGCAGCAGAAAGAGCATGCGGCAAACCTGTCCCACCCACCCTTTCCCTCAACAACTATCTGTCCCACCTGTGACAAGGACTGTGGTTCATGTATTGTATTGTTCAGCCACCTAAGGACTCATGTTAGAGTGAAAGTAAGTATTCCTTGATTCCGAGGGACTAATTATGATGATGGACTCCAGCATTTTCCAATGACAGATGTTAGGCTAACTGGTCTATAGTTTCCTGCTTTCTGTCTGCCTCCTCTTTTAAATAGGGGCATTACATTTGCGGTTTTCCAATCCGCTGGGACCTCCCCAGAATCCAGGGAATTTTGGTAAATTACAACCAATGCATCCACTATCTCTGCAGCCACTTTCCCTTTCATAAATCCGTCTTGACGCTTCCCAATTATATTATGATTTTCGAAGTGCCTTTTTACCACGGCCTAATAATAGATTCTAGCGTTTTCTCTTCTCCTGATGTCAGGCTAACTGTTCTATCATTCTCTCTCCCTCCTTGCTTGAACAGCGGGGTTACATTTTCTACCATCCGGGGACTATTCTAGAATCTAGGGAATTCTGGAAGATCAAAACCAATGCATCTACTATCTCTGTAGTTACCTCTTTTAAAATCCTAGGATGTAGGCCATCAGGTCCAAGGGATATCAACTTTTAGTCCCATTAATTTCTCCAGTACAATTTCTTTACTAATTTCTTTAAGTTTCTGATTCTCGCTAGCCCCTAGGTTCCCCACTATTTCCGGAATGTTTTTTGTGTTGTCTTCTGTGAAGACAGACACAAAATATTTGTTTAATGTCTCTGCCATTTCCTTTTTCCCCATTATAATTTATCCTGTCTCTGCCTCTAAGGGACCTACATTTACTTTCACTAATCCCTTCCTTTTTATATATCTATAGAAGCTTTTACAATCTGTTTTTGTGTGCCTTGCTAGTTTACTCTCATTCTCTTTTTCTTTATCAATTTCTTGGTCATCCTTTGCTTAATTCTAAAATCATCCCAATCCTCAGGCTTACTACTCTTGTTGGCAACATTTTAAGCCTCTTCCTTTAATCTAATACTTTAACTTCTCTTGTTAGCCACGATTGGAGTACTTTTCCCATTGGGTTTTTATTCCTTAAAGGAATGTATATTTGTTGTGAATTATGAACTAATTCTTTAAATCTTTTCTGTTGCTTATTTGCCATCATATCTTCTAATCTAGTTCCCCAATTTACGTTAGCCAACTGGCTCCTCATACCTATGTAGTTTGCTTTGTTCAGTTTTAAAACCCTAGTTTCAGACTTAACTACACCAATTTCAAACTCAATATAAAATTCTGTCATTATGATCACTCTTCCCTGGAGGCTCCTTTACTACAAGGTTATTAATTAACCCTTTCTCATTGTATAATACTAGATCTAAAATAGCCTGTTCCCGAGTTGATTCCTTAACACGCTGATCTAGAAAACTAGCTTGAATGCATTCCATGAACTCATCCTCAACACTACTACCGCAACTATGGTTTTGCCCAGTCTATATGAAGATTAAAATTCCCCATGATTACTGTATTACCCTTGTTAAATGCACCTCTAATTTCCTGATTTATACTCTGCCCAACACTACAACTACTAAAAACTACTCCCACCTGTATTTTCTGCCCCATGTTTTTTCTTTGCTCCACGCAGACTGGTTCTCCATCTTGATTTTCCTTCTCTAGGGTCCTTCTCTATTCTGACTTTAATCTATCCTTCATTATCAGAGCTACCCGCCCTCCCCCCAGGATTGTCTGGGAACGTATGGAAAGATTTTATTTCCTTGCTGGGGTACAATTCCATGGGCAACAGTTACTTGTACATGATTGGTATTAGGCTATTCAAATTTGGAGGATATCACAAACAAATGTGATCCTGTTACCTTTCAGCAGGGGTCATTGGATACTAATCAGTAGCATGAACCAAGCAGGGCTATTTTTTCCTTCCTTAACCCAAGAGTGCCACAGCCAATTGTAACATTCTTACCACTGCCCCAGCTGCCATCAGCAATGACTGGAGATCAAACCTGGGTGCTTCCTGGTCTGTATGGTTAAAAGATGCAAGCTGGAGGAATCCTCAGGAAATAGATTTTAGAAAGGGTGTTTACATTCTCTTCTGGAAAGACTTTGTGTAGCATTTAGCTTTGAGGTGCATTCTATTGCACTTCCTAAAATTAGGGCATTGTTCTCGTACAATATTAATTGTAAAACACCAAGAATAGAAGTATTCATGACTGTGACAGCAGTGTTTGATCCCTTCTCGACCACACCACAGTGTTTGACATGATTGTCTATGCCATCCTCCTCTAATGCCACTCCTCCATCGTTCAGCTTTGTGGGATGCTGTTGCATGGTTCCATTCCTACCTATCCAAATGTAGCCATTGCATCTCCAGCAATGACTTAGAAACATAGAAAATAGGTGCAGGTGCAGGAGTAGGCCATTCGGCCCTTCGAGCCTGCATCGCCATTCAATAAGATCACGGCTGATCATTCCCTCAGTACCCCTTTCCTGCTTTCTCTCCATACCCCTTGATCCACTTAGCCCTAAGGGCCATATCTAACTCCCTCTTGAATATATCCAATAAACTGGCATCAACAACTCTCTGCAGCAGGGAATTCCACAGGTTAACGACTCTCTGAGTGAAGAAGTTTCTCCTCATCTCAGTCCTAAATGGTCTACCCCTTATCCTAAGGCTATGTCCCCTGGTTCTGGACTTCCCCAACATCGGGAACATCCTTCCCGCATCTAACCTGTCCAGTCCCGTCAGAATCTTATACGTTTCTATGAGATCCTCTCTCATCCTTCTAAACTCCAGTGAATAAAGGCCCAGTTGATCCAGTCTCTCCTCATATGACAGTTCAGCCATCCCTGGAATTAGTCTGGTGAACCTTCGCTGCACTCCCTCAATAGCAAGAACGTCCTTCCTTAGACTAGACGACCAAAACTGAACACAATATTCCAGGTGAGGCCTCACTAAGGCCCTGTACAACTGCAGTAAGACCTCCCTGCTCCTATACTCAAATCCCCTAGCTATGAAGGCCAACATACCATTTGCCGCCTTCACCGCCTGTTGTACCTGCATGCCAACCTTCAATGACTGATGAACCATGACACCCAGGTCTCGTTGCACCTCTCCTTTTCCTAATCTGCCGCCATTCAGATAATATTCTGCCTTTGTGTTTTTGCCCCCAAAATGGATAACCTCACATTTATCCACATTATACTGCATCTGCCATGCATTTGCCCACTCACCTAACCTGTTCAAGTCACCCTGCAGCCTCTTAGCATCCCCCTCACAGCTCACACCGCCACGCAATTTAGTGTCATTTGCAAACTTGGAGATATTACACTCAATTCCTTCATCCAAATCGTTAATGTATATTGTAAAGAGCTGGGGTCCCAGCACTGAGCCCTGCGGCACTCCACTAGTCACTGCCTGCCATTCTGAAAAGGACCCATTTATCCCGACTCTCTGCTTCCCGTCTGCCAACCAGTTCTCTATCTACGTCAGTACATTACCCCCAATACCATGTGCTTTGATTTTGCACACCAATCTCTTGTGTGGGACCTTGTCAAAAGCCTTTTGAAAGTCCAAATACACCACATCCACTGGTTCTCCCTTGTCCACTCTGCTAGTTACATCCTCAAAAAAATTCCAAAAGATTAGTCAAGCATGATTTCCCTTTCATAAATCCGTACTGACTTGGACCGATCCTGTCACTACTTTCCAAATGCACTGCTGTTTCATCCTTAATGATTGATTCCAACATTTTCCCCACTACTGATGTCAGGCTAACCGGTCTATAATTACCCGTTTTCTCTCTCCCTCCTTTTTTAAAAAGTGGTGTTACATTAGCTACCCTCCAGTTCATAGGAACTGATCCAGAGTCGATGGACTGTTGGAAAATGATGACCAATGCATCCACTATTTCTAGGGCCACTTCCTTAAGTACTCTGGGATGCAGACTATCAGGCCCTGGGGATTTATCGGCCTTCAATCCCATCAATTTCCCTAACACAATTTCCCGCCTAATAAGGATATCCTTCAGTTCCTCCTTCTCACTAGACCCACTGTCCCCTAGTACATTTGGAAGATTATTCGTGTCTTCCTTCGTGAAGATAGAAATGAAGTATTTGTTCAATTGGTCTGCCATTTCTTTGTTCCCCATTTTAAATTCACCTGAATCCGACTGCAAGGGACCTGCATTTGTCTTCACTAATCTTTTTCTCTTCACATATTTATAGAAGCTTTTGCAGTCAGTTTTTATGTTCCCTGCAAGTTTCCTCTCGTACTCTATTTGCCCCCTCTTAATTAAACCCTTAGTCCTCCTCTGTTGAATTCTAAATTTCTCCCAGTCCTCAGGTTTGTTACTTTTTCTAGCCAATTTATATGCCTCTTCCTTGGTTTTAACACTATCCTTAATTTCCCTTGTTAGCCACGGTTGAGCCACCTTCCCCGTTTTATTTTTACTCCAGACAGGGATGTACAATTGCTGAAGTTCATCCATGTGATCTTTAAATGTTTGCCATTGCTTATCTACCGTCAACCCTTTAAGTATCCTTTGCCAGTCTATTCTAGCCAATTCATGCCTCATACCGTCTAAGTTACCTTTCCTTAAGTTCAGGACCCTAGTTTCCAAATTAACTGTGTCACTCTCCATCTTAATAAAGAATTCTACCATATTATGGTTACACCTCACTCAGTATAGGATGGTCAGCTCTCTAGTTGGTTCCTCGACATATTGGTCGAGGAAACCATCCCTAATACACTCCAGGAAATCCTCCTCCACCGCATTACCACCAGTTTGGTTATCCCAATCAATGTGTAAAGTCGCCCATGATAACTGCTGTACCTTTATTGCACACGTCCCTTATTTCTTGTTTGATGCTGTCCCCAACCTCACTACTACTGTTTGGTGGTCTATACACAACTCCCACTAGCGTTTTCTGCCCTTTGGTATTCCGCAGCTCCACCCATATCGATTCCACATCATCCAGGCTAATGTCCCTCCTTACTATTGCATTAATTTCCCCTTTAACCAGCAACGCCACCCCGCCTCCTTTTCCTCTCTGTCTATCCTTCCTAAATGTTGAATACCCCTAGCTGTTGAGTTCCCAGCCTTGGTCACCCTGGAGCCATGTCTCCGTGATGCCAATTACATCATATCTGTTAACTGCTGTCTGCGCAGTTAATTCGTCCACCTTATTCCGAATACTCCTCACATTGAAGCAGAGAGCCTACAGGCTTGTCTTTTTAACACACTTTGCCCCTTTAGAATTTTGCTGTAATGTGGCCCTTTTTGTTTTTTGCCTTGGGTTTCTCTGCCCTCCACTTTT
This sequence comes from Pristiophorus japonicus, assembly GCF_044704955.1. Classification (NCBI taxonomy): domain Eukaryota; kingdom Metazoa; phylum Chordata; class Chondrichthyes; family Pristiophoridae; genus Pristiophorus; species Pristiophorus japonicus. The sequence goes on from NC_091978.1 coordinate 281,048,729, forward strand.
ACTATTCTCCTTTCTATCTTTTGCTTCTGCCTCCATTTTATTTCCCTCTGTCTCCCTACATAGGTTCCCATCCCCCTGCCATGTTAGTTTAACTCCTCCCCAATAGCACTTGCAAACTTATCTTCCATCCCCCATCCATTTACCTCAAAAGTCCCCCAATGATCCATTCTTGCCCTCCTTCTCTTCCTCGTCTCCATGCAGTCGCTTGGCAGTGACATACAGAAATGCTACAATCTAAAAGATAGTGGACAGGTTCAAAAAATAATTTAAATGGTTAATGGAATATTGGTCAAGGGGGCTGGAATATAAAGGGGTGGAAGTTATGTTACAATTGTACAGAGCTTTGGTGAGACCCCATCTGGCATACTGCATTCAGCACAGACTCACCAGAATTGTACAGAAGCTAAAAGGGTTTCATTATGAGGAGAGGTTGCATAGACCAGGCTTGTATTTCCTTAAATATAGAAGATTAAAGGGTGATCTAATGAGATGCTTATGATAATTAAAGGATTTGATAGGGTAGACAGAGAAACTATTTTCTCTAGTTGTTGAATCCAGAACAAGGGGGCATAACCTTCAAATTAGAGCTTAGGCCCTTCAGGGGTGATGTCAGGAAGCACTTCTTCACACAAAGGGTAGTGGAAATCTGGAACTCTCTTTCCCCAAAAAGCTGTTGTGGTTAGGTCAATTGAAAATATCAAAACTGAGATTGATAGATTTTTGTTAGGCAAGAGTAAAAAGCGTTACGGAACCAAGGTGGGTAGATGGAATTAAGATACAGATCAGACATGATCTAATTGATTGGCAGAACAGGCTTCACGTGCTGATTGGCCTGCTCCTGTTCTTATACACAGGCATGGGGACATCTTGCACATGTGTGGCTATGATACCCAGCTCTTCATCTCTACCACATCCCGTGATCCCTCAACTGTCTCCATGCTGTGGGACTGCTTTTTCAAATTCACTCTCTGATGAGTCACAGGTTCCTCCAGCTCAACATCGGCAAGCTTATCTTTAGCCCCCATAACCATCTCTGTTGTTTTGCCACCGAATCCTTCCCCCTGTGGGAAGTTCATCTGGAATGTAACCTTGGCCTCCTGTTTGACTGTGAGCTTCATTTCAGAACCCATGTCCTCTCCATCACAAACATTGTGATTTCTCTGCAACACTACCAGTCTCTTCCGCTGAAGCCATCATACATGTCTCCTCAATTCTAGACTCGATTGTTCCAACAGTCTCCATCCTGGCCTCCCTTTCTCCACCAGATAAACTCTAACTTGTGCAAAACAGTCATGCGTCCAGTTCCATACGATCCCCCCTCCTCACTCACCGATATCGGCTCCCCATTCCACAATGTGTTGAATTCAAAGTCCTTATCTTTGTCTTTAAATCTCTCCATTGTCTTTCCACTCCTTGTCTCTGCAACCTCTTCCTGTCCCAAATCTCCCCCTCCTCCCAACACCATTTTCCTCTAACTAATCTTTTGTGCATTTTTACCTTCCCTATTCATCCCTCCACTGGCAGCATAGCCTTCAGCCAGTTAGAAAGTCCTTCTAATCTTTTTTTAAAATACTTGTTTTCAACCAAACCCTCTCTCCTGACTCAGGTTCTTTTTCTTGCACCTATCTGTGAAGTGCCTTGGGACACTTTAGTTAAAGGTGCTATATAAGTGCTATATGAGTTGTTACTTCCTGTCAGTACCAGCAAACCCTCTCCACAACAGTTTTATATGTGGTAGAGAAGGGTTGAACTTGGGTAGTTAAAATTGCCTTTCCCCCTCAAAAACACAGTGTTGTTTCAGACAAGCTATAGAAATCTTAAATAAAATGCAAAAAAAATCTGCAAGTCTTACTGTTAGTGCTAATAGTCTTGCTGTTAATATTTTGCAGTAGTATGTATCATCATCATAGGCAGTCCCTTGGAATCGAGGAAGACGTGCTTCCATTCCTGAAATGAGTTATTCGGTGGCTGAACAGTCCAATACGAGAGCCACAGATGTGTAAAGGGTTAATGTCATCATTGTGTAATTGTAGGTCAAACTTTCTGTTCAATCGGCCAAGTAAAGTTGGTCTCTGAACCATTCCTGTTTGCATTGACTTTTATTTACACAACGGATTATTTAGAACATGATGGTGTGTTTCTGATTGCCACTTTGAAAATGTTTTAATGAGCCGATTCATTGGAATAGGGAAGATAGAAATTGGGTGTGAAATTGATTTGAACTGTTATGGTTCAAATGGACACCTGTTTTGTAAAGGTTCCTGTCTGGTTGTGGAGCTCTCAGCCTGCCATCTCAAATCTTGGCACAGTTGATCAGGAATTGCACACCAGAAGGTTAACGACAATAGGTTATGGACGCTTCAAAGAGGCAGCGTGACCTCTGCATGCTTGGCATTCCTCTATGCTGTGTGAAGGTTGGGAGTTGTCTCCCAGGGGTTTCAAGAAGCAAAACTAACTCCAAAGTAGGTGGCCAACCTCTGCCACGTAAGCTCAGTGATTGCTATGGCAATGGGAGAAGATCATTGGCAGATGGGGAGCCCCAAGTATTCTCCCACATACCACCTGCATCATGTTTACTGTGAAGAAAGGCAGGTGAAAATATATAAACAGGGCGCGGTGAGAGAAGAGACCGAGACTTCATGTCCTTCGGTACATACACCGCAAATTAAACAATAGAGGAGAGAAAAGCCCTTTGAAAATACGTAATTTAATGTGACCTGGTGAACACTGGAGACATAATCCTCGGATGTTGCTGCTCTTATTAGTAATTCCGCACATTCCAGTTACCCGCAGAATGAAGGCAGGCAAATTGATTGGGATGGGGGGGAACTGAATTCAATCATATGAAACCGGTTGTATTCCTTCTTCCGTTTCGCTCTCCTTCTGCTACAGGCTCCCTGGGGCTTTGTTCATCTAATTGACGTGCAGCTCACATTGTTGGTAGCTGGACTGTGCCATTTCTTTTTGTCAAGGCAGGGGGTGGAGCGCATTGCAATTTGATCCATCTGCCAGACGCGGGAGAATCTGTTCATTGGAGAACAGATTCTCCAAGGCAGGCTTTCTGTCTCCACTCCCCCCTCCTTTCCCCCCCCCCCCCCCCCCTTTCTTTTCCCCTTGAAGTCCGAGTGCAGCTTACTGTCTGAGAATTGGTTTGCCGGCGAGCTGCATTTGCTTTCGAGACGGCGGTTTTCTCAGTTGCAGTGTACGCTCTCCCATTCTTTGACGTGCCTGAGCATGTCCATGTTGGGGACATCGCAGGATCTACCTGAAGGAACACTCTATCAGCAACCATCAGCCGAACACGCAAGGATTTGAACCAGTAGTAAAGATGGGTTTCTACGGCACTTTAAAAATGATCTTTTTTAAAGTAAGTGTACCCGGCTATATATTGTAGAGAGCGCAGCAATTAAACGCAACCAGATTGTGGCTGCATGTATTTGTACGTTTGCAGATTTCTGGTCATAACGCATCTGTATAAAATTAAGGTTAATTAATTGGTGAAAAATGGGGATCCAACCATCACTTTCAGAATACAAAATCTTAAATCGTAATTGCGTTGCAACTTCTGGCAAAACCAGTAGAAATTGTCGATTTTAAATCGTGCTACCAGTTACCCAACAACTGCGGCTAATTCATTTTGAGAGACAGTAGGACATAGGCTATTGCCCATTGATTTCTATAAATGAGTTGAATTGATTTTAGTGTGTAATATATGCGAGCACCATTTGCTGTTTTGTGCTCTGATGAACCCAGTGGCTTTTAAAGTACAGATCAGAGACATGGTCTTGGTTTCAAAGTAAAATTAACGTTGGATAGAAGGTTTATGAAAACGTTTGCTTTCTTAGTGACAAAGGTTAAATGTTTCTGTGGCCATGGTTTATGTTGTGTGTGTTTAAATAGTTGATCGACCTGTGACTTTACAGCAGCTCATAAAAAAAAATTATCGCAGCTTCGCAAATAACTGGTAATGTTCACATCATATGGTGATAGGTTGCGAAATCACACTGACTATTGCTGTTCTCCTCAAATATGTCATGTTTTGTCTGCTTTATGTAACGTCACTGTGTAGCATTAGTAATAAACTAGCGATTGTGTTTTATCCTGAGCATGAAGAATGTATTGGTTAGTGATACTGTATAGCATGCCTCTTATGACTTCACTGTGGTTGCAGAAACGGCAAGCATTTATTTATTAGCTATTTAAAAAATCCTATTTTGAACACATCGGAGTTATGAATTACTAACACTTTTTGCTGCAGTCTACTTCACATTTCAAGGTTGTGGCAACATCACTATATCCAATATACTTAAAACCCAAAATCACAATGGTCATTTTTTCTTGGTTGTAATAGCTGGAGATAGCATATTCCTGATCAGATTAACCAATGTTAAATGCAACTAAGTCCATTTCTTGGATAAAAGACGACAAATGACCAGGGTATTTTAATTTTTTGTCAAAAAATAATGACCTTGCAGTTGGCATCATCCTTTATCAACCTTTTTGAGCTGATTGAATGACTCATTCCTTTGCTGAAAATTGCACACGGGTCCTGTCTTTATGTCACACGGTTTGGATCTGAGGTCAGATGTAAGCAAGCAATGATTGAATAAACTGATTTGCAAAATCATCAGTAGAACTGTATATTAATTTACTTCCAAGACTGCAGTGTGAGGTACTGAAGGCTACTGTTGCATTTTGTGGTCACTAAAAGCAAGAATAATTTGACTAATTCAGTAAATTAATTTTTAGAAGACTGAAGATCCAGACAATGAATTAAACCCATGTTAAATGCTTCACTGTATTTAGCCAGCTGCAGTTCCTGATGCTGATTGACAAAGAAGAACCAGTATATCTTCTGGCTTCCTTGTTTGAGTATTTTTATTAAATAAGAATTGTCGCTCTGTAGTTGTGTTTGTGGAAGCTAGATGTGCATAATAGTAATATTTCCCACATTGGAAATCTGTTTGAAAATTTTCCCAGAACAATAAGCATTGAGATAACTATATATTTAAAACTGTTCTTTTTTCCCATTTCCATTGGATGTTTAAAAAAAATTGGCCTGTAGAATACAAGCAAAGTAAAAAATCTTCTCCTATATTACACAAACAAAACACCAGTGAAAAGCATTTATTCAATCCAATGTAGCTGGTTAGCTACTGTCCCTCCTAGTTTTTTAAATAATTAATCTTTGTATTATGTTCAAGTATGATCTAAAATGTTATAATATTGAAACTTTTATAAATGGAACTAAATGCAGTACATCAAAGAATGTATTTTAGTAGTAATGAGAATTTTACAAACCTTTTTATGAATTCAGAATGCTAAGGGAGCTGTCAAGTACTTAATCCATGATGAAGATGCTTTACTTGATATGCAGTTATTGCTGCTTATGAAACCAGCTAGCCTAATACCACTACAGTGAGGATTTAGCTACGATGATCATTGGTTATGTATGTAATTGCATAGTTTGCGTAACTGAATCCAAGATCAATGCTTTCGATAAATTTTTTTTTTTAATCACTTTTTTTTAATCTCTTTTCAGATGAAGAGAAAATTGGACCCTGGACCTGAGGTCCGGTCTTTCTCTTCAGGGAAGAAACCTTGCAAAGGCTCAGAGTACAAAAGGTAAATAGTACTTTAGATGCATTAGTTATTTCAGGTCACGAAGGTATTGCATCCTGCCGCATATATTTCAATGCTTCCTGTTTAGGAAATGAACTGGACTCAATCTATAATGGCAAACTTGAGTTTTAAAAAGAAACTCATGGAAAAAGTACACAACCTGATTATTGGTCGGCCTATTATTCCCTTAGTCTTGCATGTTGTCTACGTTCCTTGTTGGCATATAAAGAGGGCTGAGATTCTGGCAGGTTCTTGGCATAAAACCCAAAGCATGAAAATCGGACTAATTTTTGTCCAATTATAATCTGGCAGTGTGGGCCACAGGGTAAAATCCTTCACATCCGTTAACAAGCAACTACTACTGACATGGCAACTGATCCTAACCCATAGACACGAGACCAATCTTCGCGGGAGATAGTTTTCATCACTTGATTTCTCGGACCCATAGTAATGTTTTCATTATTGGCAAATAAAATTATCTGCTAATGTGTTAACATTTCAATCGATCATGTCCTCAGCTGTCATGCTCTTAAAGATAACATGCTTTACTTTAAAGCGTTGATTTAAGTATTCAATATATGCCGAATGTGCAGCACAAAATGGGTGAGCAGCATCTTCGTGAATTCTATTCTCTGTTTTTCTTTGATTGTTATGTGTTTAATTTTGTTTTTTTTGCCAGTTTTGTTAAATTGTTTTTTTCATGTTTTTAGAAAGGTTTTTCATGAGTTACTAAACACAAAACTTGGGATTTTTGTACAGTGACAAAATGCTGTGATCATGGGCACTGACAAAACTCCCTTTATTTTAATAGAACTGTAGCTAAATTCTGAAGTCTTAACCTGAGATTTAATGCAAAATTGACAAAATAGAGATTTTGATATCTGCTTTAGGAATTTACTTTTTTTTTAAATTTCTTTTAAAATAATATTTAGCTTATGGTGTTTTTCATACAAAGGATCACGGTAGTTATGGTCTGAAAGTGACAACCTTCAAGCTCATTTGTATTGGTTCTGGCTCAAGGGAACCACATTAATCATTACTGGTAATGCTGTAAAGTAGATATTTCAACAAAGATGGCTAATTAGGTTAACTATTATTTGAATGGGCTCATGCTTGTTCCATAGTGAACTGCAGCATAACCTTCAAATTGTTGCTGCTGGAAATGTGGTATGCTCCAGTATTTTCATGTGTGCCTCCACAAGATGCAAACCCCTCCCCCCGCTACCTATCCTGTATGTTGGATTATTAAAGCCTGGATTATTAAGACATTTCAGTGTAAACACCGTGCAGGGTTCTCTCTGACCGTCTGATTGGTTATGAAGGCTGTTCTCTTGTGACACCGTTACACTGTTTCACTGCTGCTCAGTGCACCCCTTAGAATTATAGAAATCATGGTTGGATAAGCACACTACAAAATCGTTAGTATGTGTAAGATGTTTGACCCTGTAGAGAAGACCCTGTGGTGCTTCTGAAGGTTTTGGCATTGTGAGTTGAAGTGGGAGGGACCAATAGACTACAGGCCAGTTTCTTGGAAGGAAAACAATTATTCAGCGTTTCTGGGGTTTTTTTGAAAACTGAATATTCATTTTCAGTAATTTTGTGCTTTTTGCTTCTGATATCGTAGTAAAATAACAGTAGTGATATGTTTCCACAAGGCGAGAGCTGCTTAAAAATTAAAATAAACATGTTAATCATTTAGTCCTTTTATTTCTGTCTGGTACATTTTCAGTGATGAGACTGCATGTATTCACAGGACAGCTGCTTTTGTGCTGAGGTATGATAAATGGAGGATTCTCAGTTCGCCTGCTGTTCAGTAGGGTAACGTTGCATTAGTTGTCAGACATCTGATTTTCAAATTTTGCTTTTTTGTTTAAAAAATAATATTTATTTTGATTTCTCCCAAAACCCCGCCCCAAACTACATTTTTTACCATGGACGATTCGAGGGCAGGTAATTGACTTGAGTACAGCCTTGACCAGTGAGGCTCTGAGTAAGCAGGCCTTGGAACAAGATCTCTTTATCTTTTTCTCTCCCTGTGGTTTCTACGTGGTAGTTCCTCATAATTATGCAACTGAGATTGAAACTCAGTGGAGTTATGGTTCGACCCTGCATTCTAGCATTCTTTGCCACATTTTGATAGTCCAGTGCACTGTGTCACAATCCTGCCAGCCATTTTTTAACACAAGCAATGCTGCATATCAGGGTGCCAGTTTGGCTCAGTAGGTACTCACCTCTGAGCCAGAAGATCATGGGTTAAAGTACCAATATGGACTTGAGCACATAATCTAGGCTAACGGAACTGTGCAGGACAGAAGGAGTGCTCCGTTGTCAGAGGTGCCATCTTTTGAAGGCAATATTATACTGTGGTCCCACCTGCAGTTTCAGATGGGCATAAAAGATCTTGTGATACTGTTCAAAGAAAAGCACGGGAGTTCTTCTAATGTTCTGGCCAATATTCATTCCTCAGCCAACACCATCAACAAACTGTGTATTCATCGCACTTCCTCTTTGTGGGATCTTGCTGTGTGCAAATTGCCTGTCACATTTGTCTCCATAACAACAATAATTGCACTTCAAAAATAATTTGTTGACTGGGGTGATCTCTGACATCCTGAGACTATAAAAGGCGGTACATACATGCAAGTCCTTCCTTCTTCCCTCCCTTCCTCCCATCCTTTTATTAGCAAGTTTATCTTTTATTTTGTGAGATTATGAAAAGAATGTTCTTTAATTATATTCTAAAAGCTTTCCTGAACTTGATGTGTTGCTTATGTAAGTGCATGAACTAAACCTTTGTCTTTTTTTGACACTTCCAATACTTTCCTGGCCAGCCTTCCTTCACCCACTCTCCATTAACGTGACCTCATCCAAAACTCTGTTGTTCATATTGTAACTCGCACCCCCATTGGCTCTCGGTTCACCAACACCTCAATTTTTTAATTCTCATCCTTGTGTTCAAATTCTTCTGTGGCCTTATCCCTCCCTATCTCTCTAATCACTGATTACAATGTTGTGAAGTGCCTTGGGACATTTTACTATGTTAAAGGCACTATACAAATGTAAGTTGTCTTGCCTGCTTGAGCAAGTCTCGTGTCTTATCCTTGGTGGCCAATGGGTGCTGATCTGTAAAACCTAGTAGTTGATGTAATAAATGTTTCTGTTTTAAACCAAGGTTTGTTTAAATGATCTACTTTTGTCAGCAGCACCACAGGGCTGGTTCCATGTTCAGCAACACCTACCACCTTTGGCGACCTGAGAGCTGCAAATGGGCAAGGGCAACAGCGGCGCCGGATCACATCTGTTCAGCCCCCTCCAGAACTCCAGGATTGGTTGAAGACTTTTCAGGTTAGGATGTAGTAAAGTAACATTACAGGATATTTATCATGAAGAATTATAATAGCAAAAAAATATCATATTGTTAATGGAAACCTGTACCTGTGCTGGGCTGTTCCATGTTGACTGCATTAGTTCATACACACCACTGCAGGTTTTTATAGAATCATAGAAATTTACAGCACAGAAGGAGGCCATTTGTCCCATCCTGTCTGTGCTGGACAATAAACAGCGATCCAGCCTAAACCCACTTTCCAGCTCCTGGTCCTTGGTGTTGTAGGTTACAGCACTTTTAAGTGCATATCCAAGTAAAAGGTTTTAAGGAAAGATAAAACCTGTAGATTCTTTAGCATACATGTTATTTTCAGATCTTGGAGAGCAAATTACCCTTGAGTAAATATTTTTCTGATAAATATTTGTGAATTGATTTCTCTGTTCTTGAATCTGTGCCTATATTTTGGAGAATATTGAGAGCTTTATTTGCATTTTGATTGTTTTGGTGTTGATTTTTTAAAAACTTATTCCTTGCCTTTGCTGGGACTAAACTTCAAGATGACATCAGAGATTAAATAGTGTACTGTATCTCTCTTGTTTCAGATGTGGAGCCAGACTTAAAGTAATCACAAAACAAATGTCTCCCTAATGACACTGGATACGACTCAGTGTAAACATAGTATTCTGTATAGCACATCCTCATTGCCTGCCTTTTTGTGAAACTGTTGCTGTGATGAGTAACATACATATACATCTCAGTAAATTTCTCTGCGCCTGTTGCATTCAAATTGCATACGTGGAAATAGTTGAACTCTTGCATGCAATTTGTATGAAGTGCTGCTCAACCCTTTGCATATGAAGTTTGCATCTGACTTGCTATATGGCCAAAAACTGATATTTTCAATGTAAAAAGGGAGATTGCAAACAAACACACTCAATAGAATTTCACTTATCAGCAAGACACAAAGGGTTTAAAGCTATTGTGCTAGCGTGGGAGTGGGGCTGAGGGTGTAAGATTTTATGAACCTAAATTTTTAACTAATACAGGTTGTACCTCTCCAGTCTGGGACTCTTTAGTCCAGAAACATCCCTGGTCTGGCATGGGTGGCATCCATTGGAGAAAAAAAATTGTGGCTCCACGTGTTAAATGTGCGTGTGATGCATTTTGGGTTATAAATCTTGACAGTCTTGCCCTGGCTTATTGGAGTTTTTAAACACACTGGCTGGTGCTATAGTTTGACACGCGCTTCTCGCTGCCGAGGCTGCCTCTCCTTGCCTGATTGGCGGCAAATGCGCATGCTCTGAAGGTTGCAGCTGCAGCGCTGGGCAGAACCAACACTTTCCCCTTTCCGTCTGGGGGGGGTTTGTTGTGTGTGTGTCTTGGTGCGAGGAGGTTTCCGCTTCCACCAGTCAGGCTCTGTTCGCAGATTACACATGGACTGGTGCTGGGAGTAGGATCGTGGGTCAGGTCGACTTCTCTCCTTGACTTTATCCTCCACTTTATCTCCGATCTCTCGTTTTTTTTTGTGAGTATGTATGTGGTTTTTTGAAGTGTTGATGTTCATTGAGGTAAGCGGGCCAGGGAAGGGAAGGGCAGGCGGCTGACTGAGGCGCCAAAGCTGGGCCTGAGGATTAAAAAAAAAGTGATTCTGGATGACTAAATGCTGCGCAGTAGGCTTCTGCACAGCGCATGCACAGAACGTGTCCGGGTCGTTGTCAGCAGCATTGTCACCAGTTCACCTCCCGTGGTTCGGAAAATTGTCTGGTCCGGCACCGGTCAGGTCCCAAGGGTGCCGGACCAGAGAGGTCCAACTGTAATGAATAGTCAGCATGGATTTTAAAAGGGAAAGTCTTGCTCTACCAATCTCATTCAGTTTGACAATCATAATGTAGTAGATGTAATTTATCTAGATTTTAAAAGGCCTTCGATAAGGTATCCCATAATAAACTGATGAACAAGGTCAGAGAATGCAAAGTCGGGGGATAAATAGCAGAATGGACAGCTAGCTGGCTTCCAAGATAGAAAGCAGAGAGGAGGGGTAAAAGCTAGCTATAGACAGTGACAGAAGGTGGGTAATGGTGCTCCACAAGAATCAGTGTTGGGACCACTATTGCTTACAATTTATATTAACGATTTAGACTTTGGAATCAAAAGCACAATTTCTAATTTTGCAGATGACACCAAATTTGGGGAGGATAGTCAATACTGAGGAGGACTGCAACAAATTACAGGAATACATTAATAAACTTGCAGAATGGGCATATAATTGGCAAATGAAGTTCAACACAGATAAATGTGAGGTATTACATTTTGGTAGGAAGAATAGGGAGATCACTTATTACTTGGAGGGTGAGAGTCTAGGTGGGGTAGAGGAACAAAGGGATCTCTGAGTACAAACACACATCGCTAAAAGTTATGACACAGGTTAGCAAGACCATTTATTTTAAAAAAAAAGCAAACCAAGCACTTGAAAAGTAGGGAAGTTATGCTAAACCTGTGTTGAACCTTGGTTAGACCATACTTAGAATACTGCGTACAGTTCTGGTCGCCATATTATAAAAAGGATATAGAGGCACTGGAGAGGGTGCAGAGAATATTTACAAAGATGATACCAGAAATGAGAGGGTATACATATCGGTAAAGGATGGACAGGCTGTGTCTCTCTTTTGAAAAAAGAAGGCTGAGGGGTGATCTAATAGTGGTCTTTAAAATTATGAAAGATTTTGATAGAGTGGATACAGAGGGTGTTGTGTTCTTAACACAGATGAGACTGCACACGGAGATTAAAGTAACAGTGACCTCAGTCTTTATTAAGACATTCCAGATTGAGGAACAGGCCTTAGGGGCCAGCTTATCGACAGTGATGCTGGGATCCCTTGGGACTTCAGGGGATGCACTCCCTGGTGGCAGAACATGTGAGTGCATGCTTTACAGATACACAACATCACCCCCGCCCCGCCCAAGTCAAAGTGAAAACTATTTACAAGGTGAGGCGGTCGGGAGCCTTTCTTTCCCTGGTGGACCGCCTCGGTACAAATGTCTGTTCTGTTGTGTTGGCTGTGCCCTCGCTGGGCTGGCGTGTTGTTGGCCCTGCAGAGCTGCTGGGTGAGCCTGGCCTTGCTGGGCTGTTGGGCGTGATGGGTTCAATTTCCTGGTCCGGGGTGGTGGTGTTGATCCTTTGGGTGTGTGTTGTGGGCTCTCAAAAGGTGGTGTCTGCTGTGGGTTGTTCAGGGCAGTCTGTGAACCGCAGCCTCGTTTGGTCCAGGTGCTTTCTGCAAATTTGTCCATTGTCTAGTTTGACTACAAGCACCCTACTCCCTTCTTTAGCTATCACCGTGCCCACGATCCACTTGGGACCATGTCCATAGTTTAGCACATACACAGGGTCATTCAGATCAATTTCCCGTGACACAGTGGCGTGACCATCGTTTACATTTTGTTGCTGCCGCCTGCTCTCTACCTGATCATGCAGGTTGGGGTGAACCAGCGAGAGTCTTGCTTTAAGTGTCCTTTTCATGAGTAGCTCAGTCGGGGGCACACCTGTGAGCGAGTGGGGTCTTATGCGGTAGCTGAGCCTTCTGTGACTCGTTTAAGGCTCTGTTTGATTGTTTGTACTGCCTGCTCTGCCTGCCCATTGGAGGCTGGTTTAAACAGGGCCGAGGTGACATGTTTGATCCCATTGCGGGTCATGAATTCTTTAAATTCGGCACTGGTGAAACATGGCCCGTTGTCACTGACCAGTATGTCGGGCAGGCCGTGGGTGTCAAACATGGCCCTCAGGCTTTCAATGGTGGCGGTGCTTCCCGACATTATTTCACATTCAGTCCATTTTGTAAAAACATCCACCACCACCAGGAACATTTTACCGAGAAACGGGCCCGCATAGTCGACATAGATCCTTGACCATGGTCTGGAGGGCCAGGACCACAAACTTAGTGGTGCCTCTCTGGGTGCGTTGCTCAACTGAGCAAACATGCTACATTGCCGTACACAGGACTCTTATAAGTCAGGGTCGATACCGGGCCACCACACATGGGATCTGGCTATCGCTTTCATCATTACTATACCTGGGTGTGTGCTGTGGAGATCTGAGATGGACGCCTCCCTGCCATTTTTGGGTAACACTACGCGGTTACCCCACAACAGGCAGTCTGCCTGAATGGACAGCTCGTCCTTTCGGCACTTGGATGGCTTGATTAGCTCTTGCATTTCAACGGGGATGCTAGCCCAGCTCCCATGCAGTACACAGTTTTTTTTACTAGGGACAGCAGAGGATCTTAGCTGGTCCAAGTCCTAATCTGGCGGGCCGTGACAGGTGATTTATCATTTTCAAACGCTTCCATGACCATCAACAAGTCTGCGGGCTGCGCCATTTCCACCCCCCGTGGTGAGCAATGGTAGCCGACTGAGAGCATCCGCACAGTTCTCGGTGCCTGGCCTGTGGCGGATGGTATAGTTATACGCTGATAGCGCGAGTGCCCATCTTTGTATGCGGGCTGAGGCATTAGTATTTATCCCCTTGTTTTCAGCGAACAGGGATATGAGGGGCTTGTGATCGGTTTCCAGCTCAAATTTGAGGCCAAACAGGTCCTGATGCATTTTCTTTACCCCGAACACACATGCTAATGCCTCTTTCTCAATCATGCTGTAGGCCCTCTCGGCCTTAAACAAGCTCCTGGAGGCATAGGCGACAGGTTGCAACATCCCCACAACGTTAGCTTGTTGTAATACACACCCGATTCCGTTCGATGACGCATCGCATGCTAGCACAAGTCTTTTACACGGGTTATACAATACAAGCACCTTGTTGGCGCATAAAATGTTTCTGGCTTTCTCAAAAGCAATTACTTGGTTTTTCCCCATACCCAGTTCTCACCTTTACGCAATAACACATGTAGGGGCTCGAAGAGGGTGCTTAACCCCGGTAGGAAGTTACCAACATAGTTGAGTCCGAGAAACAACCGCAGCTCCTTGACGTTCTGTGGCCTGGGCGCGTTCCTGATAGCCTCTGCCTTGGCGTCTGTGGGATGAATGCCGTCTGCCGCGATCTTTCTCCCCAAAAACTCCCCTTCTGTTGCCATGAAGACGCATTTCGACCTCTTCAGCCGCAGCCCTACGCGATCCAGTCGCTGGAGGACCTCCTCCAGGTTTTGTAGGTGCTCGACGGTGTCCCGACCCCTGACCAATATGTCGTCCTGAAAAACCACCGTGCGTGGTACCAACTTGAGTAGGCTCTCCATGTTTCTCTGGAAGATCGCTGCAGCCAACCAAGTTCCAAACGGGCATCTGTTGTAGATGAACAGTCCCTTGTGCGTGTTGATGCAGGTGAGGCCCTTCGAAGACTCTGTAGGCCGAAGTCGGGTCGAGCTTGGTGAACGTTTGGCCTCCTGCCAGCGTCGCAAATAGGTCGTCTGCCTTAAGTAGCGGGCATTGGTCCTGTAGCAAGAAACGATTAATAGTTACTTTATAATCGCTGCAAATCCTGACCGTGCCATCACTTTTGAGTACTGGAACAATCGGGCTGGCCCACTCGCTGAATTCCACTGGGGAGATGATGCTCTCGCGTTGCAGCCTGTCCAGCTCGATTTCCACTCTCTCCCTCATCATGCGAGGTACCGCTTGCACATTGTGGTGAATGGGTCGTGCCTCTTGCACCTTCACCCCGGAAAAGTTTCCAATGCCTGGCTCAAAAAGGGAAGGAAATTTGTTGAGAACCTGGGTACATGAGGACTCATCGACGTGTGATAGCGCTCTGATGTCATCCCAGTTCCAGCGGATTTTGCCCAGCCAGCTCCTTCCAAGCAGTGTGGGGCCATCGCCCGGGACAATCCAGAGTGGCAGTTCGTGCACCGTGCCCTTGTAGGTGACCTTGATCATGGCGCTGCCCAGGACAGTGATAAGCTCTTTGGTGTACATTCTCAGTTTCGTGTGGATGGGGCTCAGGGCTGATCTGAGGTTCTTGTTGCACCACAGTCTCTCAAACATCTTTTTACTCATGATGGATTGGCTAGCGCCAGTGTCCAGTTCCATGGTTACGGATAAGCCATTCAATCTTACGTTTAGCATTATAGTTGGACATTTCGTCGAAAATGTATGCACCCTGTGTACTTCAGCATCTGCCTCCTCTCTGAGGCTCGAAATTGCTTTGATCCACCATGGACCGATCTTCCTCTGCCACGTGGTGGTTGGCAGGTTTTGCAGAGCTTGCAGCTTGTCTGCAAGCTCGATGGAGGTGCCCCATTGTTCCACAGCTCTTGCAAACATACTCTTTGAAGCGGCATGAATAGGCTGAATGGAAGCCTCCAAAACGCCAACAAGGTGTGAATTGCCTTGCATTCACCCTTTGTCACGGACTCTGTGCCATCTGGGTCACCTGAGGCCTGCTGGCAGTTTCAGACTCGTGGTTTCTGCCCTGTACATTTCTGCTCGCAAACACAGTTCCAGTTAATTTATGAACATTGCTAGCACTTGTGTGCTGAGAGATTTGTTTGATGTTATCACTGGTGGACATAAACACCTGTGCTATCATAATGGCCTTACTGAGGGTCGGTGTCTCTACAGTCAAAAGTTTTCGTAGGATGGTCTCCTGGCCAATGCCCAGTACAAAAAAGTCTCTGAGCATTTGCTCCAGGTAGCCATCAAACTGACGTTGGCCTGCAAGTCGCCTTAGCTCGGCAACGTAGCTCGCCATTTCCTGACCTTCAGATCGCTGGCACGTATAGAACCGATACCTCGCCATCAGCACGCTCTGCCTTGGGTTAAGATGCTCCCGAACCAGTGTACACAGCTTCTCATACGACTTATCTGTGGGTTTCACCGGAGCCAGAAGATTCTTCATGTGGCTGTATGTCAGTGCCCCGCAGACTGTGAGGAGGAACGCTCTCCTTTTTGCAGCGCTTCCTTCTCCATCCAACTCGTTGGCTACAAAGTAGTGGTCTAGCCGTTCAACATCGGCTTCCCAGTCCTCACCCTCCGAGAACTTCTCCAAGATGCCCATAGTTTGCTGCATCTTTGCGTTGGATTCGTATACTCGTCGTCAGTTGTTGTGTTCCTAACACAGATGAGACTGCACACAGGGAGGTTGAAGTAACAGTGACTTCGTTATTTCTTTATTAAGACACTCCAGAGTGAGGAACAGGCCTTAGGGGGCTGGCTTATATACAGTGCTCCCAAGGGATGCTGGGATCCCTTGGGAATTCAGGAGAAGCACTCCCTGGTGGCGGAACATGGGAGTGCATGCTTTACAGATACACAACAGAGGGAATGTTTCCACTTGTGGGGAAGAGCATAACCAGAGGCCGTCAATATAAAATAGTCACAAAGAAATCCAAAAGGGAATTCAGAAGAAAATTATTTACCCAAAGAGTGGTGAGAATGTGGAGCTCGCTACAATAGGGAGTGGTTGAAGCTAATAGTATAGATGCATTTAAGGGGAGGCTAGACAAGCATATGAGGGTGAAGGGATAGAGGGTTATGCTGATAGGTTTAGATGGGGAAAGACAGGAGGAGGCTTAAGTGGAATGTAGACACCAGCATGGACTGGTTGGGCCGAATGGCCTGTGTCAGTGTCGTACATCCTATGTAAACAATACATCAGTCCAGTAAATGTGCTTTTAAGCACTGATATAAATTGTCATAATTTAAGCTAAATACTGCTGGGGCTCCTCGAGTCTCCAGTGGGTAAATGGATTGCATGGTTTAATATTGATGTATGCAGATGGGGAAGCTCATTGCACAACCCCTTGTCTATGTGGGGTGAACAGACTAGGAAGCGCTCATGTATACTGATGATGCCCAGTTCTCTGCCTCTGCCACTTCACTCGACCTTATGACCATTTTGCACTGTCAGTCTGTCTGCCCAATATGTCGTCGCGAATGTGCTGGTAGTTGACATTAGTTAGCATTGGCCTCAGTGGGAGCACAGCATTAGACTTCAGCCTGCTTAGGCCAGTGAGGAGCAAACAAATCAGCCAGATTAAGTGACCCATGATGGAAAGTAGATGCGTGACACATTAGATGGTGACAGTATCGGATTTGTATGCCCCGGTTGTTGAAGAATGGCAACAATTTGCACTATTACTGTTTTTTTTCCAAAAATGGCCCAATGCCCTTCACAAATGGAAATAAATAGGTAATATGATGACAAGCCATGGAGGTTAAGTTAAGATGTGGGGGTGGGCGACTGAAAGCCTGGTTGAAAAGGCTTATAAAGGAAGACCTTAAATTGAAAAGGCAGAGGGGTTTAGGAAGAGAGTTTGAGATTGCGGACAAGGTATCTGAACGCTTTGCCACTAATGGTTTGAAAAGGCGTGGGGGAATGCCATGAGGCAGATTGAAGAGTGTGGAGGGGTGGTGGGCTATAAAGCTGGAAGGGGTCCACTCCAGTTTCCAGTGCTTTGACTCAGGAGAGTGAAATGGGGACTATAACCAGGGAGAACAACAGAAGTGAGAAACAGTTGGAGGCAAGGAAACAGTTGGAGGAAGGGAACAGTTAAGCAGCCCCACAACAGCAGAGATGAGGTGGGTGAAAGACCAGAAAAGATAACATTGGGGGAAGTTTCAGATTGGTTTAGTGAATGGGCCAGGGTAGAGAAATTTCAATGGAGTGATGGTCAGGGTAGTGGGAGTGGGGAGAGATAGGGCAATGTGTGTGGTGAGGGAGATGATGTAGTTATCTGAAATAGCTTTCTGAGCGGATGTGATCTCTGAAAGAGAAAGCATGAGAGATGACAAAGTCGAGCTCGTGGCCATGGGTATGTGTGGGCAAGTTTCTTGAAAGAGCTTGCCAATGCTCAGTATCCATGATGCACTGTAAAATGGTCACTTAAACAAGGAACTGTTGGTAACCTGGAGAACAGGGCCAGAATTGAAAATCATAGGGAAAACCGGAGAGGATCAGTTTGACCTCTAACTTGCTTTATGGATGACTTTACAACATCACCTCACTATTTTATCTTTTTGTCTTGCCAATTTTTTCTGCAAATTTTTCTCCCCTTCTTTCCTGAATGCAATGACTCCTTAATGCACTGTAGTTCCATCTATGCTCGGTGCCCTCCGGATCCTTGCCCAAGTAGCAATATTCAGATGCGAGTGTCTATATGTCATTTGAACATGAAAGGCATTACAACCCAAGCCCAAGCCCATGCCCATGCTCACCTAATATCCACTAAGTTGCACATCCAGTAGCGTTTGTGGGATAGCAATTGGACTAAAAACCCTGATATTAACCTAACTTAGCATTTCAAATTAACCTTGAAAGCCCTAAAGCAATGTCACTTCGGCTAGAGACTGGGAAATCTTAAAATTAATAGGCAATAGCACTGTCAGCTTTGGAGATAAGTATTGCACACCTCAGGAAGCAAGTAAAATCAATACAATAGTATGAATACGAATGTGACTATGAGAAAAAATAGGAAGTAAGGTGTTGCACAGGTGTGCAAATGCAAGTCTTTTAATATATAACTAGCTGAAGACCCACGGTGATATTCGTGATGAGTTGAGGTTTTACAAGAACTGCAGTGCAGCACAGTCCAGGAATATAAACAGAAAATTCTGTGACGAGAGAAACAGAGTTAACGTCACCAATCTGAAACAGTGGACCCTAAGCAAGGCATTCGCGATGGCTACTGGCCCTGAAGTATGCTTCGCACAAGGATCTCGCGATGCTTGTATCGAAAACTTTGGGTTTTCCAACCTTCGCGCGAAGTGCTGGGATGTCAACAAGCTGTCTAAGCAGCCAATCAAATCGCATAAAAATAAAACTGAGAAGATGGCTCAACCGTGGCTTAGAAGGGAAATTAGGGATCGTGTTGAATCCAAGGAAGAGGCATATAAAGTGGCCCAAAAAAAGCAGCAAACCTGAGGACTGGGAGACATTTAGAATTCAGCAGAAGAGGACAAAGGGTTTAATTAGGAGGGAAAAAATAGAATATGAGAGTAAGCTTGCAGGGAACATAAAAACTGACTGCAAAAGCTTCTACAGATACGTGAAGAGAAAAAGATTAGTGAAGACAAATGTGGGTCCCTTACAGTCAGAATCAGGCAAATTTATAATGGGGAACAAAGGAATGGCAGATCAATTGAACAAATACTTTGGTTCTGTCTTCACTAAGGAAGACCCAAATAACCTTCTGGAAATACTAGGGGTCCGAAGGTCTAGCGAGAAGGAGGAACTAAAGGAAATTCTTATTATTCAGCAAACTATATGAGGAAAATTGATGGGTTTGAAGGCCGATAAATCCCCAGGGCCTGATAGTCTGCATCCCAGAGTACTTAAGGAAGTGGCCCTAGAAATAGTGGATGCATTGGTGGTCATTTTCCAACAGTCTATAGACTCTGGATCAGTTCCTGTGGACTGGAGGGTAGCTAATGTAACCCCACTCTTTTTTTAAAAAAAATGAGTCACCCTGCAGCCTCTTAGCATCCTCCTCACAGCTTACACTGCCACCCAGCTTAGTGTCATCTGCAAACTTGGAGATATTACATTCAATTCCTTCGTCTAAATCAGGAATGTATATTGTAAAGAGCGAGGGTCCCAGCACTGAACCTTGCGGTACCCCACTAGTCACTGTCTGAATTATAGACTGGTCAGCCTGACATCGGTGGTGGGAAAAATGTTGGAATCAGTTATTAAAGATGTAATAGCAGTGCATTTGGAAACCAGTGACAGGATCGGTCCAAGTCAGCATGGATTTATGAAAGGGAAATCATGCTTGACAAATCTTATAAAATGTTTTGAGGATGTAACGAGTAGAGTGGACAAGGAGGAGCCATTAGATGTGGTGTATTTAGACTTTCAAAAGGCTTTTGACAAGGCCCCACACAAGAGATTAGTGTGCAAAATTAAAGCACATGGTATTGGGGATAATGTACTGACATGGATAGAGAATTGGTTGGCAGACAGGAAGCAAAGAGTAGGAATATACGGGTCCTTTTCAGAATGGCAGACAGTGACTAGTGGGGTACCGCAAGGTTCAGTGCTGGAACCCTAGCTTTTTACAATATACATTAATGATTTAGACGAAGGAATTGAATGTAATATCTCCAAGTTTGCAGATGACACTAAGCTGGGTGGCAGTGTGAGCTGTGAGGAGGATGCTAAGAGACTGCAGGGTGACTTGGACAGGTTAAGTGAGTGGGCAAATACATGGCAGATGCGGTATAATGTAGATAAATGTGAGGTTATCCACTTTGGTGGTTTAAAAACAGGAAGGCAGATTATTATCTGAATGGTGACAGATTAGTAAAAGGGAAGTTGCAACAAGACCTGGGTGTCATGGTACATCAGTCATTGAAAGTTGGCATGCAGGTACAGTAGGCGTTGAAGAAGGCAAATGGCATGTTGGCCTTCTTAGCGAGAGGATTTTAGTATAGGAGTAGGGAGGTCTTACTGCAGTTCTACAGGGCCTTGGTGAGGCCACACCTTGAATATTGTGTACAGTTTTGGTCTCCTAAACTGAGGAAGGACATTCTTGCTATTGAGGGAGTGTAGCAAAGGTTCACCAGACTGATTCCTGGGATGACAGGACTGACATATGAAGAAAGACTGGATCGACTAGGCTTATAGTCAATGGAATTTAGAAGAATGAGAGGGGATCTCATAGAAACATAGAAAATTCTGACGGGATTGGACAGGTTAGATGCAGGAAGAATGTTTCCAATGTTGGGGAAGTCCAGAACCAGGGGTAAGCCATTGAGGAGAAACTTCTTCACTCAGAGAATTGTGAACCTGTGGAATTCTTTACCACAGAAAGTTGTTGAGGCCAGTTCGTTAGATATATTCAAAGGGGAGTTAGACGTGACCCTTACGGCTAAAGGGATCAAGGAGTATGGAGAGAAAAGAGTGGGGTACTGACGTTGCATGATCAGCCATGACAGACCGCGACTTCAGGATTTCCGCTTGCAAAGTTGTGGTCAGTTTCAAAGACGGAATGACGGCGAACGCTGCCAGTTTTCCATCACCCTGACAGGAAATTCTGAACATTAACTTGGTTTCTCTCCACAGATGCTGCCTGACCTGCTGAGTATTTCCAGCATTTTCTGTTTATTTTTCACATTTCCAGCATCTGCAGTATTTTGCTTTAGCATAGTCAAGGACACTGATTTATTAGTATTGGGAATGGCCTGGGAGCGTGAGGAACGAGATCTGCGCACCTAACCCTAACCCTGGGATCAGGGAGCATTGGGAAGGGGTTTCTAGGAAGGGAGGTTCCCGAGTCTAACATTGGGGTGGTACTGGAATTTGGGAGCACTCAGAATGGGGAATTACTCTTTGGCTCAAAGTAATAACAGCAGCAAGTTACAACTGAAGAATAGGCAATATACGAATCAAAAGCAAAGAAAGCGCATGAAAAATGCCTGTGGCAAACTTGAAACTTGTATGATCCAAAATAAGTTTTAAACAAAATAAAAGCATCAAAAAATGACATGCTTCACAATAACGAGATACAAGTTTATTCATAAAATTATTTTGTGTCTTTTAGTACGTTCATTTAAGTTTCATCAAGGATTCGACCTGTTTCAATCCTAGGCTTCGTCTACATTTATTTCGGACTAGTTGAGAGAGATACCAAACGCATTTATGCATTCTGAGCATGTGCAGTTATTTGAATTTTCTAACATGCACCAGTAGGTTTCTCTGAGTTGAAGCAGAGAAGTATTCGCATTCATCCTATGAGGATTTGGAGTTCTTTGCTTTTTCTAAACAATTTCAAAACAAATTAAAGATTGAATTCCTAAAGCTTTATTTCAGACAAGTTTTATGTTTAAAACATGAAATAACTAATTTTCTATTATAAACTGTTTTTCAAGTGCTGTTAAGTACAGGTGTTGTTCATTGGGTAAAGATTTGTTTTAATTGAGAATGCACCTGTATTAATCAATAGAAAAACTGAAGAGGATGATGTCTTTTTTCCCCAAAATCGTTTTAAATGTAGTTGGAAGATGAATTTAAATTATTGGGTTGCTGCTGTTAGTTTCAATAATGCAAGCCCCTTTCACTTCATTTGCATTCTAAATTTAATTTTAAAATTTGAATTTAGTTTAAAAAATCTTTCTCTGCTGAGCAAGGCAGCAAACCATTTTTAAGCTTAAACATTTTTTCTATTTATAAACTACTTAAATAATGATCTTTGAGTGTTAAGTCATTGAACACTCAGATGCTATAAGACATAGGAGCAGGATTAGAACATAGGGTCCCTTGAGCCTGCTCTACCATTCAATATGATCATGCTGATCTTTTACATCAACTCCACTTTCCCACCCTATCCCTATATCCCTTCATTCCCTGAGTGCCCAAAAATCTATCAATCTCAATCTTGAACATACTCAACCACTGAGCAGCCACAGCACTCTGGGTTAGAGAATTCCAAAGACTTCCAACCCTCCTGAGTGAAGAAGTGTCTCCTCATCTCAGTCCTAAATGGCCACCCCCTTATCCTAAGACTATGACCCCTTGTTCTCGAATCTCCAGCCAGGGGTCAAGCCCTCACAATCCTATATGTTTCACTGACATCACCCCTCATTCTTCTAAACTCCAGAGTATTGGCCCATTCTACTCAATCTCTGCTCATAGGACAACACTCTCGTCCCAGTAATCAATCTAGTGAACCTTCGTTGCACTCCCTCTAATACAAGCATATCCTTCCTTGGGTAAGGGGACCAAAACTGTACATAGTACTCCAGGTGTGGTCTCACCAATTTAATTGGAGATATGGAATACTCTACTTGCCTGAATGAGTGCAGCTCCAACAACACTCAAGAAGGTCGACACCATCCAGGACAAAGTAGCCTGCTTGATTGGCCCCTCATCCACCACCTTAAACATTCATTCTCCGCACACTGTGTATCATCTACAAGATGCACTGCAGCAACCCACCAAGGCTTCTTCGGCAGCACCTCCCAAACCCGCGACTTCTGCCACTTGTTAGAGCAGCAGGCACATGGGAACACCACCACCTGCAAATTCCCCTCTTAAGTTACACACGATCCTGACTTGGAAATATATTGCTGTTCCTTCATCGCTGGGTCAAAATCCTGAAACTCCATCTCTAACAGCACTGGGAGTACCTTCACCACAAGGACTGCAGCGGTTCAAGAAGGCAGCTCACCACCACCTTGAGGGCAGTTGGGGATGGCAAATAAAAGCTAGCCTTGCCAGAGATGCCCAAATCCCAGGAACAAATTTTAAAAAAA
Source organism: Pristiophorus japonicus (assembly GCF_044704955.1). Classification (NCBI taxonomy): domain Eukaryota; kingdom Metazoa; phylum Chordata; class Chondrichthyes; family Pristiophoridae; genus Pristiophorus; species Pristiophorus japonicus. The sequence continues at coordinate 281,071,872 of NC_091978.1, forward strand.
AAATTGCAGCAAGACTTTAATCTTACACTGCAACCCCCTTCCGATAAAGGCTAACCTATCATTTGCCTTCCTAATTGCTTGCTGTATCTGTATGTTAACTTTCTATGAACGGTGCATAAGGACACCAAATCTCTCCGTATCCCAACATTTACTGATCTCTCACCTTTTGAAAAACATTTTGCTTTTCAATTCTTCCTACCAAAGTGGATAATTTCACATTTCCCCACATTATACTCCATCTGCTGCTGCCTTGTCCAATCACTTAACTGGTCTCCATCCCATTGCATCCTCCTTGCGTCCTCTTCACAGCTTTCTTTCCCACCTAGCTTTGCATCATCAGCAAATTTGGCTGAAGCACTGATCCTTGTGGCACTCCTAATTACTCCTTGCCACACTGAAACTGATCCATTTATTCCCACTATTTTCTGTCTGTTAACCAATCCTCAATCCATGCTAATAAAATACCCCCAATCTCATGAGCCTTGTGTAATAATCTATTGTGTGGCACCTTATTGAAAGTCTTCTAAAAATCCAAATGTACTACAGGTTGAACCTCTGTTATCCAGGACTCCATTATCCGGCACCACCCCTCATCCGGGACCATTCCCGGGTGGCGCATGCGCAGAACGCAGCCGTCAAAATCCTACTCGCCAATATAGTCTTTCTCCTCCTCGTCCTGCTAGAACTCCTGTAGCCACAGTCCTCAGGCCGGTCCACAGCGCTCCCTCCGAGGGGTCGGGCCGACTCATCTGGGCCCGCCGACTCTTCAAGGCCTGACGGGGCACGCCGAAACTTCGGGGCCCGCCGACCCTTCGAGGCCTGCCGATTCTTCGAGGCCCACTGCACACTGTTTGGCTGACTGACTGTCGGTCCAGCCAATCAGCACACACACATACTTACCCCAGCAACAGCACTTAAAGGCACAATCCACCCAAACACATGACTTCCCCTCATCTGGCAAAATCCCTTGTTCGGGACGGGTCACGTCCCGAGGGTGCCAGATAAGGGAGGGTCAACCTGTACATCCAGTGTTTTCTCTTTCTCTATCCTGCTGGTTTCACGCTCAAAGAACTCTCATAGATTTGTCAGCGATTTCCCTTTCATAAAATTGTGTTGACTCTGCCTAATCATATTGTGATTTTTTTTCCAAGTGCCCTGTTACCATGTTCTTAACAATAGATTCTAGCATTTTCCCTACTACTGATGTCAGGCTAACTGACCTATAGTTCCCTGTTTTCTCTCTCCCTCCTTTCTTGAACAGCGGGGTTACATTTGCTACTTTACAATCCATGGAGACCGTTCTGGAATCTAGGTAATTCTGGAGAATCAAAACCATGGAATCCACCATCTGCAACCACCTCTTTTCATACCCTAGGATGTAGGCCATCAGATCCAGGAAATTTGTCGGCTTTTAGCCCCATTAATTTCTCCAGCACTGTTTCTTTACTAATATCAATTACTTTAAGTTCCTCACTCTCATTAGACTCTTGGTTCTCCACAACTTCTGGTATGTTATTTGTCTCTTCTACTGTAAAGGCAGACACAAAATATTTGGTTAACATCTCTGCCATTTCCTTATTCCCCATTATGTTTTCTCTTGTCTCTGCCTCTAAGTACCCACATTTACTTTAAGGCAGGAACTTAAAGGCAGCAACTAACTGGCAATAGGGAAAGGAATGAGACAGCTGGGAAGGAGCTGTTGATGAGTTGAGTCAGGAAGCTGACCAGTGGGAAGATAATTATGGCGGGGGGGGTGTTCAAGAAGGGGCAAAGGAAATGTTAGACCTTATTCTCCTACACCATCCTTCCACTCAAGGCCGACAGTCGTCGCCCAATATTTCCGAACCCAAGCAACTCCCAAAACTGTCGGATCCTGCCAACCCCTATATACCCCAACCCTCCTTTCCAGGACTCCTTACTACGGGAGCACCCACACTCCTCACAAATTTCTAGACAGCTCCCAGACCTCCGGAGAACTCCGTGCTCCAGAAGCCGGGCCCAAACCTTGGACCACCCCCTCTCATATCCTCTGTCCACCCAGAATACTGAGACCCAATTTCAGTACTACCAAATCCCAGGGCTGCCCCCACTGTGGATAAATTGCTGAACCTGACCGTGCATTTTGCAAATTAACTTGTGTGCCAAAGTTCCCTTATCGAAGAATAATTTAACTCTGAATAATCACAGCCATTTTTTTACTTAATGATTAGTTTCTGACCCATGCATCAAGACCGAGACAACATCCAGCTTGAGCTGATAAGTGGCAAGTAACATTCACACCACACAAGTGCCAGGCAATGACCATTTAAAACAAGAGAGTCAAATCATTTCCTCTTGACATTCAATGGCATTATCTTCGTCGAATCCACCACCATCAACATTTTGGGGGTCACCATTGACCAGAAACTTAACTGGATCTGCCACATAAATACTGTGGCTACAAGAGAAGGTCAGAGACTGGGTATTCTGCAGCGAGTGACTCACCACCTGATTCTGCAAAGTCTTTCCACCATCTGCAAGGCACATATCAGGAGTGTGATAAAATACTCTCCACTTGTCTAGGTGCTCTAACAATACTCAAGAAGCTCAACAACATCCAGGACAAAGCAGTCTGCTTGATCGGCACCCCATCCACCACCGTAAACATTTACTCCCTCCACCACTGGCGCACCAGTGTGTACCATCTACAAAATGCACTGCAGCAACTCGCCATGGCTTCTGTAATAGCACCTCCCCAACCCACGACCTCTACCACCTGGAAGGACAAGAGCAGCAGGTGCATAGGAACATCACCACCTCTAACTTCCCCTCCAAGTCACACATCATCCAAACTTGGACATATGTCGCCATTCTATCATAGTCACTGGCTCAAAATCCTGAAACTCCCTACCCAACAGCACTGTGGGAGTGCCTTCACCACACGGACTGCAGCGGTTCAAAAAGGCAGCTCACCATCATCTTCTCGGACAACTTGGGATGGGCAATAAATGCTGGGCTTGCCACCAACGCCCACATCCCAAGAATGAATATTAAAAAAATAGCTCGTCATTAGAAAGCAGTGCATCATTTTACATAGTGTAAGAGTGCTAGACATCCGGGGGTAGAATTTCCATTGGGTTTCTCCCGATTGTTTGTCATAGCTTCAACAGAAACAGTGTAAGCAGTAAACAGCCATTTAAATGGGGTTTCCTGCAAAGGCACATAATCAGAAATTCTAACCCCGGGTGTCTAGCACTCTAGATGTCACACTTTGCCGCAGATGCGAAACAATCATAAATGCGGAGTGCTTCTGAAACTGCCAATCACATTACAATTTGTAATATTCCCTTACTAAACAATTAAATTCTGAGTGCGCTTATAACAATTAGATTTTGTGGTCTTTTTAAAAAAAAAAATCCTCAACAGCAAAAAAATAGATAATTTGTGTTGCCTCTAAAAATCCTCATGTCCTTGGGAAATGTATCATCTGGCAATTCACAAATTCCTCTAAGTAAATAACAATTAAGTGCTCAATGACTTGAGCTTGTGTTTATTTAACAGTTGGGTTTAGATGTCTTAATCGGACATAGCCTTAGAAGAATAATACAGCTTACCGTTTGCAGTGCCACAGGAGATTTGCTAGAATTATCTACGTGTCTGCTGTTCAATACACATCCATCACACTTAAGATGTCACACTTTGTCACAGCTGCAAAACAGTCTTTTAGGAAAAGAAAGCCAAGCACCTCATCGTGGGTTCTTCATGAGTTGGAACTTACAGTGACCTAATCAATGTGCAATCAACTATAATTACCTGGATTCGTAGAGTTGTTCAGCCGTAGCATTGAAAGAAAAGGCCAAACTATCGGCTAAAACTTGCAACTGTACTCCAAGCTATCTATGAGCAATGCCACAAAAGATTAGTTAGCATTTACTGTATCGATTATTACATTGGGATCTTTATTTCCAAACTAGATAACTCATTTTCTGCATAGTCAGCTTGGAAATTCAGTGCTGTCTTGTGTTGAAGGAAACTTGGCTGAGGGGTGATGGCACTTTACCACTAAGTGAAGACTTGCCACCTGGCTATACCTTCCACGACTTGCCCTGCCCAGACCGCTTAAGTCCAAAGGACGCAGACTTGAACGGATATGATGGACAACTGGTTTAGCCATTCACTGCCAGATCTGCTCTCATTTGACAAAATTGTTCACTGTTCCAGGATTATTATGGAATGCAAAGATAACCCCCGGCTTCTTTTCTCTACTGCAAACCGTCGTCTTAAACTCCTCTCCTCCACCCTCGCCTCCAGCAAGTGCGAGGAGCGATTGATAGCATCCGATCAGCTGCCTCTGCCGCTTCCCTTCCTTCCCCTCGCTCATTGGCCCAAACTTCCTATAAGGTTCCCTCCTGCACAAACCCTGAACTCGCATCTTTCTCCAGTTTCTCTACGATCTCACCTCATGACCTAATCTTATCCATGAGACCCACTACCTGTTCCCTCGACACGATTCCATCGAAACTGCTGACCACCCAACTTCCTTTTCTGGTTCTCATATTAGCTGATACTGTTAACGGTTCTCTCTCCTTAGGTACTTGTCCTTCAAATCTGCTGTCATCACCACTCTCAAAAAAAACAACCCATAACCCCCTCCGTCCTTGAAAACTAATGTTCCATCTTCTACCTCCCTTTCCTTTCAAGTCCTTGAACGTTTTGTCGCCTCCCAAATCCGTGTCCATCTGCCCCGGAACTCCATGTTTGAATCCCTCCAGTCGGGTTTCCACCCCGCCACAGTACCGTAACGGCTCTTATCAAAGTTACAAATTACATCCTTTGTGATTGTGACATAGTTAAACTGTCCGTCCTCATCCTTCTCGACCTGTCTGCAGCCTTTAACGCGGCTGGCCACTCTATCCTTCTCCATGCATCTCCACCATCGTCCAGCTGGGTGGGACTGCACTCGCCTGGTTCCATTCTTATCTATCTAATCGTAGCCAGAGAATCACCTGCAATGGCTTCTCTTCCTGCTCCCACATCGTTACCTGTGGTTCTGCCCCCCTCAAGGATCTATCCTTTGCCCTTTCTATTTCTCATCTATATGCTGCCCCTCGGTAACATCATCCGAAAACAGCATCAGTTTCCACATATACGCTGATGAAACCCAGTTCTCTCACCATCACCTCTCAACACCTCCATTGTCTCTAAATTGTCATACAGCTGGTCTGACATCCAGTACTGGATGAGCAGAAATTTCCTCCAATTAAATATTGGGAAGACCAAAGCCATTGGGCTAGAAATGCGGCGACTTTGTGACCGGGTTCTTGCCGATATTTCACCATATTTGGCGCAAAAATGGTCGGTGGGAATTTCGGGCACCTTTTTGTGGAGGCACTTTCCATGTACCGCTGGGGAGAGGAGTGCCGCTGTGCCAGACCCGAAATAGCGTTTTCGCCCAGAATTTGGCTCTGTCCGCGTAGGTGTTCTGTGCCCAGAATACCAACAGTAAAACCTGTCATGCAGCCCTGCCAGCAGCGGTAAGTATGAAGACCTGCAAAAAAAGATAAGTTAAAGTTTTTATTTTTCAATTCTTTTTAAGCGATTTAGTCGGTGAATGTTTTGTGAATTTTTTAGGGTGAGGGGGTTCTCCCCTCCCAAGGCGCTTCTCGCAGTGCTATTGGCCTCGGACTAAAGTTGCCGAAATTCGAGGTTTGCACCGCGAATCCTCATGCAAAGCCGATTTTTATCGCTGCACAAATTAAAGGCTGAATATCCAGCCTACCAACGGTAGCGAAGCGAACGGTAATTTTGACCAAAAAAAATACCGTTTTCGCTGAAAACAGAATTTCTAGCCCATTGTCTTTGGTCCCCACCACAAACTTTATTCCCTAGCTGCCGACTCTATCCCTCTCCCTAGCTTCTGTCTGAGGCTGGACTAGACTGTTTACAACCTTGGTGTCATATTTGACCCTGAAATGAGCTTCCGACCATATATCAGCGCCATAATTAAAATCCCATATCCCATTTCAACCCCTGCCTCAGGACAACTGCTACTGAAACCCTCATCCATTTGTTTGTTACCTCTAGACTTGACGATTCCAGTGCACTCCTGGCTGGTCTCCCACATTCTATCCTGCGTAAACTTAAAATCATTCGAAACTCGGCTACCCGGGTCCTAACTCGCACCAAGTCCCGTTCACCCATCACCCGTGTTCGCTCACCTACATTGGCTCCTGGTTAAACAACGCCTCGATTTTAAAATTCTCATCCATGTTATCAAATTCCTCCATGGCCTCGCTCCTCCCTATCTCGAACCTCCTCCAGCCTCACAGCTACCCGAGAGATCTACGCTCCTCTAATTCTGGCCTCTTGAGCATCTCTGATCTTAATCTCTGCACCATTGGAGACGTGCCTGCGGCTGCCTAGGCCCTAAGCTCTGTTTTATAACACTTGATGAAGCACCATGGGACATTTTACTACATTAAAAGCGCTATATAAATACAAGTTTGTTTTGACCTCCTTGAATCATTTCAGTGTTGCATCAAGTGTTTATTTCCCTAGAAAGTCAAATAATTACATGGATTTGAATGCTTAAGTTTGCATTCGCATATATCTATCATTCTATTGAAAAGTGTTATCACTTTTCGACCAGGGTTTTAAATTCACTGGAGAACTACTCCTTCAGCTTTCTCATCTCTCCTTCCTCTGCCCCCGCACCCCTCCCAACTCCCTGCTTTAAATATATGAGTGAAGCCCAAGGGCTGGTACCATTCTGCGGCATTGCCACCTTGTCAGTCTAGTGAAGTTATATGTCCATTTAAGCTAGGAGAAATAAAGATAGAAAATGCTGGAAATCACAGCAGGTCAGACAGCATCTGTGGAGAGAAATGGAGTTCACATTTCAGGTTGATGACCCTTCATCAGAACGGAGAGGCCTAAGCTAGGAGAAGTCCATAGCGCAGCTTGTTTCAGCCTATAACAATCTAGTGGAGGGGGGAAGGGCTGTGGAATGCAATTTGGGGGGGAAATTTAGCATAAAATTATTCCAGTTTCAAATTGGAAACATAACCATCATTTTCAAAACCACTTTGTAACCAGCTAAAACAAGGTATAGTGGATGTCTATTAATCTTTTATTTTGAAAAGATATTCTAGATTTTATGTGGATTGCTTTGGGATGCAGGCTGCCTAGTCATTTTAAAACCTTTAAAGGAGTTTACTATAGTGCATAAAACATGAGCACGCAGTAAACCAATCATAAAGAAGAGAAAGTTGATTGGATTGGTGACCTGTTCCTTGAGAAAAATGAACTTAACTTTTATTTGGATTTATGTGGACCCATAAATACATTGCTGCTGTTTGCACATTTTATATTGAATTTCCATAATCATCAGTCATCCAGTTTTATGTCGATAAACCATGGGCGAAGAGGATTTCTGAAATCAGTTTATCGGCTCATAAGCAGCTTTCTGATAAAGCTTCAAAAGTTCTTAAAGTAGGCAGCTCTTAATTTAGAATATTTGAGTATCAATTGGAGCAGTTTAATTAAATGATCGGATTGACTTAATTATAAACATACATACAAATGACATGCAGTAATTTTGGAAATTCTATTACAAGTGTCTGTTCCTCCTTTTCCTTTCTCCTCTGTCCTTTTAGTCCACTCTTTATTAGCTCTTTAGCGACCTCTCACTGGTTTATTTTTCTTTAATCATGCTGTAAGTTTTGCTGATTTTCTTTTTCACCTTATTTTTATAAGTGCACGTGTACCTTTAATTTTCCTTTTAGTTTTATTGGGCTCAATTTTGGCCAGCCCCTTTTTTCGGCGCACTAACCAGAGATGCGCCACTTTTCTCCGTTGATAAGCGCGCCAAAAAAATCGCTTCCCACTTTGGCCGCTGTCCGGCCTCTCCTCGGTCGTCACACAGCGTGACCAGTCGAGTCGGGGGCGGAGCCAGCTTCTTGCGCTGAAAACAGTGCCGGGACATCTGCACATGCGCAGTAGCTCCTCGCCCCCTAGCCTCTGTGTGCGTGCTGCAGCCGCTGTGTGTGTGGGACCTGATGCCTGCCCCTAGCCCTGGCCGAGTGACCTCCTGGTGCGATCGACCTCAGGTTTGAAATTTTATGCACTGCAGCTATTTTTGAACTTTCTTAATGGCTTGTCATTTTCCAGGACTTTTCGATATTTAAAAAAAATTATGTTTTGTCTCTTATGAATAGTGGTGACCATTTGTCAAGCCTATTCACCTGGTGCTATTGTGAAAGAAGAACATAAGTGATGGAAGAACACTGAGAATATCTTATTTACTGAAGTAGACTTTATTTAGATAATATGGGCTCAATTTTGGCCCAGTATAATCATCGCAAACAAATAGTTGTTGAAATTGGTTGTGAGATTAGGGCCGTTTAATTCAACTATCTTTTACTACTTTTATTTTTGTAGTTTAAGCTTCCATGAATACTTCTGTTGTATAGAATCATAGAAAATAGGTGCAGGAGTCGGCCATTCGGCCCTTCGAGCCTGCACCGCCATTAAATGAGTTCATGGCTAAACATGCAACTTCAGTACCCCATTCCTGCTTTCTCGCCATACCCCTTGATCCCTCTAGTAGTAAGGACTACATCTAACTCCTTTTTGAATATATTTAGTGAATTGGCCTCAACAACTTTCTGTGGTAGAGAATTCCACAGGTTCACCATTCTCTGGTTGAAGAAGTTCCTCCTCATCTCTGTACTAAATGGCTTACCCCTATAAATTAACTTTGCGAAGTTTGTCATATGTGATACGTTCATAACAAAAGATGAAACTGAGTACTGTGTACAATGAGCAAGTGTGATCTTAGCTCCTTTAATTAGACTCCAGAGTGCAGGTACCTCGTGGGTGGCCTGCTTATATACCGTGCTCCCAAGGGATGCTGGGATCTCTTGGGACTCCAACAGGTAGGCCCTCTAGTGGTAGTGTAATACAGGTTACAAGGGGTTAAATACATAACATCACTTCCCCGTGAAGTCGATAGTTCACTTATTTACAAGGTGAGACAATCTGGGGCTTTTCGCTCCCTTGTCGATCGACTTGGTACAAATGCGGATGAGGGTGAGTTGGCTAGTTCTTCACTGGGCTGCTGGGCAGTTGGCCTTGCCCGGGCTGCTGGGCATGGTGAGTTCGACTTCGTAGTCAACCATGATGTCAGTTGCCACCTGTATGTGTTGGAGGGTCAAAGTTGGTGGTGTCTTTTTTGGGTTGTTCGTAGCTGCTGGTGAACCGCAATTTGATTTGGTCCAAATGTTTTCTGCACGTTAGTCCATTGGTCAATTTGACCTGAAACACCCTATTTCCCTCTTTGGCTATGACCGTGCCAGCGAGCCATTTGGGACCATGTCCATAATTGAGTACAAACACAGGGTCATTGATCTCAATATCGCGTGACAAATTTGCGTTGTCATGGTACACGTGTTGTTGATGCTGCCTGCCCGCCATGTGATCATGGAGATGAGGGTGGACAAGAGAGAGCCTTGTTTTGAGTGCCCTTTTCGTGAGCAGCTCAGCTGGAGGAACTCCGGTGAGTGAGTGGGTTCTGGTGCGGTAGCTGAGCAGCACTCGGGATAGTCGGGTCTGCAGGGAGCCTTCCGACACGCATTTCAGACTTTGCTTGATGATCTGAACTGCCCGTTCTCCCTGACCATTGGATGCAGGCTTGAATGGGGCAGATGTGACATGCTTGATCCCATTGCGGGTCATGAATTCCTTGAATTCAGCACTGATGAAACGCGGCCCACTATCGCTGACTAGGATATCAGGCAGGCCGTTTTGTGGCAAACATGGTTAGTAGGCTTTCAATACTGGCCATGGACGTGCTTACAGACATTATTGCACATTCAATCCATTTTGAGTAAGCGTCCACGACAACCAAAAACATTTTGCCTAGAAATAGGCCCGCATAGTCCACCTGGATCCTCGACCACGGTTTGGAGGGCCATGACCACGAACTTAGCAGTGCCTCTCTGGGTGCATTGCTCAACTGAGAGCAAATGTTGCACTGGCGCACGCATGATTCTAAATCTGTGTCGATGCCGGGCCACCACACATGGGATCTGGCTATGGCTTTCATCATTACAATGCCTGGGTGGGTACTGTGCAGTTCACAAATGAACATATCTCTGCCTTTCTTAGGCAAGACCACACGATTGCCCCACAACAGACAGTCCGCCTGCAGGGACATTTCGTCTTTGCGCCTGTGGAACGGCTTAATTGCCTCCTGCATCTCCGCTGGGACGCTGGACCAGCTCCCATGGAGGACACAGTTTTTACCAAGGACAGTGAAGGATCCTGGCTGGTCCAGGTCCTGATCTGGTGGGCTGTAACAGGGGATTTTTCGTTTTCGAATGCATCCATTACCATGAGCAAGTCCGCAGTCTGTGCCATTTTCACCCCAGTGGTGGGCAATGGCAGCCGACAGAGCATCTGCGCAGTTCTGTGCCCGGTTTGTGGCAGATTACATAGTTGTATACCAACAGTGTGAGCGCCCATCTTTGGATGCGGGTAGAGGCATTGGTGTTAATCCCTTTGCTCTCAGAGAACAGCGGTATGAGCGGCTTGTGGTCAGTTTCAAGCTCAAACTTGAGGCCAAATAAGTACTGGTGCATTTTCTTTACCCCATAAGCGCACACCAGAGCCTCTTTTTCAATCACGCTGTAGGCCCTTTCGGCCTTGGACAAACTCCTGGAAGCATAAGCGACCGGTTGCAAAATCCCTGATTTGTTAGCCTGTTGTAACACACACCCGACCCCGTATGACGACGCATCACAAGCTAGCACTAATCTTTTACAAGGGTTATACAGGACAAGCAGTTTGTTTGAACACAACAGATTTCTGGCTTTCTTAAAGGCAGCATCTTCTGAATTCCCCCATACCCAGTCGTCTCCCTCGCGCAGTAACACATGTAATGGTTCTAGCAGGGTGCTTACCGGTAGGAAATTACCGAAATAGCTAAGGAGTCCCAGGAACGACCGCAGCTCCGTCACGTTCTGTGGCCGCGGCGCGTTCTTGACGACCTCCGTCTTGGCATCGGTGGGTCTGATGCCGTCTGCTGCGATTCTTCTTCCCAAGAACTCGACCTCCTGCGCCAGGAAAACACGGCAAGCATTTCAACCTGAGCCCCAAACGACTAAGAACCTCTTCCAGATTCTTCAAGTGCTCAATGGTGTCCCGACCTGTAACCAGTATGTCGTCCTGGAAAACCATGGTATGAGGAACCGACTTTAGCAGGCTTACGGTGTTCTGTTGAAAGATTGCTACAGCCGACCGAACCCCGAACGGGCATCTGTTATAGATGAACAGACCTTTGTGCGTGTTGATGCAGGTGAGGCCTTTCGAAGATTCCTCCAGCTCCTGCATCATGTAGGTCGAGGTCAGGTCCAGCTTGGTGAATGTCTTCCCTCCAGCCAAGGTCGCAAATAGGTCGTCTGCCTTGGGTAGCGGGTACTGATCCTGTAGCGAAAAATGGTTAATCATTACTTTATAGTTCCCACAAATTCTGACCGTGCCGTCCTCCTAAGTACCAGGACAACCTGACTAGCCCACTAGTTGAATTCCACCGGCGCGATGATGCCTTCTCGCTGCAGCCTGTCCAGCTCAATTTCCACTTTCTCGCGCATCATATATGGTACCGCCCATGCATGTGGTGGATGGGTCGCGTACCGGGAACCAAATGGATCTGCACTTTCGCCCCTGAGAAACTTCCAATGCTTGGTTCGAACAACGATGGAAAACCTGCTCAGAACCTGGGCACATGAGGCGCTGTCGATGGACGAAAGCGCTCGGATGTCATCCCAGTTCCAACGGATTTTTCCCAGCCAGCGTCTATCAAACAATGTGGGGCCATCCCCTGGCACAATCCACAGCGGGTGTTCGTGTACTGCTCCATCATAGGAGACTTTGACTTCTGCACTGCCAATTACAGGGATTAGTTCCTTGGTGTAAGTCCTTAGTTTGGTGTGAATGGGGCTGAGCTTGGGCCTGTGTGCCTTGTTGCACCACAGCCTGTCGAAGGTCTTTTTGCTCATGTCCAGTTCCATAGATGCTGGAATTCCGTTCAGTTCAACTTTCAACATTATTGGTGGACATTTCGTGGTGAATGTGTGTACCCCGTACACTTCTGCCTCCTCGGTACGAGTCTCCAATTCAGCCTGATCCACAGTGGATCGATCTTCTCCTGCAACGTTGTGGTTTGCAGTTCACCTGCACATTCGCTGGAGGTGTCCCATTGTTCTGCAACCGTTGCACGCAAAATGCTTGAAGCGGCATTGATGGGGCTGATGATCACCTCCACAGCACCAACAAGGTGTTAACTGCCTCGTGTTAACGATTGATGGCGGACTCTGGGTCATCTGAGATCGGGCAGCAGTAGCCAGTGTGTACATTCTGCCATGTATATTCCTGCCCGAAACTGACGTTACTTTGTGCACAGTACTGGCCGAAACTTCTTTGCTCTGCGAAATCTGTTTGGTGTTGTCGCTGGTGGACATAAATGCCTGGGCTATCGTTATGGCTTTGCTTAGATTCAGAGTTTCAACAGTCAACAGTTTGCGAAGGATTATCTCATGGCCAATGCCCATTACAAAAAAGTCTCTAAGCATTTGTTCTAGGAATCCCTCAAATTCGCAATGTCCTGCGAGGCGCCTTAGTTCGGCGACATAGCTCACCACTTCCTGGCCCTCCGACCGTTGACATGTGTAGAACCGATATCTCGCCATCAAAATGCTTTCCTTAGGATTTAGGTGCTCCCGGACCAGCGTACACAATTCTTCATCGGATTTAGCTGTTGGTTTTGCCGGAGCTAGGAGATTCTTCATGAGGCCATAGGTTGTTGCCCCACAGACAGTAAGGAGGATCCCCTTTGTTTAGCAGCATTCTCGTCCCCTTCCAGCTCGGCCACAAAGTATTGGTCGAGCCTCTCCACGAAGGCCTCCCAATCGTCCTCTTCTGCGAACTCCTCCAGGATGCCAACTGTTCGTTGCATTTTCACGCAGTTGTTCGTTACCTCCTCGCCAACTGATACGTTCATAACAAAGGATGAAACTGAGTACTGTGTACAATGAGCAAGTGTGACCGTGGCTCCTTCAAATAAGACTCCAGAGTGCAGGTACCTCGTGGGTGGCCTGCTTATTTAGTCATGTCATTAAGTTCTGCTGGCCTCCCGCCCCTATCCCAGTCCGAATGGCCTCTGATGTACCTGCGCTGATTTCTTAACTCTCCGCAAGGGTTTTCTGAAGTGGCCACGTACGCTGGCCTAAGTCGAGTTGAAGTAACTATTAGCTGGCCAAAGAGGCCAAAACTGGCGTCGGTGGTAACACCCCCTTTTGAGAAAAAAATCTAAACTAAAAAAAATCCTATCTAACTCACTCATAATGGCACAAATTGAATGTGCAAAATGGGGGTTTTTAAGATACTCCAGAAAAATCAAGTTGCTCCAAAAAAAAAACAGAGCAACTCTTGGCCAAAATTGAGCCCATTGACCTTTACAACTTTTTTAGACCTTTAGCTTTATTGCTTTCATTTTCTAATTTTCTAACACTAATATCCTTTTGATGTTTTTCTTCGCCTCCGTTGGCCTTTAATTGCTGTCAAAATAACGGCGAGGCTAACTGCACTCATTATTTATGTGCAAATGCTATAGCACTTCAGGCAAGGGCAGATGCAAGGCTAAACGTGAAAATTCAAAATTATTGTCTGAGATGCACTGCTCCACCATTAGCTTCGCAAACGGCATCTTGCTTACTATATCACCATTGAAATGCATCGAACGGAATGAAGTTGCTGTATTTTTGTGGTAGGTACGTACTAAACTCACCACCAAATGCTATACTTGTCCATTTCACTCTAAGTACCCTTTTAACAAGATGATAAATGTTAATTAACCTCACTGGCACTGAAAATTAACATGTCCCCGTTGCCCAAACATTCAGCAACTTGGTATACAAAAATTTTAAAAAAACAAATGTGCAAGACGCCTTCAGATGCCCTGCCACAGCATGTTATAGCCCATTATCATATTTTCCCTGTGCTATATTCAGAAAAAAGTAGGGAATGCTCCTGTCTCTAACTACATACTTTCCTATTCCTGCCCACAGGACTTCTTTCAATTGTTCAGGTCAAAAGCAACAAGGCGGCAAAAGCTTGATCTGCTTTTCTCGGGTCATAATGACCTTCAATGCTTTCCCACGCATCCCTTAAAATTGTTCACAGCCTCCTGCATTGCAGAAAGAAATAGAGCAGAAGTGTCCACTAAAACAACATAGACAGAATATGAGCGCAATCTATCTGTAGTGTGCCCTCCTCTCTTTCTTGCTGCTCTGCCCCTCCACTCCCCGCTACACATGCAGAATTTATTCAATTTACACATACAGATTGGATCTCCCTTATCCAGGACTCCCTTATCAGGCACCATCCCTTGTCCGGCATGATTCCGGGGGCGCATGCGCAGAATGCGGCCGACCTCCACCCTGGCTTTGAGGCCGCGCCGACACTTCGTGGCTCTCCAGCACTTGAGGCCTGCCCTTGGCGCCGACCTCCCCTCATCCGGCAAAATCCCTTGTTCGGCACAGGCCAGGTCCTGAGGGTGCTGGATAAGGAAGGTTCAACTGTACAGACTTTGCCCATCCAAGTATGATTTAACTAAATGTGTGTTTATTTATTTTTTCTTTAGAGTTGGAGTGGACCAGAAAGATTGCTTGCATTAGATGAATTAATTGACAGCTGTGAACCGACCCAAGTAAAGCACATGATGCAAGTTATCGAACCCCAGTTCCAACGAGATTTCATATCACTCCTCCCAAAAGAGGTGAGGTTCTGAGTTTCTCTGATAAACATACCTTCTAGAGTTGGATGATTTTTTTTACTAATTGCTTAACTCAATTTAATATTTCAGGTGTTAACAAGCAATGCTAACCAAAATTGCAATGTTTTAGTTTCTAAAATGTGATGCTGTGATACAGAAATGACAAGAATTCCGTTAAAAAGCCTTTATTGACACAAATGAAAGCCACTGACTTTTAAACGATGAATTGCTGATCCCAATTGTGTGTACAGTAAAGACAGAATGAATAAATGTTTACACAACCCTGTGTATAAAAGCGGAAGTTTCCTGCTTTTGTTGAACTGCTTTTGTTCAGTTTATTTTGTACTTTGTTATTTTAACAGCCGCCATTTTGGAGAGGAATCTTTACCATTGTAGAAAGAAAATAACTAGTTCGTTTCAACTTGTATGTATTTTAGCTGGCGCTGTATGTTCTCTCATTCCTGGATCCCAAGGACCTGCTGCAGGCAGCACAGACCTGCCGCTACTGGAGGATACTGGCTGAAGACAACCTACTTTGGAGAGAGAAATGTAAAGAGGAAGGTAAGGCTATGGAGAGAAACCTTTCTGCTGGTATTCGCAGCTTTGCAACATTAAAGTATTTATACTGCGATTGGGTTCTTTAATACTGGGAGAAAACAGAATTAAATGAAGTAATATGCTAACATACATGCAGAATTTTATATTTCTTTTAAAAGGCAAACTGTTATTTTTTTTTTATTTTGAGAAGCTTTAGCAAATAAAATCTTTCTATTCCAGGAATTGATGAACCTGTATACATCAAAAGGAGAAAAGTGATCAAACCAGGCTTTGCTCACAGCCCTTGGAAAAGTGCCTACATCCGACAGCACAGAATAGACACAAACTGGCGCTCTGGAGATCTAAAAACCCCAAAGGTACGGTCTCAGAGAATTTCGGAGTTAAAATTTTGGGAATTATTTCCTAATGTATGGTAGTTTGTATTAGTAGATTAAAGATGTATAAAGTATTGATGAAGCATATGGTAAATTTTGATCTGAGATTCCAAAAGTCATCTGGTAAAAGGTAAACCTTAGTCTTGCCCTAAAACACAAACTGCAGTTTGTGTTGATGGAAAAGGAGAATCAGAAATGTAAATGTTTTTTTAATAAAAATGTTTAAAGCAAAAAAAACCGAATTGGACTGCACAATTGGCAACTCACTGTGGAACTGAGCCATACAAACCAAGAATCTCCATGGTTCAGTCTCTGCTTTGTGCTGATCTCAACAGGAGTAGCAATAGACGCACTAAAATTGGCCTAATTCTCTGGGTTTGTATTGGGAATGGGAGGTGGAAGCGGAACAAAATCAGCTAGGATCTGCAATCCTATTGCGATGTAATTTCTGCTAAATCATAAAGTGGATCCACGTGTGGAGATGGGGTGAGGACAGAATTGGACATGTCTGTGATCAACTAGATTATGACAACTCGCTGTATAGGCTCCCATATGAAGAATGGCCACTATGGACTATATATTTGAGCATCCGGTGCTGCTAGAATCCTGCTGTCTTCGGGGGTGAAAAAATTAGAATTGTGGGAGTATTACTTTTGTAATGAGAGACAGTTAATCCCAATTTGTCCTGGCTCTGAGTTTAAGATGTTCTTTCTCAGCAGGTGCTAAAAGGTCATGACGATCATGTGATCACATGCCTACAATTCTGTGGTAACCGAATTGTCAGTGGCTCTGATGACAACACACTGAAAGTGTGGTCAGCTGTTACAGGAAAGGTGAGTTTCTTCGGTTCCACCCATATCCTGCTCCCTTATTAAGCCTGTGAATTTTCAATAGGAAGCTGTTTAGAAAAATGAAACGTTAAAATTAGAACAGGGGGCACAAACGATTATAATTTTAGAAATTTAGTTTCCTTTCCTGTTAATTGTAACTAAGGAGTCGCTTAAGGTGTCACACCCTGTCTGTCAAGAAAACGTGCGTGAAGCAAAAGGACATTTGTCTTCAGCATATTCCAACCTGGTTAATGACTGTGCTTCCTGTACCCTCCTTTTCTTTGTCCAAAGTAAATTCAGTGCATTTTTTGCCTTTTGTAAAAGGCAGATGCTGAACACATTTTGCAGTATTACTTTTGCCGCCTTTGATCTAAACCTACAGTATTCTTCTTCAAGCAGTACACTTGCCCATTTCAAATCTGTTGTAAATTGAAATGTTTTAATTGGTAGTTTCTGTGCATTCAGGCTGATGAGCTGAGGGCCATCAGTAAACAACTTGCTACAATAAAATTTGCCAAGACTGAAAAGAACAAGAGATTGGGATGAAATAATTACAAAAGGACAAAAGGGAATAATGTACTTTTAAATAATCTCACTGCAGATCAATTGAAGCATTTTTTATTGAGGCTATTATGAACTGAATGAGAGAGCAGAGTTTTGAGAATATTTCCACAAAATATCTATGAATTGTGAAATGCAAGACCTAGGATTGGAAAATGAAAACCTCTATTTGAAATTAAGTCTTCACAGAAGTACAGTAAGTTGGTGTACTGATTCCTGGGATTGATCGACATTGTGAGTTCCTGATCTTAAGTGGAGATTCCCAGCAGATGCTTTCTCTGGTTACCAATCAGCATTGACTAAACAATCTGGAAACATGCTGCAGCTTCTCCCTCGGTCAAGGGACGGCTGCGTGGCACTGGGGATTTAATGCAATTTTGTCACTATCAGAAAATGTTTTGAATGTATTTGTGCTGATTGTGATGATCTGAGCAATGAATAACAGTGAACCCCTCCTTTAAAACCTACCTCTCACCTGCCCTAATATCTCCTTATGTGGCTCGGTATCAAATTTTGTTTGATAATGTTCCTGTGAGTCGCCTTGGTATGTTTTACTATGTTAAAGGCATTATATAAATATAAGTTGTTATGAAAATTGTTTCCGCATTCATTTCTGAATTTCATAGTTCCGCCCCTAGATTAGGGAAAAATATCAGCCAGGATTTCCACTCCTAATTGCTATCCAGTGGCTCCTGCTGGAAAGTGTTCTGTTCGAGTATTGGGTGAGGTTAAAATTAGATTTGGCTGTGATGCCCATCTGATCAAATAGGAAGCTAACACATAAGAATGGCCATTTTGGCAAGGCACCAAAAGCAATTTGAGTGTTTGAGTCTCTGCCATCAGGAGAGATGGGATGCAAGCTCAAATTGCATTAACAATAGCATTGATGATAGGGCCAGGGAAAGAGTAGGAGGAGGTTAGACTGGTCGATAGAGCACAATAAGGTCACAATCTCCTGACTTCATATCCATTATAAAAATCAGCTTAAGAACCCCCATCATGTCAGTGATGTGAAATATACATTTTGTTCGGTGCCTCTGCAACAAAATTGTGCAATGCACTAAAGTAAGTTAGTGCTCATTTGAATTGCATTAA
The DNA here is from genome assembly GCF_044704955.1 of Pristiophorus japonicus. Lineage (NCBI taxonomy): Eukaryota > Metazoa > Chordata > Chondrichthyes > Pristiophoridae > Pristiophorus > Pristiophorus japonicus. Next base: position 281,090,102 of record NC_091978.1, read on the forward strand.
ATATCAACTTCAGTAGTTCAGGTTTCTTACTGTTGGCCAGCTGTTTCCAATGGATTCACCTCTGATCTGAAAGCTCCCTACAATCTTGTTTGATTAAAGCATGCTATGTGTCAGCAAGTTAAATATATACTAAAATATAGGTTTGTTTCAAATCTGAATTTTGATGTATAGTTTTAGAAAAATAAGATATTTTGATACATTTTCACTGTCGGGATTAGAGAACATTTACTATCATGATAACTAACTCCATGTGGCTGCCTCAGAGCTCTCTGCTACTATGGATATTGACCCATGTGACCTAGTCTAGCATTTACCGTGCATTTCTCGAATGCCAGAAATGATGGATGTCATCACTGTACAGCAAGAATGCACAAGTCTTTTATCAAGGTCCTGACAAGTGTGCTGTTAAGATGGGATGATCAGTCAGTAGTATGGAAGCAACAGCCTACAGTTTAATGAATTGTCTTCAATTCTCTCTCCTCGTTCTCCTGTTGTCCAATATCAGAATTTAAACTGAGGGGCAGACTAATGTGCAGAACTGCAGTGTATTAATCTGAATGTCTAACCAGAGTTCCTCTCTTTGGGAACAGAAATGACAGAAAAATGGTTCAAATTCTTGTTGCCCAAGAGTAACAAATGTGGAAAGGGCATAAGGTGTGCTTTCATTATTTCATATTTTGAAACCAAGTTTTAATACCAATTTTGTTCTTGTAACCAGCCTTCAAAAATCCAAATGTTTAATTAAGTCAGGTGAATATAATAATTCTAAAGATTTAGCTGGTTTAATGGTATGAGATCAAATAAAGCAGTTTATTATTATTTTCCTGTGGAAACTTTTCTGTTCTCATTACAAGTATCTTAGTACATAAATAAACCATATTGAACAAAACTGCCTTCAGCAGTGTTGGCATTTACTTCGGATTATGAGAATCTGCCATGTTTTTGCACATTGAATATGTGTTTGGATTTCAGTGAGAACACTGCCTGTGTTTCAGATTTCAGAATTTGAGAATATTAAGAAGTGAACCGGTTCTGTGTTTTTTTTCAAGCTGCTTAACTTAAATCCTTCCTAAAAGTAACACAGTTGAAATATGCAAGTTGGGGAACCATACTTGGCCATCAACGGCACTTATCCAAATTACCTGCTTTTAAGAAAAACTTTTAAGACTTTTCAAATCTTTTGCATTCAAAAGGAAATGATAACAGAGACACAGATTTATAACAGCTAGTAAACTGTTTCATACCATACTTGGCCAAGAGATTGGAGGATCAGCTTTCAGGACTCTGGGATGTGCATATATTGGGTTTTCTGTAACAGCTATTTCATTTCTTTTATTTCCCATTTATTTGCAGTGTTTAAGAACATTAGTAGGACATACGGGTGGTGTGTGGTCATCCCAGATGAGAGGCAATATCATCATCAGTGGATCCACTGACCGGACGTTGAAAGTATGGAATGCAGATTCTGGCGAATGTATTCACACGCTATATGGTCATACGTCTACTGTGCGCTGCATGCACCTCCATGAAAATCGGTAGGATTATGCTTCCACTTACTGAATTGACAATATTCCTGAAGACATTCCAAATTGTATTAATAAGTAAACATGCAATTGGGAGGATATTTCGCTAACAAATGGCTTATAATTTGAAGCAAACTAACATTAATCTCTCTCTGGTTAACGTACCCCTAATTCCATGGCCCTTGTTTAACATTACAGAGTTGTGAGTGGGTCTCGAGATGCTACTCTTCGTGTCTGGGACATTGAAACAGGACAGTGTTTACATGTGTTGATGGGTCACGTTGCAGCAGTGCGATGTGTACAATACGATGGACGAAGAGTTGTTAGTGGGGCATATGATTTCATGGTTAAGGTGTGGGACCCTGAAACAGAAACCTGTCTACATACCCTTCAGGGACACACCAACAGGGTCTATTCATTACAGGTAAGAGACTGGAATAATTGTTTGTAACATTTTTGCTTTCAAAACCTTTTTATGTGCTAAGACATTTCAAATATGTACATGACATGGGAGGAATTTGATGACTAATATTCAGCACGTGATGTCATGTTACACTTGGCAGTGCATGGCTCACCATTTTCATAAAACTGACAGCAGACAGGCAGGCGCTTTATTGTTCCATGTAGGTTGCAAGTGCTTGGCAACAGGCCCTTGCATGGAGCGTTCCTGATCTTGCCTTTGAGGCTAGACTTCCATGTAGAGGCTGAGGTTTTCTGGCCGATTATGAAATACAGAGCAAAAAATAGCAATCAAATTACCAGTTTCTAGCCCCAACCTCATCCGCTCAACCTGGTCCCATCCCTACAGATTTTTTTTCATACGCCGCTTCATGATGATGCTTTTGGTACCAGTATGAAAATGCTGCTTCCAAGTTCTGTTTGAACCAACAATCCAGCATGGTACAAATATGTGTGCTGAGTGTTCTTTTCTGGCATCAAACCATGCACTTCATATAACTTTGTAAATGGTGGTTGAACAACTAGCTAATTATTCATGCTGAGGTCACACAGAAAGACCACAGTAGTGTGTGTATCAGTGGTATATATTAAATGACTTGGACTTGAATGTTGGGGGTATGATTAAGAAGTTTGCAGATGGCACTAAAATAGGCTGTGTGGTTGATGATGAAGAAGAAAGCTGCGGACTGCAGGAAGATATCAATGTACTGGTCAGGTGGGCAGAACAATGGCAATAAATGAGGTAATGCATTTGGGGAGGTCTAACAAGGCAAAGGAATACACATTAAATGGTACAACACTGAAAAGTGTAGAGGAACAGAGGGACCTTGGAGTGCAGGTCCACAGATCCCTGAAGGTAGCAGGCCAGGTAGATAAGGTGGGTAAGAAGGCATATGGAATACTTGCCTTTATAAGTCGAGGCATGGAATACAAAAGCAAGGTGGTTATGCTTGAACTGTATAAAGCACTGGTTAGGCTGCAGCTGGAGTACTGCATGACGTTCTGGTCACCATAAGAAAGATGTGATTGAAAGGGTGCAGAGGAGATTTACAAGAATGTTGCCTGGACTGGAGAATTTTGGCTGAGGAAAGATCGGAGATGCTGGGTCTGTTTTCTTTGGAGGCTAAGGGGAGACCTGATTGAGGTGTATAAAATTATGAGGGGCCTGGATAGAGTGGATAGGAAGGCCCTGTTTCCCTTGGCAGAGGGGTCAACAGCCAGGGGCATAAATTTAAAGTAATGGGGGGGGGGATGGTTTAGAGGGGATATGAAGGGAAATGTCTTCATCCAGAGGGTGGTAGGGGTCTGGAACTCACTGCCTGAAAGGGTGGTAAAGTTAGAAACCCTCACCATATTTAAAATATACTTGGATATGCACTTAAAGTGCCGTAACCTACAGGGCTACGGAAAGTGGGATTAGGCTGGATAGCTCTTGGTCGGCCGGCGCGCAAACGATGGGCCGAAATGGCCTCCTTCCTTGCTGTAAATTTCTATGATTAACCAAGGTTGGGTTCTTTTTGGATATTCTGGCTCCAGGAAACACCCAGAACTATTTTCAGAACTTGCTTTATCATGTGCTGGTACTAATAAAGAAATGTATGCTTCTACTAAAATAAGTAATACGAGCAGTGTTTTAATGGAGCATAACTAGCAGCCTACATTCTACATTGCAGATATATAATTGAGCTTTTCCTAACTCTGTGTGGTGTGACCGATCCATGGAGGGGGCTGAAATAACTTGCTTTTGATTTATTATGGATCAGACTTTTCCATATTTCATTTATGTATTTATTTGCTATGCTTTTTGTATGTAAATTTACATCCCTAGTGTTGTAAAATGTTCCACGATAGTAGGTAAAGCCAGAACTATCTTTATTACTTGATGTAGCAAACCTAATTTTAAAAAATGCAGAGATTGTTGAAAGACTACAGTTATAGTCTGTGTGTAAATCATAAGCCACTGTGCGCTAGTAAAGCCAGATTTGCATTGTATGTCTTAACAATGTTTGTCTGATGCTCCCATGGAATCAGTTGAAGCCAGTTGTCTAGATCGTTTGGGCATAATTTTGGCTGGAATGGCTATTGGTGGGTTTGAACTAAACTCCAATGGAAGTGTGCTGTTTACACCCTATTTTCCATACAAACATTCGCCGCACCTCCACCACGATCACTCACCGAATCTCCGCCACGATCTCACACCGCTCCTCCACCCCGATCATCCGCCGCATTTCTGCCTTGATCTCTCGCCGCTTCTCAGCCTCAATCATCCACCGCACCTCTGCCATGATCTCTTGCCACTCATCCGCTCTGACCTTCCCGCTCCTCTGCTGTACCTGGGCCCCACTAATGTTCCTGCTCACGCTCTAAACGGCGACCTGGGCCTTGATGATGTCACCCAGTTAGTTGGCCACCTCGAAGTTGTCGTATACTTGGAACGACTCTCGCTAGAAGTTGTAGTGGTATGCTCTTTTATACTCCTGACCTGCGGTGGTATCCTTTCGCAGGTCAGGGTGGCCCACGATGTTGCAGATATGCACTGCGATATGCGTGCGCACTAGGTCCGTGCAGCAGAGCAGGTCTCCAATCATCCTCGTTAACCCTTGTCCCCGAGTCCTAGACTCCCCAACCCCAACTACCTACCCTATCTGTTCCCCTCAATGTCAGGAAAACTGCAATCAAGTTTTCTAAATTCCAGGGAAGACAACCCTAGTTTGTCTAATCTCTCCTTGTCATTTAACTATTGGATTCCGGGTATCATTCTGGTAAACCTATGCTGCACTGCCTCCAAGGCCAGTATATCCTTCCTAAGGTGTGGTGCCCAGAACTGCTCACAGTACTCCAGGTGTAGTCCAACCAGGGCTTTATATAGCTGCAGCGCAACTTCTACCCCCTTGTATTCTAGTCCTCTAGATATGAAGGACGGCATTCCATTAGACTTTTTGATTATTTTCTGTACCTGTTCATGACATTTTAATGATCTATCTACTTGGAATCCCAAATCTCTTTGGACCTCCACTGTTTATAGCTTGTCAAAATTTAGAAAGTACCCTGTTCTATCCTTTTTAGGTCCAAAGTGGATGACCTCACATTTGCCTACATTGAAATCCATTTGCCACAGATTTGCCCATTTACCTAATCTATTAATATCCCTTTGTAATTTTATGCTATCATCTACACTGCCTACAGTGTCATTTGCTCTGTCATCTTTGTGTCATCGTCTGATTTGGATATGTGGCTTTGTATGCCATCATGTAAGTCATCAATAAATACAGTGACTAGTTGAGGTCCTCAACACAGGTCACTGTGGGACACCACTAGTCACATCCTGCCAATTTGAGTACCTGCCCATTATCCCTACTCTGTCTCCTGCAACTCAGCCAATTTCCTAACGAGGTCAATAATTTGCCTTCAATTCCATGGGCTTCAACCTTAGTTAACAGTCTCTTATGAGGGACTTTATCAAATGCCTTCTCGAAGTCCATATAAATAACCTCCATAGTCACCTCTTCAAAATATTCACTCCGTCCTTAATTATTGACTGCAGTAATTTCCTGACAACAGATGTTAGGTTAACTGGTCTATAATTCCCTGGTTTCCCCCTCTCACTATTCTTAAATAGCAGAGTGACTTGCGCAATTTTCCTATCTAAAGGAATAGTTCCTGAATCGAGAGAACTTCAGAAGGTTATAGTCCTGGGGATTTGTCACTCTTTAGTGCCATTATTTTCTTCTTTATTGTTATTTTGCTTACGTTAATTTTGTTGAGATCCTGTTCCTGATTCAATATTAGTTTCCTTAGGATTTCCGGCATGCTATCCTCTTGTCTACTGTAAATACTGACGCAAGATAATTATTCAAAGTGTCCGCCATTTCCTTATTATCATTGACAATATCACTGTTATCGGTTTTCAAGGGGCCAACATTGCTCCTGACCGCCCTCTTTATCCTAATATAATTGTTTAAAACTTTTGTGTTGATTTTGATATCCCTTGTAGATTTCTTTTCACATTCCCTTTTTGTAGCTCTTACTATCTGTTTTGTCACACTTTGCTGTTCTTTGTATCTTTCCCATTCATCAGGATCTGTGCTGTTTTTGTATATTTGTGTGCTTTTTCTTTTAGTTTTGTGTTTATTACTTCTTTAGTCGTCCATGGCTGTTTTCTTGGACAAGTAGAGCTCTTGCCCCTTAGGGATATAAACTGGTTCTGCATCACATTAAATTCTTTTTTGAACACCTCCCTCTGATCTTCTGTCATTTTACCCATTAACAGATCTACCCAGTTTACTGTGAACAGTCTCTGTCTCATCGCAATTAAGTCAGCCTTGCCTAAATCTAAAATCTTAGCTGTTTCGCGTTTCTCCCTTTCAAACACTGCATTGAGCTTGATCATATTATTAGATTGCTATTAGATAAATGTATACATTAGGCTGTTAACTAAATCTGGCTCATTACTAAATCTAATATGACATGCCCCCTTGTTGGTTCGAGGACATATTGTTGCAGAAAACTATTCTGGATATACTTGAAAAATTCACTAATTTTCTGATGGCTGGTCTGCTTATTCCAATCTATGAATGTTAAAATCCCCCATTAAAACCATTCTGCCTTTGCTATATGCTTGTCGAATCTCTACATTTATACAATTTAGCACTTAACAGCTGCTACCAGGGGACCTGTACAACTCCCACCACAGTCTTAAATCCTTTCCTGTTTCTTAATTCTACCTTTAAAGTTTCCACTGCCTGCTTACCTCTCGATATATCCTCTCATCATTAAAGTGATTTCATCTTTGATCACTAAGGCTACTCCTCCTTCTACCATTTTCCTATCTTTCCCGTAGACCTTATAACCTGGTATATTTAGTTCCCAGTCTTGACCTCCATGTCTCAGTAATGTCATACACTCCAAGTTGAATTTGCACCTGCAGTTCATTCAATTTGTTCCTTATACTCTGTGCATAAAGAATGCTTATTTGGGCCACACACCTGGTTTAATCATTTTCCATCTTTTAGTTTTCTCTTGTCGTGCCTAAAGTACAATTTCTGATTGTTACTCTATTCTCTTCCCTTTTGTTTGTTTTTGAATTATTATTTATGCTACATTTTCCACCTGAGACTCTTTCTCTCTTTCCTTGCCCCCCCCCCCCACCCATTTGCTAGTTTAAAGACCCCTATTTATCATTTTCGCTGGTCCCAGCCTGTCACAATGGTATAGTTCCTTCCTGTCCCAATACTGGTGCCAGTGTCCCATGAAATGGAACCCCTCTTTCCCACACCACTCCTTCAGCCACTTGTTTGCCTCCCTAATCTGCTTATCCCTACACCAATTTGCACATGGCTCAGGTAATAATCCAGAGATTATAACCCTTGAGATCCTGTTCTTTAATTTAGCTCCTAGTTCCTGGTGCGTCCCAAACAGGATCTCTTGACTACTACTCTTCCCTATGTCGTTGGTCACAACATGGACCACAGTAACTGGAGCCTGCCCTCCCTCTCCAATATTCTTTCAAGCCCATTCGAGATGTCCCTCACCCTGGCGTCAGATAAGCAACATACCATGTGGGACTCTTGATCTTGCTCTCAATGGATGCTATGTGTTCCCCTAATTATTGAATCCCCTACACTAATACATTACTCTTTCGCTCCTCCCGCTTCTCTCCTTTTCCCCCCCCCCCCCCCCCCCCGGCCCCCGAACAGCCTCCTGCTCCAAGATGCCATTTTCCGCATTCTGGCTGTCCTTTCGTAGTCGTCTTCCTTATCCTCACCAGTAGCAAGTACATTATACCTGTTAAATAAGATTAGTTTCTGCGAATCCTCGTTCTTTATCTCTCCTTATTCTGCACTATATCGGTCACACCAACCCTGTTCTGAAACTGTACCTTTCTCTATAGGGTGTGACCGAAGTCTGGAGCAAACTGTCCAGATACTCCTCCCCCTTCCAAATGTATCATCTTGTCTCCAGCTCAATGACACTGAGCCGGAGAGATTCGAGACGGAGACGTCTACTGCAGATGTGTTCACTCAGGACAGTCTCACTATCGACAGATTCCCGCATACTGCAGTCCAGAGTCACAACCTGATGTGCCATATCTTAGTCTAGATTATTTATATCTACTTAAGCTTGATTACTATCTAAACTTACCAGAAATAAACTTAAGATTTGTCCTTGATCTGATCCAGGGGAAAAGAACTCTCAGCAGCTACTCACCAATCAGCTCCTTCCCTTGTGCTGATGTAAGTTTAGATGTTTTTACTTCTCTCCCTGACATTTGCGCTCCCTCAGCTCTGGGTTCTCCGATTCTTGAACTGAAAACCCTCGGATTCTGCTGCGCCTCCCTTAGAGTTTTCAGGATCAGTCTCCACTCCTCCTTTTGAGTTGGACATTCTGTCTGCCACATCAGTGCGTAATTTATCCCAAATTGTTTGATGCAGCTGCTGTCTCTATCAGTTGGCCTACTGGAAACTGCACAACAATCCAAAGTGGGCAGTTAAGTGAGGAAGGTTTTGGCTACTGAGTGCTAATGAATCATAGAATGATACAGCCCAGAAGGAGGCCATTTGGCCCATCGTGTCTGTCCTTGCTCTTTGGTAAAACTATCCAATGAATCCCATGCTGTTCTTTCCCCATAGCCCTGTAATTTTTTTTTCCCCCTTCAAGTATTTATCCAGTTCTCTTTTGAATGTTACTGTTGAATCTGCTCCCACCAACCTTTCAGGCAGTGCATTCTAGATCACAACAACTCACTGTTTTTAAAAAAAAAAATGTTTCCTCATGTCGTCTCTGGTTCTTTTACCAATTACCTTAAATCTGTGTCCTCTGGTTACTGACCCTTCTGTCATTGGAAACAGTTTTTTTATTTATTTACTCTTACCAAAATCATTCATTAATTTGAAGACCTCTAATGTACTGACATAGATAGAGAACTGGTTGGCAGACAGGAAGCAGAGAGTCGGGATAAACGGGTCCTTTTCAGAATGGAAGGCAGTGACTAGTGGGGTGCCGCAGGGCTCAGTGCTGGGACCCCAGCTATTTACAATATACATTAATGATTTAGATGAAGGAATTGAGTATAATATCTCCAAGTTTGCAGATGACACTAAGCTGGGTGGCGATGTGAGCTGTGAGGAGGACGCTAAGAGGCTGCAGGGTGACTTGGACAGGTTAGGTGAGTGGGCAAATGCATGGCAGATGCAGTATAATGTGGATAAATGTGAGGTTATCCATTTTGGTGGCAAAACCACGAAGGCAGAATATTATCTGAATAGCGGCAGATTAGGAAAAGGGGAGGTGCAACGAGACCTGGGTGTCATGGTACATTAGTCATTGAAAGTTGGCATGCAGGTAGAGCAGGTGGTGAAGAAGGCAAATGGTATGTTGGCCTTCATAACTAGGGGATTTGAGTACAGGAGCAGGGAGGTTTTACTGCAGTTGTACAGGGCCTTGGTGAGGCCTCACCTGGAATATTGTGTTCAGTTTTGGTCTCCTAATCTGAGGAAGAACGTTCTTGCTATTGAGGGAGTGCAGCGAAGGTTCACCAGACTGATTCCCGGAATGGCATGACTGACATATGAGGAGAGACCGGATCGACTGGGCCTGTATTCACTGGAGTTTAGAAGGATGAGGGGGGATCTCATAGAAACATATAAAATTCTGACGGGACTGGACAGGTTAGATGCAGGAAGAATGTTCCCGATGTTGGGGAAGTCCAGAACCAGGGGACACAGTCTAAGGATAAGGGGTAAGCCATTTAGGACCGAGGTGAGGAGAAACTTCTTCACTCGGAGAGTTGTTAACCTGTGGACTTCCCTACCGCAGAGAGTTGTTGATGCCAGTTCACTGGATATATTCAAGAGGAAGTTAGATATGGCCCTTACGGCTAAAGGGATCAAGGGGTATGGAGAGAAAGCAGGAAAGGGGCACTGGGGTGAATGATCCGTCATGATCTTATTGAATGGTGGTGCAGGCTCGAAGGGCTGAATGGCCTGCTCCTGTACCTATTTTCTATGTTTCTATCAAATCATCTCTTAGTCTTCTCTGTTCTAAGGAGAACAACCTCAGTTTCTCTCATCTCTCCACATAACTGAAGTCCCTCATCCCTGGTACCATTGTTGTAAATCTCTTCTGCACCATCTCCAAGGCCTTGTCATCCTTCCTAAAGTATGGTGCCCAGAATTGAACATAATACTTCAGCTGAGGCCAACCCAGTGATTTACAAAGATGTAGCATAGCTTCCTCACTTTTGTACTCTATTCCTCTATTAATAAAGCCATATGTTTTTTTTTAACACCCTTCTCAACTTGTCCTGCCACCTTTAAATATTTGTGTACATGCATCTCCAGGTCTCTCTGTACCCCTTTAAAATTGTACCATTTAGTTTAGATTGCTGCATCTCATTCTTCCTACCAAAATGCATCACTTCATACTTCTCTGCATTAAATTTTCATTGCCACGTATCTTCCCATTTCACCAGCCTGTCTTTGTCCTCCTGAAGTCTGTTACTCTCCTCCTCATTGTTTACTACATTTGAGTTTTGTAACATCTGCGAACTTTGAAATAATGCCCTGTGTACCCAAGTCCTAATCATTAACATATATCAAAAAGAGCAGTGGTCCCAATACCAATCCTTGGGGAACGCCACTGTATACCTCCTTCCAGTCTGAAAAGCAGCCATTCATCACTACTCTGCTTTCTGTCCCTTAGCCAATTTTGTATCCATACTGCCACTGTCCCTTTAATTCCAGGGACTTCAATTTTGCCAACAAGTCTACTATCTGGTACTTTATCAAATGCATTTTGAAAGTCCATATACACAACATGAACTGCACTTCTCTCCTCAACCCTCTCCATTAGTTCAACAAAGAAATCAATCAAGTTAATCAAACACAATTTGCCTTTTGCAGATCTGTTAAGTGACTTTCATTTATTCGCCCATACTTTTTCAAGTGCCGATTAATTTTGTCCCGGAATATTGACTCGAAGTTTCCCCACCACCGACATTGGGCTGTCTGGCCTGTAGTTTTTCCCACTCCCCTTTTTTAAGCAGGGGTGTAACATTTGCAAACCTCCAATCCTCTGACACCACCCTGATGTCCAAGAAGGAGTGGAAGATTATGGCCAAAGCCTCTGCAATTTCCACCTTTACTCCCCTCAGTAATCTAGAATGCATCCCATCCCAACCAGGTCACTTTTGTACGTTGAGGATTGCGAACCTTTTAAGTAAATTCTCTTTATTTTTATCCTATCCAATATCGCTACTGCCTCTTCCTTTACTGCTACATTGGCAGCATCCTCTTCTCTAGTAAAGACAGATGCAAAGTACTCATTTAATACCTCAGCTATGCCCTCTTCCTCCAAGACAATCATTTTTGGTCCCTAATCGGCCCCACCCTTCCTTTGACTGACTACTTTTTTACTATTTGTGTTTATAAAAGACTTTTGGGATCCTTTTTATATTAACCACTAATCTATTCTCATACTCTCTCCTTGCCCCTCATAGTCCCTTTTTTAGATCTCCTCTATTTTCTATATTCAACTTGGTTCTCTGCTGTATTATCAACCTTACATTTGTCATGAGCCTAATTTTTCTGTCTCATTGTAACCTCTATATCTTTAGTCTTCCAGAGAGTTCCAGCATTGGATGCCCTTCCTTTCCCCTCATAGGAATGTGTCTACTCTGTACCTGAATCAACTCCACTTTCAAGTCCTCCCATTGTTGAATTACTGTTTTTTGCCTACCAATTTTTGATTCCAATCCATTTGGGCCAAATCCCTTTTAATTATCTGTAGTTCGCCCTCCTCCAATTAAGTATTTTTGCACTTGATTGTATCTTGCCCTTTTCCATAACTATTCTAAACCTGACGATATCATGATCACTGTTCCCCAAATGCTCTCCCACTGAAACAAGCTCCACTTGCCCTACTTCATCCCCAAAACTAGATCCCCCACTGCTTCCTTCCTCATTGGGCTGGCAACACACTGATCATGAAAGTTCTCATGTACACATTTCAGGAGTTCCTCCCCCTCCTTGCCCTTTACACTATTGATACAGTATATGGTACAGAACAGCACTCACTACAATCATCATCATAGGCAGTCCCTCGGAATCGAAGACGACTGGCTTCCACTCCTGAAGTGAGTTCTTTGGTGGCTGAACAGTCCAATGCGAGAGCCGCAGACTCTGTCGTAGGTGGGACAAATAGTCGTTGAGGGAAGGGGTGGGTGGGACTGGTTTGCCGCATGCTCTTTCCGCTACCTGCACTTGATTTCTGCACGCTCTTGGTGTTGAGACTCGAGGTGCTCAGCGTCTTCCTGGATGCGTGCACTCCACTTATGGCGGTCTTTGGCCAGGGACTCCCAGATGTCAGTGGGGATGTCACACTTTATCAGGAAGGCTTTGAGGGCGTCCTTGTAACGTTTCCGCTGCCCACCTTTGGCTCGTTTGTCGTGAAGGAGCTCCGCGTAGAGCACTTGCTTTGGGAGTCTCGTGTCTGGCATGCGAACTATGTGGCCTGCCCAATGGAGCTGATCGAGTGTGGTCAGTGCTTCAATGCTGGGGATGTTAGTCTGGCCGAGGATGCTGATGTTGGTGCGCCTGTCCTCCCAGGGGATTTGTAGGATCCTGCGGAGACATCGTTGGTGGTATTTCTCCAGCGACTTGAGATGCCTACTGTACATGGTCCATGTCTCTGAGCCATACAGGAGGGGGTGGGTATTACTACAGCCCTGTAGACCATGAGCTTGGTGGCAATTTTGAGGGCCTGGTCTTCAAATACTCTTTTCCTCAGGCGGCCGAAGGCTGCACTGGTGCACTGGAGGCGGTGTTGGATCTCGTCGTCGATGCCTGCTCTTGTTGATAGGAGGCTCCCGAGATATGGGAAGTGGTCCACGGGGTCCAGGGCTGCGCCGTGGATCTTGATGACTGGGGTGCAGTGCTGTGCGGCGAGGACAGGCTGGTGGAGGACCTCATGAAAGCAAAAGGGTGTAATTTAGAAAACTTTGAAAACTATTTAGTGCTGTTTTCCCTCACATCTAAAAGCAGATGGTCTATTTCTTTTCCCCCTCAACATTGTAGTTTGATGGTATCCATGTAGTAAGCGGTTCTCTTGACACCTCTATTCGTGTATGGGATGTGGAGACTGGGAATTGTATTCACACATTAACAGGACATCAGTCGTTAACAAGTGGAATGGAACTGAAGGACAACACCCTCGTGTCTGGAAATGCAGATTCAACAGTGAAAATCTGGGACATCAAAACAGGACAGTGTTTACAAACATTACAAGGTAAGTCTGAAAAAGCACCTTTCTACAGCAAGACTTGTTGAATTAAACTGGCCTTAAATATTAACGTTTTCACTTCAGTAGTGGTGTATCCTAAACATAGTTCTGGTTTCATAAGTTGTACTAATCTTCCAATTATTTCTTTCTTCAAAGATGAGCAGGGGAGTTATCCCCAGTGTCCCAGCCAATATTTATCCCTCAATCAACATCACTAAAAAAAAAACAGATTGTCTGGTCACTATTGCATTGCTGTTTGTGGGAGCTGCTGCATTTCCTACATTACAACAGTGACTACTATTCAAAAGTACTTAATTGGCTGTAAAGCGCTTTGGGACATCCTGAATTCATGAGAGGCGTGAAAAAAATGCAAATCTTCATGTCTGAATATTTGAATCTTGAGAAATGCCAGAGAAACTGATTGAGAAAGTGTGATTGGTAAATTACAAGCTCAGATGATAAATAGAAACTCAGCATCGCGTAGTGGCCATTAATTTTGAAAATTATACAGTAATTACTCTTTCCAAGCCAGGTTTCAAAGCAAATGTTGCTTTATTTAACATAATTTCCACATATATGATCTCCCAAATGTGAACAAAGTGATCTTTGATTATTTTGGTATTTTTTGGTAAATTAACATTGAGTCATACAATCAATCGCAAAAGAGAGATTAAGTTAAATAGAAGGATCTAACCTGGCTTGTAAACATATAGTTAAATATTTCCCAGTGACCGAGTGGGTAAATGGACTGCACGGTACTGTACTCAGCCATCCGGGCCTGGAGGCTCCAGGTTTGATCTTTGGTCTAACCCAAGGCAGCAGTGGGGTTACAACAGTTGTTTTTTCTGTTCCTGATCTGGACCAACACAGATCAAGAGAAATATGAGGCATAGTTCACAATCCTAGTCTGTATCATGTTGGTGGCATATGAGACTAGGAGTGGGAAATTGTAGGTTTTGATGACTCCTTTCCATCCTTAGCCTTTGTGACAGCAGTGTTTTAATACACTGGAATCCATTGATACTAACCAGGTTGAATATTAACATTTTTATGAAAGATTCCTTTAAAATAAACTCAGCAAACCTTGGGTTTGAACACCGATCCTCCACCTTTATGACAATATTGTGTTAATACAGTCAGTTCCAGCTGTCAACCACAAGTTAGTATATCTTACAGCCGGGCCTTAAAAGGAGCGGAGGTGCGACGGCCCGGGAGCAGCATGGAGGCCCCAACCTGCGAGAAACCACCAGCCGCAGGTCAGGGCCATAAAAGGAGTGGAGGTGCAGCAGCCCGGGAGCAGCATGGAGACATGCCACTTCAGGGAGCAGCATGAGATGGTGCAGGAGGGCGAGTGGATTGGACGTCACCAAAATCAAGGTCGCTGATTGGAGCGTGGGCAGGTACAGCAGGAGAGGCGGCGAACAGCGATGTCGGGGCGAAGCAGAGCTGGTCTCCAGTCATTTTGGTTAATCCTTGCCACTGGAACAAGACACAGCTCTGTCAAGCCTGTGTGGTGGCTGGTGTGCAACGGTCACTACACGTTTTAAAAAAAAACACACAGGCATATATAGTTGGGAACCTGGAATGTCAGGTCCTTCATTGAAACACCTGTGAACTCATCCGTTTTTGGTGTGGGAGCAAGTCATCCTCGATACGAGGGACTGTCTAAGGAGGAAGAAGTATATCTTAAAATATGTATGGAAAAATTCCCTTAAAATAAGCTCATTAAATTTCAGTTTACAGAAGGAGGTATTATGCCACACGTATAGACTGTAAATAGCTCCATGATGGTAGATAATGGATCTGAATTCATGCATATTATCTGTAAATGTGCAGAAAGATGGGGTCAGATTTTGCTGAAAAAATAACGGTGAGGAAGAGATACCCTGTGAATTGCAAATCGCCACAAGTTGCTTGCCGATTTGTGCCGTTCCACTGTTAGCTTTGCATAATTTTCATGAAATTGCTGTATTTGCACATGAATTGCCTATTAAACTTGCCATCGAAAGTTGTCTAGTAATTCGCAGCATAAGAACCCTTTTAGTACAGTCATTAATAATGAACATGTCAATCAACATCTCTTGCCCAGAAAGTGAACAATTATAAGTGAATTGTTTTAGTTTTTAAAAATGTCATTTTTATTTTTATTTTCCTTTGTCTTTTTTTTTCTCTTTTTCTCTCTTAATCCAATCTTTCTTTCTTTCTCTCTCTCTCTCTCTCTCTCTTTCTCTACCTGATTTGATACTGAATTCACCTGCCTTCTCAGTCCTTATTCTATTTATTTCTCCAATCCTTTAATCTCATTGGTTAAAGAGATGCACTGTTTGTCCTGTCATTCACCATGTTGCCCTTGCTGCACCGTTATCAGCTCACGCTTCCAGCAACTTTGTGGGTAAATTTTTTTAAAAATCTAAACGTGCAAGAACACGTTGAGATGCCCCAGTCCAGCAAAATCTGGCCCATGGTCTTTTTTTGACTAAAGTTCTGCAAATTTTGTGTTATTTTTGAAAGACGATGAGCAATCTGAAATAGGAACATAAGAAATAGGAGCAGGAGTAGGCCATACGGCCCCTCGAGCCTGCTCCGCCATTTAATATGATCATGACTGATCTGATCATGGACTCGGGTCCACTTCCCTGCCCGCTCCCCATTACCCCTTATTCCCTTATCAATTAAGAAACTGTCTATTTCTGTCTTAAATTTATTCAATATCGACAGCTTTCGGAGGCAGCAAATTCCACAGATTTACAACCCTCTGAGAGAAGAAATTTCTCCTCATCTCTGTTTTAAATGGGCAGCCCCTTATTCTAAGATTATGCCCTCAAGTTCTAGTCTAGTCTCCCCTATCAGTGGAAACCACCTCTCTGCATCCACCTTGTCGAGCCCCCTCATAATCTTACACGTTTTGATAAGATCACCTCTCATTCTTCTTAATTCTAATGAGTAGAGGCCCAACCTACTCAACCTTTCCTCATAAGTCAGCTCCAGAATCAACCAGGTGAACCTTCTCTGAACTGCCTTCAAAGCAAGTATATCCTTTCATAAATATGGAAACCAAAACTGCACACAGTATTCCAGGTGTGGCCTCAGCAATACCCTGTACAACTGCAGCAAGACTTCCCTGCTTTTATACTCCATCCCCTTTGCAATAAAGGCCAAGATTCCGTTGGCCTTCCTGATCACTTGCTGTACCTGCATACTAACCTTTTCTGTTTCATGCACAAGTACCCCCAGGTCCCGCTGTACTGCAACACTTTGTAATCTTTCTCCATTTAAATAATAACTTGTTCCTTGATTTTTTTTTTCTGTCAAAGTGCATGACCTCACACTTTCCAACATTGTACTCCATCTGCCAAATTTTTGCCCACTCACTTAGCCTGTCTATGTCCTTTTGCAGATTTTGTGTGTCCTCCTCACATTGCTTTTCCTCCCATCTTTGTATCGTCAGCAAACTTGGCTACGTTACACTCGGTCCCTTCTTCCAAGTCGTTAATATAGATTGTAAATAGTTGGGGTCCCAGTACTGATCCCTGCAGCACCCCACTAGTTACTGATTGCCAACCTGAGAATGAACCATTTATCCCGACTCTCTGTTTTCTGTTAGCCTGTTATGTTGCCTGTTACTGGTTACAATAATGACCAATAATCACCTAACTTTTATTTATTTAGATAGTTAAATGGGAATGCCCATTGCGGCTTGGATTTGATCCCAAATATTCAGTTGACTGCTGCCTGTTTGCACCTGAATAAAATCTTCATAATTAAAAACAGACTTGTTAATTGTAGATACATTGAAATTTGTGAATCTGACAAATGGAACATTCTGATACTGATCTGATGGGAAAGCATGTTGGACAAATGTGCTTTGCAACTGAGTGCACTTGAAGGAGAAAGGGTACATTAAAACCAGCTCAGCTAGTTTGTCAGCTGGAAGGAGGAACAATAAGAGAGTGAAACTCCCTTACCGGATTGAACCTTTTAATAGATGTCTGAGAAAAGTCAGCCACGTCCCTGCCTTTAGCTGAGGAATAGCACTTAATAGGTATTTTTATATATAACATATGTAGGATAATGAGGGGTAATTTTCTTCTGATGGAGCAGGAGCCATGTTTCATTTCATATTTTTAGGCCATAATCTATGGGTTGCAAAGTGCCAATGTATTTGCAGCTATTACAAAGAATAAAAGATTTGGATTTATATAGTGCCTTTCATGACTATCGGACGTCTCAAAGCACTTTACAGCCAATTAAGTATTTTTGGAGTGTAGTCACTTGTAATGTGGGAAACGCGGCAGCCAATTTGTGCATAAGCAAGCTCCCGCAAACAGCAATGTGATAATGACCAGATAATCTGTTTTTTTGTTATGTTGATTGAGGGATTGATATTGGCCAGGATCCTGGGATAACTCCCCTGCTCTTCTTCGAAATGGGATCGTTTACGTCCACTTGAGAGCGCAGACGGGGCCTGGGTTTGATGTTTCATCCGAAAGACGGCACCTCCAACAGTGCAGTGCTCCCTCAGCTACAATGCTCCCTTAATGCGGTGCTCCCTCAGCACTAATTTAGAAAAAAACTGACCATTTATGTTGGAATTATTGGGCCCAAGTTTCTACATAATTAAAAAACTGGCGCCCCTCCGAGCTGGGCGCCCGTTTTTTCGCGCCTAAAACGGCGCCGGAAAAAAAACGAGCGATTCTGGAGCGTTCTGCAGCTCCTTGTCTGCTTGGCGCGGCGCCCAGGGGGGCGGAGCCTACACTCGCGCCGATTTTGTAAGTGGGAGGGGGCGGGTACTATTTAAATTTGTTTTTTTCCTGCCGGCAACGCTGCACGTGCGCGTTGGAGCGTTCGCACATGCTCAGTGTGAAAAAAACATTGGCACTCGGCCATTTTTGTAGTTCTTTGTAGCTGTTTAGTTTTTGAACATTTTTTAATAAAAGTACATTGCCATCAGCACAGAGGCGTCTTGTAGCAGTGAGAAGGCTGCAGGAAGCCTCAAAGTTGAGGCAGCCGTTTCCCGACGACCTCCCCCTTTTGCCGTCGGGAAATGGCTCCTCAATTTCTGAGGCTTCCTGCAGCCTTCTCTCTTTCCCGCCAGCCGTCTGGAACGGCTCCATTCCCTTCCCCCCCCCCCCCCCCCCGCGTTCAGTCGGCTCCCTCCCTCCCCCCCGCGTTCGGTCGGCTCCCTCCCTCCCCCCCCCCCCTGCGTTCGGTCGGCTCCCTCCCCCCCTGTGTTCGGCCGGCTCCCTCCCTCCCCCCCCCCCCCCTGCGTTCGGTCGGCTCCCTCCCCCCCCCCCGCGTTCGATAGGCTCCCTCCCGCGTTCGGTCGGCTCCATCCCTCCCGTCCGCGGTCGGTCGGCTCTCTCCCTCCCGCGTTCGTCGGCTCCCTTCTCCCCCCCCCCCCCCCCCCCCCCCGCGTTCGGTCGGCTTCCTCCTCCGCCCCGCCCGCGTTCGGTCGGTTTCCCCCCCCCCCCCCCCGGCCCGCGTTCGGTTGGCTCCCTCCTCCTCCTCCTCCCCCCCGGCCCTCGTTCGGTCGGCTCCCCCCTCCCCCCCAGCCCGCGTTCGGTCAGCTCCCTCCTCCCTCCCCCCCCGCCCGCGTTCGGTCGGCTTCCTCGTTTTGTGAGACTTGCTGCACCATTCTTCCTGCCTGAAGCACTTTCACACAGGTACGAAGATGGTTTATTTAATCTTTTCTTTGCTTATAAATGTTTATTCAGGTTGGATTTATTTGTATAATATTTGTATAAGTATAAATAAGGATTTATTATAGAATTTAATGACTTCCCGTCCCCCCCCACCTCGTTCTGGACGCCTGATTTTTTAATGTGTAGAACAGGTTTTTTCAGTTCTACAAAAATCTTCACTTGCTCCATTCTACTTTAGTTTGGAGTACATTTTCACTGTGGAAACTTTCAAATCAGGCGTCAGTGGCCGGACACGCCCCCTTTTGAAGAAAAAATTCTGTTCCAAAGTGGAACTGTTCTACCTGACTCGAACTGCAGAAAAAAAAATGTGGAGAATTGCAAATTCTAAGATAGTCCATTCTCCACCAGTTGCTCCTAAAAATCAGGCGCAAATCATGTGGAAACTTGGGCCCATTGACTGGGGGGGAAAACTGTAGGAAATCAATTCCTTTAGGCTTTTCTAGTAGGTCAGGCATGATGAGACATTCCAGCTCAATTGGCTATTTGTCTTGTATTGCATCTGTACAGGTTGGCATAATTAATGAAGGAATTCAGCTACATGTTCTCCACTGAATATAGAATGAGCAAATCATCACTGGTGATATGGGCATTTTCAACCAAAAAATTTAAAGCCTAAAATTAACATTTGGGAGTTAACAATTTTGTTTTCTTAATAGCTGTAAAATCATGGGAAAATGACAAGGAGAGAAAATTAGCCAACACTCGTGACAGTAATTTTGGTAGTAAATATTTGAGGTTCATTTATTAATCGTCCTCTTTGCACACACAGTATTAAGTTGGAGGCACAAGTTCCAAGTTGTACATGGTGTGTGAACTCTTGTTCCTGTCATTAACATATTGAGGTTGTGGTGATGTTACCCAGCTGATGGCTTATAAGGATGTGTACCTTTTTGGGGAATGGCTTGTTGATTCATCTCATTTTTGTTTTCCTCACTAGGGCCTAACAAGCATCAGAGTGCTGTGACTTGCCTCCAATTCAACAAGAACTTTGTGATCACTAGCTCAGACGATGGGACTGTAAAACTTTGGGACCTGAAAACAGGAGAGTTCATTAGAAATTTGGTTACACTGGAAAGTGGAGGCAGTGGAGGTGTTGTATGGAGAATCAGAGCGTCAAATACAAAGCTTGTGTGTGCAGTGGGAAGCAGAAATGGGACTGAGGAAACAAAGCTGCTTGTTTTGGATTTTGACGTGGACATGAAGTGAAGAAGTGGAATAGGAATTTGTCTAACTGTTAAGTCAGTGTACATCACCCTGCTGTTGGTGGGTACAGGATATTGACTCGGGGCAACAGGATGCATGATGAAGACGCAGAGACCTATGGATCACCGGGAAAGGGAGTAAGGGATGACATATTGTAACTGACAAAATCTGACCTGGTCAGATGCACAATATTGTCTTGTTATATTTGGCTTCCCTTTTGACTCTGGGCAGTTTTGTGCAGAAAGACTTGATACAAAGCCTAGTGCAATTATTATTTTTTTAACGATTTATCAGCAGCCAACTCTCAGCAGCAAGGCATAAAAAATTTATTTGAAAAGTTATGTTTTAAACAAGCTGCTTATCAGGCCAAGAGCTGATTTTCTTAAGACTTGGTTATGTCTGCCTCAGTTTTGTCTTTCCAGGTTTCAACATTTGGAACCTTACTGTGAATTTTGTACAATTTTTTATATATATATATAAGAAAATATATAAATATAATATATATATTATATATATATATATATGTATGTATATGTATATATTATATATATGTATATATATATATAAAAAAGCCTAATGTTGCCAACAATCGGTCACAGTATTAACATATATTTCTCTATTTATTCACCACTGCTTCCAGATTATTTTAATGAGGGTTATATAGTTCTTCAAAGGCAAATTATCCTGAGTGATCGAAGAACTCAAAAGCTGGAAGAGTTCTTGAGGTTGTTGTTCAAATAGGTCCTTGGGCTTGTTAAAGTTGTCCCATCCCTGTACTGTAATCCCAAATAACTTGCTGCTAAGTCTTCTATTGTGACATTTCGCATCCAGACTCTAGTTCTAAATTTGATCTGGTATGGATGATTTTTGAGTTTTAAAAAAGGCATTTGCCACTGAAACTTGAGCCAACTGTGCCTCTGAGAGGCTGAAAGAAGAAGGAGATGCAGAATGGCATAGTGTGATTTGCTTGCAAGGTGGAAATTGAGAAGTGTTTTGTGCTACATTGGAATGTTTTTTTTTGTTTCTGAACAATGTTGAACACATTCCTTCAGATGGAAGCTCTTTCAGCCTGTATTGTGGAGAATTTCATTGAGGACTATGGTGGAATAGACAAACACATTTAAGATTACTGACATAATGCAAAAAGAACAAAAAATTTAAGTGAGATGTGCATATAATAAGAGGTGTCGTTGCTGGTCAGTCTTAGTGTAAACAGTATTGAAATATCCAACTGTTACAGTAATTGCTGTGACTACTGACAAAACAATACCAAATGTTTTGTACTGTACACAGCACAGGCAAAAACAGCTAAATTGTTTGCCTAATTATTCAAGATCCCCACAACTCAACATGAACTGTGAAAGTGGTTTAACACTGTATACTAAACAATCTTGAGTTAGATACTTCGTTTTACTTTTTATTTTCCTGTTAATTTATAGTCTGGTTTTTAAAACAAAACAAAACAAAAAAATCAGATTTCAGGTGTTTTACTTTACAGTATGTAACTGCCTGATGTGATGGAGAAACCTTAAAGGGATTGTGTCTATGGTTTGATTCACTTAGAATTTTTATTTTCTTATAACTTAAGTGCAATAAAATGTGCTTTTTCATTTGAAATTGTTGTGCGTGTTTAGCTTCCATTTGTACTGTGTGACTTGTATTGAATCCTATATTCCTCATTATTCAAATTACCTTTTTACAATACAGACTGATGCTGCTTTTCTTGTATTCCCACCCTAAAGATTCTAGTATAAATGATGAGTTCTCACAAACGTTCATTTTATGATTTTCCACAAAAGTTTTTGCATTTTTTTAATGCAGCTGCATATAAAACACATCTGTAGGCAGTGAAATGCTTTCATGGGAGTATGATCAGTGTCAATTTAACCGTGTTTTGAGTTTTTGCAGTGCAATTTTTCGGAAGGTTGCAAGTGAGCAAAAATTATTCGATTATAGCAGTTACACCTTTTTTGGCAATGGCTGGCTGTTCAACTGAATTTAAAAGATGCTAATTCTATGTTTTATATAGAAAGAAACAAAATTAATCCATTTTATTTTCGCTAGCACCACATTCGCATGAACTTTCCCCTCTTCCTCTTGCTGCAAGTTTCTGAGCTTACATGGATGAGGACTTTCACAACTGCTGGAGTCGATCAATAGGTGAGATAGCTCACTGAATTTATCCAATAGCTCTAGTTGAGCTGTATAGACCAGGAAAGCATCTAGTTTGACCCACCTTGACTAGGTTCAACTAACTATAGGAGTAAATAAATGTTTGTTTAATTGATTGGATGTAGCAAGCAGTATGGCCCAAGAATCTCTGTTGGGATCACTTCCCCCATATATGTAAATTATATGAACATAGAGGGAATATCAAAATGTGCTGATACCAAATTAGAGCAAACTGAGGGAGATTTTTAAAGAGGGCATAAACAATTTAACAGCTTGTAGCATACTTTACCAAAAGGGCTGAATTTTGGGACATGTTTATAAGGTATACAGGATAGTGCCCTCTTCACAACCTCTCCTGCACTATCTCAGGACTGTAACTGGGAGTACAGTATGTACAGCAGTTAATTTATTTTCTTTTCAATTTGTTATACGGCAAATGTGTACACTATTTTCTAGATGATATCCCATTTGTCTTTGGATAGAGTTCTTTTTAAGGTCTCTTTTCTGCTCATGTTTCGTTTTGCTTGTATTTTCTGGACACGTTTGAATAAAGATTTGTTTGTAGGATGATGGGAATATTCCATTGTTGAATGGGTTGGGTAATTTATTCTTGTTTCATTGGCTCTAAGCAGAAGTGTTTGTTTTACAAAAGAGGTTTTCTTGGTTGAATTGGTCGACTGTTTTCAGGGTCTCGTATTTTAGCGAGCATTTAAAAATTAGTTATAGCTTTCTTAAATATGAAATTGAAGCCCCCACCCAGGGCTAATGTTGAAATTGTGCCATATTAAGTGACATTCCTGATAACGCCAGTAGGATTTAAAAGTGGCAGTGCAAATTCCTTCAGATTTACAGGGTGGCTCAGACTGAGTGGCTTTTGTGGATAGAAGCATTTGGCCGGGGAAAGGTTGGGAAGCTTTCCTGATCAGTCCATCCATACAAACTGAGTGATTTGCTTGTCTGACTTTAAAGATGGGATTTTAACAGTAAGCATCTGGAACATGTACAGTAATCTGGGCAGAATATAACCTCTAGAGACATGTACAGTTCCCAGGTATGCTCAAGACCCTTCAGGTCAACATATCCTGCTAGTCTTTGTCATCTGCAGGCTCCATTACTGCAATGTTCCTCTGGCCAGACTCCTATTCCCCACCTTTTCTGTAATTGGATTGAGAAACCCTTTTGCAGTAGCAACAATTAGGATGCTAATAGGCAACTGAGACTGTAAATAGTCAAAAGACAGGGAAGTGCCTGTAGCCTTGAGCATATTAAAGCACAATTTACCTAAGCCCATTGGCTCCAGTTGGTGAGACTGATCAAGGTTAAGGATCTGATCAAGTGTTGCTAAAAATATTTCTGAATGCAACATTTGATACGCATTCCTGTGAAAAGTACAGAACAATGCCAATAATTGTTTCTAGTTCACGTACAATGGTTAATCCATGAAACCACCTAATCACCCAGAGAACATGTGCTTCTGTCAACTGGATCTTTAAGACCGCACTATGGGGCCCAAGTTTCCACACGATAAAAAACGGGCGCCCCTCCGAGCTGGGTGCCCGTTTTTCGCGCCTAAAACGGCGCCGGAAAAAAAACGCGCGATTCTGGAGCGCCCTGCAGCTCCTTGATTGTTTGGCGTGGCGCCCGGGGGGGCGGAGCCTACACTCGCGCCGATTTTGTAAGTGGGAGGGGGCGGGTACTATTTAAATTCGTTTTTTTCCTGCTGGCAACGCTGCGCGTGCGCGTTGGAGCGTTCGCGCACGCGCAGTGTGAAGGAAACATTGGCACTCGGCCATTTTTGTAGTTCTTTGTAGCTGTTTAGTTTTTGAAAAATTTTTAATAAAAGCACATTCACATCAGCACTGAGAAGGCTGCAGGAAGCCTCAGAAAGTTGAGGCAGCCGTTTCCCGACGACCTCCCCCTTTTGCCATCAGGAAATGCCTCCTCAATTTCTGAGGCTTCCTGCAGCCTTCTGTCTCCTTCCCTCCCTCCCGCAGTCTGCAACGGCTTCCTCCCCCCCCACCCGCTGCGTTCGGTCGAGCCTGCACTCCCCCCGCTCGCCCGCCCGGAACGGCGCCCCCCCCCCCCCCGTGTTCAGTCCCTCCCTGCCGTCTGGAACGGCTTCCTCCCCTGCGTTCGGTCGGTCGGTTCCCTCCCTCCCGCCGTCTGGAACGGCTTCCTTTCCCCCCCCCCCCTGCGTTCGGTCGGTCGGTCCCCTCCCTCCCGCCGTCTGGAACGGCTTCCTTCCCCCCCCCCCGCGTTCGGGAACGGCTGCCTCGTTTTGTGAGGCTTCCTGCACTTTCACACAGGTAGGAAGATGGTTTATTTAATCTTTTCTTTGCTTATAAATGTTTATTCAGGTTGGATTTATTTGTATAATATTTGTATAAGTATAAATAAGGATTTATTGTAGAATTTAATGACTTCCCTTTCCCCCCCCCCTCGTTCTGGACGCCTAATTTGTAACCTGCGCCTGATTTTTTAATGTGTAGAACAGGTTTTTTCAGTTCTACAAAAATCTTCACTTGCTCCATTCTAAGTTAGTTTGGAGTACGTTTTCACTGTGGAAACTTTCAAATCAGGCGTCAGTGGCCGGACACGCCCCCTTTTGAAGAAAAAATTCTGTTCCAAAGTGGAACTGTTCTACCTGACGAGAACTGCAGAAAAAAAAAATGCAATTTCTAAGATAGTCCGTTCTCCACCAGTTGCTCCTAAAAATCAGGCGCAAATCATATGGAAACTTGGGCCCCTTAATTCCACACATTTCCTCTTCCTATTTCTTCCCATTTTAATTTTTGTTGCAAGTAGCAGAAATGAGTTAATGCCCAGGTCTTTCTCTGCTTTGCCCAGACAAGGAAAGCATAACACAAAATCTTGAAACCTCTAACTCTGCTAATTGGCAAGGAGATTAGAGCTGAAGTCTGTCAGTAGAGTCAGTGTCATCAATCTTTCTGGATGTGCTGCGCTAGTTTGAGTTCTCTCTGGCTGATGTGAATCTGCTGTAAATGCTCTGAGCATCAATCATAAGTATATTAGAAATTTTCATGCAAATCTTCTAGGTTCAACCTTAGATTTGTTGGCTGTTGTAGCCTTATCTCGCCCCCATATCTGAACTCAGACCACTAAGTGAAACTTGCCTTTGGGAGTAGTTTACCTCAAATAAACCTGAAGGCATGGTGTTCCTAACTAAACAGCCATGGCCCAGGAATGCATCCACTACTTTTAAGATTACAGCTGATGAGGGTTGGCAACCCTTTTTCAGTGCCATATTTCTGCACAACAAGCATCAACCAGCCAAGTATTACTGGATGATTCATAAGAACTAGGAGCAGGAGCAGGCCATTTGGCCCCTCGAGCTTGCTCTGCCATTTAATAAGATCATGGCTGATCTGATCATGGACTCAGCTCCACTTCCCTGCCCACTCCCCATAATCCTTTATTCCCTTATTGCTCAAAAATCTGTTGATATCTGCCTTAAATATATTCAATGACTCAGCCTCCACAGCTCTCTGGGACAGAGAATTTCACAGATTTACAACCCTCTGAGAAGAAATTCCTTTTCATCTCAGTTTTAAATGGGCAGCCCCAAGATCCTAGCTGCCTTTGGTGCAGAATATTATATCCATAAGATTACTCAAGCGACCTACCCAATTGCTCGTTGCATTGTGTTAATTGTGCCAATCAATTGCCAGGCAGGATTCACAATATTGTCCATGTGCTTACAGCTCTAATATATTGTTGAGGTGATGCAGATGACCACACCAATGTGGCAGTCTTATGGATATCTACCTCAGGAAAGCTGAAATGTCCCAGGGATTTCAGCCAAATACCGTTAAATTCTTCAATGAGCTGCTTTTCAGGTAGTTAAGGATATATTGGTAGATTGATCGAGTGTAGCTTAATTTAGTTGGTAGCACTTTGAGTCAGAAGATTGTAGGTTCAAATCCCATTCCAGAAGTTGAGCATATTATCTAGGCTTACACTTTGTTGCAGTACGAGTGCTTTGTTGTTAGTGTCATCTGCCAGATGAAATGTTAAATTGAGACCCTATTTCCCTGGTCAAGTGGGTGTAAGATCTCATTACATTATTTGAAGTGCAGGGAGTTACCCTGGTGTTCTGACTACCATTTCTCCCCCAGCCAATGTGAGAAAAAAATTATACAGCAATTCATTCATTTGCTGTTAGTCATTGTAAAATGCTTTGGAATGTCTTAAGCTGCTAAATTGATGCAATTTTCTTTGTGCAGCCCTAAGACTTGCCTGTCTCCAAGCAACAACAAATTCAATAAGGTGGCGGTCATCGTCTGAATAAGTTGTTCTAAAAGGGTTACTTTATCATGGGCCTCCAGTACTCCATTCTATTGGTTCAAGAAGCCATGAATTTCATTGTACTAATTGACCCATGTAGAATTTGAACACATTTCTTGAAAATGTTAATGTGGTTACTTTACAGTTCATTGATTTATGCAGAGCTTGTTCTAATTAGATGGACAGGTGACTGCAGTTACATTCAGGCACCTATGGTTATATAAAAATCTAGCTCCTTTGAACCTGAAATTAGTGTTGTTTAGATTCTAGTTTGCTCCTTGGATAATCCCCCTGTCTGAGAAATGATTTCTTTACAGCCTGAAGCACTTTGTTACTGACAATACAGTCACAGGAAAATGGCATGATTTTGATGGTTATTGATGTATGGTTCAAACTAGGCTTGAGGGGCTTTTGGTTTAATTTATTGTTCCCATGGTTGCTGAAATAGTCTCTTCTTTCCCCACCCAAACTCGCCCAATATCCAGGCACCTTCGTGCTGCAGACAGCAGTTGGATGAGCATCCAGTTACAGCAGCCATGTCTACGGTCATTTCTTCCCTTGCTAATTTTCTCCCCCTCCTCTCCTGAAGATGTAGATTCCTTGCTGGGGTACAATGCCATGAATACTGTTTGCTTTCTAGTAGCTTGACCTAATGACCATTTTTCAATTCTAAACATTGAATGTGAATTGCATAGTGACCAGATAGGATCCAGTGATGAGTGTCAGGATTTCAGAGCATCCAAGGTCAATTTGATTACTAGTATCTACCCGCCACTTTCACAACAGTGCCCTTTTAACCTTTGTTCCGGAAGATTCGCTGACTGTATACGATCATGATAGCTGGAACAGGAGGTAGCAGCCAACTAGGAGCAGTAATGGGGTTCTGTTCTTTGTGGATGCCACCATCATCCCCTCTGGTTGCTTTAATTATATTGTGCTTTAGGCATGAGTTATCTCTTGTAAATTTACAGCATCATTCAGCATACCTGCAGCTTGCATTGATCAGTGAGTAATAGCTTTAATTCGTTCTGATTTCATTTTCCCTTTGGACTTGACTCGAGGAACCCGAGAGATTCCACCCACTGTGTTGCAGTTTACAATAACACTGGCAATGTTGTCTGTTGCGATTGTGAAGTTTTGGAGGATGAGCCGTTCCCTTTGGGGCTGATTTCTGGTATCTTTATTTAAAAAGTGGTTTCCTGTTAGCTGTTAAGCTCTGAGTCTTTCAGAGCCATGGGGCTCAATTTTGGCCAGGAGTTGTTTTTTTCGCAGTAACCTAGTTTTTCTGGCTTAACTTAAAAAATCCCCATTTTCCCCAATTAATTTGCACCAGCGTATCTCGGTTAGTTACGATTTTTTTAGGTTAAGTTTTTTTTTCTCAAAGGGGGCGTTACCAGCCACTTACGCCAGTTCTGGCCATTTAGGCAACTTTGGCCAGCTAATAGTTACTCCATTTCTACTTAGGCCAGCGTATGTGACCACTTGAAAAAACCCTTGTGGAGAGTTAAAGAAATCGGCGCAGCTAGGTACATCGGAGGCCATTCAGCCTGGGATAGGGGCGGGAAGCAGAGAGGACCTGCACCTAAACCAATCAAGCCTTGCCCTTAGCAATGTTTGCAAACAAAGTACTAACTACAATAAGAAATAAAAAATAACATTAGAAATAAAAAATTGGGAAGGCAGTGGTCCGGTGCGGGAGGCCGCTCGGCCTGGGCTAGGGGCAGGACAACTCACCGGGAGGCCACTCTGCCTGGGCTAGGGGCAAGAGCGAGTGAACTGGCTGGCATCGGGCTTCAACGGAGAGGCTGGGGGCGAGGAGCGATTGAACTGGCTGGTATCAGCATTCAATGGAGAGACTGCAACAAGCAAATCAACGGAGAGGCTGGGGGCGAGGAGCGACTGAACTGGCCGGCATCGGGATTCAACAGAGAGACTACAAGCAACTCAACGGAGAGGCTGGAGGGGGAGGAAGGGAGCTGGCAAGCATCCGGGGGCCACATAGAGGGAGAGGCTACAATTCAACAGAGAGGCTGGGGGGAGAGGGAGAGAGGTCACAAGACTCAAGGAGGGGGGAGGGAGAGAGGCGAGGGCAAAAGACCTTTGGATGTGGTCCATCCATACAGACCTTTTGGGGGTGGGGCGAGGGAAAGAGAGAGAGAGAACTGCAAACCTGTGCTGCCTGCTATCCTGCTCTTTTGACCTTTGAAAGTTTAACTCTGTATGGGGGCAATACAGACAATGCCATACCCTTTGCAAGCATTCTGCATCATTGTGCTATGTAAGAGACAATTGATTAGAGCTCATCACATCAGGAACATCAGAGCCCATCAGGTCTGGTCTCACAGATCTCACGGACAATTCTCTGTGGAAACGCAGCCTTCTGACACATTCTGCATCACTCAGGTGCAGATACGAATGCCTGATGCCGGAGCACGACGTCTGAGGAGGGCAGGCCATCGTGCTCCTTTAACGATTGCTCGAGCCTTGCTCCAGCAGCTCATCAGTGACTGCTTTGATGCCTGAGGGCTCAGCGACAACTATTCCAATGGACATGTTTATTTTTTGGAGCTATTCTGTAATGTTGTGTTGTGTTAGTGGAACATGATTCAGTTTTAATGTAAAATATATTTTATTCAAAAATTTACAATGTACTTAACTTTAGTGTAATAAAATTATTCTTATATCAAACTTTACTTTAATGACTCTTTAAGATCACTTATAAAGTTGTAAATTTACATAACTTACAAAATACTTTCAATGTGATAACATTTACAACAGTAACATCAACAACAACAGCAGCAGCAAAGAAAGGCTGCACCCATCTCTCATCCCCCTTAGCCTAACACTGCCCACCGCGCTTGGTCTTGGACTTTCCACCACCCCTGCCCGCAGGCGGTGGGTGGCGCAGTCATTTTGGGCTCAGTACCAAGCTTATTCCTTCTAACATCTCGTTTAATGTGCACTTCTTGATGGGTGGGGGTGGTCAGGTGTTAATGTGGAGAGCCTGGCTTGGTTCTCTTCAGAGGCTGGTGTGGGGATTGCAGTGGGAATGGCAGTTGATTCTTCAATGGACACATGGTCTGGGTGTGTTCCCTTATTGCAGCAGCTAACTCACACATGCCCTCCCTCATGGCCTGTGTCATTGCCAGTGTCATCCTATCCACTACCTCTGACATTCCCCTCCCTCATGGACACTATTCCCTCACTGATGTTCCGGGACATTGTTCCCATTTCCCGTGCCATTGCTGTTACTTCTCCCGCTGCCTCATCACTCACCCCACTGATTATGTCCAGGAGTGATAGGATAAGGTCAGTGCTCTCTGCACTCAATGCCATGATCTGAACCACATCTGTTGCATCCTGCATCTCATAGAGCGCGATCGATTTCTCCTTCCCTTCACCCTGGGTCTGCCTCGCGACATCCCACTGGGACCCGCAACCTCGGACAGTGGGGCCCTGGGTGTTACTTGTTGCAGCCCACTACTGGGACCTGCAACCTCGGATTGTGTGAAACCATGGAATGTCCCACCAGAACTCAAATCACTTGTCATGGAAGGGGCTGGCAACTCTAATAACTGCACATACTCCATATTCGGTATATAAGTGGTAGCTTCATCCAGCTGACCTAACTCTCCCTCACCCCCATGTTGGTCTGGAGGGTTGGCTTGGAAGATGTTCTCGTGCTCAGGCTCGTCCACGGCTAAATCTTCTTCTGGACCTTCAGGATTGGCATCAGATTCTGCAAAATATAACAGAACAGTCAAATGGTTAGCAGCAGAGGAGGGTGCAGGATGGGTGGCATAAGTAGAATTGCACATAGCAGGCCAGGCAGCAGGCTGATTTGAAGGACCATGATGAATTTTCAGGACTTACCCTCTCCCTCGAGTGTGGGCCTAGCTTGTGCTGTACTGATTGTTTTTCTCCAGGCAGGACCCATCAAGCCAGCGACCCTCTCTTCCAAGGGTGTCAGTGTGTGCAGATTTGGCGAGCCTTCTCCTGTTCGATTTCTTTCCCTTTTATTGTGGGACAATTTCTTCTGCAAAGATGAAAATGCAACTTTTTAGAGAGTGTGGCTTTCTGCTGGGTGAGACATATACAGCTGGTCACATTTACAATTGCAATTGCATTGAATAAATGAAAATATTAATTACACTAATCACTTGACCGAGGTCCTGCCACTTCTTTTTACACTGGCTTCCAGATCTCTTGGTGTTCACCAATGCGCGGAAATCTTCTGCAACTTGGTTCCAGCGTTTCTTCATTTCTTTGGGTGGCACTTTTGTGCGACCTCTGTTGGTGTCCAGCTCCTGCTATCTGTTCCCAATGACCTTAACTAGTATCTCCATTTCTTCCAGCAAGAAATTCTTTGTTCTTGGTCCACGTTGCTACATTGCTGTATTGCTGCAGCTGCTCTGAGACACACAGCACTTTTCCAATGCTCTTAGACACACAGTGATTTTTCCAAACACGCAGTACTAATTTTGAATGCAGCAGTGATTTTTCCAAATACAGCACTCCTGCTGGAATGCAGCACTGATTTTGCCAAACAGAGCACTGCTTCTTGAATTCAGCAGTGATTTTTCTATCACAGCACTCCTCCTGGCACAAAAACACAAGCAGCTAGCTAGCTCTTTAAAAATGGCCAATTGCCAACTCGCAACAGCAGTACTGCTCATGTGCGGACATCACCATACTCCACTGCACATGTGCAGACGTCCCAACACATTTTCCAGCACAGAACGCAGGCTCCATCCCCCGAGTCGACTGGCCACACTGCGCGACTGCAGTGAAGAGGCCAGACAGCAGCCAAAGTCCCAACATTTTTTTTTCAGCGCATCTCGGAATGTAAATAAGCGGCGCAACTCCGGTAAGTGCGTCGAAAAATTAGCTCGGCCAAATTGAGCCCATTATGAAGTGATTAGAGGGGCTACACTGTTCCTCCCCAACAAAAACTGGAAAGGCACAGCAAGTCATGAACAATCTTGAAAGAAAAAGATGGGTTAATGCTTTGTGACTACCTATCATATGTTACTGTTTGGGCCTTGTAACACTTTGTTCCCCATTCAATGGTTGTGCCAGATTTCCTGCAAGTGAATGATTTGCACTCCTGATGATCTATGTCTTAGATTCACAAAGAAGATAGAAATAACTTGCATTCCATTACTGCTGCTCACAGAAGAGTTTCGCTAGACTGCTCTTTTGCACTTTACTTGCAGAAAGTCTTCATTTAATAGATTATTTCCTAAAATAAATCTATATTGGAAGACAAAACAATTTTTGAGTAGAATACAATCTAATCTTAATTCAGTGGCTTAATTCAAATTATTTGCTTCAGCTTTTAGCATTTAAGGATGTTATTTATATTGGTTAATTCAACATTTTTAGTGTAGCAAAAACAGCTTTGAATTATCCAGAATAGACATTTTGGCTCCAAGTTTCCACACGCGGCGAAAAAGGCGCACCTCCTTGGAGCTCGATGTCTGCTTGGCGCGGCGCACAGGGGGCAGAGCCTACCACTCGCGCCGATTTTGTAAGTAGGAGGGGGCGGGTACAATTGAAATGAGGCTTCTTGGTGCCGGCAACCCTGCGTGTGCGCGTTGGAGCGTTCGCGCACGCGCAGTCTGAAGTAAACATTGGCACTCGGCCATTTTTAAAAGTGCTGCAGAAAAAGTGAAGATTTGTTTCTTGGACCCCTGCAAAGGCTTGTATTTTAATTTTCTTGATATTTCTGTGTGTGAGGGAGTGCTTTTAGCAGCACTGCTGAATAAATCACCTGCTGAAATCAGTGAGTTCAGCTTTTCACTGCTAAACTTGCAGAACCGGTGCCTGCAAATTAAGGACTGTGTGTTTGGAGAAATAAGAGTGCCAATTCAACTTTGCAATGGATCAAACCTCTCCCTGTCCAAATGGCCTCAGTCCCCCTCACAGCTCGAAGGCTGCTGCTGTATCTTTGGCTGCCGGCCAGCCACTGACGCCGCCCCTAAAGCGTGGCCGAATGGCCTCAAGAACCTTAATGAGCTGCGTGTGTCCTGTGTTCATTCTTTGGCTCCCAGCCAGCCACTGACGCCGCTGCAATCCCATGGCCGAATGGCCTCAAGTCCGTCCAGGTGCTGCATCTTCGCAGGGAATGAAGGCCTGCCTCAAGCACTGCAGCTCAGCTCGAAGGCTGCTTGCTGCCTGCCGCTGCCGTCAAGACACTGACGCCACACCGCTGCCTGAAAGGCCTGCCTGAAGCACTTTCACACAGATAGGAACATGGTTTATTTAATTTTTTCTTTGCTTATAAATTTTTATTCGGGTTGGATTTATTTGTATAAGTATAACTAAAGATTGATTGTAGAATTTAATGACTTCCCTTCCCCCTCCTCCCCCCCCCCCCCCCACCTCGTTCCCGATGCCTAATTTGTAACCTGCGCCTGATTTTTTAAAGTGTAGACAAGGTTTTTTCAAGCGTACAAAAATCTTCACTTGCTCCATTCTAAGTTAGTTTGGAGTATGTTTTCACTGTGGAAACTTTCAAATCAGGCGTCAGTGGCCGGACACGCCCCCTTTTGAAAAAAAAATTCTGTTCCAAAGTGAAACTGTTCTACCTGACTAGAACTGCAGAAAACTAAATGTGGAGAATTCCGATTTCTAAGATACTCCGTTCTGCACCAGTTGCTCCTAAAAATCAGGAGCAAATCATGTGGAAACTTGGGGTCAAGGTGTGTGTATGTAGATTACATGACAGCAGGGTGTGGCCATGATGAGACTATCCCATTGTGATTGGTTGGAGAAATTATGGTGGGTAATGAGTTCGATGTCATTTATTCTTATCTATGGCTTATCATTTTGTCAACTATTTTATATTGCCTATTGCAAACATGCTGTTTCAAGATCGTACATGTTTGGATTTGACACCAGATTAAGTGGGTAGTATTTAGTATCATTGTCGCAAAATATAGGGGGCCCAAACAAACTCTTACATGAGGCCGCCGCAAGGTAACACCACTTCTGCTTGCTCTTGATGCCCTGATGTAACTTTCCACAGAAGCTTGGAATGTTGATGCAGTTAGTTGCTATACAGTAAAAGGGGGACTCGATGTTTGCTTTTGACTTTCTGCACATTTACATAAGGAAAAAAAATTTAATTATATTAGACTGCCAAAAGAGAGAGGATGCAAAAATAGAAGTATTTTCACATCGTTTTTTTCTGTGAATCTACTAAAATATGTAATCCGTCTTTTAAAATCTACGAACTTAATTTTGTCACCATAAGTCTCAGAAGTCTTTTTATGTGCATGCTTAATTCGGTTGTGGAAACCAATGTTAGTGAGCCAGTTCCCTGTGTTTAAAATATATAAAGTTCTGTTCTGCTGACAGAATTGTGGACCCAATTTTTATTGTGGTCTATGATTGTGTAACTGGAATAAGGGAGCAGCGTAAACCGACATCTCTTAGAATCAGATCTAAACAAGCATCTGTATAACTTTTTCAACACAGATCCAACACATCACAAAAACATATCTAAGTTCTCTATCTCTTTAATAACTGATCACCAATCATTCATATCGTTGTTTGCAAAATGGCTGCCACATACCACTTCAAAGCAGTTTGTTATATATAAAGTTCCTTAGGACATTTCTGAGACAATGGTAAGATACAATATAAGTATAAGTCTTTCTTTCAAACCAGGGCAAGTACATACTCGTTATAGATATGTGCTCCACCCTGGATGAGACTTGTGTTTTGTTGACTATTTACCATAATCTTTAAGATGATTTTGGCTAAGTGCCATTCCCTTGCTCTGTCCAATTTGTCAACAGTGAAATTTAATTATAAAGTATTGCATTTTTCTTCCTTATACTATTATGTTCAGCCAAATGTTAGTCTCTCGCATCAAAGATAGGTACTCTCAAGTTCTTAAGAAATAAAGAACTGCATTTTCCCCATTTTGGGGGGGGATGGGGAAGTAATCCCTTTTTAAAATATGTTTTTATGGCTGGTGTGCCTGATTTTACAACATCCACTACAAATTAATTAACAGTAACAAAAATTAACCAATTGCAGTATATCTACATTGAGGATCTTTTAGCACTTCTCACATATTCAGTGGGCCACTTATAACCATCATAAATCTCATCAAACTTGTTAATTCAAAAACACTCATTGAATGCTTAAGTCCCTGAAAATATGGGTGGGTGGTGCTTTGGCAGTCTTCGATTGGACCTCAGACGAGGGCCAATATGACCAGCAGCAGTCTGCTGTTTAGAGACCTGTAACTAGACAGCAGCAGAGAGGATAGCAACAGAGAGGGGTGCAGCTCACTGGAGGCACTATCTGCAAAACAGGGTCTACAGGCAGAGGCTCAGTTCCCTTGACATGGCTGAATACCAGTGTCTCAGGAGGCTCAGGTTGTCGCATCAGGTAGCAGCAGACATCTGCAGCCTCCTCGAAGAAGACCTGCTGGATCTGGTGCTCACAGGTTTCCAGTAGCTGTCAGTCACCACTGCTTTCAACTTTTTTGCCTCTGTATCCATCCAGGGCTCTGCCACAGACATAGTCAGGATCTCCCACAATTGTATAAGACAGAGGTCTGATGGCTTGTTTGCAAGGGCCGGCAATTATATCAACTTTGCCTGCGATGACACCAGTCATGATGAGCAGACGCTCGGGTTTGTGGCTCTGACTGGCTTCCCACAGGTGCAGGGCGCCATCAACTGCAAACACATGGCAATCCAAACATCCCCAGATCAAACAGGAGTATACGTGAACCAGAAGGGTTTCCACTCCATCAATCGGTGTGCAACTACAATAAGATATTTCTGCAGGTGACACCAGGTTCCTGGGGAGCTGGCATAATACTTTTGTCCTGTGGCAGTCCCAACTCCCTGACGTCTCCTGACCTTCAAGCAGACTTGAGGGGAGGCTGCTGGGAGATAAGGGATACACACTTCAAACATGGCTGCTGATACCCATCAGAAACATAGAAACAGAAACATAGAAAAATAGGTGCAGGAGTAGGCCATTCGGCCCATCGAGCCTGCACTGCCATTCACTAAGATCATGGCTGATCATTCCTTCAGTACCCCTTTCCTGCTTTCTCTCCATACCCCTTGATCCGCTTCACTGTAAGACCCATATCTAACTCCCTCTTGAATATATCCAGTGAACTGGCATCAACAACTGTCTGCGGCAGGGAATTCCACAGGTTAATAACTCTCTGAGTGAAGAAGTTTCTCCTCATTTCAGTCCTAAATGGCCTAGCCCTTATCCTAAGACTATGTCCCCTGGTTCTGGACTTCCCCAACATCGGGAACATTTTTCCCGCATCTAACCTGTCCAGTCTCGTCAGAATCTTATATGTTTCTATGAGATCCCCTCTCATCCTTCTAAACTCCAGTGAATAAAGGCCCAGTTGATCCAGTCTCTCCTCATATGACAGCCCAGCCATCCCTGGAATCAGTCTGGTGAACCTTCGCTGCATTCCCTCAATAGCAAGAACGTCCTTCCTCAGTCTAGGAGACCAAAACTGAACATAATATTCCAGGTGAGGCCTCACTAAGGCCCTGTACAACTGCAGTAAGACCTCCCTGCTTCTATATTCAAATCCCCTAGCTATGAAGGCCAACATACCATTTGCCGCCTTCACCGCCTGCTGTACCTGCGTGCCCACTTTCAGTGACTGATGAACCATGACACCCAGTCTCGTTGCACCTCCCCTTTTCCTAGTCTGCCGCTATTCAGATAATATTCCGTCTTCGTGTTTTTGCCCCCAAAATGGATAACCTCACATTTATCCACATTATACTGCATCTGCCATGCATTTGCCCACTCATCTAACCTGTCCAAGTCACCCTGCAGCCTCTTAGCGTCCTCCTCACAGCTCACACCGCCACCCAGTTTAGTGTCATCTGCAAACTTGGAGATATTACACTCTATTCCTTCATCCAAATCGTTCATGTATATTGTAAAGAGCTGAGGTCCCAGCACTGAGCCCTGCGGCACTCCATTAGTCACTGCCTGCCATTCTGAAAAGGACCCATTTCTCCCGACTCTCTGCTTCCTGTCTGCCAACCAGTTCCCTATCCATGTCAGTATATTACCCCCAATACCATGTGCTTTGACTTTGCACAACAATCTCTTGTGCGGAAGTCCTTGTCAAAATCCTTCTGAAAGTCCAAATACACCACATCCACTGGTTCTCCCTTGTCCACTCTGCTAGTTACATCCTCAAAAAATTCTACAAGATTTGTCAAGCATGATTTCCCTTTCATAAATCCATGCTGACTTGATCCGATCCTGTCATCGCTTTCCAAATGCACTGCTATTTCATTCTTAATGATTGATTCCAACAACTTCCCCAACACCGATGTCAAGCTAACCGGTCTATAATTACCAGTTTTCTCTCTCTCTCCCTCCTTTTTTAAAAAGTGGTGTTACATTAGCTACCCTCCAGTCGATGGGAACTGATCCAGAGTGGATAGACTGTTGGAAAATGATCACCAATGCATCCACTATTTCTAGGACCACTTCCTTAAGCACTCTGGGATGCAGACTATCAAGCCCCGGGGATTAATCAGCCTTCAATCCCATCAGTTTCCCTAACATAATTTCCCGCCTAATAAGGATTTCCTTCAGTTCCTCCTTCTCACTAGACCCACTGTCCCTTAGTACCTTCGGAAGGTTATTTGTATCTTCCTTTGTGAAGACAGAACCGAAGTATTGGTTCAATTGGTCTGCCATTTCTTTGTTCCCCATTATAATTTCACCTGAATCCGACTGCAAGGGACCTACGTTTGTCTTTACTAATCTTTTTCTCTTCACAACCAATAAAGCCCAACAGTACTACAATAAATGCCATATGATCAGTAGATGTGTGATCATGTACCTAGAGCGAACTGGAGGCACTCTTCAGTACACACCAGCCAGGGCCTCCAGAATGGTCATGGTATGGTGTGGTATGGTGCACAACATTGCGCAGCAGCGAGGTTTAAACCTGCAGGAGGAACATGGCAAAGAGCTCAGATCCTCCTCCTCTGAGGATCTTGATGAGGGCAATGCACCACCAGCTGCTCACATTGCTTCCTGGGCTGCCAGGGATATTTATTAATGCAAGGTTCACTGAGGTTGCATCAGTGGACCCATGTCACAAGCACATACAATGGCCACTCTTCACACCCTCACACCCTCTCACTCTCCCACCCAAATGACACCAACGTAACGCGCCGTTGGTCTCTGTCAATTCATGCCTTCCCATTCATCATTAAACAGTTTAAAAGCGACGGCACCCAGAAACCAAGAATGTCTATATAATAATTCTCATGGACAAGACAGGAAACTGGTGCAAAAGAATAATATTTATGTGCTTTAACTAAACAACAGAAACTGTATAATGTAACATTTTCTCATACACCCATGTGCAACTACAAAGCTTTACTCTTCCTTTTCCAACCACTCCTACATGGTGCATCTCATGTGATTTGAGCAGAGGTAGAGGCAGGTTGCTCAGATCCCTGCTGAGATGCTCTTGGCTGACGACCTCTGGATTTTGGAGCCTGTGAGAGCCCCACCAAAGACTGCTCCACCTGCACCTGTGCAGGGACAGACTTGGTCATCGGGAAACGAGGCAGCATTTGGGCTACTGACCTGGGGGGCGGGGGAACAACAGGTGAGAAGTGAAAGTGCTTTGAGTGAAGTCCCCACTTTCATGACCCCTTTCGACATCATCCTTCTCATGGCCCAACTGCATTTCACTGTTACGATTATACTCGAGAACACTTTGGTGCAGATCAGTGCAGCACAGCACAGTAAATCCAAGGCTAAGGCATCAGTCATCCTATTTAAAATGACAGACTTGTTGGCATCCAAACTGCATGGCCATGGTCAAGGCATGCATGGACTCATTTAATTACAGCATTTGATGTTCCATGGAGCTGGCCACTCTTATCCACGGATTTACACATCATTGCAATGGCCTGTGACATCAACCCACTCATGCTTGAGGCGAACTCCTCCAGTCTCTCTGCAATTATGGTCAGTGTGTTTGGAAGGCCTGTCAGTGCATCATGCACTGCTGCTCCGCAATGATTCTCCTTTTCATTGATAGCCCCTGGGGTACAGTATGTGTCCCTTGCACTTGGAAAGGGCTGCACCTTCTGATGCAGACACTCCACTTCTGCCCCTGCCACCATCATCTGCTCTTGCTTACTTTTGAAGTGTGAGTCACTGGATGAAAATCCAACTATCTGTCCAACTGGTCCCATCAAAGTGCAAGTATCTGCGCTGGTGCATGGTAAGCATGAATCCTGTGACAGTGCACCTTCAGAACGAATCAGCTCCTCTGAGGAATTGGCGGTGGCGAGGCCCATGGATTCTGCTGCACGCATGAAGGCCCTATCGGAGATAAAGGGCATGAGTTAGTCAAGGTAAGGTAAAAATGTTGCAACTTATGATTATGAATATGATCAGATTTCACTCGCTGTTGAAATCAAGTCAACATGACTAAGTGCCTTATGACATGTGGGTCACTGATATTTAACTGTGTCAAATGGAGATAGTCTCTCCATTTCTGACGGCCAGGGATACCAAAACTCCACTGATCTCCAATGCCTCCTCTTTCACTTGTTAGCTGGGAAATGCGTGGAGGGCCACCTTCGGTTTTCTCCCTCTCCCTGGTGTTCTGTGCTCTCTTCTGCAAGGAGGGAAAGAACAGACCACTGAATGACTGTAATCACATATGTTCACCCGATGGATGGAATGCATTTGGTGAGGATAACTATGAGGGAGAGGCATGACACTGCATAAGGATGGGGGTGAGTGGGAGTGGTGGATGGATAGATGTGGTGTGAGAAAGTGCAGAGAAAGAGAAGGATGGGTGGACGTGCAAGATAAGTGGGTGTGAGGAGTGATATGATGGAGCAGGCTTGTCAAGGCAGAGTGAGGGGTTGGGGTGATGTGCACAACAGGATGTGCAACTGTATTCACCTTTCCTGACTTGGTTAGGTCATTAAAGCGCTTCCTGCACTGAATCCAGGAGTGTGATGCCACACCTCTGCTGCTGACCTCCTCGGCCACATCCAGCCATGCTTTCCTTGTTCCAGCAGCACGTTTCTTCCTCCCATTGCTGGCGAAGAATATCTCTCTCCGTCTCCTCACAATCCCCAGCAGCACACCAAGGTGTTACGTTTAGAATAACTCCACAAGACTGTACATCTTCAGCTCAAACTATTGTGACCTTGGTCTCTTTATTGTAACTCCAGAGTCAAGAGGCAGCATGGTAGTCTGCCTTTTATACCTGCTTGCCCAGGGTGTGCAGGTGACCCTTGGTTCTCCCACAGGTGCGCTCCCTGGCAAGTCTTACACTTTGGTAGTGTTTACATACATAACATCATTCCCCCCCCCAAAGTCTTATGTACAAGTTATTGACAAGTTGAGGCGATCCGGGGCTCTGCGTTCCCGGGTTGATCGCCTGAGTTGAAGTCCTAGCATGGGTGAGTCGGTCAGATCATTGCTGCACTGCGGTGTGGCTGGTCTGATTGGACTGTCGGGCATGGTGGGTTCATCCTCATGGTTGACCGCGAGGTCGATTGCTGGTTGGGTGTGTGTGGGTGGATCAATGATGGTAATGTCCTCTTTAAACTGTTCTTGGTTGTCAGTGAACCGCAATTTGGTCTGATCAAAGTGCTTTCTGCACGTTTGTCCATTCAAAAGTTTGACAACAAACACTCTATTCCCCTCCTTGGCTAACACAGTGCCA
Source organism: Pristiophorus japonicus (assembly GCF_044704955.1). Classification (NCBI taxonomy): domain Eukaryota; kingdom Metazoa; phylum Chordata; class Chondrichthyes; family Pristiophoridae; genus Pristiophorus; species Pristiophorus japonicus. Next base: position 281,130,481 of record NC_091978.1, read on the forward strand.
GCAACCCATTTGGGACCATGACCATAATTAAGAACAAACACAGGGTAATTGACCTCAATGTCACGTGATACAGCTGCGCGATCGTGGTACATGTTATGCTGGTGACGCCAGGTTTCTACATGATCACTGAGATCCGGGGGGACTAAGGAGAACCTGGTTTTGAGTGCTCTCTTCATTAGCAATTTCTGCAGGGGGAACCCCGGTAAGCGAGTGGGGTTGCGTGCGGTAGCTGAGCAGAATCCCAGATAACCGGGTCTGCAGGCAACCGTCTGTCACGCATTTCAAGCTCTGCTTGATGGTTTGGACTGCCCGTTCCGCTTGATCATTGGATGCGGGCTTAAATGGCACAGACCTGACATGCTTGATGCTATTGTGGGTCATGAACTCATTGAATTCCGAGCTGGTGAAACATGGCCCTTTGTCACTAACAAGGACGTCGGGCAAACCATGGGTGACGAACATGGCCCAGAGGCTTTCAATGGTGGCAGTGGACGTACATGACGACATTATTATACATTCAATCCATTTAGAGTGAGCATCCACTGCTACTAGGAACATCTTTCCGAGAAAGGGGCCAGCGAAATCTACGTGAACCCTTGACCACAGTTTGGAGGGCCATGACCACAGACTCAGTGGGGCCTCCCTTGGTGCGTTGCTAACTGTGAGCAAGTGTTACATTGGTGTATGCATGACTCCAATTCCGAGTCAATGCCAGGCCACCAAACGTGTGACCTGGCGATAGCCTTCATCATGACGATGCCTGGGTGGGTACTGTGAAGGTCGCGTATAAACGTTTCCCTGCCTTTTTTTGGCAAAATTACACAATTCGCCCATAGGAGGCAATCCGAATGGATGGACATTTCGTCCTTGCGTCGGTGGAACAGCTTAATTTCGTTTTACATTTCCCCTGGGACCGCCAACCAGCTCCCAATGAGGACGCAGCTTTTTACTAGTGATAGCACCGGGTCCTGGCTAGTCCAGGTCCTGATCTGGCGAGCCGTGACGGGTGACCCCTCGCTCTCAAAAGCATCCATTACAAGAAGCAAGTCTGCGGGTTGCGCCATTTCCACCCCGGTGGTGGGCAATGGTAGCTGACTGAGGGCATCAGCGCAGTTCTCAGTGCCTGGTCTGTGGCGGATTACATAGTCATATTCAGACAATGTTAGTGCCCATCTTTGGATCCGGGACGAAGCATGTGTGTTAATACCTTTGCTGAGAACAACGAAATGAGTGGCTTGTGGTCGGATTCGAGCTCGAACAGGAGCCCAAATAGGTATGTAGGCATTTTCTTAACCCCGTATATGCATGCTAATGCTTCTTTACAAATAAGCAAGATACAAATAACCTTCCGAATGTACTAGGGGACAGTGGGTCTAGTGAGAATGAGGAACTGAAAGATATCCTTATTAGGCTGGAAATTGTGTTCGGGAAATTGATGGGATTAAAGGCCGATAAATCCCAGCGTCCTGATAGTCTGCATCCCAGAGTACTTAAGGAAGTGGCCCTAGAAATAGTGGATGCATTGGTGATCATTTTCCAACAATCTATCGACTCTGGATCAGTTCCTATGGACTGGAGGGTAGCTAATGTAACACCACTTTTTAAAAAAGGAGGGAGAGAGAAAGCGGGTAATTATAGACCGGTTAGCCTGACATTAGTAGTGGGGAAAATGTTGGAATCAATCATTAAGGATGAAATAGCAGCCCATTTGGAAAGCAGTGACAGGATCGGACTGAGTCAGCATGGATTTATGAAAGGGAATTCATGCTTGGCGAATCTTCTGGAATTTTTTGAGGATGTAACTAGTAGAGTGGACAAGGGAGAACCAGTGGATGTGGTGTATTTTGACTTTCAAAAGGCTTTTGACAAGATCCCGCACAAGAGATTGGTGTACAAAATCAAAGCGCATGGTATTGGGGGTAATGTACTGACATGGATAGAGAACTGGTTGGCAGACAGGAAGCAGAGAGTCGGGATAAACAGGTCCTTTTCAGAATGGCAGGCAGTTACTAGTGGGGTGCCGCAGGGCCCCAGCTCTTTACAATATACATTAACGATTTGGATAAAGGAATAGAGTGTAATATCTCCAAGTCTGCAGATGACACTAAACTGGGTGGCGGTGTGAGCTGTGAGGAGGATGCTAAGAGGCTGCAGGGTGACTTGGACAGATTAGGTGAGTGGGCAAATACATGGCAGATGCAGTATAATGTGGATAAATGTGAGGTTATCCATTTTGGGGGCAAAAACACGAAGGCAGAATGTTATCTGAATGGCAGCAGACTAGAAAAAGGAGAGGTGCAACGAGACCTGGGTGTCATGGTTCAACAGTAACTGAAAGTGGGCATGCAGGTACAGCAGGCGGTAAAGAAGGCAAATGGTATGTTGGCCTTCATAGCTAGAGGATTTGAATATAGGAGCAGGGAGGTCTTACTGCAGTTGTACAGGGCCTTAATGAGGCCTCACCTGGAATATTGTTCAGTTTTGGTCTCCTAGTCTGAGGAAGGACGTTCTTGCTATTGAGGGAGTGCAGCGAGGGTTCACCAGACTGATTCCAGGGGTGACTGGGCTGTCATATGAGGAGAGACTGGATCAACTGGGCCTTTATTCACTGGAGTTTAGAAGGATGAGAGGGGATCTCATAGAAACATATAAGATCCTGACGGGACTGGACTGGTTAGATGCGGGAAGAATGTTCTCGATGTTGGGGAAGTCCAGAACCAGAGGACATAGTCTTAGGATAAGGGGTAGGCCATTTAGGACTGAGATGAGGAGAAACTTGTTCACACAGAGAGTTGTTGACCTGTGGAATTCCCTGCTGCAGAGAGTTGTTGATGCCAGTTGATTGGATATATTCAAGAGGGAGTTAGATATGGCCCTTACGGTTAAGGAAATCAAGGGATATGGAGAGAAAGCAGGAAAGGGGTACTGAAGGAATGATCAGCCATGATCTTATTGAATGGTGGTTCAGGCTCGATGGGCCGAATAGCCTACTCCTATTTTCTATGTTTCTATGTTTCTCAACCATACTGTAGGCTCTTTCAGCCTTAGATAAGCTTCTGCACACATATGCAACCGTTTGCAGTTTGCCTGACACATTGGCTTGCTGTAACACACAACCCACCCCGTATGAAGATGCATCACAAGCTAGTACTAAATGGTTACATGGGTCATACAATACAAGTAACTTGTTTGAACCTAGCAGGTTTCTGGCCTTATTAAAGGCTCTCTCTTGAGATTTACCCTAAACCCAGTCATCACCCTTGCGTAGTAATAAATGCAATGATTCCATCAAAGTGCCCAACCTGGGTAGAAAGTTACCAAAATAGTTGAGGAATCCCAGGAACGAACACAACTCCATTACATTCTGTGGTCTGGGTGCATTCTTGATGGCCTCCGTCTTGGAGTCCGTGAGTCTGATGCCATCCGCTGCAATCTTTCTCCACAGAAATTCGACCTCTGGTGCCAGGAAAACACACTTGGAGCGTTTCAGCCTGAGTCCCATTCTGTCCAGTCGCTTGAGAATCTCTCAGGTTGTGCAAGTGTTCGGTGGTGTTGCGGCCAGTGATCAAGATTTCATCTTGGAACACCACAGTGCGCAGAACCGATTTCAGCAGACTCTCCATTGCTCTGGAAGATGGCCGCCGCCGAGCAAATCCCAAAAGGGCATCTGTGGTACATGAACAGTCCTCTGTGCGTGTTGATGCACATCAATTTTTTTGAAGGTTCAGCCAGCTCCTGTGTCATGTAAGCAGAGGTTAGATCCAGCTTGGTGAATGACTTCCCCCCTGCTAGTATTGCTAACAGGTCATCTGCTTTGGGAAGTGGGTACTGGTCCTGTAACGAGACTCGGTTGATCGTTACCTTGTAGTCCCCGCAGATTCTGACCGTCCCATCGCTCTTCAACACCAGCACAATTGGACTGGCCCACTCGTTGAACTCGACTGGCGATATGATCTCTTGTTGAAGTTTGTCCAGCTCGATCTCGACTTTCTCTCGCATCATGTATGGAACCGCTCGGGCCTTGTAATGAACAGGTCATGCATCAGGGACGAGATGGATCTGCACTTTGGCGCCTGTGAAGTTGCCGATACCTGGCTCGAATAACGACGGGAATTTGTTTAGCACTTGGGCGCACGAGACGTTATCCTCTGAAGACAGTGCTTTGATGTTGTCCCAGTTCCATCGGATCTTTCTTAGCAAGCTTCTGTCGAATGGCATTGGCCCATCGCCTGATACAATCCAGAGTGGTAAATCATGCACAGCTCCATCGTACGATACCTTCACTGCCGCACTGCCAATGACTGGTATGAGCTCTTTGGTGAAAGTGCGCAGCTTGGTGTGGATCAGGCTTAGTTTTGGCCTTTGTGTCTTGTTGCCCCACAGTTTCTCAAAAGCCTTCTGGCTCATAATTGACTGACTCGCCCCCGTGTCCAATTCCATGGAAACTGAAATGCCGTTTAATTTCACTTTTAACATTATCAGAGGGCTTTTGGTGGTGAAGGTGTGTAGCCCATACACTTCCTCTTCAGCCTCGGGTTGAGTTGCCTCTCTTACTCGTTCAGCATGATCCACGCCGGATCGGTCATCTTCTGCCGACTCTGCCATGTGTTGAAACATAGAAACATAGAAAATAGGTGCAGGAGTAGGCCATTCGGCCCTTGGAGCCTGCACCACCATTCAATGAGTTCATGGCTGAACATGCAACTTCAATACCCCATTCCTGCTTTCTCGCCATACTCCTTGATCCCCCTAGTAGTAAGGACTACATCTAACTCCTTTTTGAATATATTTAGTGCATTGGCCTCAACAACTTTCTGTGGTAGAGAATTCCACAGGTTCACCACTCTCTGGGTGAAGAAGTTTCTCCTCATCTCATAAGGCTTACCCCTTATCCTTAGACTGTGACCCCTGGTTCTGGACTTCCCCAACATTGGGAACATTCTTCCTGCATCTAACCTGTCTAAACCCGTCAGAATTTTAAACATTTCTATGAGGTCCCCTCTCATTCTTCTGAACTTCAGTGAATACAAGCCCAGTTGATCCAGTCTTTCTTGATATGTCAGTCCCACCATCCCAGGAATCAGTCTGGTGAACCTTCGCTGCACTCCCTCAATAGCAAGAATGTCCTTCCTCAAGTTAGGAGACCAAAACTGTACACAATACTCCAGGTGTGGCCCTGTACAACTGTAGTAACACCTCCCTGCCCCTGTACTCAAATCCCCTCGCTATGAAGGCCAACATGCCATTTTCTTTCTTAACCGCTTACTGTACCTGCATGCCAACCTTCAATGACTGATGTACCATGACACCCAGGTCTCTTTGCACCTCCCCTTTTCCTAATCTGTCACCATTCAGATAATAGTCTGTCTCTCTCTTTTTACCACCAAAGTGGATAACCTCACATTTATCCACATTATATTTCATCTGTCATGCATTTGCCCACTCACCTAACCTATCCAAGTCACTCTGCAGCCTCATAGCATCCTTCTCGCAGCTCACACTGCCACCCAACTTAGTGTCATCCGCAAATTTGGAGATACTACATTTAATCCCCTCGTCTAAATCATTAATGTACAGTGTAAACAGCACAGAACCTTGCGGTACCCCACTAGTCACTGCCTGCCATTCTGAAAAGTACCCATTTACTCCTACTCTTTACTTCCTGTCTGCCAACCAGTTCTCAATTCATATCAGCACACTACCCCCAATCCCATGTACTTTTACTTTGCACATTAATCTCTTGTGTGGGACCTTGTCGAAAGCCTTCTGAAAGTCCAAATACACCACATCAACTGGTTCTCCCTTGTCCACTCTACTGGAAACATCCTCAAAAAATTCCAGAAGATTTGTCAAGCATGATTTCCCTTTCACAAATCCATGCTGACTTGGACCTATCATGTCACCTCTTTCCAAATGCGCTGCTATGACATCCTTAGTAATTGATTCCATCATTTTACCCACTACCGATGTCAGGCTGACCGGTCTATAATTTCCTGTTTTCTCTCTCCCTCCTTTTTTAAAAAGTGAGGTTACATTGGCTACCCTCCACTCCATAGGAACTGATCCAGAGTCTATGGAATGTTGGAAAATGACTGTCAATGCATCTGCTATTTCCATGGCCATTTCCTTAAGTACTCTGGGATGCAGTCTATCAGGCCCTGGGGATTTATCGGCCTTCAATCCCATCAACTTCCCCAACACAATTTCCCGACTAATAAGGATTTCCCTCAGTTGCTCCTTCTTGCTAGACCCTCTGACCCCTTTTATATCCGGAAGGTTGTTTGTGTCCTCCTCAGTGAATACTGAACCAAAGTACTTGTTCAATTGGTCTGCCATTTCTTTGTTCCCCGTTATGACTTCCCCTGATTCTGACTGCAGGGGACCTACGTTTGTCTTTACTCACCTTTTTCTCTTTACATATCTACAGCACGTTTGCACATTCACTGGAGGTGTCCCATTGTTCCACAGCCCTTGCCCATGTAGTGCTTGAATCGACATTAATGGGCTCAATGATTACCCCCGCAGCGCCAACATGGTGCTAATGGATTTGCATTCACGCCCCACGACGGGCTCTGAGTCATCCTAGGTCTGGCCTCTGCAGGCATGTAGGCCCTGCCATGTACAATTCTGCCTGCTGAAGGCGTTATTTTATGCACAATACTTGCCGGTGAGTTCCGATGCTGCAATGATATCTGTTTAGTGTTACCGTTCGTGGACATAAAAGCCTGAGCTATTGTGATGGCCTTGCTCAGATCTAGAGATTCGGCAGACAGCAGTTTGCGAAGAATGACCTTGTGGTCGATTCCAAGAATGAAAAAGTCCTGCAACACTTCTCCCCAAAATCCAGCAAATATGCACGGTCCTGCAAGGTGTCTTAGGTCGGCGACATAGCGCGCCACATCCTGGCCTTCGGGAGCGGTGGTGCATATAAAAGCGATACCTGCCCATCAAGGTACTCTCCTTCGGCTTGAGGTGTTCCCAAACCAGCGTGCACAGCTCTTCGTATGTCTTCTACGTGGTTTCATCGGTGCTAGCAGATTTTTGATGAGGCCATATATCGTGGACCCGCAAGCAGTGAGGAGAATCGCCCTATGCTTGACTGCCTACCTTCCTTTTCCAGCTCGTTGCCCACAAAGTACTGGTCAAGACGCTCAACAAAGACTTCCCAATCATCACCCTCAACAAATCTCTCAAGAATATCAATGGCAGCCATAACTGTGTGAAAGTTTGTGATCTGTTATTCGTCGCCAGTTGTTATGTTTAGAATAACTCCACAAGACTCTACGTCTTCAGTTCAAACTGTTATGACCTCGGTCTCTTTATTGTAACTCTAGAGTGAGGAGGCCGCATGGTAGTCTGCCTTTTATACCTGCTTGCCCAGGGTGTGCAGGTGACCCTTGGGTCTTGTAGTGTTTACATACATAATACAAGGGAAGCATCGTTAAAGTGGGGCGCAGCCTTTGAGCATCCTGATTCCATCTTCTATGATTGCTGTCTCTGTTCCAAATCTCCCAACTCCTCCAAATTGCATCTTCGGATTGGCCCTTTAAAATTGCATCAGACGGGCCCTCATCATGCCCTCTGCCGCGGATTAGATGGCAAACTCGAAAGTAAAATGCTAATGAACTGGCTGAGTTTAAAAATAAATTCTGATCCCCCTACCCCCACCCCTGCTCCCAACACGTCTTTGAATAAATATCGGGGCCCTTCTTTCTAAGTTGAGGAACTCAATTCTCTTTTGTCCTTCCTCAGACCTCCAACACTGAGGATGAACCTCATTACCTTTCTCTGCACTGCTACCTGTGCTTGAATATCTTCCTTATGCCTCGGCAACCAGACTGGACATGGTATTGAAGATGCGGCCCTTCCAGACCACTGTACAGTTTGATCACAATCTCATCTAACTTGTATTCTACTGTTTTGGCTGTGTAGTTCAAGATTCTATTGGCTATGTTGATTGCTGCTCTACATTGGTTAGAGTATTGAGTCTACAAGGAGTCTTGGGCCTCTTTCAGCAACATCCTTAGCCATTTCAAGATCATTCATGGAGTATGAATGTTGCATATTTTTCCTTATTATTTGTAGTTCCATGCACTGTCCATGTTAAATTTCATCTACAATTGTTCTGCCCACTTATATATCTTATACAGCTCTTTCTGCAGCTTCTCAGCCAATTCCACTACCCCACCCACTATCCCACATATATAACAGATACCAAACAACAGTTTAGTATCTGTTATATATGTGAACTTGTATTTACTCTGTACAACCACCACAGGGTTCATCTCCTGGAGTCCCAAGGGGTCCCATAATCCCTTGGGAGCACAGGTATTTAAGGAGGCTTCACAGGTTGGAGAGGCACTCTGGAGATCTGCAATAAAAGACTACGGTCATGCTTTACTTTGAGCTAACAGTGTTCAGTCTGACTCTTTCTCCATATACAAAAACTGGCGACGAGATACAGATAGCGAACCCAAAGATGCAGAGAACAGTGGGCATCCTGGAGAAATTTTCAGAGGGAGATGATTGGGTAACTTTTCTGGAGCGACTCGACCAATACTTCGTGGCCAACGAGCTAGATGGGGAAGAGAGCGCTGCCAAACGAAGGGCGATCCTCCTCACCATCTGTGGGACACCAACGTATGGCCTCATGAAGAATCTGCTCACTCCAGCGAAACCCATGGAGAAATCGTACGACGATTTGTGCACACTGGTCCAAGAGCACTTGAACCCGAAGGAAAGCGTTCTGATGGCGAGGTACCGGTTCTACACCAACAAAAGGTTTGAAGGCCAGGAAGTGGTGAGTTATGTTGCCAAGCTAAGATGGCTTGCAGGACATTGCGAATTTGGAGCACATGCTCAAAGACTTTTTCATACTTGGCATTGGCCACGAAACCATACTTTGCAAACTTTTGACTGTAGAGACCCCAACCTTGAATGAGGCCATAGCGATAGCCCAGGCGTTCATTGCCACCAGTAACAGTACAAAGCAAATCTCTCAGCACACAAGTGCTGCTACAAGTACTGTGAACAAAGTGATGTTGTTTTCAAATCGTAACGTACAGGGCAGGTCACACATACCTGCACGTCCGCAGATGTCTCAGAGTCCACCATCAAGGGTGATGAATGGAAGGCCATTAACACCTTGCTGGCGCTGCAGGGGTGATCATCGTTTCCATTCATGCCGATTCAAAGAGTACGTTTGCAAGTGCTGTGGAACAATGGGACACCTCCAATGAGTGTGCAGGCGAGCTGCAAAGCCTGTTAATCCTGCAAACCACCATGTTGCAGAGGAGGACAGATCCATGGAGGATCACGATGAACCCGAGCCTCAGATAGAGGAGGCAGAGGTAATTGGGGTGCACCCATTCACCATGAATTCTCCCTCTGATAATGCTGAATGTTGAACGAAATGGACTCCCGGTATCAATGGAGCTGGACACGGGCACGAGCCAGTCCATCATGGGCAAAAAGACTTTCGAAAGGTTGTGGTGCAACAAGGCCTCAAGGCCAGTCTTAACTCCAGTTCGCACGAAACTAAGAACTTACACGAAAGAACTGATTCCTGTAATTGGCAGTGCTACTGTAAAGGTCTCCTATGATGGAGTGGTGCACAAGCTATCACTCTGGGTGGTACTGGGCGATGGTCCCACGCTGCTCGGCAGGAGCTGGCTGGGAAAGATACGCTGGAACTGGGACGACGTCCGAGCGCTATCGCCCGCTGATGACACTTCGTGTGCTCGGTCTTAAACAAATTTCCTTCGCTGTTCGAACCAGGCATCGGGATATTCCAAGGAGCAAAAGTGCAGATCCACCTAATTCCGGGGGCATGACCCATCCATCACAAGGCGAGAGCAGTACCGTACATGATGAGAGAAAGGGTAGAGATCGAGCTAGACCGGCTGCAAAGAGAGGGCATCATTTCACCGATCAAGTTCAGCGAGTGGGCCAGTCCTATTGTCCCAGTTCTCAAGGGAGATGGCGCCGTCAGAATCTGTGGCAATTACAAAGTAACTATCAATCGTTTCTCCCTGCAGGACCAATACCCACTACCGAAGGTCAACGATCTCTTTGCAATGCTGGCGGGAGGAAAGACGTTCACGAAGCTGGATCTGACTTCAGCCTACATGACGTAGGAACTGGAGGAATCATCGAAGGGCCTCACCTGCATCAACACGCACAAAGGTCTTTTTGTTTATAACAGATGCCCATTTGGAATCCGATTAGCGGCGGCGATATTCCAAGAAACATGGAAAGTTTACTGAAGTCGGTCCCGCACACCGTGGTCTTCCAGGACGACATCTTGGTCACAGATCGGAACACAGTCGAGCACCTGCAGAACCTGGAGGAGGTTCTAAGTCAACTCAACCGCATGGGGCTCAGGTTAAAATGCTCGAAGTGCATTTTCCTGGCACCTGAAGTGGAGTTTTGCGGCGAAGGAGGATTGCGGCGGATGGCATCAGGCCCACCAACGTGAAGACGGAGGCACTCAAGAACGTACCATGCCCACAGAACGTGACGGAGCTGCGGTCGTTCCTAGCACTCCTGAACTACTTTGATAACTTTTACCTGGTCTCAGCACACTGTTAGAACCACTACATGTCTTACTACGAAAAGGGGGCGAATGGGTTTGGGGCAAAAGCCAAGAAAATGCCTTTGTAAAAGCGAGAAAATTGTTATGCTCAAAAAAATTGCTTGTGTTGTATGATCCATGGTACTAGCATGTGATGTGTCATCATATGGCGTCAGGTGTGTATTGCAACAAGCTAATGATTTCGGGAAACTGCAACCGGTTACTTATGCATCTAGGAGTCTGTGTGTCTATGGGGTAAAGAGAATGCATCAATACCTGTTTGGGCTAAAATTTGAATTGGAAACTGACCATAAGCCACTTATATCCCAGTTTTCCGAGAGTAAAGGGATAAATACCAACGCATTGGCCTGCATCCAGAGATGGGCGCTCACGTCCGTATACAACTACGCCCTCCCTTTTTAAAAAGTGGCGTTACATTAGCTACCCTCCAGTCCATAGGAACTGATCCAGAGTCGATAGATTGTTGGAAAATGATCACCAATACATCCACTATTTCTAGGGCCACTTCCTTAAGTACTCTGGGATACAGACTATCAGGACCCGGGGATTTATCGGCCTTCAATCCCATCAACTTCCCTAACACAATTTCCCACCTAATAAGGATATCTTTCAGTTCTTCATTCTCACTAGACCCACTGTCCCCTAGTACATTCGGAAGGTTATTGTATCTTCCTTTGTGAAGACAGAACCGAAGTATTGGTTCAATTGGTCTGCCATTTCTTTGTTCCCCATTATAAATTCACCTGAATCCGACTGCAAGGGACCTATGTTTGTCTTTACTAATCTTTTTCTCTTCACATATTTATAGAAGCTTTTGCAGTCAGTTTTTATGTTCCCTGCAAGCTTCCTCTCTTACTCTATTTTCCCCTTCTTAATTAAACCCTTTGTCCTCCTCTGTTGAATTCTAAATTCAGGTTTGTTGCTTTTTCTTGCCAATTTGTATGCCTCTTCCTTGGTTTTAACACTATCCTTAATTTCCCTTGTTAGCCATGGTTGAGTCACCTTCCCCGTTTTATTTTTACTTCAGACAGGGATGCACAATTGCTGAAGTTCATCCATGTGATCTTTAAATGTTTGCTATTGCTTATCCACCGTCAACCCTTTATGTATCCTCTGCCAGTCTATTCTAGCCAATTCACACCTCATACCGTCGAAGTTACCTTTCCTTAAGCTCAGGACCCTAGTTTCCGAATTAACTTTGTCACTCTCCATCTTAATAAGGAATTCTACCATATTATGGTCACTTTTCCCCAAGGGGCCTCGCACAACAAGATTGCTAATTAGTCCCTTCACATTACATATCACCCAGTCGAGGATGGCCAGCTCCCTGGTTGGTTCCTCGACATATTGGTCTAGATAACCATCCCTAATACACTCCAGGAATCCTCCTCCACCGCATTGCTACCAGTTAGGTTAGCCCAATCTATATGTAGATTAAAGTCTCCCATGATTACTGCTGTACCTTTATTGCACACATCCCTTATTTCTTGTTTGATGCTGTCCCCAACCTCACTACTACTATTTTGTGGTCTATACACAACTCCCACTAGCGTTTTCTGCCCTTTGGAATTCCGCAGCTCCACCCATACCGATTCCACATCATCCAGGCTAATGTCCTTTCTTATCCATTCCCATTGTTTACCCTGAATCCCTATAGCTCTGGGTTTGACTTGTAGTTTTTCATGTGGAACTTGCCAAATGCCATTTAAAAATCTAGTTGCACCACAGGGCTTACCACAGTCCACTTAGGGTGTTACTTTCTGAAAGAAGTTGAGGAGCGTGGTCAGGTAGGGTCATTCCCTTCTAAATTCATATTGACGACTGTTTACTAGGTACTTAGTGTTTAAGACCCCCTATTAGGGTCTGTTAGAGCTAGGGGAAGTTTAGACAGTGGGAGGGGGGAGGCTGGGGGTGGAAAGTTGCCGGATGGTAGAGGATGGTAATTGTTCAGCAGGGGAGCCCCCTAGGGAGCTGCCACCCCGGCGGCCATCTTCTCCAAAAAGCCTGCTCAGCACTGCCCCCCAGTCATCAAGATCCACGGCGCGGCGCTGGACAACATGGACCATTTCCCATACCTCGGGAGCCTCTTATCAACAAGAGCAGACATTGACGATGAGATTCAACACCAGTTCTCCAGTACTCCAGTGCAGCCTTCGGCCGCCTGAGGAAAATAGTGTTTGAAGATCAGGGTCTCAAAGCTGCCACCAAGCTCATGGTCAACAGGACTGTAGTAATACCCGCCCGCCTGTATGGCTCAGAGACATGGACCATGTACAGTAGACACCTCAAGTCGCTGGAGAAATACCACCAACAGTGCCTCCGCAAGATCCTACAAATCCCCTGGGAGAACAGACGCACCAACATTAGCGCCCTCGACCAGGCTAACATCTCCAGCATTGAAGCACTGACCACACTTGATCAGTTCCGCTGGGCAGGCCACATCGTTCACATGCCAGACACGAGACTCCCAAAGCAATGCTCTACTTGGAACTCCTTCATGGCAAACGAGCCAAAGGGCGGTATAGGAAATGTTACAGGACCACCCTGAAAACCTCCATGAAAAAGTGCAACATCCCCACTGACACCTGGGAGTCCCTGGCCAAAGACCGCTCTAAGTGGAGGAAATGCATCCGGGAGGGCACCGAGCACCTCGAGTCTCATCGCTGAGAGCATGCAGAAATCAAGTGCAGGCAACGGAAAGAGCGTGCAGCAAACCTGTCTCATCCACCCTTTCCCTCAATGACTATCTGTCCCACTTGTGATAGGGACTGTGGTTCTTGTATTGAACTGTTCTGCCACCTAAGGACTCATTTTTAAGTGGAAACAAGTCTTCCTCGATTCCGAGGGACTGCCTATGATGATGATGAGGTGATTAGGTGGTACTCAAGTTTACTCCTGATAATCGATTACCTTATTTTACACTGAAGGAAGTGACCTCAGTAGGTCTGTAATCCCCTCTGTCTGTTTTACCCTCATTTTTTGAATATTAATAATAGTTTCCAATTTATTGGTACCTCTCCTGTGTCCATTGACTCCCTCATACTGATTAGCAGTGCCTCTGAAAGCTCCTCCCTAGTATTTCTCAGCACTCTGAGAAATAGCATAAACCTTTGGTGATTTGTTTTGAGTCCTTTTAGTGCGTCTCTTGCATCTCATTTACATCTAAGTTATTGATTTTACTTTTGTTATTCATGGTTAGAGAGAGCATTATATCCATTCTATTTGCATCTTTTATGGGTTTTGCCTCATCTCTGACTCCCTCCTATTGTTTTGTAATGAAGTAATTCTTTACTGTTGTATTTAGCCTCTGCTGATCTATCTTTTAATTAGATTCTACATTTTCTTTTCACTGGGAGGGAGTTGCTGGGGATAAGGGGATCAAAGTACCAAAGAGGTGAGGCAATGGTTGAGCAAAGTGATGGATACATAAGTATGCTGATGAATAGAGGGTCAATGGCTAGACTGTCGGGAGTTTGAAAGTGCAGTTGTCAATGACTTGGGGGAAGGTTTTCCCAGAGGTGGACGTGGAAAGAAGTTGTAAAAGGTAAGGAGATGTGGGTGGTGATGGATATTAGAAAGTGGTTGGGAATAGCCAGCTCAGTGAACAGAGAGGTCATGGGAGATGGTGAATATGGGTGGGAGATTTTATTTTGTATGGAGGGAGAGGGTTAGGAAATGCCAGAGGGTAATGTATTCAGAGGAGAGAGAGCAAGGGAAGCACAAGATGGGATTCTTTGTATTATGCATGTGAAGGCAGTAAAATATTGTTATTAAGCACTAAAACCTGTATGCTCTACATGCCCCAGGAGTCTGTAAGTTTTGACAGATGTTTCTTCTTTATAACTTTCTCGTCCATCCAACACTGTCAACACATATTAGTTTTGCCCAACCCACCTCACCTGTACCAGCTGTTCACAGTCTGACTTTCATAATGAATTCTTTGTACTCAGGTAATAGTGGGCTTTGTGCAAATCACATGAGCTAACAAAATCCTAGAAACAATTGTACAAAGCCTATTTATTACTTTACATATTATTAGGAACAATGTACAATAATGTTTTGCTTTGTAATATTTTAACACTTGACATCCTGGTGTTGTATTTCTACAATTGCACCATTAATTTATTATTTAGTCACTCTGTTATTTCAGCTCCCTTTGAAGCTAAAGGGGAACATTATGGGCTTCCTGATGACTCATTGGGTAAATGTAGTTTACAATGTGGCGCTGAGCAGCACAGACCAGGAACGTTGCAGATTCCATTTTTGGGCTCTACTAAATGATGAAGTAGGAAAGGACTGCAGCACCTTCCTGTGAAATCCTGTCGCAGTACAAATCATCGGGGATTAAATTGGTTAACTTCCGAAAGTATATTATTCATATGTGAGCATTAATCAGCAGGCCATTTTAGAGTAGAAGGCATCACAACCCTAATCCTGTCCCCACCTAATGTCCACACATGTGCCTTGCACTCTTTGAATGTTCCAGAATGTGCACTCTCCTCCCACTCTCAGGATAACCAAGAATGTGTTTTGGCCCCATATTCTCAAAATATCCCCAGAATGAGTACTAAGCCTTGTACTGTTAGGATTCATCCCGCTCTTCCACTGTATGTCTATAATCTTCAGCTCATACTACAGTAGGCTTCACTCCTGCTTGGCTGCTGCCCAGTATGCTTAAATCAGGACCTTATTGTCTATGAAATTGAAAGGGAGAGCTCATATATGACCACATGTCCTACCATTCCTCAGCCCAGTCCTTCAGTGCCGCAATCCATGTGTTATTAATATTCTGTATTTTTATAATGTACAAATAGTACTCAGGAAAGGATGTGACACCAAAAAATGCTTTGTTTTGTCTAATTTCATTGCTAAATTTATTCAATAAACTTAATTTGAATAATTTTCAGTTAGTGATCACCAGAAGAAACCCAGTGCAAGTGAAACCAGAAAATTGATCGTGAGAATTTTCGGCAGTATAATCGTGACAAGTTAATAAATCATTTAATAAATCATTTAAATGCTTCTAACATTGGATGAATGATTTCATGGTCAATATTAGAGCTTATTCATCTCAAGTTCAGCTTTCACTAGACAATAAGTCCAGACAAGCCAAACATAAATGCAACACCTTATCGTAAGATTCTATTTAAGACTATTTTTACATGAAAATACCTCCAAAGGTCTGAGCATTGCAAACAGACAGTCTGCATCTCAGCAATAATTAGCTCAAAGGCATTCATCTAATCCTGGGTCTTAGCCTGGCCTTCTGCCAAAGTGCAGGATAAATACACACCTTTGAGCTTCTTATTACAATTTTGACTTTTTAATGCATTTTCCTTTGCTGTCAAAGATCTTACTATCTTCACAGCAGCACCACTGACAGAAGATAAGAAATGTTGAGGCTTTACAGTGCACTGAGCCAACCAAATCTGTCCTGCTAGCCTGCTCATAACTGAATTGGAGTTAATACACCAGCTGGCTACTTTCAGTGGAGCTTGTTTTGAATGGGACGGACACATTTTGTTTATTTAAACATCAGCTGTAGCAACCTGTGGTGAAATGCTTTAGACATTTGTTTTGCATCCCAGTGAGCGACAATGCTGAAATCTGATTGCTTGTGATGAGTATTCA
This sequence comes from Pristiophorus japonicus, assembly GCF_044704955.1. Classification (NCBI taxonomy): domain Eukaryota; kingdom Metazoa; phylum Chordata; class Chondrichthyes; family Pristiophoridae; genus Pristiophorus; species Pristiophorus japonicus. Next base: position 281,146,706 of record NC_091978.1, read on the forward strand.
GCACTTCTCAGCAGGACTGTTGGATATGTTGTCCCTATTGTGCTTTTTGTCCACCTTGTCTTGTGGCAATTCTGCCTCCTATTAGCTAAGCATGAAGCAACACACATACTGGAACCTACAGAGCAATTTTCTAGCCTTTCCCTGTTGATGGAGGCAGGTTGCGTCAATGCCAGGAAAGAACAGGTCTGAGTGAAAATCATGCACAGTTAGGCTTGCAGCATATTACTCGCCTCCCAGCCAGATGATCATCGGTTTCAATGCCAGGGCTGCTCGTCAGTCAAACCCACTTGTCAGAATTGGATTCTTCCAGCAGTCCTTGACCTGAGTGATAAAATTCCTGGCAACAGCCGAGAGTGTTCCATGGCAAGAAAGGGAAAACCCTGACAAATCTGCCTTATCCCAAAAGGGTACTTCCTGTTGGCAGCAAACAGAACCGAGTCAGCTGCAGGTGATCAAAGCATTCCTGCCCCCTCCAGACTGCAGACGCAAGGTCCTTGCAAGGAGAAAAGTAACAACAAAAAAATTGCATTTGCAAATATAAGTGGGAGTTTCTATTACTGGTTGTAAAATTTAACACTGCTTCACATATTGGTGCAGTTGCACATGTGCCTGTAAATGTTTTGTAAGCAAAAGCCTTTTGGCAAAATTGTGCATATGGTATTATTAATGTTACCTACATGTAGTCATCTGTGGCTCAGTGGGTAGCACTCTCGCATCGGAATCAGAAGATTGTTGGTTCAAGTCCCACTCCAGGGACTTCAGCACAAAAAATCTAGGTTGACGTTCCAGTGCAGTGCTGAGGAAGCGCTGCACTGTCACAGGAGACGTTAAACCCAGTTCCCGTCTGTCCTCTCAGGTGGATGTAAAAGATCCCATGACACTATAAAGGAGAGTATCAAATTAAAAACTAATGCGTATAAGGTGGCCAAGGTTAGTTGGAAACTAGAAGATTGAGAAAATGTTAAACGAAAGCAAAGAATGACTAAGAAAGCAATAAAGAAAGGAAAGATAGATTACGAAAGTAAACTTGCGCAAAACATAAAAACAGATAGTAAAAGCTTTTACCGATATATAAAACAGAAAAGAGTGACTAAAGTAAATGTTGGTCCCTCAGAAGATGAGAAGGGGGATTTAATAATGGGAAATGTGGAAATGGCTGAGACCTTAAACAATTATTTTGCTTCGGTCTTCACAGTGGAAGACACAAAACCATGCCAAAAATTGCTGGTCACGGGAATGTGGGAAGGGAGGACCTTGAGACAATCACTATCACTAGAGAGATAGCGCTGGACAGGCTAACGGGATTCAAGGTAGACAAGTCCCCTGGTCCTGATGAAATGTATCCCAGGGTATTAAAAGAGATGGCGGAAGTTATAGCAGATGCATTCGTTATAATCTACCAAAATTCTCTGGACTCTGGGGAGGTACCATCAGATTGGAAAGTAGCTAATGTAACGCCTCTGTTTAAAAAAGGGGGCAGACAAAAGGCAGGTAACTATAGGCCGGTTAGTTTAACATCTGTCGTGGGGAAAAGGCTTGAAACATAGAAACATAGAGGCATAGAAAATAGGTGCAGGAGTAGGCCATTCGGCCCTTCAAGCCTGCACCGCCATTCAATGAGTTCATGGCTGAACATGCAACTTCAGTACCCCATTCCTGCTTTCTCGCCATACCCCTTGACCCCCCCTAGTAGTAAGGACTTCATCTAACTCCTTTTTGAATATATTTAGTGAATTGGCCTCAACAACTTTCTGTGGTAGAGAATTCCACAGGTTCACCACTCTCTGGGTGAAGAAGTTTCTCCTCATCTCGGTCCTAAATGGCTTACCCCTTATCCTTAGACTGTGACTCCTGGTTCTGGACTTCCCCAACATTGGGAACATTCTTCCTGCATCTAACCTGTCTAAACCCGTCAGAATTTTAAACGTTTCTATGAGGTCCCCTCTCATTCTTCTGAACTCCAGTGAATACAAGCCCAGTTGATCCAGTCTTTCTTGATAGGTCAATCCCGCCATCCCGGGAATCAGTCTGGTGAACCTTCGCTGCACTCCCTCAATAGCAAGAATGTCCTTCCTCAAGTTAGGAGACCAAAACTGTACACAATACTCCAGGTGTGGCCTCACCAAGGCCCTGTACAACTGTAGCAACACCTCCCTGCCCCTGTACTCAAATCCCCTCGCTATGAAGGCCAACATGCCATTTGCTTTCTTATCCGCCTGCTGTA